>NC_141161.1:12454856-13724856 GCF_053477565.2 Lygodium microphyllum | reverse complement strand
GCGTTCCATGCACACATAGAATGCTAGTTATAATTATAACTAGCGTTCCATGCACGCACGGAATGCTAGTTATAATTATCATTGCATCCAGTGATTTGGACTAAAATGAAAACACATTTACCTTTTATACATGGTGTTAATTCAAACTATAACATTGCAACAACTAAATGCCATTGAAGTGTTGCTTGAAATTTTCTATTCTATAAACAACTTTGTTACTAATAGCAACAGATCAATGCAAGCCACGTCATTTGATGTCCCTTTCAAGATGTGCTCATTTAGACGTGTATGGAATGGGCCTTTTGTGGTGCTTTCAAATTTGTCTAATCAATAAGCATATAGGTGTAGATAGATATACAATTTAGTGCAAAGTGTCAAATCTTTGTCAGCATTCTGGAAATATTTTTTAAGAAAACTATACACAAATCCTCCAACAGTCAAGAGCCCTTACCTAGTGGGCCAACTACACCTTTTTAGCAAAACTTTCCACACCCAATGTGTAAACAAGGGCGCACTATTGCACACAAGAGCATTGCCTTTTTTTTTTTTCGAGAGAGAGCACTCATTTTCTTAAATTTTCTAAGATACACTCTTCTTTCTCAAAAAGCAAGATATCCACACATTTTAAGGCTAAGTGAACCACTTAACTAAAGTTAACCGTAGGTAAATTTTTAGGACTTGCACCACCTTGTCACTACACCATTGTATAAGCATATGCCCTAATGGGCAATGCTAAGAAATACATGTACCGTTTTGAGGGTGGGTAGAGGCTTTTGCTTGGTGTGAAACCCACTTTATAATTTGAACAAGTTTTTTCTTCATGCTCTTGCAAAAGTCTAACTAAATTGATGTATTTTTAAGAAATAAATTTTCCTTTCACACCATTTTGAGAAAGCTTTTTCAAAACTCAAGTATGCTCTACGATGAAGTGAACTTGTTTTTTCCCAAACCTTGATCTCATTCTTGGGAGCTATTCCCTTGAGGGGTTTCCCAGAAACAATTGCTAAGGGTTTTTAGAAAAACCTAGAAATCAAAACTTGACATGTAGGAATGTTTTTTATTTTTTGGAGAAAACTATAGATTTGATTTGAAAACACTTCCTCATAATTTTCTATTTGAAAACCCATGCTTCACCCCAGCCGAGGCCTTGTCTCCTTTGCATATTATTGGCTACTAGAGGCATGATTTTCTAATGAAAACGAATGTGCCAGTAAGGAGCAAAAGGTAGACGGGGCCAACATAATAATTACATTTAAATAGGCATTTGGAAATGAACTCGTGTGACCCTAAACTTAATTTGAGAATTAGAAAATAGGGTGAAAACTAGTTTTTAGTTAAGGCCCTCCTCCTTGGTTCATGTGTTAGAAAGTGGTTTGATCTTGTAGCCTATTGGTCCAATCCTCGTGAAGAACATTTGTAACATGTGCTATGGTCCAGCATACAAAGTAACGGCTGTTCATTTTTGGCCTGCCTCCCTTTTAGGGGTGGTTATAACGTTTGATTGTTGGGGGGTTGAAGAATTTTTCCTAAGGAGATTATTTAAGAAATTGGAGAAACTTCATTGGTTGTGTGATTGAATCTTGCATGTTAATAATAGATGTTTCTTTTTCAATTGCTACTTTTGGTGCTTTTTGTTGACAAGCTCATAATAGTAAATTTATTTACTGAAGCTGATTTGAATTTGTAAAAAACTTCTTTATAGTTATATTTTTTAGCTATCATTATTATTTAAATATTATATAATATGTGTAGGCTTTCCGATAAGGTTTTATCACATGTTCCTTTTTGTAAAGCAATTATTGAAACTTTTGAAGGTATTTATTGATGGGAATAACACATATAAGATTTCGAAAGTTTGACCTCCCACAACTCACACATGCTCCCAATTGGATTAATTGGGCTCTGTGGTGCTAATAGTGGCCCTCCTTTTTCTTAGAATGGCCTCTCGTCCGGATTTGTGTGAATCGAGACGTAGGGATGGACTCGTGTGAATGCGATCCAATATAGTTTGTGTGTGTGTGTGTGTGTATGTATATATAATATCAACATATGGAGTGGATAAGAACTTGGGAATAAATCTAGGGGAGACCAGCAGCCAAATCCGGAGGAAATCAAGCTTAAAATCTAACAAACAGCCAATTAATTAATCACTGGCAATTGTAAAACCATCCAGATTTAGTTCAAAGCTTGGAGGATTCCCGGGTCAAATTTGTTAGCTTTTCCTGGACTCATGACTCATCAGTGAGTCACCAAGCCCATCTTATGATTGCACGTTAAGCAGGTCAAAACTCCGTTTAAGTATTATTAATAATCCATTCCAATAGCACACTTCCTCTTATTGTTTTCACTTTGTGTAAGGAGATCTGGTATTGCAGAACTTCATTGCATCTCATCAGGGGGAGTGTGTCTATGTCTCTGAGGGCTCTGCAGAAGGAGATGATGAAACAGAGGCATCATCAGCTTTCAAATCCTTAAGCCAACCAACATTTGATGGAGAATTAAAGGATGTGAAGCTTTAAGTGCTGGAGAAGAGGCAGAGATGGCAAGGTCGTGGAGCCCAGGAATGAGAAAAGAAAAGAGGGATTTTGAAATTTGGTCATGAATGAGTGGCGAGTCAATCATGGTGCAGTGTGCACAGAGAGAAAGAGAGAGAGGGAGAGTCTAGAGAGGGTATGTACTATGTCCAGCAACAGAGGGGGCCTAGTAAATTAGCTCATCATTCATGCCCTGCAGCTATCACTACTGATGTGTATGATTGATGGAAAAGGTAAGCCTGCTTTCTGACATTTGTCCTGATCGTCTATTGTTGTTGGGATTTGAGCAGAGAGAGAGAGAGAGAGAGAGAGAGAGAGAGAGAGAGAGAGAAGAAACCAGGGGCAAACAATGTTGCCAGGCCCACAGAAACAAAGAGAAAAGTGATCCTATTCCTACCTCTTCCTTTTCTTCTCCTCCAGACATCTGCCTTGGCCACCATTTGATCTCAGGGAAACAGAGATTTGTCTTTGGAAGCTGATTCCTTCTCTTTGCTGCATATGTCTGTCCTTTGAAGCTTTGCTCCAGCAGATCTACAACTCTTACCAACTTGCACAAATTGGCGGTCCTCTGTTCCACCAACTCTGCATACTCTGTTCTTTGTGCATAGTTGGAAGAAGCATCCTCTGCTCCTCCCATGGCTCCTTTTGGCATAGTTTCAGCCTTGCTCAAACCCATCGACCAAAGGCCACTGCAAAAGTCTTAAAGCTCTGCATCTAGTGCTCGGATTTCACAGCAGGTAACCGAATCTCTTCTCTTAGCTTTCGGCTTTTTAGATGAATCTATTAGCCTTTCTTGTCTGTGAATAGCACAATGCTCTCTGGTTCGCTGCGTTCACTCGAAGCTTTTGATATTTTTCCCATGTTGGAAAAGGAGCCCTTTCTCCGTGTTTGCTCCCATAGTGTTCAACATACATGAACTCTTGTTCTGGAGGGACTGCATACCTAGCTAGGCGCGGTTGGGAGCGGGGGCTGCCAATCTCACCCTTGGCTACAGTGTTCAACATTATGAGCTTTTGCTGGGAAGGCGGCGCATACCTAGCCAGGTGCAGTTGTGGGCAAGGGATTGCTAGTCCCCACCCCTGGCTAGTGTTCAACATCATGAGCTTCTGCAGGGGAGCCACCCGGGGCTGGCAAGCCCCTGCTCTCAACTACACCTAGCTAGGTTTTTGCGGTGGCTCCCAAGCAGAAGCTCAGGATTTTGTCTTATTCACAATGTGGGAATTATTGTGGGGATTTGTCTAAAGTTTCTTGTGAATTTTGTTTTCATGGTGAACTGTCACCTGTCTTGTTTGTGCCTGACACAAATTCTACGGTTGTCTGTACAGATGCATTATCTCCTTTGACAGCGGGAACCAAGAACTTCTCCATTTGGAAATTCGGGTGTTGAGAGCCCTCAGTACCATTTTTTGACAGGACAGACGAATTTCTAAGTCTGTGGCAGGAAGTTGGGAAATGTTTTTACCAGCAGCTGTTTTTCTGGAAAATCTAAGAGTCTCTCACAAAGCCACCGTCTTATCAGGCCAGAGCACTGAGAAGATGAATTTGCTGCTCATTTGCTTCCTCAAGGGTGGCATAGCAAAGCAGCATTTCCATTTCAGTCCTGATTATCATGAAAAGTGTTGTTTGGAGTCTTTAGATGGCAAAGCTTCATATCAGCAATTGAGGCCCTGGTCGACGTAGTATTTACCCATCAACCTTGGAGAGGACTTCAGCTTTCTGTCGCAGCATATCTCTATTTTGTTCACATTTGCATAGTAGCTATTGAAAACCAGAAGCCAATCAAAGGGGAAAATAAAATGCTTTCAGTTGAAGCTGGTGGGTTACCCATGCCAGCACATATGAACCTGAATTCACATTGGGTCCCTTGCAAGACAATGCCTCATGCCCTTGCTGGAGGTTTACCAGGAAGCCATCTCAATTGTCATAAGGATATGAGTGTGAGTGCTCATCCCACCCAAACATCCCTTGAAGAGCAGGATGGGTTGCTTATACCTGGTCTTCCAGATGATGTTGCAAAGCTATGTCTGGCACTGGTTCCACGGTTGGATTTCCCAGCAATGAGCTGTGTCTCTAAGGCGTGGAAGGCTCTTCTACAGAGTAGAGAGTTTTACCACGTAAGGAAGGCAGCTGGTACTCTAGAAGAGTGGCTGTATGCTTTAGTTGAGGAGAAAAGATCTCAGACCAACCGCTGGCAGGTGCTCAGTCCAGATTGCAGTCAGTGGAAGTCTCTTCCACCAATGCCAGGGCCAGTCAAAATTGGTTTTGGATTTGTGGTTGTTGATAGGAAGCTTTTGATTCTGGGTGGGGCATATGAAGAAGCCAATGGGTTGAGAGCTACTTCAGAGGTGCTGAAGTATGACTCAGCACTGAACAGGTTATGCTTTACTTCTTGGGTTTGTTATCTCATTTTTCAGTTATGATGGCTTTTTTAGTAGGTTAGTCTACATGATTTAATGAATAGTATTAGCTCTACAATTTATACTTCTTTTGAGATATGCATTACTGATCATATTGCAAATTCTAAGATCTAGTTTGCAAGGATTATCATTTCTACATGAGTGACATTCATATCTGTACGAGGGAACCAGAAAACTTTTGACTGATGTTAGCATATCTTTTCTCCCAAGTCAGATTGGTTTTTCTCATTTGATGATTCTGTTTGTCCAGATATTTGATTTTAAAACCTGTGTCAGTTTGGAACTCAGTTTTATATTGTGGGTTTTGTCTAAGCAGCTTTACTGGAGCAAATGAGGGCAGTAGATATAACTTCCCTTGGTTTATTGCTGTAGTCAATGTGTTTGAAAACCTAATTGTATTGAGTTTCCTTTTCCGATTTTCATGATGGTTTTGTTAAAAGGATATTCAATTTCAAGTGATAACCCAGTCATTGAGTTTCACAAGAGCAAGGGGAATTATTTGAAGCATGTATCTAGTCTACCAATCGTTTTCCCAATTGTGGAAGATTAAGGAATGACTTCTGGCGACAATGATGGTGAGTCAAGCCTAAGGACTATATGTCAGGATTGATAGTGACCATCATGGATATTCAAGGGCCAAGGGGACAGTAAACGGGTATGTTATCTAAGTGCATCCCCAAGATGGGCTTGCACATGATAGGTAAACTTGTAACTCAGTAGCATGGACAACATGTGGCAGATTAGAGTGGTTATGCGATCGTTTATTTTATTAGCATGGACAACACATAGCAAATTAGAGTGGTTATGTGGTCATTAATTTCTGTTCGACCATGACAAATATCAGAAACAAACATCATGAAGTGTGAGTCTTTCCTCTACATGTGCTCATAGGCTCATATTGGTTTAGTGACTAGTCTGTGCTTGTAGTGTCTGCTTGCTTCCTTTACTGTCATGCACAATTCTAATTCAGAGCTATGTCTAATTGACACACTCCATTGTGGCAGTATTACTTTTTCTTGAGGTTCGAGGCAACATCTGATATTGTTGCCAACTAATAGTTGCAAGCTGCATGACCAGTCAAAAGTCGTAGTGCATACCGACATATTATGTTAGATACAAGCAGCAGCTTGCAAGCTGTAGTTGTTAGAGTAAACTTTAGTTGAAGCCACAAGAATGGATGGTAAGAATAAACACTGCATATTGGATTTCCAATGACTGTTGAAGATTCATTGCAGAGCAACATGGTGAGTCTACAATTGACCTCTTACAATTTTGCATGACACAATCCAAGAAAATGATCATATAAGTTGTCATCATGAATTATGGTATAGCATTCAACATCATTTTGTCGAATCATTTTGCACCAGATACTCACCAGCATTGAGATTGAGCTACCCAGATAAGGACATAATCTTCATTGTCAAGTGAGAGTTTGAGTCTACCAGCTTAGATGCCTTTGAAAGATAAGATGAAGGGGTTTAAAAGTTCAGCATGCTTATGATGGTTTCTCATGATGATACCACAAAAAGTGTCAATAGGAATAGTAAGATATCATCAAAATGGTATTTTGACCTTCTTGGTTGAATATCTATTTGGAGGGGTCAGTTGTGAAATATAAAAAGCAATGTATCTAGAGAAGAGGTTGCATAAAAAAATGCAAAATTTGATGGAGATGCAACTGCTGCCATACTCATCACAATTGATGCGTGCCATGGTTGCTACATATAGCAATTGTCATGACAACAACGAATTGGGGGCTGCAACTTGATACATGCCACAATAATTGGGTGGGAGCACAAAGGTGATTGTGTATTAGCCCAGCAGTTGGACTAGTAGTAGAGGAGGATGGAGCAGGACCACAATAGTCTAGGAGCTTGGATTAGCAGCTCCAAGTCTGGTATAATATTTCTAATGGCAGCAGAGAGTTGCATAAGGAGTATTAAGTGCAGGAGTGTGTGGTGTAGCAGCAACATAATTGGAGCTGAGACAACTACCACGTGAGGTGGTTAGACTCGAGCAACATTAGGCTAGAAGCAGTTGGTGGAAATGCAGCCAAAAAGGAGCAAGAGGCTGAAACTATGGATGAAATTTGTGCTCAATGAGGGAGTTGAGCAGAGATGTTGCCATTGGAAACGTTTAGGTAGTGGCAGCCAATGCGACCATGCTAATGATTTTGTAATGCATTGGGCAGCAACCATTGGGGCTTGTGCTCTCTCATTTTTGATAAATGTTGGTCCTTTGAACTTGCCATGGGATATAGAAATTTTCAATAGATATAGAATAATCCGTAATGATATGATCCATCTCCTCACTAGGTACATTTACAATGTACATAGATAAAGCAGTTGCTCAGAGACAATACGATGTGGGTAAAATGGACTTTTGGAGGTTTTGGTGGGACTTGGAGCTTTTGGAGGCCTATGTTGTGGTAGGTTAATCATGCTAGTTGGAGTAATCACTACATATGATTATGTCTTGGGTTGTGCATGGGTGGAGAAATTTGGGGTCAACCAAGTTTTGGTTCCACCATATTTCAGGTCAGCTAGATCAATGGCCATGTCAACCAAATTTTTGGTCACATGTTGATATTGTTTTCTAGATTTTCAACCTATGAATGGCATCCCCTTTGTGGTTAGTACATTTGCTTTTAGTTTATGCTTGTTGCCTTGTATCTATTAATACAATAGTAGGTTGTTGGGATCCAGATTTGCATCATGTTTATTCTTAGCTTCTTGTTAGAATGATGCGGAGTATGGAAGCAAAAAGGTAGAGCTTTTGTAGAGATGGAGAATTGATAGAAGATATGAACAAAATTGGAATTCACAAAGCAAAATGCAAGAGTGTGTACAAAAGCAAGGATTGTGGGTAACAGGGAGAGTGCTTGTGGCCTTCCTTTCTCCAATAGGATGGTGTGCTTGTATTATATGATTATGAAGTGGAGAGCAAGTAGCTTTAGATAGTCAATAATAATACAAAATAAAAAGAAGGTCAAATAGCTTGTTGGGCTTGATGGATGAGAATTAAGTCACACTCTGCATGTGAAATCTCGAAGGGTCTGTCGACTCCATGATAATTAGAAGTCTCTCCCCTAGTGTTGGAATCTTGTTGGGCAAGTTGTGAAGCCCACTCGTACTTGGTTCTTGGCATAGGGTATAATGGAGACTGAAATGGTGTAGAAGTGTTCAAAGTCATCTTCCCTTAGTTCCTATTTTTGGTGACGAGCTTTTCGATCCAGAGCCTATGTTTATTTAGAGAGCACCTAGCTTTGATACCTTATAAAGAAATACTTATCTACAGACAACAAACACAATCGTATGACAAAGCACAAACTGATAAAAAAACTTTGTAGGGTTTGGGTAACTCAGAGACAATGAACATTGAAGATGAATGAATGATATTTAATATATATGATGCTCAATGATGTAGATACACTATGCAAGTTGAATACTAAATTGTAAACTCTCAGGTCTTTAGGATTTGAGGTTGAGAGTATGAGTTGGAGAGAGTGTCGTAAACTAACAATTCTCGAAATGCAATAGACAGCCTTTGAATGTGTATGGTAGTAGGAAATGTAGATTTGGAGAGATTGGTGCTGGACGTGATTGGGATAGCTTGAATAGTAGACAATAGTTTGAACAGAGTTTGGACTTTGAATGAGGGGGGTGGACAGCAAAGGGAAAATAGAGTTGTTTATCATAAAATGGCAGGTTGATGACAAGTTGGGAGCTACAAATGCTAGTTGGTTCAAGTTATACAGCAACAAATGCAGGTAGAAGATTGGTCATACATTGATTGTGATGACTTGGAGAAGTGGAAGCAGGTTGGAAATTTGCTACCAACATCTATGCATAGTAGATGGAGGGCTAGATGAGCTTGAATTGGGATATCCTTAGAAGACAAGGTGTGGATAGCAAAGATAGGGCGCCAATAATTTGCAAAAATAGATAGGCTATATAGCTTGAGTGGTGGGCAACTTGTCTATTTATAGACGAGTGGATCCTCCCAAATTAGGGTTTGGCTTATTGTTATATCCCCAGAAATTAAGATGGGCGCTAGTAGTATTGGTCATTGGTTATAAAGTGACTTAGTGCAAATACACTAAAAAGACACTTTGGGACTAGGGCAATTGGAGTCCTATTTATAGGACTCAAGGTTTGATTGTGCATGCGTATCATTGTGTGATTACCATTCTTGGACTCTAGATGCGTTGGCCAAGACATTTGTGTACGATTTGTGTGGGTTGGTGGTACGAGATGCCAATCCTTGGGATGTGGTTATGACTTGGAGTGCTCTTAGTCCCTATTCTTGGGGGTGACCCCATTTGGCTCTATGATTGGGAGATGAGTGTGATGACATTCTCCTAGGATCCAACTTGCACATGAGACATGATACAAGCCACATTCACGAATATAAGGGGTTGGCTAAAGAGAAAAACAAATGTGACAAGGCGAACATCAACTCATGGGTGGCCAAATGGATAGCTTATTTTGATTTGTATCAATTTGATGATGCTCATGTGAGAGTGTGCTGCGGAAGAGGAAATACGAACACGGAGGGAGAGAGAGAGAGAAAGCAGAAAATAAGGAAGAGAAATCTGCATTGACTGAAATGAATGCTGAATACACTGAAATGGACTGATCAGTCCCTGCACGCAGCCCACAGCGTCAGTGAGGGCACCAGATCAGGCTGATGATGATGGCAGCACCACCACGGGGGAGAAGGAGTGTCGGAATCTGCAAGAAAACAAGTGATCAAGTGGGGAGGGGGGCTGCCTATAAATAGGCAAAAGGGCAAACCCTAACCCTAACCCTAAAATGGGCGCAAATCCTAAAATGGGCGCAAACCCTAAAAATGCCAGAAAATGGGCGCCCCACAACAGTGACCAAAAAGTGGCCGGGCAGCCAGTGGCTGCCCACTAAAAGAGGCCAAAAAGAAATACACATCCTAAGACAGCCAGCCGAGAGTGACTAGCCTCCCCCATCATAACACATGACAGACAAGGCAGAGCTCCTAATGTCCTCGTCTGACTCAGACTGAGGCTCACAGGCAGGAGATGACAAGGCATGACAAACATGACTGCTAACAGCTCAATGTATTTGGATAAATACAAATCATATTATAGTGGAAGGCATATGCTTGGTGGATAGAGCAACACACCAAGCCGAAAACATGGGTAGATTTTTAATCCTTTTTTCGGAAGTGTTTTCTTATCGACACTCAAATTGAAATTTTTTGTAAATTGTTTGAGCTTGACATGGGGAAGAAGACATTGGACACATATTCAAAGGAATTCAAAGATCTTGTTCGCAAAACAAAGGCTTTGAATGATCCTTAGGTGTTACCCTACATGCACTATCTTTTTGGAGTGTCGTCAGACTACCAAAATAGGTGCTTTGCAATCCATTACATTCATTAGAGGAGGTCTATATGTATGCAAAAAACTTTAATAATGCTTTGGTTGCTAGTAGAAACAAGTAGTCTATGGGAGGGTCCCATCAAGTTGTCTCTACCTTCAAGTCAAAGAAAATTTTTACCCCCGCAGTAACTTACTAGTCACCTTCAGAGTTGTGTAAGAAAAAGGATAGTAAGCACAAAGTAGCTCATAGCGAGGATTGCTCAAAGGGTCCTTGCTTTGCGTGTCATCAGACAGGACACTTGCAGTGACGGAGAGTGTCCTCAGTATAAGAAGGTGAAGTTTGCTTCAAAGGATTCGGTTAATATTGTTGAAGCTCTAGGTATTTCTTTTGAATTTTTTTGGAAAGACTATTTTGTCAATTTGTGGAACATATTGGATTGAAGAGCCTTCAATGGTATGAATTTTTGGTGGTATATTAAGAGATACTTTAAGTGACACTATCTGGGACTTGTTGGAATACCATGGAGTTTGTCGCCTAGACTCCTTTGAGTCTACTTCGTATAGGAAGGTTTTGGTCATAATGCACAAGGATCAACTTGATTCTGGGTCCCTATAGAAGGTAAAGTGTTGAGAAATCCCTTACCTGCAGTTTGTGTTTTGCATTTTGCATTTAGGGTTTCACAGTTGACAACCCCAAAAAGGGGGTTGGGCACCCACAGTGGGGCACCACCCTAGATAGTCGGCATTTCCCCTTTGGGCGCCACCCTAGACAATCTCTTACCTATTTTTAGGTTGCCTTTGTCACTCATTCTTCACGGTTGATTCATTCGGTCCGTCACCTCTTCTCTCGAGTCTCTCCACTGTCCTCACACCCCTTCATGAGGACATTCGTGGTTTGTGGTCGTTTTCGTCATCTTCCTTGTGCTATGGCACCCTTGTTCCCTTGTATCACATTCACTCCATGATTCAGATCTTCATCATTCCCTTCATTAGAGTTTTTTCTCTCTTCTCTTCTCTTCTCAGTGTTTGCCGAGTTCACTCTGTGTTCGTTCCCGCAAACCCTATTGTCTCATTGGTATGTCGTATTTTGACATGGTATTTAAGCTAAATTTGCTCAAATAGCGGTAAAGATCCTCCACCCTAGTGAAGGCAAAGACTGGTGGCGGGTTTGGCATCCACTTCTCTTTTTCCGTTGCATCAACACCTTACCTGGTAGTTGCTCTCCCTTGCACATGCTGTTTTTTGCATGTGTTTCAACTTGCTGATAATTGGCGGCTCCTCCTAGTCAGCCGGTGGCTCTTGCTGTTGGTGGATCAGCCAGTCTGTTGGCGGCTGTTCTCTACAATCGATAACTCTTTTTGATTTGTTGGAACTTGTGTTTCCAACTGGCATCTCCTCCTTCTTAGCCGGTAGCTCCTCCCTTCAGCTGGTGGCTCCACCATATTGCTACACCTCGCGTTTTTCTGATGGCAGTTCTACCTAGTCTGTTGGTGGTTCAGTCTGGTCTGCTAGTGGCACTTCTTGTTTATTTACAGCATTCTAGCAGCTACTTCTGTTTGTTGAAAGTTGCGATTGCAGTTAGTGGCTTTTCCTAGTCAGTCGGCGGCTACTCTTGACTACTAGTTGCAACCTCTTACTGCTGGTAGCATCCTCCTCCCATTGGCAGTTCACTTTCAAGCCTTCCACTACCCTCCCATCCCTTGAAGCGGATATTGCAGTTTGTGCTTCGCAATGTCCTCACACCCCTTGAGGTGGACATTGTGGTTTATGGTTCATGGCTGACATCTTCCATCTCTTTGTTCTTTAGCAAGGCGCATTGGTACCCATGGCTTCTTTACCAACCGATGACCAATCTATTGGGTGCTCTTATTGTGGCATCATTGGACACACCATCGATGCTCGCTGACTTTGACCTTTGCTCCCCATCCCTCGGAGAGTATGTGTCTCCCACCTGGCACTATTTGTGCCACCTCTCTTTTTTGGGCCACAGATTGTTTTGCATTGGCTATTAGAGTACTATGCTCAAGGTAATAAGATGTATTTGATGCGCACTAAGTCCTTTTGAGCACATGGAGGATCGATTGGTGCTATGATCTCCAGGAGATCTTTGCAATGTCAACAACAATCTTTTCCCACCTATTTACGGGTACAATGGCTACCACAGCCCGCGGTTTTGTAGTCCGCTCCCTTGAGAGATAATGATTGTTTGATATTGTCTCCTCGTTAGTCCGCTCCTTTGAGAGACAGTGGTTGCTATCCTCTTCTTGGACTTCCTAGTCCACTCCATTGAGAAGCAACAACTATTATCCACTCATTGCTCAGCCTGAGCCCCACCCTTCTCCACCCTCGCCTACTTAGGTTTGAGAGGCCATCTTTGGGAGTTCTTCACCACCCCAGATACCTTCTTCAGCACAACTAGCGGCACTTTCTTTGTCCTCAGACTTTTCAGAGTTTGTGATCATGAGTTTTTGGATTCCCTATTTACCTCGGAGGGGGATTTAGAGGGGGTAAATCTTTCTTTGCCCTCCGAGGGGCCATCTACATCTACAATGACTTCAGAGGGGGGCTCCCTTTCCTCCAGTTTCAAAGGGGTTTCCCACCGACCGCTTAGTCCTTTGCACACCTTGGTAGAGGCCTTTTACCTTCTTCTACCCTTGGATCGGGTGGCTTTCTTCTAGCGGTCATTTCACCTATTGATATCCACGATCTCAAGGATTTATCTAGATTAGGGCCTTGGAGGTTCAGTCGTGACTTGGTGACGAGGCCTTTGTATTCCTTTCTGCATGGATGTATGAAGCTAGTGGCTTCTCTCCTGAGGGTTGAGTTTTGGGTTCTCTAGTTCACTCTGTCTACTGTTCTTTATTGGAGGTTACCTTTCAGGTGGAAAATTTGGATCTTAGGGATCCTCTACATCTTTTTCCTCCTCTTCTTCTTGCCTTGGTCACTTGGTCAGCATGGAGCCAAGGTCACTTGGTCAGTATGGAGCCAACTCTCAAAATCGAGTACGAGCATATCCTTATGGTTCTCGAAACCACACAAAGGTTGACATTTCTCCTATACATTGCATGATTTCATCATCTTTGTGCTAGGGCTCTTGGGCAAGTGAACAATGTTTCCCACAAGGGACACTGTCCAAGTGGCACTTGTTGCATGAGCATTCTTCAGTTTGTAGCATTGCATCTCCACCTCACTCTTCTCTTGTTCCCCTTTTTGGGCTTGAGAGGGGATGTTGAGAAATCCTTCACTTGCAGTTTGCGTTTTGTGTTTTGCGTTTAGGGTTTCACAATGGATAGCCCCAAAAAGGGGTTGGGTGCCCACAGTGGGGCATCACCCTAGATAGCCGACGCTCTCCCTTCAGACGCCACCCTAGACACTCACTTGTCTATTTATAGGCTGCCTCTGTTACTCATTCTTCACGGTTGATTCATTCAGTCTATCACCTCTTCTCTCGAGCCTCTCCATTGCCCTCACACCCCTTCAGGAGGACATTGCGGTTCGTGGTCCGTGGTTGTCTTCATCATCTTCCTTGTGCTATGGCTCCCTTGTTTCCTTGTATCACATTCACTCCATGATTCAGATCTTCATCATTTCATTCATCATAGTTTTTTCTCTCTTCTCTTCTCTTTTCAATGTTTGCTGAGTTCACTTTGTGTTCCTTCTCGCAAACCCTACAATCTTGCTAGTACGTCGTCTTTTGATAGTAAGGTCATCTAACTATCATCTAGCATCAGTCTTTGAGCGTTTGCTTTGCACAAGTTTATGCGAACCAAAGCGGACCTATGTTGCACTTGGTTCAAACAGAGTGAGAAATAATGGGGAGTACAGGATGTCAACCCCTTTGTCCACAGGGCATAGTCTCACTTTGGTATCCTAAAATGACACAAAGCCAAGATTCTACTTGCTTTTCGAATTGCGTCAATGTGTGATTTCGTAACTAACGCAACCTTGAAAAAAGCCCTCGCTTGATTGAGACCACTCAACCTTAGGACAAACCCATCGAGGGTTCCATCCTCTTGCTTTCCTTTTAAGACGGGCGTTCTTTAGTTTTCTAATTACCTACCACATTTATGTGAACATGTAAAAACAACTTCTTTAATTATTCTTTAAGCATTGGTTTTATTCATGTAAATTAGTTAATAACACTTAAATAAGTAAGCAATTCTTGTCAAGTAGTTTTTTATTCGTCTTAAAGGTTTATCTTATTACAATATCTTTTTTCGTCCATGAGGACGAATTTGGAGGTACAATCCGCTAAGTTTCTATCATGAACTAGTAATAGGGCCTTTTAGGAAGACCATCTTGGGCTTGTAGGGGTTAGATAGGTCCTAGGCGTGTAAGAATTTATGGCCAGACCCTCCTAGCACCCTTGTTGCCTCATACTTAACATCCTTTTTACAGAGAGACCTCTTGCAAAAGGGGCCGGTCCTAGCTCCCGATGCGGTTAAACAAACCCCCTTGGTGTAGGGTTTTTGCTACTAACCTTGAGGGAGATTCAGTATGTATCCAAGAATCTGCCCATGTGAGAACAATATCTCTTTTTCAAAATACACAAACAAGGCAATTGGTCTATCTTCAATTAGGAAATCGTCTCTTTTTCCAAAGCAACAAGTATATCTTAAAATCATTTCAACAAAGTCAAAATGAGGATCCTAAGAGGATAGCTATTTTATATATATGAGTTTTAAGCAAGAACAATTTTCAAAGCAACAAACATATCTTTAAATCATTTTAACAAAACAAAAATGAGGATCCCAAGAGGATAGTTATTTTACATGTATGAGTTTTAAGCAATGTATTGTCCTTGAGAAAGAGATAAACACAATCCCAAGTATTTTCTATGGGAGAGTTACATCATGCCTTGAAGATAATGTTTCTAATAAGAGGTACAATGTCCTAGTTGATTTACTTGGTTAATCTAAGTCAAGTCTTTCAAAACATTCTTTTTCATTACAGGAGTTTATATGCAATAGAAGAATTTGGGAGGTTTACAATGCGGATGGGTAGTCATCGTAGCCTCAATTGTACTCTTTGAGCCCGCTTACACTCAAAATGCTTTTCTAGTTTGGGTTATGCTCTCGTTATCGTTGAAGCCTCTAAAGCTTTAATCCCTTGATTGATGGATCTTGAGCACGTGTAGCTGGCCCTTTTAAGCTTCTCTTATGTACTAATAAAGATTGAAGGAGTTGTCTCACTTTCTTGAAGCTAGGCATTTTGATTGTAGGGCCTTAGAGCTTTGATGATGGCATATTTTCTCTCTCTCTCTCTCTCTCTCTCTCTCTCCCCCCTCTTTTTTGCAACGTTTCGGGCCCCCAAAGGCAATGTCAATACCCCAAAGTATTAAGGCTTTATATATAGCCTTAGAGAGGAGTACCCCTTCCCTCTTCTCTCTCTCTCTCTCTCTCTCTTTCTCTTTCTCTCTCTCTTTCGCGCTCTCGCTCTCGCTTGTTATTGCCATTGAGATTGTCTAGATGTTGGGTTGCATGGTAGGGAGGTCATCGACCTTTAGTGTTGGGAAAGTGACTACTGCTAGGGATGCCTTTTTCGATGGTGATGGCAGGGGGTACATGGCAGCTGAAGAGGACATGGTGGTGGTGTGATGGCAGGAGTCAATGAGGTACGACAAGATTTTTATAAATTAAAGTTTTAAAATTTTCTTTGTAATCCCTTCCCTTAAGCTTTATTTCACATGTGGTGGGGACGGGGAGAATTGAGTCATTGCATTTTCTTTCCCTTAGAGGAATTGAGATGTCCTCATTTGGAAAGAAGTTGGGGACATTGCTTACATAGCATTTCTTCATTAATCCAAGTGGCATTCTCTTTAGGATAATCCTTCCATTGGATGAGATTTTCTCTAATGGTCTTGCTTCTTAGGGTTCTCTCTTTTACCATTAGGATAATCCTTGGCTTGGTATTACAACTTTATCTCAAAAGAAACTGGGGACATTACTTAGTGTTTCTTTATCAATCCAAGTCGCATTTTCTTCAAGATAATTCTTCCATTGGATGAGATACTCTCTAATTGTCCTGCTTCTTAGGGTTCTCTCTTTTACCATTAGGATACTCCTTGGCTTGGTATTACAACATGTTGATCATCAAGAATATGATCAATATTGGCTATATAACCTTTCAATGGACTACCATGAAAAACATTGTGAAATTTTTAGTGTTTAGGAAGTTGTAACTTGTATGCATTGGGTTTGAGACACTTGATAACCTTGTATGGCCCATAGTATCTTGGGCTTAGTTTCTTGAATTGCCACAAGGACAAGGAACTCTTCTTAGGATGAACATAGATAAAGACCAGGTCTCATTCCTTGAAGATTCACTCTTGCCTTTCTAGATTAATATAAACTTTTTGTCGATACTTGGGTGGCTTGGTTATCTTGTTTAGAGGTTGGAGAGTGGCATTTTAGTATGTTTAGTCTACAAGAGAGGAGGAGGAGATGCTGTTGGTCTAATTTGCAGCCATTGGAGGAACTTTTGAGGCAGCTAGGAACAGGAGAAGACCAATCAACAGCTGGCGACAGCATCTACAGGCTATTGAGACATGGGAGCAGCAGTAAATGACTGATTTTCTTCAGTTCTGTGCATCTACAAGCTATTGAGACATGGCAACAGTAGTAAATGATAGATTTTCTTTAGTTCTTCGCGAAGAAAGTATAAATTTTCTCTCTCCTTAGGATTCTCTTTTATCTCTCAGTTTTTCTACAGCCTTGCACCAAAGATTGCAGCATTGAGATCACCAGAGGTTGAGAAATTTCAGATTTCTTTGGTGTAAACCCTAATTTACAATAGAAACTAGGGTTTAGCAACAACCTTGGAAGCGTGCCAAAAATTGGAAGCTCCAAGACTTGGATTCAATAGGCTTGAAGCTGTTTTTAGGCTTTAGCCTATTCTAGTGGAGGGACCAACAAATAATTGAATTTGGGGCATTTTCCATCTCCATCAAAGCGGGTGAAGGTCAATTGATTACCCAAATCAAGGGGCAAATCAGATTAAAGACTTACTGGTTGTTTTGACAGCAAGGAGAGTTGGAATACCGAAAGGGATTGTGAGAATCCCATTGTACATTAACTTCTTCTTCAATTAAGTTAAATAAATACCGAAAGGGACACTAGTTTTGGGGTCAATAGGGTGTCCAATGTCCAAGATTATTTGGTAAAGTGTGAATTTCAGTTTTGTGGATTTGTTAGTTGCTGTAAATAGTGCTTAATTAGGTTATTTACCACCCTATTCGAGGAGGAAGGCTGGTTATAGAAGATCCAAAGATGGTAAACATCACTCTTAATTCTCTTCCGGAGTCTTACCTTGGATTTTGTTAGCTTGCCTTATTTTCCGTATGTCAGCGTGTCATCTATTAGTTGTGAGCTGTGTCAGAGTTTAACGAAGACATAGGACTACCATTTCAGTTTCTAGCCCTAGCCACATTGCAAGGCAGTTTAGAGTTTCTGCAGCCTTTGCTAGCTAGCTTCCAGCCCTAGCCACCTTGTGACTTTGCTTGAGGACTGCCATGTCAACATTTGTATAGTTTTTTTGTTACAGCCGCGGATTGCATTTATTGCAGTCAGCCCAATTAGGGCTAGTTGGCCAGATTTGGTTGGGCAATTTTGTTGGTTTCCAGCTATTTATAGCTGGCCATTGGTTGGGGTATTGCAATCTTTTTCTCTATCATGAACAACGATTGCATACTCTCCCTCTCCATCACCATCATTGCCTTCGTCACGGTTAGCAATGCTATCATCATTATTCAGCGTGATTCGGTTTTCTCATTGGTGCCTTAGGTTGGATGTAGGGACTGATCAATCCTCTCATTTGTATTCAATATTCTTCTTTAGTTAATGTTTATTTCTTTCCTTTATCTTTGATTGTCTTTCTCTCTCTTTCTCTCCATGTTCATGATTCTCTTTTGTTGTATACTCTCACATGGTATCATTGCCAAAGTGAGTTATGGAGCTATCCCTTTGGGAGGAGACCCCTAGGTTGAAAACATAGTTTTTAGTGATATGCTTATTGCTGGAAACATAGATTTTTTGTAGGTAATTGGTCCATACAACTTAGGTGGGACATCTACAGTCTTTTCTTCGCGGAGGTGTAGCTGATTTCCACTGTTCGGGGTCTATAACAAAAGACTGATTTTGTGGGTGTTTGCGAGTGTTGAAGATATCTAATCATTGGTTCAATGGCTGTGACGACTTTGACAAGGAGATTTCTCATCACTCCTCTGAAAAGCAACATAATCATTGTGAAGAACGGAGGTCTACGAGCCCTTTTGTTTGGTCTCATCGATTGGAGCACCATTCTTTTTCTCCTCCCCCCTTTCTCCATGTTTCCCATAGAGCATGTTCTAGTAGCTTTAAATTTTCCCACTTGGCACCACCTATTCAAGTGCCTATTCTCCCTTCTTTACCTAAAGAAGACCGACTAGATGGTGTTAGAATATGGGACAAACCATAGAGACAATAGGATTTGTAGAAGAAACACCAAGTGTGTGGCAAACACTGAGAGAGAAGAGAAACTCGAAAAACACAAAAGAAGATGATGAAGCATCGCATCATGGTATGTGAAGAAAAGATGATAAAGTGGAGCTGAAGCTCAGAAGATGATTGCATTGTCTTGTCTTAATCAAGTGGTAGCACCTAAAGGAAGTCTAATTGTAGAGGGAGCGAATTTTAGTCCTTTGGGCAACGGGCTATCAAAGTAATTATTGGAAGGTGAAGGACAATTGTTGAGGGAGCGAAGCGCGGTCCTTTAATGTTATTAAGGATGAAAAAGATAATCACCAATTGTCGAGGGAGCAAAGCGTAATCCTTTGATGCTAGGAAGTGGACTAGGTTGCAAATGCAAATACTTGGGTGTGTATGAGTTGCTAAACGCAGGGAGAGTAGTCTAGATGTTGATGCTTGGAGGAGGACGATGATGCCAAATGTGAGGTGTGAAGCTAGGCTGCAAATGCAAATATTTGGAACTATGTGCATGACACCAAATGAGTGGAGACTGATGTTAGATGTGGATGGAGTTGACGCCAAGATGGGAAGATGATACCAGGTGGCTGAGGAACCTTTGAACTTGCCAAACGTAGATGGTGGGGTGATGCTAGGTGTGGGAGAGGTGATGCCTATTGATGGAGATCCTCTTGGAGTGCAAAACACAAACCTAGACTTTGTCTTCAAATGGAGGGGAGTTGGTGCTAGGTAGGAAGATGATGGAAGGTGGCTATAAATTGCAGTGTCCTCTAGTAGGGGTATGAGTAGCAGTGGTGAGGAGAGAGAAGAGTGTCGGAATGATGAAGAGAGTGGAATGACTGTGCAAGCTGGATGTGAATGAGGGGTGGTGCACCATTGTGTGGGTGCCTACTATTAAAGTGCGTAGAATGAGGGTGACAGCCCTTTTTGAGGCTGTTAGTGTGAAACCCTAAATGAAGTGATTGAATTAAAGGAGTGGTTTTTCAACAAATGGTTCTAACTGTTCGCTTTGGTTGTGTAAGATGGAATGTATATTTGACTCCTTTGCATTGTGAGATGGTGGATACCTTACCTTTTGTTGAGATTCCAACTCTCCATGCATGTGAGGATGTATTTTGGGAAAGATACATTGTACTGTCTTCAAAAAGCATGGTGCAATGCATGTTGTTTGTAAGTTGCAGCTTATACACTTAGATATATGTGGTTCCATCAGACACGAGCTTTGGTTATGCACTTTAAATACTTGATTGCAAAGCTAGATACTAAAATATGTTAAAATGTAGACATTTCGCATGGATGGAGGGGGGGAATACCTATCTTGTACATTTGAGACATTTTTTGCTTGACAATGGTATCACACATCAGGCCATTGTGAGGATGACACCTCAATAGAATGGTGTGGTTGAAAGGAAAAATCGGATACTTGTGGAGATGGCTAGATGCATAATGAAATCTAAGGGGTTGCCACAGATTTTGGCTCGAGGGCTTTCAATGTGCTCATCATGTGCTGAATCATGCACCTACAAAGGCATTGAAAACTTTCACTTCTTTTGAGGCTTGGCATGAGAGGAAACCAAAGGTTGACTACTTTCATGTGTTTGGATGCATAGCCTATGCTCATGTGCCAAAAGAGCTTCGTGGGAAGCTCAATGCTAAGGCAAAATATGTATCTTTGTTGCCCACAATTAGAAAAGCGAGGACTATCAATTATATGATCCATGCACTCGCAATGTTTTTGTTGGCAGGGATGCTATCTTTGCTGAAAATGCAGCCTTTTCACACGACCGGTTTAAAATGCTATCCATGCATTATTTTGGCGATGTTTTTGAAGGTCTTTTATCTCTTGTTTTGGGATTTGAGCCTACTATGATCATTAACAAGTATAAGATACATTTGGTCGCAAAAGGCTATGCTCAAAAGAAAGTTATAGATTATAAGGAGACATGATGTGCTATGGTTGAAAAGTATGGTTGGAAAGTGCATAGTTGGATGTAAAGACTGTGTTCTTGAATGGTGACCTTCATGAGGATGTCTATGTTTCATAGCCTCTAGGCTTTGTGGTGAAAGGATAAGAGCACATGGTATGCAAGTTGCATACGGCTCTTTATGGTTTAAAACAAGCTTCTCATGCATGGTATTCAAAATTTGGTGCTTATTTGGCTAATCTTGGGTTTAGAAATAGTCCAAATTCTCCCACTATCTACATTAAGAATGAAGGGGAGGACCTGCTAAGAATATATGCTAGGGTTTGCACTAGGGAAACATAAAAAGTATGACCATGGTTGAAACACAAAGATTTAGACAGTGATGTGCAAAACTCAAAGTGCAAAAACACAAACAGAGACAAAGAAAGGAGAGCTCTCAGAAGTGAATGAATCAATGTAGTAAATGAATATAAGAATGTACAGAATGCTCAAGGGCGGAGCAATGAGTGTTGAAGTGTGACTTGCATTGAAGACAAATCCCAAGTTTTGTAACCACGAGTCAGAAGTATCGGAGGGTGAGAAAATCACAAAATGTTGATCACCAACGCAATAGGCAGTGAGGCAATAGTAGAGGAGGAAAATGATGCAGACAGCCACACTAGTTGGCAAAATGCATGCTGATTCCATCGCTAGATGGAGATTAGCTTGTTGCTAAGTTTGAAGCTGTAAACGCAAGCTGATCCGGGTGATGATGATGAGGAAGTTGCAAGTGACATTAGCTGGCAGCTGAAAATGCAGCTATATGAGGCATTTAAGCAGCAAAACGGCAAACAAGATGGAGAAGCTAGGTCTTGGA
Organism: Lygodium microphyllum; assembly: GCF_053477565.2. Classification (NCBI taxonomy): domain Eukaryota; kingdom Viridiplantae; phylum Streptophyta; class Polypodiopsida; order Schizaeales; family Lygodiaceae; genus Lygodium; species Lygodium microphyllum. The sequence goes on along the minus strand of NC_141161.1, from coordinate 13,703,306 downwards.
GAGGACGGTTTTGCAATTGGTAAGGGCTAGATAGCATAGGGATGGTGGTTGATGGCTGAAATCTATATGTGGGAGTGAGAAACTTGCACACAAGGATAGGGTTGAATGATAGATAGCCTCTCTATTTATAGACGTGGAAGGATCCTCCCAAATTAAAATTTTGCAATGGGACACATAAACTCTCTAGAATCGCTCTTTATTTAATGAAACTTTTGGTAATTTACTATTTTGGGGCTGTTTTAAAGAGCTATCAGTGAGTAATGAATTTTTAGCTCAAGACTTGCTGGTTATCGCTCTATGTAGATGATATGTTGGTCACCAACCTAAAGAAGGATAAAATTGTAGATTTGAAGGCTAATTTGAAACATGCTTTTGCTATGTTAGATATGGTTTGCTTAGACTAATGTTTGAAGATTTAATTTACCCAAAATCAGTGTGATATCATTATGTCATAGTAGTTAGAAACTAGGTGGGGGCCCTTGTATCTCCCCTTCACGGGACGTTACCCATCTTAATATTGTTCATGCCATTGCGCACTTAACTGGAAGTTTCCCATAATTTGGCTAGCCATTTGGCCCCCAAAACCTAAGGTGATGGATGACCTCCGGTCTATCCAATTATGGAAATCTTTGTCCATTTGGCCTAGGATTCAAACCTAGTCTCAACTCATCGCCGTTGCACTGATAGTGAGCTAGTTTTCTCTAGTAAGTGTGGATTGCATTTCCAATACCTTTCCTCAAGCCACACCTTGGTTGAGGTCCTAGTGCCAACCGAGTTGAGCAACTTGAGCTTTGATATCAAGTTAGAAACCAGGTGGGGGCTCTTGTACCTCCCCTTCTTGGGAGTTCACCCATCCTAGTATTGTTCATGCCATTGCGCACTTAATCTAAAGTTTTCCATAATTGGGCTAGCTATCTAGCCCTCAAAACCTTAAGGTAATGGATGACCTTTGGTCTATCCAATTATTGAAATCTTCCTCCATTTGGCATGGGATTCAAACCTCGTCTCAACTCATCACCGTTGCTCCCATAGTCAGCTAGTTTTCTCTAGTAAGTGTGGATTGCATTTCCAATTATAGTCACAGTATGTGGACAAGCTCTCGCATAGGTTCAACATGCAAGATTGTAAGCCTATGAGCTCATTGATGGAGCCAAGGCTAAAGTTGTTTGTGCACGATAGTATTGGGATGCTCGATGTTTCAATTTGTAGCTAGGCTGTTGGCTTGCATAGGTTCAACATGCAAGACTGTAAGCCTATGAGCACTGTGATGGAGCCAAGGCTAAAGCTGTCCATGTATGATGGTAGTGAGATGCTTGATGTTGCAATTTACAACTAGGTTGTTGGTTGTCTTATTTACCTTCGCAACACATGCTCCGACATATAGTTTATAGTATCTCAGGTGAACAAGTTTATGCACAGTCCACGGACAGTACACTGGCAAGATGTTAATTGGGTCTTTTGCTATTTGCAAGGTACTTAGACATGCATTATTTTTTCTCGGGGGGAGGGGGCGGGGGGGGGAGGGACTTGCAACTATAGGCTTACAATGATTCAGATTCGGGCTGGTGAGTTAGACACTCAGCAATCTACTAGTAGACATTGTTTCTTTTTGGGGAGTTCATGCATTTCATGGCTTAGTAAGAAACAACCTATAGTGGCTACCTCGTCTTGTGAGGCTGAGGAAACAACAATAGTTGAATGTGTATGGTTGCGGAGATCTTATGGGAGGGTCCTACATTCTTTTTTTTAAAATGGTTAGAGTGCTATTACGGTAGCATGAAATCTTGTGCTTCATGCTCACACGAAACACATTGAGGTTCACTATCCTTATGTTAGAGAAAGATTATGTAGGAGAGATCAGCTTGGTATATGTTCCTACATAGAAAAATATTGCGGACATTTTCAGCAAAGCATTATCATGAGAGAATTTTGAGGCTTTTCGAAAGGCCTTAAGCTTACTTTGGCGATTGATCTTCCTTGTACTTCATCACATTGGCATTGTAGGGGGATGTTAGAATTTGCCAATTTTGGGTAGTCCCCAAAGTAATTTGTGTGGTGAGGACACTTATTATAGTGTCACTATAGGGTGTGTATACCTAGTTTCTTATGGCATTAAAGTACTGACACTAGGCTCTGGAGTGAATAAACTTCACTCTAGTTAGTTGGTGGAAGTGTGATTAGGTCACATCTTGACTTAAAGCTTAGTTGTATTGTCACCTATCATTCAATTTAGTTTAGCAAGTATGTATTCCGTTTTGCTCTCATGCCGTCTATTATCTACTATTCACTCTCATTTCTCTCTCCTCTACATCGGGTATTGTTTCCTTTAGATCCAACTTGCATAGGAGGGATGACACAAGCAGTACCCACGACAATGGACATAAAGGGAATGGACACTAGATTCACAGGAGCCATGACATAAGTTGTACCCATGACAATGAACATAAAGGGAATGAACAAAAGATTCTCTCCTAGCCATAGAGTCAAACAGGGTCACCCTTGAGCTTGGGAGCTAGTAGTTTACTGGGTCACAATCACATCCTAGGAGTTTGCATCCCATATCACTAGCCCAACTCCATCTAGTATATGTGGATGTGTTGGCCTACGGGTCGAGTCCAAGAATTGTGATCACACAATGATATGCACAAATGGGCCTTAAGTTCTATAAATAGGACTCAACTGCCCTAACCCTTTAAGTGTCCCTACTACGATTGCACTTGGTCACTTTGATGACCATTGTGACTAGTGCTGCTAGTGCCCATTCAGGTGTCCAAGGATGTAACAATATCAGTAGTCCAATAAAAATAAAATATAGATTGCTTAATATTTCTGTCCTCAATACATGGGTGGTCACAATGGGTCCTCCAAACAAACGTATGGATAGTACCAACAATTATGGGGTTAACATTGTATGTGGAGAAAGCATGGGAGCTGAAAGACAACAAAATGAACCATGTTGCATGACAAAATACACTTTTGGATGCGTGTGCAATTTCACATGTCTAATGTGAAGGGACAAGATCACATAGCCTGCAGTTGCTGTTAAAGGAGTGAACTCAGTTCTTGTTTGAAGATCATCTATGGACATCTCTTACCGAATAATTGTGAACAATCCTGTTAGAACAGCACAGTTGGTTTGGCTGGAATATGAAGGGTTTCTTCCTAAAAGGCCTATCGACTGGTGATGGTAGGCAACAACCTCAGTGTGGTTCCACTGACCATCCTGCCGTAGTCTGGGTGGTCCAATCTGTATTTTAATCACCACATAGGAATGTACCTCAAACTTGTCTATTTGCTGTCCATAGTGCACTCACTGCTGTCTAAGAAATGCTTGATTGCTTCTGAGCTTGGGTGGGTCTTGCTTGTAAGTCTGAAACTATTGTAAACTAAGGGCGTTAGCTTGACCAAGCCCATCGGTATTGCATGCTACTTCCATAGGGTGGACATTGTGTAGATGTGTTGGAAGTTGAGACAGTTAAAAATCGATCTTATGTCAACCCAATGATAGCTATACCTGTTAATACTGAGCCTTCACTTACATGATACTGTGCTTTGATATGTGAATGAGAATAGACAAAGCAAGGAAGCTATCACTCATCTCATAATGTTTTAACTGGTTCGTGGGTGGGACACTTTTTAAGTGTTTGTTCTGACTACCAATTGAATGTACTTAACGAGTATTTTTCTCATTTCATAGAAGCTTTTGTAGCGCACGGAAAGGGTCGTCTATTTATTCTCATTTGCACTGTGGTCTATGCTGTCTCACAAGTTGATTGTTCTGATTAGTGTTCATTTTCATTGCATTGGACTCTATATTTATTTTTGCACCTTATAAATTTTCTTTTCTATGGAAAATGCCACTACTCTCGGAGAGAGGTCCTTTTTCACAAGCAATCGAGTTGTTGAAAACTGGAAGGGACCATACTAATTCCTTCTCCAAGTCCTTTTAGCTCTGCCTTATCTGCCACATTAATTTTTGAAAAATGAAATGGCTTGAATGGTTTTTATGTACAGGTGGAGCAAAGTGTGTAGTATGCACATTGCAAGGTATGATTTTGCTTGTGCTGTTCTGGGAGGACTAGTCTATGTTGTAGGAGGCCGTGCAGAAGATGGGAAAAATCTTGCAAGTGTTGAAGTATATGATCTTCAGAAGGATGAATGGAGTGACATTCCAAGTTTGAAGCGAGCAAGATGGGGATGTATTGCATGTGGAATAGAAGGAAATATCTATGTGATGGGTGGGCGGTCAAGCTACACCATAGGTAATTCCAGATGTATAGCTGTTTATGATCCTGCGACTAAACGATGGGATGAATTGAAGAATGGATGTGTCATGGTTCTAGCTCATGCAGTGTTAGGTAAAAAAGTTTACTGTATTGAGTGGAAGAACGAGAGAAGGTTAGCAATGTACAATCCAGTAGACAACACATGGAAAAACATTCCAGTGCCTTTTACTGGAAGCCTGAATGTGGGTTTCTGCTTGGGCAGTTTCAATGGCAAACTATTACTTTTTCCTAAGAAGCCAGACCCTGTCTGTAAGACCCTTGTTTATGATCCAAGTGGAACAAGGGAGTCAGAGTGGCAGACATCTGCCATCCGCCCACAGGGTTCTTGCATGTTTTATGCAGCTATAACAGCCTGAATGTCCAGTGGTGGTTCAGGATGGCTGCTAGATAAAAAATGAACCAGATACTTGTAGAATTTATTTTTGCCATTTCTTTTATCAATATCCAAGCATATTATTTTTTTGTTAGGTAGGTCTGTGAATCAATTTGGCAGGCAAACCTCTAGATCACTAAGAAGTTCTGTTTTTTACTTTCTTGGTTGCTTTAGGGGTCTTGTTTTTTGGGGGTACTCAAATCCACTTTTAAAAGAAATTCCAAACACAAGCAAGTTTTCTGGTTTTTTTCTCTTAGAGATTTCTTTTTGTGGGGCTCTCATCCACACTTTGAAGGTGTCCATCTTTTGATGGAACAAAATCAAATATTCAATTTCAAATGTAAACAAGTTATAATGCAGTTGTCTGATTTACATGGCCATTCTTTAATGATGATGATGTCATTAAAGGACACTCATAAATGAAAATTTCCTTTTTTCTTTACTTTTGAATTCACAACTAGTTTGTATTAGAATCTTTCTCTTAAGTGTTGGCTGATTTAAAGAAAATGGAACATTAAAGGGGAGCTACAATTGTGAGATTTCATGTGAAGTATTGTCCCCATCTTGGGGCTTGTCAACCAAACTTTAGAGTAGGTCATGTAATTGCTCTATAGAATAGGCCAATGAACTTGTTTAGAGAAGGTCATATGCCATAGTGTAGAGGAGGTCATAGAACTACATGAAAGCTTTGTGCTCAAGCTATAGGAAGACATTGGCAACTTCTTGATCTTGCAGGTTACTGTCCTTGGTCCTATTTTCAATGGTCATAGAGACATATGAACTAGAAACTTCATTTCTTCCAGGCATGCCCCTCACATCGTTACTGTATCGTTTGGACATGTACAATTCAGCATTTATATGGTCATATTTTTCCACTTAAAATCAGGTGTTTTCTACAGATAGCAAGCTTGATTAGTTGAGCTTAACTAGGCCCAGACCCAGAAGCATAAGGTTACAATAAGGAGAGATTAGAGGATCTTTGCCAAATCTGTTCAAGGACTCCAAAGCTAAGGGCTTAACTAATCAAGCTTGCTAGCCTTAGGAAACATATGTTTTTAAGTGGGAAAATATACCAATATAAATGCTGAATTTTACATGCTCAAAAGATACAGTAAGGATGTGATGGGCGTGCTTGGAAGCAGTGAAGTTTTGGCTCATCTGTCTCTATGGGCATTGAAAAGAGGGGCAAGAATAGTAACTTGCTAGATCAAGAAGTTGCCAGTGTTTTCTTGCAGCTTATGACTTGCTCTAAATAGGTTCAGTTGCCTATTCTGGAAAGCAATTCCATTACCAACTCTGAAGTTTGGTTGACAAGCCATGAGATAGGGACAATACTTCCCAAGAAATCTCATAATTGTAACTGCCCTTTAATGTTCTGTTTTCTTTTGATAAAGTGCTTTTGGGTTCTTGAACACAGTACTATGGCTAATAGATTCCCAAATAAACTCGGGTTTTTTAAAACAGTTGCTATCCTGGATAGAACACAGTACTATGGCTAACAGATTCCCAAAGAGACTCTGGATTTTGGAATATATATATTCTTGGAGAGAGCAACTCACTGAGGGACCCGAATATGGTCTCCTACGAGATCAAGAGGAGACGATGTCCATGTGAACAACTGTTTAAGCAAAGCCAGCTTTGAAGCTTTCTCATCAATTAAGTGTCCCCTTAATCTATCAATACCCCAATGCCATCTTTTTTGCCCTAATCAGTTGGAGGACTGAAAGCACTAGGTATTCCGAGGGTCCTTACTGAGCTTTTAACGCCAGTCTTGTGGGGTTTCATAACATACTCAAAGGCCAGGTAAAGCATACCTGAAAGGCAAGTATAAGATATTACTCAAAAGGCAAGTAAAGCATACCAGGAAAGCAAGTGAAAGGTATAGAGTGTCCCAGTAGTCTTAGCTCACTGCTTGTGATATCCTATAGCCCCAATGGACTCAGACTCGCTACTTGTGATATCCTACAACCCAATGGACTCAGGCTCATGGTTTGTGATATCCTATAGGCCCAGTAGCTTGCAACGTTGTCACTTAGCCACATAGAATGTCCTTAGTGATGTTTTGTCACTGATAGCGTGCAGTGTTTTCACCTGGCCACTTAAAAGGAGGTCCTTAATGATGTTCTAGAGACAATCTTCTGGTGATGTAAAATACCCAAAGACAAGCTAAAATATACAAAAAGCAGTCCTGATTGGCTTGAATCATTCTGAGGAGTCCCATTATTGTTATTGACAGAACGGTTTGCAAGAATGTCTCTAAGCATGTAGAGCTATAGGCCTAACTCCTAGCTCCCCTTCATCCTCCTCTCTTTGAATTGGGCAGCTAAAGGAATTGACAGACTTCACCATTGTGCACAGCCCACAAATACTATTAGGAATTTGGTTCACAACCCTTAATTCTCTCTAGCATTGGTGGGCTCTCAAAATACTCATCATTGTACAGAGTTCCATGGTCCTTAAGAAGGTTTAGAACCATTGTTTCAAGTGAGGTTTACGCTTTCGGCTAGTGCTGTTGGGGAATGCTACTACATCTTACATCTTGGAGTGATTGAAATTCAACTGTTATGGGTCTGTTTTGGATTACACACGAAAGACAGCCTTGGACACTCTTTAAAGCAAAAGCAAGCACCATACCACTTAATTAGAGGTTCATAGACAGCCTTGGACACTCTTGAAAGCAAAAGCAAGCACCATAGCACTTAATTAGAGGTCCATCAATTATGCCCAAACAGTGAATCTCTCAATCACAAGAGCATAAACAAGATCATAAATGAAGTGAAATGAGAAAAATAAATATGCTTTACCTAGTGGAGGGGTAATAAGTAGTGGAAAGCAAGTGAATCTTCTTAATCAAAAGTAAGAAAACCACACACTTCAATCAAACACTCCAGCAATGATAGCCACAAATAATCTCTTCAAAGAGGAAAATATATATAGGAAAAATTGTAGAGAGGGAAAGTGAAGTATAAGAATCAAGGCTTTCTCAAAGCATCTCAACCTAGTGTGTAAAACGCAGACGTAACCAAACCACTTGAAATGACCACATAATCAAAGCATGTTCAATGAATGTTAGCTTTGTCTTAGGGATACAATTGATCAATAGAAAAAAGCTTAGGCACTCACATAGTAGTGATCTTGCTTGTGTGTGTATGGGTGTTTCAACAATCCATTCCTTTGAAAAGTTCTCCCATCCGTGTACACATGCTAACTCTTGCTCTTCTTATATTTCCTTGGTACCTTTAATTACATAATTGTATTGTCCATTATTTTCATTGTTCATTTGACCTAAACATGAGGGTTGGGAACCATAGGTAAGAAATAATGAGGTATTAGAGGAAGACACGAGTAGTGCACTTCATCTATGTAGTTGATCCAAACTGTGGTCTAAGAAAATAACAGTGGTAATTTTGAGTTGTTTTGCTAGAGAATGCCATAAAACACAAATCAAAATATACAACATAGGAAAGCCTTCAAAGTCAATCATTGGCCTACCCCTCTTTAAGAAGATGGAGAATGATAGCAAATTCCCTAAGTTTTAGTGGATTGACGGTTTTCCATTTTTATTTCAAGAAATTCACTCATGAATTTGTCTTCTTGTGCAACTTGTTTAGGAAGGAGGATTTGCCCTCTCTCTCTCCCTCTCTCTCTCAACACACACACACACACAAACACGAGAAATGTGATGAATGGGGGTAATTGTAAAGCTATCAAGAATAGAAACATGTTAAACATCTATTTACGGCATATTGATAACTAATTGGTACAATTCATGTGGACTTTGCTTTTGATTCTACAAGCTTCACATACCTATTTTGAAGACTCTATGCACGCTCCTTGCAGCATTTTACCCCCTTTCGAGGAGATGGCTTTGATTATAAGACCTTCAAAAAGAGAAGATAGCGCGAGTGTGTATACACATATATATAAATATATAATGTGTGTGTATACATATATATAAATATACATATAGATAGTGTGAGTGCGAGTGTGTATACAGATACATATATATAAATATATAATGTTTGTGTGTGTGTGTGTGTGTGCGCGTGCGATTTGACACAATGGGCACATTCTATAGGCTAAGCATGCACACATGCATGTATATGCATGCGCGTGCACACACTGTGTGTGTGTGTGTGTGTGTGTGTGTGTGTGTGTGTGTGTGTTTTCCCCCTTGTGATAAATACCCACCTTAGATTTTTTGGGAGGACATGGATTTTGTGGTTGGGAGTAATGGTAGCATTGTGAGGGCAAACGAGCTTGGATGAAGGACTAGGCTTCAAGACACGAGTTCTTGCTTTGGGGGTGGGGGCGATTCTCAAAGTGGATGGTTGTGAATTAGGTAGGGTGTAGAAATACCAAAGGGGAGGGATAAATGGTTTGTTGACAACAAGGGAAGGAGGGGTTATTTTGACCTTTCTAACACTTGTTGCCTTGTTGAGGAGCCACATTGCCTCTTTATCTCAAGAGCTTTAGTAGACATGATGATTGCATAGACAATTATGTGTGTGTGTGTGTGCATTCAATATTGGTTTGATGACAATTATTTGTGTGCGGGCGGAAGACCACCGAGTGCAAGTGACAAATCCCTCTGTTCTTAAATGTGGGTGCATTTAGAAAGTGCCTAGCTATGAGGTCAATCTCAAACCCAATATATGTCTGTCACCTCAATTAAGCCCTAATTTCTTATAGGTGGAAATTCTCAATAGATCAACACGCGCGCGCGCGCGCGCGCACACACACACACACACACACACACACACACACACGAGAGAGAGAGAGAGAGAGAGAGAGAGAGAGAGAGAGAGAGAGAGAGAGAGAGAGAGAGAGAGAGAGAGAGAGAGAGAGAGAGAGAGAGAGAGAGAGAGAGAGAGAGAGAGAGAGAGAGAGAGAGTGTGTGTGTGTGTGTGTGTGTGTGTGTGTGTGTGTGTGTGCGCGTGCGCGCGCGCACTAATATCTCTAGAAGGGCAATGTGGCCTATGAGACTACACCAATACATACAAAGAAGTACATCTCTCATCTAAGAAAGATTAAAATATATGAGACTAGACGCAGGGTGATATTCTATATGAGAATATGTCTATGGTAGATGTAAGTGATACTGCTAATAAAGAGAAGATAATAAAAGAGCATATTCTCAATGAAGCATCTCCTTCACGTGGAAATGTAGCATTGTGTGGTTGATCATGTGCTCATGTGTATAGTAGTGGAAAAGTCAGTGACAACCCTCTATTGGGTGGACCTAGTTGTGGGGGGCTCTTATCCCATAGAATAGCATATCTACATCTCTATAGCACAAATAGGAAGAATTCCAAACATATTTGATTCTCAAACTATATCACCTATTAGAGAGGGCCAAAACCCTCTCAAAAAATCATTAGCGGGAGTTTGAGGTCACTTTTGGATGTTTTAGCATGTAGAGAGAGTGCGCTCCACTAATGATAAGGCTTTCGAGAGTTTTTTTTTTTTGAAAATCATTTTCGTATTCTCAAAAACTAATTTTGGAATTTTTGATATTGTTAGTTTCATTGAAATGAGTAGAGTAATTGTCGCTTTCCAACAATAAAGCGGAGTACTATCATTTTCCAATAGTAATGTTTTGCCATCATATTTCAATCGTTTCTCTTACTGAGGGGAAAAAAGGTGGCGAAAGCCTCTCGTTTGAAATCTTTGAGTGCTCAATGCTCATTTTTCTCTCTCTTTACCTCTAGTGTGCACCCCATTGGAGTTTTTATATGTTTTCTCTCCACTTAGTTGCATGTTTTTGCCCTCCATCTTCCTACTCCATGGAGGCGTCTTCTCGGTGCAAAAGACCTAGTGCTTCCATCGAGTCCATAGTCACTTTCAATGCGCTCAATGAGTAGGACAAGTGGTTTCCCTTGACCATAACGAAGGGAAGTTGGATAATCATGCATCAAAGAAAGTGGAAGAGATCTCTCTTATTCAACTTGTAACTAACAAGACCATTTGATGTTAATAGACTTGTATCCATCAAGCGTCAAGGAGTGGCAACTAGTAGAATGTGTGGTACAGGACCCCTCCGAAGCTTGGCCACCATTTTTTGCAGCCCTAGGACCAGCATTTACAGTTGGCGGAATCACGCAGTCCTCCCATATGTGTCTTCAGCATTGATAGTCACAACAACAGCTCTCCCCCTCCATTGGCACTTGGAAAGGCTCCATTTCGGGCATATGAACATGCTTTGATACTTGGTTTTGATGGTTGATGTGTTGGCATAGCATTTGGACTGATTTAACACTGTTTTGGGATTGTCATAACAGTCCACAAGCAGTTTATGACAGTGTTACACTAACATTTGATGCTACAGCTTGTTCGGCATTGTCATTTGATGCCCAGTTGGTCCCGTTTGATGCCCGGATGTTAGGGGAATGTATGCCTATTGTTTGGCAACCATTTGGAGCTAATTTTGGTGCTAAAATTCTCAGTTTTGAACAGTAAATCATTGCTATACACAGGTGGGCTGAAGTTATTTTACTCATGTATACTTATGCCTATGCTTTTCGGGCTATGTTTCGGGTATATATGGTGATGTATTGATACTTGGGGCTCGACATAGAGCTTGGTTTTGATTCGGGATCATTGGTTGAGCTTGAGCTCACTTTGCAAAGCATTTGGATGCTCCATCTTGGATGTACTTATGGCATGTATGTTGCTTATGTCTGAACGGTCTTAACATGCTTAGCCTATGCCATTACTACATGCTAGTTACATTGTTTGGAGCCTATTGCTACTGGAGCTCGGTCTTGGCTTGACCTTGGATTTCCGGATCTTACTTGAGCTATTTATTGGCTTGCTAGAGTTGTACTTGGGATGTACTTAATGTCTTACATGCTTATGGATGCTACATACGGATACTCTACCGCCTACATGTTCGGGATGTACTATTGATGTATTGTCTTGGACTTATGTCGTTGGCACTGTGTTTTGCCTTGGTTTGAGCTCTTGAGCTCATATATATGGCTTTTGTGCCAGTGGGAGCATTCTTGAATGCTTATCAGACATTGAGCAGGCGGTGCCTTTATGTATTGAGCAGTTACGTTCTATTGAGCAGTTACAGACACTTGAGACTTTGGGATTTCTTACCATTTGGGATGATACATTATATGGCTTGGTTCACTCTATGCTTATGAGCCGAGTCTCAAATTTGGATCCGTATCTTTGTGAGCTGACACCTACTTGTGTCAAGTTTTGGTAGTGGCAGGAACACTTTGCCCCGTTGATTGGGGGGTGTGCCTACTCACTGACAGATGTTTGTATGACATCTTTGGGTGTTGGATTCATGCTTATCGACCGTCATATGCTTTCATGTTGAGACACTCTGAAATGATGTACTTTTACTAGTACTTGGTGGGCAGCAGCTTTGGTTCCACTGTCTTCGCCATTTTTCCTCGATTTTGGTGATTTTTTGGTCATTTTTTGCAGTAAACAGCAAGCAGTTTTGAACAGTCTACACTCTTCCAGCCTGCATTATGGCGAGTTCGTCCACTGATCATGCTATTTTCAACATCACTAAGCTTGATGGTACAAATTACTCTTATTGGAAGAGCCAGATTTGGCAGGTGTTGGTGCAGAAATCGCAGATCAAACCTTTGAGGTTAAGCGGGCATTCGCCTGCAACTATGCCAGATGAGGAATGGCTTGAGCTTGATGAGTTATACAAGTCCACTATTGTATTGTCTCTCACAGAACATGTTCACTATAATGTCTTTGAGGAAGAACAGAGTGCATGGCAGTTGTAGGAAAAGATAAAAAATCTTTATGACAAGAAAAGTCCAGCGAGTAAGATGTATTGGCTGAAGCAGCTTATGGATCTGCGCATGAAGGAGAATGTGACTATGTCTGCTCACTTGAGCCAGTTCCATGCTATACTCAAGAACTTGACTTCGCAGGACATCACTTTTGCAGAGGATATCACTCCTCTTTTCTTGCTTGGTACTCTTAATGAGTCATGGGATGTATTCTACACTGCATTATGTGCCTCTACTGCTACCTTGAAATTATCTGATGTTGAGAGTGCTCTTCTACAGGAAGAGGTTAACCGTAAGAATTTGGATGCCTCTCATGTGTCTCATGCTATGACAGTTAGAGGCAGGAATGATGGATATGGAAAGCATGGTAGTGATAGTGGCCATGGACAGGATTCTCAAAAATCTCAATCCAAGTCTCGTGGAAAGTCACGTAGCAAATCCCGTGGCAGGAATGCAGATATTACTTGTCACCATTGTGGGAAAAAGGGCCATATTAGGCCACAATGCCATGAATTGTGCAATGAAAGGCACAAAGATAAGGGGAAAGACAAAGTGCAAGATAAGTCTTTTGATCGCAGCATAGTACCTGCAAAGTCCACTGTTAAAATTGAAGAGATCAATGTTATGCAGCCTGAGAATGTTGATGATGATGATTATATCCTAGCAGCTTTTTCTAGTGCTTTGCAGAATGATAGAGATACACTCTATGTATGCACAATTTTGGCTCTTGGATTCAGGTGCGTCCTTTCATGTGACACCTTGCCGAGAGTGGTTTCATTCATACCGTACTGTTTCGAGTTCTGTGCGCTTGGGTAATGACAACTCTCTTGATATTGTGGGCATTGGTGATGTTAGGCTGTAGTTTCCTTCTAGCAGTAGTTTTGTGTTATGCAAGATGTACATCATGTACCTGCTTTGACACGCAATCTCATGTCAGCTGGACAACTTGATGATGCAGGATATCATGTATGTTTTGGAGACTCTGCATGGAAGATCACTCGTGGCAGACTTGTGATTGCGAGAGGTGCCAAGGCTGGCAGTCTCTACCCCTTGATTGTATCAGCTTCTTCCCTTGATCATGTTTTGTCTGTGGGTTCTATCCCATATGTATCTCTTTGGCATGCCCGTTTGGGCCATATGTCTTTGAAGGGAATGAAAATGCTTTCTGGTTTGCAGTACTTACCGCTCCTTGATTATGCATGTTTTGATTCATGTGAGCATTGTCTTTATGGCAGGCAGACGTTAGAATATCAATATTAAGCTCCTATTATTCTCCTGTCAGTTTGTATGACCGACATTAGCTGTGTCCAGCTGTATCAACAAGTGTGGGACATTAAATAAGTCGGTGGTCTTAGACCCAGTGTGAATGGTCCTACGGACCTTAGTACTATTGTATACACTTATGTTATGTATGTGGTCTATTAGATAATGAAAAGAAGAAAGAGAGAGCACTTAGCTCTTAACTCTTGTCTCTGTCTTTGAATCTCAACAGCAGACTAGGTCTACGCATAAGAAGTCTGGTAGGCCACGCATGAGTGAGACCTTGGCATTGGTACATTCGGATGTCTGTGGGCCCATGCCTTGTCAATCTATGGGTGGTGCATGATGTATTCAATGTCAGATTGATATGTTTGGAACCCCATATACAAAGATATAACTTTGAACTGCTGTAAGTGATCTTGGGGCACGTACCCTTTGTGTTGAGCTAAAAAAAGGAACTATTGTTTGTTGTCATTTTCAGCCTATAGACTCCTTGTCTGTACATGAACAGGTTGCCCAAATACATGCTGCTTTTGCATTGAATGCAGTCCGTACATGCAGGATGCAATACCTAGGTGATTGCCAAGTGTCAAGAGGTGTATGTACCACTGCTTTCAGGCTGAAATGCTGATTGTCTGAGCACATAGTGCTGAAAACTGTCATAAATAGTTGCAGGCTGAAACTGAATTGTCAGGAAAATTTTGGCTTGCAGGTAGCCAGACAGAGCATACAACATGGCTAATGCAGAGAGGACTGACAACATAACCCAGATAGTGGGGGAAAAGCTTGACAGTAGCAATTATGCCATATGGAAGTTCCGCATGGAGAACTTCTTAATAGGGAAAGGCTATTGGGAGTTGGTGACTGGAGCGGAAGTTGAACCTGAGCTCCCATATCGACCTATGGCTGATCAGAGACAATTACACCGAGCTTGGACAGAAAGAGCTCGTAGAGTCTTGCATTGGCTTTCTTTATGCATCTCAGATGCCATGGTAATGCAGATAATGAACTGCAACTCTCCTAAGAATGCATGGGACATTTTGGTCAAGTACTATGGCACAACCACAAGTGCCAGGAAGATACAATTGAAGCAGAAGCTCAACAACATGGAGAGAAAGAGCAGATCTATACAGGATTATGTCACGGAGGTTAAGAACATTGCGGATCAGCTAGCATCTGTTGGTTCACAGGTTGAAGATGAAGACATGGTTGCTGTGACTTTGAATGGCTTGGGGCCTGACTATAAGTCTTTTGACACTTCTGTGTCTGTGAGGTCTGAAATGCTTGATTTTAATGAGCTGGTTGCATTGCTTATACATGAGATGGTTAAACTTGGCTTGGCTACAGGGTCAAGTAGTTCTAAAAATAAGGATGTAGTTTTTTATTCGAATTAGCGTGGCCATGGTAGCCGAGGTAGAGGCTATGGATCTGGCAGAGAGGCTAGCAGAATGCATCCTATGGCAATAACAACCAGCAGGTATCGAATGCAAGAGGTGGTGGAAACTTTAGAGGTAGGGGAAGATCTAGCCCTAGAGGCAGAGGCTCCTGGCAACAGCAACATCCATCTGACAATCCGAATAAGGACAAGGATTGTCATTACTGCAGGAAGTATGGGCATATTGCCAAGGACTGCTGGAAGAAGTAGAGCAATCAGAAAGGCAAACAACATGGACACTTTGCTATGTCTAGTCAGGCAGATGATACTTCAGGAGATAGATTGTTTGCCATGCAGTATGTAAAAGACAGAGTTGCTGAAAAATCCACTGATGATGCAATTTGGTATATTGATTCAGGGGCATCGAACCATACGACTTCTCATGGTGATTGGTTCACTGATATGGTGGCTGAAAAACATGGCTATATCTGTAAGGTGATGACACGCAGTATAGCATTGAACATAAAGGCAAAATGCCTCTTGTGGTTCATGATGGCAGAAAGAAAAATTTGCATGATGTATTGCATGTTCCTTCGATTACGAAGAACTTGCTGTCTGTTGGTTAGATGACGGAGCAGAACTTGCAGGTTAGATTCAATAAGCATGGTTGTTTTATTGAAGACTTTGACAATGGATGCAAGTTGATAGCTCGTGGTCACAGGAATGGCAGAATGTTTACTCTTGATGCTACCTTGCCAGAGCTGAATTCAGCTATGTTTGCCCATGGTTCTGGCACTATTAGAGATTTGAAAATTTGGCACAAGAGAGTGGGGCATGTGAATTTGCAAAGGCTGCAAATTATGTAGAAAAAACATCTCATTACAGGTTTACCCAAGTTCCAATACTTAGATATTGGTCATGTATGCGATGCTTGACAGTTTGGTAAGCAGTCAAGGTTGCCATTTGTCAGGCATGTAAGGCAGAGTACACGTCCATTGCAGTTAATGCACTCTGATGTTTGGGGGCCAGCCCATAATGCATCTATGGGAGGCTCGAAGTATTATGTGACATTCATTGATGATTACAGTCGCTATACTTGGGTTTACATTTTGAAGACAAAGGATGAGGTGTTTGCTGTTTTTCAGCATTTTAAAAAGCAGGTTGAAAAGGAATTTGACTGCTATATCTCTTGCTTGAGATTAGATAGCGGTGGGGAGTATGTGTCAAATGAGTTTGATAACTTTCTGGTTGAAAATGGCATACGCAGACAGCTTACCTGCAGCTATACTCCTCAACAGAATGGGGTAGTTGAAAGAAAGAATAGGGTGTTGATGGAAGCTGCTCGTGCCATGATGAATGAGAAGAAGATGCCGCTCTATTATTGTGCTGAGGCTGTTATGACAGCCATGTATATCTTGAATTGAACTCCCACTGCAGGTATTCATGAGATGAAACCATTTGAGAAGCTGTATGGCTATAAGCCGGATGTAAGTCACATGAAAGTTTTTGGCTGCCTTGCTTATGTGCATATTCCAGATGAAAAAAGGAAGAAGCTGGATCCAAAAGCGCATAAGTGTGTTTTCATTGGATATTCGCAGGAGAAGAAGGCATACAAATGCTATGATCCCTCTACCAGAGAGACCTTGGTGAGCAGGGATGTTATTTTTTATGAGATGGGTTCTTGGTATGTATCATCGGCTACAGTGCCATCGGATATGCCTTCCACTCATGTATCTACAGTTGATTTGCAGAGCACTGCTTTGATAGGATCTAGTAGTCAGACAATATCCCCATGGACAGGGAGATTGAGGAGCTTACCGTCCACTGATACCAGTATGTCAGTGAGGGGGAGATATGATGTCTTGGACAACAAAGGAAAAGAGAAAGTTACTGAGGATGCATCTGGTATGATGACACCTGGTAGAATGACTTCTGGATATGAGTCTGCTGACACTTTAGATAGTGAACTTGGTAGTGCTGGTCATATATGTTGATGATTTGATAATCATTGGTGATGATGACTTGGGCATACAACATGTAATGAAGATGCTGAAATCTGAATTTGACATGAAAGATCTCAGTGAATTGAAGTACTTTTTGGGTATTGAGGTAATCAAGGCTGAAAATGGTTTATGGTTGATGCAGAAACATTATGCCATGGAAATGCTGAAAAAGTATGGCATGGCTGAATGCAAACCATTGGATACACCCCTTGATCAGAATGTCAAGCTGGACATTAGCACTGGAGCTGAAATTCAGGATGTGGCTATATACAGGCAGATGGTTGGAAGTCTGATCTACTTTACTATCACTAGGCCGGATTTTAGTTATGCAGTTGGGCTCATAAGTCAGTTTATGCAGAAGCCAGATTATGAGATATGTTAAGTCCACTGTAGATTATGGGCTATTCTATATGAGAGATAAGCCCTTGAAATTGGTTGGATACATAGATGCGGATTGGGCAGGATGCTCATATGATCGCAGATCTACGAGTGGTTATGCTTTTGGCTTTGGAAGTGGCATGATCAGCTGGAGCAGCAAGAAGCAACCAACGGTTGCATTGTCTAGTACTGAGGCAGAGTACAGGGGTGCTCCATTGGTAGCATGCGAGATTTCATGGCAGCTCAAGCTTATGGCTGATTTGGATATTCAGGTGGATGCTCCGGTGACCTTATTATGCGACAATCTCAGGAGTGTACTCCTAGCAACGAATCCAGTATACCATGCCAGGACAAAACACATAGAGGTACACTACCATTTTATCAGAGAGATGGTTCTTGCAGCGAGAGTAGATCTTATGCATTTGAAGACTGATGAACAGGTTGCAGATATCTTTACCAAGTCTTTGGGTAAAGATAAGTTTAGTAATTTTTTAGACAGCTACTTGGAGTTCATCAGGTGATTTGAGCTTGAGGGGGAGTGTTAGAATATCAATATCAAGCTCATATTATTCTCCTGTCAGTTTGTATGACGGACATTAGCTGTGTCTAGCTGTATCAGCAAGTGTAGGACATTAAATAAGTCGGTGGTCTTAGACCCAGTGTGAATGGTCCTACGGACCTTAGTACTATTGTATACACTTATGTTATGTGTGTGGTCTATTAGATAATGAAAAGAAGAAAGAGAGAGCACTTAGCTCTTAACTCTTGTCTCTGTCTCTGAATCTCAACAGTAGACTAGGTCTACGCATAAGAAGTCTGGTAGGCCACACATGTGTGAGACCTTGGCATTGGTACATTCAGATATCTATGGGCCCATGCCTTGTCAGTCTATGGGTGGTGCAAAGTATTTTGTTACGTTTATAGATGATTTTTCACGAAAAGTTTGGGCTTATCCCATTAAGCTGAAATCCGATGTCTGGGCTGTGTTTCAGAGATGGCTTGCATTGGTTGAGAACCAATCTGGGTATAGGCTAAAATGCCTAAGGACAGATAATGGAGGTGAGTATGTCTCATGTGCTTTTGAGCAGTTATGTGATGAGAGGGATATTAAGCGTCAGTTGACCGCCCCCTACACCCCCCCCAAGAATGGTTTGGCTGAGCGGATGAATAGAACCATCCAGGAGCATGTGCGCAGTATGCTTAGCCATGCAAGCCTACCACAGAGCTTTTGGGCTGAGGCAGTTAGTACAGCTGTGCATGTCATAAACAGATCACCCTCTAGTGGTTTGGATTTTCAGGTTGCAGAGGAGGTATGGACTAGAAAACCTCCCTCTTATCTGCATCTCCGTGTCTTTGGATGTGAGGCATTTTGCCATGTGCCCAGGGACAAGAGAAGTAAGTTGGATCCCAAGAGTGTCAAATGCATTTTCCTTGGTTATGGGGATGCAGGCGAGATGGGTTATCGTCTTTGGGATCCGCAGGTGCGGAAAGTCATCCACAGTCATGATGTAGTCTTCCATGAAGACAAAATGCATAGGCAGCCTGAGAGAGTTGTTGAGATCCACAAGGTCATATTTTAGGAGGAGCTGAGAGCTCCCGCACAGCCAGTTGGACAGCCTACAGCTGCAGTAGATGCTCATGGCCAGGGTGTTGGACAGGCAGCTGGGCAGGCAGTAGAGCTTGCCGTGAGACGGTCTACTAGAGATAGACGTCTACCTAATAGATTTCAGCCCTTGATGCATTATGTCTTGGTTACAAATGCAGGAGAGTCTTTCACTTATGATGAGGCTATGCGCAGGGGTGACAGTCACTCCTGGGAGAGGGCTATGTAGTCTGAGATAGACTCCCTGCATAAGAATGACACTTGGGATTTGGTTTCCTTGCCTACGGGCAAGAAGGCTTTGCCATGCAAGTGGGGGTACAAGCTAAAAAGTACCCTTGGACACCCCAAGCCGGCATACAAGGCTAGATTGGTAGCAAAGGGTTTTAAGCAGGAGCATGGTGTGGACTTTGATGATGTCTTTTCTCCTGTGGTTAAGATGACCACCCTGCGCTTAGTCTTGGCTTTGGTTGCTCAACTTGACTTGGATTTATACCAGATGGATATCAAGACGACTTTCTTACATGGGGACTTACATGATGAGATTTATATGGAGCAGCCTAAGGGCTTTGCAAAACCTGGTAGACAGCATCTAGTGTGCAAATTGAGGAAAAGTCTTTATGGCTTGAAACAGGCACCTAGGGAGTGGTATCATAAGTTTGATGCCTTTATGCAGTCACAGGGCTACAGCCGGAGTGCTATGGATCCATGTCTTTACACAAAGAAAGCCCGTGATGGTTCTTTATTGATTTTGGTACTCTATGTGGATGATATGCTGATATCAGGGAAAGCTCATGATGAGCTAGATGCTCTTAAGGCTCAACTCAAGAAGAGCTTTGAGATGAAAGATCTGGGCTCACATACTTGGTATGCGCATTAGACGCGACAGGCATCAGGGATTCCTCTACTTGTCATAGAGGGAGTACATTCATAAAGTCCTTGAGCGCTTCCGCATGTAGGACGTAAATCCTATTGGCTGTCCATTGCCTTCTTATGTGAAGGTATCACAGGCTGATTGTCCACAGACAGATGAGCAGAGGGCCGAGATGGCCAAGATTCCCTATGCATCCACAATGGACAGTCTTATGTATGCCATGATAGCCACTCGTCCAGATATTGCCTTTGCAGTTGGTGTTGTGGCACGCTGTATGGCTATACCTGGCAAGAAGCATTGGGATGCCATGAAGGGTATCATGAGGTACCTGAAGGGCACTACAGATATGTGCATATGGTATGGCAGCCAGGATACAGGAGTCGTGGGGTACATTGACTCTGATTATGCAGGACATGCAGATAGTAGGAAGTCCACTTTTGGCTATGTATTCACCTATGATGGAGGTGCTGTTTCTTGGATGTCCAGGGTACAAAAATGCACGGCCCTTTCTACTACAGAGGCCGAGTATGTTGTAGCCACCACTGAGGCTTACAAGGAGGCCATTGCTGACCTTGGTATTGATGCTATCCCTACACTGCATTCGGATTCTATGAGTGCTATTCAGCTAGCCAAGAATCCAGTCTTCCATCCGAAGACGAAACACATTGAGGTGAGATATCACTTCATACGTGGGGTTGTTGAGGACAAGTCTGTTGATTTTGTCAAGATCTCGACTGACCAGAATCCTGCAGATCTGCTCACAAAAAGCCTCTCTATAGAGCGTTTTGCCTTCCTCAAGAGGTTGATGGGTGTGGGGGGTAAAGGCGCCTCTGCCTAGCCGCCTGTCTATTACTACACTGGCAGTCACCGCCACTGCACACTGCAGGTGGTGGATACCCATCACCGTCACTTTATTCTTTATTCTTTTAGTGACAGTTTGAATAAAGGAAGGCCTGGTCACACATTGTGACTGTTGGAGTTCCCATTTCTAGTCTCTCCCTTTCTTGCTCTTGCTCTCTCGCCATAGCTCTCGAGTCCAACCTTCGATTCGTCGCTTCCTTTCAAATGGGAGCCTTGTCAACCTTCCCCTTCTGGATTTCAAGAGCAAGGGTGGTTGTTACTAGATTCGAGAATGAGCAAGAGTTACAGGTGAAAAATATTTCACAAAGTGCCAAAATGCCTAAAGCCCAATATTTCAAGTAGTCAAAGCAAAATATCCACTTTTATGCCTATAGCCATTTTCATGTTCTTCTTCTCTAGCAGTGAAGTCTGGACCTCAAGAACCATGTTCCTAGTGAAGTGCCTAGATGTAGATAGTATCCTAGAGTTTGCGGATGCAGGCTGTGATACAAAGGTACAAGATGGAATCACTTGCAAGGTGCAACTAGATTCTATTATCTATACATGGTTGCCACTCAAAACTTCATCATGACATTTTTGTATAGAGGATGACACCATGTTTGTGAAAAACTAGTGCCACTAGACCAAGACATGAGAGAGTTTTTTGAAAATTTATTACAAGATGTTGATATTTGGTTGGATGGTGAACTTTTGATCATTATGAAGGTAGGGTCAATGTGCACATTGCAACAATTGAGGATGAACTTGCACAATGAAGAAATCCAACTTTCTACTTCATTTATCTTCTATGTCAGTGATAAAAAGGGGCATTGCTATTTGCATTGTTTATCTTGCTTTACATCTCCTTTACATTCACACGATCAAAGAAATTGTTTGCATCACTTTATTTATAACTACTCTCTTGATGTTTGCTAGGTCCCAATAAGAAAAGAAAAGAGCTTCACGTGTAAAGAGATAGCAAACAATGCTATGCATTTGCAGCATTGCCATTAGCAGCCTAGTAGAGCGACCTCTTAGGACTGCACGGTTATAGGACAACATGCACCTACTTGCAAGATTCAAGGAGATACACCTAAAATCAAGGCTTGGACTATAAAAGAAAGATACATGTAATCATTGCCTAAGAAGTCCATCTACATTAGACAATCACAAAATGAAGCTAGTCTTACTCCTATAAAGAGATACAACTATTGCAACGACAGTGACAGAGATAGAGAGAGGCATAGAGTGAGAACATAGAAATAGAATAGAAGTTATATAGACATAAAGTAGAATAGGTTAAAGTTTAAGCATCACAATCTGCATTTGGATAGCATATTCTCTAGCTCTCAACACTTACATTGTATCTAGAATCATTACTTTTGTTTAGGACTATCTTTATTGGTTGTTTTCTCTATCCGAGGGTACCAAAATTGATAGTTTTGGTACTTTCTTTATACCATTATTGTCTGTCTCACTGTACCATTATTAGTAGTCTTGGTACTTCCAAATAGCAAATTTGGTAGCCCCACAATACCTTTGTGGCATCTGGGTACTTTTTGTACACGATAAATGGGTTCATAAATGCACGTTCCTTATGCCTCATTTGAGTAATCTCTCATATCAGTGTGTACTGGTCTACTTTGGGACGTGAGCAAATCACATTAGAGCTAACTGTCATTGAGAATGGCACCAAATTTGAATAGCCTACGCACTTGGAGGGTATCGATCAAGCAATATAGGGGCCATCACCCCAGAGAGGTGCCTCTCTCTCGATGGTGACCCATATGGCATTCAGTGCACAGGAGGGTCGACACCAAGCGAACTGAGGTCCTTCGGCCTAGGGAGGGGCCTCCTTCACTTGGTGGTGACCGTAGTGGGGTTCATTGCACCATGATAAACACTTCAATCAGGGAAACTATAATTAAAATGAACTAGTTTTTTCACAATTATAGACTCAAGCATTTTTCTCAAAAGAAAGGTAAATGTTTTACGGGGCTTTTTTACTCAAGAAAGACCATATCATCAAATGAATGTCAACAAGTATAGCAATATGTATGAGAACCTTTCATTTTTTCTCTTGTTGCAGTTCCATTTCCATTTACAAAGTGGTAAATGAGCATTAAAAAATTACAACGTAGAGGCCTTGAAGGCCATGTTCAAGGGTCTACTCTAGGGTAGGGGCGAAATCTTCGAGAGTGGACTTGGCCGCGGGTGCAGCTAAGTTGTTTGCGAGGGCCGCGAGGTTGTCTTTGGGAGGGGGTGGTTGTGGTTGGGGATGGGACGGTTGGCGTGCTTTCTCCATTTCACGCCAAAGAGCTTCCAATCTTTGCAGTCCCCTCTCCACCACTTGCAACTTTGCTCTCTATAGCTTGTCTTGATTCAACCCATTGACAAACCTCTTCCATGGCCTTCTCATGAACTTGTATGTTATTTGCCGCTTCTTTCGAAGCCCTTAACTACTCTCATTCCTGCTCACACCTCCTCTACACTCTCTTCACGAACTCATCTCTTTGCAACACCTCCTCCTCGTGGTGCTTGGCAATTGCAAATGCAAAAAATTGAATGCCATTGACTTCTATTTTCTTGACTTCAAACTCTGAGTAGTTCCCCATATCAATGTCTTGCGCCAAAGAAGAAATTTCAAATTGCGAGCTTTGACTGACAAAACAAGCTTGCATTATAAACACCACTCACATTTGGAAGACCATATATAACCTTTAGAAGGAGAAACGCGTTGAGGCACGTCCTCCATCCACAACTGATGTCTTCAAGGCCATGTTGTGGGACCCACACAAATCCTTGTATTCAGATTGCATAAAAGGGTTTTTATAAAAAGAATGCCTCAATGCAGGCCACAAGTTTGCGCCTAGCCCTAGAGACACAAATGAAGTTAGTTTAGGGTTGGCACTTTCAAAGAGTAGGAGCAAAATCTCAACGGAGAGATGTAGATACTTACCATCGGGCACTTCCATGGTAGCCCCTTCTTTGCTAGCAATATTTTTAAAATTAGAAATGTTTTATTGCATGTCGTACAATATCAAACTCCAGTGAGAGCTATTCAATCATCAAAGAAGAGAAATCACCAAAACAAAGATAAAAGAACTAGGTCTATACAAACAAGCAATGCTATTTATTCAAGCACTTATTTTTTATGGTATGAAATGAAGATAGTTCACACATCATCGATCAAGATGTAACTCCACTACTTCAAAGTGTTTGTCCATGAGACTTTGTCGTCTTGTAGGGGATGCAACAGTAGCGGGTCAAGACAATATACGGGTCTTTGGATCTCCAGTGGCAACAATGATATTACATAGCTATCAAATGCAAGGGGCATGAAAATAGATTATTAAGGTAACATACCAATGAGATCAATGATTGAGATGCCCCAAAAATAAACAGGTAAAACTTTCTATTGGAGGGCAAGAAGGATGGAGCCGGTCAACTCCTCTTCATTAGGAAAGCAAGCACTCCAATGTCCACTGCATCTAGCTCCACAACCTGTTGCTGCCCTCTCAAAGGTACAACATCCTTGGCAGGGTCCACTACCTCCCCCATTGCCACCAAGAACTTGTTGAGGATGAGGTTGAGATCATTATGGAGATCAAGCTCGTTCTTCATTAGAATTAGTGGATGTCGAGGAGGTGAGGTGGAGTCAAAGGCATAAGAAGGTGTTGATGAGGAGGGGGCAGTTGTAAGTTTGGGCCTTGCACTTGTCGAGGAGGTGAGGTGGAGTCAAAGGCATAAGAAGGTGTTGATGAGGAGGGGGCAATTGTAAGTTTGGGCCTTGCACTTGTCGAGGACGATTGTGGGTAGTGGGGCTTGGCCTAAAGGGACTCGTCCTTGGGAGGCTCTTCCTTGGGGGGATCAACCTGAAGGGGCTCCTCCTTGGGGGGCTCAACATAGAGGGGCTCCTCTTGGTGGTGGGGCTCATCCTTGGGGGGACTCATGTATGGGGGGGACTTGACATGGAGGGGCTCCTCCTTGGGGGGCTCGACATGGAGGGGCTCCTCCTGGAGGAGGGGCTTATCCTTGGGGGGACTCATCATGGAGGGGCTTTGTCTGGAGCAACTCGGGGGGACCAGTCCTTATTAAGGGGATCCTCTTAGAGGGGCTCGTCCTGGAGGGGCTCGAACTGGTGGGGCAAGACCTGGAGGGGATCGAAGTGGTGGAGCGGAACTTGGAGGGTCTCAGAGTGGTGGGGCTCATCTTGGAGGGTCTTGGAATGGTGGTGCAAGACTTGGAGGGGCTCAAAGGCTAGGACTTGGAGGGCTCGGAGTGGTAGGGTGGGACTTGGAGGGGCTCAGAGTGGTGGGGCTTGTCCTAGAGGGCTTGGAGGGGATCAACGTGATGGGAATCAGGGTGGTGGGGCTAGGCTTGGAGACGCTCAGGCCGATCAATGGGTCTCGGCCACCTATTGAGCCACTACTCTTACTCTTTGTAAGCACGTGTCCCTCTCATGCGAGATGAGGGATCTTGACCTAGATTCTCAATGATAAAGAGGCAGGATGGCAATAATTTTTCTCATGCGCTAGTTTGAGATATCAACATGATTCAGTAGTTTGTCATACCATACCCATAGGTGGTGCAAGCTTTTGAAATCTCTCGGCATGATAGTCATCGTGTGATGAGCATGGGTTGCAAGAAAATATGCATCCTTGAAAAACTCCACGAGGAAGTCCTCTGCAATCTTCTGAAGAGATAGAATTGTAGATACTCTCCACCTCATGTCAATGCCCAATTCCTCATAGATTTTGCAAAGCAACCTTTGGAACTGCAAGTTGTATGTGATTTTCTATCTTGCATAGCTCTCCAAGCACTGCCCGGCCGCTGAGCTTGGTATCTTATGCACCTTGATTGATTTGGGCCGTTGATCCTCATGGGAGATAGTGTTGTGTCCCACTGTTGCCATTGGGAGAAAGGGAGATAGAAGTTAGAATCCTAAAAAGGGGTGCCCCTTCATTATGGGTGTCATTTAAAGAGGGACCATCGAGCATATATGTGTAAATTGTTTATGGTTAAGGGTGTGCCTTATACTTGTGCTTTCTTAACCTCCTTCTAGCTTTGTCTACTAATCCCCACCCTATCTAGGGTGCTTTGGATGTCCTCTTTGTCTAGGCAAGACCCTTATAGGAACTTTTCAATGCACTGCTCCTTGGC
The DNA here is from genome assembly GCF_053477565.2 of Lygodium microphyllum. NCBI lineage: Eukaryota > Viridiplantae > Streptophyta > Polypodiopsida > Schizaeales > Lygodiaceae > Lygodium > Lygodium microphyllum. Next base: position 13,677,385 of record NC_141161.1, on the reverse strand, counting down.
CTTCTTAAACCTCTTCTTGGTCAAACATACGTCTTATAGATTTGGGAGGAACGATGTTGTTGTAAGCTTCCGATGCTTTCTCCACATTTCTTGTTGCTTTTTCTGGGTGGAGAATGGACCTCTTGGTTACAATAACAATGTTAGAGTGAGGAATAATGCAAGTAGTTCAGGGCGAGTGACCAACTATTACTGTATTGGTGATATTCTTCTCTTGCAACCTCCACTTCTAGGCTTGAGAGTCTCGTGATTCTTTAGACTTATCTGCTCTCTCACAACTCCCAAGCTTCATTTCCTTTTGCCTTGCTGCACGTAGCTAGGTTTCGAGCCTCTCTATTTTTTCTTGGATATTCTCCAATTGTTTCATCATTGTAGCTCTTTCTTGGAGCAACCACTAGTTTTGCAGCTTCAATATGTTTGAACGTCCTACTAGATTTTTTGTATAAGCTAGAAGCCCTTGGCTACGGTCTCCAACAAACCTCAACAATGAGGAAGATGATGAGAAGAGTGGCGCTTCTCATTGTGGGATCCATAGGATACAACCTGCCATCAGTCCATATATCGATATTCTTTTCACCCTTTGATCTCATTGCCTCTAGCACACTTGGTGTGTTGACAGACACTCGCCCCTTCCACACTTAGGCCATACTTTTGGTGCAGCTCCTTTGCCGTTAACAAAATTTACTCAGTTGTGGATACTCCTCCATTTTATTTTTCAATGAGAGATGTCAATCCACTCAGAGTTAGACATACCATGGCTCTCTTTTGAAAGTAAAACAATACGTAGTGTATATAAAATTGGGATGATCTTAGACACACCTCCTTGGCATTATTATTAGGTATTGCTCATCAGTGGGATTGATGGCAATGGCAATGTAGCTCATTTTCTTTATTAGAATTTGGTAAAGATGATCACTAGTCTAGTCAACTCTAGTTTCCACGATCTACAATAAAGTGTGTAGAAAACCTTAGATTCTTAAAAATTTTCTACAACTTGTGAACAAACACTTATAACACCATTGTTTGTAGTGTCGGTTATAACACTACCCACTCTCTACAAGATAATTAGAAGTTGAAAAATGGACAAAATACAAAACAAAAATAGAGAGTCAATAACAAACAAATATTTAGAAAATAAAGACGGATCTTCTATTTGATCAATACAACTTTGTGTAAATCCAAGGTGTAGATTAGCAAACTCAACATTTGCAAGAAGTTTTGAAAGAAATCACATGGCACTGATGTATTCTTAATTAAAAGGCTTTCCTGTGATGGATTGATCTACTTTGAATCTCAAGGAACAAAATTTAATGTGCACTGTATCAGCCTTGCTACAGTTCCTTGCTCTTGTGAAAGTGAACCCTGCACTACTTGGTTCTTACAGAAACATTTTCCACATTCAAATATATAAACATAGTTAACGTTTCTAACCTTAATTTTTTTCTTCTTTATCTCAGATACGAGTGCTATAGCTCTACACCAATCATTATAGACTAGGATATTCATAGAAATACTTATAGTTGACCCTTCTAATATGTTGATCAAGGCATAGGCAATTACAAACCAAAGAGTTGCAAATTGCTTTAGAAACTCTCCTAACTTCTCACTATGCCCATAGAGCACATCCTTCTTCATGTCTTCAGATATGTTTTGTGAAACTAGACCCAAGCTCAAAGAGTAACCTTGCCATGACATCTTTCTTATAAGATCTTGTAGTTTCTCATAAATGTATTTGCTTTGTGGGTGCTTTTTATCAGAGACTAAAAAGGATTGAGTGTTTCCTCTAGCATCAATCCACCAACAACATCTTGGCTTCTTCCAAGCCTTATTTTTGTGACTTGCATGACTTCAATCTCTCATGCATCCTCTTGCATTTGCACTGTTACATAAATATTAGCTATGCAAATTTAGGATGAAGCAACAATTTTATCTATCTCAAGGATACAATCAAAATCTAGTCTTCTAAGCCTTGTGGCCAACTTGGCCTGCATTGGGAAGAGTTGCAATTTGATTGCTATGCATATGTAGGGCTACAAACAAAGAAAGGGTAGGCAAGGTTGCAATTTTTAGCACTGGTTGACTTTCTAATCTATAGGATTTTCTCACCTCTTGAACACAATTCTCACCCTCATCACATATGAGGGTCATGACCATGCGATATGAGGGCCCTCCGCCATTGATATGGGGATTCCTTGCTGTTGCTGACACATATGTGGTTCACTGCACAAAAGAGTCACCACCAAGCAATATGGTACTCTCCACCCTTGGAATGGGCCTTTCTCACTTCATACTGACCCATTGTGGATTTAAACCACATGAGGGTTATGACCAAGCAATAAGCTATTAGGAATCGAAACAATGAAATCGACCATAAAGTCCTAGCTAAATGTGGAAAAACACAAAACAAAAAAAGTAACACCATGGAAGCTCATCTCTAGGTTTCATCGAGGATTTGTCTTCATCATTAAACCGGACTAATGTCTTCTCAGACTCCTCCATAAAACAACTATCCTTGCTTGCACTAATGGTTGGGGTCTATGTCTTCTCTGGCACAGACCCTGGTGTCTTGTTGATGCTGTCAGGGGATTTCATCCCCTCGTTGTGCTTCATGGTTGGGGGTTCACTCGGGTGGATTTAATGGCCCCCTTCTTTGATGGAGTCCTCATGACAATAGGAAAACATGAAAATTGGGTGTAAAGCACCAAGAAGTGAGTTTGAGTGGCACAACAAAGAGCCATGGCGGATGTGTTGAGAGCTTAATGACTGGAGGGGGGTTGTGATATATCTGGGGTAGCAAGCTTTATCATATCGACTCAACTCCATCCATACATATACATAGATCATGGCTCGACATCATTTGGGCCACTGACATGCTAAAAAATTCTATACAATTTTAAATTTTCTTATCTAGGGATTTTTTTCCAAAATCCAAATTAAGAATTAATGGAAGCAACAATTGGACACAAACAAAATTGGTCCTTTTATTGTACCACCAAACCATCCTTTCACCTACTAAGGACTAATTTTCCCTTGGATTACACTTTTTTTTTTCAATAGTGTATTTAATAAATTGCACAATACTTTCTCTCTCCTCAATTTCTTACAAGGCTAAAAATTGACCTCAAATTTCCCCTAATGAGTAGTATCTACCTTGAATATCATAGTATAGAGTGCATAAACAAATGTAATGCTTCTCAGTCTTTGGTTCTTTGTCACAAAGTTGACACATGTGGTTCTCTATTTCCACACCCTCCCATTTGCTTGTCACAATTTTTAAATGATGCATTGAGGTATGGATCTATCTAATAGATATACATAACCCATATGGTAGCTAAGTATCCATATAGCTTGATGGGGTGATGAAACCATCCTTTGAGAGTTGAAAGAAATAACCTTGGTAGTGTGCCATCCTTGTGCAATGTGGGGGAACGGCTCTAATCCAAGTCCTCTTTGTATCTAGTTGTCCTATTCTTTAACCTCCATATGGGATATTTTACTCTCTTTTCTATGAAAACAATGCAATATGTTGGCCTAGAGACTGAGGGGAGGGGCACATGGTCTTGAGGTAAAACACCATAATGTCTACAAGCATATCCATGCCGATCCTTAGGTACTCGAGATGTGTGCATGTCTCTCTTCAGTGATCATTATTATCATCGCCCTTGCGAGCAAACCACCAAGATCCACAAACCACTTATTGATTCAAGTGTTTCAAGATGAGAGCTATGGCTACCTCTCACATAGCCATGCACACTCTTCCACACACCAATGTAGTGAGCTTAGCTTTGAATCCGATCAAGTACCTCGTCCCATGAATCGGCCAATGGCTCCATGATTCAAGATGTTCCCTCAAGCAAGCTGCATCTCCAAGCTTTGAGCTTTGACCCCTCCATAATTGTGCTCGCAAGAGGGGTAAAGAGAAGAAGATGATGATGAAGAGAGGAGAAGAATAGCTTCTTCACGATCCCTCACTCACACACACACTCTCTCTCCTTCTCCCACACTTCCTCTCTTCCTCTCTCATGCACAAGAAGGAAGCAAGAGCAAGAAGCAAGAAGAGAATAAGTTTGGCTATACACAAGAATGAACTTCTTCATTAATTTCTCAACTTCTATGCATGCCCTTATCCCCTTCTTAGGTGGGTTCCCCTTGTTGGTCCATTCCTCTACTCTCTTTTCTTCTCCTTCCTATTAGCATAGGCCTCAACCTGCACCTCTCATTCTTTACAATTTGCACGCAGGAGAGAGCCCAATACTCTTTTACAAAATGAATTGCAATGCACCCAATGCTTTTCTTGCTAACATATCACAGTGCACTTATTATTGTGTGCTTCCTTCTACATTGGAGACTTTTTCCCGCACTTCATGTCTCCAGATTTTTTTTTAGTGTGCCTCTCTCCTCCATTTTCCTTTCGCCTTGGGATTGTCTTCCATTTTTGATTTTTTGGCTTTTTTGTCTTGGTCTTTCAAGGGTGTAATATTACCCCCCTTATAGTTGGGTGCTAGTCCCATGGCACATGATGGTATGGGCTGAGTTTGTAGAGGGTTGATGTGGAATGGTTCTTGGGGCTTTTGGGGAGGTGGATCACATTGGGGATGCTTTGTGAAGTGAGTTTGGGAGATTGCCGATGGTGAAGATGATGATTAGTCGAAGAAGGCCTCCATAGGTGTTGGTTTGCTGCACCACTGTAAAATGTTCCTGAAAAGAAAAAGAGTGCACTTCGTAGGGGGTCATGTCTACCCTATCGTGTAGTACGGTGTGCAAGTGATGATGGAATTGGGAGATGGGTTGCCTAAGGTATTGTCCCACACTTGAGGACCCAATTTGTGGAAATGGAGGTGCTGTGTGAGTGACTTAGGGAGACAAGTCTATCAATCATGTCTTGCCCTTGATGTGCCCTAAGTTATGATATTCGAAAGGGGCTAGGGTGGTTCCTAGGTACAATGATTGTGGTGATGCTCGTAAAGTACGGATGGGATAATTTCATTGTTGTGTTCCTTTTCTTTCCACTTCTTTCTCTTGTTGTCCTTGTCCTTTTTTTCGTATTTCCTTTTCCTTTCCTTTCCTTTTTTTTCCCCCTTTTTTTTGTGAATTATAAAGAGAGCACACTAAGAAGCATCCTGTTCATGAGTAGGGGCCAGACTACATGGTGGCTTAAAGGCTTTGCTTAGGAAGGGCCTGTTGAAGTTAGCTCTTACATTGAGTGGAGTAGATGACAAAAATGGGTGGTTTTACCTGGTGAATCTACTGTTACTTATGCCTTCTAATAGGTTCATATGAAATGTTGGCAAGACAGTAGCTCTCATCATGAGGCACACCATTGCATAGCTATCTATTCCAGCATTGATCTAAAAAAGAAGGCTGGAAACCGCTCTTCCTTTGCAGTAGGTTTTTGTTTTAATAATATTCGCAAGAGACAAAGAGAGTTACATATGGTGATGAATGCATGATTGGGGCATGAGGAGAAATCTTTGAGGAAACCTGCTATGGATGGGTGGAGGTCCCTTTTGATGAAGATAAAGCTTTCTTCAAGGGTTGAGGCATTTACGTTGTAGATCAAAGGGAAGTCATACCTACCATGCACCTCCTAGTTGAAGTCAATTCCAATCCTCCTTGGGTAGGGCATGTAGGTAGGATCATCCCTTTCATGTGGTAGGGTGCTATAGAAATCCATCTATGTCTCTAACTTAGAGTCCCATATTTTTCTGCATCACCTAGGCTGAGTCTCATATCCCTTCACTCTCCATGGTAGCTTCACTGCCTTGTCTTCCTAGTAATCTATAGGTTCCTACTGCTAGCCACTTTGTCACATAATTGATACATACCGTAATGTGTCTATTCCTCTTCCTTTCGATTGGAGGGTCAATTCGACCCACAAAGTCAATGCTCCATTTCTTGAATGGCTTTAAGGGAAGGATAGACTGTAATGGCATATCACTGGTTTTGTGGGATTTTCCATTCATTGGTATGTGTCATAACACTTACAGTAATCATAGGCATCTTTGTGGGGGGCTGGTCACCAATATCCTATAAGTAGAGCTTTCTTGACTGTTGCTTCTCTTGCAAAGTGTCTACCATATGGCTTATCATGGTATGCTTTCAGCATGGTCCTGATCTCGTCTCCTACAACATATCTCTACGGCGCTTCATCTTTGTCTTTCTTATACAGTGTATTGCCCAACGAGGTGTAGGGAGCTGATTCCAACAGAAGCTTCTTCTTCTCTCTAATGAAGATACCAAGAGATACTGTTGTGTGGCTAAGAGGTTGGCAATGTTTGCATACCATGGGGGTTATAGCCTCCACTAGAAATAGATCTGCATCAAGAAGTTCTTGATTATCTTGCTCTCTTTGTCATTCTAAGGGATTTGCGATGATAGATGATTAGCCAAGACATGGGAACGACCAGGTTTAGTGACCACTTTAAAATCAAACTCCTGGATTAGAAGGAGCCATCTCATCATTCTACCTTTGACATCTACCTTATTCATTAGAAAGGATAGAGCTTCATGATCCACATAAAATTTGAAATGTGTTGACAAAAGATAGTGTTGAAACTTCTCCAAGGTGAATACCATTGCAAGGCACATGAGCTCTATCATTGTATAGTTTCTCTCTCTATCAGTGACTTTTTGGCTTATATAATAAATCGGTTCATCCAACTTTAAGGAGTCTTTGTGATAGAAAACTATGCCTAGCCCTTCAACTGATGCATCAATGTGCACATGGAATTCCTTCGTCTGGTCAGGAGGTTGCAAGATGGGTACTCTGATCAAGAACTCCTTCAAGGGAGTGAAAGCTTCTTCACAGTCATTTGTCCAAATGAACTCTATATCTTTTCTTAGGAGCTTGTGCAAGGAGGTTGCCTTTGCAAAATGTGCTATTAAACTCTTGTAGTAGCCCACATGGCCAAGAAATCCTCTGAGCCATTTAAGATTGGTTGGTGCAGTTATGGTTGCAATCTTCTCAATCTTAGCACAGTCTATTGCTATTCCTTGTGCGGAGATAATGTGGACCAATAGAACTCCCGAACAAATCCAAAAGATGCATTTTTTGAGGTCGAGGAGATTCCATACTCCCAGCATAGCTCAAAGTATTTCTCCAGGTGTCCCCAATGCTTGTGGAGTGGAGGCAAGGGTGTTGCATCACCACTTCATCTATCACTAGAGGTACATCCATCTTTTCTATCTCCTAAACCTCTATTCTGCATCCTAGATTGTCTCTGTATCCTTCTATGGCACTGGACTATTTTACACTATATTATCATGTATTGTACATCTCTATTGCTCTATTGGAAGATTGAACTTGACAGCCTTTATAGGTGGAACATTCTCTTTTAGAATTGTTGGTTCTGTTTTCTTGGCACATGCTTCAGCTACTTTCAATTCTACCAGATTGGAGGCAGGCTCCTAATTCTTCTATTGGTTGTCTATGGCATTAACCTTTGGGGATAGTCTTAAGCAATGTGGCCTTCTCCTTTGCATCCACTATAGAGGGGCTTGTAATCCATGGATCTTCTAGGGTTTGGGAAATTTGGGGAGATATGACCCTTCTCTCTGCATCTGTATCATTCCACTTCTGATCTCAAACTGTCTTCCTTTGTAACTTTGGGAAGGGAACCTCATGGGACCAAACTCTCTAGGCTTTGGATTGATGACTTGGGCAGTCATCTTGGATTCTAGCAGATTAAACCTTCCTCATCTTTTCTCCTCCTTTCATGCATCTCCTTCACAGAGAAAATGTCCTCTATATGGTTCTTTCCTAGGCAAGAAGAACAGAATGCTTCAAGTATAGTTGGCTTTCTAATACATTTGGTGGCTAGTGTCCCGCTTGATAGCACTTTACACACCATATGTTTGATCTCATCACATCTATTACTACTCCTATGGTATTGGATATGCTAGCAGTATTCACTTTCAATATCTACAACTATTTTGTGATCGCATTCATTGGCTCTTTCTTGATGCTTGCAACTGAATTGGACAAGTAGTCCTTGAAATTTTCTCCTATTGGAGTACTTGGAGTAGAGTTTTGGGAAGTCTCTATAATCATCCCATAAACTAGCTAGGTTGGTGTAGAGAGTCTCTATTCTGACTCTGGTTTAGAGCTCTTGTTAGGACTATTTGTTGGCTGATTTCAAGGTAGGGTTCCACTAGTATTTTTGGGAAGTCTCTATAATCATCCCATAAACTAGTTGGGTTGGTGTAGAGAGTCTCTATTCTGACTCTGGTTTAGAGCTCTTGTTAGGACTATTTCTTGCCTGATTTCAGGGTAGGGTTCCACTAGTATTTTTTATTTGCCATTAGAGGAATTGTTTGACGCCACTGTTGTTGTGGTTGAACCATCATTTGAGGCACTATTATCTATGCCCATTGTGGATTCAGTGTACTATACTGTGGCACTATTTGCATATGAGGGTAGGGGTAGGAAAGAGTCCCTGGGACTGCATTTGGTAGGTATACCATTCATGGCATTAGAGGAGGTAGGATTCCTCTTCTTGAGGTCATAGGCAACCATGCTTCAACTTCATCATATAGTCTTGTACCTTCCATTGCAGTTTGCAAGCATGAACTCCTCTCGCATCCACTCTTCAAAACCTTCACACCAACATTTGGTGAGAAAAGCTATCTTTAGGTCTATCCCATGTGCCAAAAGTTTCTACTACTTGTCTCTCATACCATTGAAACACTACGTATTTGAAAGTGGTAGGGAATATCGCCAACTAATGCTATGGGATTTTGGCATTGTTGGCTACATACACTACCGTGAACTCAGCTACATGAAGATTGAGGCCTTGATTGTATTCTCCCTTAAAGATTTGCAATGGGACTATATTTTTTAGCCAGTCTCATCAACATTTCCAGGACGGATCTAGCTGGAAGGGGACCTTGGTTCACCATTGGTACTTCTATAAAGAGTGCCGCACGGTCGTCAAAGGAAACTTGTGCTACTAGCTTGCTCTCAACTTTGATTTTTACCTTCTCTCTTCTCACATACCTTTGGATTCATTCTAGTGCTTTCCTCTTGATCACATCATTCAGGGGAATCAGCTCCACCCATTTTGTCTACACTCAATAAAAGGTAATCAATAACATATCCCACTTGCATCCATCAATTCTAGCCGCCGCACCTACCACTGCCCTAGATATCTTAGCCAATGGTTTCTTGCTATCCCTTTTGAACAGTAGTTTAAATACTAGCCTCTTACTTCTATCCCTTAGCTTCTCAAGTCTAAGGCCACCATTATTGATGTCATATGCTACCATATCCTGGGGTAAATCATGCCAATGCTCATGTTCCCCAAAGGACCACAGAAATGTCTTGAGCATCCTTTCCATCCTCTTGCATTGCAATGCACTAAAGGGATTAATAGCAACCAAAAATGTTATAGTTGGCATTAGCATCTTGTCACCAACCACAAGCAATCTAACTGTAAAGGATAGATATCCTTTTTGAAATTTAGTGATCTTTTGGCCCATCTTCTCAACTAACTAACTCAACTTTTATTTACAAGTGATAACCAAGAAATTGGGCCTCTAAGTATCTAAAAAAACCTCTCTAGCCTGCACAACCTTGCATCCCATATCATACATCCATTCTAGGGTATCATCCAGACCTAGATAAATTATCTTAGTTTTGGGCTTGCTAATTATGGCTCCAAATACTTGAGAGCACTACTCATAAACCTATAAGCGATATGTAACATTTTATTTTTTAGCTTTCACTACATTGGAATTATCATCGACAAACAACTATGCAACCATTTTCCTCTCTCTCAAAAGAGGGAGACCGTGTAAGGTCCCACCTTATCCCTGAATTGCAAAGCTTTGAGTAGGGAGTCAACAACAATTGCTAATAACAAGGGAGCTAGTGGACACCCTTTCTTGACTATCTTTGGAGCTTGAATGGATGGGAAGTGTACCCATTCACACCATCTCTAGTAGGGGCATTAAATAATAAAGCAGTTACCATTTGACAGAACCTATGTCCCAAGCCCCAGCTTGTCCATGACAACCACCAAGAAGTCCCACCTAAGCCTGTCATAGGCTTCATCTAAATCCATGTTTATAAGCACAAAATCTCCTCTTGATTCAATTGCATGCTCCATTGCTACCATGACATTGAGTATGGCATCCTAAATTTTCCATCCCCATACAAACCCATACTGAGCTTTATGTAGTACCTCACCTATTGAGAAACATAGATCTAGAGCATGGCTATGGTGGTTCAAAGACGGGAAGAAGACTCATGTAGACATAGACTCAGACACTGACTGTCACACAAGTGAATTAGGTTTCAAGATTGAGACTTGAACTCATAAACACAATCTTGTGTGTGGACAATGACACTGACACTTTATTGGAAAGAAAAGAGTACTATCATTGCATTAAGAAAAGGAAGCAAGTACAATGCTTTATAGGAAAGTAGGAAACTGCAGTAGGCACCACTGTGCATATGGGATAGGTAAGCCTGCATGTCCTTGGCCTTGAACTCCATACAAAGAGGCTGTTAGTGAGTGTGATTGCTGAATCTCAACACCCCTCCTCAATCACAACTAGAAAGGCACAAAGTGTGTAGAGGCTGTAATGAGAACCACCTGCAAAGTGTGGGCACACCACAAACATGGTAGACACCAAAGGCTGTCGCAGAAAAGGCTAAGTGTGGGCACCAAAACATGATGGACATCCAGAGGTTATAACAGGGGCCTCACAAAGTGTACAGAGACTGTAGTGCTAAGTTACATGAGGAGTTTACAAAGCTTATGGCAAGAAGCATTAGGGCTAGGAAATATAAGGCTTTTAAAACACTCTATCAGAGTAATGAGAGTAGAAAGACTGATGAGGCTTGACCTTTCGATCCTGGTGGTCTTCATCTTCATCTTCATCTTCATCTTTTGGTCCACGGTCTTCTTCTTCTTTCACAGCTGCAAGATAGGCCTTTTGGGACCTCTTCCTAGCATGACAGAACTTCTCAGTGTGTCCGGTCCTTTTGCAGAAGTCACAGAAGAGCGGTTTCTTTTTACCTTTGTATCTGTTGTTTACATATAACATTTGTTCATCCTTTGAAGTGCTAGGCTCTTCTTTACTTTTAAGTTTCTTTTTTTTCTCTAGCAGAGAGGCTTTAATATCAACAAGTTGAGGATCATGCATATTGGTTAGAGTGGTTGATACATTATCATAGGCAGGAGGCAGACTTTTTAACAAGACACCAATACAAACATCTTCATCCATTTTTAGCTTTATCCCTGCAAGTTGGGTTAGGAGACTTTCCATGTAATTTAGATGGGATGCCAGGGATGTATGAGGCTTCATATCAAGTCGGAAAAATTCAATCAATAGACCATACTTAGACGACTTTGACTATGCACCAAATAAGGTATCCAATTTGTCCCAAGTGTCATGGGACGTGTCACAGGCATCCACATGATGGATGTAGTTGTCATCCAATTCCAGCTTAATGATGGCTTGTGCCTTTTCATTATTCTTTTGCCAAGTAACTGCAAGGTCCGCATCTCAAGGTTTCTTTTCTTTGCCATTTGTGATGGCCCAGAGACCCTTCTTCATCAGGATGAGCTTGATGCGGGTTTGCCAGGTGTGAAACCCGACTCCCTTGAACCGAGCATTTGGAGAGTCTTTTCCCATGTTGGATTTTTGGAGCAATAGCAAATCAGCTCCAAGATTCTCAGATTTTACAAGTGAAAGAGTAGATTACAATGTACACAAGTAATGGTAGTGTGAAAACACACTATGGAGAGACTTGATGTTGAGCTTGAATCTTCCTTGCTCGGGGTCATCGATCCTTCTTCAATCTTCTCAGGTCCTTCCCCTCCTTGATTTGGTGCTGATACAGTAGATAAGAGTGGCAATGGGTTGTTCCAGGTGGCAGGAGAGAGAAAATGATGAGATTTTTGAGCTTTGATGAAAGTGGCTATGGCTGACAGTTTAGGGTTTCAGACAAGGGCCTGGTTTTTTGCAGATTGCAGGGGCTGTAGTTGATCATTTTGAAAACTTTTTTTATAGAAATGAAGCTTACTTCAAGCTCTTCCAAACCCTATCCTCCTCGTCAAGATCGCAGCATGTACAGCGCGTGCCGAGCAGACGAACAGACTAGGCATAGATTTCATCAGCAGCCACGAATTTCGACAATGTCATGCTAGTTGATCAACAATGTGGACGATTTTTGTGCCAAGAGGGAGTGCCCTAAGTAGAGAAAGATATGTCTAGAAGAGAGTTCATGAAGATATGCTCTACAGAGAGAGATATGAAGGCTCCATGGAGGGTATGTCCTGTAGGTCACAGTTGAAGACTATGGCAGTGACTGAGAATTTTCACAATGCTGAGCTTCAGATAGCCAAATGTCATGGATTGATGTGATACAGGGAAGCTTTGTGAGTTGGGAACATTTTCCAGAAGGAAGCTCCAAGAGATTTGACCTGTGGAGTGAGATATAAGCGACTCAATCTGAGAGGGTGCTGCTGGCTATGGCTGCCATGGAAGCTCAAGTGAAGGTAGAGTTGGGAGATGAAGCCATGGGATGAAACTGAGCTGACCAGAGATTAATATGGGCTGAGAGAGAGCAGAGGAGAGCTAAGCTGAGCTGAGCCATGCGTGACTGGGCTCTGATACCATGTTGAGAAACACGGATCTAGAGCATGGCTATGGTGGTTCAAAGACGGGAAGAAGACTCATGTAGACATAGACTCAGACATTGACTGTCACACAAGTGAATTAGGTTTCAAGATTGAGACTTGAACTCATAAACACAATCTTTTGTGTGGAAAATGACACTGACACTTTACTAGAAAGAAAAGAGTACTATCATTGCATTAAGAAAAGGAAGCAAGTACAATGCTTTATAGGAAAGTAGGAAACTGCAGTAGGCACCACTGTGCATATGGGATAGGTAAGCCTGCATGTCCTTGGCCTTGAAGCTCCATACAAAGATGTTGTTAGTGAGTGTGATTGCTGAATCTCAACATCACCCAAGAGAAATTTTAGTCTCAATGCAATGGCCTTAGACATTATTTTATAAATGACATTCAATATTGTCAAGGGCCTCCACTAAGAAAGCTTCACTCTATTTACCCCTTTAGGCAATAGTTTTATCCTCCCCTGATTTACAATTGTAGGGATGGTGCCCTTCCTCATATGGCAAAATCGGTGATATCTCTACCACAGGTGGGCCATAATTCTTTGTAAATCTCAACTAGTATTCCATCTGGTCCAAGAGATTTTCATCTTTTCATCTTGCTGATTACATATTGCAATTCACAATAGAAAATAGCCTTGCCAACAATAGTGCTACATCTTCCCTAATTGCTTTGGTTACTGGCTTGAGGAACTCTTGCATCTTGTTGCCATAATTAGCCTCTACTTTAGGTTTGGCTCCCACAATACTAGACAGGTGTTTAATAAACACCTTTGCAATGGAGACACTATCTAAGTATCTTTTGCCTTCATAGTCTTCAATTAGTTCAATGTGTTCCCTGATGTACTTCTGTTGTAGAGACCTACAGAACATCGATGTAGGAGCATCTTTTTCTATGAAATATTCACCTCTGAATTTCACTTGCAAGGCTGTAACCCTCCTCAAATCTTCTTTTCTGATAAATTTCTCGACTTGTCAACTTGATCCAAAGGGTAATCTTTGGTTATATCCAACATACATGCTCTGAACTTCACAACGCTATCAAAATGACTTCTCCTTCTTTTTGCATGTAGCTTGCCATGATTTTTTTCTATCCCAATGTCCTTGTTAATTGCCTCTTCTATTTTCAGATGGTTTCACTAGAAGCCTTCCAAATCTCATGCACGTTCTAAAAAATATTTTGTTTTCTAAGAATGAAGTGTTGAATGTGAACTATGGGGGCCCCTCCCCATGAAACTCCTCGATCAAGTGATTTTAAGCATGATCTATATTGGACAACGATCTGAATCCACCACTTCCACCAGTGCCTTTAGCGTTGGTTTGGGTCTAATCCACCAACCTCCCTTGTTGACATAAGCCCTATCCAGTTTGGCAACCCTCCAAGAACTACCAATTTGTTTGTTGTGCCAAGTAAATGTCAATGCTTCCCTACTCCCATTTATATGTGCAACATCCACAAGTTCTTGACTCCAGTACAGTCTTCTCCAATTCGCCCTTTCAGCATGATCATAGTGGTACTTCTATGAGACCTATGTCTCTCCTCAGGGACCATATTCTATTCATCAACCAAGATGGTGTTGTTTATATCAATAACCTCCCCAAGCATATCCCATAGTTTGGCTCTCTTAGCCGATGAGTTGTTAGGTTCAGGGATAGAGACTACTTGGATCTCCATTTCCTCTATCTTTATGCTTACGCCTAAATCCAATCCTCCATTACTCCTCCAAATTAGCTTGGTTTTTAGTTCTTCCCTGATAATCAGTAGGGTTTCTCCTCTCCCTCTTGCTTTAGGCACCTATGATTGTCACATACCCATGTAGTACTATTTGGGGTTCATCATTATTATGCAATTTGATTTCTTAGACTACCAATAAGTATAGCTTTCTCCTGCCTACTAGCCTTTTGCAAGCACTCCTTTTCTTTGAACACAATCCTTGTATATTCCAAGAGATTATGTTGAGTTTATTGTGCTTAAACACCATAGACAATGTCATAAATTTTTTGGAACTCATCATTCTCTTTTAGCAAGAGGGGTGTAGATATTTTTGTCCACCAACACATTTCTTGTAAGTTTCTTAAGTGAAGTATTATTCATTTTCTTATATTTAGCCCTCATTTGTAGTTTACTTGGAGGGAGATTTTCTTTGTTATCATTTTGCTTCAAACATGATGTTGTCACTTTTGGCTTCTTCCTAGATTGCATTTTATCCTCCTTTTGTTTATCCAAAACTTTGACAGTTTTAGCACTTGATTCTTCACCATCGGTGGCTTCCCCTTTGGGTCTTTCTCCTCAACCTTTGGCTATTGCTTGGGATCCTCTTTATCCTTCTCAGCTAGAGTATCCTCATTTGATTCCTTTTGCTTACAACCCCAAGCAAAATGCCTAGTCTTGTGACATAGATAACATGCATCTGAGAGAGAACTAAACTTGACTTCCACACGGAATTCGAATCCCTACTAGTGAGTGACCTCTAAATAGTTAGAAATCTCCTTACTCCTATTCAATATGATGCAAGATTTCTTGCTAGCTTGGCTAATGCCATTTTTAGACTCTTGTTGGAGAGCTCTTCAAGGTTGAAGTGGGGGGTCCACAATAAGGTGTAGATGATGTTTTCTTTATATCCCATTGTTGAGGCAATAATCCAATCTCTCTCCTACGAGTCCCCACAAGGGAAAAATAGAACCCTCTCCCCATGAACTTATACTAACATGTTAGGGGTAAAGGCACATGTGCCTAGTTGCATGTGTATTAGTTACATTGATAGTACCTGCATACCTGCACACCTATACACTACAGGTGGCAGACACCCATCATTGTCACTTCATTCTTTATTCTTTTGGTGACAATTGAATAAAGGGAAGGCTAGTCACAGATTGTGATGGTTGAAGTTCCCACATCTTGTGTCTCTCTCTCTTGCTCTTACTCCTTTCACATAGCTCTTTCTTCCATTCCATACTTTCACTTTAGGGCTCATCCCCTTTAACTGGTATCAGAGCCATTGCACTGACATTGAGGAGCCCAACCCACAGATTGTGGAGAAAATCTTTAGATCATAGTTTCAAAGGCAACCATGGAGTCTTCACCTCGAGGTATGCATTGAGCTTGGCTTCTTCCCCTCTCTTGAGGCCTGATCTGGGACCTTGCTACAGGTCATTCATCATTGTTCCAAGCCCCAGTACTAGTTTGCCCCATCCTCCAGCTCTTGTAACTCCCCCTAGCAATCTTTGGAATTTTCCCTGACATCCTTGGTATGGGTTTGGGCATTAATTGGAGCTCTTGGGATCAGCCATTGATTCACAATTTGTGACAGTTTACTATCATACAATTTAGGACAACACTTCATTCATTGTGTGGAGGTCACTTATGCTCTCTGGGATGTCTATTTGATACTGGATCATCTGGGGATGTTATGCCAATGTATTGGAATGCTATGGGACTGATTTGAGCACTCTTTTGCTCATTTTTACAGAGGTTTTTTAGTATTGTAATAATCAGGGCTAAATGTTGTTTTATCAGTGAAAGCATATGCCTATTTCTCCCATGTACTTAGCGACTATTTAGGGTGATGTACTAATACTTATGGTTCATGTTATATGCTTGGTTATGTTCCCAGTTTTCTTTTGAGCTAAGATTGGAGCTCTGAGTCTTAGCATTGGTTGTCATTCAATGTTGTGTATAGTTATTTGATGCTCCAGTAAGAGCTTTGCAAGTTACATGGGTTGAATGCTCCTGGATGCTCATGGATATGTGCTACTTGGATCTTGGGTGTACAGATGGCTTCCACATGATGTTTTGAGCTTTGTTTGCTCGTGTGGCATTCAACTTTTGTTCTAGTGGGAGCTATTTCTTGACATTTGGATATTACATTGAACATTTGGTTATGTGATTGAGCTCGAGGGTCTTACAATGAGACTGTGGGACTTGGTGACATGTTCATGCTCTTGTCATGCTTTATGTACATAGTTAATGCTTAGTGGGCTGATTTGACATTACTTTTGGGCCCGCACCTATCTCTAACACAATGTTGTCAGTGATGTATGTTGTGCCTCTAGTTGGTCTCTTTTGTTACCCATGAAACCTGATCTATGCATGATGGTTATGCCCATGGGATGTATCTCAGTTTGACACACTAATTCTTTGACAGTTCTTAATGCCAATCACATATTCACTCACTGCTAAATGGAGCTATTCCCTAGTAGTTGTACCTTATCTTATATTAGTGATTGTCCATGTTTCGCATTGATTTCTTGATGTACTTCATCTTTAGCATGTTGTAATTGCAGCTTATTCCACTCTTTGTGCGAGTAGTCACCTTCATTTGACAGTACTTTGCATTGAGTTTGTGGACAGTTCATTACTTACTCAGTACCCCTTGTTTTCGACTTGGTCTAACAGTGGTTTTAGGGCTATTTGCAATAATTACAGTAGTCTACTTTGATAATTTGTGCACTTGTTTGCCTTCATTATGGCTCGTGGCTCAAGTGATAGTGCTATCTTTAATATTAACAAGTTGGATGGCACCAACTACAACTACTGGAAGGCCTAAATCTAGTAAGTTTTAGTGTAGAAAATGCAAGCTAGGTCTGTGAAACAGAAGTGTATCAAGCCTAAACTTATTGATGCATTTGATTGGGCTAAATTAGATGAGCTAGGTAATTCCACCATCGTATTATCCCTCTCTAAGCATGTGTTCTATAATGTTGTCTTTGATGGGTAGTCTGCATGGAAATTATGGGAAAATATTTGCAATGTCTATGACAAATAGAGCCCTGCTTCTTAGATGTATTGGAGGTTGAAGCAACTCATGGACCTTCAAATGAAGGAGGGCAGTTCTATGTTAGCTCACTTAAACGAGTTTCATTCTATTATTAGTCATTTTTCTTCGCAGGGGATTGAATTCAAGGGCACTCTTCTTCCCTTATTCCTCTTAGTTACACATCCTAAATCATGGGATACCTTTTGTTTTGCTATGTGTGCCAACATACCTGCCACTGATGGGCTACAGTTGCACGATGTAGAGGGTGCACTCTTGACTGAAGAGGTTAACAAAAAGAATGTTGATACTTCATGCACCTCTCATGCTTTGACAGTTAGAGGCAATAATAGTAGGAGCGGTAATGATCATCGTGAGAGAGACTCTCAACAGCCCCACTCTCAGTCATGTGGATAGCCATGCAGTAAGTCCCGTGGCTGTAAGTCCTCATTGACTTGTCATTATTGTGGGAAAGCAAGGAATATTTGGCCACAATGCCATAAGATCGGTGAGGACAAGCACAAAGAAAAGGGAAAGGGTAAAGTACATGATAAAAATGATGATCACAGTATTGTCCCTAGCAAGTCTAGTATTAGGATTGAAGAAATTAATGTTGTGCAAACTAATTCTGATGATGATTTCATACTTGCAGCTTCTTCTCTTGATACTTCACAACTAGATGATTCTAATGATGATTTCATACTTTTCAAGGTATACTCAGTTGAGAACAGATTTTTAGAGCCCATTTTGAAGTGGAAAAGAGCCTGGGAGGCTGTAAAAGACCAATTTTTCATGCAAAATGAAATGATTGCAGATCAATGGTCTGGAGTTCTCCTAGATGGAATTTGATGCTAGAAACCCAATGCAAGTCTTGGTTTGTCGATCAGAGTCTGTTTGACCCCCCATTTAATCCATGCAAGGTTTTGCATTATAAAGCAACTACGTGATTTGGAGCTGGAAAGTGCGAGTTCGTTTGGGCCTTCGTTCAACAAAAACCCCACTTTGCGCAATGTGAACATGAAAAAATTGAACTAGTTATTTTTGTGGTTAAGATTTTAAGCTTAACTAAATGAGAAACCAAAAGTCATGAACGTGGGGTGGAGGGGAGGGGGGCACCGTTTTTTTTGTGCCCCCAAATTTATCATTTTTAATGCATTTTTTGCCTGGTGGTGGAGATCATAGGAATGGAGAAGGACGCAAGGAGAAGAATTTTCTCGCCATCCATCATAATGTATGAGAGAAGGGGGTGGGCCGAGATGAAAGATTTTGATCATGCGATGCTAGAAGAGCCTAAAGGACCATAGATTGAGGTTGGAAGGATTGTTAATAGCTATAGAGAAGTATCAGCGGGCCTGCAATTATGAAATATGTACATCATAAGGTGTGGTTTTATGAGTAAATCGTAGATTTCATCGTTTTATGATAAATTTTAGTTGTAAATGGTTATAAGTGATTGTATTTGGTTGCCAATGCTCTAATTTATCAGCAATGTTAAAGAAATCAAGAAAAATTAGTCATCTAATAATTTTATGCTAAACACACAAAACCCGCCCAACATTGTTGTTTTAAGGAAATCATGTGTTTTTGGGGTATTGTTGTGCATATAGTGTTCGTATGGTTGAAATATGATAGAAAAATCATTCTCAACAAGATTAATCATTCTAAATCAATAAATAAAAAATATCCACATTTATCAATAAATAAATAGAAAAAAATGGTAAAAAATAGATTTTTTGCATATTTAAAAAGTAAAAAAAAGATTTGTATTTGTGAAGGTGTGGTAGAGTTGAAGAATGAGGTTCAAGCCCTATCTCTATGTTGATGTGGGTTTTTATTACTTACATGAAAAAAAAATGCATGAAAAATATTCCTAAGCTACCATCGAATGCACAACTTTAAGCGGTAGAGAGAAGGGTGTTGTTGAGTGCTTAAAATATGCCAAATTTTCATATTTTTCTGATGCATAGCATATAGGATACATGTGGTTTAAAATTAAAAGGGTCTAGTAGCACAAGAATGCTCGGTACTAGCCATAATCAACGAAGCAATCTTGGTTTAGAAGAAAAGCATGAAAAGAACTGTCTTAGCACCTTCACAATGCTAGTTGTTAATGAATAAGCTTGTTTGAGCACTGTATTCATACACAATTGCATTGCACGCCCCATATGGTATCATCCTGGGTGCATGGCAATTATTTTTATGAACGATGACCTATATGGAGAGTGTGAGGTACCCTAAGCTATAGGGATAGATATTCGTTCCTTTGGGAAATACTTAGTGAGGGTCATCTATTATCTCCTGGATTGATCAATTAAAAGAGTAGATTATGTTTCAAATGTGTTTTATGTTCACGATGCATCTTGGGGCCAATCCTTGAGGTGTAAGAGAACCATAGTGGAGCTGCGATGATCAGCCGAGGGGTACTCCCTTTACATATGCTTACGCGGTGTATTACACCCATATGTGTAGGGACTCCCTCTAAGGAGTGTGGGAAAGAATCATTCGTTGGACTGCAAACCATAAAAATGTAAAGTTCTTAGACAATCCTAGCTGCGAGGTTGTGTTGGGTGGTTTGAGGTGAGTAGTAGAGGCTCGGATAGTGCCTTAGGGCTAGTGTCAGGTCCGTTTTAGGTCCTGACATCAGTGTTGGCTGATAGATTTAGGGGCTTCTTTTCATGTGACCCCTCATAGAGAGTGCTTTCACTCCTATCGTAATTTGGATGGATCTGTCTGTGTTTGGGTAATGACTTGATGACCTAGCATTAGAGATAGTTGGCATTGGTGATGTCCTTGGTTCGGGTTGTATGTGTACTCTTCATGATGTATGTCATGTACCGACTCTCACAAAGAGCCTTATCTCTGCTGTGGCACTTTGGATGATGCAGGTTTTGTAGTTTCTTTTGGTGATTCCTCATAGAAGATTATTGATGGGAATCTTGTCATTGCACATGGTGCTAAGTCCAATACTCTCTACCCCTTGCTTGTATCTGGGTTAGTTGACCATATTTTGACATTGGATGCAATTCCACATGTATCTCTTTGGCATTGTTGCCTTGGGAACAAGTCCTTGAAAGGAATGAAAATGCTTACTCGTTTGTAGTATCTTCTGCCCCTTGACTATAAGTGCTTTGAGTCTTGTGATCATTGTTCATATGGCATGTAGACATGTAATACAGATAAAAAGTCTGGTATGACATGCATGAATGAGCCATTGGCTCTTGTTCAGTTGAATGTATGTGGTCCCATGCCCTACAAGTTATTAGGTGGCACAAAGTATTTTGTTACTTTCATTGATGACTATATACATAAGGACTGGGCATATCCTGTTAAACAAAAATTAGAAGTCTTGGGTGGCTACATTTCTGTTGAGAAACATGGATCCTTGAGAAAGGTCTAGCTATGGAGGAAAAAAGTCAATGACAAGAAGTATGACTCAGACTAGACACACTAACTGCTACTCAAGTGAATTAAGTTCCAAGATAGATTAGCTTGGACTCATAAACACAATCTTGAGTGGAGAAACAAGACTGAAAGTACAAAGTACAATAGTATTCATCATTTAACTCAACTTCAAGTACATGCTTTTATAGTTATAGGATGGTTTCCGTTTTCTCACTATGCTTATGGGATTCATGCAACTTCTCCTAGGCTATTGCATGTCCCTTGCCCTACTGCTCCATACAAAGAGACTATCTTAGGAGTGTGATTGCATATATCTCAACACACCTCCTCAATCACAACCATAAAAAGCACTGAGTGTACAGAGGTTGTCATGAGTAGAACCTTGCTAAGTGTAGACATGGAAAAGACCAACCATATAAAGCTAGAAGCATTAGAGACAAGTACATACAATTTTTAAAAAAAAGATATAGTAAATCTTTAGGACAAAGATCGACAGGTCCTTCTGGTCTTCATCTTTAGATATGACTTTGTAGGCATTTTGTGGTTTTCTTTTAGCATGACAAATCTTCCTTTCCTTGTCCTTCTTCACTTTGATGCTCTCCACTTTGCTTGCTTTGATGTTCTCCACTTTGCTTGAATCTTCTTTGTCTTTTCTCTTCTGGCCCCCCTCAAGCAAAGATACCACAATCTTTGAGTTTTTCATGATGACCAAGGTAGCTAAAATATCTTTAGATGGAAACATTGATTGCACTTGAGTGTAAGCAGCTTCATTTCCTCCTACAAAGGTAGAGCAAACAATCTTCCTGTGTAGTACAAATAAGTAACAAGAATAATGTTACTTTCCATGATTGGCATCCACATAAAAATCTTCATGTTTGTCATTGCAATAATTGAGAATTAGCTTCAACAACTAAGGTAACTCTAGCAAGAGAGTTGGAAAAAAAAATTGTGCCAAAAGACACAATAGATATTAGTGTTTAGACAACACTATTTAGTATCAAGAGATACTATCTTGAAGCTTAATGTTGGATGTTGATGCTTGATCTTCTTGAACCTTCTTCTTATTGAGTTTGAGGGTTGCACTTAGTGGTACAGTGGATCAAAGTTGCACTAGATTGTTTGAGCCAAGGAAGTGAGAAAATGAAGTAATTTTTGAGCTTGAGATCAAAATGGCTATGGTTGTCCTGTCAAAACAAGGAGCAACAACTAGTAAATCAACTCCCATGAGCTCCATAGGTTGAATCTGCTCAAACCCTTTGAGATGGAGGATTCTCACTAATAGATCTAAGTCCCCTGAGAGGGTTTGTACTTGTGTTTTCCAAGCTGAGAGATCTAAGTCTTCAAAGTGGTCACTATTGAAACTGCGCCCATATTTGAAAAAAATGCAAATGTCGGGCATGATGCACATCAATCTCCTAGTGCCAAGAAGTTGCGCCTTGACGTGAAGAACAACTTTCAAGAAGAAATCTTGAAAAGATATTGCCTGGTTGAAGAGATATGGTTGCTCCAACAAAGGTAGGTGTTGTTGGCTATGGAGGTCAAGAATGGTAGAGTGAAAATGAAGTGAGAGATGAAAGATTCTTGTGGACCAGAGCTAAGTAAAGGTTGTGGGGAGTTGGAGGAGCAATGAGTTGAACTAAACTAAGCTCACCATGGCTCTGATACCATGTTGAGAAACACAGATCCTTGAGCAAGGTCTAGCTATGGAGGATGAAAGTCAATGACAAGAAGCATGATGACTGATACTAGACACACTGATTGTTACTCAAGTGAATTAGGTTACAAAATAGATTAGCTTGGACTCATAAACACAATCTTGAGTAGAGAGACTAAAAGTACAAAGTACAATAGTATTCATCATTTAACTCAATGTCAAGTATATGCTTTTATAGTTGTAGGATGGTTTTCATTTTCTCACTGTGCCTATGGGATTCATGCAACTTCTCTTAGGTTGTTGCATGTCCCTTGCCCTACTGCTCCATACAAAGAGGCTGCCTTAGGAGTGTGATTGCATATATCTCAACAATTTTATCATTGGCTTGCTTTCGTTGAGAACAAGTCTGGGTATAGGCTGAAATGCCTAAGGTCAAATAATGGGGGTGAATATGTCTCTAAAGCCTTTGAGTAGTTTTCTGACGAGAGGGGTATTAAGCATCATTTGACTGCCCCATAATGGTATGGTTGAGTGCATGAGTAGGACAATTCAAGAGCGAGTTCACAGTATGCTTAGCCAGGCAAGCTTGCCATAATATTGTTGGGCTGAGGCAGTTACTACTATTGTACACTTGATAAATTAGTCCCCATGTATTGCTCTTAACTATCAAGTTGCAGAGGAGGTATGGTATGAAAATCCTTCCTCGTATGCTCATTTGTGTGTCTTTGTTTGTCAAGCTTTTTTCCATGTATCCAAGGACAAGCGTAGTAAGCAGGTGAGATGCAGGTGAGATGGGCCATCACGATCCACAGGCTCGAAAGATTATCCATAGCCATGATATTGTTTTTCGTGTGAGGAGAAAATGCATAAGCATCTTGAGCATGTCATTGAGGTACGCAGGTTGATATTTAAGGAGGAGCCTAATTTTTTGACACGGAAGACATTGCATCACATAATCCTTAACATCCCGCCAAATGCCCTTCCAATAGAAGCTCTTATGGATGTTGTCAAATGTTTTGAACAGCCCATGATGACCTGCTAAAGGTGAAGAATGCATCTCATGCAAAATATGGTCTTTGAAAGAGGATTGTGGTTTCAAGTAAACTTTACCATGATACCATAAAAGACCGTTGTGCTAATTAAAATTGGGATACTCTTCTCCTTTTCCTTGCTGAAATTCCTTCATCATCTTTGATGCTTGCTCATCAAGTAAATATTCTTCCTGCTACTATACAGCCAGCTAGATAGCTTGTAGTAGTAGTAGCTAATGCCCTAATGGTCCAGGTTTGTGATGCTCCATAGGATGTATAAGCCCCACAGCCAGCGGTCTACTAGAGATAGATGATAGCCTACACGATTTGAGCCCTCTATGGATTATGTTATGGTGACAGATGTTGGTGAGCCTCTTACTTATGATGAGGTGATGCGCACAGGTGATAGTCACTCTTGGGAGAGGGCCATGTAGTCAGAGTATGACTCACTGTAAAAAAATCATACATGGGATTTGGTTTCTTTGTCTAGTGGCAACCATGCTTTGCCATGCAAGTGGGTGTGCAAGTTAAAAAGCACCCTAGAAACCCCAAGCTGGGATACAAGGCCAAATTGGTTGCTAAGGGCTTCAAGAAATAACATGATGTGGATTTTGATGAAGTTTTTTCTCCTATTGTGAAGATGAATTTGGTTGCTCAGCTTGACTTGGATCTTTATCAAACAGATGTCAACATGGGTTTTCTTCATGGGGACTTACATGATGACATTTACATGGAGCAGTCTAAGGGCTTTGCAGAACATGGCAAGGAACACCTAGTGTGTAGATTGAGGAAGATCCTTTATGGCCTTAAGCATACACCTAGGGAATGGTACCACAAGTTTTATGCCTTTATGCATTCACAGGGATATCTCTGCAATGATATGGATTCGTGTTTATACACAAAGAAGGCTCGTGATGGTAGCCTTATGATTTTGATCCTCTATGTGGATGATATGTTGATTTTTGGGAGTGCTCATGATGAGCTGGCTGCCTTGAAAGGTCAACTCAAGAAGAGCTTTGAGATGAAGGACATGGGACATGCCTCACATATTCTTGGGATGTGCATCACATGTGATCATTGTAAGGTCCTCCTCTACTTGTCATAGAAGGAGCATACCCAGAAGGTCATTGAGCAATTTAATTTGTAGAATGTTAAGCCTATTGGCTCTCATTTACCTTCTCATGTGAAGGTTAGTCATGCCGATTGTTCGCAGTCTAATGAATAGAAGATCAAGATGGACAAGATCCCTTATGCATCCACAATGGAAAGTTTGATATATGCCATGATGGCCACTCATCCTGACATAGCATTTGCAGTGGGAGTTGTGGCATGCTATATGGCTACACCTGGTAGACGACATAGGGATGCCATCACTCAAGGGTATCATGAGGTACCTAAATGCATAGTAGCTATGTATATATATTATGGTGGCTAGGACTACAAGAGTAGTGGGATACATTGACTATGATTATGCAGGACATACAGACAATAGGAAGTCCATCTCTAGCTATGTCTTCACCTTTGCTGGAGGTATTGTTTCTTGGATGTCTTGGGTGCAAAAATGCATGGCTCTATCCACTACAAAGGTAGAGTATGTTGCAACCACTGAGGCTTGAAAGGAGGCTCTCTGGTTAGGCCATCTGGTGGTAGAACTTAGCATTACCGATGTGGTCCCTACACTACATTCAGATTCTATGAGTGCTATTTAGTTGGCTAAGAATCTAGTCTTCCATGCAAAGAAGAAGCACATTGAGGTGTGTTACCACTTTATTCGAGAGGTTATTGAGGACAAGTCCATTGAGCTTGTCAAGATCTCAATTGACCAAAATCCTACAATTTTTCTCACCAAAAGTCTCTCAATGAGAGTTTTTCCTTCCTTAGAAAGTTTATGGGAATTGGATGAGATGATGTCTTTCCTCATCCTATTCTACTTATGCACATTTATACTTTGTCACTTTTTTATTTTTCTTCTCACTAGGGGCACATTCACCTTTAAGTGGGAGGTTGTTGGGGGTAAAGGCGCCTATGCCTAATCGTTTGTGTATTAGTTACACTAATAGTACTTGCATACCCGCACACCTGTACACTGTAGGTGGTGGGTGCCTATCACTGTCACTTCATTCTTTATTCTTTTAGTGACATTTGCATAAAGGGAAGGCCAGTCACACATCGTGATAGTTGGAGTTCCCACATCTTGTGTGTCTCTCTCTCTTGCTCTTACTCCTTCCACCATAGCTCTTGCTTCTGCTCTGTGCTTTCACTTCAGGGCTCACTCCCTTCATGATAGAGTAAAGCCCTCCCATGGTAGGTGAGCATAAACCATTTAGCAAAAACATCCTTATTGGGTATTTTTCCTATGAAATAGAAGTAGATCCTACATGCAGTAAACTCTACATATTTTCTTTTGAGTTTCTACACAGAGAGAATGAGGCTTGTGCCCTAAATATCTTGGAGCCCTTCTTTGTACTGGCCTTCTACCTATGCTAAGAGAACTCCTTGATATTTTGCCTAAGATTTCTCCTGACCTTTGCCATGTCAAGATTATGCTGCTTACTAGCACCAATATATGGGTAGTCCAAGTCCATAACATCCTCTCCCTTAGTGGCCTTCCTCCTTAGCTAATCATCCTTGCCTCCATCTTTTGCCTCCCTACAAGGCTTGCTGCATGAACTAGCCCATGCGAGTACACCTTGATGGCCATGTTAATGGACAATAAATACCTTTGAATTTTTCCTTAACCATGTGTTCTCGTATTCTCCAAGTTCCTCCCTACATACCATACTAGTTGATTGAATATATTGTATTCTCTTGAAGTTCATAATTCTTATGGTAACTACGAGATCAGTCCCTAACAAATATTTCATAAGAACATAGTTGTAAACTTTTGGATAAGTTTCATCTTTCTCCTAAGAAGATTCCATGAAAAATTGTAGGAAATGGATGTCTTGTTGAAAAATAATCAAAAATCAATGTACCTAGTTTTAAAATTCATTAAAATTACCAATATTTTTGAATTGTAGTCTATCTCTTAATACTATAAGATGTAAAAGCACCTTATTTTAGCAAATTTTCAATATACATACTTGATTAGATGTTTCTAATAGCATGCATTCTAAAAAGATCCTCATTTGTAGTTCTTTTCTTAATAACTCATCCATAATGTTAATGTGAAGTATAAATTCCTTTTAGATTGTCATATCATTACCCTCATAATCCAACTTATCTTCTTTAATAGATTAAAATGTGTTGAAATGGGTTGTCTATTATCATATCATTACATTTATCATGTCACTTGTCCTCTTTGATAGATTAAAATGTCTTGAAAAGACTTGTCTATTGTAGCTAACCTCTTTCTCATGAGTTCATAGTATGCAAATATAATTTTTTTTGCTAAATTTGTTTCTTAAGAACTTGAGAATACAATATCATTGTACACAAGTAGAGAAGTTGTGCTAAGGTTAGTCAACCTTACGGATATTTTATCAATATACAAACCAAATAATACAATAACATTGATGCTATTGTAGCATGAACTCTATGCAACACATTTGAATAAGGACATGTGTGTGTGCACGCACACGCAAATTGTGTGTGTGTGTGTGTGTGAATAATAGGTGTTAATTCTAAGTTATAAAATTGAGATTTAAAATATTGAAGGGATTCACCAACAACATATATCATCATTCTCGATACTATTGGACCAACCAATAATTGATATGTGATAAGGCTCTACATAAATTTTTCCTTTTTAGATGTATATAAGGCTTTAACAAAGTAAACTAATCTCCTTTATGTGTTGGGTAGTGCTTCACTTACATTTACCTTGCTAATTGTAAGGTCCATCCATGCAAAATGTCAATCTTGAAGGTGATAATGTTCTACATGCCACATTTATCTTATTCATTGTTATGGCTATGAAAATGAGATTATATTTTAGGAGCATCCACTCAAGTTCTTATAGGAAATTTATAATGAAATGCCATTTTCACTTGTTCTGACTACATCTCAATAGGAAAAGTAAATCAAAATATTGAATTGGGCAAAGAGAGTCATCTCAACTAGGATGGAGAAGTCACATGAGACTCTATCTCCTTTCACTATTGATAATCTAATATAAATTAACTTAGTTATATCTCATTAAAAATGACCATAGATTATCTATGCAAGTATTTTCACCAACCATATTTCTATTGCAACTTGTAGCACAATATACAATTAAAAAATAATAAATTTAATTTGGCCAAACACTAGTGCAATGTTTAATAATAGAGGTTGAAATGCTAAATTCTTCACATCTTTTTTATTAGAATTGATGCATTGCATCAAAACTAAGAGCAAAATGCTAAAATTTTGTATAAATTACACAAGACTTGATGCATTGAATTAATACCAACAAGAAATATAATTTATTTTTCATGATTATAATGAGAATTTTGCACTTGAAACTAATAGTCAAAAGGAAATTCTTTGAAAGAATTTCATGAAGATGTGATGCACTGCATCAGCAAGGTAGTAAAAGAGTTTTTTTTAATCCTTTACATTGAAGGTAATTATGAAAGCTAGTTTTTTGACATAATTTCAATAAGATCCGATGCATTCATCAAAATTGTAGGAAAATTTATGTTTTTTTGGAAAATTTGATGCAATGCATTAGAATTAGTAGATAGTACAGATAAGGTCGATATGCCTTTGGTGCATAAGGTAACTTTCTCAATGGGGAGTGGTCTTCTAAACCGAAATGGTAATGGAATAAGTTGCTCCACAGTTCAAACATGCTCCAATTACATGTCACATTTCACACCATCATATGTTTGCTATCACCTTTCATTATTTATTTGTTATCTGCTTCCATTATTTGTTTGGTATCGTCCTCACATTCATTGGATAGTACTTGATTTAAAAATTACTTCCCAATAGTTTGATATAGCATTGAAACTTTATCTTAAGATTGAAGCAAGGGATGATCGATCATAGCATGACATCGAATGAATATTTTCTCTTTTCTATGGAAGATCCAGTCCTCCCTTTCACACTCGCCCCCCCCCCCCAAAGCTATGGCACCCTATAGTTATGCTAGCCTACGGCCTTTCCTCTCAGATCTACCACCCCATAGCCTTCCCTCTCATACCTGCTCTCCTAGAACTATGCCTTTCATTGCCAAGAAAGCACCAAGTATAATCAATAGCTTGATTGGCATTTCCATTAATCATAACATGTCATACATGATTATCATCATCCTTTATCGATGCGCCATTCATTGGATTATCATAATCAATGTTGATGTAGGTGCTCAAGGGTTACTTTCAAGGGTGCCCACTATGATGAGGTTAGGTAAACATATATCTATCCTATATAGTATTTAAAGGTTTTTCTTAGGGATCCCAAACCAACCAAAAGGCTCCCAAGCCTATGCGGCATAAGGAGGAGAAGTTTAGTATTCAAGAAATAAAGAGGGTTTTTTCTGAAGGGCGAGTGGGGGTTATAATTATTTTCTCTCATCACACACACACACACACACACACACACATTCTCTCAACCCAAGGGGTGCACCTTTAAAAAATATCAATATCACATGCATTCAAATGACATTAAGAAAAACCCTTTCTTTACATGCTATAAGGCCATAAAATGACCTCCTTTACTTTACTAACTTACGAGTTTTTTTCAAATTAAAATTAAAAACCCATTTTGTAAATATAATCTTGTAAATTTTACTAAATAAAATACATTTTCCTTTGAACTCACGTGGTATCTTAAATGTTTTATAAGGTGGACTCCTTGAGTCTCTCAACTGTACACACACACACACACACACTCTCTCTCTCTCTCTCTCTCTCTCTCTCTCTCTCTCTCTCTCTCTCTCTCTCTCTCTCTCTCTCTCTCTCTCTCTCTCTCTCTCTCTCTCTCTCTCTCTCTCTCTCTCTCTCTCTCCTACACACACACACACACTCTCTCTCTCTCTCTCTCCTACACACACACACACACACACACACTCTCTCTCTCTCTCTCTCTCTCTCTCTCTCTCTCTCTCTCTCTCTCTCTCTCTCTCTCTCTCTCTCTCTCTCTCTCTCTCCTACACACACACACACACACACACACACTCTCTCTCTCTCTCTCTCTCTCTCTCTCTCTCTCTCTCTCTCTCTCTCTCTCTCTCTCTCTCTCTCTCTCTCTCTCTCTCTCTCTCTCTCTCTCTCTCCTACACACACACACACACTCTCTCTCTCTCTCTCTCCTACACACACACACACACACACTCTCTCTCTCTCTCTCTCTCTCTCTCTCTCTCTCTCTCTCTCTCTCTCTCTCTCTCTCTCTCTCTCTCTCTCTCTCTCTCTCTCTCCCTCCCTAGAGAGAGATGAATTTCTTTTTTAATGCTTGAATATGTACATGTAATGTGTACATACTCTAAAAAATAAGAGTTGAATTTATTTTTATTTGAATATATGGAATGATATTATAATTCTTATGGTTAAATATGTTCATGTAATGTATACATACTCTAAAGTATAATACTTCAAAACCACACATAAATGCAAATAGACTATAAGAATACATGAATAATACATGCATATATATGCATGTATGTACACATATATGTGCGAACTTTTACACACATATATGTCTATATACACATGTGTGCATATATGCATACATACTCATACACACATAAACAGATATGAGTGAGAGAAAAAATTAAAAGAGAGGGTGATGCACAGATTGGATGCTATATGTGTGTAGTGAATGTAGGAAGGTCCACAAGAACAAAGAACTCTACAAACTTTCATAAAAATTAAAAGAGAATTTGCACGACATGAGACAAAAAGACAAATTGGGTGCAATCTCCCCCCATGCGTTATGTGAGCTCTTCACAAGGCATGTATTTATAGATTTATTTATCTTCAAGCCCAAAAATACCCCACTTTACAAATAGCATGCTTTTGAGTTTGCCCAAATATAGAGTAAGGCGTTTGGGCATCGAGCTGTGTACCCAAATACAAATATCAAATAATGAAAATATTTAACCAAGCGCCTATGTGCATTCAAGATAATAAATGTTTTGTCAAGCACTTTAATAAATAAGCGGACTTAAATAAATATTGGCGCCATGCCTTGTGATAAGACACACATCCATAAAAAATAGTAATTATTCTAGTCATTCGGATTCATGCTATCACTCGGTGCTACTCAATGCCATCGTCACTTGCTCTACACAGAAAATAATTAAATAAAATCCAACAAAAGTGAATACCTAGCAGTCTTCAGCTACAAAATAACTAAATAGGTTGGAACTTTGTCCTAACCTTAATTTAATTCGAGTGCACACTCTAAACTTGTAAACATACATTAATTTAATATGTATTTTACGGAATCACCCACTGTTGAATCACCCACGTGCATATTGAATTAATTTGACACCCGAAAAGGATAGGCATCCCTGTCAACTTCTCGCACAAGGAATCCACCTTGTGTATGAGCCTCGACAAATAAATATAATCACGGAATCCACCGTGGAATATGCCTCCTATCATCATACCCTCGGGGTGGGATAGCAATTGTTCTCAATTGCTATTAGCTCAATGTGGAGCAAGGAATGAGGGTTAAGCACTTAGGTCATAAGCGTTCATCCATTGAGCCTCTTCAACAGGATGATTTTTAAACTTAAGCAAATATCTAGAATATCTATGGCCAGTTCTAGTGGTCATAAAGTCAGTGTCTAGAATAGTTTCAGGTTCAAGGATTTCAGTTTCTTCTTTAACAAAGGAGGATTTTCATAGACACGGTGGTGGACAGGAAATTGGCCTCTTAAAGGTCGAAGCAAACTTATATGAAAAGTATTATGGATCTTCCAATGTTTGGGTAGTTCTAATTTAAATGCATTGTCATTGATCTTATTTTGAAAGATCCATAAAACCTAGGTGCTAATTTAACAACAGGGTGTTTCTCAACACTTTGCAATCTTCTCTTTTCAATGCGTAACCAAATATAATCACCAACATTGAAACTCATGGCTTGTCTTTTCTTATTAGCTTGTTTAGTGTATGATTGCTGGGCTTTCGCAATCATGTCTTTAACTTGAGCAAAAATAGTAGCATGCATATTGGCAATATTATCAACAGCTTTAACTTTATTCGACAATGATGTGACAAGTGTAGGAAATCTATGTCCATAAATGATTTCAAAAGGTGCTTTATGAGTAGCTGTGTGTGGTGTATTATTGTATGAAAATTGAAGTAGATGTAAATGTGTGTCCCATATTTATGATTTTAAAATTGTGTATGCACGCAAAAGATCTAGAATGGTACTATTAGTAGCTTCTGTTTGCCCACTGGTTTCAGGATGGAATGCAAATGAGAAATCAATCTTAGTGCCCAAATTAGCAAACAAAGTAGTCCAAAAATGATTGCAAAATCTAGAATCACGATCAGAAATAATAACTTTTGGCAAACCATGATTAGTGAAAATAGTTTTCAAAAACAATTGTGCAGCTTGATATGTAGTTAATGTTTTCTTGCATGGTAGAAAATATGATTGTTTACTAAATCGATCTACTATAGTCCAAATCATATCATGATTAGCTTGTGTATTAGGCAAATTAGTTATAAAATCCATTGAAATAGGTTTCCATGGACGATCAGGAATTGGTAAAGACATTAATAAACCATATTGCTTACCATGGTGTCACTTGACTCTTTGGAAAATTAAACACTTAGGAACAAAGTTAGAAACATGAGATCCCATTTGCGGCCAGTAAAAATCTTCGACAAATGTTCTTAAAGTGAAAATAATACCTCTATGTCCTTGATATGGAGGACAATGAATTTAGTGCAACACAAATGATCTAAATTGAATAATGACACACAATCTTTTCTCATTAAACATAAATCCATGAGAATAAGATAAAGAATCAATTGAAATCCAATTATTAGCGACTGATTTGTTCCAATCAACTTGAAAACTGGGGTCATGGTCATAGGTATCCTTCATACGAGTAAGGGAATCAAAAGATAGAATGGAAATATTATGGATACTTGGTCTTCTACTCAATGCATCAGCAACATTTTCTCTTCCTGACTGATATTGGATAAGTGGATGAAAACTTTGAATGAAAGCAGCCCATTTAATATGACGGTCAGAAATTTGTGGCTGGCTAAGGAGATGTTTGATACTTTACTGGTCAGTTTTAATCATAAATTCAGATCCTATCAGATAGTGTTTTCATTGACATAAGGCTTGAACTACAGCTAACAATTCTTTATCATAGGTGGAATACTTCGACTCAGAAGGTTTAAGAGTGCAACTAGATGTTGAAAGTGGAAAAAGATTGAATTTTTGACTGATTTTTGTTGTTTTTGAGGTCTGAATGATTGATTTTTGATGGATTTAGAGTAATGTATGATTGTTAATGGAAGTGTTTGAGAGTGTTTTGGATGATATTGATTATACTTTGGAAACTCATGATGATTTTTAGTGAAAATATGAAGCTTTTTGCCTTCTATATAGCTTCTATTTTATTTTGATTTTCTTCTATATGAAGCATGGATTGATGATTGATGAATGTTGAAATCTTTTGAAGGTTTATTGAATAGTTTTTGATAGTTTAGAATGGTTTTAGTATGAGTTATGAGAATTTGATGTTCTCTGATGACCTTCTGTAACCCTTTGTAAACCTTCTGTAGAGCCTCTGTATTTGTTCTGTCTCTGTTTTGTATTTGCTCTGTTCCTGTTCTGTATCTGTTCTGTAGATCTTCTGTAAGTGTTCTGTAGAATGTATGTGTGACTTTGGGAAAGTTTTCTAACTTTTGGAAAGAATGAATCCAAGTTCAAAAGAGCTAAAACAAATGGAAGAAGTAGTTGTTAAAGATTGAAGAGAAGACTGAAGTGACAGTGATAATAGTGAGCTGTGAAGAGACACTGTAATGGCTCTGATGCCTCTTCGCATCAAACATACCTCTTGGGAGGTGTATCCACGACCTAAGAAGGATTATTGAGAGTCATTATAGAGTATTGCAGTGAGGAGATGATGTACTATTGAGAGAGAGAGAGAGAGAGAGAGAGAGAGAGAGAGAGAGAGAGAGAGAGAGAGAGAGAGCCAGAGATAGTCAATTCTATAAAAATAGTGTCATTGTATATGAGAGATTGAGAGAGAAAACTATGAAGACATTGAAGATGAATACTATGAAGACAATAGAATCCCTTTTTCTTGGTGTTCCTCTTGGGGCTCCATGTTTTTTGTGTGCAACCGGGGAAACTTGCCATCAACAAGCATTAAAAGAGGCTAAAAATAAAGGAACTGGCATTGCCAAGAAGAGAAGAATTCAATGGATGTTTGCAAAGTTCCTTCTTCCATTGAAGAGTTGGAGATTCTCATTCCCAAAGCCACTTTCCACAAGAAGTTTATCCCACAATGGCGAAAACATATAACCATCATGATGCATGCTCTATGTGGTGGATTGTTTCCTCTTCCTATTGAAATAGCAGAAACTTACATCTTGGTGGCAAATTGTTTGGGAACAAATTGAAGAGTAGAAGCAGAGAGAATGACTATCCATGGAAGATTTGGTATTCATTGAGAAGTTTTTAGACATCATCAAGTGGGAGATCGTGAAGAAGCTTCAGGAGTCATGGTCAGTGGAGGTTCACAAAAACAAGAAGGAAAAGAGTTGAATTTTGTTCGTGGATGCTCAATAGCAAGATACATGGGATACTTGGTGCACTGATAATCTTATGTTTGTCCAATTAGCAACCCACTGGAAGTTGGTAGACAGAGTGTTTTCCATAACATACACTGTTGAAACCCTCAGAAGCTATCATTATTATAATGGCACAACAACGATCCTAAGAAGAATGAGTTTTGATACTTTCAGAACGGAATATCTCCCCCTCTGTAGTGGTTTGAAAGCTGAATTCAGAGATATTGAAAAGAAGGAAGTAGAGGAGATGTTGGCCAGAGAATCCCCTAGAGACTGAAGCCCTCTCTGATACTATTCTGTTGAGTACTGAACAACTGGTTGGAGCCAACCCCCTGATGAATGACACAATCAAGAGGCAAGCGTTAGAATGAGTCCAGAGGTACGTGAGAAGAGAGAATGCAAAAATCAAAGCTGATAACGAGCTCACAGCAGAAGCTTCCTTTGACGCCCTAAAGCACTCTTTACAGAAGTCCCCATGGCGACTCAAGGTCCCCTTCCTAGTCAGATTCGTCCTGGAAATATTGATGACAGGCCAACAAATGTAGTCCCATTGCCAAATTTTAAAGGAGAGTACAATGAAGACCTTGATCTTCATGTAGCAGAATTTATGGTAGCATGTGTGGCTAACAATGCCAGAACCCCTGAGCATTGGTTATCAATATTCCTCGCCACTTTCAAGGGCGCAGCGTTGGCCTTCCTTACTAAATTCAGGCGTGAAGGTTTTTAAGAGCGGATGCGAGAGGAGTTCATGAACCTAAGTCAGTCCTTTGGAGAAAGAGTAGAAGCTTATACCTCGCGAATGGAATCCATCTTGAAGAGATGGACTAACCATCATTTGGACGAAGGTATCCAGAAAGGAGTGTTTCTTAGAGGCCTACAACCAGAAGTTCACAAGTTCTTGGAATTCAGAAGACTAGTCAATCTGCAAGCTGCAGTGGAAGGTGCAAGATTGTATGATAAAGTTCAAGCAAGGCTGTCAGTGACTCCAGGAAGAGGAGTCTTACCTCCTCCCATGCCAAGAATGGTATACCCACCAAATGCAGTCCCAAGGACAGTTCCCTACCCCTATCCCCAGATGCAAACAGTGCTACAATATAGTGTACCTAATCCACTGTGGTCACCACATACGATAGTGCCTCAAATGATGGTTCAACCACAACAACAGTGGCCTCAAACAGTTCTTCCAATGGCGACTCAACAACAGTGGAACCCTACCAACTAGAATCAACAATCCCAAGTCTCAGCAGGAGCTTTGAATCAGAACCAGAATAGAGGACCCTCTGGATCGACCCAACCAATGTATGCAATAATTAAAGAAGCTTCCCAAAACCCTACTACAAGTACTTCAGGAGGTGAAAATCTGAAGGACTACTTATCCAACTCAATTGCAAGTATCAAGAAAGAACTTATGGATGTGATTACAGAGCAGCTACAGATGCTGAAGGTGAATACCACCAATATATCTACCCCTACAGGAGTTAGGAGAGATGTGATGCTGTCTAATACATGGTGCGAAAAGTGTCATCAAGCGGGACATTTAGCCACTGAATGTACGCGAAAACCAACCATTCCTAGTAGCACCAGCCTACCTGCAAATAATCATAACCACCCAAAAGGCATACACCCTTGATGCACTAATTGTGAGGGAGGCAACTCAAATATATTAATGCAAGAATGCCATGGGTTAACCTCAATTGCAACCAAACAATGAAAAACTTAGCAAATTTTGGGGGCAGCCCTATCCACTTTTGGGAAATTGAAAACTAATGGTTTTTATCGAGACTGAGAGCCTACCCATTGCCTTTTATGTGCTACCTAACAAGCAAAATGTTGGTAAGGAATCAATGTTAGGGTACTTGTTCAAAAAACAAGCTCATTGTAATGTTGACTACACGTCGCAGCACATCCACCTTGCCATCGATAATGTTAGAATAGTAATGGCTTTCAGCAAGTGTAATGTCTCTTTCCCCCCCCTCTCGTGACCCCTGTGCTCCCCCCATAGGAACATGCAGGCTGTAGGTGGCAACAGCCCCCCTGTCTGGCATGGCGGAGAGAGAGAGAGAGAGAGAGAGAGAGGGTGACGTGTGGCGAGCTGGGGGACATGCAGGCTGTAGGTGGCAACAACCCCCCTATAAAACCTCCCCCACCTCCCTCGCACAGGGCAGCCGCCCCCTCCAAGTCCACATGTGGCTCCCCTCCAGCCTCGCCAGACCAGAAGCCCCCACCCCCGAGCGCGACAGGTAGAGTGCGCCCCCCTCCGGCTTGGGCAAAGTTTTTCCTCCCCCCCTATTGCAGAACGCCCCCCCATTGGCGGCAGCAGAAGCGGCTGCGCCCACCGAAGCCTCGGCAGGGAAACCCCCCTGTGGCCGTCATTTGAACCCCCCCCATTTTGCCAGGAAACTGGCCGTGATCAGAGAGGTAGAAGGTGAGGAGGGAGAAGAGAGGAGAAGGGAGAGAAGGAGAAGAAGGAGAAGAAGAAGGAGGGAAAGAGGGAGAGGGAAGAGAAGGAGAAGGAGAAGAAGTGGGAGAGAGAGAAGGTGAAGAAGGAGAAGAAGAGGGAGAGAGAGAAGGAGAAGAAGAAGAAGAAGAAGAAGAAGAATAGGAAGAGAAAAAGAGGAGAGGGAGAGAAGGAGGAAAGGGAAAGAAGAAGAAGAGAAAGAAGGAGAGAGAGAAGAGAGAAGGAGAAGGAGATAAGAGAGAAGGAGAAGAAGTGAAGGAGAGGAAGAAGAGAAGGACAGGGAGAAGAAGAGAAGGAGAGAGAGAAGAGAAGAAGAATAGGATATAGAAAAAGGAGTGAGAAAGAGAAGAGAAGAAGGGTAGAGTAGTAGAAGAAGAGAAGAAGAAGAGAAGGAGAGAGATAAGAGAGAAGGAAAAGAGGGAGAAGGAGAGAGAGTAGAGAAATAAGAGAGAAGTAAAAGAAGAGAAGGAGAGAGAGAGAGTAGAGAAAAGGAGAAGAAGACAAGGAGAGGGAGAGAGAGTAGGAGAATAAGAAAGAAGAAGAAGAGAGTAGGAGAGTAGAAGAAGAAGAGAGGGAGAAAGAAAGGAGGAGAGGAGAAAAAGAAGAAGAAGAGAGAGAAAGAGAGTAACCGCCACAAGTCACCCAAACCATTCTCTCGGCAATGAACCCCATCCAGCGGTCTTTCCCAACCAAACTTGTCAACCCGAGACCCGTCCGGACTGCCCAATCTCCGCGAGACGAATGGCCCCCAAGAAGAAAGTCGCCTGAAGCATAGGCGCCCAAGCCACCGGTAATGCTGGAGGGCCGAGCGGAATGACCAACGCAACGCACATGAACCAAGCCCAGGTTCTAAGCGTTAAAAATTAATTTAGGAATTATTTCTCAGGGAAGGGATGAAAGGATTGATGTCGCGCATAGTGTTTTGTTTACTCTAGGAACTAAGTTGCATGTGCAGAACGGCAGAGTTTGGAATTCACACAAGAGTCTATATGCATGAAATGATAGCTTTTACATACATAAAATGATAGGTTTTTTACAATATTTCACATAAAATAATAGGCTTCCACCCAATCTAGTACGTGAATAGTTATCTAGGATTTATGGTTCGCGCCCATGATTACAATAAACACATGAAATGATAGCTCCCGTTCTTAACATGCAAATGCACAAATGGATGGAAATTTAGGCTTTCATGTACTTAAGCCACACAAATACATGCATATTTGGATTAAAAAGTCATCGACTAAATGTGAAGGGAGTCAAGGATCGTAGATTGTGTCAGTTTAATAAACGACCCTTGTGCACGGGAGATGAGTTTGATGGCAAAATTCTGCATAGCATCGCACTAAGAGAGGATGGAAAGAATGTATGACAAGTCTTGCAATATATTTAATGTGTTTTAAAGATTACCAAGTATGTTAAAAGACGTGCAAAGAATTGAGGATTCACAACTTGGAACCCTAGGATAAAATCGAAGGGGAAGATAGATTCAAAAGAAGTTGAGTGATTAAACACACGTGCTTGTGAGTTGTTTTTAATGATCTTGTCTTAGATTATTGGAAGTGGATATCCTCCTAGTTTAAGCTAGGCTAGTAAGCTGACTCTAAATGGAATGTTGATCAAGGCTTATGCTTGGTTGTTTTGAAAATGATATTTCTAAGTGAATTGGCTGGTTGCCTTGGTAAGAGGAGATCTTACTAAGGATAAGTGGTTTATAAGCAAAGTGATTGCTTGATGTAGAAAATGATATTTTCTTGATTGGGAATGATAGGCTCGTTTTGCCTTAGTTGTGATGGATTCATAAAAGGATTAATTAAGGAAGGATGGCACTAGCTACCCCCCCCCCCCCCCCCCGAGCCGCCAAACCCTAACCAAGGGGGTTATGAATCCGCGCCAGGAATGTGGACCGAGCCCGCCGCGAGAGGTCTCTCCATGGAAATCACTTGGCATAGGAGGATGCTTGGGTGCCAGTGGGGGGCTCTGGCCATAAATCCCAATGCCTCCGGGCCCTACACAAGTATTCTTTGTGACTCGAGATGGGATCTCGAGGTCTTGATACTAGTTACAAGGCGAAATCTTGGAAGGATAAACCTTCGGGTTTTATTGCCGGAAGACGGAAGGATTTTTATGCGGAGGCAGAAGGAGCACTTAATTCTCCTGTATGGGTAGGAGACACACATTAATCCGAAGATAAGTTAAGGAAATGTTTGATCTTGTTTTATCTTGTCTTCATGTCTATGGCCTAAATTATGTAAAGGAACCTATGACTAATGGGTTAATTAACGAAGATGCTTTTATGTGTCAAGCATAACGTGGTAGGTAATTAAATAACTAAAATAACCCTCGAGGGAAGCGTGGTGGATGTGACCAATGGGTCTATCCTATGGAAGGGTGATCTTGGTTAGCCGAGAGCTTTCCTCAAAGGAGATGTTAACAGGAAATGTTAGGAAAAAGTCGATCTATGACCTTAGACAATGTTGACTAGGAATCCGAACTTTAGGTCGATCCTAGTGGGAATGGTCGGATTAGTTCCGTTGCGGGTCAGACTTGAGAGACCCTAGTTGGCAAACCCCGTGTCATTCCTTGGGAGTGCCAGGCGGCATCTTCTGGATATATCTCTCAATGGATTGCTAAGACGTGTCCTAAGATTTGAGGAGGGGGCACGTTACAGTTGGTATAAGAGCAAAAATTCTTAATGATGCATGATTGATTAATGATCGGATCATAGACATAACCTAAATAACCTAAGTGGTATGGTTTGGTTGTCACGCAACTTTTGCACCTACGAATGCTAGCATGCAAGAGAAGAAGTTCCTTTTTAAGCAAATTAAGCCACGCAAGTTTGATGGTAAGGGACGGACTATTCAAGTTGACGCTGAGATCTGGATTGAGTCCATGGAGGACTATTTTGACGCAACAGGAACTACACCTGCTAACCAAGCCATGCTCGCAAAACTTAAGCTTACAGGCGAAGCGAGACTTTGGTGGAAACAGTGGTGCAAGGGAGGTATCTGCCACCTGCCTACTGCACACAAAAGATGAATGAATTCTACGACTTGAAGCAGCTAGGATTATCCCTTGAAGCATACTATTCGAAGTTCGTTTCACTCCTAAAGTACATGCCCCCAATGGATATGACACAACAGGTGTCAAAGTTCTGTGCTGGGTTGAATCCACCCATAAACATTTGATTGGAATCAATGCACCCAACAGACTTGCAAGACGCATTACTCTAAGCGAATCCAATCGTCCAAGAGCTTAAATCAGGCAACTATAATGAAGATGACTCATCGGATCAAGATAAGGGGTGCCACAAGTGCGGAGAGGTAGGACACATCCGTAAAAGATGTCCCAAACGCTGATGTTTCCACTGCAATGAACTAGGACACATCCAAACATATTGTCCTAAGTTGGACCCTGAGAATAGGGAACATGCAGTCAAATAAAGCCGTCTAAAGTATACTTTTGGCTCATATTATGAACCACATGATGATGAAGGCTTGGAGCCTGTTGTAACCTTTGAGGATGACTAGATGTCCTAGGAAGATCCTCTCGAGATAACAAGTCATGTACTTGGAATGAATCCTATTTAACCCTATGAGTTATGGCAAGTTGTTATTTTAAGATGAGAGTTTGAGTAATCAGGGTTGCACAGTGAAAGTGTGATGGGCCCTAACCCACAGGCTATAAGCCCCAATTGCGTTTGTCTTCCCTAGTTTCTCTCGGATGAGGATATCTCAATTTCTCTAAGGGAGAGAGGATGTAATGTCTCTTCCCCCCCCTGTGACCCTTGTGCTCCACCCATAGGAACAGTCCCTCCCCTAATTTTTTTAATTTTTTTTTCTTATCTCTCCCTCTCTCTCCCTCTTTCGTGGCATGGCGGAGAGAGAGAGAGAGAGTGGTGCGCAGATCGGACACAGTATGCTCACGTAGTGAATCCCGGAAGGTCCCCAAGAACAATGAACTCCACCTTTTTGCACAAAAAACAATGTAAAAGCATGCACGACAAGAAGCAAGAGACAAATTGGGTTCAATCTCCCCCATGCCTTGTGTGAGCGCTTCACAAAGCATGTATTTAATGTATATTTCAATCTTCATGCTCAATAATAGCCCAATTTACAAAAATATGACAAGCTTTTAGCTTTTGAGTTTGCTTTCTACAAAAATAGGAAAATAAAGCTAATGGACGGTGCCCATAGAGTCTGGCACGCCCAATCTCAATGTCCAAATAGAAATAACATATCCGTGCCCATAGGCGCATACAAAATAATAATCAATAATTGATGTCTCAATAGACATAACAAAATATAGGCGTGGCGCCTATCAAAATATAGTCCAAAGGTCGAATACTCGCTAGACTCCAATGCTTTCCTCCGCCATTGCTGCTATCTCTACACATAAACTGAAGCATTCACAATCGTTAGTAAAATAATATAATTAAACCGACAAAAGTGAATACCTAGCAGTCTTCAGCTACATAAATAAATCAACTGGTTAGAAATAAATCCTAACCTTAATTTATTACGAGTGCGCACTCTAAACTCATAAACGTTTATTAATTTAATATGCATTTTGCGGAATCACCCGCTATGGAATCACCCACGTACACACTAAATTAATGAAACGCCCGAAAAGGACAGGCGTCCCCATCAACTTCTCTCACAAAGAATCCTCTTTGTGTATGAGCCCCGGTCATCTAAGTTTACGGAATCCACCGTAAAACCTCACGGAATCCACCGTGGAATATGCCTCCTGGCATCATATACCCCCGGGGTGGGATAGCAATTGACCTCAATTGCTATTAGCTCAATGTGGAGCTAACAGAGTGGGGAAAGCATTTAAGTCTCTAGCGTGCATCCATTGTGCTTCCTCTACAGGATGGTTCTTAAATTTAACTAGATATCTAGAATACCTTTGGCCAGTTCTAGTGGTCATGTAGTCAGTGTCTATGATGGCTTCTGGTTCAAGTATTTCAGTCTCTTCCTCTAATAAAGGTGGGTTTTCATAAACAGGGTGGATAGGTAATTGGCCTCTAAATGGTCTCAATAAACTAATATGAAATGTATTATGAATTTTCCAATGAGATGGCAATTCTAACTTGAATGCATTATCATTAATCTTATGAATAATTCTAAATGGTCCATAGAATCTAGGAGCTAATTTGACAACTGGATGTCTATCTACACTTTGCAGTCTACGCTTTTCTATTCTAAGCCAAACATAATCATCAACTTTGAAATTCATAGCTTGTCTTTTCTTGTTGGCTTGTTTGGTATATGATTGTTGGGCTTTAGCAATCATATCCTTAACCTCATCAAAAATACTGTTATGCATAGTAGCAATATCATCAGCACTCTGAATTTTATTAGACAAAGATGCAACAGGTGTAGATAATCTATATCCATAAATGACTTCAAAAGGTGCTTTCTTTGTAGATGTGTGCGGTGTATTGTTATATGCAAACTGTAATAAATGCAAATGAGTATCCCATGTTTGAGGTTTAGAGATAGTGTATGCACGTAAAAGATCTAGAATGGTGCTACTTGTGGCTTCTGTTTGTCCATTTGTTTCTGGATGAAATGCAGATGAGAAATCAATCTTTGTGCCTAGATTTGCAAAGAGTGTAATCCAAAAATTATTGCAAAATCTAGAATCACGATCTGAAATAATCACTTTTGGCAATCCATGGTTAGTAAAAACAGTTTTCAAAAATAACTGTGCTGCTTGTGATGCTGTTAAAGTTTTCTTACATGCAATGAAATATGCTTGCTTACTAAATCTATCTACCATTGTCCAAATCATGTCATGGTTAGATTTAGTATTTGGTAAACCAGTAATGAAATCCATAGAAATATGTTCCCAAGGTTTAGATGGAATAGACAAAGGCATTAGTAATCCATACTGTTTACCATGATGTCTCTTTATTCTTTGACAAATCAAACATTCAGAAACGAAATTAGATACATCTGCATCCATATGCAGCCAATAAAAATCTTCAATTAACATGCGTAATGTAGATATGATACCTCTATGACCTTGATATGGGGGACAATGAATTTCATTCAAAACAAAAGATCGGAATGGAATAGTAACACACAGTCTCTTTTCAAAAAACATAAATCCATCATTATAGGACAATGAATCAACAGGAATGAAATTATTTTGAACTAATTTTTGCCAATCAGAATAAAAAGTAATATCCTGGTGATATGTATCTTTCATAGCAATCAAAGAATCAAAAGATATAATAGAAATATTATGAATTGCAGGTCTTCTACTCAATGCATCAGCAACTACATTTTCTTTTCCAGGTTGGTATTGAATGATAGGATGAAAACTTTGAATGAAGGAAGCCCATTTGATATGACGGTCAGAAATTTGGGGTTGGCTAAGTAGATGTCTAATGCTTTGCTGGTCGGTCTTTATCATGAATTGTGAACCCATTAAATAATGCTTCCACTGTTTTAATGCTTGTACAACTACTAATAGTTCCTTGTCATAAGTGGAATATTTGAGCTCAGAGGGTTTCAGCTTAGAACTAGAATATGCTATTGGATGATTGTCTTGCATTAGTACGACTCCTATTCCTGATCCGCTAGCATCGGTCACAACTAGAAAGAATGGTCTATTAAAGTCAGGCAATTGTAGAACAGGAGCATTGGTTAATGCACGTTTCAGTAAGTCAAAGGATTTCTGTTGAGTTTCAGTCCATTGATACACAATTCCTTTCTTAAGAAGTTTGGTTAGTGGTAAAGCAAGTAATGAAAAATTACGTACAAACTTCCTATAGAAACTAGCAAGACCAAGGAATGAGCGTAATTCATGCACATTTTTAGGAACATGCCAATGTAATATTGCATCAATTTTCTTAGGATCAACTTTAATTCCTTCTTTTGATACAATATGACCTAAATATTCTATTTCTGTCTTAAAGAATTCACTCTTTTCAGGATTTGCAAACAATTGATTTTCTTTCAGTAATTGAAAAACTAATGATAAATGCTCATAATGCTCTTTTTCACTTTGACTAAACACCAAAATATCATCAAAGAAAACAATCACACAATACTGATATTTCAAAAAGATACGGTTCATCATTCTACTGAAAGTAGCAGGTGCATTAGTTAATCCGAATGGCATGACTAAGAATTCGTAATGGCCAAATTGTGTTCTGAATGCAGTCTTAAATATGTCGGATCTATCTAGCCTCACCTGATGATATCCAGACTTAAGGTCAATTTTACTAAATATAGAAGATCCTTGCAGTTTGTCCATAAGGTCATCAACTCTAGGTATAGGATACCTATTCTTTACAGTGATCTTATTTAATGCTCGGTAGTCAATACACATATGATAGGTATTATTCTTTTTCTTGACTAAGAGTACAGGTGCACCGTATGGGGAACTGCTAGGTCGAATTAAGCCTCTATTTAGTAATTCTTCAACTTGACTCTGGATTTCTTTTTGCTCTATTTGATTGTGCCTATATGGTGCTTTGCAAGGTGGTTGTGTGCCAGGAATTAAATCAATCTTATGGTCTTCTGGACGTGAAGGAGGTAAACCTGGTGGTAGGTCTTCTGCAAAACAGTCCTTAAAATATGCAAGAAATTCCTTATGCCTAGGATGCATATGATTTTCCTTTGCGTGCAATTCATTTACCCAAATGAGATATGATTTAGTATTCTTGCGCAGTGCACGTTTTGCTTGAGTATGCGAAAGCAGTGGAAAAATATGAGATGCATGCAT
The DNA here is from genome assembly GCF_053477565.2 of Lygodium microphyllum. Lineage (NCBI taxonomy): Eukaryota > Viridiplantae > Streptophyta > Polypodiopsida > Schizaeales > Lygodiaceae > Lygodium > Lygodium microphyllum. Next base: position 13,633,003 of record NC_141161.1, on the reverse strand, counting down.
ACCATATAATGTAATAGATTTTCCTTGAAAATTAATATTCATTGTGTGTGTGGAATAATCTATATTTGGATTATGCTGGTGTCTCCAAGGCATTCCTAAAATAATGTCGCTTGATTGTAATGGGACAACTAAGAAATTTCTTCTTTCAATATATGAACCAATTTGAATTTCTAAATCTTGTACTTCTTGTGTGCCATTGTACCTAGTGCCTAAAAATGCAGCCTTTATGTGATAATGCATAGGTACAGTCTGTAATTTCAATTCCTTTACCAATTTTGCTGAAATAAAGTCATGAGTACTACCGTCATCATGCAAGATAGTTCTTTCCTTTCCATGCACCATACATTTCATAGTCAACAATGAATGTGGAGTAGGCATACCTGGTAAAGTGTCGGAAGTAGTAGTAGGATCATCCTCATCTTCAGTGAAATCAAGCATATCCTCATGCTCGTCTTCGTCCATAACTCCAAGATAATTGATATGTGCTGGTGGCTTATTTGAATGACAATTTGCTGCGAGATGCCCTGGCTGGTGACACTTATAGCATACTATTGGCTTGGCTTTGGTTACATTATTTGCAATGGCTGAAAGTCTTGGTACATTTGGATTTGCTTGTGGAATAGGCTTAGGATTTGGATTGACATTGGATGGTAATGCAGGTGGTTTAGCCCAATTCTTGCGAAAAGATGGTGATGAGAAACGACCTGGATTAAACCTTCTAAAATTGGAATTGAATTGTTTAGATCCATAATTACCATTGGCTTGGAATTGCTGTGGTCGTCTGTCTCTTCCACGTAACTTATCTTCAGTGTCGTGAGCTAAAGAGATGGCGTCTTCAAGGGTAGCAGGTTTGAACATGTTCACTTCAGCGTAGTAATGTCCAAGAAGTCCAGACATATACTTCCGCTTATGCGTCACCTCTGGTACGTCTTCAAGCATGCGTAGCTGTAGGAGTGCATTCTTAAAATGCTCTGTATACTGTGGAATAGGCTCACGATCCCGTTGTTGAAGTAAATCCCATTGCTTGATAGCCTTCTCATGAAATTGCGGTGGAAGGAAATTCTGCATGAACTTCTTCTTGAAATCTTCCCAAGTAGCAGGACATTCTATGCTCTTACGGACTACAGTCCACCAAAGTGATGCTCTGTCTATCAGATGATTAGTAACACACTTGATTTTATCTTTTTCGAGATAAGTTTCCTCTTGGAAATAGTCATCAAACTGGCTAATGAATGATAAAACAGTCTTTCCTTCTCGTATGCCATTGAAAGTGCGAAACTTGAAACTTCGTTTACTTATCTTGGATTCCTTGCGAATGGTTTGTGCTTCAAGAGTGGCGTCGATGGTACGTCGAATCAAATCTTCAGCTTGAGGTTCTTCTTTATCGGTAGACGCTCTTTGTAGTTTTGTTAATTGCGCTTGCAATGCTTGCCTAGCCCTTCGCTCTTCTTCCAATTGCAGCATGATTAGATCCAGTTTTTGTTCCATGGTAGGCTCAGGTAAGTCGTCTTCAGCCATAGGATCATCCATATGTGGGGTAGTCATCCTGTAAAACTCAATAAACCTTTCTCACTCAAAATCAGGTTAGCGGGATGAGCGTAGCTCAAATTTGGGGTTACAAGGCTATGTATTTTTGGGTATTTCTTTGTCTATTTTCAGAAAATCTGCAATATTTCTGTCTTTGTTTGCTGAAAGTACTTCAACGAACTTGTAGATAGGTAGAACACCTTGCCACGAACAACTTTCCAGTTCAGAGTTTTTGCATAGGAACAAGTCTTCTATGAGTTTTAAGCACTAGTCAGTTCTGACTCCAGTTGACTAGTCTGACTTGCAGAGTTGCAGACTTAGCAGACTTGCAGAGTTGCTGACTTGCTGAACTTAGGCCGACTTGCAGAACTTGATTCCACTTGACTTGTAGAACTTGACTTTTGCAGCGCAGGACCTGGAGTTTGTGGACTTGTTTGCCCTGTGTGACTTGCAGAAAGCTTAAAGCTTTAATTGATTTAAGAGATTAAGCTTAATAGCTTAATGGAGTAACAGGCGGCGTCAAATTTCGTAGGGGGGGGGGCCGTTTTTCACGTCGCGAAAATTTCGGGCCTCCTCCAGATCAGTCAATTGATTTACTTGTTGATAACCAAGCTTCATAAGCTTTCTCTTAAGCTTATTGAAAGAAATAATGATAAAATTAATGAAGCTTATCTCTGGTTTTCAATGACTTGATGAAGGAGTTGGATGCGTGGTCCTCCGCCTGCAGTGCCTGGTCCTTCGCAATCTGACAGTAGAAACAGGGGTTCTTGATCGCCAGAAGTCTGCCTGTATCGACGGTTCGCGATGAGATTGACTGTAGAGCCCGATCGTTCCTGGAGCTCCGCCTTCGCCCGAGATTAGTAGCGATTGGAAGCTCTTGATCTCTGCTCCGCTCCGATACCACTGGTGCGCAGATCGGATGCAGTATGCTCACGTAGTGAATCCCGGAAGGTCCCCAAGAACAATGAACTTCACCTTTTTGCACAAAAAACAATATAAAAGCATGGACGACAAGAAGCAAGAGACAAATTGGGTTCAATCTCCCCCATGCCTTGTGTAAGCGCTTCACAAAGCATGTATTTAATGTATAATTCAATCTTCATGCTCAATAATAGCCCAATTTACAAAAATATGACAAGCTTTTAGCTTTTGAGTTTACTTTCTACAAAAATAGGAAAATAAAGCTAATGGACGGTGCCCATAGAGTCTGGCACGCCCAATCTCAATGTCCAAATAGAAATAACATATCCATGCCCATAGGCGCATACAAAATAATAATCAATAATCGATGTCTCAATAGACATAACAAAATATAGGCGTGGAGCCTATCAAAATATAGTCCAAAGGTCGAATACTCGCTAGACTCCAATGCTTTCCTCCGCCACTGCTGCTATCTCTACACATCAACTGAAGCATTCACAATCGTTAGTAAAATAATACAATTAAACCGAAAAAAGTGAATACTTAGCAGTCTTCAGCTACATAAATAAATCAACTGGTTAGAAATAAATCCTAACCTTAATTTATTACGAGTGTGCACTCTAAACTCATAAACGTTTATTAATTTAATATGCATTTTGCGGAATCACCCGCTATGGAATCACCCACGTACACACTAAATTAATGAAACGCCCGAAAAGGACAGGCGTCCCCATCAACTTCTCGCACAAAGAATCCTCTTTGTGTATGAGCCCCGGTCATCTAAGTTTACGGAATCCACCGTAAAACCTCACGGAATCCACCGTGGAATATGCCTCCTGGCATCAGAGAGAGAGGGTGACGTGTGGCGAGCTGGGGGACATGCAGGCTGTGGGTGGCAATAGCCCCCCTATAAAACCTCCCCCACCTCCCTCGCACAGGGCAGCCGCCCCCTCCAAGTCCACAGGTGGCTCCCCTCCAGCCTCGCCAGACCAGAAGCCCCCACCCCCGGGCGCGACAAGTAGAGTGCGGCCCCCCTCTGGCTTGGGCAAAGTTTTTCCTTCCCCCCCTATTGCAGAACGCCCCCCATTGGCGGCAGCAGCGGCTGCACCCACCGAAGCCTCGGCAGGGAAACCCCCCTGTGGCCGTCATTTGAACCCCCCCCCCCCCATTTCGCCAGGCAACTGGCCGTGATCAGAGAGGTAGAAGGTGAGGAGGGAGAAGAGAGGAGAAGGGAGAGAAGGAGAAGAAGGAGAAGAAGGAGGGGAAGAGGGAGAGGGAAGAGAAGGAGAAGGAGAAGAAGAGGGAGAGAGAAGACAAGTAGAAGGAGAAGAAGAGGGAGAGAGAGAAGGTGAAGAAGGAGAAGAAGAGGGAGAGAGAGAAGGAGAAGGATAAGAAGAAGAAGAATAGGAAGAGAAAAAGAGGAGAGGGAGAGAAGGAGGAAAGGGAAAGAAGAAGAAGAGAAAGAAGGAGAGAGAGAAGAGAGAAGGAGAAGAAGTGAAGGAGAGGAAGAAGAGAAGGAGAGGGAGAAGAAGAGAAGGAGAGAGAGAAGAGAGAAGAAGAATAGGAGATAGAAAAAGGAGTGAGAAGGAGAAGGAAAAGAGGGAGGAGAGAGAGTAGAGAAATAAGAGAGAAGGAAAAGAAGAGGAGAGAGAGAGAGTAGAGGAAAGGAGAAGAAGACAAGGAGAGGGAGAGAGAGTAGGAGAGCAGGAAAGAAGAAGAAGAGAGTAGGAGAGTAGAAGAAGAAGAGAGGGAGAAAGAAAGGAGGAGAGGAGAAAAAGAAGAAGAAGAGAGAGAAAGAGAGTAACCGCCACAAGTCACCCAAACCATTCTCTCGACAATGAACCCCGTCCAGCGGTCTTTTTCAACCAAACATGTCAACCCGCCGTCAAGGTCCAGACTGCCCAATCTCCGTGAGGCAAATGGCCCCCAAGAAGAAAGTCACGGGAAGCATGGGCGCCCAAGCCACCGGTAATGCTGGAGGGCTGAGCGGAACGGTCAACGCAACGGACGCGAATCAAGCCCAGGTTCTAAGTGTTAAAAATTAATTTAGGAATTATTTCTCAGGGAAGGGATGAAAGGATTGATGTCGTGCATAGCGTTTTGTTTACTCTAGGAACTAAGTTGCATGCGCGAAACGGTAGAGTTTGGAATTCGCACAAGAGTTTATATGCATGAAATGATAGCTTTTACATACATAAAATGATAGGTTTTTTACAATATTTCACATAAAATAATAGGCTTCCACCCAATAGTACATGAATAGTTATCTAGGATTCATGGTTCGCGCCCATGATTACAATAAACACATGAAATGATAGCTCCCGTTCTTAGCATGCAAATGCAGAAATGCATGGAAATTTAGGCTTTCATGTACTTAAGCCACACAAATACATGCATATTTGGATTAAAAAGTCATCGACTAAATGTGAAGGGAGTCAAGGATCGTAGATTGTGTCAGTTTATTAAATGACCCTTGTGCATGGGAGATGAGTTTGATGGCAAAATTCTGCATAGCATCGCACTAAGAGAGGATGGAAAGAATGTATGACAAGTCTTGCAATATATTTAATGTGTTTTAAAGATTACCAAGTATGTTAAAAGACGTGCAAAGAATCAAGGATTCACAACTTGGAACCCTAGGATAAAACCCAAGGGGAAGAGAGATTCAAAAGAAGTTGAGTGATTAAACACACGTACTTGTGAGTTGTTTTTAATGATCTTGTCTTAGATTATTGGAAGTGGATATCCTCCTAGTTTAAGCTAGGCTAGTAAGCTGACTCTAAATGGAATGTTGATCAAGGCTTATGCTTGGTTGTTTTGAAAATGATATTTCTAAGTGAATTGGCTGGTTGCCTTGGTAAGAGGAGATCTTACTAAGGATAAGTGGTTTATAAGCAAAGTGATTGCTTGATGTAGAAAATGATATTTTCTTGATTGGGAATGATAGGCTCGTTTTTCCTTAGTTGTGATGGATTCACAAAAGGATTAATTAAGGAAGGATGGCACTAGCTACCCCCCCACGAGCCGCCAAACCCTAACCAAGGGGGTTATGAATCCGCGCCGGGAATGTGGACCGAGCCCTCTGCAAGAGGTCTCTCCGTGGAAATCACTTGGCATAGGAGGATGCTTGGGTGCCAGTGGGGGCTCTGGCTGTAAATCCCAATGCCTCCGGGTCCTACACAAGTTTTCTACGTGACTCGAGATGGGATCTCGAGGTCTTGATACTAGTTCCAATGAAAAATCTTGGAAGGATAAACCTTCGGGTTTTATTGCTGGAAGACGGAAGGATTTTTTTGCGAAGGCAAAAGGAGCACTTAATTCTCCTATATGGGCAGGAGACACACATTAATCCAAAGATAAGTTAAGGAAGTGTTTGATCTTGTTTTATCTTGTCTTTGTGTCTGTGGCCTAAATTACGTAAAGGAACCTCTGACTAATAGGTTAATTAAGGAAGCTGCTTTTATGTGTCAAGAATAACGTGGTAGGTAATTAGATAACTAAAACAAACCTCGAGGGAAGCGTGGCGGATGTGACCAATGGGTCTATCCTACAGAAGGGTGGTCTCGGTTAGCCGAGAGCTTTCCTCAAAGGAGATGCTAATAGGAAATGTTAGGAAAAAGTCGGTCTATGACCTTAGACAATGTTGACTAGGAGCCCGAACTTCAAGTCAATCCTAGTGGGAACGGCCAGATTAGTTCCGTTGTGGGCCTAACTCGAGAGACCCTAGTTGGCAAAGCCTTTAGTGCCGGGCAGCGTCTTCTGGATATATCTCTTGATGGACTGCTAAGACGTGTCCCGCGATTTGAGGAGCGGGCACGTTACAGCAAGGGCACCACGGCCATCCAAGTATCAACCTTTAAGGATGTGAAGCAAGAATTGGCAAAAGTGCCAACCTTGAAAGAACCTAAAAGGAAGAGGGAGAGAGAGAAGGAGAGGAAGAGGAAGAGAGAGGGCGGCAACTCCTCTAACTCCCCCCTCCAAGCTTAAGGGGGAGTTTATATAGATAGAGGGGGAGGGAAGATAGCCACACACATGGCTAGTGGCATGCTCCCCTCCCATGCTCCTCTCTCCTCCACTTAGCTCCACTCCCTCTCACACTCCTCTCCCCTACCATGCATCGGCTGAGGGGAGGGGGTAAATAATAAAAAAATTTGCCTCAATTTTAACCATTATCCATTTACCTTTTCCTTTGAAGAGGTGTTCCCACATGGATTACGGATCTTCAATATTTCGAGGCGGAAATATTTTATTCTCTCCCCCTTAGAGGAATCGAGATGTCCTCATCTTGAGAAGAGCTGGGGGTGTTGTTGGTTGAGAGCACTTTCATCCATCCAAGTGGCATCCTCCTCGAGATAATCTTTCCATTGGACGAGGTATTCTCTCAAGGTTCTGGATCTCAAATGCCTCTCCTTAACATCTAAGATCCTGTCAGGCCGTAGCTCAAGGACTCCTTGGCTAGGCATTACAACTTATTGATCATGAAGCACGTGACTAGGGTTAGGTACATACTTCTTCAGTAGACTGATATGGAATACATTATGAACTTTTAGGTTCTCGGGGAGTTGAAGTCTGTAAGCATTAGGCCCTAGGCACTTGAGGATCTTGTAGGGTCCATAATACCTTGCACTAAGCTTCTTGCATTCACCCAAGGATAGGGAACTCTTCTTTGGGTGTACGCGAATGAAGACCATGTCACCTTCAACGAAGGATCTGTCTTGACATTTCAAATCCGCGTAAGTCTTCTATCTGTCCTTGGCGGCTTGGATGTCCTATCTTATTGACTTGATTTGGTCATCCAAGTCTTCCAACATATGTCTTGAAGCTTCAACCCTCAAGGTTGGATCTGAAAAGTTTAAAGGACTTCGACAATCATGCCCATACAATGCTTGAAAAGGGGTCATATGAATGCTTTGTTGATAAGAAGCATTGTAGGCAAACTCAACTAGTGGCAAATATTGAATCCACTTTTTGGGTTCTCGGCAACAATGTGCCCTTAGCATATCTTCAATGACTTGGTTGACTCGCTCCGTTTGTCCATTAGTTTGGGGATGGTAAGCTGTACTGAAACAGAGTTGTCCCAATGGCCTTGAAGATGGCTCTCCGGAAGTGTGATGTGAAGAGAGAGTCATGATCACTAATGATTCTTCTGGGTAACCCATGCAGTTTGAATATCTCCTTGATAAATAACCTTGCGATGTCGGAGGCTTTACAGTTTGTCTTAACAGGAAGAAGGTGTGCAACCTTGGTGAGCATATCCACCACGACCATAATGGAGTTGTATCCTCCCTGAACTTGGGGTAGGCCAACAACAAAGTCCCTACTAATGAATTCCCATTTCATTTGGGGAATGTCAAGTGGTTGCAATTTCCTTGGCATTTTTACATGTTTGGTCTTAATGCGTTGACAAGACAAACATTCAGTGACATATTTGAGAACGTCACCTTTAAGCCTCTCCCAATAATAGCTCTTTCTGACTGCATTGAGGGACTTGGCATAGCCAAGATGCCCTGAAAAAGGGGAGTCATGAGCCTCCCAAAGTATCTTCTGCTTGAGTGACTGGCTTGCCAATATACATAATCTCATTCTATAGTAGACAAGTCCACTATTGATAGAGAATTCTTGATACTTTGTTTATAGCTTCGGGTCTTGATCCTTGATACAGATCTCCCTTAGCAATTTCTAGTAAGTTGGATCATGGCATGCTTCTTCTCTAGCTAGCTCGAGAATTGGGTTGCTTGGCATGGATACCTTTGTGGCTAGAGATCTAGTTGTTGATGGATCTTGCAAAATCAGAGAATTTAGAAATGCCTTGCCGACTGAGTGCATCGGCAACTACATTCTCCTTTCCAGGCTGGTATTTGATCTCAAAATCATATTCCTCCAATCCATCAATGTTGCCTCATATTGAGCTCATTCTAGGTAAAAATCCATTTGAGACTTTTATGATCTGTCACTAAGGTAAACTTGTTACCCAGTAAGTAGTGTCTCCAAAGCTTGAAAGCATGGATGACAGCTAACAGCTCCAGATCATGAGTAGCATAGTTCCTCTCATGGCTCTTCAGTTTGCTCAAAGAGTATGCTACAGGACGACCTTCTTGCATAAGCACACATCCTAAGGCAAGTGTGCTAGCATCAATTATCACTTCAAACTCCTTAGTAAGGTCCGAAAGTTTCAGGATAGGTGCTGATACCAAGATTTGCTTTAATTTATCAAAGCTGGACTATTCAGCAGGTGACCATACAGTTGATGTTTGCTTCTTCATTAGGTCAGTCAGCGGCGCTGCAATCAAAGCATAGCTTTTGATAAAGACCATGTACCATCCTGTCAATCCAAGAAAATTGCGTATTTCTTTGACAGTTGTTGGTGTTGGCCACTCCAGAATGTCTCTAACCTTGGCCGGATCTACGAAAATTCCTTCTGCTGATACGATGAATCCCAGATATTCAATCTGTCGCTTGAAAAATGCACACTTCTTCTTCTTGGCATAAAGCTTGTGTGCCCTCATTGTCTCCAGAACAATGCGAAGCTGGGATTCATGATCTTCTTCCTGCTTGGAGTAGACTAGGGTATCATCAAAGAAGACGAGTACAAAGTCATCAAGATAGGGCCTAAAGATATCCTGCATTAGCCTGTTGAAGGTGGCAGGAGCATTTGTCAGCCCGAATGACATGACTAGAAACTCGAAGTGCCCATACCTTGTACTGAATGCCGTCTTTGGGATATCCTTTTCCTTGATCCTTATCTGATAATATCCAGATCTGAGATCAATCTTGGAGAAGATCTTCGCACCTTGAAGATGGTCCAGAAGTTCATCTATTCTTGGAATGGGGTATTTGTTCTTAATGGTTGATTGATTCAACCCGCTGTAATCAATACATAGCCGAAGCGTTCCATCTTTCTTCTTCTGGAACAGCACTGGAGCTCCCCATGGTAAATTGCTAGGACGGATGTAGCCTTGGTCTAACAGTTGCTTGAGTTGCTCCTTTAGCTCAATCGCTTTCGGGATGGACATTCTATATGGTCTCTTTGCAATTGGTGCAGCTCCTGGCGTTAGCTTGATTTCATGATCAACTTCCCTTTGAGGAGGAAGCTCTGTCAGCTCTTCAAGAAATACGTCTATGTACTCCTTTAGCCATGAAGGTTCTTCACTAGACTCCTGATTCTAATCTAGCTTATTTAGCTTAATCAAATAGACAGGTAGCTCCTTTCTAACTCCTTTTATTATCTGAGATGCTTTGGCTAGTTGAATTTTTGGCTTCCCAGCCTCTCCTTGAGTTGTGACCAATTCCCCTTCAGAATTTTGGAAGGAAACTTGGCCCTTTCCACAGTAAATGTGGGCATCATTAGGTTTAAGCCAATCCATTCCGAGCAAACACTCATAGATACCTAGGTTCATAACCCTGAATCTGACCGAAGTCGACTTTTCTCCCAGTAGGAACTCCACCTTAGCAATTTGCTTGGTACAAGTGACCTCACGACCATTTGCTAATTCCACAAGTAAGGTAGGTGCATCTTTTGTGGCTATTCCTAATCTTCTTGCACAAACTGGTGAAATAAAGGAATGTGTACTGCCACAATTAATCAAGGTTTTGAAGCTTTTACCTTGATAATCCGATGGAGTTTGAATCACCGAAAATTGGCGATTCGGGCCTTTCTTGTGAAGAGTGGCATGAACTGTTGCCCTCTCAAAGTCAGCTTCCATGGTCGGGTCTTCTTCATCACCGAACTCCTTGTCGACAACATTGGTGGTTCTTCCTCTGGCCTTGACGGCGGCTCCTTGGCCACGGGCGGTTCCTTGGAATGGCCCTTGACGTTGTCCTCCGCTAAGCTTGGGACACTACCTTTTAAAGTGATCGGGCTCATTGCAATGGAAGCAATGGAGATTGCGGCCACTACTTTGGGTAGGAACAAAATTATTTACAATGTTGATCATGGCTTTCTTTCTTTGTCCCTGATTTTGGCCCTATGTTCTCTTAGCCAGGGACCTATACACTCCTTTGTTCTGATTCTTGTAAGACCAAGTCTTGCTATTTCTTGGCATGGTCTACATCTCCTGTATTATGGGTGCAGCTCGAATGAGCGCATCTTGTAGATCTGTTGGGCGCATTGATTTGAGGCGAGTGTTTACGGGTGGGTTTAATCCGGCACAAAACTTTGACACCAGTTGTGTCATATCCATTTGTGGCACATACTTCAAAAGAGAGACTAACATTGAATAGTAAGCGTCAAGAGATAGACCAAGCTGCTTCAGTTCATAGAACTCGTTCATCTTTTGTGTGCGGTAGGCAGGTGGTAGATATCTTCATCGCATAGCTCTTTTTAGCTTCTCCCAAATAACGGACCCTTCCGAGATCCCTTGGTCTCTGCACCATTGTTTCCACCAAAGCCTTGCTTCGCTGGTAAGCTTCAGCTTGGCGAGCATTGCTTGGTTGGAAGGTGCAGTACCGGCTGCTTCAAAGTAATCCTCCATGGATTCGATCCAGATCTCGGCAATTTGGACGGACCTTCCCTTGCCATAAAATTATGGTGGCTTAATTTGCTTGAGAAGAAACTTCTTCTCCTGAATCACGGCCGTACTTGGTGTAGGGGTCGGACTAGGAATCTGCACTTGAGGTTGTGCCTGGGCATTGAAATTCTTTACGTAAACTTGCTAAACATTTCTCACGTTACTTTACATACCCAGTTCAGCTTTTAGCCAAGTGACCTAATCACTTAACTCCGTTACCAACATTTACGGCCAAGACAATCATTGGTAAAAAGTCTATTTCATTCATATGGGTATAGCCCTTTCGAGTACAATTATTTTTGGGAAGATAAAATAAGCTAATACATTAATTTGGGGATAATAAATTGTGTTACATTCAGCTACAGGAACTGAATAATAGTATGGATTAGGGTCATGGATTTTCAGGAATCGATAGGTCATAGGAAGCTTGGGGTATCCTTTCCTTTGATACCCGTTCTTCTCATAACATCCCAACACCTTGATTCTGTCGGCAGGGATTACTCGAGTCACTTTCTCGTACACATATGTGTTTTGCTTGACCTTTCGACCGCCGACATGTAGGGTTGCGTTTGCGTGAGCTTCAACAAAGATGAACAGCTTCACGATCTTTAAGTCCTCCATCCACTTGATTCTCTTCAAGTTGGTCCGAAGGTATGCAAGTTTGTGGGCAACTATGTAATAAATTCCTACATCACCCATCCATCTCCGTTCCACATATAGGAGTGAACGATTATAGATGCGGTCAAGGATATTCATCATATCGAGCCTCCTCGATAAGTCGAAGCACGCATCACGGTCATAAACATAACCTCGAACACCAAGAATTTGTTCCATGCTTCACGACTTTGCAAGCCAGTATTGATAAGTAAGTAAGGAGATGTTTTTAACAGCAACATTTGCTCTACTTCTCTCATTAAGTTTTCTCGTAAATATTAGTTTCTCATTGGTTCGCTCTCATACCAACTGTAATGTGTCCACCTATTCACTTGTAGAACATGTCTTAGCAGCCCATCGAGAAGAGAGTCCAGAAAGCGCCGCCCGGCACTCCCATGGAATGTCACGGGGTTTGCAATCTAGGTCTTCCCAAGTCTGCCATGAAGCGGAAGCATTCCGGTTGTTCCCACTTAGGACCGACCTGAATCAGGGTTTTCCTAGTGGTCAAATTCCTAGAACGGTAGCTAGCGTCAAACCCCAGGCGAACTACTTTACGCAGAAATGTCAGGGTCGAAGCGGATTCATGCTGCACTTGGTTCAAGGAGAATGGGAAACGAGAGGGATGCAAAGCTCGACCTCTCTGCCCATAAGGCATAGTCCCATTCCGTTCCCCTAAAACGGCATAAATCGAGACTCTAGTATTCTAGATTCTAGGTCATCGTTCCTTGCTGTCAAATTCCTTCGAGAAAAGTTTCCAGCCAATCGGGACCGCCCTTCCGTAGGACGGACCCATGGTCACATCCACCACACTTTTCTCAGGGTTGATTTAGTTATCTAATTACCTATCACATTTAATTTGACACGCAAAAACAACTTTCTTAATTAACCAACTAGTCACTGGTTCCTTCACGTAACTTAAGCACTAACATAGAAAAGCAATGTCAAGCAAGTTTCTTTTCAACAATTGATCTTATTTATTAGTCTTTGGAATACATCATATAATCCAGCCCGAAGGCTAATCCATAATCTGCCCGAAGGCAATTCCAGCAATCCTTAGGGATCACTATTCCAAGTTTCTGCCCGTAGAATAGTATGCGGGCCCCGAGATCAAATCTCGAGTCACGTCGGCCTCTTGTGCAAGACCCGGTAGACAATAAATCTTGGGCAACCTTGTTGCCCTAACTTGATTGGTCGATTTCTTGCTAGACGATACACAACTTTCCTAACTTGGCAAATCGGCCTCAAGGGAAGGTGATGTAGCAGGATGACTACTCATCCTCGAGATAGTTTGACTTGAACTTAGGACTTGCCAACCTCGTTCTAAGGAGTGGCAATTCTATCTTGTGATTTAAACACAAAGCCATGCGACGTTGCAACTTTTTACACGAGACAAGTGTCGCACCTAACTTGTGGGATCATTTCTCCCATCAAACGACGTTCCTTGGTCAAGAAATACGTTTGGTCAAGATGTAGGGTTTTGGGATGTCCTCTTGACTCAACCCAACCCTAATCTTACTAGGCCGACAACGTTTGGCCCTAGGGTTTCTAAATCCATACGGAGGTCTAGTCTTAGGCCAATTTACCTTAGGGTAAAAACCCTAGATCGTTATTGTATGGGTGTATAACTAACCCTAACATTCCGTGAATGTGGGTAGGACCTTTGAGGTTGGAATTATCAAGTCGGTTTTCCGAGTGTGATACTAAGCAGAATTTTATCGTGACTTAACTCTACCTAGCGCATTGAGGTAGTCATCATTTGAGTTACACCATTGCAAGCAAATTACCTAATCCATCTAATTGTCTTGTGACAAGAGGTGATCTTTCCTTAGAAGAGATGCAAATACTTTTCCTAAGAGAAGCAAATAATTTCAAGATACAACGTTCCATGCAAATATGCGATTCATAGACTTGTTCCTTCTATGCAACTATAAGACTTACAGTGACCATTTCTTTTCCTTGCCTAAATCATAATGATTGACAATTTAGGGCTAACTTGTATAAAAACCTACGTTGAAATTCATCAAGAACTATGCTCATAACCCTTCGCTTAATGCATTGAATTCAAGCTTTAATATGAAATGTATTCTTTTCTAAATACAAATTTCCATAAAAGAAGTTCATGCATGACAAATGTCATAAGACTATTATTTACTTAATCCGTCCTACAACACTTAACCCAGCCTAGGATGTAATTAACATCGCATGCAACTTGCAAGTTATATAAATCCCTTTCATGCATGCAACTACTTGGATAACATCTAATGGACATCAATGATTATCTCGTATGAATCATAATTAGGGGATTACTATCTAAATGCATTATGCGCTGTTTCTTTTTCACAAGGAAATCAAGGATGTATTTAGACAAATCCACCTTTTTACTTATGCAATATGCGTTTAGGATTTTCAATTTGGAAGTGCAAGTATTTTTCAAAGGCATGACATGCACTAACTTCGTAAACGAATGCATAATTGCATTTAAAATTTCCAAATGTATTAACTCGACCACGTGAATTAAAGACATGCTTAAATACATTCTTTTCATGCGAAACCAATTTCTAAGAACTTGGGCATGAGGACTCGCAGCGTTGTCTACGCGTGAACTTGGGTTGGAGGCTCCCGCGTGTGCGCCTCGCATTTTTATCTTTGGAGCCATCGATGACGTAGATCCTTGACTCCGCAAACTTGTCCTTGCCTTTATGCGATCCGAACTTCCTCCAGGTTTTGGCAAATCAGCCTCAAAAACCGCCTAGTCCCCCTTGCGCAGGAATTGCCTTTACAAGACGTGGTTTTAAGAAACCCGGGGAAGGCTGTGTGTACAAGGCTTATGGAAGCCTTGTTTAGAAGCTTCCAAGAAGCTTCTGTTCCACAACAGAATGACGTGGAGGGGGAAAGAAATGATTGGTGGAGGGGATGATGGGTAGGGCGATGGCGATGAGGAGGATTACGATGATGGTGGTGGCCGTTGAGTGGCGCAGCGCGGCAGCTGATGCCAGGAGGCATATTCCACGGTGGATTCCGTGAGGTTTTACGGTGGATTCCGTAAACTTAGATGACCGGGGCTCATACGCAAAGAGGATTCTTTGTGCGAGAAGTTGATGGGGACGCCTGTCCTTTTCGGGCGTTTCATTAATTTAGTGTGTACATGGGTGATTCCATAGCGGGTGATTCCGCAAAATGCATATTAAATTAATAAACGTTTATGAGTTTAGAGTGCGCACTCGTAATAAATTAAGGTTAGGATTTATTTCTAACCAGTTGATTTATTTATGTAGCTGAAGACTGCTAGGTATTCACTTTTGTCGGTTTAATTGTGTTATTTTACTAACGATTGTGAATGCTTCAGTTGATGTGTAGAGATAGCAGCAGTGGCGGAGGAAAGCATTGGAGTCTAGCGAGTTTTCGACCTTTGGACTATATTTTGATAGGCGCCACGCCTATATTTTGATTATGTCTATAGAGACATCGACTATTTATTATTATTTTGTATGCGCTTATGCGCCTGGATATGTTATTTTTATTTGGACATTGAGATTGGGCGTGCCAGACTCTTTGGGCACCGTCCATTAGCTTTATTTTCCTATTTTTGGTAGAAAGCAAACTCAAAAGCTAAAAGCTTGTCATATTTTTGTAATTGGGCTATTTTTGAGCAAAAAGATTGGAAATATATATTAAATACATGCTTTGTGAAGCGCTCACACAAGGCATGGGGGAGATTCAACCCAATTTGTCTCTTGTCTCATGTCGTGCTTGTTTTTACATTGGTTTTTGTGCTAAAAAGTAGAGTGCTTTGTTCTTGGGGACCTTTGGGAATTCACTACGTGAGCTACCTGCGTCCGATCTGCGCACCAGTGGTATCAGAGCGGAGCAGAGATCAAGGGCTTCCAATCGCTACCAATCTCGGGCGAAGGTGGAGCTCCAGGAACAAACGGCCTCTACAGTCAATCTCGTCGCGAACCGTCGATACAGGCAGACTTCTGGCGATCAAGAACCCCTATTTCTACTCTCAGATCGCGAAGGACCACTCTCTGTCGGCGGAGGACCACGCAAACATCTTCTTCACTAAAATCGTGGATAATACAGTAAGAAGCCATAACTTTTGCTTCAAAAAGCTTAGTCTTGAAGTTTAAAAGCTTAAGGAATTAAAGAAGTCCCCAAAACTTGTCGACGTGCTGTCTGAGGATGTCCGAAATTTGCGCGACGTCATCAAAGACATATTCTTGTCCTCCACGATTTGCGCCGTTTTCTGACGGCTCTTCTTCTTCATTAAGCCTAAGTTACTAAGCTTATTAAACTTAAGCTTAGTTACTTAAGCTAAGTCACACAACTTTCATCAAGTCTGACAAGACACACAGATCTGACAAGTCTGCAAACTTCGGGTTACGCACTTCAGAAGACAAGTTTCGCAAGTCGACACTAATCAAGTACTGCAAGTCCTGCAAATCAGCTAAGTTCAGCAAGTCAACAACCCTGCAAGTCTGTTAAGTCTGCAACTCTGCAAGTCAGACTAAATCAGAACTGACTAACGCTCGAAACTCCTAGAAGACTTGTTCGTTTGCAAAAACTCAGAACTGGAAAGTTGTTCGCAGCAAGCTGTTTTACCTATCTGCAAGTTCGTTGAAGTACTTTCAGCAAACGGAGACAGAAATATTTCAGAATTTCTGAAAATTGAAGAAGAAAATACCCAAAAATACATAGCCTTGTAACCCCAAATTTGAGCTACGCTCATCCCGCTAACTGATTTTGAGTGAGTAAGGTTTGTTGAGTTTTACAGGATGACTACCCCACATATGGATGATCCTATGGCTGAAGACGACCTACCCGAGCCTACCATGGAGCAAAAGCTGGATCTTATCATGTTGCAATTAGACGAAGAGCGAAGAGCTAGGCAAGCCTTGCAAGCGCAATTGACAAAGCTACAAGGAGCGTCCACTGCTAAAGAAGAACCTCAAGCTGAAGATTTGATACGCCGTACCATCGACGCCACTCTTGAAGCACAAACCATTCGCAAGGAATCCAAGATAAGTAAACGAAGTTTCAAGTTTCGCACTTTCAATGGCATACGAGAAGGAAAGACTGTTTTATCATTCATTAGCCAATTTGATGACTATTTCCATGAGGAAACTTATCCTGAGAAAGATAAAATCAAGTGTGTTACTAATCATCTGATAGATAGAGCATCACTTTGGTGGACTGTAGTCCGCAAGAGTATAGAATGTCCTGCTACATGGGAAGATTTTAAGAAGAAGTTCATGCAAAATTTCCTTCCACCGCAATTTCATGAGAAGGCAATCAAGCAATGGGATTTACTTCAACAACGCGACCGTGAGCCTATACCACAGTATACAGAGCGTTTTTGGAATGCACTCCTACAGCTACGCATGCTTGAAGACGTACCAGAGACGACACATAAGCGGAAGTACATGTCTGGACTTCTTGGACATTACTACGCTGAGGTGAATATGTTCAAGCCTGCTACCCTTGAAGATGCCATCTCCTTAGCTCACGACACTGAAGATAAGTTACGCGGAAGAGATCGACGACCACAGCCATTCCAAGCAAACGGTAATTATGGATCTAAACAATTCAATTCAAATTTCAGAAGGTTTAATCCAGGTCGTTTTTCATCACCATCTTTCCGCAAGAATTGGCCTAAACCACCCGCATTACCATCCACTGTCAATCCAAATCCTAAGCCTATCCAACAAGCAAATCCAAATATACCCAGACTCCCAGCCATTGCAAATAATGTGACCAAAGCCAAGCCCATCGTATGCTACAAGTGTCACCAGCCAGGCCATCTCGCAGCAAATTGTCATTCAAAGAAGCCATCAGCACATATCAACTACCTTGGAGCTATGGACGAGGACGAGCATGAGGATATGCCGGACTTCACTGAAGAAGAAGACGATCCTACTACTACTTCCGACACTTTACCAGGTATGCCTACTTTACATTCATTGTTGACTATGAAATGTATGGTGCATGGAAAAGAAAGAACTGTATTGCATGATGACGGTAGTACGCATGATTTTATTTCAGCAAAATTGGTAAAGGAATTGAAATTGCATACAGTACCTACGCACTATCGCATAAAAGCTGCATTTTTAGGCACTAGGTACAATGGCACACAAGAAGTTCAAAATTTAGAAATTCAAATTGGTCCATATATTGAAAGAAGAAATTTCTTAGTTGTCCCATTACAGTCTAGCGACATTATTCTAGGAATGCCATGGAGACACCAACATAATCCCAATATAAATTATTCCACACACACAATGAATATTAATTTTCAGGGAAAATCTATTACATTATTTGGTATGCATGCATCTCATATGTTTCCACTGCTTTCGCATACTCAAGCAAAACGTGCACTACGCAAGAATACTAAATCATATCTCATTTGGGTGAATGAATTACACGCAAAAGAAACTCATATGCACCCTAGACATAAGGAATTTCTTGCATATTTTAAGGATTGTTTTGCAGAAGATCTACCACCAGGTTTACCTCCATCACGTCCAGAAGACCATAAGATTGACCTAATACCTGGCACACAACCACCTTGCAAAGCCCCATATAGGCACAATCAAATAGAGCAAAAAGAAATCCAGACTCAAGTAGAAGAATTACTAAATAGAGGTTTGATTCGACCTAGCAGTTCTCCATTCGGTGCACCTGTGCTCTTAGTCAAGAAAAAGAATAATACTTATCGGATGTGTATTGACTACCGAGCATTAAACAAGATCACTGTAAAGAATAGGTATCCTATACCTAGAGTTGATGACCTTATGGACAAACTGCAAGGATCTTCTATATTTAGTAAAATTGACCTTAAATCTGGATATCATCAGATGAGGTTAGATAGATCCGACATATTTAAGACTGCATTCAGGACACAGTTTGGCCATTACGAATTCTTAGTTATGCCATTCGGATTAACTAATGCACCTGCCACTTTCAGTAGAATGATGAATCGTATTTTTCTAAAATATCAGTATTGTGTGATTGTTTTCTTTGATGATATTTTAGTGTTCAGTCAAAGTGAAAAAGAGCATTATGAGCATTTATCATTAGTTTTTCAATTACTGAAAGAAAATCAATTGTTTGCAAATCCTGACAAGAGTGAATTCTTTAAGACAGAAATAGAATATCTAGGTCATATTGTATCAAAAGAAGGAATAAAAGTTGATCCTAAGAAAATTGACGCAATATTGCATTGGCCTATTCCTAAAAATGTACATGAATTACGCTCATTCCTTGGTCTTGCTAGTTTCTATAGGAAGTTTGTACGTAATTTCTCATTACTTGCTTTACCACTGACCAAACTTCTTAAGAAAGGCATTGTTTATCAATGGACTGAAAACCAGCAGAAATCCTTTGATTTACTTAAACGTGCATTGACCAATGCCCCTGTCCTACAATTACCTGACTTTAATAGACCATTCTTTTTAGTTGTGACTGATGCTAGCGGATCAGGAATAGGAGCCGTGTTAATGCAAGACAACCATCCAATAGCATATTCTAGTTCTAAGCTGAAACCCTCTGAGCTTAAATATTCCACTTATGACAAGGAACTCTTAGCAGTTGTTCAAGCATTGAAACAATGGAAGCATTATTTAATGGGTTCAGAATTCATGATAAAGACCGATCAGCAAAGCATTAGACATCTACTTAGCCAACCTCAAATTTCTGACCGCCATATCAAATGGGCTTCATTCATTCAAAGTTTCCATCCTATCATTCAATACCAACCTGGAAAAGAAAATGTAGTTGCTGATGCATTGAGTAGAAGACCTGCAATTCATAACATTTCTATCATATCTTTTGATTCTTTGATTGCTATGAAAGACACATATCACCACGATATTACTTTTCATTCTGATTGGCAAAAATTAGTTCAAAATAATTTCATTCCTGTTGATTCATTGTCATATAATGATGGATTCATGTTCTTTGAAAAGAGACTGTGTGTTACTATTCCATTCCGATCTTTTGTTTTAAATGAAATTCATTGTCCCCCATATCAAGGTCATAGAGGTATCATTTCTACATTACGCATGTTAACTGAAGATTTTTATTGGCCGCATATGGATGCAGATGTGTCTAATTTTGTTTCTGAATGTCTGATTTGTCAAAGAATAAAAAGACATCATGGTAAACAGTATGGGTTATTAATGCCTTTATCTATTCCATCTAAACCTTGGGAACATATATCTATGGATTTCATTACTGGCTTACCAAATACTAAATCTAACCATGACATGATTTGGACAATTGTAGATAGATTTAGTAAGCAAGCATATTTCATTGCATGTAAGAAAACTTTAACAGCATCACAAGCAGCACAGTTATTTTTGAAAACTGTTTTTACTAACCATGGATTGCCGAAAGTGATTATTTCAGATAGAGACTCTAGATTTTGTAATAATTTCTGGATTACACTGTTTGCAAATCTAAGCACAAAGATTGATTTCTCATCTGCATTTCATCCAGAAACAAATGGACAAACAGAAGCCACAAATAGCACTATTTTAGATCTTTTACGTGCATACACTATCTCTAAACCTCAGACATGGGATACTCATTTACATTTATTACAATTTGCATATAATAATACACCGCACACATCTACAAAGAAAGCACCTTTTGAAGTTATTTATGGACATAGATTATCTACACCTGTTGCATCTTTGTCTAATAGAATACAAAGTGCCGATGATATTGCTGTTATGCATAACACTATTTTTGATGAGGTCAAGGATATGATTGCTAAAGCCCAACAATCATATACCAAACAAGCCAACAAGAAAAGACAAGCCATGAATTTCAAAGTAGATGATTATGTTTGGCTTAGAATAGAAAAGCGTAGACTGCAAAGTGTAGATAGACATCCAGTTGTCAAATTAGCCCCTAGATTCTACGGACCATTTAGAATCATTCATAAGATTAATGACAATGCATTTAAGTTAGAACTGCCATCACATTGGAAAATTCATAATACCTTTCATATTAGTTTATTGAGACCATTTAGAGGACAATTACCTATCCACCCTGTCTATGAAAACCCACCTTTACTAGAAGAAGAGACTGAAATCCTTGAACCAGAAGCCATCATAGACACTGACTACATGACCACTAGAACTGGCCGAAGGTACTCTAGATATCTCGTGAAATTTAAGAACCATCCTGTAGAGGAAGCACAATGGATGCACGCTAGAGACCTAAATGCTTTCCCCACTCTGTTAGCTCCACATTGAGCTAATAGCAATTGAGGTCAATTGCTATCCCACCCCGGGGGTATGATGCCAGGAGGCATATTCCACGGTGGATTCCGTGAGGTTTTACGGTGGATTCCGTAAACTTAGATGACCGGGGCTCATACGCAAAGAGGATTCTTTGTGCGAGAAGTTGATGGGGACGCCTGTCCTTTTCGGGCGTTTCATTAATTTAGTGTGTACATGGGTGATTCCATAGCGGGTGATTCCGCAAAATGCATATTAAATTAATAAACGTTTATGAGTTTAGAGTGCGCACTCGTAATAAATTAAGGTTAGGATTTATTTCTAACCAGTTGATTTATTTATGTAGCTGAAGACTGCTAGGTATTCACTTTTGTCGGTTTAATTGTGTTATTTTACTAACGATTGTGAATGCTTCAGTTGATGTGTAGAGATAGCAGCAGTGGCGGAGGAAAGCATTGGAGTCTAGCGAGTTTTCGACCTTTGGACTATATTTTGATAGGCGCCACGCCTATATTTTGATTATGTCTATAGAGACATCGACTATTTATTATTATTTTGTATGCGCTTATGCGCCTGGATATGTTATTTTTATTTGGACATTGAGATTGGGCGTGCCAGACTCTTTGGGCACCGTCCATTAGCTTTATTTTCCTATTTTTGGTAGAAAGCAAACTCAAAAGCTAAAAGCTTGTCATATTTTTGTAATTGGGCTATTTTTGAGCAAAAAGATTGGAAATATATATTAAATACATGCTTTGTGAAGCGCTCACACAAGGCATGGGGGAGATTCAACCCAATTTGTCTCTTGTCTCATGTCGTGCTTGTTTTTACATTGGTTTTTGTGCTAAAAAGTAGAGTGCTTTGTTCTTGGGGACCTTTGGGAATTCACTACGTGAGCTACCTGCGTCCGATCTGCGCACCAGCAGCAGGCGGCGTTCTGTGCGATGGTGGCCAGCACGGCACAGGCGGGAGCTCCTCTGACTCCCCCCTGCAAGCTTAAGGGGGAGTTTATATAGAGGGTTTGGGGGGGGGGGGGGGGAAGATAGCCATACACGTGGCTAGTGGCATGCTCCCCTCCCATGCTCCTCTCTCCTCCACTTAGCTCCACTCCCTCTCACACTCCTCTCCCCTGCCATGCATCGACTAAGGGGAGGGGGTAAATAATAAAAAAAATTGCCTCAATTTTAACCATTATCCATTTATCTTTTCCATTGAAGAGGTGTTCCCGTGCGGATTACGGGTCTTCAATATTTCGAGGCGGAAATATTACATAGTTGACAAACTCCATTGACTCTCTATGACATAACACAACAATCGTGAAGGCCCATTTGGTGGATACTTAATAATCAATGTTTAAATTTGAAGCTCTATCAATGTTAAGCTTCTCTTGTTATAATATTCTATGCTAAGAGAAGCTAAGACATAAGCATTTGAACGACTTTCAATCAGCTCGCCATCGAACATTCTCAATCGACTAAGATTAACAAAAAAGGTCAATTCAAAAATCTCTATGTTCGCTCGTAGGAATAGTGGTTTTTACACGTGCAACTAAAGGACATTTTTAAATTGTATTTTTTCTCGTATATCTCTTTTCTATTTTTCAAAAATTATTTGTTAGAGACAAAGTAAACACTATTCTTTTTATAATATTCAAATACAATCTCTTATAGTACTTGCTTAGGTGGATTTGAAAATATCAATTCAAAAAGTATTTATTACAAAAGCATCAAAAAGGGAACGCACCGGGCTCTAGTTTCTAAGATGGTGATAAAAAGGGGAAAACGATCAATTCAAAAACTCCCCATGCCTTTACCCTCCTCTCTCTTCCCCCCAGGCCTTTACCATCGTCTCTCTTCCCCCTGTGTACACTAGATGCATTCTCACTATTTGTTCGACACAGAAAGACAGCGAGAGAGCTCTCGCATGCCGCTGCGCCACTTCGCGATTGTGAAGTCATCAGCTTATGATTATGCGGTAAATGCTCAATTCTCGTGTGCCCGTGCGGAAAATTCTGATTTTTGACGAGAGAGAGAGAGAGAGAGAGAGAGAGGGTGTGTGTGTGCGTGCGTGCGTGTGTGTGGAATTGTAGCCCTTCCGGTTGATTTCCGGTTTCCGCCATAGCTGAGACTTGTATTCAATTGTAGTCGTTCTGGTTGATTTCTGACGTGTGTGTGTGTTAAAATGTCTACTTCCGACATAGTTGAGACTTTGCATGAGTTGTTGTCTTACTGAATTTGCATGTATCCTCGATTTAGAGAACTACTCTGTTCCACGAGGTCTTGCCTAGGGGTCGTCTCAGCACTCCTGACGGCGCTATGGTAGGCCGGTCTCACCCTGCTTTTCCGTGACAATACGCTAGGCTTCACGAATCAGTCACAAGTTGCGTCGTGCATTTCGTTCTTAACAATTATTATGTAGGATGGAGCAAGTGCGTTTGGGTGTCAGCTTTTGTCTAGACTTCCATGTCTGGTCCTCAGTACCTTACACGTAAAACTGCAACGTGGTACCGATAATAGAAACAATGTCCCTATTGTTTGGGAATCTTTAAACAACAAATGGAGTAGAAGAATGGTAGCCCACAAGTAACAATGTCTCTCTTGTTTGGGAATCTTTAAACAAGGAATGGAGTAGGAGAATGGTAGGTCACTACTCGTGAGTGGAAGTTATTACAAACAAACAGGAGAGGACTTTTGATTACTAGAAGCAAGATGGAGTGCACTTGTTGTACATTTCATGTGTGCTAGGCTCTTTCTTAGGCTTTGTATTGGGCACCTTTGCACGCAATTGGGCAGTCCATTTGGGGCTAGTTGATTTTTTTCAGACCACATTGACTTGGAGAGAGGGAGATTAGAAGTGTTAGCTTGCCTATGTTAGTTACATCAGACTGTCATCTCTTGGTTGTGAGCTCCTTTCAGAGTCTGACAGAGACTAAGGAGCTCTGATAGTTTTAGGTGCATTTCCTTCAGTTGTTAGCTTCCTATGTGCATTGCTAGGTCAGTTTTTGCTTTTCCTAGTCTGTCTGTCCTTGCCATCTAGGATTTTTTGTGGCCATCTGGTACTTTTTTGGCATTTCTTCCGGTGCAACCAGCATTAAATGCTGGTTGGCCATCATTTATTGCACCTACTGCAGCAATGACACAGTCTCTCCAATCTTCATTCCGTCATTTGCAGGTGCATACTTTGAGCTTGGTGTTGCCATCGTCATTATCTTGATCTGGTGCCCTCACTGACAGTATGGGCTGCACGGGATCGATTAGTCCATCCCATTTGTATTGGCATTCATCTTTAGTCAGTGCAATGTTCTTCCTTCATCTTCTGCTGTGTGTGTGTGTGTGTGTGTGTGTGTGTGTGTGTGTTTCTCCTTGTGTTTATGTTTCTCTTCTGTTGTGCACTCTTATAAGAAGTACTATTGGTCACTACACATGCCATTCACCTGTGTGGTTATTGTCACATTTTTCAATACATGGGCCATTATCTTGTATTGTGTTCTCGTGTTCTCTCTTTCACTATTCATTCTTCTCATTGTTTAGTAGTTGTGATTCTTCCACTTTCCTTGCTTATTCTCACATGGTATTAGATAATCAATGTTGTTGGTTTTGGTACTTTTTGCTAAAGTTCTCACTGTGACAGATGTTCTTGAGATTGGCATATTGCTTTATTGAGACTATTATGATTGTGTTTATATTGCTATCATCATTGTTTCTTCGAGGCAAAGTATCTTTATGTAGGATGAGCTACTCTTTTAGCTGGTCAAGCTTTGTGTTTTTTTTTTTCATGGTCATAGGGTTGCAAGAAAGTATGTATATAGCTTGGAAAATAAGAAGCTTAAGAGAGCATAACTCAAAGTATATTGAGAAGTATCGATAGAGAGGATGTACATAACTAGTTATGTCCTAAAAGTGAATAGGTATATATAAAGTTAAGAAAAAAAGAGGAAAAAAATAGTCCTAACTGTATCCACACACATCACTACCAAAATATGCTAACAAATCCCCCTTGGAAGTGATGTGGCAAACAAGAGTTGACACTTATCTATAGAATACCAAGTAGACTAGATCAATCCACAAAGCGGAGTATGTCCAAAGCTTTGCACAAAGCTTTGTACTTTTTGTGAGACAAAATCTTTAAGAAAAAATTTGCAAGGTTATCTTGCGTTGGCACATAGATCAAGTTGATCTTTCATGTAGAGAGTCTCTCCTTAATATAATGATAGTGTACCTCAAAATGCTTAGTATATGTATGTAACACCAGATTTTGTGCAATTGCTAATGTGCTATGATTATTAGTGAAGATGGTGGTGGCAGATGACTGTCCTATACTCAAATAAGCCAAGAGGCGTTTGAGCTAAACACACTCATTCATAGTTGTGAAAGCTACTTGTACTCAGCTTCACAACTAGAAGTGGCCACAGTGGGTTGCTTCTTGCTCAACCACAATGTGCATAAGCTGCCAAGCATAAAGTAAAAGCCACTTGTGGATACATAGTATTAATTGACCCAGTCAAAATTTGAAAAAGCATGTAAATCTGGCGGTAACATTTCCACTTGAGATAAAATAGCCCAATATGTTGAATATTACTCGAGTATTGAAAGATTTACTTCATTGCTTGTCAATGCTTAGTGATTGGGCTATGCATAGACTTGCTCATCTATGAGAGTGTAAATTGAGTATCAGGTCACATTATGCATATATAAATGAAGCATCCAATAGCCTATTGATAGATCAAAGCAGTCTCCAACATTAAGAAGACTCAACTTTAAACTTGTTTTCATAGGAGTAGCAATAGGCTTGCAGTCTTCCAGACTAAATCTATATAATAATATCTTAATATACTTTGTTTGATACAAAGTGATACCTCCATTACACTACTTAAACTAAATGTCCAAATAATGATACAGTAGATCCAAATTTGACATGTTAAAAGTTGAAATCAGCTCAGGTTTAAAATTAGCAATATGCGTCTCATTAGGACTAGTGAGTAACATGTCATTAACATAAACCACAATGATCAGAGGCACATCAATCTCATGTTTGATGTTCTCAGTGGGACTATTTTGAAGACCATGTGTAGTCAAGTATGCATATATATTCTTATACCAAGCTTGAGGTGCTTGCTTCAAACCATACAAAGCCTGTTTAATTTGCATACTTTGTTTTCTTACCCTTTCTGCACAAAACCATGAGACTGGAAAACATACACTTTTCCATGCAAATCACCATTGAAATATGTAATTTTGATATCCAACTAATGTACATTCCAATTATTAGGAGTTGCTAATGCATAAATGATATGAATAGTTGTTATATCACAAGTGGGAGCAAAGGTTTTATTAAAATCAATGCCTTTATGTTGAGTATAATCTTGTTAGTAGTCATGTTTATCACGCCTTGTCATCTCTTGCCTGTGAGTCTTAGTCTGAGTCAGATGAGGACTTTAGAAGCTTTGACATGTTTGTCATTTGTTTTGACAGAGAAGATAGCTCATTCTAGAGCACTCAATTTATTGTCTTTTAGTGCATTTGAAAAAACCATTTGGGAAGGTTGCTACTTGTCAAAAATGCCCATTCAAGACTGAAAAACGTCCTTAGAGACTGGAGAGAGGCATTTTAAGTGTATTTCAGCTTCACATATCTCGAAACGGCCAGTCCGTTTCGGCGGCGGCGGCGGCCGCCTCCTCCTCCTCCTCCTCCTCCTCCTCCGTCTTCTGCTTCTTCTTTTGCTGCTGCTACTGCTGTTGTTGTTGCTTCTCCTCCTCCTCCTCCTCCTTCTTCTTCTTTTCCTTCTTCTTCTACCTAGGTCCTAAAGGCTAATCATATCATGGCGCCGGACCCATATTGGAGGCACGTCACTCCAATCAAGGGATATGAGGGCTCCAACGGATCAAAGAAGTGGCGGTGCAACTATTGTGGATTGGAAAAATCGAGGAGTGTAACACGCGTGAAAGGCCACTTGGCATGTGTTTCCAATAAAGACATCGGGCCTTGCGTAAATGTGCCGGCAAAAGAAACAGTCAGTCTCCATCTTTGGCACCGAAAGCGTATGGGTATTGAGCTAGAAGAGAATGAATCCTCTTATCCAATACCACATCTTTGGGACCGAAAGCGTATGGGTATTGAGCTAGAAGAGGATGAATCCTCTTATCCAACACCACATCGAGCTAAGGAAGCATAAGTGGGGCAAAGAGAGGCTAGTGGGCCTAGTGGCGCTAGCCAAATTGGAGGTGCCAGTGGTCCATAAAAAAGAAGCACATCCATCTCCGTTTCGGGTCCAAGTGCAAAAAGGACCCCGTTTCTATCTTCTAGTGGTGGTGGGCAAAAGGGCTCCTTGCATAGTGTAAGTGTCCATGCAGGACTTCAGAGGCAAGGAATTGTGGAGGCAACTAAGGAACTTACATGCTTATTTATTTGGTATGCTATCCCTTTCAATGTGGCCACTACACATCAATGGAAGAAGACAATCAAGGCAGTAAGCCGCATAGATGTGAGTGGAAAGGCCCATCCGTAGATGCATTACGCACACGGGAACTTCGAAAGGAGAAAGCATCCATAGAGGCTCAATTGGAGCCCTTAAAGGTGACATGGGTGAAATATGGATGCACAATATTATGCGATGGATGGTCAGATATGCGTCGAAGGAATGTTTACAATGTTTTAGTGTCTTCATATAAAGGCACCATGTTCATTAAGGCCATCGATGCCTCTGCCTCAGGTCTTATCATCACAGGAGCTTTGATTTGGGAGCACATGCGACAGATCATCGTGGACGTAGGAGTTTAAAATGTGATGCAGGTAGTGACATATAACAGAAGCAATTGTGTGTCTATGGGACGTATGCTTGAGGAGGAGTTTCCTAGCATAGTATGGACTCTATGTGGATTCCATTGCCTTGACTTGCTTATTGAAGATGTTGGGCAAATATCTTGGGTGGATAACATTTTTAAGACGACAACAAGCATGGTAAGATTTGTGAAGAAGAGGCCATCTGTCACAAGTATGTTTCGAGCGAATAGCACACTTGAGCTATTGAAACCCTCCACCACTAAGTTTGCTTATATGTTTATTGTATTGGAGAGGTTGATACGAGTACGTCCAAATTTGATACAGACCATTGCATGCCAGGAATGGCTTACATGGAGTGTGAGAGAGTTTCCAAAGGCTCTTGCTTTTAGGCACAATATTTTAAATGAGAGTTGGTGGGTTGAGGCAGAGGCATTGGTGAAAAGTCTTACTTCTATTTACATTGCATTGTGCATCACTGATATGGAGGGGAGTACTTTGGGGTTTCTATATGAGTATATGGATAAAATTAGCGAGGCCTTGCTTCACAACAGCTTTTTGTCCCAAGATAAGTAAGTTTTTGTTTAACTTTTACACATGTAATTATTTGGTATTAACGACTCCTTGATAATTGATAATTATTTTAACTTCTAAGTTTTAACTTATTTTATCTATAGGGTTGATGAGATTCGTACAGTGTGGAATGCACGATGGGATTGGTTCCATAAACCAATCCATACTGTCGCACATATCTTGCATCCCCTTTGGCATAGCGAGGAGCAATACATTAGCGAGGGGCATTCCGCAATCATTCTCTTCATTTTGGCCGACCCACAGCTAGGCTTCAAGAGACAGGGCTTTAGCCTGTCTCTTAGTGGGAGAAATATGGCAATTGTGCTTTTACTTTGGTATGTGACTGGTGACTTTTATATTTTGGATCTTGATTATCTAATGCATTATGCAACTTAGGTAACAAGTTCTATAATCTATTGTCCACTCAAATGTTGATTTTGCGGCATGCATATTAGCATTTGCCAATTACTTAATCTCAATCTCTTAAATTTGAATAGAAACACATTGCTATTCAGGTTCTCTCGTAAGATTGTAGTTCAGGGCTGTTGAGAGGAATTGGAGCACATGGGTCCTCTTCCACACCAAAAAGAGAAACAAGCTCACAACTGTCTAGCTGGAGTGTTTAGTGTTTTGCCATTGCAATCTCCAGCTTCTTGAGAGGACCGCTCTGTCCCTTGAGCGCTCACAGCTAAATTGGTAATGATTAGTATTATGCATAATTAACTTTTTAACCTTGAGTCCTTGACACTTGACATTGCTAATTTGCTTGGAAGTTGGATTGTAAATTGTGATATGTATAAACATTGAACATATTGAAACTCTTCTAATATGATATATCTTTGTCTCGTTTACCTTTACAGGTGAATGTTGACAAGATTAATATAGAGAAGGTGCGTGACATTTCGCACATAGAGGAGGGTTAGAATAAGGGCCACACGTGGTCGTGCATCACAAGCAGAGTCAGAGTCAGAGTCTGAGGTTGAGGCTGAGGTTGCTTCATTAACTTCACGATTGGGGTCCTTGGAGTCCGGACAAGAAGATTGTGCACAGATTCTTAGAGTCCGGATGAGTCATGAGTCATGACTCGTGATATAGCCAGTTGTTCATTGATATTGATACTTATAGCCTCATTGGACTTTGGAGTTTTGACAGATTATTCACATGACATAGTTGCATGTATGATTGTATCCTGATCCCACTTATTATGCATCTTGATTCTTGTTCCATTGTTCTTGATGTCAGTCTTCATTGCTCTTTAGATCATAGATTATTCATGAGTCATAAATTCTAATTCATTTTGTTACCTTAAGTTTTGAAAATTGAGTCTTAATTGTGTTAAGTTGTCTTAAGTTTCAACCATTGAGTTCTCAGTCTTGACTCCTCAATCTTCACTCGTGAGTCGTGACTTGTGACTTGTGAAATGTGTAATGAATCATGATTTCAATCATATGACATAAAGACTCAAAGTTTTGTATGAAATTTGGGTACATGTTGTTGTAGGCATTGATATATTTACATACCCATATAATACTGTATTTTTTTTAGTGTACAGTCCGAAACGTCGTTTTCTCGTTTCCAAAATTTGGCTGAAACTTCGAAACTCCGGTTTTTCCCGTTTTCGTTTCCCCTGTTTCTGAAACTCCCCCGTACTATGTTCAGCTTGCAAGAGAGAGGGAGGAGATCTTATTGGTCTAATTTGCAGCCATTGGAGGACTTCTGAGGTAGCCAGGGGCAGGAGAAGACCAATCAATAGCACGTGATAGCATCTACAAGCTGTGGAGATAGGGAAACGGAAGTAAATGATTGATTTTATTCAATTCTTTGCATCTACAAGCTGTTGAGACAGAGCATCAGTAGTAAATGACAGATTTTCTTCAGTTCTTTCGCGAAGAAATTGCTTTGCGAAAGCCTATCTGAAATAGATAAGGGCTACAACAACCCGACATCTTTTGCCTATCATGCTTTATCTTGTGGCATACGATGCATGTCTTAACAAACTGTTCTACATCATGCCTCAAAGTTGGCCAATAAAAGAAATGCTCCAATGCTTTGACCGTGGCATCAATACTACTGTGTTTTGCATACGAAGGAGTATGACTTTCAGTGATAACTCTAGGTCTTAACTGCTTTGTGACACATAGTCATCCATGCATCATAAAAAATCCATCTCTTAGCACAAAGTGTTCATGCCTTTGGCCATTGCAAAGCTGATCATAAACATTAGCAAAAGCAACATAGTGTTTTTTCATGGCATCCAACTCAGTGTGATAAACCATGCTGACGGCTGAAATTTGTGGCCTATGTGACAGTGCATCAATCGTAACATTTTTTACGATATGTACAATTTGAAAATGAAACATAGAAAGATCTCATATGCTTCTCTTACAACTTTGTTTGCGTCAGAAAGTACCTCAAAGTTTGATGGTTTGTCTGCATTGCAAATTAGCCTTCAATAAATAATGTTTCCATGTAGACAATGCATGAATTACAGCCAAGAGCTCTTTCTCATAGACTTGCAAATTCTTTTTTGCATCGTGGAGAATTCGGCTCTCATAAGCCACAACTCGGCTGTTCTACATAAGAACAATCCCAATGCTGTTACCGCATGCATCACATTGAACTATGAATGACTTTCTTAGATCGGGCTATACAAGCACAGGATCTGAAGTTGTCTTTTCCTTCAACTTTTCAAATGTTGAAATTTCCACTGCTGTCCATCTAAATGGCACATTCTTCTTCTTCAAGGCATGCAATGGAGATGCAATTTTAGCAAACCCGCGTATATACTTCCTGTAGTAAGAACATAAACCCAAGAAGCCGTGGATCTCATACACATTCCTCAAAGGTGGCCATGATTGTATTGCCTCAACCTTTGCAAGGTCCATGCAAATACCATCAGCCAATATAATACGCCTCAAAAAGTGGATTTCATGTAAGAAGAATTCACTTTTCTTGTCATTGATAACCAGTCTATGCTCACGCAGTTCATTGAAGACAATGCCCAAGTGTTTTCTAGGCTTTGCCTCATTCTTTGAATAGACAATCATGTCATCAAAGAAAGTGGCCACAAATCCTCTATGTGGCTTGAAGATACAATCCATCATCCGATTAAAAGTGGCAGGAGTATTCGTAAGTCCAAAAGGCATAACAAGAAACTCATACAATCCAAAAGATGTCCTAAAAGCTGTCTTAGACACATCTTCCGGTCTAATGCGTATCTGACGATACCCATTTTTTCAAATCTATATAGCTAAATATGACTGCCCCTTGCAATCTATCCATAACATCATCGATCCAAGGAATTGGAAAGTGATTCTTTATTGTGATCTTGTTCAAAGCACGATAATCAAAGCATATATGCCATGAACCATCCTTCTTTTGCACCATAAGCACTGGAGAACAAAAAAGAAGATGAGCTGGGTTGAATTAGTGCTTTTTCTAACAGCTCATTTACTTGACTCATAATCTCCTCCTGTTGGGCTGCACTGACTCTGTAGGGTGGCTTATTAGGTGGGCTATTTTTAGGGATAAGATCTTTGCCATGATCTTCTAGCCTTTCAGGCGGTGGTTGCCCTAGAAGTGATTGAGAGAAGAAATCAGCATACATTTTCAAAAATGACATGCGATCCTTCTCTAACTTAGACATGTTCCCAACATTCTCACTATCATCTTTATCCTTAGTAAAAACCAAGTATGTTGAAAGATGATTTTTCATTTCGTATAGTCGCCATCTGAGTTGTAGGTGTAAAGGTATCATGAAAGTTGATTCATGGTGGCCTCCATGCAAAACCTTTAGCAACAAGGCGGGCCTTGTGCTTATCCAAAGTGCCGTCACTCCAATATTTAGTCTTGAAGACCCATTTGACTCCAATCACCTAATCACCTTGTGATGAGGAGGCCATGGCACAAGAGACCAAGTGCCATTGCTCTCAATCACCTCCAACTCTTGCTCCATAGCCTTCCACCAATGATCAGACCGCAAAGCCTCCTTCACGGAGGTGGGCTCTCTATCTTACAATGCACAAGTCATCAAACAGTAATTAGTGCAAACAAGCTCGGTGCGGTGGAATGTGCATGGTTCCTCCGAGAACGTAAAGAGGAGGAGGCTGGATCTCTCCTTTGTTGGGTGTAAAGCCCCTTCGGGTGTAAACTTCCATTTATCCTGTGTGTATAAACTTATGGGTGTGAAAACACCCTTTACTTGTACCCTAACATATAAATACATTTTTATTCTTTGTGTATCGTGCAACACACTGGTACACTCTTACTCGATGCTCTCAGTTCTCAGCTCTCTCGTAGCTCATTCCAAGCTCGCATTCTAGCAAGCACTTCAGTGCCACAGACTGGTATTAGAGCTGTTGGTTACAACATTAGCGCTTCCCAAGAGTGTCACTGGTCGCGACACAGGATCTTTTGCAGGAGTTTTGGGGAGAGGCTCTTAAAACTACAGTTCATGTGTGCAATTGCTCTCCCAATCATGCATTGGAAAATGGCATTCTTGAAGAGGTTTGGTTTGGCAAACTTGCATGCTTTTGTGCATATTCCTGTAAAATCAGAGAACTAAACTAGACATGAAATCCATCAAGGGTATCTTCATGGGATATGGAGATGAAGGAGAGATGGGATATAGAGTTTGGCTTCCTCAGGATAGGAAGATAGTACGCAGCCGAGACGTAGTATTTAACGAGGCAAAGTTGCTGAAAAATGCTACACATGGTGACCTTGACAAGAAGGTCAAGTTTCAGCATGAACAGCCAGCCATTCAGCAACCATTAGTTGAAGATTCTGTCCCTTTTGATGTTGAAAACGAGCAACAACCTATTGTGCTACAACCAGAAGATAATGGACAGCAAATTGATGCACATGATGGAATAGGGCAGCAAGAAGAACATGCTGAAAACAGGTTACAACAGCAAGAAAATGCTGAAAATCAGCCACTAGGTGATGGTGTGCATATACCTAAGGATGTAGGCCCATTTCTTATCAATACAGATCATTGGGTAAGAAGGTCTACACGGGTCAGAATGTAGCCACAGAGGTTTCAGCCATCTTTGGATTGCATTTTATTGACTGATGAAGGCGAGCCTTTGACATTTAAAGAGGCACAGTCGTGTGAAAACAAGAGAAAGTGGAAGCTTGCTATGGAGGAAGAGATGAGATCTCTATATGCGAACAACACATGGGAGCTTGTACCTTTGCCCAAGGATAGGAAGGCTATTCATAACAAATGGGTTTGTAAGGTGAAATGTATTGATGGGAAGCCCAAATACAAGGCATGTTTGGTTGCTAAGGGCTATACATAGAAGGAAGGCATAGACTTCTAGGAGGTTTTTTCACTGGTGGTGAAGATGACTACGCTCCGTGTTTTGTTTGCTCTCATTGTATTCTTGGATTTAGAGTTGAATTAGATGGATGTGAAGACTGCTTTTCTTCATGGTGACCTGGATGAAGAGCTGCACATGAAACAGCTCGAAGGTTTTGCTATTCCAGGAAAAGAGCATTTAGTTTGTAAGCTGAAACACAGCTTATATGGGCTGAAACACGCCCTAGACAGTGGTATAAAAAATTTGATACCTTTATACTCAGCCATGGATTCAAATGCAGCCATGTAGATCACTGCTTATACACTAAGAAGGCTGATGATGGAAGCCTTGTTGTGCTGGTTTTATATGTGGATGACATGCTGATTGCAAGAAAGCATAAGAGTACTTTACATAATCTTAAAAGGCAGTTGAGTTCAGCCTTCTCAATGAAAGATTTGGGAGCAGTTGAACACATTTTGGGCATGCGCATTAAAAGAGATAGAGGATAACACTTGTTGTTTCTCTCACAAGACAAGTACATCAACAAAGTACTTGACAGATTTAATATGGTTGATGCTAAGTCTCTTGGTGTGCCTTTACCACCATATACAAAGCTGATTGCCCAAAAGATGTAGCTGCTATTGCGATGAAAGGCATACCTTATGCATCAACTTGTGGTTCTTTGATGTATCCCTTGGTTGCAACTCGTCCAGACATTGCCCATACAGTGGGAGTTAGTAGATTTCATGTCTAACCTTGGCAAACCACATTGGGAAGTAGTGAAATGTATCTTTAGATACTTAAAAGGTACACAAGATAAATGTATATGCTATGGAAAGAGCACACTAGAGTTGTAGGCGTTTTGTGATTCGGACATGGCAGGAGATCTTGACACTAGAAAGTCTACCAGTGGGTCGGTCTTTACTTTGTTGGCTGGTGGAGCTATTTCTTGGTGTTCAAGGTTGCAGAAAATTGTAGCACTGAGTACTAGAGAGGCTGAATATATTTCAGCCATAGAAGCTTCTAAGGAAGCTATTTGGCTTGGCCATTTGGTCAAGGATTTTGGTCTTTCTTCCCGTACTCCAGTGCTTGATTGTGATAGCCAGAGTGCAATATGTTTGGCTAAAAATGCCATGTTTCATGCCCCTACCAAACACATTGATTTGTGGTATCATTTCATTCGACAAGTCTTGGATGATGACCTTGTCACACTGACTAAGGTCAAAACCCAAGATAACCCTGCAGATGTTCTCACTAAAAGCCTTGCAAAGGCTCAGCATGAGCATTGCATTCGACTAGTGGGAGTTGGATAGCTTACAAGCATCACTTTCGGCCTTTAAGTGGGAGGTTGTTGGGTGTAAAGCCCCTTCGGGAGTAAACTTCAATTTATCCTACGTGTATAAACTTACTGGTGTGAACACACCCTTTACTTGTACCCTAACATATAAATACATTTTTATTCTTTGTGTACTGTGCAACACACTGGTACACTCTTACTCGATGCTCTCAGTTCTCAGCTCTATCTTTGCTCATTTCAAGCTCGCATTCTAGCAAGTACTTCAGTGCCACATCCTTGTTGCTCACCAACCAGGAGAAGGCCAGATCTCTCCTCATTGCTCATCATATTGGCTGAAGTCTTTGGAACATTGGCCTGTACAGAAGGAGTAGGGGAGGCACATGTGCTGAAGTAGACTCCTCATTCACAAAGAAAGGCTTCTCAAGAGGCATGGACTCCAAGGGAACAGTCATAGTTGGCGCCCAACTATCTCCTGGATCTCCAAGTACAAGGTGCTCCTCACCCCTCTCTGAAGTTGGTATCTCCACGAACCGGGCATCTTGACTCGTATAGACATCTCGCTTGACGGGATCATACAGTCAGTAGCCTTGGGAATGCGAGCTATATCCAATAAACATCTGTCTTCAAGAAGCCACTTCAAACTTGTCTTGTTGCATCTTCGGGATGTGAACATAAGCATCGCATCCAAAAACCTTGGAATAAGACACATCAGGCTTAGTGCAAGTACTTTGCGTCTCCGCAAACACCTTCCACTTGTAGAATCAGGAGTACGCCTCGCTCTTCTACTCTAGAAAATAAGGCCACATATAAGGACTGAAATCATAAACAACCAGCATCAAATACTTGACCTTTCCAAGGGAGGTCGTGCCCATAGGACTGCAGAGATTGGTGTGAACCAACTCCAGTGGTGCAGAAGCCCGCCTAGTGGCAACTTGTGGATGTGGCTATTGCTCATGCTGCTTGCCCCTCAACAAGCCAGGGCACAAGGTGTGAAGAGGAGGGAAATCGGGAAGTCCCTCCACCATCTTCTTTTGAGAAGCCCGCCGTATCGCATCAATGTTGATTATAACCAGCATGCCAAAGCAGCCCAAGCTTGTGGAAAGACCTCATGTCTAAGGCTGTGAGCTTGTATAGCCCACCCTCATGTGTACATGTCCAAAGAGTTGCACTTGTAATAGAAGCATCCTCCACCGATAACTGCAGCCTAGATAAGACAACTCAGGTACCTAGTTGTGTAAGACAATAGGTTAAAACCCAAATTTGGTACATAGGGAACCCTATCAAAAGAAGATTGCCTATTATAGAATAAAGATAGAGTCCCTATGCCTCGAACGGGAGTTGTAGAGTTGTCACCAATGGTGACACTGCCCCCCTCTGGAAGGCATGTTCTCTTGAAGCCAATCCTTCCTATATGTCATGTGACAAGAAGCTCCACTATCCACGAGTCAAGGCTTCTTCTGACTGGTAGAAGCAAGAGCTGTATCCTCCTCAACAAATACATGCACGAAGACAGACTATCGTGGCTGGGTTTGCCTTTGAATCTTTCTCCTTTGGCTTTAAATGGGGGTGCTTCTGCCAACAGTTCTCCTCGGGGTGAGTATCCTTCCCATAGTGTGGGCAGTTGGGATTCTTTTCCTTTTCCTTCTTGTCCTTGGCCTTCTCCTTTGCTTCTTCTTCTTCTTGCCACCTGTACCTGCAGTAAATGCCTTGATGGAGCCAAAGCTAGTGGCCCCCACCTCTCTGAGTCGCTCGTCATGCCCCAAGACAAGCGGTGAAAGCTCCTTCCATAAGAGTTTCTCACGGGTCCTCGAGGTGATGAGGCTTGTGTAGAAGACATCGAACTGGGGAAATGGCAGCTGAGTCAAGAGGATCATAGCCATATACTCAGAAGAGATTGTCTGTCCAAGAGAGGCAAGCTCACGTCTCATATTCTCCATCTTCGTAATGTGCTCCTTCATTGGAGAAGAATCATCAGGATTGAGCATCCGCAAGGGAAATCTTGTGGGAAAACGCATTGCGCTGATACAAAGAAGCAATCTTACTTCACACTTCTACCGCAGTCTTCAACTTGCTAACATGTATAAGAACAATATCATGTAGACTCATAAAGAGAAAGGATCGGGCTCGAGAGTTGAGCCAATCCCAGAGGGCTGCACGGTCCATGGAGGGTCCATTATCGGGATTCCCCTCGGGATGACGAGCAATAGGCGAAGAAACGAGCTCCCAAAGGTCGAAGGTGTCGAGGATTCACTCCACCTTACAAGACCATAATGAATAGCTTGAACCATCCAGTGTCTTCTTTGGGCAAAGAAGAAAGTAAAGGCATGTGAATAGAGGGGATCAAGGAAGGCATCTTCACTTCTAGTAGCGGAGCCTTCTTCGACGGGGCCTTCACTGTAGAAGGAAGTATAGGCACTTGAATAGAGGGGATCATGGAAGGCATCTTCACTCTTCTAACGGAGCCTTCTCTGATGGGGCCTTCGTTGTAGATGGATGGGCAGAAGAAGGAAGGGTTCGAGGAGTCTCCTCCTGTCGTCGATCACGAAACTCCTGGTAATCACGACTCCGCTCAAATGAGTGTCTAGACAAAAGCTCTTCATTTGAGTCATCAAAGCCTTGAAACTCATGATGACATCTTCCAAATTTGCAATCACCCAACAAATTGCGTTTTGATGAGTGCTATTGGCATTGACAAAAGAAAACACACACACACACACACACACACACACACACACACACACACACACATATTACATGTATATCTTAATGCTTCAATGTGCATGGCTATATGTGAGGACATGCCTTGAAAGCCTTATCCTAAAAGGCAATAAAAAGAAGAGGATTGCCGATTCGGTAATAGGGGAATGGTTCCCACTCCCCTAATGATTATGAAAGAGTTGTCACCGCGCTGATGTGGTGACGGAATGGATGCCATCTCTATGGGAAGAGGCTCCACTACCACGAGCCAAGGCTTCTGAAAGAAGCAAGAGTTGTATCCTCCTTTGCAGCCCGTGAAAGGGTACAGAGGAGTTGTCAACACCGATGGATTTCATGTCCTGAAGCCAATCCTAGCACAGTAAGTCATGTGGAAAGAGGCCCCACTATCCACCGTGAGCCAAGTAATCATGTGATGTGGGTTGTCATAATGTATGGAGACCATGATAGGATGGACTCTTTGATGGTAGGGCCGGCGTACGTATCCTTTGATTTCTTCTTGTCATTCTTCTTGGACTTCTTCTTGTCATTCTTCTTGTCCTCTTCTTTCTTTTCCTTTGATTTCTCCTTCTTTTCCCCCCTGTTGAACCTACTGTAAAGGCCTTTAACCTATATATGGAAAGACTTTGTCTTTGTTCTTAAATTGAAAGCTTTAATCTCTGACCAAAAGTGAGTGCCTTTCCAAATGCATCCTTCTTTCACTCAGGCATATTGTAGGCACAAAGTCCAACACCATGAAGCTCCTGTGCCGAATGTGTCTCCCCTGTCTCTGGCATCGGATCCTCCCAAGGTTGATTCAAATCTTTGGAAATGGAGTCCAACATGGTCCTTTGTTGCTGCTCTCAAAGTTCTCTTTTCTCTTTTGTGAAGGCAGATTGAGTCATCGCAGCCCTTTGAAAAGAGCCTCCTTGTTCAAATCCTTTTCAATCTCTTTCACATGAGCCCTATTGTTTGGCATGGCAAAGGCGCTATATGGCCAGGTGTCTTGAGACTTGTGCAAGGACTTCTCATCCTTGTTGGCTTTCTTTGGGAGAAGGACAATATGGATGGTGGTGAGCAAGGTCTTGACGAAGTACTCCAGTAGCTTGACATTGTAAAAGATGATTGTTCATGTCCACTTGCACAAGCTGCCTATGATAGTCTTCATGTTGATAACCATAAAAAGATGAGTCCCAATTGTGATGCCCATAAGTAGGAGTTTGCATTGGAACTTGCTGATCCGCTTGCCATGTCAGGTTCCATGCGTCACGTGCATCCTGTGTGACTGTGTATCAAAACATTTCAGTGCTTCTTCCTTACCTTGTGCATGTTGTGCATATCGTGCAATAAGCAAACTCCAAGGAACAACATCCCTAACACAAAGCTCATACAATACTCTTGCTTTTGCAAATGTACCCACGTTGCGCTACTCGTACAATAGTTACTACTTAGTAGTTAGTTGTTAGAAATAGTTAGTTAGTATTTGTAGATTGTTTGTTAGTTACTTTAGTAGTTAATTCCTAAGAAACCAGTTAAATTATGAGAGA
Organism: Lygodium microphyllum; assembly: GCF_053477565.2. NCBI lineage: Eukaryota > Viridiplantae > Streptophyta > Polypodiopsida > Schizaeales > Lygodiaceae > Lygodium > Lygodium microphyllum. The sequence continues at coordinate 13,593,959 of NC_141161.1, read as the reverse complement.
AACTAGTAGTAGTTGTACTTAGTTAATTTTAGTTAACGATACAGAGCTTGAGGAAGATAGAGAGAAAGGAGAGGAGAGAGAGAGAGAAAGACAAAGACAAAGAGAGACGCTTCTTACTACTTCCATTAATTATACGTTCCGTTAAATGTTTTTTTCAAAACCATAAGTTAAAATGTAAAACCCACCGATTTTTAAACTTTGACTAATCAACTTTCTTTGCTTTTGTTTTATATCTTCCAAGCTACTCCTTTAAACAAAACATCTCAAGTTCGTTTCTTGTGAGACTTCATTAACTTCAAAAGCTTGTAAGTTTCAAAACTTTCTTTAAAAAAAAAAGTAAATTTAAGAAATTTGTAGATTTTCTAAAGATTCAAGTTAAGATATAAAAGTAGTTTAATAATAGAAATGTACTGTTTTCATGAAGAAGTGCATACATTTCTCTCTCATTTGTGCAGTCATCAGGTCTTCGACTTCGCATGCCAAGTGCCGACAATGGACAAGGTCTCTCTCTCCCCCTCCTTGATGTGGCTTGATTAAAAAAAAAAAAGAGGCTTTAATATTGTATATATGCAGAAATTGGTACAATAGTAGCATGTTTCACAGAGAGTTGAGTTCAATGGTGTGTTCAGTGGTATACTATATCCACGCAATCTTTTTTTGATTAATTACAAGTGGATTACAAGTGGATTGGAACTAGAAGAATTTGCCTCTTCATCCAAACTGCTCCTTTGCATGGGGAGGAAGGATATTTCTTGTGCACATCCCTTATGGAAAAGCTAAGTTTGTTCCTAGTCATAGAAACAACCTTTACTCAATCTTCGTGATCTTGTTTGACCATATCTCTTGCATCAGCTATCATTCTCGAAGCAATTTGAGAAACATAGACAATATTCTCTTTGCGTTCATCATGAAAGTTGGAGAGTTGTATGAAGCAACCATTATGCACGACTCTAGAAACCTTGCCATGGTACAGAGCAAAAAGCTCTACCTCTTGAGGGGCACCCTTAAAGCCTCGATCTCCTCTCTCTCCATTCTTCTTGCTTCTATTACCATCCTGATACTCATCATTTTTGTCATGGTTCCTATAATGATCTTTAGCAGCCCTATCATAACTAACATGGTGGTCATGTTTTTGATCATTCCATTTGGTATTCCTATCCCCGTCCTTGTTCGTATCCCTATCCTTGTCTCTATCCCTGCTATGGAAGGAAAAGAATGCTGCAATCAAACACCAAAGAGTTGGCACTACCGGTCTAATTACTGACAATAACAGGATAACAACATTGCAATGATCGTTTTGAGTAACTTGTCTCTTGGATTAATTCTGCAGCCACCAGATCATGCTGCCCAGAAGCAAAGTCATCACCTCTTTGAGAATAAAATGACAGTCACCAAGTCAACTCTTTGGGAAATGGGTGTAATAACAAGGGAGTCTAAACCGAGCTTGGGATTGTAGACATTCTATTTTGCAAATCTTGGGTCAACTATACAATAAATGCCATCAATTGCCAACATTAAGTGCTTTCCTTGGACGCTTCCGGGTTGCTTCTATCTGATTTGCCAACTCCTCTAGAGGACGAAAAGGACTCTCTCTCTCTCTCTCTCTCTCTCTTACCAGGTTGCTACTATAGTAGGTGAGGTAGGGGAAGGGACTCTCTCTCTATAGTAGTAGGTGAGGTAGGTGATGGTCGCATTGCTGCGATAGAGTATTCATAGGTTTCCATATTTTTCTTTTCTTCTTCTTTGGGCAGTCCTCACTGGCTCCCATCTTCTTAGCTCTACCCTCCACAGCAACACGCATCCTTCTCTTCACGCAACACATTGCCATTCGTTTATACTCTTGGTTGCAGGAGTCTTCCACACATACATCTCCTCTCATCTCTTCAACACACCGCTTCCTTCTCTCAACCCAACACATAGCCATTCTTTTACTTTCCCAGCGCAAGGAGCCTTTCTCATCACATAACACGGCGGTTCTTTTATACTCCTGGCTAAAGGAGTCTTCCATACACATCTCATTATCCAAGGCACGTTCATTTATACTCGGAGCACCATGAGTCTAGCAATTTTCTCTCTCTGTGTCTTATTGCCTTGACTATAAAACCCTAATAAAGGTTTTGAGCTCTATGACATTGCCTTGTGAAAGTGTGTTTGACGTGAAAGAGGTTGAGAGGGAGCTTTCGAGTGTAAAAGCTGGTTTTGAGAGTGTTAGGGCAAGTATTGTCCCATTTTCGACGATGTTCTTAGATGATGTTGGGTCATTTGACTTGAGTTTTGAGCAACGAGATGTTAGAGAGAGGTTTGATTGATGATGGGAGTGTTGGAGACACTCTAATTGTTGATGTGAGGAAAAGTGTGATCCAGAATGAGTTGGATTCAAGTGGTTCTTGCCTAGCGCCTTCAATAAGAGTGTGGATCGAGAAGAAGATGATTGTGGCAATCTTGATGGAGCGAACATCTCATCCCAAGGCTCTAAGGTTTCTCTTAATGTTTATAGATTAACAGTGAAGAGGTGCATCCTCCACAAGGTCTAGAGAGGGAAGGAGAAAACGAGACAATTTTGAATACAAGGGTACCAAGAAACGAAGTGAAAGTGGCCACTATAACCACCAAACGCAAATGTCTAAGGGAGAAGAAACTGACACTTGCAAGGTAGGAGAGGTCGCCAGGTATAGTAAGCTGTCACCAATGATGATGATGGTGATGATGCCAGGATGATGAATGTCTCCAACATGCAAAACGCAAAGAGGAGGAGGACCCTAGGATGACGCCATGGAGAGGATGATCGTCGCCATACTGGAAGGAGTGAAGGTAGGCACCACCACCCACGAACCGCAAAGTCCTACTGAGAAGGGGTGTGAGGGCAGTGGAGAGACTGGATAGAGACAGTGAAAGGATATTTGATGACATGAGAGAGGTGAAAATGAATAAAGTGGATATAGAATGTGTGAAAAGGTGGCCTATAAATAGGTACGAACAATCTAGGGTGAGTGGGCACCCCATTGAAAAGTGGCCCAGAATGAGGGCGCCAGGCCTTTTGGGGCTGCTAGTGTGAAATCCTAACTGAAGGAAATGGACTGAAGAAGTGGTTTCTCAACACCCCCTCTCAAGCCCAAAAAGGGATTGAGAAAGAGGAGTGAAGAGAGGTAAGAAGAAGATGTAGAGGATCTGCGAGATCCAAGATTTCCACTTGAAAGGTAACTTGCAGTAAAGAACAGTAAACAAGATGAATTGGAGAACTTGCCGAAGCTCAACCTCGGGAGAGGTTGGAAGAAATGCGAAGGCCTTGTCACCAAGCGAACCCCCAAGGCAACGATCTAGGTGGTACTTGAAGATCTTGGGTATCAATAGAAGAGATGGTTGCTCAAAGATAGCCACCCCAAGAAAATAGAGGATGGGTGAAGAACTTCATGTAGAGTAGGTGCCCCCTTTGATGCTAGAGGTGGAGGGGCCCCCTTGGAAGTTGAAGAAGTAGGAGTAGTAGCCCTCTCGAAGAGTGAAGAAAAATCATCCCCCTCTAAATCCCCCTCTGAGATAGATAGGGAATCCAAAAACTCATGGATCACGGACTCCGAACTGTCAGATGACGAAGGAAGTGCTGCCGGTCATGCCGAAGATGGTATTTGGGGTGCTCAAGAACTCCCAGAGATGGCCTCTCGAACCTGAGTAGTCAAGGGTGGGAAAGGATGGGGCTCAGGATGAGCAAGGGGTGGAAAACAATTGTCGTCTCTCGCAGTGGCGTGGATTGAGAAGCCGGCCCTCAATCTCGTTTTTCCAGATTTCGGGTGTTTTAGCTTGCTACCCAGATCTCGTTCGCGGAGGACATTGCAGTCCAAGCTGTCCACACACATCTGGTGCATGTTTCCAGCCATCCACTGCTGATTTGCTGCCGTTTTCAGCTAGGTGACTGCTGCTATCCACAATCCTTGCTGTTGTACAGCTTGCCACATCAGCAATCTTGCTGCGTTTGCAGGTTCCAGCTGCTGCCCTACCTGCCACGTTATCAGCCTCCTGTCGCCATCATCTTTCCACCCTACATTTGCGGTTTTCTCTGTTCTCCAGCTGTTATCGTCACTCACATAGCTTGCGTTTGCAGTTTTCTCTCTCCTCCAGCCTGCGTTTTCAGCATATTCTCTCTCCTCACTTCCGTCTGCATCAGATCCAGCCCACTCACTGTTGCTGCGTTTGTTGGTGTTTGACATTTGGAGGTTGCCTTGCTGTGATTCTAGATCCGTTCGGAGTACGACACACACTTTCCACAACTCATTACCCTTGCCTTGATCCTTGAGATATAGGAGTTCGAGGTCCAATATTCATTCACTGCATAGTGTGTTTAGTGCATGAGCATTGTATATTCAGTAGTCATATCACTTCATTCATTCTACTGTGGAGTGTCTGCCAAAGTCGATCCCTTGCCTGGGAGAGTGCCAACGTCTAAATGTAAGGTGATGCAGCCAGCTGAGGAAGATTGGTGCATGGTGATGTAGATGCTGATGCCAATTGGGAGGAGCGATTCCAGCAGGCAGGGAGAAGGGCTCCAGAAGGTGAAACATAGCTAGAAGTGGCCACTAACCACCAAGCGCAGATGCCCGAGGGAGAAGGATCTGACGCCTGCAAGGTAGGAGAGGTCGCTAGATGTAGTAAGTTGTCGCCAATGATGATGATGACGATGCCACGATGATGGTCTCCAACATGTAAAATGCAAAGAAGAGAAAGACCCTATAATGACGCCATGCAGAGTATGATGGTCACCATGCTGGAAGGAGTGAAGGTAGGGCCCACCCACACGAATTGTAATGTCCTCCTCTTGAAGGGGTGTGAGGGCAGTGGAGAGGTTGGTTAAAAATTACTGCATTTCAACGATTTCTCGTAGCATAACTGATCCACACCGGTGCTCAATGGGGTTGACACCTTCAATGTTGGCCTACAACCAATTGTAGAGTGTTCAAAGATGCGAATGAACACTTCAACCTGCCAAACCCTAAAAATAACAGCTTGTATTTAAACCCAATTTTACGGAGCATTCGCTGAGACAATCGTCCTGCATAATTCCCATGCAGTCTCGCATTGTCCCTCTAAAAAACAAGGGGATTTCTCACAATGAAATTGTGAGAATGTCACTTTCTTTTTTGCGACAAAGTTGCCCAAAAAGTGCACTAGGCTTGAGATCTCAAAGAAGAGGGAAGGATCTCAGCCCATAGTGCTGTAATAACTGTTTTTATGATATTTAGCTAAAAAACAGCAACATACCTTGGTGTATATGGAGTTACAAGGCTGCCCAATTGAAACCCTATGCCAAGAGGAGAAAAAATGAATGCTTTCCACACTCCTATACAGAATGCTCAAAGGGAGAGCTGTCCAACAACCGGTGGCTCATGAGGGAGCCGGTTGAGGGAGGTGTCGATGTGTGTCATCCATCAAAGACAGATCCCGAGTGCTGTAACCACCAATAAAGCTGAAAGAGCCCCCTCTATTGAAATTCATATATGCAAAGCCCTTTGGATCTTGTACCTCAAAAGAAGAAATGGGCGAGGGTTTTGATTCATACAATTCGGCCTGGCAAAGATGAAGAAGATGGATTGCCAGACGTCCCAAATGTCGTATGTCCTCCATGATCGGAGAGGTGGCCAGCCTCACCAACCAATTTGAATGTGGTAGTAGAATTGGTGGGAGGGCTGTTAACATCACTGTACTTGATGCGATAGTACTTCTCAAACTCGTCTGTCATGTGAGTGAAATCTGGAATAGGAGAAGAAAAAGAAGGTGAGGGTGAAAATGATGTGTTGTCCTCCTCATTGAGTTCATAATGCCGTCGCAAGGCCTCCAGTGATTATGAGAAGCCTGACAGGACATCATGGGGTCTCGAGAAGAAGGTGTTTGAGATATTACAAGTCACTTACGTGGCATTTGTGTGCCTTGCGTAAAACCAAGCTCTCCACAATATCCGTAGGATACTCTTTACAAGAGCACTGACTCTGATACCATGTTAAGAAAACTGCTAGGGTTTGCACTAAGGAAACATAGACAGTACGACCATGATTGAAACACAAAGAAAGAAACAATGACTGTGTAAACCTGAGCAAAATGCAAAAACATAAACACTAACAAAGAGAGAAGAGAACTTTGAAGTGAATGAATCAATGTTGTAAATGAAGGAAAGAGTGTACAGAATGCTCAAAGCGAGAGCTTTCCAACAACTGGTGGCTCACGAGGAAGCGGGCTGAGGGAGATGTTGATGTGTATCATCCAACTGGAGATAAATCCGGAGTGTTGTAACCACCAGTTTGAACTGAAAGAGCCCCCTCTATTGAAATTCACATTCGCAAATCCATGTGGATCCTGTACCTCAAAAGAAGAAACATGCGAGGGTTTTGATTCATGCAATTCGGTCTGGTAAAGGCGAAGAAGATGGATCACTAGACGTCCCAAATGCCATATGTCCTGCATGATCGGAGAGGTGGCCAGCCTCACCAACCGGTCTGAATGTGGTAGCAAAATTGGTAGAAGGGTTGTTAACATCACTGTACTACTTGGTGTAAACATCACTGTACTTATGCGATAGTACTCCTCAAACTTCTCCTTTGTCATGAGAGTGAAATTTGGAACAGAAGAAGAAAAAGAAGGTGAAGGTGGAAATGGGGTGTTGTCCTTCTCATCGAGTCCATAATGCCGTCCCAAGGCCTCCAGTGATGGAGAAGCCTGACAGGATATCATGGGGTCCCGAGAAGAAGGTGTTTGAGTTATTATGAGTCACTTACGTGGCGCTCGTGTGCCTTGCGCAAAACCAAGCTCTCGACAATATCCACAGGATACTCTTTACAAAAGCATCGACTCTGATACCATGTGAAGAAAAGTGCTAGGGTTTCCACTAAGGAAACATAGACAGTATGACCACAACTTAAATACAGAAACAAACAATGACTGTGCAAAACTGAAACCCTAAACACAAAATGCAAAAACACAAACACTAACAGAGAGAGAAGAGAACTCTAAAGTGAATGAATCAATGCTGTAAATGAAGGAAAGAGTGTACAGAATGCTCAAAGGGAGAGTTGTCCAACAACCGGTGGCTCATGGGGGAGAGGACTCAGGGAGGTGTCGGTGCGTGTCATCCATTGGAGACAAATCTCGAGTGTTGTAACCACCAGTTGGAGCTGAAAGAGTGTTGAATGTGGAAGGGCAGGAGGCTGGTCACCAAAATGCAGCAATCTAGAGGCTGAAATCTGGTAAATGCAGCAGTGTACCACCTGTTGCAGTGTGGGAAACTAATCACCAAGGTTGTAAATAGCTAGGCAACAGTTGGGGAAGGTGAGTCGGATGCTGTCAAGGCTTGCACTGACAAAAATGCCAACAAACTGATGACGATGAGGGAGCACATAAGCAAGGCAGTCAGGCTGATGATGATGTGGTAGTAGTCATGGGGGTTGGACAGCCCACTGATGGAAGGCTGATGGGTGAAATCTAACTGGTGGCGTAAGAAATCTGCACCCAAGGATAAGTCTGAATTGTGGCAACCTATCTATTTATAGATGTGGAAAGATCCTCCCAAATTAGGGTTTCCATTGAACTCTCTTGAATTGCTCTCGACCAAGCTCTCCACAATATGCGTAGGATACTCTTTACAAGAGCACCGGCTCGGATACCATGTCTCACTAGAAACTTGTCGTAGATCTTGAGATGTTTTGTTCAGAGAAGTAGCTTGGAAGATATAAAACCAAAGAAAAGAAAGTTGATCAGTCAAAGTTGTTCAGAGAAGAATGAGAAATACTCAGCGATTTGGAGCAGCATTGACAAGGTGACAGACTACCACACAAGGAAAGGCATGGAGGCCCTCCGAGATGTATGCAAGGCGCATGACCAAGACATCAACAACATCAAGGGCTGGCCGCAAAGTACTCCATTCTTTGGATCCCAAACTCTCCATGCAATAAATACAAGGATATTTTGCATTGGCCCCATTACTTAATCCAAGCATACATTTTATACTTTTTAAGTCAACACTCATATGCCATTTAACATTAAAACTACCAACACCATTGACTATCAACATTTCACCTTCACTTTGAGAATGGCAGCAATGTGCGCGGAAATTGCACACCAAATCAAGGAGGAAATAAGCACAAAAGTGCAAGAATGGAAGAACGAAATCTACGCTAAGATCACATCACACTTCACCTCCTGGAAGGTGGACATTGAAACGTCCCTCCAGGAGAGAAACAGGGTGATCGAAAAACTGAGGCACGAGCTCGATGAATATAGAAACCAGCTGGACCTACTCAAGAAGGAGGAAGGAGAAATCACCGAAACAACGCCCACCAAGGTGCAATCCGAGATCAACGAGCTGAAGACACAAGTAACAAAGGAGCTCAACACGTGGGCGAACATAGTGAAACAAGCACAAGCCGAAGTGGCCGAGAACTCCAAATGGATTGAGGTAGCCAAGACGTCACCAACAAAGAAGGAGGAGTTTGTGAATGCAGCACTGGAGGAGGAGAAAAGGAGAAAGCTTAGAGCGCTCCACATCCGGGTGGTCGGATGGAAGGAAGGGGATAGCCCCCTAGCAGATGCCCAACAGATATGTGAAAATCTGGGAGTAGAGGACCCTCAAATAGTGGAGAATGCATGGCGTGTAGGGAAAGACCTCACCAAGGGAAGGCCTCTTATCCTCAAATTTGCCAACTTAGAATCCAGACGAGCCTTCCTCTCTAAAAGGACAGCTCTAAAAGGGGAAAAAGTCTACCTAGAGGATGACCTCACACCCGCACAGGTGGCACACCGTAAAGAATGCATGCCACAGGTCCTGGAGGCTCGCAAAGCGGGAAAATGGGCAGTATACAGAGATGGTTGGGTCATCATCACAGATAAGCGCCAACGACGGGGCGTGGCCTATGAGACCCACCTGAGTTTTGCAGTGTGGAACTGCAACGGAGCTATGAAAACAGATGCAGGATTATTCCAGGAGACCTTCACTGGCAAGGACATCGTCCTCTACACAGAAACCCACCAAAGCCCAGGCACCTACTTACCAGAAGTGAGGGGATATAGATGGGAGACGGCATGCCGCCCTAGAGCCCGAACAAAAGGAGGGACCCGAGGGTCCGGAGGGGTGGCTGTGTTGTACAGGGAGGAGCTACAGCCCATGGTGCAAGTCATGCGGAAAGATGAGGAAGCCTGGTTCATGTGGATCCGGATACACACAGATCGCCCCCGAGACATATACATGGCGATGTGCTATTTCCCACCAGCACACTCCCCATACGCACCACAGAAGGGTGAGTCACCATACCTACCACTGTACGAAGATATCATGCACTACTGCAGCTTGGGGGATGTCATGTTGGCTGGAGACTTCAATGCACGCACAGCACAAAGGTAGACCCCCTTCTTCGAGAGCGAAGACCACATGTACAAAGAGATTGCACCGGAGGAGATAGGACTCAACCAGGCATCACAGGACACAGCTGAATGCACTGAATATGGCGAACACCTACTGGCATTAGGGGGGGTACACGGACTGGCCATCCTCAACGGTCTCGACAGATGGCCCGGGTCGGATGCCCCACACACACAAGCACGCGGCCAATTGCATCGGACGGGGGGCACATGGAGCACCCACACAGAAACTGGGAGCAAGCACAGTGGACTATATCCTCGGCTCTCTATCACTTATCCCCGATGTCCAGTCCTTTAAAATATCACCTCGCCCACTCGCAGTGGCTGCCGACCATGCATACCTGCAATTTGACATAACCTGCAGGTATGACCTAACCCCCCCAGCAAGCAACCCCCCAAGATTCCCCAGGTACCACTTTACCAGCCTAACGGCAAGCGCATACTCCGACCATCTCTATTGGAGCTTGCAAGAAATGAATCCCCATGCACCCCTGGAGGAGGTCACAGCACAGTTGGCGGGCACACTACACACCTCGGTTGCCGAATACTTCCCCCACATCCCCCTTCCCCCACCCCACCCCTCCAAACAAGAATGTCCCACAGAATAGCTGGTACGACGCAGAGTGCAGGGAAACCCGGCTCCGTCTTCAACAGGACGAAGCACGGGGAGTACACACGCATAAACAGGCACGCTTGATCTTCCGTCGCCTAGTGCGACAGAAGAAACGAGCCTAGCTCTCCAAAGTGGAACACGAATTCTACCAGCTATTCTTAGGACAGGACAGCAAAGAGGCATGGAAGGCGTTTCAGGAACCCCGAGCCCAGACGCCCATCACCTCCCCGGACACTTTGCACGCATATGCAACCTCACTATACGAAGTACCCAAGCAGCCCCAGCTACCCCGGCCCCCAGGGAGCAGACCCGGATCATCCACATTCTTTAGCACGGGGCGGGTTCGGGACGCCATTGATAGACTCCAAAATGGCCGTGCCCAAGACCACGAAGGCTTGGTAGCAGAGCATTTGACCCATGCTAGAGACATACTGGCACCTCTCCTAGCACACATGTTCAACAGAGCCCTATGCGAAGGCTTCCCAGCCAGTTGGTCAGCCAACACCATAATACCTATCTTGAAGGCCGGAGACCTCATGGTTCCCACGAACTACCGAACAGTCATGGTTGGCCATGTACTAGCCAAGCTCTATGGATCCATACTGGACCACGAGCTGAGCAAGTGGGCAGAGCAACACCAACACCGAGGAGCAGGACAAGCAGGGTTTAGGAGGGGGTTCTGCACCCTTCACCATATCCTCACACTGAGAGCCATCATAGAGGAGGGCAGAGCACATGGAAGATGGGTGTACTGCTGCTTCGTGGACTTCCGCAAGGCCTTTGACATAGTCCCACGAGCAAGGCTCACGCAGAGACTACAGGAACTGGAGGTACCAACCGAAATACGATGGGGGATACTGGCACTATACGAATCAGTAACGGGCCGAGTTCGGGCACCGGGAGGGCTGTCAAAGGAGATCACCAGCACCATCGGAGTCAAGCAAGGATGCCCACTCTCGCCCACCCTATTTGGCCTCTACATTGATGAGATCTCAGAGTACATAGATAGATTGGGCGAGGAGGGATCGAGCCTGGGAGGGACACTGATACCTATCTTACTATATGCGGACGACATAGTCCTCATCTCCAGCACATCCGAAGGGCTACAGTGCCAACTGGACGCACTACAGGCCTTCTGCCAAGACAAAGACCTAACTGTGAACCTGGGGAAAACCAAGGTCATGGTGTTCAACACGTCAACCCAATGGCTCCGACGGTCGGTAGCCCCCTTCACATACGGCGGAGAAACCGTGGACGTGGTCCAAAGACACGTCTATCTGGGGATTACATTCTCTGGACCGAAATTTACCCTGAGAAAAGCCGCGGAAGATAGACTAACCCGAGGCTATGCAGCCCTCGGGTCAATGGAGAATCAATGTGCCCGCATACAGTTCCAGGAAACCCGGACAAAGCTCTGGCTTTTTGACACCTTGGTCACACCAGCCCTCCTGTACGGGGCTCCCATATGGGGGTCCAATGTCTACCACACGCGGAGGGCCCCACAAGATCAGCCACTGCCTAAGGAGGAGGCCACCTATGAGGGATGGGAGCAGATGGAGAGACCCTTAATACTTATGATCTCATGGATGATCCGAAGCAAGCCCTCCGTACCACACGAGATCATCCGCGCAGAGCTGGGGGCACCGCCCCTCGTGGCTGAGGCCCTCTTCCAGACCGTGACCTTCTTGCGCCGAATATGGGACCTGCCCCGGCACCGGTACCCCAGACTCGCCATGAAGTCATCCAAACAGCTAGCAACACAAGGGGACACTGAGTGCTGGTATGCCCGAACAGAGACCTGGCTACGGCTCCATGGCTTGCACATGGACCACCTCCCCCCACTACAATACAGCCTAGACTGCCCACACCTGGAGCTCAGCCGAGAGGAGGTAAATCGCATCACCAGAATGGATATCATCCAGACAGACACTGCCAGGACATGGGTGACCCCCACATCGGAACTAGGAATCAAGAAGGCTTTCTACTGAGAACACTTCCTGCATATCTCCCCGGACGGCTTCATCACCCGCCCAAGCTACATGGACACACACCTGTCTCACGGGGTTAGAAGTGCCATCGGACAGATCCGCACGTCCTCACACCAACTACGGGTCGAAACGGGCAGATACGGGGCCAACCCCCTCCCCCAAGAAGACCGAATCTGTTAGCTCTGCCATCTCAAGCCAGAGATAGAGGAACACTATATCTGTAGATGCCCAGTGTACTACGAAATCCGGGGACGCTTCCACTGCCTATTCAGCGAAGGATTCGGACCACTCTCCAAGGTGATGGAATTCAAAGACCAGAGATGCCTGGGGCTCTTTCTACTGGAAATACGACGCCACAGAGACCACCTCCTACGAACCACGGAGCAAAGACAAGGAGCCACCAACCAACACACACTCAACGACTTCTACCAAATACCAGCTACCCTCCCCACCACCGAGCCCCCACCAGCCCAACCGGCCTCTTGACCCTCGCGGGCCACCTTAGAAATAGCCATAGCGAGAGGTAAAGCCCGGCGCCCACGCCCCGCCGGCCCCCGTCCCCGCAGAAGACACTGGTCGAAGATACAAGGGATACTACGCTGCCATCGGAGGGCCCTTCCCCGCCGCTTTAGCCTCTCCATGCTAGACCGACCCATGCGGGACATCTTAGGATGAATACCCCAGGAGCAGTTCCACAGCGCACTGGGAGTACCTCTAGATTGTATCTAGTTCAGATATCATTTTGTACCTACTTAATTTAGTTCAACATAGCATAAATGTTAGCTTCACTGGGACTTTTGAAATCTCCCAGACATTTGTATGCAACATTTTGGTCTCATAGGCCAACTTGGCCTGTTTTGTAGACGTTAATATAACTTTCTTTCTTTCTTTCTTCTATCTTCTTCAAGCTCTCTGTCGATTAACTAAAATTAACTAAGTACAACTACTACTAATTTATTTCATAATTTAACTGATTTCTTAGGAATTAACTAATAAACAATCTACAAATACTAACTAACTATTTCTAACAACTAACTACTAAGTAGTAACTATTGTACGAGTATTGCAAGGTGGGTGCATTTGCAAAAGCAGGAGTATTGTATGAGCTTCGTGTTAGGGATGTTGTCCCTTGGAGTTTGCTTATTGCACGATATGCACAACATGCGCAAGGTAAGGAAGAAGCACTGAAATGTTTTGATACACAGTCACACGGGATGCACATGATGCATGGAACCCGACATGGCAAGCAGATCAGCAAGTTCCAATGCAAACTCCTACTTATGGGCATCACAATTGGGACTCATCTTTTTATGGTTATTAACATGAAGACTATCATGGGCAGCTTGTGCAAGTGGACATGGACAATCATCTTTTACAATGCCGAGCTACTAGAGTACTTCGTCAAGACCTTGCTCACCACCATCCATGTTGTCCTTCTCCCAAAGAAAGCCAACAAGGATGAGAAGTCCTTGCACAAGTATCAAGACACCTGGCCGTATACCGCCTTTGCCATGCCGAACAATAGGGCTCATGTGAAAGAGATTGAAAAGGATTTGAACAAGGAGGCTCTTTGCAAAGGGCTGCGATGACTCAGTCTGCCTTGACAAAAGAGAAAAGAGAACTTTGAGAGCAGCAACAGAGGACCATGTTGGACTCCATTTCCAAAGATTTGAATCAACCTTGGGAGGATTCGATGCTAGAGATAGGGGAGAGGCATTCGGCATAGGAGCTTCATGGTGTTGGACTTTGTGCCTACAATATGCCTTAGTGGAAGAAGGATGCATTTGGAAAGGCACCCACTTTTGGTTAGAGATTAAAGCTTTCAATTCAAGAACAGAGACAGAGTCTTTCCATATATAGGTTAAAGGCCTTTACAGTAGGTTCAGGAGGGGGAAAAAGAAGGAGAAATCAAAGGAAAAGAAAGAAGAGGTTAAGAAGAATGACAAGAAAAAGTCCAAGAAGAATGACAAGAAGAAATCAAAGGAATGAGAGAGTCCATCTTATCATGGTCTCCATACATTATGGCAAGCCACATCACATGATTACTTGGCTAATCGTGGATAGTGGGGCCTCTTTCTACATGAGTTACCATGCTAGGATTGGCTTCAAGACATGAAATCCATCGGTGTTGACAACTCTTCTGTACCCTTTCATGGATTGTAAAGGAGGATACAACTCTTGCTTCTTTCACGAGCCTTGGCTCGTGGTAGTGGAGCCTCTTTCCACAGAGATGATATCCATTCCATCACCACATCGGCGCGATGACAACTCTTTTATAACCATTAGGGGAGTGGAAACCATTCCCCTATTGCCGGATCTGCAATCCTCTTCTTTTTATTACCTTTTTTGAGGGCCTATTTGTCAGAGTGCAGCGGTGCGGAAGCGTAGGACTGAGAGAGAGAGAACGCAGAGAGAAAAGGGAGAGAAAGAGACAGTGTACAATGAAGATCTGCTGTATAAAGAATGCTGAATACAAAGATATACACGGGCGCAGTGCGCTGGACTGCGTGTCTCCACCTCGACGATGCGACCTGCTGTCCACCTCGAAGTCTGCACTGTCTGCTGTCTGAAATCTGTGAACAGAGACAGAAATCTGCACGGCACCGGTCTGTAATCTGCGACAGAGAATAGTGGCCAGACTGCTGAAAACGTCAGCAATAAATAGGCGAAAAATCACCTAGAACAGGGCTCAAAAATGGGGCGCAGCCTGGAATAAAATGGCTGCAGGCAGTCGGACTGCCACGTGGCAGTCCGACTGCACAGTCCGACTGTGCAGCTGGTCCGACTGCTGGACCAGCTGTGCTGCTGCCTAAAAAACAGGCTATGAACTCTAACACCCCCTCTCAGAGCCTGGACAGGGCAGAAGCCTGAGGGATTTGGAATGTTGCCGAAGTAGAGCCTGAGGAAGCGCCTTCGTAAACAAATCCGCAAGATTATCCTCCGTCTTGCAATACTCCACAGTGATGGTCTCATCCAGAAGCTTTTCTCGAATGAAGTGGTACTGAATCTCAATGTGCTTCGTCCGGGCATGAAAAACAGGGTTCCTTGCCAAGGCAATGCAACTCTCATTGTCATATCGCAGCAATGTAGGACGAGTCTGGGGGCACCCAAGCTCCTCCAACAATCTCCGAAGCCACACAACCTCGCATGTGGTGGAAGATGCGGCCCGATACTCCGCCTCAGTAGACGAAAGGGCTACCGTGGGCTGCTTCTTGCTACTCCATGAAATAACACCTGCACCCAAAGTAAAACAGTAACCTGTTGTAGACCGCCTGTGGTCCACGTCACCGGCCCAATCCGAGTCGCTCCAACCTGCAAGTACAAGATGTGACCCATTTGTCCCTGCGGGGTAATGAATCCCCAAATCAGACGTCCCCCTCAGATACCGAAGTATCCTCTGAGCAGCCTGTCAATGCACCGTCTTAGGTTCACTCATGAACCCTGCCAAGAGCCCAACAGCAAAACATAGATCAACCCTGGTGTTGAGAAGCCAAATCAAAGACCCTATCAACTGTCGATAGCGGGAAGCATCCGCCAAAGGAGAAGCTGAGTGGGAAGTGGCCTTCCAGTTCGGATCCATAGGAGTAGAGAGAGCCCGACAATCTTCCATCTCAAAAGTCACCAAGAGCTCCTGTACATATCTCTGTTGGGAGAGAAAGATCCCCCTTTGAGACTGATAAATCTCATGGCCTAAAAAGAAATGGAGTAGCCCCAAATCCGTCATCTCGAACGTCCGATGTAAAGCTGACTTTGTCTCCTGGACCTGCTGTGCATCATCACCTGTGACAATCAAATCATCAACATATAATACAAACAGCACACAACCTTCCCCGGAAGTGTGAACATACAGCTGCGGATCGGCCTTGGACCGCCGATATCCCAACTGAGTCTGGAGGAACGAATCAATCTTCTCGTTCCAAGCTCGCGGGGCCTGCTTGAGGCCATACAGGGCCTTCTTCAACCTGTAGACTTTCCCATCTGAAGAACCAAAGCCAGGAGGCTGCTCGAGGTAGATCTCCTCCTTCAAATCACCATTCAGGAAGGCCGACTTCACATCCAGCTGATAAACAGGCCATCTCCTATGGCCAGCCAAAGCAAGAACAGCTCTAATGGTTGCCATACGAGCTGTAGGGGCAAAGGTGTCATGACAGTCAATCCCTGGGCGCTGGGCAAAACCCTTAGCAACAAGGCGAGCCTTGTGCTTATCCAAAGTACCATCACTGAGATATTTGGTCTTGAAGACCCACTTGACTCCAATCACCTTCTTCTTCGGGGGGCGTGGCACAAGTGACCAAGTGCCATTCCTCTCAATAGCCTCCAACTCAGCTTCCATAGCTTTCTTTCATGGGGCGGACTGTAAAGCCTCCTTTACGGAGGTGGGCTCTCGATCTTGCATAACTCGGGACATCAAACAATAATTGGAGCAAACAAGCTCCGAAGAATGCGCCTGGTGTCTCCGTGACCGCCGCGGACCATCCTGCGGTCCCCACTCCTCAGGAACCCCCTTGATCCTTGAATCATGGAGTGTGTCACGGGCCCAGCGAGGAGGAGGCCGAACCTCCCCTCGTCGTTCTCCATCAGTAGAAGACTCTGGAATGTCCATCGGTGGTAACTCCTCAGAAGGATCCGGTGGAACAGTAGACACTGTGTCAGAAACAGAATAATAATCAAACGGCACAGGCTCCAGTGGAACTGTAGAAGGAGCCAAACTCTCCCCTGGATCTCCAAGAAAGGGATGCTCCTCACCCGTTGAAGAAGCCGGAACCTCCACAAACCGCACATCACGGCTAGTATATACATCCCGCTTGACGGGATCATACAGTCGGTAGCCTTGGGACTGGGAGCTGTAGCCAACAAATACCTGTTTTCGGGAAGCTGCTTCAAATTTGTCACGGTGAGCCTTGGGAATGTGAACATAGGCATCACACCCAAAGACCCGAAAGTAAGAAACATCTGGCTTCGTCCCAAAATAAGCCTCAAATGGAGTCATCCCTTCCACGGCCGAAGTAGGGGATCGATTAAGGATGTGGACTGCAGTAGCCACAGCCTCGGCCCACAGAACCTGAGGGGTCTGTCGGTGCTCCATCATGGTGCGCGCCATCTCGATCACACTGCGGTTCTTTCGTTCTAGAATACCATTTTCTTGAGGAGTATTGGTATTGGCAAACTCCTGGTGAATTCCTCTATCTGCACAAAACCGAGCAAATTCATTAGACACAAATTCACCTCCCTTGTCGGATCGCAAGGTCTTCAACTTCCGGCCTGATCGGTTCTCCTCAAAGAGAAGCCAATCCTTGAAGTGCGAGAAAGCTTCTGACTTTAGTGCCAAAAAATAGGCCCATGTCATCCTGCTGTAGTCATCCACGATCAGCATGAAGTACGAGCTCCCACGCAGGGACTCATTCCTCATAGGGCCACATAGATCCGTAGATACTAGCTCCATCGGTGAAGTAGACCGTCGCGAAGCTGTGTGGGGAATGGCATCCTGATGCTGCTTCCCCCGTATGCAGGAGACACTTGCATGGGAAAAGAAAAGATTATGTTTTTATAGCATTATAAATTTACGTAGCATAACTTGCATGCATAAGCAACTTGCATGTATAAGTAGATGTATGAAAAGAAAAAGGGTTATATTTCATTTGATGAAAAGCATATAGGATGCAATACGCATGAAATGATAGTTACATTCAATATGAAAGATAGGTTAAGTTAAGTTAAAATGTTGCTTAGTATTGCGCTTGCAGAGTTAATCCAGTGTTCTTGTACTTAGATCGTTCTATGTTGCGAGTAAGAGAGGGTACCAGGCCTTAGGACACGAATACTAGTAATATCGACAAACAAAGGGATGTAATTCCTCAAGATAGGCACTGCTACCTATCTCGTGCAACTAGTCTGCAAGGTCATATGCTTTTGCAACTAAATCATAAGATGCTACTACTACATCTTAGGCCAAGGGAGGCGAGATCTAATTACAAGTTAGATTCGTTAAGAAGTCGAGTAGTCGCCCTACTACAACTCTCTCTCTTGGGGACCGATTTGTCAAACTTAGGGAAATTGTGAATTGCCAAGAAGCAAATTGACCAACCGAGGACGATGGGGTTGTCCAAGATCTATTTGACTATAGTACAAGGAGACCTAAGGTAATGAAAATTGGAGTCGGTAGGGTATAAACCCTAACCCAAAGAAACAAGCAACCTAGCTTGTCAAGCCCTTAGAATCTCGCCAAGTCGCGAACGATCCAGGATCGAATGCTGGGAGTATTCAGGAAGAAGGAATCACACCTTAGCATATCCGGCAACCCTCGAACAAGCTGTCCCCGTGACGCCTTCCGAAGATAGTCATAGTTCAGGTGACCAAACCTAGCATGCCATAATTCAGACTATGACTGTGAGGTAAGAAGAAGAGTAGAGAGGGCAGTGGAAGACTTCAGTTTGTAAATGCCGTTCTCCTCATATCCAGATGATAGAACCTTCCTCAATTCACGATCAAGGACTCGCATTGTAGAACTGTCAAACTCCACCAGAAGACCAAGGGAGCAAATCTTATGGACTGAAAGGAGATGGTACCCCAATCCTGGTACATGCAAAACCTCTGAGGTATGGGTGCCACCTCGTCCATCCGGAATAAGCTGCATCTTACCCCGACCTGCAATAGAAACTGAAGAGCTGTCTCCAATGAGAACCTGCCCACGCGAAGGTCGCAGCTGGGCAACACCATCTGATGAAGGAGTCATGTGCCGTGAGGCACCACTATTAATAATCCACTCTCGAGATTGGGAAGCCGCCATCGCAGCATCAGAAGCATTCGGTGAAGCGTCCTCAATGACAACTAAATGTAGAAATGCAGCTGATGAGGGTGCAGCCACCGCTCCAGAATCCTTGGTTTCCTTCTTCTTGGTGTCCTTCGAGTCTTTGTCAGGGCAATCCTTCTTCCAATGGCCAGTCTTTCCACAAATATGGCATGTGGAGTCTTTGTCCTTGTCCTTCTCCTTGTCCTTCTTGGACTTGTTATCCCCCTTCTTCTTCTTTTGGTCCTTCCCCTTCTTCTGAGAGGCTTGACCTGTCAACGCCTCCGTCTTGGAAGCATTCTGTCCCTTTAACTGTTCCTCTTGGTCCAAGACCATAGGAACCAACTCTTCCCACCGAAGAGTAGACTCTCGCCCGGAAGCAATAAGGGCAGAGTAAAATGTACCGAATCGTGGCGGCAACTGGGACAAGAGGGTAATCGCCATGTCTTCGGAGGAAATTGGCTTCCCCGCATTCTGAACCTGCATCTGTAGCTGCCTTAGCTTGTTAATGTGTTCCCTTAGCGAAGAAGACTTATTGACGGACAAGGTCCGCATCTGTACCTCCAAAGAAACCCTCTTCATCAGGGTCATCCGATTGTACATTTGATCAAGCTCCAGCCATATCTCACGAGCCACCGTTAAGTGCTCGATGTGAGCGATCACGGCTGTAGTGCATGATAGAAAGAGAAAGGATCGAATCCTGGCATTCAGTTTGTCCCAATGAGACTGGGCCCTGGCCAACTCCGCACGAGCATCGGAAGAGAGTTTGGACTCATCTCTTACTGAAGGCCGGTCAATATCTTCCTGTACCAACTCCGCCAAATCATAGGACTCCAGAATGGCCAACATCATAACGCGCCAAATGCGGTAGTTGTCGCCGTCGAGCTTCTGATCTGTAGGAAGAGCCGGTAGGACAGGCACCTTCCGGTCCATAATCGCCTGGAACTCCAAGTCCATCTCTGTAGACATCTTCACCTGCAATGCCTTCTCAAACGCAAAAGCAGCTCCCTCTGACTGGGTAAACTCAGCCTGCTAAGGCTCTTCCGCGTCTCGAAGCTTCTTCACCCGCCGGAGGCGATGAAAAAGCAAAACCTGCACTTTTAGGTTGAAAACTTAAACTTTCTCCGCGTCAAACAGCAGTAAACAGCAGCAAATCCACCACCTGTACTCCTTTCCTGTGCGCCCACACTCGTTTCAGCCTTGTTCCAAGGCGCAGCTCTCCTGTCTGCCCTTAAACGCAAAAAACGCAAATTTGTGTCGCGATGGAAACTCCTCTTCAGGTTGATTCTGTGCTCAGGCAGCCCTCAAACACTGCTCTGATACCATGTCAGAGTGCAGCGGTGCGGAAGCGTAGGACTGAGAGAGAGAGAACGCAGAGAGAAAAGGGAGAGAAAGAGACAGTGTCCAATGAAGATCTGCTGTATAAAGAATGCTGAATACAAAGATATACACGGGCGCAGTGCGCTGGACTGCGTGTCTCCACCTCGACGATGCGACCTGCTGTCCACCTCGAAGTCTGCTGCAGTCTGCATTGTCTGCTGTCTGAAATCTGTGAACAGAGACAGAAATCTGCACGGCACCGGTCTGTAATCTGCGACAGAGAATAGTGGCCAGACTGCTGAAAACGTCAGCAATAAATAGGCGAAAAATCACCTAGAACGGGGCTCAAAAATGGGGCGCAGCCTGGAATAAAATGGCTGCAGGCAGTCAGGCAGTCCGACTGCACAGTCCGACTGCTGGACCAGCTGTGCTGCTGCCTAAAAAACAGGCTATGAACTCTAACACTATTAGGATAAGGCTTTCAAGGCATGTCCTCACACATAGCCATGCACATTGAAGCATTAAGATATGCTTGTAATATATATGTGTGTGTGTGTGTGTGTGTGTGTGTGTGTGTTTTCTTTTGTCAATGCCAATAGTACTCATCAAAACGCAGTTTGCTGGGTGATTGCAAATTTCGGAAGATGTCTTATCATGAGTTTCAGGGATTTGATGACTCAGATGAAGAGATTCTGTCTAGACACTCATCTGAGCGGAGTCGTGGTTATCGGGAGTATGTTGATCATCAACGGGGAGGAGACTCCTCAAACCCATCCTTCTTCTGCCTATCTATCATAGAGGGCTCGATCTATAGTGAAGGCTCTGTCAGAGAAGGCTATGTCGGAAGTGAAGATGCCTTCCTTGAGATACAATGAATGCCCCATTAGAGAAGGCTCTGTTAGAAGAGTGAAGATGCCTTCCTTGATCCCCTCTATTCAGGTGCCTATACTTCCTTGTACAGTGAAGGACCCATCGGTGAAAGCTCCCTCGGAGAGGGCTCCATATACAATGAAGGCCTCGTTCAAGAAGGCTCTGGCGCTAGAAGTGAAGATGCCTCTCCTGATCCCTTCTATTTAGGTGCCTATACTCTCTTCTTTGCCCAAAGAAGACATTGGATGGTTTAAACTATTCATTATGGTCTTGAAAGGTGGAGTGCATCGTCGACATCTTTGATCTTTGGGAGCTCGTTTCTTTGCCTATTACTCGTCGTCGTGAGGAGGATCTCAATGGTGGACCGTCCATGGATCGTGCCGCCCTCTGGGATTGGCTCAACTCTGGAGCCCGGATCCTTTATCTTTATGAGTCTACAAGATATTGTTCTTGTACATGTTTGCAAGTTGAAGATTGTGGCAGAAGTGTGAAGTAAGCTTGCATCTTTGTATCAGGACAAGACATTTGCCCATAAGATTTCCCTTGCAGATGCTCAATCTTGATGATTCTTCTGCAATGAAGAAGCACATCACGAAGATGGAGAATATGAGAGGTGAGCTTGCCTCTCTTGGACGGATGATCTTTTCTGAGGATATGGCTATAATCCTCTTGACTCAGCTGCCATTTCTCGGCTCGATGTCTTCTACACCAGCCTCATCACCTCGAGGACCCGTGAGAAACTCTTATGGAAGGAGCTTTCATTGCTCGTCTTGGAGCATCACGAGCGACTTAGAGAGGTGGGGGCCACTGGCTCTGGCTCCACCAAGTCATTTATTGCAGGAACAGGTGGTAGGAAGAAGAAGCAGAAGGAGAAGGCCAAGGAAAAGAAGGAAGAGAACAAGAAGGATTCGAAGGAGAAGAAGCCCAAGTGCCCATACTATGGGAAGGACACTCACCCCGAGGAGAAGTGTTGGCAGAAGCACTCCCATTTAAAGCAAAAGGAGAAGGATTCGAAGGTGAACCAAGCCACGATAGTCTGTCTTTGTACATGTATTTGTCGAGGAGGATATAACTTTTGCTTCTACCACTCAGAAAAAGCCTTGACTCGTGGATAGTGGAGCTTCTTCTCACATGACGTACATGAAGGATTGGCTTTAGGAGGACATGCGTTGCAGAGGGGAGCACTGTCACCGTTGGTGACAACTCTACAGCTCCCTTTTGAGGTGTAGGGACTCTATCTTTATTCTGTAACAGGCAATCTTCTTTGGCCAAGGTTCCCTATGCTGCAAATTTGGGTTTTAACCTATTGTCTTACACAACTAGGTACTCGAGTTGTCTTTACCTAGGCCGCAGTTATCGATCTACTACAGGTGTAACTCTTAGGACATGTACACATGAGGGTGGGCTATACAAGCTCACAGCCTTAGACGCGATTTCTTCCCATAAGCTTGGGCCTCTTTGGCATGTTGGTTATGGTCAACATTGATGCGATACGATGGGCTTCTCAAAAGAAGATGGTGGAGGGACTTCCCGATTTCCCTTCTCTTTACACCTTATGCCCTAGCTACTTGAGGGGCAAGCAACATGAGCAGTAGCCACATCCACAGGTTGCCACTAGGCGGGCTTCTGCACCGTTGGAGTTGGTTTACATCGATCTTTGCAGTCCTATGGGCAGGACCTCCCTTGGGAATGCCAAGTATTTGATGGTGGTGGTTTATGATTTTAGTCGTTATATGTGGCCTTATTTTATGGAGTACAAGAGTGAGGCGTACTCTCGATTCTGCAAGTGGAAGATGTTTGTGCAGATGCAAACTACTTCCACTAAGCCTGATGTGTCTTATTTCAAGGTTTTTGGGTGCGATGCTTATGTTCACATCTTGAAGACACAATGAGATAAGTTTGAAGTGGCTTTTTGAAGAGAGATGTTTGTTGGATATAGGTCGCAGTCGCAAGGCTACTGACTGTATGATCTCGTCAAGGGAGATGTCTAGACGCGAGTCAAGATGTCCGATTCATGGAGACACCAACTTTAGAGGGGGGTTAGGAGAACCTTGTACTTGGAGATCTAGAAGATAGTTGGGCGCGAGCAGTGACTGTTTCCTTGGAGCCCATGCCTCTTGAGAAGCCTTTCTTTGTGGATGAGGAGTCTGCTTCAACACAACCGCCACCCCTACTCCTTCTGTACAGTCCGATGTTGTAAAGATTTCAGTCGATATGGTGAGTGACAAGGAGAGATTTGGCCTCCTTGTTGGTGAGTGACAAGCAGAGATCCAGTCTTCTCATCGTTGGGCACGTGATACACTCCGTGATGTAGGAATTGAGGGGGTCCTTGAGGAGTGGCAGCCGCAGGATGGCCCACGGTGTTCTCGGAGGAACTGTGCACATTCCACAGAGCCTGTTTGCACTAATTCCTGTTTGATGACTCGTGCATTGCAGGATAGAGCCCAACTGCGTGAAGGAGGGTTTGCAGTCTTATCATTGGCGGAATGCTATGGAGCAGGAGTTGGAGGCGATTGAGAGGAATGGCACTTGGTCTCTTGTGCCATGGCCTCCTCATTGCAAGATGATTAGGTGATTGGCGTCGAATGGGTCTTCAAGACTAAATACTGGAGTGACGGCACTTTGGATAAGCACAAGGCCCACCTTGTTGCTAAATGTTTTGCGCAATGCCCACTAGGAGTCAACTTTCATGATACCTTTGCACCTACAGGTCGGATGGCGACCATACGTACTGTTCTTGCCTTGGCTAGCCATAGGAGATGGCCAGTCTATTAGCTAGATGTGAAGTTTGCCTTCTTGAATGGAGATTTGAAGGAGGAGATCTATGTTAAGAGCAGCTTGCTTCTGTTCATTGGATGGTAAAGCCTACAGGTTGAAGAAGGCCCTCTATGGCCTCAAACAGGCTTCACGTGCTTGGAACGAGAAGATAGACTCGTTTTTTCGAGCAGAGATCAAGGTATTGGCCCTCCACGGCCAATACACAGCTTTATGTCCACATGTCGGAGGAGGGGGAACGAGTTTACTTTGTGCTTGATGTGGACAATTTGATTTTGACATATAATCATGTATAGATGGATGGTCAAGGAAACCAAGGCAGCATGCCACGAGAAGTTCGAGATGACAAACATGGGACTTCTCCATTTCTTCTTGGGGCATGAGATCTATTAGACTCGGATGGGGATTTTCATTTCGCACCAACGTTATGTGTAGGAGCTCTTGACTACATTTGAGATGGAGGGATGCAAGTCCATATCATCTCCTATGGATCCGAACTGGAAGGCCACAGCCCATGTTGACTCACGTTTGGCGGATGCTACCCATTACAGGCAATTGATTGGGTCCTTGATTTGGCTTCTCAATACTCGTATTGATTTGTGTTATTCTGTAGGTTTATTGGCCAGGTTCATGACCGAACCCAAGGAGGTACACTAGCAAGCTGCTAGCTATGAGGATTTTATGGTTCTTGGGGGACCCCTGATCTAGGGATCTTGTATCCAGCAGGTAGAGTTGGTTCAGATCTTGTGCTTATAGGCTAGAGCGATTCAGATTGGGTTGGAGATGTGGACTATAGGTGGTCCCCATTACAGGTTATTGCTTTACCTTGGGTGCAAGTGGTGTTGCATGGAGCAATAAGAAGCAACCCATGGCTGCCTTATCTACGATTGAGGTGAAATATTGGGCAATGTCTTCTACCACATGTGAGATGGTATGGCTTCGGAGGTTATTGGAGGAGCTTGGCTGCCATCAGACAGGTTCTACTACTCTTCATTGTGACAATGAGAGTTGCGTTGCCTTAGCCAGAAACGCACAGTGTTTCATGCTAGGACATAACACATTGAGATATAGTACCATTTCATTTAGGAGAAGTTTTTGGATGAGAGGATTGATGTGGTTTATTGTAAGACAGAGGACAATCTAGCGGATTTGTTCACGAAGGCGCTTTCTCAAGCTTTACTCCGGTAGCATTCCAAATCCCTTAGGCTTATGCCACGCCCAGGATCTAAGAAGGGGTGTTAGAGATTGTCATCCTTGGACAAACATTCTTTAGAGATTAGGCAGTTTTCATGCATTTTCCTGTCAGATAGGCATTTGAGAGTGGTTTGTCAAAGGTTGTGTGCTGTGGGTGCCACGTGGCAATTTGATAGAATCAGTCGATTTATTGCAGGTGTACCATGTGGCAGCGCTGGGTCAGATCGCACGTGTGGAGCCACATCAGCAGCAGTCATACAGTGCCATGTCAGCAGTAGTCAGTAAGAGAATTTATGACTGTCAATGTCAGCCGATCGTACTTTTTGCCCAGCCCACACACACTCCCACATATCTGATCGCAGATTGTGCCAGACTACTTCGAGGCGTACAGCAGGGTGACATCATCGAGGTGGAGATACGCAGACATACCTCTGCGCCCATGTACATATCTGAATTCCTTATTCAGCATTCTTCATATTGCAGATATTTGTTCTTCTATCTCTTTCTCTCTCTCTCTCTTCTCTTTGTGTTCACTCTGTCTCTGAGCTACAATGGAGGGGGATTGATGAGACATGGTTGGTTGGAAAGCAGTGGTCAAGCGAGATCAAGAAGTTTGGGTAAAGGTTGTTTCTATGACTGGGAAGAAACTTAGCTTTTCCATGAGGGATGTAGACAAAAAGACAAGGGCAAGCTCTCCTCCCGATGAAAAGGAGCAGTTTGGATGAAGAGGCAAATCCTTCCTGTTCCAATGGTTCTTCTCGCCGCTCATTAGAATGGATGAGCTCTCCAGAGAGATGGGAGGCTAAACAGCTCATCGCATCTGGAGTTTTGGATGTGAGGGTTTATCCCAACAATGTGAGGATGAGTTTGCATTCTTGATAGGACAAACCCAATACTCTATTGATGTGGCCCCTGTAAAAGATTGTGAAAATCTCAGATGGCTCTTTGCAAAGGGCTGTGATGACTCACTCTGCCTTGGCAAAAGAGAGAATAGAACTTCGAGAGCAGCAACGAAGGACTATGCTGGACTCCATCCCCAAAGATTTGAAATGACCTTGGGAGGATCCAATGCGAGAGACGGGGGAGAGGTGTTTAGTATAGGAGCTTTGCGGTGTTGGCCTTTCTACCTACGATATCCTTGTGAGTGGAAGAAGGATGCGTTTGGAAAGGCACCCACTTTTGGTTAGAGATCAAAGCTTTCAATTCAAGAACAGAGAGACAGAGTCTCCCCATATATAAGTTAAAGGATGAACTGATCAAAGCAGTTCATGACAATCGATTGCTAGCGGAGACTGGGGAGAGAGGTTCAGGTGAGACAACACAGGTCATGCAGTACCTTGTGGAAGCAAGGTACACAACCAGAGGAAAAATTCGGTGCACCCAACCTCGAAGAGTCGCAGCAATGTCTGTTGCCAAGAGAGTAGCTGAATAGTTTGGTTGCAAACTAGGGGAGGAGGTAGGATATGCCATCAAGTTTGAGGATTGTACAGGACCTGAGACAGTAATAAAGTACATGACAGATGGTCTGTTCTTTAGAGAGGTATTTGTTGATGAAAATCTTTCAGCTTATTTTGTGATCATGCTTGATGAGGCACATGAAAGGACGATACATATACTGATGTGTTGTTTGGGCTATTAAAATGGTTGGTTAGTTGGCAACCTGACTTGCGTCTAATTGTTACATCAGCTACATTGGATGCTGAAAGGTTTTCAGGTTCTTTTTTCAGCTGCAACAGTCCTGCAGATCCATCTGACTGAACCAGATGGGGATATACTGTTGTTCTTAACTGATACAGCCTGCCAAATTCCATATGAAAGGATGAAAGGGCTGGGCCCAAACGTTCCTGAGCTAAATCATTCTCCTTGTCTATAGTGTCCTCCCCAATGAGTTGCAGACGAGTTTTTGAGTCAGCTCCTCTGGCAACAAGGAAAGTGGTAGTAGCCACCAACATTGCTGAAGCCTTGTTGACAATTGATGGCATTTATTGTGTAGTTGACCCAGGATTTGCAAAACAGAATGTCTACAATCCCAAGCTTGGTTTAGACTCCCTTGTCATTACACCCATTTCCCAAAGAGGTGATTTGGTGGCTGTCATTTTATTCTCAAAGAGTTGATGACTTTGCTTCTGGGCAGCATGATCTGGTGGCTGCAGAATTAATTCAGGAGAGCAGTTACTCAAAACGATCATTGCAGTGTTGTTATCCTATTATTGTTAGTAATTAGACAGGGGTAGTACCAACTCTTTGGTGTTGATTATAGCAAGAGTAGTTTGGATGAAGAGGCAAATCCTTCGAGTTCCAATCAACTTCTTGTTGAGAAACCCTTTACCCTTCACCCGTAGTTTGCATTTTTGTGTTTTTGCGTTTTGCGTTTAGGGTTTGCGGCCCCAAAAAGGGGCGTCGCCCTATACTGACTGTGCCTATTTATAGGCTACTCTCTCATTCATTCCTTACAATTGATTCATTTAGTCCGTCACCTCTTCTCTCCAGCCTCTCCACGGCCCTCACACCCCTTCGAGAGGACATTCCGGTTCATGGTTCATGGTTGTCTTCATCATCTTTCTTTGTGATACGGCACCCTTATTCCCTTGTATCACATTCACTCCATGATTCAAATCTTGATCATTCCATTCATGAGAGTTTCTTCTCTTTTCTCTTGTCTTCTTAGCGTTTACCAAGTTCATTTCGTCTTTCTTCCGCAAACCCTATTGTCTCGCCGGTACATGGTCCTTTGACATGGTATCAGAGCTGGATCTGCTTAAACAGTGGCAAAGATCCTCCACTCCAATGCGGCAAAGACCGGTGGCAGATTCGGTATGCACTTCTCTTCTTCTTCCGTTACATCAACATTCTAATTGGCGGCTCCTTCCTCTTGTGTTTGCTATTTTCCAGCCTGCATTCAGGACTGTTGTGGCCGCCTCCACCTCCCAGTTAGCTGGCGGCTCCTCCCTGTTGCTGGTGGTTGTTCTCTGTTGTTGGCGGCTTAGCCAAACTGATGGCGGTTGTTCTCTGCAACTTGGAGACTCAGCCAGACTGTTGGCGGTGATATTCTGCGGCCGACAGCTCCTCCCTTATTGCTAGAAGCTGTAAACGCCCCGAACAACGTAGTATGCTTAATAATTATGATATTCACTTGTTTTCGAGATTTAATATAAAAGAGAATGAACACTTAAAGTTGAAAATGAAAATTACTCACAAAATTACAGCTATGAAAATGTAAAAGTAATGGAGACAAGATTGAGGGTTGAAGATGGGAGAAAACCCCCCCTCCCCCCCCCCCCCCCCTCCCCCCGAAGGAATGTATTTTTGCTCAACCCAAGTCCCTTAGGGAAGAGGTCAGTTACAATCAACCTGAGAGTGAGGAGAAGTAATTCTCACTCTCACAAGATCATGCAAAGATGTACAAACACACATGCATTATCTATTATGCAATGATAAGAACTGATTTCTTTACAGTATGAGAGAAGAAAGAGGGGAAATCAGCCTTTCTCCATTGTTGATCAGCAGTACATGGATAGGGCTTGCTTCTTGTTGCTAAAATGGAAGAAAGAGCTCGAGAAGGAGGTGCTGTAATGAATTTACAGGCTTGCTGTCCTGTAAAACAGCAGTGATAGAAGAGGGAATATGGAGGAATTTGATAATGGAGAAGTGGGGGATGATGATGGGGATGGATGGGGCCAGTTTTTGGCTATCTATGGGTGCTGTACATGAGTTTATAGCAAAGAAAAATGATGCTGAATGAAGAAAAACGAGCTCTTATTTATAGGAGAGGGAAGAGCTAGTACAAAAGGGGAAAGTGGAGTAGCACAAGACAAGTGATCAGCCACATGTCATGAGATGTGACAAGTGGTGGGACACTTGGAAACTTGTGTGACAAGTGTCTTGACACTTGTCTCTTCTCTATGGCTTTCCTTTTTGGGCTGAATATTGTCAATAATAGAAACAACCAAATTTAGTAAGCACAGTTAGAGTACAGAATTGACTATTTTTAGAATGACATCCCTATTTTTTAGGACTAGCATTTTTAGGCTAATTCGAGGCTCCTAAAATTTAGGGGCCTCCTAAAATTTAGGGACCCCCCCAATATGGGTGTCATATGAAAGCTTTTTCCGTGTACATCGCAAAAACGGTATCGGAATCTTCATATGACTTTCCTATGCAAAGAAATATGCATTTCAAGCTTTCAGCCCACACATGCACATTGTACAAGCATTTCATGATCATGCCATCTTGTTGATTGTAACTGTCTGTTCTGGCAGATCTAGCCCACACTTCTAGGCATTAATCCTTTCTGTGTGTGAGTCTAACCCTGATATGCGTGAGTTCTGGTCATAGGCGCCCAATCGGGCCATATAGGTGGAAGTGTGAACTATCTTTTCTCTAACTCACCGCGTGGGTCCACCATAACGTGTGACCACCATAACGTGTGACCACTCATCAGTGGCCAGCTCCAATGCACTTTTCTTTATATCTAATTAGTGCAAAGGAAACAAATTTAATAAATCATTATATAGACAAATTAATGAAAAAGGATACAAATTCTGTTTCTATAGAGTTGTGACAGAAGTTGCGTTTGGAGCTGGCGGCTTTTTGTTGGCAGCTGACACCTCCTCCCTCCAACTGACAGCCCACTTCTAGCCCTTTCCCTACTCTCTCATCCCTTGAGGCTAACATTGTGGCTTGTGGTTTGTGGTTTGTGGTTGACCTCTTTCACCTCTTCCTTCTTCAACAAGGCATACTGGTACCCATGGCTTCTTCCCTAACAGATGACCAATCTATTGGGTGTTCCTACTGCGGCATGAAAGGTCATTCCACTGAAGACTATCAACATTGACCTTCGCTCCCTACCCCTCTGGAGTATACGTGTCTTTCACCAGACACTCTTTGTGCCACCTCTCTTTCATGGGCCATAGAGATCGTTCTCCATTAGCTATTAGAGTATTATGCTCAAGGCAATAAGCTGCAACCAATGCGAACTAAGTTCTTTCGAGCACATGGAGGCTCTAAGACCTTACGAGGCGATAAGTCCTCCTGGAGACCACTCCATTGTGGGGAGGTTTCCCCCATCTACTTTTGGGTCCAATGGCTTCCACGGCCCACATCTCCTCCATAGTCCACCTCCTTCTTAACCCCCTTCCACTTAGGTTCAAGAGGCCACTTGTGGATGCTTTCTACCTTCTTCATCTGAGTCCCAGATACCTTCTTCGGCACGGCCGACGGCGCTACCTTCATCATTAGATGCTTCACAGTCTGTAAGCTATGAGTGGTTGGATTTCCTTTCTCTCTCAGACTGGGAGTCAAAGGGGGATTTTCTTACTTCGCTCTCAGAGGGGGCTTCCAGTTCTTCTTTGGCTTCAGAGGGGGCTCCTTCTTCTACTCCTTCCAATTTAGAGAGGGACCCTATGTGCCATGAGGTTCTTCACACACCACCACCTTTCACTTTCAAGGAGTGGCTCTCCTTTGAGCAATCATTTTCTCTACTCATAGCCAGGATCTAAAGGATCTATCTAGATTAGGGCTCTTGGGTCTTCAGCAGTGACTTGGTGGCTAGGCCTTCGTATTTCTTCCAGCATGGAGTCATGGGGCTAGTGGCTTCTCTCCGAGGTTGAGTTTCGGGTTCTACAGCTCATCCTGTCTCTTGATTATCTTCTTAGGCCTCCTTTTAGGTGGTATTCTCAGATTATATGGTGGATCTTCTTCGTTCTTTGGTCAGCATGGAGCCACCTCCCGAGATCGAGTACGGGCATATCCTTATGGTTCTTGGTACCACACAAAGTCGGACATTTCTCCTATGCATTGCACGATTTCATTATCTTTGTACTAGGGCGCTTGGGTAAGTGAACAATTTCCGCACGAGGGACATTGTCGAAGTGGCACCTGTTGCATGAGCATTCTTCAGCATGTAGCGTTCCATCTCCACCTTACTTTTCTCTCATTTTCCTTTTTGGGCGTGAGAGGGGGTGTTGAGAAATCCTTCACCCTTCACCTGCAGTTTGCGTTTTTTGCGTTTAGGGTTTGCCACCCCAAAAAGGGGGTGCCACCCTAGACTGAATGTGTCTATTTATAGGCCACTCTCTCATAATTCCTTATGGTTGATTCATTCAGTTCGTTACCTCTTCTCTCCAGCCTCTCCACCGCCCTCACACCCCTTCAGGAGGACATTGCGGTTCATGGTTCGTGGCTGTCTTCATCATCTTCCTTGTGCTACGGCACCCTTGTTCCCTTGTATTATATTTACTCCATGATTCAGATCTTCATCATTCTATTCATGAGAGTATTTTTTTCTCTTCTCTTGTCTTCTCAGTGTTTACAGAGTTCACTTCGTCTTCCTCCCCGCAAACCCTACTGTCTTGCTGGTACGTCGTCTTTTGATACTTGTCATCAATAAAAAAAGATTGCATGGATATAGTATACCACCGAACACACCATTGAACTTAACTCGTGTGAAACTTGATTCTATTGTACCAACTTCTGAATATATACAATATTAAGGCCTTTAAAAAAAAATAAATCAAGCCACATGAAGGAGGGGGAAAGAGAGACCTTGTCCATTGTCGAGACTTGGCATGTGAAGTCGACACATAGAGAGCTGGTTTACCCAGGTTATTGCCGACGTTGCTCACACATACAGTAATCATGGCGACTCCTTTTCGGACACACAAGTATCCTTTTGGGCGCTGCTCTTTTCTTTTTTAGTCAAAGATATCAGGAAAACGATGTCACGGGCAAGCCGGCTTTTTGACGTGTAACACGGTGTAAGATGCCCTTCATGAGTATTTTAGTGAGCCCTTAAACTTGAAGGCTTGTGAAACCTTTAAAGTAGCAAACTTATAGGTTTCAATGCAAAGACTTAGCTGAAATAATTTTTCCTTGATAAAATTAGAGGTAGGTTAAGGTCAACCCAAATTTTAACACTTCGAAAACTTATTCATTAGATATTCAAAAGTTTTATAAAAGACAAAGCAAAATTTTTATAAGGTACAAATTGCAATGATATTGAAACATAGTAACAATATAAATTCTAAATGAAGTCTTCATTGTATCATTTTGGAGAGACCAAAAGAATATTACAAAAGGGCTTTCATTTGGCTTTGTGCCTCGTAAGTCATGAACTTATACAACATCCATGGCTCTCTAAATATGGCACACTCTCACTACAACAATGGCTTCATCACAATATCAAGGAAAATGCTCTTTGATTCTTATGGATCTTTATTTTTTTTCATCTTCATCTTTATTTTTTTTCATCTTCATATCTTCACCTAGACATGAGAATCCAAAAGAACACCATAGCTTATAGAGATTGTGAATCAATACATGGATTATAATGCTTATTTATAAGGTTATAGAGCTTACATTTTAATCAACATCAGAGATGTGAGCATGTACATGTGCTTTTAGTAGTAAGAGAATTTCTTAATTTGCTCTTAATCACATTTTGGATGCACGCTCACAAATAGTAGTGCTACAACATTGTACTAAGGCTACTTGAGCAAGCTTTAATAATGATCCATATTTCTCTCTCAATGTTTCATTATTACTAATATAGCACCATGTGCTTTTAAAATTCCATCATTTCCATTCATTGAATGCTTGAAACTCTTTTCTCACACAAGTAGGATCAATAATTCTTTCAAAAAGCATGCCTCTTTTTAAAGTTTTGTCTACCCCCCATAAAATTTTATGATGTCTTCTATTTCATCGCCTCCATAATTCTTTAGTTTTTTTCTAAAATCTTTGGTAGGAGGATAACAGGATGGAGACAATAGTTTAAAGTGACCTAGGATTGATCTATCATCAAATCTTTTTCTCAAGTTTCCTATAACATGAGTAGTGAAGGTCTTCTGAAAAGCTATTGCCTTCTCAAGGTTAGAGCCACTCATATAGAAGACCTTTTGAGGGGCCATAGTCAGGAATAATGGGATATCCACAACTATCTAACTCTAGGGCATTAAGATCCAAGCTAGGTCTCATGATAAACTCTAACTCCATAGCCACTATTCTGCATCTACAATGCCAGGGATTGCAGTGACATCTACATATGTTTTTTGGAAAAGTTTACTCAGGCTTGTTAAATGGGAGAATAGATCTCCTAAGAAATGTACGACATATATAAGTTCAAAGGAGGAAACTTTAGCAAAAATTGAACTATTTTCTACTTTCAAATACTCGAGCAATGGTTCAAGCAAGTCACAAAACTTGCAAAGGACTTTATGTCCACTTAACCAACGAATTGAGTGTATTATATCAAGCTTAAGAAAAGGAAAGTCAAACTCTTGTTGTAAAACCTTAAGCTTTTTTATTCGAACAATACTTTTTCTAAAGAGAGTTGCAATTTCATTCAAAGTGGAATCTACATGTTTTGCATATGAAAATTTTGCAACTACCTTACTAGCACAAAGGTTAGTGCGATGTGCAGCACAATGTATAGCTGTTAGAAATGCACATGTATCTTTTAACCTTCTTGCAACCCCACCTTTTTTTACCAATCATAACTGAAGCACCATCAAAACCAAAACTTACCAATTTTTTCTCATCAAGGTTATGCTCTTATAGCAAATTTTTCAATGAGGCAAAAAGTCCACTAGAAGTTAAATCACCAACCTCTAAGAAATCTAAAAATGAGACTTTTAGTTCATTATTTTTTATATAAGAAACATAAACAATTAAGTTCTCTTCCACTGATATGTCAATTGATTCATCTATCGTGATATCATAATAAGGTGATTGCCTAACATATGTAATGTAACTTTCCTTGAGTTCTTTTCCTATGCATTGGACAAAGGTGGCACAAGATTTATCATTACTATACATGCTATCTGAAATATTTAGGATCTTGCACTCCCTAAGAAGCTTAAGGGTAGGAACAAATTTTGTAAAAGTAAGGTCATTTTGTGCTACAAAGTAAGCAACTCGAAATAAAATTTTCATGGTATCTTCTACAACCTCAAAATGTTTAGATACTTCCATTTCAAAACTTTTTTTTCCACTATGCAATGCCCATATGCCAATTGTTGGTGTCTCTTGGATTGGGCATGATTCACTAATGCACTATGTTGAATATTAAATATTAGTAGCCCCTACGGTTCCAAATTCATTTTTACAATGTTTATCTTTCTTACAAATTTTACAAAAATTTCTTGCTTGGTTTTTACCAAAATCAAGCCATTCAAACTCTGATTTCCATTTATCATTCCAAAGCAACCTAGCTCTTTTACAACGATTAGCTTCGTTGATTCCAAGGTCTTGTACTTCAACTTCATCCGCTTTCTCATCATCAATCACATTTTCTAAATTTTTCTTTCCTTTATCTTTGTTAACTACAATATGCTTTGAAAAACCTGGCAAGCCAAGTAATGTCGTTTGTTTAGACAATCTTAAAGCCATTAGAAAGACTTACCAAATAGTTGAAATGTAAAATTAAGATAAAATTGAAAGTCGTGTCTTGAAGTCACAACACTAGCTCGTAATATGTAGTGCTTGAAGATATTGCCTTTAAAAAATAAAACTTTTCAAATAAAACATAATGAATATATATTACTTATAATGCATTTTCTAAATAAAAAAGAAAAAAAGAGCAAAAGAGATAGCTTAAAATCAAACCTTTTTGTGCTGATGACCGATTCTCTTTGCAAGTTTATAGCCTTCTGTGCAACGTGCACAAAATTCAAATCCTCCTTGTTTGTATGATAAAAACAAAGAGATTAATCTATTTTTCAAAATCAAACAATTAAATTAAGTACATGTGATACCAAGTTACTGTCGCGGTTGGAACGATGGGTGCTACGGGTATTTCTTGCTGAAGCTGAATCTACAAGTGAAGGGATGGATTGCATCTATGAGGTCACCACCAGAGTCTGTGTGCGGAAAATTGGGTTTGGTGGGGAGGGGGAGTTGCATCTACCCATAAAGTAGTGAGAGAATGGAGATCTGCTTGCAAAGATGAAACTTTGAAGGTGGGTGGATTTTGTGATTTTTGGGGGGTTTTGGGGGGGAGGGGAAGCAAAGATATGGGGCGATAAAAAAAGAGCCCACGGTGGAGGGGTGGAGAGAGAGCACAGGAAGGAAGGGGGGGAGGGGCGGAAAGAGAGGAGATATGGTCGATACGTTGGAGCTTGGGAAATAGGGGAGGTATGATCTCTTCTAATTTGCCTGGGATTATATGTAGGCTCTTGCATAGCAGTACATCGAATCTTGGTATAATACAAGTCAGATTCGATTATACAGGTCACAAGTGGGGAGTCGGGACTCACGACTCAACGAGTTGTGTGACTGTGTCACGACGCATGTGTGAGAGAGAGAGATTGATCATCATTCTCATCTCATTTGCTTGCAGCCTCTTGCGGTAGGGTCACTTGACATTGTGTCAGTTGACTCTCTCTCTCTCTCTCATATTCATACAAGGTGCAGTGCAACAGTCTACGCTTAGAGAAAACATGCTTCACGTATGTAGCACTCAGACCTTCCAATAAATCCTTACAACTTTACATCTTAACACATTTACACAATGTTTTTGCACTATTTCTTTTTTCCTTTACTATTATTTTGTCAGTTTGTACTCTTGCCAAGTGTGCGGGGTGTATTCTTAAAAGGTGCATAGGTGTAGGTATACTCTTGCCAACTTGGTGTCAGGGTGTATCTTAGCTAGGGTGGTGTAAAAGTGAAAGTAAATCTGTATAGCTATAAAGTTGCGAGGATGCCTTACAGTTCTTAAATTCTCTTACACCTCTTCTATTATTTTCTATCGTAAGGACCCTCACATCTTTACACCCTTACACATTTACACTATGTCTTTAATCTAGCCCTTTCTACTTTACTTCTATTTTTTCAAGCTATACTCTTAAACCTATTCAACTATTTCTAATCATAAGGATCCTCACATTTATATAGTGATTATATACTCTCCAACGTTACATGAGATATGTATACTATGAGACATAAATTCCTTCTATTGAAAATAGGTTTGAAGTAGTAAAGCCATTAAGCCGCAAGGATAGTGTCAAGGTATACTCTTGCTAGCTTTGTTTCACGGTTTACTTTGGTTAGGGTGGTGTTAGGGTATAATATTATCGTGAGGGTGGCGTTCAAGTATACCTTTGCTAGCATGGTGTCAGGGCTTACTCTTGTTAGGGTTTTGTTAGAGTATACTCTTACTAACTTGGTGTCAGGGTGTAGTCTGACATCTGCACATGCTTTCAAGGCACAAATAAAGACAACTATAATGAGGGAGTGCCCCTCATATCGCATCTTATAAAAACATTTGAATGCTTCCTTCCCTTGCCCCTGTTCTGGATACCCTGCAACAAGTGTACTCCAAGACACTGCATCCTAGATAGAAAGCTCGTCCAAGACCTCCTACACTTTAGATCCATGCCCATTGATTTCTCCTCCTTCCTACTCTCACAAAAATCATGCTCTCACGGAAATCATGGGAACCTCGGACTGCTTCATTGCTCAAATCCTCACAAGTGGAGCAATGAAGAACTCTTCGCTGTCCACATATCCTTGTATATGCAACCGAAGCTTTGCAATGAGCGGTGTGATGCACTCTGCATGGCCTTTACATGCCATTCCAACTTTCCCCATGGGTCCCATCTCATCCTCTCTGATGCCTAGACAGGCGGCCATGTCAACAGAGATGAAGTTGGCTCGTGCACCATTATCAAAGCAAATCAATGCATGCTGATCTCTAATTTTGCCCCATGCTCTGCACAGCTTAGTAGCATCATCATTGGGCTGATCACTAACAACATCGAGCACCAATTCCACTGATGTTTTGGGCTTTTTTTAAAAAGAATCTGCTTGATTTTTTGATTTTCCAGCTTGTTGTCTATTGGGATAGTCCCTTGCAATGTGATCCTCCTCTTCACAAATAAAACATTTATTTGCAGCCATCAATTCCCTACATTGTGCCAATCTCTCCTACACAATATGTGTAGGGCTCTCCTCTTGGTGCTTGATTTCAGTAGATCTTCCGCAGCACTTGCACCTTCTCTTCTCCTCTTGGAACTTGATTTCAGCAGGGCTTCTGCAACACTTGCACCTTCTCTTTTTCTCTTGGATACATGCAAAGTGATGTTTCCTTCATCTCTCCCTCACACCCAAAGAGAGCCTCCTCTTTTATAGACTTTCAAGAGCTTCTCTTCTTGGAGAGAGAGTTGATTTGTTCTTCATGCAAGATGTGGTTGTTCCACTCTGCAGCACTAATTTCGAGATATCTCTTTGTGCGTTGTTTGGATGAAGAAACGTCCAACACGAAAGTTGTAGATCTCGTTGTTTTCGATAATCCACACGGCCCGTTTTTAGAGATCGTTTTTCTATTGCGAGATATTTTAAAATTGGATTTTCCAAAAAAACAGCTTTTTAAACTGTACTCTTAACTTGTGGTCCATGCAACTACTTTGAGTCATAGATAAGGAGAGTTCATTAGATTGCCTTGGGCCTCAACCTTAAGATTGAATTCCACATGAAAGCTTGTGTCGTTTTAGACCTTAGAAAGAGAAAATCACTTCTCTCCTCACTTCTAGAGGATCACGTCTATCGTCTTTCTTAGTGAGAGAATTCCCTCTCTCGTCTTTCTTAATGAAAGAAAAGACCTTAAACCTTGACTTGTAGGGGAGAGGATGACCCCAAATGAATGCAATGCTCATTACACACAAGTAAAACATTCCCAGGCATCCTTGGATGCAGACATAAATACATAACACAATGCTAATGCACTTCCTCTTCTTACAACTCAATCCATCTTCATTTATGTGTAACTCCTTGGTTCTTGTGTACACTCTTACACTTGGCAGACACTTCTTTCCCCCTTCATAACTTATACTGCCTGTACCAGATATCCCCGTCATAGTGCTTTGATCACCCCATTAAGTGATACACTAGGAATACTGGTCTCTAAATGGTCTCATGGCCATGCTAGATCATCATCAACACTTAAAGAAAAGTGAGTCATTAATTTATTGACATGAATTTATTAAATAGAGAATGCGTAATAAGTAATCAATTTAGTGACAGTCCCTATCCAACCATAGCATGAAAAATTGTGCTAGCACCAAAGTATCCTGGCTGCTCCATCATAGCATACATGCATAACTGTCCAAAATCCATTGGATTGGCATTCCTTGCCCCGTAGGTACCAACTGTTTTATTTCATTAGGATGTTTGGGAGCTTCAAATGAAGGGTTTGGCATAATCTTCGGTGCATCTTGCTGTCTCGAAGATGTAGAAGACGTCTTGTTCTTCTTGCGTTTGCTGTCCTTTGGAGCATTCAAAAATCGGGTAAATCCAGGATCCTTTGTCAATTCAACAAAGAGATTTGGTGCTGTTCTCATCTGATTCTTAAATTGGTCATCAAATTGCTCTTCACTTTGCTGGTTATTAGCCACCATGTGGCCTGATGGCCATGCATCTTGCTCAAGAGCAACATTTTCAGCTTGCTGTCCATGGTCTGAGCCTCGTCCAAGGTCACACATTGCATTTCCTTCAGTTCTATGTGAATGTTCACACTAAGAGGCATCATTACTGCTTGAGTCCATCTCATTGTATGAAGACATATTGCTGTAATTTCTCAGCTGAGATTAAAAATCAGCACTAGCACAAAGCTTTGGCTTGCAATTAGGTACCTTGGGCCCACCAAATCAAGGGATTGAGTGGTAATCCCGGCAATGGAATCATGTAACCAGCCTTCCTCCTTGGATAGGGTGGTAAATAACTTGATTAAGCACTATTTACAGCAATTAACGAATTCATAAAATTGAAATGCACACTTTATCATATAATCTTGGACATTGGACACCCTGTTGGCTCCAAAATTGGTGCCCCTTCAATTTGATTTGCCCCTTGCTTCAGGCAATCAATTGGCCTTCACCCGCTTTGATGATGGAGATGGGAAATGCCCAAAATTCAATGATTTGCTGGTCCCTCCACTTGAACAGGCTAAAAACAGCCACATCCCTGTTGAATCCAAGTCTTGGGGCTTCCAATTTTTGACACGCTTCTCGAGGCTGTTGTTAAACCCTAGTTTTTGCTGTAGAGAAATCTGAAATTGCTTAGCCTTTAGTGATCTCAATGCTGTAATCTTTGGAGCAAGGCTGGGAGATAAGAGAGAATGTTGAGAAGAGAGAAAATTCAGACTTTCTTCACGAAGAAGTGAAGAAAATTTGTCATTTACTGCTGTTGCCTTGTTTCAACAGCTTGTAGAGGCAAAGAACTGAAAAAAATCAGTCATTTACTGTTGGTGCCTTGTCTTAACAGCTTGTAGATGCTGTCACCTGGTGTTGATTGGTCTTCTCTTGCTTGTGGTTGCCTGAGAAGTTCCTTCAATGACTGCAAATCAGACCAGCAACATCTCCTCCCTCTCTCTTGTAAGCTGAATACACTAAAAATGTCTCTCTCCAGTCTCTAAAGACGTTTTTCAGTCTTGCATGGGCATTTTTGACAAGTTACAGCCTTCCCAAATGGTTTTTTCAGCATTATCCATAATTAAATATTAATTTTCAGTCTTTAAATATTGAAAATTAATCTAATAATTATTTCGGTGCCCTAAAAAATAATATGACTGGGCTAGGCAACTTCCATTCTCAAGTGTCTCTGCGCCATCTTTGACCATCAGATTGGCGCTAGGTGTCATTAAACGCCACTTCCCTAGTGTCACCAACTGACACTTACGGCCAAATGAATGATCTAGGCCAACAATTGGCACCAGATACCACCATCTACCTTTGTCGCATAACTTATAGCAACTTTTGCCTTTGACATCCCATGATTTCCTCAGGTCCCGGGCTTGTAGATGTACTCTAATTCCAATTATACCTCACATGTGCAACATTTACTTAACCATGTGATTAAAAGTAAATCCACATATTAAGTGAGGTTGCATTTGAAAAGTTGTACGATAAGATGACTTCAAATCCTATGCTTGTGTTGTCTGAGCTAAGGAAGTCATTCTAGTTCTGTGTGATGCTTGTGGTGATTGCATTGGAGCTGTTCTTATGTAGGATGGCCGTGTTGTGGCTTATGAGAGCCGAATTCTCCATGGTACAAGGAATAATTTGTAGGTCTATGAGAAAGAGCTCTTGGTTGTAATTCATGCACTGTCTATATGAAAATATTATTTGTTGGGGGTTGATTATATAGTGTAGAAAGTTTATGAGACTTTAAGATACTTTCTGATGTAGAAAAATTTGTTAGAGAGGCATATGAGATGGGGGAATTTTGTGTCTATGTTTCATATTTAGATGGTACATATTGATGGTAAAAAGAATATTGTGGTTGATGCACTGTCACGTAAGCTATAAATTTTAGTTGTGAGGATGATTTATCACACTGAGTTGGATGCCATGAAAAAGCAATATGTTGTTGATTTGGACATTGCTAATGTTTACGATCAGCTGTGCAATGGCCAAAGGCATGAGCACTTTGTGCTAAGAGATGGATTTCTGATGATGCATGAATGACTGCGTGTCACAAAGTAGTTGAGGTCTAGAGTTATCACTGAAAGTTGTGCTCCTTCATATGTAGGACGACATAGAGGTATTGATGTCACAATTAAGTCAATGGAGCATTTATTTATTGGCAAGCTTTGAGGCATGATATAGAGCAGCTTGTCAGAACATGCATCGTATATTAGAAGGTAAGGCATGAAGGCAAAAGATGCTGGGCTCGTTGCAGCCCTTGCCTATTCCTGATAGGCCTTGATAGAGCATTACAATGGACTTTTTTTAAAAACTTCCTAGGACACCTACATGGAATGATGGGATATGGAGTATCATTTGCAGGTTTAGTAAACAAGTCCATTTCATTCCGATAAAGAAGAAAATAAAGGCTGATCATATGGTACGCTTGTTTTTGTAGCGTAGTAGTAGGCACAGAGATTGAGAGAGGCTGTCACTGTGTGTAGTGAGAGACAGAGAGTGAGAGAAAGCAGATTAGAGAGTGAGCACGTTTTTTGGTATAATGACGAGTGTGTACCTTTAGGTTTTTAGATAGCTATATATGTGTAAGTACAAGTGCTAAGGGTGTGTTCACACCGGAGCACATTTAAAAGGCACGAGGCCTTTATTCCCAACAACCTCCCACCTAAAGGCAATGTGTCTTTAGAGGAGAAAAGAATAAGCTAAGTCTAGGTATATCGAAGCTGAAATACATATATCTATCCAACTCCCATCATCTGTCGGCAATGAGCAAATCGCTCTGCTAGAAGACCCTTCGTGAGAAGGTCTGCAGGGTTATTATCTGTATGCACTTTGACAAGCTCAATGCACTTGCTGTCAAGTACATCTCTAATGAAGTACTTCACCTGTATGTGCTTTGTCTTTGCATGGGAGACAGGATTTTGCGTTAGCATGATAGCACTTTGACTA
Organism: Lygodium microphyllum; assembly: GCF_053477565.2. Lineage (NCBI taxonomy): Eukaryota > Viridiplantae > Streptophyta > Polypodiopsida > Schizaeales > Lygodiaceae > Lygodium > Lygodium microphyllum. The sequence continues at coordinate 13,552,655 of NC_141161.1, read as the reverse complement.
TCACAATGGAGAACAGGTAACTCTGTGATGCCAAGCTTTCCCATCAGATGTGAAAGCCATAAAGCCTCCTTGCATGTCTCAGTGGCAGCCACATACTCTGCCTCTGTAGTAGACAATGCAACACACTTTTGTAGCTTGGAGATCCAAGAGACTGCTCCTCGTGTAAAAGTAAACACATACCCAGAAGTGGACTTCCTGCAGTTCGCATGACCATCATAGTCTGCATCCGTAAAGCCAACAACAGATGCCTTGTGCTTTCCAAAGCAGATGCACAACTCCTTTGTGCCTTTGAGGTATCTCATAACACCTTTCACTGTATCCCAATGCTTCTTGCTAGGGGTTGCCATGTATCTGCTAAACCACTCCCACTGCAAAGGCAATGTCAGGACGTGTAGCAACCATAGCATACATCAAACTGCCAACAGCTGAAGCATATGGTATCTTGGCCATTTCAGCTTTCTCATCATCAGATGTAGGGCTGTCGTCTGCACTAAGTTTCACATATGGAGGCAATGGAACCCAAATCGTTTTCCCCCCCTCCATATTGAAACGTTGCAAAACTGTAGAGATATACTCTTGCTGAGATAGATACAGTAAGCCTTTTGATCTATCTCTGAGTATTCACATGTTAAGAATGTGATTCGCATCACCAAGATCCTTCATGTCAAAGCTGCCATGAAGACTTTACTTCAATGAATCCAAGGCATGAGTATCCCTGCCAGCAATCAGCATGTCATCAACATACAAAACCAAGATGATCAGGCTGCCATCTGCTGCCTTCTTGGAAGCACATATTTCAGATCTGTAATTAAATTTTCAGAAGCACCAACCATGTGCTACAGCATTATCCAATTGATTATAGGTGTTCCAAGGGCATGTTCATCCCATTACATGAGGAATCCCAAAATTTCAGTTGCAATTTTTGTTGTATATGTACCCTTGGGCATAAAATTTGACACGAACGTTCAAAAGCCCCAAAATTTTGTGCTTAAAGCATCAAACACACATCTGCATTTTCTTTGTTATGCATCGAACAGTCCAACTTTGCCAAAATAGAGCAATTTCAGCAAAACCCCCAAATTTTACAAAGTATTGATGTCCAAATTGCATGGAATTCAACCTGCATGTACATAAAATGACCAAATGCTGTACAAATTTTGCCCAAACTGCAAAAGTCCCAAATTGCGCGGGGGCCAATGTGCCTTAATGTTGAGAAATTGGGTAAATTTCAGCCCGATTTGTGCATATACATTAAAAGCCCCAAATGTCCGAGAAAATACCACAAATTTCTGCAATTTTTGAGACAGATATCATTGTTGCATCTTGCTCGCACCTAATCTGGACAAATCCCCAAATTTTCCAAGTCTTGCGTGCACTTATTTCAGTGAAATTGAAAGAGTTTCACTAAAATGTGAAAAACCCCAAAACTCCGGGGCAAATGTGCATCGACTTTGCAATTTCTGAGTCAGATTGTCCAATTTTGTGTTGAGATCCTCGAATTCGGAACATGATATTGGATGTACTCCAGAATTATGAACCTGCTTGACATTTTTGGTACAACGATGAGTGTATATCTTTAGGTTTTTAGATAGATATATATGTGTAAGTACAAGTGCTAAGGGTGTGTTCACACCCAAGCACATTTAAAAGATACGAGGCCTTTATTCCCAACACAATTTATGTCAGAGTCAATTGTCAGTGATCAAGATCCTTTGATGACCAATTTATTTTGGAAGGGGTTGTTTGAGAACATGGGTACTACGCTGGAATTCTCATTATCCTTCCATCTGTAGACAGATGGCCAGTTTGAGGAAGCAAATTCCACAGTGTTAGATCTTTTGAGGTGCTATGTCTTAGACCACAAGGCATAGTGGAAGCAATATTTGCCCTTAGTTGAGTTTGCTTACAATAATACAGTGCATAATTCCATTGGCAAAGATCTTGTGAGGTGGTTGAGGGTAGCAAGAAGGCACCACCTATTTTGCAAACTAAGAATAAGATCTTTGAGGTTGATCGTCATGTGGAAAACTTGGATGTAGCCTATGCAAAGATTAAATATGCAGTTTAGAGATTGCAAGAAAAGCAAAAGAGAACAGCCGATCGCCACAGACGTGCTTTGCAGTTTGTAGAGGGTGATTATGTATTGTTTTGTTTTGAAAAGGAAAGGTTGAAAAAGATGAAAGGAAGAGAAAGATTATATCTGAAGTTGAGTATGAGATACTATGGGCCCTTCCAAGTATTGGAGAAGATCAGCAATGTGGCATATCGGTTGAAATTACCTCCACATTCGCGGATACACAATGCCTTTCATGTCAGTTTATTGAGGCCTTTTCATGGTGATGTGCCAAAGGATATGTTTGCTGAAATTCAGCCTGAGGTTGAGGAGCTGGATGAGATTTTGATACCCGAGCAGAATTTGGTACATAAGGAAAAAAAATGTCAAAGGTAAAGTTTCCATGGTGAAATTTCAGAATTATTCATCAATGGATGCCAAATGGATGGAAGAGGATGACATGGCAAACCATTCTCAGTTGTTGCAGCTTTACGTAGATGCCTTTCAGTTAGAGTCGACTTTACTTCGGGCTCCGTGAGTTTAGTAGAGCAAGGATTCGGAGTATTGCCTGATGTTCAATGGGGAGGTAGCATTTCCACTCCTCTAGTTATGGACAGCTCTAGTATGTAGTGGATCTCGGATGTATTCAACATGCATCCAAGGTACTACGATGACAGTATGTTTGCCATGAGGTCACTACTTAGTGTACTAGACACTGTTAGATGTATGTAGATGAGTATGGTTATTACCACTATTAGAATAATAGGAATGCTCTAATACTATGTATAAATAGTAGGTATGCTTTGATACCATGTCAAAATAGGCAACAGTGTAGAGAGAGAGTAGGGTTTGCGGGAGAGACACAGAGTGTGTATAGCAAATACTGAGAGAGAAGAGAAACTCAGAAACACAAGAAGAACACGCTGATGATGTACCGAATCATGCTATAAGAAGAAAAACTGATAGAGCAAAGGTGAAGCTCTGAAGATAACTGCGTTGTCTTGTTTGAATCAGGTAGCAATACTTGTGGAAAATCTACACATTGAAGGAATTGAAACGCAATTCTTCGAGCAATGGGCTATCAAAGTAATCAGTGGAAGGTGAAGGACAGCTATCGAGGGAGTGAACCACGTAAAGAAAATACTCTAACTTAGAAGCATAAACAGAAACCGTACGACAAAGCATAGACTGATAAAAGAACACAGTTAGGGTTAGGGTTAGGGTAACTCAGAGACAATGAATACAGTTAATAACTGAAATGATATGACTACTAGTAATACGATGCTCATGCAGCAAACACACTATGCACTGAATGAATACTGTACCTCGAACTCCTGTATCTCTAGGATCATGGCAGGGGTAATGAGCTAGAGAGTGTGTCTACTCCGAACGGATCCTGAATCGCAGTAAGGCAGCCTCCGGATGTTGAATACCAGCAAACATAGCAGTGAGAAGTTGGATCTGATGCAGACAGTAGTGAGGAGAGAGAGACTAAAAACGCAGTCAGGACAGCTTGCAGGAGAGAGAAAGACTAAAAACGCGGGCAACAGGTGAGAGAAAGACTAAAAACGCAGGCAAGACAGCCTGCAGGAGAGAGAAAGACTAAAAACGCAGGCATGACATCCTACAGGAAAGACTAAAAATGGAAGCAGGACATCATGTAGGAGAGAGAAAGACTAAAAACGCAGGCAGGACAGCTTGCAGGAGAGAGAAAAACTGCAGCGACTGCAGCAGGAGAGAGAAAACTGTCAGGGCGGCAACTGGGGCTTGCAAACGCAGCAGCTTGCTAATGTGGTAGGTTGTACGACAGCAATGCAGATGATCAACAGTCAGTCGCAAAGTAGAAACATCAACAATTAGCGTGTGGAGGGCTGGAAAGAGGCGTCAGACTGTAGGGAACAGTAATGGACAACAAGGGCTGAGATGTCCTCCGCGAACGGGGTGTGGGCAACAAGCTGATAACACCTGAAACCTGCAAAAATGAGATTGAGGGAAGAGTGGATGACTGGTTGCCAATTTATAGAAAATTAGGGTTCTAGATCATCTCCCACTTAACTCTCTCGATCCGCTTCCCGTTTTAGGGTTTTGCCTAAAATAAGCCTAAAATAAGCATGTTTTGGGGTTGTTTAAGTGGCTAAGAGCAGTTCTTAGCACAACACCCCCCTCTCAGGCCCAAAATAGGGCGAGAAAAATAGGCGAGCTTAAATTTTGACTTACCCCAAGGCGTCCCACCCCAAAGCAGCTAGGGCATCGGACAAAGTGTGCATGTCGGTTGCCTAGTGGCCTACCAAGACTACAGAGGCGATGGTTATCTTACTAAGGGAGCCCAAGTGATCACCCCAGAGAGGCCAGGGTATCAGACCAAGGGTGCTCGGCGGCTGCCCAAGGGTCTACCAAGTTCTACAAAGACGGATGGAATCAATGGACTTTTTTTTTTTTTTTTTTTGAAATGTTTTGAAAATACATAAGTAATATAGGGGCAACGGCCGATTAAGTGATAGATAGGAAAAGATAAAGAGAGTTTTAAACCCAAGTCAAGCACAAAACTAGCAAACCAATCCCTCGCACTGACTAGGGTAAGTGCTTAAGGATGAGAACAAGTGTGTGTATGTGCCAATTATGTGGTGAATATGTGGAAAGGCAAAAAAGAGGATGGTGGACTTAGCAAGACAAGCAAAACAAGGAAGCAAGCAAGGGTAGGGAAATTGTCGTTAGGAGAATTGCTATGTGTTATGTTACGAATATGGTGGATCCTAGAGTCGACTGCTCCAAAAGACCGAAAATGGATAAATGCGCACAGATGCATGTTTATATGAATAGAATGCCACTGCATGGGGTAATGCAAAGGAAGATGTAAGTTGTCATGCTCATGCAATATGCTATGCAACGATGCCACTGGGACAGTGCCCTCGTAGGGGAATTGTTCACTTGTCCAAGTACCCTTTTACAATCAAGTCATCCTAACAGTGTAGATGAAGTTACAAATGCCCATAATACAATATAAAAGAATAAGTGAATGTAATGTCTAAAAACTGTAAGCATCATCACTGTCACGATCAAGAGTAGAAGCCCCACGCGCTCTCAAACTGAAAGGAAAAGCAAGAGGCAAGCACTCTCTCCCCGTCAAGCTGAAGAAGTAAGGGAGGGTGTACCCAAGCCGATCCTGGGTAGTAGGTACTGAAGAAACGGCCGATTGACCGCTTTGGTCAAGATATCTGCAAAATTATCTGATGAAGGCACAAACTCTAGGCGAATAGTGCCTAGCTCAACTTGCTCTCTAGAAAAGTTGAAGTGGACTCCCACATGCCGTCTCTGTGGTGTGATGATCGAATTTCCCGAAACGGCAATGGCACTTTGGTCATCGCAGTAGACAACTGTGGGAGAGTCACATGGAAAATGAAGCGTCGCCAATAAACTCCTCAGATAGATAGCCTCGGTGGTGCCATGGAAGAGAGCCCGGTACTCAGCTTGGGTCGTGGAAGTCGCCACCGTCTCTTGCTTACGACTGGATCAAGAAATGGGAGCCGTGCCCAAGGTAAAGAGGTAGCCGCCATGGGAATGCCGGGTGTCAGGATCTCCTGCCCAATGAGAATCAGTGTACCCCTACAAACATAAACCAGAACCATATGTCAAGCCATAAGAAAAAGTACACCGCAAATAACGCAACACACGAAGATATGCGATCCAATGTGACATCCTAGGTGTTGTGAAATACTGACTGAGTATGCTAACTGAGTAAGCTAAATCTGGCCTAGTGTGAATTAACCAAAGAAGTTTTCCTACAACAAAACGATAGGTGTGTGCATCGAAGTGCTGTCCTAGGGTATCCTTCGACAAGTGGAGAGTAGGATTAAAAGGTGTGGCCACTGGCCATGTTTGATCTGAAGTGGTAAGCTTACCTATCTTGTCATCAGGCGTGTGTGTGTACGTATGACACCCGAAGACTCTGAAATGGGAAATAACAGGCCGAGAGCCAAAAAATGCCTCATACGGGGTCTTCTGAGGAAAAGCCGTAGTCGGCCACCGATTGAGGATGTACACTGAAGTGTTAACAGCCTCGACCCAAAGGCGCTCAGGAAGCTCTGCTGCGAATAGCATAGATCTTGCCAATTCCATGGCTGTGCGGTTCCTATGCTCTATGACTCCATTTTGAGAGGCGAAGTTGGTAGAGGTGAGATGGCGAGAAATACAATGCTTCTATAGAAACTCGAAAAACTGGTGGGAGATAAACTCACCACCGCTATCACTCCTCATGCACCCGATACGATGACCAGTCTGGTTATGAACGAGCAGCATCGAAGCAGAAAAATATGTGAAAGCATCTGATATATGCTTGAGGAAGTACACCCATATGTATCGAGAATGATCATCCACTATAAAAAAGAAGTACAGTGCGCCAATCAAAGCGGCAGTGGATGTTGGTCCGCAAAGATCAACATGAATCAATCTAAAAGGCTTCTCAGCTCTATGTGTAGATTGTTGAGGAAATGGGGTACGGTGCTGCTTCTTGAGCTGACAGACTTTACAGACATCTCAAGCTAGCTTCAGGCGTGGAAGGCCCTCAACCAGCTCACGGCGTGACAATTCATAAAGTGAGTCATAACCAAGATACCCTAAGCGAAAATGCCAAAGACTCTCATTGTGCGTAGGCTCCCGAGATGTGGCTAAGGCCTGGAAGCTATGGAACACGGAGCCCTCGGCAGTCGGCTCGGTGAGAAAGTGAGTCATGTGGTATAGGCCATTAGGCTGTGTCTCACCGCGAGCAATCACTAAACTAGTCTGAGAGTCAAGGACCTTGACTGTGGTCGCTGTAAAGAAAACTGCTCGTCCCAACAGGCAAAGTTGTTGAACAGATAACAAGTTCACCCTAAGCTGAGGGACATGATATACATTGTCTAGTGAAGCCAGATCCGGATCCTTGTTAGTGGCAAAACTGACGCAACCTTGAGCTTGAATCTTGACCAAGAAGTTGTTTCCTACACGGACCCGCTCGGCTGCAGGGGCTCGGGGACGGAAAATGTCCTCTATAGGAGTCATGTGATGTATAGCTCCACTGTCCACAACCCAAACTGAAGTTGAAGTGCTCGGCTGTGACGAGTGGGCCTTTGCAGTAACCTCGTCAGGAGGCAACTCACAGATGTGGACAAGACTCGCATCGGATGTCTCTATGGAGACAATGTGGGCCTCTGCAAACCAGTTAGACAAGCCCTTTGGAGTTGAGAACATTGTCGACTGAGATGTTGTGCGGTGGTAGTGTGAGTCTGACCTTTAAATTTCCCCTTGCCATCACCTTGCCTCCCTTGCTGGCGGTTGCCCGACTGAGGGGCGGGGGTTTGAGACTTTGGTCTTGGTGCTGGGCCTCGTGCCTTTGATCGATACTCGTCGTCAAAATGGCCAGCCTTTTGACAATGTTGACAATACCTATTCTTGTTAGGTATATTTTGCCACCCTTGTTTAAGTTGTGATTGGGAGTTTCCTTGAGAATCCCTAGATTGATTTAGCTTTTGAGTTTGATTTTGATTTTGAGTAGAGGTTTGGTTTGGTTTGCTCTTCCCTTGTTGCCCTTTTTGAGAATGAGCAAGAAGAGGTCCCTCTGAAGAGGAAGTCATATGAAACTGATCGAATAAGCGTGCGTAATGCAACAACTGACACTCAAATTCATAGAATGTAGGCATGGTAGGCTTTGAAAATATTCCTTCCACAAAATTGAAGTATTTCTTGGGGAGTTTATTGAGGAACAATGTGACCTGATCGTCAGAGGACTTGGGAGTCCCCGTAGTGGAGAATTCAGCGAGGAGACGCCGATACTCAACCAACTTGACTTTCAAGTCATCCCGGTTAGTAATTTTGAAAAGCTGAAGCTCATGGTCAAGATTAATACGACGGGTCCTATCTCGAGCTGCATAGCGGTCAGTCAAGTGTGCCCATCTCTCTGACGCTAAGTCAAAATGCTGAAGTTGAGAGCATTTCTAGCGTTTCACGAGCGGACGACCTCGTATGGAACAAATGCGGGATCAGGTTGGGGTTTCAACCCCTGCACAAGACCCCATAGGTTCTGTGAGTCAAGGACATGTCTCATTAAATTCGACCAAGTAGTAAAGTTTGATCGGTTAAAATGAGTCTTGTCATTAAATGCATTCTTGGCAGAAGATGAGCTAGAACCATGAGGTGTCAGGTAGGTGGTGTAAGATGATGGTGGGAAAGATGATGGAGGTGGGTGTGTTTGATAAGAGAAAGAGGGAGGGGGAAGAGGTGGGTAGGCAGAAGGAGACTGTGAGTGTCCAATGAGTGCCGATTGATACGGAGACATTGAAACATGAATGTTTCCATAAGGTGCCGGTGTAGATGGAGACACTGGGACACGGTAGCCTTGTCCAAAGTGAGGCTGGGATAGAGCAGGATGATCAAAAGGTCCACTAGGCCATGCCATGGAGGCAAACTGTGGAGGCAACTAATCCACACTCAGGAGAGACTGAGTGGGATACCCAGGTTGCAATGATCCCGAAAAAGTGTGTATGAGGTAGGTGGAACACCACCCGGTTGAGGGAAGGATGAGGTTCTAAAGGATGTGCCTATGTTTCCATAACCCCTCGGTGTGATGTGCGGTGAGACATGAGGTGTCTGAAATGGAAATGTAAATGGTGTAAATGGAAGAGGTGAAGCAGCGGAAGAATGTGGTGGGATGGGTGGGTTTTGAAAGTGAGGTGTATGAGGTGGAGATTCTTTTTGTTCATGTTTATCATTTAAATACTGAAAATGAAATTGTGAAGATAATGATGCACCAGGTAATGAAGTGAAAGAAATACCAAATTTATTCTGATTATGTGAAGTAGACGGAAAAGAAGGAAGGACAAAAGAAGAGGTACCTGACTTTTTCTTATAATTCCCGCGACGCATGGTAACGTACAAGAATTGGTCCTCAAGAGGACCTTTTTTGTAGTCAACAGACTGAACTCTTTCTTCCACATGATCTCTACTAGTATATTGCAAAACACAAGAGGTAAAAGAAGGCACAAAAGACGAATCAAAAGTACCTTACATCGGAGAGGACAGAAGAGTCTGAAAAATGGAAAATACTCCCGATCTTGCTCTCCAAGAGGGGGGCCATCCCTGATGGGGGTCTCGATGGCCCTGCAACATCATCAGACTTACGCTCAACATCTGTAGAGTGAAAATCATGCATACCTTCATTCAGAAGCTTTTCTTGAAGGGCAATCCTTCAGTCGAGCTTCTCAATCTTCTTTCGTCGATAGGCTATGATCAGTTTATATTCTTCAGAAGTCAGCTTGCCTATCTTTTTTTCCATGTACTCAGATGTGTCTTCCACCATGTAGGAACTTTGTGGAGCAAGCTAATCGGCCCACTCTCGCTCGGTTCTCAGCATGGTTTATTCTGGAGATAGAATCAGTGTTGATGTGTTTGAAGTCATTTGAACCTATTGTTGTTCTTGCTTCTTGCGAAGAGCTCTCAAATCGAAGGCCTAGGTTTCTTAGAGAGTATTATGCTCTGATACCATGTAAAGAAAATGCCCTAACATAGAAGCATAAACAGAAACCGTACGACAAAGCACGGATTGATAAAAGAACACAGTTAGGGTTAGGGTTAGGGTAACTCAGAGACAATGAATACAATTAATAAATGAAATGATATGACTACTAATAATACGATGCTCATGCAACAAACACACTATGCAGTGAATGAATACTGTATCTCAAACTCCTGTATCTCTAGTTTCAGGGCTTGGATAATGAGCTGGAGAGTGTGTCGTACTCTGAACGGATCCCGAATCGCAACAAGGCAGCCTCCGGATGTCGAACACCAGCAAACGTAGCAGTGAGAAGCTGGATTCGATGCAGACAGCAATGAGGAGAGAGAAAGACTAAAAACGCAGGCAACAGGTGAGAGAAAGACTAAAAACGTAGGCAGGACAGCTTGTAGGAGAGAAAAACTGCAGCAACTGCAGCAAGAGAGAGAAAACTGTCAGGGCGGCAGCTGGGGCCTGCAAACGCAGCAGTTTGTTGACATGGCAGGCTGTACGACAACAATGCAGACGATCAGCAGTCAGTCGCCAGGTAGAAACAACAGCAATCAGTGTGTGGAGGGCTGGAAACATACGCCAGACTGTAGGGAACAGTGATTGACAGCAAGGGCTGAGATGTCCGTTGCGAACGGGGTGTGGGCAGCAAGCTGATAACACCTGAAACGTGCAAAAACGAGATTGAGGGAAGAGTGGAGGGCTGGCTGCCAATTTATAGAAAATTAGGGTTCTAGATCCTCTTCCACTTAACTCTCTTGATCTGCTCCCCGTTTTAGGGTTTTGGCTAAAATAAGCCTAAAATAAGCATGTTTTGGGGCTGTTTAAGTGGCTAAGAGCAATTCTTAGCACAACAAATCATAGTTCCTATAGTATCGGAGCTATCAAATGTAGAGAGAGAAACTTAGATGTTGACGTTGGGTGGATAATGATGATGCCATATGATGGCGGATGAGTCAGGTTGCAAAGACACAAGTCCCAGCAGCCTCTGTGAATGACGTGTGACGTTAGGTGATGGAGGAGAAGCCAAGTTGCAAAAAACGCAGGTCCCAACAGTCCCTGTGATAGAAGAATGATGAAATCAGTGATGCTAGGTGGTGTGGACTACCACCATAGGCTAGGATGTTGACACCAAGCCGGAAATGATGATACCAGGCAAGGAGAAGACCTCCAGATTGAAAAATGCAGGTGAAGGTGGAGCCTGAAGAAGGGTGTTAATGCCAAGCAGAGGATGGTGACGCTAGGTGGAAGATGCTCTAAATGCAAGGCCTTATGGTAGAATAGGACGCTTGAAGCAAAAGATGTAAGGTAAAGGCAGCCACGAACCACAAACTACAATGTCCTCTTGAAGGGGTGTGAGAGCAGTGGAAGGGGCTGGTAAGAGAAGGGAAGTGGTGGTGGTGACCGAAGAAGGTAAGAAGGTGGTGAAGAATGATTGAAGAGAGAGAAGAATGAATGAAGCGATTGTGTATTTATAGGCATGAAGTGTATGAACTGAAGTAGTGGTTTCTCAACACCCCCTCTCAAGCCCAAAAAGTGATGAAGAAAGAGGAGCGAAGAGAGATACGATGAAGAAGAGAAGGATTTCGGAGATCCAAGATTTCCACATGAAAGGTAACCTATAGCAAGAAACAGTAGACAGGATGAATTGTAGAACCTGACTCCATCTCGAGAGAGAAGTCACTAGCTCTGTAACTCCATGTTGGAAGGAATTTGAAGGCCTCGGCACCAAGGTGCGGCTGAATCTCCAAGGCCTTGATCTAGGCGGTCTTTGAAGCTCTTGGGTATTAGTAGAAGAAATGATTGCGCGAAGATAGCTAGCCCCAAAGAGTAAATGGTGGGTGACAAACTTCTTGATAAGGAGGTGCCCCTCTGGAGGGTGGAGATGCAGGCCCCCCCTTTGAAGCCGAACAAGTAGAAGCCCCCTTTGAGGGCAAAGGGAGTACATTCGCCTCTGAATCCCCCTTTGCAAGAGATAGGGAATGTAAAAAGTCATGGGTCATGGACTTCGAATCATTGGATGACGAAGGAAGTGCGTCGGTTGTGCCGAAGAAGGTATCTGGGTGTTGAACGCCTAGAGTTGGCCTAAAAAATCTGAATAGTTAAGGGTGGGAAAGGTGAGGCTGATGCGGAGCCAAGGGTGGGCACGCTATCTCTCAGTGGAGCGGATTGTGGAGCCAAAGTAAAGGAAGGTGTCAAGCAATCATTGTCTCTCGAGGGAGCGGACTGCCAAGGGGATGGTAGCCAACAATTAGTGTCTCTCAAGGGAGCAGACTGTAGAACCGTGGGTTGTCTAGGTGGCATTCTTAAAACCCTAGAAACAGTAGAAGCAACCTCCGTAGTGCATTGCGGCGGTCGCGAGGAGGCCGCGGTTCCAGTCGTTCCTTTTGTGGCTTCAAGCTTTAACTTGACTAGGTTGTCATGGGCTAGTCTCCGGGGCCATGTCATCATGTAGGGGGGACAAGAGCTAGCAAGTAAAGGAATTGATGATTTGAGGGGGGTGTTGAAAGATAATACAAATGATGTATGCTCTAGGAAGAGATGCTCTGTATCCCATAAGGATAGTAAGAAGAGTGGAACAATTCAAAGGCTATATAAGCATGTACTTGGTTCTTATTTCAAGGCAATGCTCTTGTACTTTGTACATCCAATGTGTGCCCTTGTCATGTCCTACTCAAGGTTGTGTTTATGAGTCCAAGCACTTAATCTTGGAACCTAATTCACTTGAGTAACATTTATTGTCTCTTGTCTATGTCATCATGGTTCTGTCTATGTATTGTAATTTGTAACCTCCATAGCTAAACCATGCTCAAGATCTGTGTTTCTCAACGCATACTTAATCTTCTCATAAGCTGCATCCATACTCTCCACATAGCAATCAGCCTAAAGATTTTACCCTTTGTGTGCAAAGTAGGGTTGCATTCTTACGACCCTCTTACCATCTCAAAAGGAGCCTTACTAGTGGAACTACAACTATGCACCATATTATTGTATGCAAACTCAACCAATGGCAAATACTGCTTTCACTGCGCTTTGTGATTTGATATATAGCACTTAAAAAGATCCCAAATTGTGGAGAGTGTCTGCTAAGACTGACCATCAGTTCGTGGATGGAAGGATAAAGAGAATTTCAGTGTAATGCCCATGTTCTGAAACAACTTCTTCTAGAACAAATTGGCCATCCTCCGTGGGTCTCGATCACTGATGATCGACTTTGGTGTGCCATGGTACTTAAACACATGTTGCGCAAAAAGATGTGCCATATGATTAGCCTTTATCTTCTTTCTCATTGGAATAAAATAGCCCTCGTTATTGAACTTGCAAATTATAGTCCATATCCCATCATTCCCTTAAGATGTACAAAGAAGCTTAAAGATAAAACCATAGCAATGCTCTACCAAGGCCTGTTTGAAATAGGCAAGGGCTGCAATAAACCCGGTATTTTTTGCCTATCATAGTTCACTTTCTGGCACACAATGCATGTCCTAACAAATTGCTCCATATCATGCCTCAAAGCTGGCCAATAAAAGAAGTGCTTCACTGCCTTAACTGTGGCATCAATACCTCTATGTCTTGCATAAGAAGGAGCATGACTCTCAGTCATCACCTGCTTTGTGACACACAGTCGTCCATGCATCGTCGTGATTTTTAATGGCATCCAATTGAGTGTGGTAAACCATGTTGATAGCCGCGATAATTGAGGCTTACATGACAGTGCATCAGCCACTACATTCTTTTTCCTGTCAATGTGTACAATCTAGAAATGAAAGAGAGAGAGTTTGCCCATCTCATATGCTTGTCTGACAACTTCGTTTGTGTCAGAAAGTACATCAATGTCTGATGATCTGTTTGTGCTGTGAAATCAATCCCTAACAAATAGTGTTTTCACATAGATAGTGCATGAATTACAGCCAAGAGCTTCTCATAGACATGTAGATTCCTCTCTGCACCATTGAGAACATGATTTTCATAAGGAACTGCATGGCCATCCTGCATTAAAACAACCCCAATGCTGTTTTCACACGCATCACAGTGCACAACAAATGACTTCTTAAGATCAGGCAACATAAGGATAGGATTTGAAGTCATTTTGTCTTTCAACGTATCAAATGCTGAAATTTTCACAATTGTCCATCTAAAAGGCGTATTCCTCTTCTGCAAAGCATGTAATAGAGAAGCAATTTCTGCAAAGTTCCGTACATACTTTCTAAAGTACAAGCAAAGTCCCATAAAGCTATGAATCTCATGAATATTCTTGAGATGTGGCCATGAACAAATTGCCTCAACTTTTGCAGGATTCGTATGAATGCCATGAGCCAATACAATGTGCCCCAAAAAGTGGATCTCATACAAGAAGAATTCGCGTTTCTTGTCATTTATCAACAAGTAATGCTTACGCAATTCATTGAATACTATTGCGAAGTGCTTTCGATGATCAGCCTCATTCTTTGAAATGATAATCATATCATTGAAGAAAGTACCCACAAATACCCTATGTTGCCGAAAAATGCGATCCATCATTTTACTGAACGTGGCAAGAGCATTAGTAAGCCCAAATTGCATGACAAGAAACTCATATAAACCAAAAGATGTTTGGAAAGTTGTCTTAGATACATCTTTAGGCCTAATTCGAATCTAATGGTATCCACTTTTCAAACCTATATGACTGAAAATGGTTGCCCCTTGCAATCTATCCAAGATGTCATTGATCCTAGGGATCAGAAATATGTTCTTTATCGTGATTTTATTTAAGACACGATAATCAATGCATATGCATCATGAACCATCCTTTTTTTGCACTAGAAGCACTAGTGAACAAAATGGAGATGCGCCGGGCTGAATCAACTCTTTCTCTAGCAGCACATTCACTTGACTCATAATCTCCTCCTCCTAGGCTGCTTCGCTGTCCACATAACTCTAAATGTGTAAACAAAGCCTTCCAATGATACGAGTGACCAGCTTTGCATGCCCCTTGCATGCCATACCAATCTCACCATGGCCGCCATCTCATCCTCTCTGATGCGTAGACGGGCAGCCATGTGAATAGAGATAAAGTTTGATCGTGCTCTTGGATCAAGGAAAATAAGTGCATGCTGATCTCTGATTTTGCCCCATGTTTTGCGAAGCTTAATGCTATTATCATTGGGCTGATTTGCCACTACATCAGACACTAAACCAGCTGATGTTTTGCCCTTCTTTCCCTTGTTATCATCCTTATTAGCTTGCTGTTTGTTAGGACAGCTCGTTGCCATATGCCCCTCATGCTCACAAATAAAGCATTTATTTGCAACTATGAGTTCCTTACAACGTGTATCATTTTTTCCAGACTTTCGTTGCCATTTACTCTTCTTGCTAGCCCTATTTTCAGATCTGTCTTCATCTTCAGCTTTATTTCAGATCTGCCCTTTTTCTCAGCCTTTACCTCTTTGACATTTGACTTGACATCATTGTCTTGGAATCTTGCATACTTTCCACCCAGCATTGTATAAATTGTAGTAGTAGTTTCTATAAGTTGTCACATGCTGGAATCAATGGATTTAATGCAAAAATCTGGAATTCCCTTTCGCAAACCACATACATACTTCTCCTCTTGCTCATGAAGGGGAACTAACCAAGGAGAAGTAACAGACAACAAAGCATCCTAAAAATTCTTATTGTGTTGGTCTAAGTTCTTGCAATCTTTTACATCTAACTGGTTCCATGCTGTCATTATGTCTACTTCAAATGTGATTGTCAACCAGTTTGAAGCAAACATTTGCTTGAACTTAACCCAAGTGCTATGTGCTCTTCCCCGAATAAGAAGCGTAGACCACCACTGTAATGCATTTCCCTTAAAACTGTGGCTGTCTTACGAAATTTAGATGCATCTTTCAAGTTGCCTCCTGAATAGGCTGTATCAAATTACTGTATGAAAGAGCTTTTAGCCTATCTTGTGCACCACTGAAAGGTTCAAACTTCACACTTTCGCCACCCTCATCATAGTTTTTTGTTGGATCTATGGGAGTCAAATTGCCATAAATAGGTTGCTGCAAAAAGGGTGCACTTGCTACTTTTACATGATAACTAGCACTATTCGATGCATTTACATGACTAGCACTGAATCATTGTGCTCCAACAGCCCTAGTGGGTGAAAATACATTTCCATATGGCCCACTTTGTGCCTCATGCATCATGCCTATGCTGCCATACATGGGATTGCGCATTCCACGTGATATACCCGGATACATTGTGTGTCGAGAACCATGCGTTGGCTGTTGTATATCGTAGGGACTGGTGGCATACATTCTCGAATGCGGTCCTTGACCAACCGTTGCATGAAAAATAGTGCTATCACCAAAGTATCCTTACTGTCCACGTTTGCATTTGCATGAATACCTTGCTGTCCATATTCCCATGGATTGGCACTACCAAGTTGGCTATGCATTTGCACTTGTTGTCCCACAGGTACCAACTATTTATGCTCATTAGCAACTTTGGGCTCTTCCAATGGAGGCTTAGACATTTCTTTCTATTGTTCGGGTTGTCCCGAAGCTCCAGAAGGTGTGTTTTTCTCTTCGCCTTTGTTGTCTGGTTGTTTTTGCTTGCTCCAAAATTACGCATGATTGGCTCGAAATGGCAAAAAACGGATATATCAACGTCTTGCTACAGTCTCTCCACGACTGAATTCAGCCAAGAATGATCTCTCTCTCTCTCTCTCTCTCTCTCTCTCTCTCTCTCTCTCTCACAGCCTCCCAATAGCCTCCACCAACTTGCATCGGCAAGTGTCAAGTGGCAGCCTTCCAAACTCAAAATTTTAGCATTATCTGCATTATTAAATTAATTTCAGCTTTAAAATTTTGAAAATTAATTTAATAATTATTTTAGTGCCCAAAAAATTAGTTTGACCAGCCAACAATTAAATTGGCCAGGTCATCTCCCAAGTGTTCTTGAGTCTTCTTTAGCCCTCGGATTGGCATTAAGTACCATTAAATGCCAAATCTCTAGTGTCACAAATTGACATTCATGGCTAATAAATGTCTTAGGCCAATTTTCGGCACTAGATACCACCTAGTATGTATGTAACATTAGTTAAGACAACTTTTGCCTTTGACATCCCATTGATTTCCTTGGATCCTTGGCTCGTAAATATGAAATAATCTCAGTTGCACTTCACATGTGCAACACATACTTAAACATTTGATTAAAAATTAATCCAAATGTTAAGTAAAGCAAACAAAATTTCATATCCTCATGACATAGGGGCTAGGCCCTAATTAGATAATTAAGCATGTTGGGTGCGTGCGTGGAAAGTGAGTGGATAGTTATCGTGACAATGCTATTTGAGGATAGGTGGACCCAATTAGTTGGATGCTTTGCAAATGAATGAAATAGAAATAGAACTGATTGATGACTTCTTAGGGTTGTGTCTTAGATCCCAACTAAGCACCATTTTAGGGGGTTGAAGTTGAGATTAGGCCTTATGGTCAGAGGGGTTGAGCTTAGCTTCTCTTGGTCTCTCAATCTCTTTGAACTAAGTGCGGTGATTATCCTGCTCTTGGCAAGGTCGCAAAGTGGCCTTTCGTGGCTTGGTGCTAGAATGTTGATAGAGATTGTTAGGTTGTAGGTCCCTCAGGTTGATCCTAGTGGGTTGAGGCTATACGTTCTATTGCAAGGTAGACTCAGAAGTTACCTGACCAGCTAAGTCCATTAATCCAAAGGGGTCTAGAGGGTGTTGTTTAGGAAAGGCATCCGAGTGACTACCAAATGTTCTCTCTCTTGGCTAGGCTAGCGGCGGGTATGTCACACCAAAGTTCGTGTCTATTTATATACACACTCATGTTTTAGTATTTAAATTCCATTTTCCAAGTTCATTGTGTGACTCAAGTTCAGTTGCTCTTTTTCTTCTGTTTAGTTCATTGTGTATAGCAGCATCATTTGCTTTGCTTTCATTGCTCTATATTTCTCTCATAGAGAGGGGGTGTTGGCAGTCATGTCTATGTCCTTGTGTCCATCCTTTGGATATAAGTGTTCGTTTGAGTCAAACGAGGACATTTGGAGCTTTGGCATTGGTCATGTTTGTCAGCCTTTTCCATCCATGCTCACCGATGTTCATCCTTGACATGTGAGGTGGCAGCAACCCACAGGGTGCCCATCTCTGGTTGTGTTTTGGCCATCCGAATCTGTTTATTTTAGTGCCTTGCTTTATCTGTTCTTGTTCTTCTCTTCAGTTCACTGTGTAAACAGCAGCTTCATTGCTTCGATTGCTCTATATCTGTCTCACAGAGAGGCCTTGTTAGCAGTCATAGTGTCTATGTTGTTCTCTATGTCCATCTCTTGGTTGTAAGCCTGGGTTTAAGTCATATGAGGATATTTGGAGCTTTGGCACTGGTCATTTGTGTCAGCCTTTTCCATCTGTGCTCACCAATGTTCATCCATGACATGTGAGATGGAAGCAGTCCATAGGGTTCCCAGCTGTGGTTGTATTTTGGCCGCCCAAATCTGTTCATTTCAGTGCCTAGCAGGTCATTCAGCATTTCCATCGCAGCTGCCACATGGCACTCCCTCCGGCAGTTGGCCATTTTCAGGCAGCACTTGGCAAATTTTGACTGGTCTGATCAGCTTTTTTTGTGCTTGTTTATGCTTCTCCTTTTCTGCCAGTTGTAATCATCATCATTCATCCTTCTTTTTAGCCAGTCATCAATCCTCTCTCGTCTCTATCAATTGTCATCTTTCTCCCTATGTTGTTCCTGTCCAATGCCCTCACTCCCCTTTTCTGCTGGTTGTGATCATCATTGTTGGGTATGACTCACGCCTACGCTCACAGAGGAGTGTCGGTGATCCGTAGTAGGACACTGGGGCACTTTCTACTCTCCTTACTAGAGGTTTTTTTCCCCAGTCACATTATTTTTCTTTTGTGTGTTTGTATTACACATTTTGGTCAGTCACTGTACTTTACACCTTTCGGGTGTGAACGCACCTTAACAACCCTAAGGTCTAAGGGTTGTACTTTGTACTTTCACTTACACACTTGGGGAATTGCATCATGTGTTGAGCTATGTCTTTACTCTCACTCTCTCTACTGTCTATTGTATACTCTCAACTGAGAGCTTCTGTTGGGAATAAAGGGCCATCGTGCCTTTTATATGTGCATGGGTGTGAACACACCCTTAACACATTTGTGCTTTCAGATATATCTATCTAAAACCTAAAGAGATACACACACAAAAAGATTGTACCCAAGAACATCGTGCATCTCTCTCTCTGACTCTGACTCTCTACTCTTGCTCACGTTTTGCTCTCTACTTGATATTTTCATCGTAGGACATTGCATCGCCACTGCGCATCGCTCACTTGAAACTGGTATCAGAGCTGCGGCTAAGGTGTTTGCGCTTCTCGGAGTCCGCTCAGGTCAGCTCGTCATTGTTCTTTCACTGGATAGACAGGTGACAGTTCTAGGTTGCATGCAAGTCAAAATCACCATTTCGTGGTTAGACGCAGTCATGCACTTCAGGCATAGGTCAAAACGTCGTTTTTCAAGTTACGAGTAGGTCACGCGAGCAGGTGACGGGCTAGGAGCTGTAAACGGGGCAAATTCGTCACTTTTCTCTTGCAAAATTTTTTAATTTTTTCAAAGGTTCCTTGCAAGCAAGCCCTTTGCTCATTGACGAGCATTCAGGCGTGTAAGCATAGTTCAGAATTTTGGGCAGATTTGTGCCTAAAATTTGGGGATTTGTCCAAATTTGATGCGAGCAAGACACAATAGTGATATTTGAGATACGGATGATGATATGCACACTTGGATTCTGGATTTAGGTTCTTCCTTTCATGTCACCCCTTATCTTGAGTGGTTTTTTGACTATATAGGGGATCGACATGGTGTTGTCCATCTTGGGGACAACTATGTATGTGACATTGCAGGTATTCGCAGTGTGTAGTTGCAGTTTCAGCATGGTTCTGTCTTCACACTTTAGCATGTACGGCATGTACCTCAGCTCAAGAAGAGCTTGATTAGAATAGGGCAACTAGATGATGATGGATTTCATATCACCTTTGGTGATGGAAAATGGAAGATCTGTAAGGAATCTAGAGTGATTGCCAGAGGTTGTAAAAGTGATACCTTATATCCTCTCCTTGTATCTAGTATGCGTGACCATGTTGTTGCCGTGACTGAGCAACGAAGTGTTTCTTTGTGGCATGGCCTGTTGGGATAGATAAGTCAAACTGGAATGAAAGTGCTTTCTCGTTTGGGTTATGTGTCTTGTTTTCGTTATGGTGATTTTGAGCATTGTGATCATTGTGTTTATGGTAAACATGCACAGACGTCTCAGAAAAAGTCTCTTTCGTTGAAATCTTCCCCTCTAGAGTTAGTACATTCCGATATATGTTAGATGCCAGGGTTATCTTTAGGGGGAAAGAAATACTTTGTTACCTTTATCAATGATGCTATATAGAAGGTATAGGTTTATCCTATTCATAGCAAGGACAAAGTGCTTGACAAGTTTAAAAAATTCTTGGTATTGTTTGAAAATCAGACTGATAAGACACTTAAGTGACTTCGCTCTGACAATGGTGGGGAATATGTGTCCAAGGCCTTTCAGGCATTTTGTGATAGCAAAGGGATAAAGAGGGAGCTCACTGCCCCTCATAATCCACCCCAAAATGGAGTTGCAAAGCATATGAATTGGACCATACATGATAAAATCTGTACTATGCTATGTCATGTTGCATTACCCCCTGGCTTTTGGGCAGAGGTTGCTATGATAGCTGTTCACTTGATGAATTGGTTACCGAACAGGTCTTTTGGGGGGGAGGGGGAATCCCTCCGGAAGCGTAGTTGGGCAAGCCACCTTCATATGCTCACTTGAAAGTGTTTGGCTACGAGGCTTTTGTGCACATTCGTAAAGAAGAACGTAGCAAACCTGAGCCAAAGTCCTGTAAATGCATTTTCTTAGGATATGGTGATGAGGGTGAAATGGGGTATAGATTATGGGATCTTGAGAAAAGAAAAATAGCACGCAGCAATGATGTTATCTTCCGGGAAGATAGTATGCATAAACAGCCAGAAAAGACTGAGGAGATCCGTAGGGTTGTATTCCGGAAAGAAATACCTTTTGGACTGCAAGATATACTCGTTGTACAGCATCAAATACTGTTGTAAATGAAGCTGCAAATGCAGAAAATAATGTTGGAAATGATCATCCAGCCATTCCCCGTAATGATGAGCCATTGGATGTGCAGGAACAACTAGGACAACAAGCTGTTTATGCTGATTTGCAGGCTGAAATGCCAGGACAGCAAGCTGAAAATGGAAATTTGTAGGCTCAACAGCCAGCAAACTGTGATCATTGGGTTAGGAGATCATCTAGGGCTACTAGACAACTTGATAGATTTGTTCTTGATGCAAAAGTGTGGCGGATTATGTCACATATTGACAGACTGTGGTGAACCGTCTTGCTTCAAGGAAGCAATGGATAGACAGGATAGCAAGAAATGGTATAAAGCCATGTTATCAGAGATGGAATCTCTTGAGAAAAATGGCACTTGGGACTTGGTGCAGTTGCCTAAAGGGTAGAAAATCCTTCCATGCAAATGGGTTTACAAGATGAAGGTCAGTTCTGGTTTCTCGCCAAAGTACAAAGTAAGATTAGTTGTGAAGGAGTACAAGCAAGAACTTGGAGTTGACTTTGATGAGATCTTCTCTCGTGTAGTCAAGATGACTAGATTGAGAACCATTTTGGGCTTGGTTGCAACTGAAGATATGGAGGTCATACAGATGGATGTAAAGACTGCATTTTTACATGGTGATTTGCATGAAGACATATATATACAGCAGCCTGAAGGGTTTGTGGCAAAAGGAAAAGAGAAGATGGTATGCAAACTCAAAAGGAGTTTATATAGGTTGAAACAAGCACCAAGAGAATGGTATCATAAGTTTGATATATTTATGCAGTCTCAAGGTTTTCATAGAAGTCAAGTGGATCATTGCTTGTACACGAGGAAGGCAACAGAGGACAGCCTGATTATCTTGGTTCTGTATGTTGATGATATACTGATGGCTGGCAGGGATACTCATGCCTTGGACTCATTGAAGCAAAGTCTTCATGGTGATGCAAATCACATTCTTGGCATGCGAATACTCGGAGATAGGTCAAAAGGCTTACTCTATCTATCTCAACAAGAGTATATCTCTAAAGTTTTGCAGTGTTTCAATATGGAGGGGGGGAAAACGATTTGGGTTCCATTGCCTCCATATGTGAAACTTAGTGCACAGGACAGCCCTACACCTGATGATGAGAAGGCTAAAATGGCCAAGATACCATATGCTTCAGCTGTTGGCAGTTTGATGTATGCTATGGTGGCTACACGTCCTAATATTGCCTTTGCAGTGGGAGTGGTTAGCAGATACATGACAAACCCTGGTAAGAAGCATTGGGATGCAGTGAAAGGTATTATAAAATACCTCAAAAGCACAAAGGAGTTCCACATTTGCTTTGGAAATCAGAAGGTATCTGTTGTTGGCTTTACGGATGCAGACTATGTTGGTCATGCAGACTGCAGGAAGTCCACTTCTAGATATGTGTTTACTTTCACAGGAGGAGCAATCTCTTCTCCAGGCTATAAAAGTGTGTTGCATTGTCTACTACAGAGGCAGAGTATGTGGCTGCCACTGAGGCATGCAAGGAGGCTTTATGGCTTTTAGGTATGGTGGGAGAGCTTGGCATCACAGAGTTACTTGTTCTCCATTGTGATAGTCAGAGTGCTATCATGCTAGCACGGAATTCTGTCTTTGATACAAAGATAAAGCACATACAGGTGAAGTACCACTTCATTAGAGATGTACTTGATAACAAGAGCATTGAGCTTGTCAAAGTGCATACAGATGATAACCCTGCAGACCTTCTCATGAAGGGTCTTCCAGCAGAGCGGTTTTCTCATTGCTGACAGATGATGGGAGCTGGATAGATATATGTATTTCAGCTTTGTACATACCTAGACTTAGCTGATTCTTTTCTCCTCTTAAGGCACATTGCCTTTAGGTGGGAGGTTGTTGGGAATAAAGGGTCATCGTGCCTTTTATATATGCATGGGTGTGAACACACCCTTAGCACATTTGTACTTTCATATATATCTATCTAAAACCTAAAGAGGTACACACAAAAATATTGTACCCAAGAACATTGTGAATGTCTCTCTTTGACTCTTCACTTTCTACTCTTGCTCATGTTTTGCTCTCTACTTGACATTTTCATTGTAGGACATTGCATAGGCATTGCGCATTGCTCACTTCAGCTTCCATCTCCGATCTCACATTTGGTATCAGAGCTCAGGCTAGGTACGGTCTCGCTTTGCACTTAATGCTCATCAGCCTTTGTCTTCAGCTTGTCTAGGTGTAGGCTTGTCACCCTGCAGGCTTGCCTGCCTTCTTCCCCTAGTCCACTTGCTCCACCAGCAGCCTGCTACTGCAGCAGTGCCAGTGCCGCTAGCATGCTGCTCAAAGTGCCACCGTCCAGCCAGCCTCTTGTGTTGCCACCTCCTCCTGCACGGCCACGTGTTCTTGCACTACCGCTTGCTTCTCTAGGCCTGTCTGCCTCCTGGTCAGTGCCTCCGTCCCTGTTCGCTAGGCTGGCCAGCTTCCTCCTGCTTCTCCAGGATGTGAGCATCCTCCTGCACCACCAAGCCGCCAACTTTGAAGGTAAAAGGAGACATTTATTTATTTTTAATTCAGAAATCTAAACTACAGATTTGGGCTTTTGCCTGAGGTACAAAAATTGCAAGTTCTTGGGATTTTGGACAGATAATCTGGTGCTTTTGGCTGTTTAGAGGACATTGGTTCATGCATTGAAGATTCAGTCTGAAATAGACTGAAATTGTGCATTTTGGGCAACAAAATTATGGGGCTTTTGCATTTGTTGCGCTACTGAGCATTGTTTGCGCATTGGTGGACAGCGTGCACATTGGAGAGTTGTGATCAAGTATGACACAGTTTTGCTAATTACAGCTTGGTGGATGCTGTAATTTTTGGAAATTTGCAGATTTCTAGGTTGTTTCAGTTTTGTTTCTTGCTCTTGTGTTTTGTTAAACAGTGACATTTATTATGGCCAATCAAGGACAGAGTGATGTATTAACATATGTATCCAAAGAGGATAGATTGGACGACAATAATTATTCTCTGTGGTCCTTCATGGTCAAGAATGTGCTGATTGCAAAAAATCTTTGGGATTATGTTGGTGGTGAAGAAGTCCGTCTTGGAGTTGTGGCAGCTACAACACCTCCGCAAGGAGGACGTGGTCAAAGGCTAGCTCTAGGTCAGCCACTTCCCCAAATATGAGCTGCACAAAAGGCTTGGGACACACAGAATGCTCAAGCATTGCCAGTGATTGCATTGGCAGTTCAACAATCCATAATCCTGCATATACGGTCTACTGCTTCTTTACGAGAAGCATGGCTCACACTTGAGTAAATGTTTGTTGCAAGAAATGAGATGCGCATCTCTTTCTTGAAAAAGGAGCTTGAGAATGTGAAGATGGATGAAGGTGATGCCATGCAGGATCATCTTAATAAAATTCAGGACTTGCGTGAGCAGTTAATGAATGTAGATGAGTATTATTCTGATGCACAGATGATCTCTACTACCTTAAATTCCTTGCCACCCTCTTATTTGGCCTTTCACACGGCCTTGATCACCATGAGAATTTCTATGCAGTCACTTATCTTTCATCAGTTGATTTGTTTGCTCCTAGAAGAAGAGCAAATAAGAAAGAACAGTGGGGTGGATGTTGTGCATCTAAATAGGCTTCTATGGCGAGATAGAAGGGCAAATGTAGCTAGTCTAAAAATACTCTGCAGAGTTTTGGAAGTTCAGGTACTTCTCAAAGCAACAAGAAGCAAGGGACACGCGAGCCAAGAAGGGCAAGTGCCATTATTATAAAAAGCCAGGTCAATACATCACGAAATGTAAGAAGTGCATTGCTAACTAGGAGTTAGGGATGTTTGTTTCTGATGCATCTTCTATTGCTAGAGAGTCCACGTCTTCTGTTGTAGATTGTGACTACTGTTTTTAGACTCGTAGTCATGATTCTTCTTGGGCTGATAGAGCATTGAGCTGTACTGAGGATGCTAGGACTTGGTTCTTTGACAGTGGTGTTTCTAAGCACATTACATCCGATAAGGATTTGCTTTCCTCTGTTATTGCAACTCTTGTTGGGAAATTTGTGCAATGTGCCAACAATGCATCTTACCTTGTTAGAGGTGTTGGGGAGATTGTCTTGAAAGCCATTGATGGATCTACTCTCCTTTTACAAAATGCATTATATATGTGAGGGATAAGGAAGAATTTGTTGTTCATTTTTTCTTTAGTAAAGTGTGGTATGCAAGTCACATTTGATGATGATAAATGCATGGTGAGGGATAAGGAATTCTTGACTTTGGTATTGATTAGCATATTATGCCATGGATTCAATGAGTTAGATGCTTATTCGATTGATCAGCTAGTCTATTTGGCATCTACTCTTACTGGTGCTATGTCACATGTAGAGTTATAGGATGCTTGCATGGGACATGTTAACTATGGCAATTTGATGCTTATGCAGCGTACTCAGATGCTACATGGTTTACCTCTCTTGGAGAGACCTCTTGAGTATTTTTGTGAGGGATGTATTTTGAAAAAAATGCATTGATTCTCTTTTCCTTGTGATGTTGCTTAAGGCAACAGCCAGGTTAAAGATTGTGCATTCAGATGTATGTGGACCTATGGAAACAAAGTCATTGGGTGGATATTATTATTTCGTCACCTTCATTGATGACTTTACTTGTTTTTACTAGGTCTACTCTTTGGTGAAAAAGTCAGAGGTGTATGATGCAGTTTTGGCTTTTGTTGCACTTGTGGAAAATCAATCTTGATGTAGGATTAAGACTCTCCGTTCGGACTGAGGGGGGAAATTCATGTCTTCTTTGCGGAATGGCTTTAAGATGGAAGCAGTTATGTGTGCTTGTCACATTTTGAACCTTTGCTCTACCAAGGCATTAAAAAATATTACGCCTTTTGAGGCTTGGAACAGCCGGAAACCTTCAGTTGGACACTTTCGTACTTTTGGGTGTCTTACATATGCTCATATTCCCAAAGTACTAAGAAAGAAGTTAGACAACAAGGCTCTCAAATGCATTTTTGTAGGGTACAACAGTGAGAGCAAAGGATATAGACTGTATGATCTTGTTTCCAAGAAAGTCTTTGTCAGTAGGGATGTGGTTTTTAATGAAAAATCAGAATTTTCCCTTGCTGGTTTTGATACATATTAGGGTGCACATGATGATGTGTTTGAAGGGCTGCTTCCCATTTCTTTTGGTGATATAGATGGAGTTTCGACAAATGAACAAAATGTTCAACCAACTGCTCCATTAAGCAATGCAGAAATTCAGCCTATGGCTGATCTCAATATTCAGCAAGATGCTGAATTTGAGGTTCATTAGGAGCATGTACATAATCAGGAAGCTAGGTAAATGCCTAGATGATACTTGTAGACTATGAAAGATAGTCATTTGGTGGCTCCTATTGTTGGTCGTACTAGAAGACAAGCATGTCTGTATGATCATGCTAATACAATGGAGTTTGTTATGGTAGCATACACACTTGATGATGAGGAGCCTAATTGTTTTGAGGATGCACAAGAGAGTGTACATTGGATGGCAGCAATGCAAGCTGAATTTGATTCTATCATGAAGAATCAAAGATGGGATTTAGTGACATTGTCTGTTGGAAAGAAAGCCATTGGTACTAAATGGGCCTAAAAGTTGAAAAGAAAAGCGGTTGGATCCATTGATAAGTACAAAGCCATGCTTGTGGCAAAATGCTATATGCAAAAGAAGGGCATTGATTATGAGGAGACATTTGCTCCTACATCTTGTATGGCTATCTTTCGGTGTATGGTTGCTTTGGCTGCCCATTAGGGTTGGATTGTGCACTAGTTTGATATTAAAATCACATTTTTACATGGGGAACCTCAGGAAGAAGTGTATGTACAGCAGCCCATCGGTTTTACAGTTGAGGAATCCAAACACTTGGTATGCAAGCTGAAAAGGCTTTGTATGTTTTGAAGGAAGCTCCACGAGCTTGGTATGCAAAATTGATGCCTTTTTACTTAGCCAAGGGTTCATTAACAGCCCATTAGAGTCTACTCTTTATGCATGCAAAGAGGGGGGATCCTTGCTAGTCATTTGTCTTTATGTAGATGATCTTGTGCTCATAGGAACACATGCTGATCAAATTTCAGCATTCAAGAAAATTTTGCAACAAATTTTTGAAATGTCAGATTTGGGGCCTTTGTAATACTATTTGGGCATTTAGTTTATTTGTGATGCTAGAGGCATTGGATTGTCACAATCTAGATATATTGGTAAACTCCTTGAGAGATTTGGCTTCTAGGATTGCAAGCCAGTCATCACACCGATGGAGATTGGACTCAAGCTGTCTTTGCATGATGATAATGATTTGTTTGACATTCATACATATATTCCAGCAATTGGATGTCTCATTTATTTATGCAACACAAGGCCAAATGTTCAGTTTGCAGTTTGAGCCTTGAGCAGATATAGGTACAGCCCACACATTCCACATTGGCAAGTTGTGAAGCGTGTTTTCTGTTACTTGCACTGTACTAGGACTCTTGGATAGCTTTATGCCAAGGGGGGACCTCTACAGTTACATACACATAGAGATCTACTATCACTTTGTCAGAGAGAGACTACATGCAAGAGATATCAGCCTTGTCTACTATCCTAGCATCATCAATGTGGCAGACATCTTCACCAAAGCTCTTCCTTGCGACAAAGTTGAAGCATTCCGTAATACTGTAAATTTGATCTACTTTGGTGGACGATCCTTGTATGTTGATTACTTTTCACTTCAGGGTGTTTGTTGGGTTTAACTCATGCCTATACTCATAGAGGAGTTTTGGTGATCTGCAATAGGACACTAGGGCACTTTTTACTCTCCTTACGAGAGGTTTTCTCCCCTAGTCACATTATTTCTCTTTTGTGTGTTTTTGTTACATAGTTCGGTCACTTAGCGTACTTTACATCCTTCGGGTGTGAACGCATCTTAACAACCCTAAGGTCGAAGGGTTGTACTTTGTAGTTTTACTTACACACTAGGGGAATTGTATCGTGTGTTGAGCTGTCTTCACTCTCACTCTCTCTACTGTCTATTGTCTACTCTTAGTTGAGAGCTTCCATCTCCGATCTCACAATCATCAATGTCCTAACTCCCCTATTCTGCTGGTTGTGATCATCATTTTCTGTCCTTTCGAGCTAGTCATCACATTCTCTCTCCTGTCTCCTGATCATCAGTATTGTCCCTCTCTGGTGGTCTTTTGCAGTGTCCTCAATCATCTGCCCTTTTGGCCCTTGTGTAGGGGCTTCATCTTGGTTTCATTCCAGCATATTCAGGTTTTGTGTTCTCATTTTCTGATCTTTTTCTTTTTCTATCAGCAGGGTATAGCTGATTTATCCTCTGTTGGGCGTCCCGACATCAAAAGTCAAATTTCCTAGTGTGCTTGTAGGTTTTTTTGAAGAGTTATGGACTACCGGTTTGACAAGTTAGATGATTCAGATGTGGAGAGCATTCAATCTTCCGCCGACAATCACAACATTCATTTTTGAACACCCCATCTACATCCCACCACGCTTCTCTATATGTTTCTCATAGGGCTCGTACTAAAGGTTCTCGTATAGCCGTAATGGCTCCTTCTGTTTAGGAGCCCGTGCTTCCTTTTCTCCCCAAAGAAGATTGACTTGATGGTGTGATCTACTCCCTTTGGTTTTGCAAAGTGGAGTGTATCGTGGACACCTTCGGCTTATGGAAGTTTGTTACTACCTTGAACTCCTGTCTAGTAGAGGATCCAAGCATTGGTTCTACGATGGATTGAGTAACTCTTTGGGATCGGCTCGATTCTAAAGCACTATCTTTTCTCTTTATGAGTCTGGAGGATTCTAACCTTGTGAATGTGTGTAGACTTTGGGCTGCAACGGAGGTGTGGATGTAGCTTTCTTGTCTCTACCATTAGAAGAAGTTTACCCACCATATCATCATAGAGAAGAAACTCCAAATTCTTTTTGTCGATGATTCCACTTCTATGTAGGATCATATCAACATGTGGGATGAGCTTGCATTCCTTTGGCAAGAGGATCTCATCGGAGGAGATGGTGATGATTCTTATTACTTAGTTGCCATCTTCCAAGTATGAGAAGCCTAAAGGCCCACACTGTGGGAAGGACCCTTATCTCGAGGAGAATTGTTGGAATTAATATCCTCACCTCCTTTCAGGATCGAAAGATAGAGCTAAATCATCTAAGCCCTCCTCTACTTCTACACAAGTTGTTACACGAGTCCGTGTTTCTTTACATCCATGAGATGGAGGAGCCTTCTTTTTAGTGGTTGCCTCATCTTAAGAGAGGCCTTGGCTCATTGAGAGTGGTGCTTCGAGTCATATGACTCCTTGAGGAGATTTGCTATAGGATATTCGTCTATTAGAGGGTATAGTCATTGTTGGTGATATTTGTTTGGTGCCTATCAGTGGTGTTGGTACTTTACCTCTATTGCTCGACTGTCTGTGGAGCTCCATTTCGAAGTCGTACATGTTTCGGACTTGGGTTTCCCAATTGTCTCTATTCATGGCCTTATTAGACTTGATACTTGGGTTGTCTTTAGTGAGAAGGTTGTTTTTGTTGAGAATTCTACTATAGGAGCCATTTTATTGACCAGTTCATAGGAGAGAGGGGTTTACATACTCCATTCTCCTTTCATTGTGCAGGGTCCTCCGAGGCAGTCTTCCATAGTCCCACATGTTTCCGTTTGTGCACCATCTATCCCAATGGTTCCATCCCATCCCCTACCATCTCCTCTAGTGCTTCCCTTGTACTGCCCACCCCTTTTAGAGGGGGTATGATATGGGTAATGTGGCTGTGGATTCCCTGGTTCCTTGTGTTTCAGAGGGGGATTCTAAGAATCCTGAGGAGCTCATTCATCGATGGATTTCATTGGCAGACTTCTAAAAGGGGGTGTTAATAGTCACGTTTCTCATGCAAGGTCATCTCTTGCTTGTAAGCCTTGGTTTGAGCCAGTCAGTTTTATGTGTGTTTACACTGGCTACTCCAGCCTCTGCATTTCTTTTGTAGTGGGTTTGGACTTCATTCGTATTGGCTAGGATGAGGTGACCAGCTGATCTAATAGACGATAACATTTTCTTGATTATTTTATTCAGGTCGGCCAGCTTTTTTGGGGCCAGTTTGACTAGGTTGGCCATATTTGGGCATTTTCTGCTATTTATAGCAGGCCTAGTTAGTTGGCTGATCATTCACAGGTTCTTCCTTTTGCAGGTTTAACACACAGACATACATGGACTCTTCTCTGTCCTTTGGAGCTGCCATCTGTCAGCAGCCTGCTGATCCGGTGCCCTCATCTGATGCCTTGGGTTGCGTGCAGGAACTGATTTGTCTGCAATTGTATTCAGCCTTCCATTCAGATTCAGTGCAAATTATGACTTCATTCTCTTCTCTCTTGCTATCTCTCTCCTCCCCGTGATTGTGTTTCCTCTTCTGTTGTGCACTCTCACAATGTTCCATTGAGTCCCTTTACAGATTCACAGCCCTTTCCTTTGGGCACCCTTTGTAGAAGATTCTCCTTGAAACTTTTTATGTGGAAACTGCCTGTCAACTTGATGATGATCCTCAGATTTTCATATGGCATTCTTGGACACACATCTCAAGAGTAAGTCAGAAAGGAGAATAACCACAATGGCTTTTCTAGTCTTGTGATGATATGATAGTGTTGGCATTTGTACTCTCCATGATATGCTATTCTGGGTTCGATTGGAAGAGGTCACTCGATAAATAATGTGGATATAGTTCCCTATCTTCAAAACTTGATGTAAAATTTGACTGTTAGAAGGCCCATCCTTTCCAGGTTGGTAGGAAATTGTGGTGGCATTGTCCTTTGGCCTTTTATAACTAGATTGGTATACCTTTTATATCTTCACTCTTTTGGCAATGATTTTTCTTGTTCCATATGGGGAGTATTTCTAGGTCTTAAGTTTCCCATTGGATTATTCCCCCCTCAAAATAGCCTCAAAATAGCAGTTCTACGAGATAAGTTCTGTGCAAGAAGCTACATCATTCTACATGAAGTACGTAACTCGAAACTGTGAAAGGCAATTGACAATCAAATCACCAACATGGGTGCACTTTGATTGTAAGCTTCAAATGTGCCATCATGTTGAATGTTTCTTTGATGTAATCATTGAGGGTAATCTAAATTGGAAATGTTGAAAACTTTTGGTAACTTTTTGTGAATTTCTTGACTAGGATCTTTACAATTGTACCATAAATTTTATGGAGCTTCTTTTAAGGTGGTAGGGGCATTCTTTATTTGTTTTTGCATGGTACTAGCTACAATACTTCACTTCATGACTCCCATTATTTAGTGCTGAGTGAATTAATGGTACTAATTTCTAAAGTTGCTTGTATTTTTTTTCTAGGGATAGGTAATGGCACGTTGTACCCTTTATTATCATGTTATTCTCTTGTGGGACTTTGACACACGTTTGGATGAGGTAATGCTGCAAAGTTGGTTTTCTTGATTTTGAAGCTTTATCTTTTTCCTTTATTTAATTGTGGCAAGCAACCCTGCATTTTGAGTACGCTCAGTGATATGTAAGTTGGAATTTGCCATGTAAAGTGATCTTGCTCGTGTTGTGTTGCAGCAGAAAATTGATCCTATGCTCGCATAGCTTTTCAGTTTTGTTGTTCCATGGAGAGTCCTTGTCATGATGGTGAAGTTAAGGAGAGTCTTTTTGATAATGGCAAATTCAAGTGGGGTGGGGCTAAACGGATACTGAGTAAGGAAAGGAAGTACTACAAGTCATTCTTTTGGCAAAATGAGGAGTTTCACATTTATGATTGTATCCTTGTATATGATGAGAATGAACCTTTCGGACATATAGCAAAGATAATGAAACTTTGGGAGGAGATTTCAACAGGAGCAAAAATGACACAGCTCCGGTGGTTTCTTAGACCTAATGAGCTACCTTCTCATCTGCAAGGACAAGTTGCTTGTGCTTCCAAAGAATTGTTCTTGGCCTTCGGAAAAGGAAAGGGTGTTACAAATGAAAATAGATTGGTGCGTCTTTTCTACATGCCATTGTATTTAACCTACTGCTGTGGTAATAACACACTATTATGGTAGTCCAGATGCTCTATGGAAGTACTGGTGTACTAGTACTCTAGTATTTGATTCCATAACATCCATCTTGATTGCGAAAGCATAAGACTGCTAATTTAGCCGTGTAAAGCATGTGATGGCAAGTTATAGGTCATTGCTAAAGAACGTTTGTGCAACATTATCAAGGTCCACTCCAGTTTCTTTGAGGTCCACTGTGTAGTCTGTGTTTATCTGGTATTCAAGCCTTACAAGTTTTAGGTGTCAATATTTCAATACTCAGTATGATGCCTCTATAAGTCTGAAATTACAAGTGTTCTTCATGAAGACAGACTAAGATTTTCAAGCATTTTGATAGATTCCACTTTTTGTGACTAACAGTGCTTGCTCTTTGGATTATTTTCCAGGATTGTATTTCAAGAAAATGCAAAGTGCTGTGCACTTCCAAAGATATACGTAACAAACAACCATCTGAAGATGATTTTAAAGATGCTGATTATTTTTTCAACAGGATGTACAATGTTGATCTCATGAAGCTCTCTAATTTAGACGTGGGGGTTAATATACTTGGCTGTGATGGTAAGACCTTTCATGTAGCAATATTGACCACAAATCAAGTTAATATGATCTTAAAAGATCTACATGATGGCGAGAGTTACTCGTTACATTCTTGTTATAGTTTTTTTCAACAAGCCTGAGTGGGTTTCGAGTGGAAGAAGTCAGCGATTGCATGATAAAAATGCTACTACCTCCAGCACAACCTCCTCACAGCCTCAAAACTTGCACCAGACAGTGGCTCCCTCACAGGCTGTAGAAGGTGGGCAAGTATGTAATAATCTTTAACTTGAAAAGAAATTTAGAGTCTTTCATGATTATGTTTACACTTTTTTGACATTGCAGTATTGAAATGATCCACCGTTTTGTGCAGTCAGATGTTAAAAGTGGACTCACAGGTTTAGACAAAGCTACTGAGATTCCAAGAGAAGTGGGGAAACATGAGCAGAAACCTAAGCAAGACATTCCAGTGCCAAAAAGGCCCATCCTTGTCCCAGATAAAGGCAGAGAAAAACGAGCAAAGGCTGTGCATGACGAGCAAAACCCAGTCAATGAAACTCCTAAAGGGACTATTGAAGCTTTGCAAGTATGTAAGATTCTCAAACTCAGAAAATCAGGTTAGTTTTGAGGAAGAGAATTGTTGATGCTCTAACATGCCATGTGAGAAAAATTGCTGTTCTGCTGCAGCCGGATGCTAGAAGTGAAGGGACAAGGTTAGAGAAAGACACAGGTCAGGTTGAAAAGCAACAAGTTTCAATACCAAAAAGGCCTAACTTTACTTCCAATAAAGGCAGGGGACAACAAACTAGTGCTTTGGATGTTGCTGAGCTTGATCAGAAAAATCAAGCTAGTGAAAGACCTGGTGAAGGGAATACAGAAGTCTTACAAGATTTTCTAGCAACTCTTCGACAAAGTGATCAACAGGTATCCAAACACAAAATGAAAGTATCAGAGGCTGCTACACTCCCAAATTGTCAAGGACTATCATCTGAGGCCCCTCTAACTAGGGCAAGAGGTGCACTAGCAAGTCCGAATGCCAAGCTGCACGGTCAAGAAGGCAAATCATCCAAGAAGGTATCTTTGTATAAAACAGGCTTAGAGTTGATGCCAATTTAAGAAAGCATCCTGAACTGTGGCCTATCAGGATAGAATGCAAAAGAACAGGTTACATGATATTTGATTTAAACAACTAGGTCAGAAATGAAGTAAAGTAACTAGATCAGAAAGAAAGTAAAGTAAGTTGAGAGAACTTGTATTGGTGTAAGAGGACATATCTTTGATGGAGTATGAAACAGGCTTAGAGTCTGCCAATTTAAGAAAGCATCCTGAACTGTGGCCTATCAGCATAGAATGCAAAATAATAAATTACAAAAATAATACAAGATATTTGATTCAAACAACTAGATCAGGAATGAAGTTAAGGTGGGAGAACTTGCATTGGTATGAGGGCATATCTTTCATGGAGTGAGTCATTGTCAGATATTTTACCTTTTCTCTTACTCCCTTGTAAGTATATATTGCTGATTTTGCCATTCCACAGGTCATTTGTGTATGTTTTCTTTTGAGAAGGGATTGTGAAGGTTAAATTATGTTACAATCTCCAGAGTGTTATATTGTATGCAGACTACATTGGGCTGGATGAAGCACACATTTTGAAATTTCCCTTTATTTGTGGAGTATCTTGAGTATTACATCAATAAGCCCCAACCTTTTGTTGACTTTGAATACTCTTTTCTGTTGTGGCTTATTCTGTATACAGATGAGAATATTTTGTTTGTGAGCTGATTAGGTTGAGTGATGGACAGAAACGTGGTACCAAGTTTGTGCCTATACCTTGGGGGTTGGTTATAATAATGCGCTGGGCGGCCAGGCGCACATATGCATGGTGCATGGTTAGCCATGGCAGCACAATAGCTGATTCATCTCTTAAAACTCTCTTTTCCTTTTATCGTGTGTTTGTAAAGAGCAATTTTGGGAAACCAAGGTTTTGAGTTTGACCTCATAATTGGGATCTAGTGTCTTAAACTTTTTAACAGACCTATTTGACTATTATGTTGCTGTTGTGAATGTGCTCAGTCATGATTTTTCCTTCTGGAAGATGGTATGGTTTCCCAAGTTTAGAGAGTGTCCTTATCGTGGTGCTAAGGACCTTGGTGATGTGCTACTAAGAGATTGGTAGAATATGTTACCATATTTTGGTAGTGATGTACGTGAACACACTAGGCACATTTTTCCCTCTCTAGGAGGTTTTATTCCCAGCCTTGTATATGTGGCTACTCACTTTTAGGGCATACTTAAGTCTTGTAAATCTTCTCTATTGACACAACTTGATACACTTTGTATTGTGCTTTCTCAAGCTTTGTCTTCTTTGAGCTATGTGTGTATTTCTACAACCCTAAATCCAACAATTGGTGTTATAGTAGATTTCGACCTCTTGGGAAGAGTCATCGGTACCCTCTGATTGGAACGAGATTCGACGAGTGCTTGCAAGTTCATTTCAGCCTCTATTTGCAATATTCTCAGTACTGTGCAATCCGTTCTGTCCTTTTGGTGCAAGATTTTTGATAGTAGTCAATTTTACAAGCAATAGCTCTTACATGTTTCTTTGTGGTGTGCTACATAGCACAGGTTGGTTTTGTGTATATTTTTCCCCATACATGCAACTTTTGTATCAAGTGCAGTCAATGGCCATCGATGGTAACAATGATGGATTTCATATGTTGGCTGTTGAGGACAAGTTGGATTGAACCAATTATCCACCATGGGCTTACATAATACGTCATGTATGTAGAAATTACACGGCACAATGGACAAAATCTGAGTAAGGAGAAGAGAACACATAGTAAATATGAGAAGAACAGAGATTGCTTTAATTTCAAATGCATTGATACAAAGATAGCTCTGTCCACCGTGTACTTTCACTGTGAAGCTTAAATGGTGATCTGGATAGATGATAGGCGAAGAGCTTAAGGGTAGTTGAAAGAACTTTGACTGGCTGAAATATAGATTGATGATGGCTTTAGAGGGGTCTTCCTTTTATTGCCCGGGAAGGTAGTCCAGTTGGCATGTCCCACCATATTATAAACCTTCCCTAGTCAGCCAGGGAATATTCTAGCGAATATTCTCTTTACCGTGCGTGTAGGGCCGAGGGCGTTGCCCTCGAACCCTCGTCAGGGGGGCCATTGGCCTACTGGAGAGCCCCAGCTAGGGGCTGCTTCTGCGGCCCCCAAACCCCAAAATAGAGGTCTTTGATAACTTTTACATCTCATAACTCGATGCATTGTGCCTCGAGTTGCTACCAGCATAACTACTCTATCTGACCCAAAGGCTAGATCCATAGAGGCCACCTTTTTGCCATCTGGTCACATAGACCTTATCTGACATATAAGTCACGACCCAACCAATGTTTGCCATGCTCACACATGGCTTCTCCTCATAAAGGGGGCCTTACAACTTTGAGCACTATGGATCATTGGTGGCACTTTACGAGGGTGAAGCATTGAGCATATCTTTTTTTTTTGGGCAAATAAAGTGTGGCTAATTATATTACTTAAAAAAAACCTGAGTACAAGGAAGTACTCATGCTCAATAGACTAGCTGGAGCTGATTAGAGTCACATATATATCAAGTATACAAGCCTCTCAGGGCGGTCTAGGGGGGATGGGGGCAAGAAGCCATGGAGGGGGGGTGTATCGCTATCTGGGGTTGCCTGCTGCATCACGAAAAACAGGTCCTAGCCGCCCCAAGTGTGCATGAAATGACATCGGAGCTCTTGACTCGCCCTGGACTCGCCCTGTACCTGATTCCATCGATTGTGGAGGGAGTGGATAATGGAGGTCCAGAGCTTTGCTAAGGTCGCATGTACTGAAAGTCTCTCTCTACCGAAAGCCTCTTGACACTGCCCCTTCCAGATATGCCAACTAGTAAGACTCCCTAAGATCTTCCATACCTCAGAGCGGTCTGTTGTGGGCCCCAATACTTGGCGGATGGGAAGAGCTTCCAAACCAACCACTGCGCACGACCCTGCCTCGATAATGAACATCGTGTCCTGCATCCTGGCCTCATACAGAAGGTGATGGCCCTGGCTGACAGTCTGCCAACAGAAAGCTTCCCATAAGACACATCCAAGGCTGGGTGCTATATGGCGAAGGATGCGGCATGCTCCTCTCCACACAAGCTGCGTCGCCTCACATGACCAAAGGCAGTGCTTTAGGGTTTCCAGAGGCTGTTGTGTGTAGTGCTTACAACCTCCCTCCTTCTATATCTGGGCAAGCCAACTTCCCACCGCGAAGCCTCCATGTGTCAACAACCATAAGAAATATGAAGCATTGAGCATATCTAACAATGTGTTGGTTGCAAAAGGGCTTTGAAACATTGTGTATGGAATTGAAGTATGTCGTAGTGGTGTCTTGGAAGTTGCAAGCGCAACAAAAACAGGTGCTATGAAGGATGTTGTAGGTTCTAGTTCTGCTCCAGTTAATACTGGAGTACTACAATCACCTACCCATGAGTGGATTTGTTGCGGTGACAGAATGCAGAGACTCATGTCTTCTTTGCATTATTTGACAAAGGCACTATGATTCCACACACACTTACTTATGTAAGATAGTTAAAGATTCTTGGGATGTGCTTGCTTGTTTATATCGAGGAAGAGATGAGGTCCAGATTGCTTACTAGCGTAAGCAAGTAGAGAGTAAATATATGGATGAAGGTGACTCTATGGATAGTGTTTAACAAAGAATTCGCTTAAGAGTTTACTTGTGCAGATTGTTCTCAATGGTCTTCCTAATTCTTATTAGTGTTTTGTGTCTACTCTTTGTTCGATGATGAAAGGAAATTCGAGAGCTTTGTCATTTGATGAGTTGGTCTTGTTGCAAGAAGAACAATATTATCAAAGCAGGTCCATTATATGCGCATGTAGATCAAGCTTTTGTGGATCGTGTTTTGCCAAAAATCTTCACTCTAATGTTGCCACTACCTCCAAGAACCTAGAGGGGCTGCCCACCATTAAGCCTCGTCCTTTTCTGCAGGTTTCTCACTCTACCGTGTAGATTTTAGCCATCAGCCACGTACCATTTGTTGTCTAGCCATCACCGACTACAGCCCATCACTACTCACCCCCAGGTGGCTTGTTTTCAGGCTTCAGCCATCACCCTATTGTTTGGAGATCTCCATCTGCATGGTCATCATAGCATTTGATCAGCTTGTGTTTTTAGCATCTAGTGCCAAGCGACAAGCTGCTACTATCTCACACACTGGGCGACTAGTGGAGTATCTCTCCTATTGTTGCATGATAGTTCTCTGTCTCGGGCGATCGGTTTTCAGCCTTCCTCTGGTGGTACACTACTATGCTTACTAGATTTCACCCTTCGACTGCTATGTATTGGTGACCAGCTTGCTGCCCTTCATTTTTCAGCACTCTCTCATCTCCGACTGGTGGTTATTGCACTTGGGATTCGTCTTTGGTGGACCTCACTCTCCGACATTGTATTGCTCTGCTCTTGGGCATTTTGTACACTCTTACATTCATTTACAATATTCATTCACTTCAAAGTATCTTCTCTTTGTGCTTGTCTCTGTGTTTGAGATTCGAGTTTTTGTGTTTTGCATTTAGGATTTGAGTTTTGCTTGTCTCTGTTTTGAGTCTTTGTGTTTCAGTCTTGGCCATACATGCTGTCTTTCCTTAGTGCATACCCTAGTATATCTTCACATGGTATCAGAGCTAGTGCTCTTCTAAAGAGTATCGTGCAGTGATTGTGGAGGCTAGTTTTTGTGTAAGACTCATATGTGACTTGATTTTGACTCATAATGTCTCAGACATCTTCTTCTTTAGATCCTATGATGCCCTATCAGACTTTTCTATCATTGGAGGCTCTGAGAAGGCAGTATGGTTACGAGGAGGTAGACACACCCTTAGAGATGAAGAGTATTTGCGCATCACATATGGTTCCGTTTACACTCCTCCAACGAGTGGTGCTACTGGGTTTGGATGGATTGTTGAGACTGGCCATCTCTCTGATCTTGGAGAGACCATGACATTTGGCGTATCTGGAGATCCATCTCCTTCATGACGGCCAGACCTTATGCCAGGTCCATATAACCCTTTTGAGTTGTATGAGCCAAAAACCTCTATTGTTTTTCTTTTGTTGTGCAAGATCTAGATAATTTTTAGTATGTTAACTTTAGTGGAGGAGGATTTGGAAGGAGATATACTTTATTAGATATATATCAATTTCATTTGGGCAAGTAAACCATACTTCTCAACTCCCTCCCATTCCACCGCTATCTTCTCCACATTTTGATCTACTCGCACCTTTATTCCAAAATATTGGATTATACTCCGCTTCTGCTCAAAGCACACTAGGGGTTGGATCTTTCATCTCCGCTCCTAAGAATTTCTCTTTCTCCATTCCACTATCTACTTGCCCTCCATTCACTCCACCTCTTGCTGCATCGCTAGTGGGAATGCCACCCTTTTACTCCATACCTTCCACATATCCCCACTTTACTACATCCTTTCACTTTGGGACGACTGATGGGTACCCCCCCTCACTACTCTATAGTCTAGTGGGGCTACGTTTCCATTACTGCACTATTTGCTCCATTTGTCTGAGCAGCTACCGGCTATGTGGCACATAGATAGCCTCAGCAGCAGCCTATATCCTTTGTTACTCTTGAAGGATTAGTTGATTGGTTTGCTAGTGACTTACCTATTGCACTTTACTCATCCATTTGTAGGGCATCCACTGCACCTTTTGGGACCCCTTCCCCACCTTACCGTAAGCGATGGTGGCCACACACTTAGCCTTTTCCTTTTTAGACTTCCACTGCATACTTACATACTCATTGCATTGCACTTAGCTTTGATTTCTTTTATTTTCAATTTTGTTTTTTGGAGCATCTTACTACTCACCTTTGTGCTTGCAGATTTTGATCTCTTTTGTAGGGTTTTGTATTTCAGTGTAGGACTAACATATAGGCTTGCACCAGTCCTCCATGAGTTGGAGATAGGAGATGCGTGCTGTTCCTTTCATGGTTCCATGTACCTGGAGTTTTACTGTTCTACTAGAACGGAGGCTTCCCCTCCCGTGGTAGATCGTGTAGCATCTCCTTTGATTCTATCATTGTAATGACTTCTATCCTCGCTCTTCCTGAAGGGATGCTTCATCATCTTCATCCAGATGGTTCTCGACACTAGACGAAGACCAACATCCTCTGGCTCCTCTTCGTTCTTCGGCATCGACATCTAGGTTGAGAGAGGGTTCCTACCCTTCCGTGGTATTCTATAGGTTTCGGTACTTGTCTTTGACGTCGGCCCTTCCCTGTGTTGTACCTTCTTGTATGCATTGCATGATTTCATCATCTTTGTACTAGTGAGCTTGGGCAAGTGAACAATTTGCCCACGAGGACATTGTTCCAGTGGCAGATTATACCACCATCCTTCACATGATACTTCATCACCTTTCCCTCATCATCAACATCCTTGAGTGGTTGGGTATGCTTGTACTATTTTGTGATGTGTTCGGTATACCATCCCTACTCTCGTCTTTTGGGTCACTGTTACTTGATCGGCTGCATGCTTAAAATTAACTTTTCACAAAAAAAAAAAGAAGTTTAATGTGGTTTCATTAGCCTTTGGTAGGCCACTAGGTAGCCGACGAGCACCCTTTGTCCAATGCCCTGTTCTCTTTGGGCTGACTACTTGGATTCCCCTTGTAAGATAACCATGGTCTCTGTAGTCTTGGTAGGCCATTGGGTAGCCAATGTGCATCCTTTGTTCGATGCCTTGGTTGCTTTGGGGTGGGATATCTTGGGGTAAAGATTGTTGGCCTTCCCTTTTAGGCTTAGTTTTTGCCTGAGAGGGGGTGTTGAGCTAAAACACGCTTTACAGCTGATTAGCATTTTTAGACAGCGCCAAAACATGCTTAATTAATGAAAAACGCAAATTTGGTGCACAGTTTGAGAAAGTTTGAATGGTCTCCCAAAACCCTAATTTTTTGGGCACCCTTCAATATCTATAAATAGCCGGGCTACCCACTATTCAGCCTCATCCTTTTTTGTGCAGGTTTTTCACTCCATCGTACAGATTTGAGCCATCATCCACCTACCATCGGTTGTCAGCCATTACCAACTGCAGCCCATCACTATGGAGCCCTAGGCAGCTTGTTTTTAGCCATCGCCTTGTTTTTTGGAGATCTTGATCTGCTGGGTCATCATAGCACTTGATCAGCTTGCGTTTTCAACATCTGGTGCCAGGCGACAGGTTGCTGCCATCTCTTGCACCGGGCAACTATCGCAGTACCTACGTTTTTTGCTGTCAAGCAGGCTGTCACATCAGCAAAGAGTTCTCTTGCTCTCGCATGACAGTCCTCTGCCTTGTGCGATCAGTTTTCAGCCTTCCTTTGGTGGTACACTGCTTTGTTGACTAGTTTTCAGCCTTCGACTGCTGTGTATTGGTGACCAGCCTGCTGCCCTTCATTTTTCAGCACTCTCTCATGTCTGACTGGTAGTTATTGTACTTGGGATCCGTCTCTGGTGGGTGTCACTCTCCGACATTGCATTGCTCTGACCTTGGGCATTCTGTACACTCTTACATTCATTTACAACATTCATTCACTTCAAAGTTTCTTTTCTTTGTGTTTGTCTTTGTGTTTGAGTTTTGAGTTTTTGCATTTTGCGTTTTGCGTTTAGGGTTTGAGTTTTGCTTGTTTTTGTTTGAGTCTTTGTGTTTCACTCTTGGTTGTACATGTTGTGTTCCCTCATTGCAAACCCTAGTATAGGTTCACATGGGACTCGTTATTGACCCTTTTTCTTTTGGGTTTTGGGGACAATAGACTAAGGCAACTTGCTTTTATGCAAGTCGATTGCATTTATTGGAGTTACTGAGTACATTTTGAATTTAGCCTCTGCGTTTTAACTAATTGTTCGTGCAAGACTGGGCGATAGTGTTTCATACTGATTTTGGCAGTGTTTGGTCTATTTTTTTGGTGATCCATTGCTTAGCTTTAGAGTGGTTCATGTGCATATGGTTGTCATGTTCTTCTCACTACAATGTGGTTATTGTTGATCCTTTCTTTATGTGCTTTCTTTATGACTTTCAACTCGTGCAATCCTTTGCACACATATAACTCTCTAGTTCCCTTGTCTCTACTCAGCTTCTTTCTCTCTCCCTTCTCATGGCTCCTATGGCTTCTGATATTGATGATCATCATGCAGACATTATTTACTTGTCTACGAGTGTTATGTTGGAGAGTTGTTGTGTTGAGATTGAGGTTTCAGTGAGGATGTTGTCTCTTGGAGCTCTAGATGTTCCAATTTTAGAAAGGGGTGACATATGGAAGAAGAAGAAGTCTCCTTGTTATTATTGTGGCAAGAAGGGACATTTTCGGAAGGACTGTAAGACATTAGCCGCTTTATGGAGTATGTAGGCTCAGACGGTGATGCCTTTCTAGGTGAGTCTTCCTCATCTCTAGGTCCAGGTTTAGGCTCTTGCCATACGACCTTGGCGATGGTTGTTGGGGCCTCCCTTCCAGCTTGCTAGTACAGGTGATGTAGGACATCCCTTAGAAGTCTCTATTGCCAAAGAGAGAGTATGAGAGGGTGGTGCGGTGGGGCAATAGGGCCCGATCTATACTTCTATATAGGTACAAGATCTAGAGAGTGGTTTCCCTAATGCATTGACCAAAGTTTGGCAGGTTTACAAATCTTGGAGCTGGGATTGATATCCAAGTTGATGATGAGCTGTTTGAGCGGGCTTGGCTCCTACTCCGAGTTCACATGAGGGGACACTTTGGCAGTCTGGTCAGGGAATCCATGGTCATTTATGCACTGCGGCATTGGTGATAGGATGGTCACTTGTGCTATTTCAGAGGCATTGTTGATGGATATTGAGAGCTGTTATGATTCTTCTCTGTTTTCAGGAGGTGGTACAATTGCATTGACCTTTGATTCTCTCCAAGGCATCTTGATGGTGGGCTGGCCACTCCGTACTTGGATATCCATGGTTCTTTTCTGGTGGTTATTGTTGTATGGACTATGTTGGGTTCTTATCATTGTATCCTTATATTATATTAGATCACGCATGATCTGAGAGAGGGTGTTACCAGATTAGTCAGTTCATGTGTGAGTTTGTGCATGTGGTTCAGTGGGTTGGGCATCTTTGCTATTTTAGCCATTATTATTTGCCATTATTTGTGTTATTTATCGCATTTATTGCTTTTCGACCAACATCAGATGCTGGCTGACCTGACATTATTTATGGCATGGATTTGGCCTTTATATTTTGATCACTCCCTCCTCCATAGTGTGTGCTTCACCACCTATAGGTTCTGGTGGAGAGAGGGAGCAACTAGTGACTCACTTTACTTTTATACTGTCTCATGTCTTGGTATATGGATTCTATTCCTAAGCATCTCTTTTCTTGTGAGTTCTTGTGCAGCGTTCTTTTTTTTGCGGTGTTTCTCTTTTGTCTTCTCTCTTGTGCTTGGCAATCTATTACAGCATTTTTTCACGCTTCCATCATTGCATCCACTTTGCAACGATAATTTGAGAATGGGATACCCTTGGGTCAACTGGAAATTAATTCCTCTAGTTGGTAGATTGAATACCTTGGTCTTCAGTAATTGAGCACAAATCCAAAAGTGGTTGTGGAAACCCTAATCTACTGCAAATTAGGGTTTCAACATCAATTTTTTCAATTGCTCTTTCCCAATGGCTAGAATATGCTTAGAATTCCTGAGGGAATGTTGGAGGATGAGATAGGAAATCAGTCGAAAGGATTATCTTTTGAGTGGTAGCTCTAATGGCAATTTTGATGGCAGCAACATTTTTGAAAGGGGGGTAAAATTACAGATTGCTAAGCCCTCTTCTTATGTCACCTCCTGTCAACATTTTCGAAAGGGGGGTAAAATTGTAGATTGCCAAGCCCTCCTCTTATGTTGCCTCTTGTCACCAAGTCAAAGAAGGAAACCTATTGTCCTTGTCCTGTTGGGTTGCCCGATTAGCTGTAGGCTAACTCAGAGTTCAAGTTCTTCCTCCCTGAGCCTTTGAATTCTCGATGACCCTTAGCTCGCCCCCAAACAACCTTCTCTTAGCTCACATGGGTAATTTTGATAAGTGGCAGCCTTCTACTTCTAATTTCACATTTAATTAATTAATTTTTAGAATTCAAAATTTGAACATTAATAAATTATCCATTCGACCATACCCAAGAATTGGCTAGTGCCCATTCACAATTAAGTGCTAATCCCCATGGGACATTTAATGGTCCCAATGTTAATTGACCTTGGACTAGTATTACTTTTGTGACTTATTTGTACCCACGTGCACCTCACGTATGCACAACTTAATAATGCCAAAGCTAAGAATTCCAAATACACATCCTCATGATAATTCGATTGAGCTCCCAAGCTTTGCTAATATCGTTGGCTAATAACTCCCAAACTTCTCACTCCTTGCCTTTATTAGCTCATATGCAAGTAGTTGATGAGTCTACTTGCATTCTCCGAAGCCGGAAGTGAGCATCTCTCTCTCTCTCTCTCTCTCTCTCTCTCTCTCTTTATCTCTTTATCTTTTCTATGGTGAAATCTCTCTCTCTCTCTCTCTACATACATCCCCCCCAACAACACACACACACACACACACACACACACACACACACACACACACAAAGAAAAAAAGAACTTAGCTACAAGAGGAAAATAGAACAAGCATTAACACAAGCAAGCAAGTAGCCCATTTTCTGCAATGGTGATAGTGTAGAGAGATAAGGAGATCAAGGTAGCGTGCCAACTGCAAGTACAAGGGTACTAAACGTAGAGGCTAGACCGGAAAGAGATGAGTAAGTTTGCCATCGACCAAACAATACATGCTGGAGCTAAGGGAGAGATCACTCTAGATGCTACCCCCATACTATCTCATTAGGGAAGTATTACATACTCTACCCAACCAATCTTGACTAGTTGAAGCTCATTGCTAGTATCCTTATTCAGCTACACATCTAGACATATATTGCTCCATATATCCACCCCATCATCTTCTTGTTTTATCATGATATGGGCATTGCATTGTCCATCACCTTAGCTTTTTTGCATAATATATCACTTATTATCATTTAAAAAATTGCCATATTTTCAAAGTAAAAGGCAACGTGGCATGCAAGCTCGTATTGCTCAGATGATTGGACAGAGAGAAGAAGAACACAA
This sequence comes from Lygodium microphyllum, assembly GCF_053477565.2. Classification (NCBI taxonomy): domain Eukaryota; kingdom Viridiplantae; phylum Streptophyta; class Polypodiopsida; order Schizaeales; family Lygodiaceae; genus Lygodium; species Lygodium microphyllum. The sequence goes on along the minus strand of NC_141161.1, from coordinate 13,508,124 downwards.
GAGGTTAAGCTTGTTGTTTGCAACCATTGGAATGATGAGATTAAATTTTTTGCACTTTAAATATGGGTAGACTCTTTTACAAGAGGTTAAGCTTGTTGGTTGCAACCACTGGAATGATCTGATTTAATTTTTGTCACTTTAAATATGGTAGACTATTTTACAAGTGGGTAGGGCCTTTAACTCTTAGGCATTTTCGGTCAAGCACATTTTTATATTCCACTGTGGGTATTTTACCTATTTGGTGCATCTTTATTAATTCTCATTGACTCACTCCTTCATGGCGCTTTTTCATACATGTAGTACAGACTGATCCGTATGGTACGGTAGGGTACGTATTCATATGATTTAGTATGAAAAAATAGACACTTTTTGGCCACTCTCCTTCAAGCCTAGAACTTTCTTTTTTTTCTTTTTCCTTTCTTTTTTTCTTATTTCTTTCACCCCCAAGCGCCTACTTGTCTTATTTGTATAATCATTCATATACGAGTATCCACTCCCATCTATGTAGTTGTAAGTTGTAGGTAGCAATAGCGCATGCACATGCAACATTAGGTTTTGGCATGTTACCCTCAAGTATTCATCTTATATACTCTAATAGCATTGCTATTTAGACTTGAAACACCTATTCTATTATCTTTAGTTCGAAATAATCAAGATATTTTTTATTCGTACTAATATCGTACCGTACCTTATAAAATCTTAAGGTATCATTTAGTATCGTATTTTATCGTACCGTACCGTATCGTATCGTACCTTTCGTACTTGACAACTATGATTGAAACCACAGGACACTTCCAACTTGATGATCCCTAGGTGCAGTGCTAGAGTGTGGTTCTAGAATACGTGTAGAGCTTTTGCTCTCTTGTCTTTATTTATTTATTTATCTTTTGGTGAGCTTCTTAAGACTCTTCTTTGTCCTAAGAGTATATGATGAGTGGTCTCAAGGATTGCTTCATGCAAGCCTTGCTTATAAGATAGCTCTTCATAGCCATTCCTGTCGCCAATAGAGTAGTGGGTAGGAATGGATGGTTGCAGCTAGTGAACTGACTCATTCATGTCCTTCAACAGATTAAGGTAGCTTGGTACATTTGGATAGCGAGGTGTGGTCATGCTATAGACTTCTAGGACTCTATAGCAGAGACCCTTTCAAGGATTTGAGTAGAGATCATTCACAATCTTTGCCAAAGATGGAAGTGTTAGTGGATATGACAATTCATGTGTCAGTCTTTGCATGTGATTTAGTGGGCTAGGGCACCAGGATATTATCTTGTGTATTTAGGCATTTTAGCTTGATTTGATGTGTATTGGCATTTATTGCAGCTAGTCGGCCATGCTGGCCGACTTGTCATATTCTTGGCATTTCTTGTGCCCTATATTAGGCACTCCTCCTCCAGAGTCATTATCATCATCTGTCATTCATCATTTGACAAGTTCTAATGGAGAGAGGGAGACGGTGCCAGTGCTTTCACAGCTAGTGATTGTGAATTTTGTATAGTCTCATATCTTGGTATATGGATTCCATTTTTTGAGCATCTCTTTGCTTCTGAGTTCTTTCTGCAGTGTTCTTTTCTTTGTAGTGTTTCTCTTTTCCTTTGTCTCGTGTTCAATAGTCTATTATAGCAGTTTTCCATGCATCCATGATTGCATCCACTTCTAACATGGTATTAGATTGTAGGATCTAGGTTCTTGCTGCTGTTTTCTGCTGGTGCAAGTCTGCGTTTTGACTTTTCGTCTATTGTTTGGACCTGTTCTACACTGTGCGACTGATTTACAGCTTGGGCAACCATCCTCTGCTAATTTTTAGCCTGTTTTTCTGCTTTTTTTTCAGCGCTTTGCAGTCCACCGTCTGGGTTTACAGTTTTGTGGGGCTGTTTCAGGGCTGGGGACCTGTTATTGACCCTTCCATATCAGCATTTTGGTGTCTGCTGGCTTAGGCGACCTGTTTTCCTGCAGGTCGATTGCATTTATTGCAGATCGTGACTGCGTTTTGCTCTTTTGCTTGTGTGCAAGGTTGGGCGATAGTATTTCAGGCTGGTTGGCTGTGTTTGGTCAATCTTTTAACTTTGTGGTACACTGTTCAGATTTAGAGAGGATTCATGTGCATCTGGTTGTCGTGTTCTCATCACTACACTTTGGTTACTGTTGCTTTGTTCTCTATGTGCTTTCATTATTACCGCTTTGAACTCGGGCAATCCTTGTGGGTTAGTATTTTTGGCATACTTTTCTCCCTGAAGATCCCTTGTCTTTCTTCATCTTCTTTGTATCTCCCTCATCATGGCTCCTCTGGCATCTCCTAATGGTCAACATACAGACATTCTTTACTCATCTACAAGTGTTATGTTGGAGACTTCTTGTGCTCAGAACAGGTTTCTGTGAGGATGCTATCTCTTGGTGGTTTAGATGTTCCAGTTTTAGAGAGGGGTGCCATACGGCAGAAGAAGAAGAAGTCTTAGTGCTATTATTGTTGCAAGAAGGGATACCTTCGGAAGGAGTGCAGGACATTAGTAGCTTTACGACAGGAGCATATGCAGACAGTGATGAAGGGTGACGACTCTCTTGGCGAGTCTTCCTCATCTTCAGCTTCGGGTTTAGGCTCGAGCTGTGTGGCCTCAGCAATGGTTGTAGGGGGCCTCCCTTCTAGGTTGGTAGTATAGGTGATGTGGTCATCCCTTATGACTCTAAAGTGCTAGAGAGGGAGTGTGAGAAGGTGGTGAGGTGCCTCATCTATACAGGTAAGCAGGTGCACAAGATCCTGAGAAGGGTTTCTCTTAACGCATCGTAGGTTTTCAAATCTTGGAGCTGGGATTAACATCCAAGTTCATGGTGAGTTGGTTACTTGACAGAGAGCAGGATTGGCTCCTAGTTTAAGCTCACATGAGGAGACAATCTGGCGGTCTGGCTAAGGGCCGAGAATCCATGGTCACATATGTTAGAGGCATTTTTGATAGGATAGTCTTGCATGCTACTGCGAGACTTTGTTGACAAATATTGAGAGCTGCTATAATTTTTCTTTGTTTTCATGAATCGGTACGATTGACATTGACATCAGATTCTCTGCGAGGCATGTTGGAGGTGGGCTGGCCATTCCCTACCTGGCTATCCATGGTTCACTTCTGCTATGATTCTTCTTTGTTTTCAAGAATTGGTACGATTGAGATTGACATGAGATTCTCTGCGAGGCATGTTGGAGGTGGGTTGGCCATTTCCTACTTGGCTATCCATCGTTCACTTCTAGTTTTTATTGTTGTTTGGGCTTTGGTTAGTTCTTATCATTATATCATTATATTGTACCAGATCACCCACGTTTTGAGAGAGGGTGTTAGCGGGTATGTCAGTTCTTGTGTAAGTCTGTGCATGTGATTTAGTGGGCTAGGGCACTAGGGTATTATCCTTTGTATTCAAGCATTTTATTTTGTGTAATTTGATGTGTATTGGGATTTATTGTAGGTAGTCCGGCAACATTTAATGCTGGCCGACTTGTCATATTATTGGCATTTATTGTGCCCTATATTAGGCACTCCTCCTCCATAGTCATTATCATCATCAGGTATCATTCATCATGAGACATGTTCTAGTGGAGAGAGCATAGTTGTCAGGTACGAAAAGTACGGTACGGTATGGTACGATAAAATACGGTACTAAATGGTACCTTAAGATTTTATAAGGTACGGTACGATATTAGTATGAAAAAATTTTTTAACTTCATTATTTTGAACTATAGATGATAGAACAAATGTTAAGAGTCCAAATAGCAATGCTATTGGAGTATATAAGATGAATACTTGAGGGTAACACGCTAAAACCTCTATGGCATATGCCGCATGCACTACAACTTACAAGTACATACATAGGAGTGGATACATCATACATGAATGATCATACAAATAAGAGGCATGTATGCTTGAGAGAGAGAGAGAGAGAGAGAGAGAGAGAGAGAGAGAGAGAGAGAGAGAGAGAGAGAGAGAGAGATGAGATGAGATGACACGAGATGCTTTATTAACGTCTACAAGAGGCCAAAATGACCTGTGAGACCAATAGTTACCAAACAAACCACCAAAGGTTTTGGTAAAAGATTTATGAATTTTGTTATGGTTTTGTTTGGCATTGCTAAGGCTAAAGTAGCTACCGATGGTACATTCACTAATTCGTGTATTCTCAAAAGGTACATTAGGCCAAGCTATCCTCTGGCCTAGTTTTATTAGCAATGTGTACTTATGCTTTGGGTTGGGTGGTGCAAAATGAGCTGTGAACAAAGGTAAAATCAATAGGATTAAGCTACTTGATGATTCTCAAATGGTGCTGAATTTATTTATTGATGACACTAACATATTATGAAAAATGATGGGACATCAATTAGAAATGTTTGGAACTGCTTGAATACCTTATGTATGGCCTTTGGCTCTAGGATAAATCATAACAAAACATGTATGAGGAGTCTAATCAAGCTTCCACCCCCCTTTCTTGGTTGATCGATCAAGGCTACAAAATCACCTCCACCACCATAGCAACAACAGGCAACAATCCAAACCAGTACCAACCACGTACCAACGAATCAATTCGTACTACGTACGAGTGCAACTATGGGAGAGAGGAAGACAATGCAAGTGCTCTCATAGCCAGTGACTCACATTGGCTATGTACTATCTTATATCTTGGTATATGGATTCCATTTCTTGAGCATCTCTTTGCTTTTGAGTTCTTTGTGTAGTGTTCTTTTCTTTTGCGGTGTTTCTCTTTTCCTTTGTTTCTTGGGTTGAACAATCTATCACAACAGTTTTTCACGCTTCCATCACTACATCCACCTTTGACAGGGAGAGGAAATGAGAAGGCATTGAGAAGATGATGAGAAGGATGGAGGCCTTCTTGTGGAATTGGGAGTTAGACACTCTTTTTCCACATAGTCCCTTAGATGGTTTGGCATTATAGCCCACTAGATTGGTTGTTCACACAACCGTTGTATTTGTAATGTACTTAGACACACTTTTCAAAGTTTCTTGTACTTAGCATTCTACCTCAGGGGAATTCTCTCTAAGGTGTTTTAATAGAGTATCCTTTGGCTGCTTATTGCCAGCTTTTTGTATGAACCTCCTAGAGGACATGAGTGATAGTTTATTCACGAGGTGTAACCACCCACTTTAGTCCACTACACCTCTGAACGTGAGGGTTAACTTAAAAGGCAATATGCTAAGCTGATCCTTCCTAAGTAGGTCACTTAAATCCCCACCCAACTCTATCATTGTAGGAGAATAGGATGCAACTTAGTATCATCCCTTGTAATTTATTCAAAAATAAATAAAAAAAGAAGAAAGAAAGAGAGAGAAAAAGAAAATTATTATTTTTTCTCATTTGTAATGTATGAGTGCCACAAACATTACATCTAGGGACCATTAAATCCCTAGCCCTTGTGCTTATGAATTCAGCAAGTGCAATGCTTAATGAAAAGAGTTTGCCAAATGCTTATTGGGTTGAAGTAGTGGTTAATACTGTTTATGTGCTAAATAGAATTCCTATAGGCGGAATTCATGATGTAACTCCCTATGAGAAGCTGTATAGGCACAAGCTTGACATTAGGCATCTTAAGGTGTTTGGCTGCATTGCTTATGTGCATGTTCCTGATGAAAAGAGGAAGAAATTGGATCCAAAAGCTGTCAAGAGTGAAATTTTGTTACAAAGATTAGAAACATCCATCTTGACTCGATAAGTAGCTATCCTTGGATTCACAGTGCATTTATGAGATATCAAGAAGTATTTTAAAGAGAAGAAGTTCAAGCCAAGCTATTGTTTAAACTTTGGAGAAATGTCCAAGTTTTGGCCCTTGGGCCAGTATGGTTGTTGCAAGTCTTGGATTGTCTTTTTTCATGTGAAGTTTTGTGGCAGTGTAATCTTGATTGGCCATATTTTTGGGTTGTCCAATCTGTTCAGAGTGAGTATTTGCATAACAGGAAAAAAGTTGCTAATGAAATCATCGTTGACATGTACAGGGCATGATGCTTTACTATTGATCTTTAACACCTACATTTTTTCCCCCTTAGCTTTAGTTACGAGCTTAACATGGCATACAGAAAAATTACTGTTTTTTTGCTTGGAAAGTGGACTTATTTTAGTATCCATTGGTTCATATGAATTTTGAAGGTTTATTCACTGGAATTGCTTATACTTTCGAGTGCACAGATACTCAAAAGATGTGTTTTCACTGCATGTCTTACAGCCTTGGGATGCCAATTTAGAAGAGAGTCTGCCTCAGGAGAAAGTCCTCCTTATACAAAATGTTGATGCATCCTTCACCTCTAGAGATATCCAGGTAAAGCAACCTCCAAAAGCTGCAGGTTTTGTGTGAAGATTGCTCATTCAGTCATAGATTTTGTTTTGGTTGGCTGGTGGTACTGAACAGATTGTGTTGGGGTAGGGTGGAGGTGTATGCTCTGTTTTGTGTGGCATGCTACTAAGTAATGGGCCACTGATGTAAAATCTGATAATCAGTTGACCTAATGAGTAGGCTTCATTTTGGTAAGCTTGTTACAGACATGTGAGCCACCTAGATTCCTGGGTGCTGTTAAAAATGATAGGTAAAGAGCACCAGGTGTGCATTAAAGCAAAAAAGGTGTTTACCAGCATTAAAAGGAGAACAGGTGGCACTGGATGGAACTGGATGCAAGCAGATGGAACGAGATGGAGCCATGATGGCATGGGTGACGGGCTCTTAGCGGCATGGCAGGCCAAGCAGCTGTGGCATGGTGACCTGCTGCACTTCGGACGAGTAGTATAACCAGTGATGTGGGCCAGCCAGAGGCCGTTAAGGGTGATTGTTTTGAACTCAGGTGCCAAAGGTTGCTTCTCTTTCTCTGTTTGTACTTTCTCAACTTACCTGTGCCCTTCCATTGTTCACCCTAACTTGCAGGCTACTGTCTTGTACTTGTTCCTTCTCTATTTTGTCTTTCTATACTGTCTCGTGTTTGTGGCATACATTTGTGTTCAATGGTCTTACATGTGCCAAAGTTAAGAAACTGAGGCCAATTTGCAGGTCTAGTTTTTTGTAGGTAGTTTCATATACTGGACTAATAGCCGCATGAGGATGCCAGGTGGGGACTCATGATGATTGCCAAGGGCGGCCCAACAATTTCTTGCTTGGCATAGTTGAAGATGAAAAATTGGTGAAGCTCAAAGAAATACAGTCACATCCACTTCCCTATGCTAGTTTGAGGGTGTAGGAGAGGGGCAATGTTGGCCTATTGAACTGCAGAGTTGGCCTCCATCAGCCAGGCAGTAAGCCCTGCCTTTGTGTTGCTGAAGAAGTGGGTTGCCTATGGTATTAGCCACTCAATCCTATCCATGGTAAGCCTCCACGTCTGAGTGGTGAGAGGAATGATGCTGATGTGACGGTAAACCAGCGTTGTGATGCTATTGGATGTCTATCACACAAGTGGGCCATTGTGAGCAATTCAAGACGGTCCTTATCCACACTTTGTGACATATGCTCTTTCGCCTAGGTCTTCTCTACCAACTTCTCTAACTGTGTGCAACAGCACTTGGTTCGAATGAAGGAATAGTTGGGGCTATCAGGAAGTCCGGAAATGAAACTGGCCATCCTTCCTGTTGCAGGTTACATAGCTCCCCATCTCCAAAGAAAGAGTGAACTTGGCAATCTAGATGCATGGCCCGCACTCTATGGATAAAGTTGATGGTCTAGAAGAGAGCCCCTATCATCATGGGGGGTGTAGCAAACTCTGCTCTAATAATCTAATGTGGTTGTTGCGAATCATCCGTGAGAGCATGATGATTTGTGATCTCTCAATCTATGGCAATAAGTAGTCAAGCCACAGGTCAAAAATGGTGCACCATACATCATGTCTAGTATGACCAGTGTATCAAATCGCCATCCTTGTGTGCGAGGCTCTTGGAAATGTGCCTGGTGGCAATGTCGCTCCAACTGGCCAAAGCAGTATATCCTCATGTGAGTCGATCCTTGGCCACCTGCGCCATGGCGAACCTCTCCATCGATGTAGTAAAGGTGACTCCAAGTAAACATATGAGTTTGCCACCTCCACTTGTCCCCTCTCCTAGGGTGACTAATGCCCTAGGAGAGCGTTTGCGGCTACTCAACAACTTGCTTAGACAAGATGTGTGATCTCATGGTATGCACAGGTCGAGCAGTGGCTTATAGGTTTTGGTATTGACATGGACAACCTCCACCACTTCCAATACAACCCTGATTTCCCCCCCATACTCCTCTCTCACTCCTAGAGGAAGTTGAGGATCTTTACAGGCTACACATACAACACACATGGGTCTCACCTCGACAGTCCCTCCTTAAGAAGGTATCCTACTATCCCATTTTTAAGGACTATAGTAGACAACTTCATTGTCCGACTTGGCTATTTGGATGTATACATGCCATATGAGATGCAGGTTCCATTGGCCAACTTAGGGTCTCATCCCATTAGTTTGAGATCGAGGTAGAGAGAGAAGCTCTTATCCCTCGTGCAATGCAGATATGTAGATTGTGTTAGGTGGAGGAGGGTGAGGAGCACTATATTTTATAAATTTAGAGTCTATAGTATGCTTCGTGGCAAATACCCCACACTTTCTAGGGATGAATTTTCTCTTAGATCTGTCATGGAGTCATCATATCTGCCTCTATTGGGCTAGTTCTTGATCAATACTTCTTTTAGACAATGACTACACACAATATTGGTATAGAGGGGGGTGATAGTCCAGAGAGCTGAGGAGATTAGAGTAGCATGTCAGCTATGAAGACCGGGATTCTAGAGATAGAGGCTACATTAGAGAGAGATCCCGATGCCAGAACCAGTATACCTGGCAGAGATACTTGGTAGGGATGGGAGATCAAACCAGATACAACCTTTAGTGTTCATTGTCTCTCAGTTACCCTAACCCTACTTGTGTTCTTTATCAGTTTGTGCTTTGTTGTACGATTGTGGTTGTTATTTGTAAAGGAGTATTTCTTTACGTGATATGAGAGCTAGATGCCCACACTGAAGAAACCTAGGCTTTTGATCAGAGAACTTGCCAATAGAAATAGGTTCACAAAGGGAAGGTGACTTTGAACACGTCCTTGCTACTTCAGTCTCCCAAACCCTCTATGTAGAGACTTGAGCAAGAGTGGGCCCCACAATTTGCTCTGCAAGGATCCGACATAGATAGAGAGACACTAGACTACCATGGAGTCTATATACCATGGAGTCTATATACCATGGATTTTGATTCTTGAATGGACTTGTGATTTGTTATTCTCAAATCTAACCTCCCATCCCCTCTTTGCCGCACCCTTCGAAGCATTTGCCATTCTCAAAAATCATCTCCCATCCCCTCTATCCCGCTGGCCGCACCCTATCAAAGCATTTTCCATTCTCATCTCCCATCCCCTCTCTCTCACTCTTGCTCTTTCAACTTTAACCCAACCCTCGGGCCTCTTGGGTCTCCCTCCCTTTCAACTTTCAAGAGTCAAGACTCGAGCATCTCTCTCTCATTTTTGCAGGACAAGAAGCTCCTGCCATCGCGTCAGGACGCTATCCCCGGCCTCCGTCTAATCCCCCGCTTGTGCCAGTCCCCTCCCCCTCCCCCATCGTGGCTGTCAGCCCTGCGCTTGCCGCCCCCCTACGGCCACTTGCCCTGCTCCCCCACCCGCCTCCAATCGTGCCGGCCCTGTGCCCCCCCTGCGCGCGCCTTGAGGCCCAGGCAGGCAGTCTTACCACCCATTGGAAAAAAGTATTTTCCCCTCCTGTCCTCCTCTTCTCGCCATCAACTCCCCACACATCCAGTTGCTCCCTCCCCCCTGCAGCAGCTTCCTCCCCCGGTAGCACAGTAGTGTGATTGGTAGGTTCCCAGCAGGGACACGCAATGGAAACCCGTGGTCAGACGTTGGCGCATTCTGCGAGTGCCCCCCGCTCAAACACCTTGCGCATCATCCTCTCTAAGGAACAACTCTTAGCCGTTCGGACCATAGAGCTCGAGCTGAAAGAAACAACGATATTTGGTTAGGTCGTTGGACACTCCCATCGAGGGCCCAGTTGCGGGACTGGCTTCACTCCACGCTGCGCATTGGCACTTCACAAATCGTGGAGGCAGTCCTCATGGGTCGAGGGATCTTCATAGTTCGACTCACCTCTGCGGACGCAGCTCGTGAGTTAGTAGAGAGCTCGCCCTATGCCTCCACGAAGGGGGTCATCTACATCAGTTTAGTGAAGGACTTTGGACGGCTCTTTGACACAGTTCTTCCTGCCTCCTTCGCGGATGCAGTGGCAGCTGCAAGAGTCCCAAAGGTACGGGTGGCCGTGAAGGACAAAGAGTATACCAAAGTTCTTGGAGATTGAGGTAGAAGGTCATTGCTTTAGGCACAACTAGTCATTGTGACTGGGCAACTAGGGCGATGCCTGCGTTGCCACGACTTTGGGCATCAGACAGTAGATTGTACGTGTTTTGGAGCCAAGGCGGCTCTGTCGACAGGTCCACAAGTGGAAGCTGACGACTTCATATAGGTTCAAAGACGACAGAGAGGGAGATGGCAGGGGGGGGCTGCAGCCAACTCCTCAGACCCAGCCTCGACAGCAGGGAGTAGGAGGGTGGGCGACGCCTTCTCGGATGAGCACTCCACAGCCCCTGCCCGCCCCACCCGGGAGGACCGCAGTTTCCCACATCCATCACCTGCACCACAAACTACATCACTTGAGATCCTACAGTCCCCCAACCACCACCACCTCCCATGCCCCCCTTTACGTTGGCCCACAACCCCCCCCTTCTAGGACCACGAGTCCCCCTCCACACCCGCCACATACCTCTGACCATCCCACCATCCCCGATCCTCTCCCCGCCCACCACCTCCCCTGCTGAGTAACCCCCTTGATGCGCACCCGATTTAGGTGATCCCCCCAGACCCACCTCCCCTCCTCCCACAGGAGGTAAAGAGCCACACATACCTACATCCTCCTCGTGCTAGTAGCGCTCCCCCTCCCACACAGCCACCAGCTCATCTGCCCCTGCCTCCCGGCACAACTGTTGCCATAGGAGTTCTTCCGCAGTGGCCCATGGTCCTCCTTGAGAGTTGTAGAGCGTGGAGAGTTCCCACTACCTGTCAAGGTGGGGATTTTCATGGTTCGTAAGTCAAGGAGGGGCAAGGTCCGTCTACTAGCACCACTGGATGGACCAAACTATGCTTTTTTCCTTCAACCCTCTCAGTCAGAGGATTGGACGATGACAGAGATAGAGGAGGAGCTGAAGAGTCAGGTGGCGGACCACACCTCCCAGTGGATGGGACAGGAAGGACTAGGACTGTTTGCACAACAATGGCCGGGTTGCATGATGGACATTAATTGGTGGGCTGGTGCCGAGGTCCCACACTTGAGCATAAGCTTTCGAGCCCCTCTACAGTGGAGACCTCCGCGGGATGTGATCGAGTGGCCCTTGGCACAGGTGGTGCATTTCTACCAGTGTACAGAGTCACAACTCTCAGCATGGTTGATAGATGCATTGATAATATCACATGGAGCATCTATCACCCCTATGGTTCGACCGAGGGCCACCATGGGAGATTGGAGTTCGCCGTCCAGAACGGCGGCAAAGCGTACTTATATGCTCCATATTTTTCCTCCTCATCGGCAGTCTCCACATTGAATAGATGCCTGTTTGGTCAGTCATAGGTTTCCCCATGAGCTTACACCTTGTATCCTGGAATGTGAATAGTCTCCACTATAGTGGGGCACATGGTTCCAAGAAGTTGATTGTTTGGCAGGAGTTGCAGCCTGTCCTTGCTGGACGGATCGACATCTTACTTCTACAGGAGCACAAGCTCACTCCCACCCAAGCCCAACCGGTTGGGAAGGTACTCCCCGGCAGCTCGCACACCTACTACGAGCACGTCATAGGTGCCCACGACAGGAGGCGTATGCACCTCTATTGGCCTGAGTCTCACTGCTTGTGTACAAGACCACGGGACAATAGTGGCAGGGAGGGTTCTATGGATCAGATTGGATATTGGGGACTTGTGCCTTGGAGTCCTCAATGTCTATGCCCCTACGGAGGTTAGGGCACGCAGTAGGTTTTGGGTGGAGATCGCGGATGGACTCCCAGAGGTAGACTCCTGGATTGTTGGTGGGGACTTCAACAACCAAGAGGCTTTGGAGGACAAGCAGGTTAGAGGCAGAAACTACCAGGGTATGGCGAGGGAGGAGCAAGAGGCATGGGAGGTCTTTCTGCTGGCAGTTGGAGCACGCGATGCCTAGAGAGACCTTGCCTTCCACAAGAGGGAGAGGTCGCTGGACTTCTCTTGGGGATACAAGCGGCTAGGTGGAGTCCTGCTGGAACGGTTAGATAGGTTTTATGTCGAAGAGTGGGTGGTTCTCGTGGAGGCCAGATTGGGTAGTTCGCGGGCACCACGTTGTTCGATCATTGCCCGGTTCTCCTGACACTTGATCCCCCAGCATGTGCCCTAGACACACGATCTTGTCAGATCCTTGACTCGATCTATAGGAGGGAGGAGGTGGCGAGACATATAGAGCAGATTAGGGCCAGGGAGTGGGGCAGGAGGGATCGGATCATAGAGGAGGTAGCAAAGGCCCTAGCCAAGTAGAGCAGAATCTTCCAAGTGGCAGCCATACAAGTTAGGCAATAGTGCTAGGAGGAGGAGAGAGCACTGTGGCGGGAACTCGCAGCCACACAAAGATTATTACATGAAGCACCAAGAGATCCCACCCTCCACGCACAGTAGGTGCGTGCGCGAGCAGCCATTGCTGGCCTAGAGGACAGGCGTTCAGAGTTCTCTTTCCTCACCTCAACAACCTTCTAGGTGCGGAAGGGGGACACGATGTGAAAGGAGTTCTTCCAGGTGCAGTAGCCTTGCACCGTAGGAGAGTAGATACGCAGCCTTTGGGATCAGAATGGGAGGACTTGTTCTAGCCCAGACGAGGTAATGGAGATTGCCACCGACTACTACAGGCGTCTTTTCTAGCTGGAGACAGCCTTAGCTAAAGGACAACGATGTAGGCAACAGGTCTGGGATCACATCCCGTTCCTCGTCATAGAGGAGATGGGATGCTCCCTCGTATCCCATTCATAGAGAAGGAACTAGAGGAGGCCACTTCATACATAGAATGGGCATAAATGTTCGGGAGAGGACGGCCTCTCTAAGGCCTTCTTGACTACCTATTGGGAAGTGGTGAAGGACCCCCTATTGATGGCCTTCCAAGAGATTTTCACTTTAGGACAGATGCTAGGGAGTCTTTCGGCAAGCCTTATCTGTCTTCTCCCTAAAGGGAGAGACCAGTTGGAGCTTTCCTAGTGGAGACTGATCACCTTATTGTCAGTGGCCTATAAGGCATTGGCAAATATGATTGGTATGTGACTATGCCTCGTCCTTCCAGACATCATCCATGATACACAGACATGCTTTGTCTAGGATAGGAGCATCCTAGACAATGTATTTACCTTCTTTGAGGTGATGGGCTCAACATAGAGATTGGCCGTACTACTCTTGGATTTCGAGAAAGCTTATGATATGGTGGATTGGGATTTCCTAGAGGGCACCATGGTGAGGTTGGGTTTCCCCCAGGTTTGGATCCATGGGGTCTGCGCACTTTGCAGATCGGCCACCAGTAGGGTCCTCATAGGTGGAAGGTGAGGGAGGAGTTTCGATTGGAGAGATCAGTCCGACGGGGCTGCCCCCTAGCCCCATACCTGTTCCTACTCTTTGCAGAGGCGATGTCTCACTTCCTTAGGTCACGTGTGAGCACATTACGCAACCTCTGACTTCCAGTGAGAGAGAGGAGACTGAGTTGTTAGACTCAAGAGTATGTAGATGACACATCATTCTACATAGAGGACGATGAGTTGATGTTGGAGAGAGTGAGGTTGGCTTTTGAGGTGTTCTGTTCTGTAGCGGGAGTAAAAATCAACTGGCGAAAGTCGGTTGGTTTCCTCACAGACCCGGGCTCTAGCACGGAGTGGGGCGTACCCCTAGGATTTAGATGGGTGAGCAGAGGGCAGACCGTCTGGTACCTAGGGTTCCAGGTGGGACTCGACATCACTCTTGCCCAGCAACTTTTTTCTCTCCTCGATTCTATTCAGAGGAAGCTGACCTATTGGAATACGACTCGCCTCTTACTAGCCAACCGAGCCCTGGTGGTCAACCAGGTCCTCCTAGCGACAGCCTCGTATATCGCCTCGTGTTGGTGCTTTGTCTCATCCTGCGTAGTGCAGCTTCGCCGCCTAGTGCGGAATTTCCTTTGGTCAGGTTCAGATGGCTCCAGGGATTCCAGGGCCAAGGTGGCTTGGGCGACCATCATACGGCATCGGTAAGAGAGAGGGCTTGGGATCATAGACCCAGAGTATTAGAGTATGGCCCTCTTGGGCAAGCTAGTTGTCTGCGGCCTCACACCGGGCGAGCAGACCTCGAAAGTCTTATTGTAGGAGGGTCTTTAGGATTGTACACTGAGACTGGGTGGGGAGTGGAGGCCGTCCCTGAGATGGATCTTTACGTCAGCCCCCAGAGCACCCCTCCCAAATCACCTTTTTTACGCAACTTACTTCGTGTGTGGTAGGGCCTCCGTAAGGCCCTAATCCAGAGCCCCCCAGGTTGTTAGGACAAGATAGACCGTCAGTCGGTGATTTGGAACCCCTAGGTCAAAGATCGGGAAGGGGCATAGATTGAGGTTGGTTGGGAGGTTGACCCGGCTTGTACCATTAGGACTTGGTGGGAGGTGTACAGGATGGTGGACGAGGAGGTGCTGCAGCGTGTATCAGGCTGCCAGAGAGGAGTGAAGCTGAGGAGAAGGAAGATAGATGGAGGGATACCTCTAGAGTGGCTTGCTCCCTCGATACGAGAGTTGATAGAGCTTGGGGAGGTATGGGCCGCTAGGTTTTCATCAACAGGCATCCCCCTATAGGTGGCAGGTAGAGTGGGCAGCGCCCCGCAGGGGATTTTCTTCGTCGTTTAGGAGGGGGGGCGTTTGGCCCTTGACAGAGGGCAGCAGGATGAGGGGATAGCTCTCCTTTCATGGAGGAGGATTCGGGGGGTAGGCCTTAAGGGGAAGACATAGCGGCTGGACCTCTATGTTTTCTGGAGGGAGCTCAGGAAGTGGCGTCTTTGGATCTGGGAGGACAGACCACTTGATGAGCTGGAGTGGAATCTAGGAGAGTGGCTATGGCCGGCCATTGCGGTCGCCAAGAAGCCACCGAGGTTCCTGGAGTACACTGCTAGGATTCGCAAACACGTACTAATGCAGGAGGTTATGGATTGGGCGCCGTCACTTAGCAAGCACTGGGTGGAGCACAGCATCACGAAGCCTTTCTGATGGACTTTCTAGTGCCGCCTATGGTATAGCTGGAGGCCGAGAAGGGTATCGTATGGTTGGTGGCACATAGAGGCTTGGCGGTGGGAAGTTGGCTTGCCTAGATGCAGAAGGGGGGAGGTTGTAAGCGTTGCACACAACAGCCTCTGGAAAACCCAAAGCACTGCCTTTGGTCATGTGAGGAGGCACAGCTCGTGTGGAGAGGAGCATACCGCATCCTTTGCCGTATAGCACCAAGCGTTGGATGTATCTCATGGAGAGCTTTCTGCTAGCAGTAATCAGCCAAGGCTGTCACCTTTTTTATGAGGCCGGGATGCCGGTCGTGTGCAGTGGTCCATTTGAAGGCTCTATCCATCCGCCAGGTACTGGAGCCCACAGCAGTGATGTCGAGTCCCACTCGGAACCCCAGGTATCAGACGGTCTGCCCTTTGCACACCCATCTGAATCCCAAGTGGACGCCTACTCCGTGCTAGAGTTCGGGTCCGTAAGGAAACGAATTGACTTTCGCCAGTTAATTTTCGCTCCTGCAGTGCAAAACACCTCCAAAACTAGTCTCACTCTCTCCAGCATCAGCTCATCGTCCTCTATGTAAAGTGCGGTATCATCTTCATACTCTCAATCTAACAGCTCCGTCTTCTGCCTCACGGGAAGTCGAAGGCCATGTAGCCCACTCTCACATGTGACCTGAGGAAGTAAGAAATTGCCTTTGCAAAGAGTAGGAACAGATATGGAGCTAGAGAATAGCCTTGCTGGACCGATCTCTCCAGTGGAAACTTATGTCCCCTCTTGCTATCTATGAGAACCCTACTGGTAGAGCCGATCTGTAAAGTGTAGAGACCCCGAGGATCCATGCCTGTGGGAAACCCAACCTCACCATGGTGTCCTCTAAGAAATCCCAATCAACCTTGTCATAGGCTTTCTCGATGTCTAGGAAGAGTACAACCGATCCCTGAACACTGTGTTGGGCCCACTGAGTTGCCTCAAAGAAGGTAAAGTACATTGTCTAGGATGCTTCTATCTTGGACAAAACCTGTCTGTGTGCCATAAATGATGTCTAGAAGCACGGAGCGGAGTTGCCTATCGATCATCTTGGCTAGTGCCTTATAGGCCACTGACAATAGGGTGATTGGTCTCCACTGGGATAGCTCCAACCGGGTCTCCCCCTTTGGGGAGAAGATTGATAAGACCTGGCATCCCTCTTGAGCTGAAAATCTCTTGGAAGGCCAGCAATAGAGGGTCTTTCACCATCTCCTAGTAGGTAGTGAAGAAGGCCTTAGAAAGATTGTCCTCTTCGTGGCATTTCTGCCCGTCCTTGTGCATGGAAACCTTCCTCTCATTCCTTCTCTATGAAGGGGTCTAGGAGGGAGCGTCCCGTTTGCTTTGTCACAAGGGACGGGATGTGGTCCCAGACTTGGTGTCTACAATGCTGTCCTCTAGCTGAGGTTGCCTCTTGCTAGAAAACATGTTTCTAGTAGTTAGTGGTAATCTCCATCACCTCATTTGGGCTAAAGCGAATCCTCCCATACTGATCCCGGAGGTTGCAAATTTGCTCTCCTGAAGTGCGGGGCCGATGGATCTAGAAGAACTCCCTACACATCGTGTCTCCCTTCTGCCCAGAAAAGGTTGCTGAGGTGTGGAAGGAAAACTCAGTGCGCTTGTCCTCGAGGTCGGCGAGGGCTGTCCCTGTGCGCAGCTCCTGTGTGTGGAGAGTGGGATCCCTCGATGCTTCTTGGAGAAGTCTCTGCATGGCTGCTAGGTCTTGTCGGAGTGCTCTCTTCTCCTCCCAGCTCCGTTGCGTGGCCTGTAGGGCTGCTTCCTGGCAGATCCTACTTGACTCGGCTAGGACCTCTGCAACTTCCTCTACGATCCAGTCCTTTCTGTACCACTCCCTAGTCTAGAGGTGCTCAATCTACCTCCTCACCTCCTTCCTCCTGTAGATGGAGTCAGGGATCAGACAGGATCATGTGTCCAGGGCTGGGGCATCAAGTGTCAGGAGAACCGGGCAATGGTCAGACAAAGTGGTAGGGTTTGTCCAAGCATCACTTGCTTCTACTGCGAGGAGAAAGACCTCCCATGCTTGCTGCTCATAGTACGGGGGAGTTTCGGAAAGGGAGGAAACGGAAACAGGAAAAGGCGAAGTTTCGGAGTTTCGGCCAAATTTTGGAAACGGAGAAACGGCGTTTCGGATTGTACACTAAAAGAAATACAATATTGTATTCAATATATCAATGTCTACTACATGTATTCAAATTCGATACAAAACTTTTGAGTCCATGTCATATGATTGAAATCATGATTCATTATACATTTCACGAGTCATGACTCACGAGTGAAGATTAAGGAGTCAAGACTGAGGACTCAATGGTTGAAACTTAAGACATCTTAATACAATTAAGACTGAATTTTCAAAACATAAGGCAACAAAATGAATTAGAATTTATGACTTACGAATAATCTATGATGTAAAGAGCAGTGAAGAGTGACATCAAGAATAATGGAACAAGAATCAAGATGCATAATAAGTGGGATCAAGATACAATGATAGTAACTATGTCATGTGAATAATATGTCAAAACTCCAAAGTTCAGTGAGGCTATAAGTATCAACATCAATGAACAACTGACAACTCTAGTTTGGACTCTGCTCTGTTAAATTGACTCTTGTATATCACGAGTCATTCGGACTGTGAGGATCTACGCACCATCTCCTCGTCCAACTCGGAGGACTCTAATCGAGAAGTTGATGAAGCAGTCTCAGCCTCATCCTCAGACTTTGGCTCTGACTCTACCTGTGATGCACGACACGTGTGGCCCTCACTCTAACCCTCCTTCATGCACGAGTCTCATGCACCAGTGCCGATAGCTCCTCATAGAGCATGGAGTAGATATCCCGCTTCTCCTCTGGTATCTGCGGAATGTCACGCACCTTCTCTAAATTGATCTTGTCAACATTCACCTATAAAGGTGAACGAGACAAAGATATATTATATGAGAGGAGATTCAATATATTCAATGTTCATACATATCACAATTTACAATCCAACTTCCAAGTAATTTAGCAATGTCAAGTGTCAAGGACTCAAGGTTAAAAAGTTAATTATACATAATACTAATAATTACGAATTTACTTGTGAAGGCTCACGGGACAGAGCGGTCCTCTCAAGAAGCTGGAGATTGCAATGGCAAAACACTAAACGCTCCAATTGGGCAGTTAAGGGCTTGTTTCTCTTTTTGGTGTGGAAGAGAGCCCATGTGCTACAATTCCTCTCAACAGGCCTTGAACTACAATCTTGCGAGAGGACTCGAATGGCAATGTGTTTCTATTCAAATTTAAGAGATCGAGATTAAGTACTTGGAAATTGCTAATATGTATGCCGCAAAATCAACATTTTAGTGGGCAATAGATTATAGAACTTGTTACCTAGGTTGCATAATGCATTAGATAATCAAGATTCAAAATATAAAAGTCACCAGTCACATACCAAAGTAGGAGCACAATTGCCATATTTCTTCCACCAAGAGATAGGTTGAAGCTGTGTCTCTCGAAGCCTAGTTGTGGGTCGGCCAAAATAAAGAGAATGATTGCAGAATGCCATCAAATCATCCTCTACTCTTCTCATCATATCTATATCATCCCTTGTGAGGTGCCTCATGTACTCCATGAAGCCCTTCTCTAACTCCTCGCTAGTGTGCTGCTCTTCACTACGCCAAAGGGGATGCAAGATACATGCGACAACATGGATTGATTTATGGAATCAATCCCATTGTGCATTCCACACTGCACGAATCTCATCAACCCTATAGATAAAATAAGTTAAAGACTTAAAAGTTAGAACGATGATCAATCATGAAGGAGTCGTTTATACCAAATAATTACATGTGTAAAAGTTAAACAAAAACTTACTTGTCTTGGGGCAAAAAATTGTGGCGAAGCAAGGCCTCGTCAATTTTATCCATATACTCATATAGAAGCCTCGAAGTGCTCCCCTCCATATCAATGATGCGTAATATAGTGTAAATAGGAGTGAGACTTTTCACCAATGCCTTTTGCCTCAATCCACCAACTCTCATTTAAAATATTGCGTGTAAAAGCAAGAGCCTTTGGAGACTCTCTCTGACTCCATGTGAGCCAATCCTGGTATGCAATGGCCCGTATCAAATTTGGACGGACCCGTATCAACCTCTCCAATACAATAAAGATATAAGCAAATCTAGTGGTGGAGGGCTTCAATAGCTCAAGTGTGCTATTGGCTCGAAATATGCTTGTGATGGATGGTATCTTTTTCACAAATCTTACCAGGCTTGTTGCCGTCTTGAAAATGTCATCCACCCAAGATATTTGCCTAACATCTTCAATAAGCAAGTCAAGGCAATGGGATGCAAATGGAGTTCATACTATGCTAGGAAACTCCTCCTCAAGCATACGTGCCATAGACACACAATTGCTTTCATTATTTGTCACCACTTGCACCACGTTTTGGACTCCTATGTGCATGATGACTTGTCCCATGTGCTTCCAAATGAAAGCTCCTGTGATGGTAATACTTAAGGCAGAGGCATCGATGGCCTTAATGAACATGGTGCCTTCACATGAAGACACCAAAACATTGTAAACATTCCTTCGGCCCATATTTGACTATCCGTCGCATAATATTGTGCATCCATATTTCACCCATGTCTCCTTCAAGGGGTCCTATTGAGCCTCTATGGATTCTTTCTCCTTTAAAAGCTCGCGTGTGCGTAATGCATTTGCGGAAGGACCTTTCCACTCACACCCCATGCAGCTTACTGTCCTGATTGTCTTCTTCCAGTGATGTGTAGTGGCCATATTGAAAGGAATAGCACACCGAATAAATAAGCATGTGAGTTTCCTAGTTGCCTCCACATCTGCCTGCCTCTGAAGTCCTGCATGGATACTTGTACCATGCAAGGAGCCTTTTTTCCCACCACCACTAGAAGATGGCAACGAGGTCCTTTTTGCATGTGGACCCGATACGGATATGGATGCACTTATTTTTTATGGGCGACTAGCACCTCCAATTTGGCTAGCGCCACTAGGCCCACTAGTCTCTCTTTGCCCCACTTGTGCTTCATTAGCCCAATGTGGTGTTGATTCATCCTCTTCTAGCTTAATACCTATACGCTTTCGGCGCCAAAGATGGAGACTTACTGCTACTTTTGCCAGCACATTTGCGCAAGGCCCGATGTCTTTATTGGGAACGCAAGCCAAGTGGTCTTTCACGTGCGTTACACTCCGTAATTTCTTCAATCCACAACAGTTGCACCGCCGCTTTTTTGATCCGCCGGAGTCCTCATATCCCTTCATTGGAGTGACATGCCTCGAATATGGGTCTTGCACCATGATATGATTGGCCTTTAGGAGTTAGGACCTAGGTAATGGATTAAAGGAGGAGGAGATTCGAGAAGAAGAAGAAGAAGAAGAAGAAGAAGGAGGAGGAGGAGGAGGAGGAGGAGGAGGAGGAGGAGGAGGAGGAGGAGGAGGAGGAGGAGGAGGAGGAGGAGGAGGAGGAGGAGGAGGAGGAGGAGGAGGAGGAGGAGGAGGAGGAGGAGGAGGAGGAGGAGGAGGAGGAGGAGGAGGAGGAGGAGGAGGAGGAGGAGGAGGAGGAGAAGGAGAAGGAGAAGGAGAAGGAGAAGAAGGCAGAAGAAAGAAAAAGAAGAAGGAAGAAGAAGGAGAAGAAGGAAAAAAGAAGAAGAAGGAGAAGTATGAAGGAGAAGGAGAAGAAGAAGAGCTTAGAGGAAGAGGAAGAAGAAGGGGAAGAGGAAGAGGAAGAGGAGGAGACGGGAGCTGCAAGTCCGAGGGGAAGGAGGCGAGAGCTACTGGTGTGCCGTGCGCGCGAGTCCAAAGTTGGGAAGGAGAACGAGTTTTGGTGTTGGATAACCACTCGAAACGGGCCGGAGGATCCCGAAACGGCGGTCTCTCGTTTCCATCCTGGTTCGAAACGGCCTGTCCTTTCGGCGCTGTCAAAATGTTGTTTTGGGGTACACTATTGTTGTTGCTCCCTTGCCATACCCTGGTAATTTCTGCCTCTGCCCTGTTCGTCCTCTAAGGCCTCCATGTTGTTGAAGTCTCCTTCAACAACCCAGGAGTCTATCTTTGGGAGTCCTGCTGCAGTCACCACTTAGAACCTGTTGCGTGCCCTAACCTTAGTAGGGGCATAGACATTGAGGACTCCAAGGCACGAGTTCAGTATATCCAATTTGATCCATAGAACCCTCCATGCCATAATCGTCCCGTGGTCGTACACAAGCGGTGAGGCTCAAGCCATTAGAGATGCATATGCCTCCACTCCTGTCATGGTGGACACTGATGGTGTACTCCCAGTAAGTGTGTGAGCTGCTTGGGAGTACCTTCTCTACCCGATGGGCGTGGGCGGGGCTGAGCTTGTGCTCTTGCAGAAGTAAGATATTGATCCGTCGGGCAAGTGTAGGCTTCAACTCCTGCCGAACAATCAACTTCCTGGAACCATGTGCGCTATTGTAGTGGAGGGTATTCACATTCCAAGATGCAAGATGTAAACTCGTAGGGAAACTTGTGAGTGATCAAATAGACATGTGTTTGTCATAGGGAAACTTGTGAGTGACCAAACGGGCTGCTGAAAAAGAAGAAGAGCTATGGGGCATGCAGATACACTTTTGATGCAGGCCTAGATGGTAAACTCCGTTCCCCCATGGTGGCCCTCAGGTGTGATAGATGCTCCAGGTGGTACCACCAGGGCATCTATTAGTAAGCCTCAAAGGCGTGACTTTGTACACTCGTAGAAACGGGTTGCCTATGCTAGGGGCCACTTGATCACATCCATCGGTACTCTCCATTGTGGAGGGGCTCGAAAGATAATGCTCAGATGTGGGACCTCAACACCAGCCCACTTGTTAATGTCCATCATGCAACCAAGCCACTGTTGGGAGAAGAGTGGTAGTCCACCTACTCCCATCCACTGGGAGATGTAGTCTGCCACTTGAGTCTTCACCTCCTCCTCTATCTGTGTCATCGTCCAATCTCCGGAGGGAGAGGCCTGAAGGAACAAAGCATAGTTTGGTCCATTTGGTGGTGCTAGTAAATGGACCTTGCCGCTCTTTGACTTGCGTACCACGAAGATCCCCACCTCCAGAGGTAGTAGAAACTCTCTATGCTCCGCAATTCTTAGGTAGGACCACGGACCATTGCGAAAGAACTCTTGTGGTAGCAGCTGTGCCTGTCTCAGGAAAGTATGACGGGCGGCAGGGACAGATGAGCTGGTGGCTGTGTGGGGAGAGGGGGGGGGGATTAGGTTGCTGGTGAGTGGAGAATGTAGGTATGGGGCTCATCACTCTTGTGGGAAGGGAGGGGGTGTCACTTGTACTGGGTGAGGATCAGCGGGATGGTGGGGTGGTCGGAGATATGAGGCGAGTATTGGGGGGGGGGGGGGGGGGGGCGGTGGCCCTGGAAGGGGGGGGGGGGGGTTGTGGCGTAGGGTCGGAGGGGGAACCATGGGGGGGGGGGTGCGTGTGGGGGTTGTGTGATCTTTGGTGAGGTAGCGTGTGACGCCTCCATGGGTGGTGGATGTGGAGGCCTGTGGTCATGCTGGGTGGGACGAGCATGGGGGGGCTGTGGGGTGCTTTGCCAGGGGGCGGTGTCAATAGTGCGATGTGATGGGCACGAGTGTTCAGTTCGGAGAGAGTAAGAGACTAGAGCTTTACTGTGTAATCAGAACCTAAGACCAAACCCTATGTAAAGTTAGTGTCCGACTCTACTATTTGCTTTTGAGAAAGGCATCCAACTTATCAAGTCCATCCAATTGTCAATTATTTTTCATCAGGAAAGACCATCGACTGCTTTCCATTTTGTATGGGTTTCCTTTAGTTTTCTAAACAAGCATGCTAACATACTATTTGATACATACAATTAGATTTTTTCATTATCCTTTAATACTCGGTTCATTTCACATCTCCATGCATGCGGGAAGTGTGCAGAGCGGATTGGAATATGGCCATGGATTGGCTAGGCGTGGGCATGGTAACCGCATGAGGAGCCCATGGAGGAGGGATAGGGACACGTGGAGTAGAGGAGGGGAATCCTTGTGTAGGAGTGACCCATGGAAAGTGTGATGACGTACCATAAGTAGAGGATGGAAATCATTGCATTTGAGAGGTCAAAGGTATGTGATTGGGGGTAGTGAGGGGGATGCCCATCACAGCCATCCCAGTGGGAAATGATGTGCTCACTGCGGAAAGATGGAGGGAATTGTGTTAAAGGGCGGCATGCACTGTAACGAAGCCCCATTGTGCAAAGTGATTGGAGGGTAAGTGGATGGTGCAGTGTTAAAGGGTGGCATTTCCTGTAACATTGCACCGTGATGTGAAGGGGTAGGAAAGTGTGATTATGGAATGGAGAATGAGAATATGCTAGGAGCAGAAATGGAGGTTCCAACTCCTAGTGTGGAGGATGCGGATCTCGAGTGTAATCCAAGGTTTTGGAATGAAGAAGAGAGGAAATCGAGGTGTGGGCTGGAAGAGGGTGGGATGGGAGGGATTTGAGAAGAGTGGCTCACATGCTTAAATGAAACAGAATATGTAGATATACCTGATGAAGGATGTCTGCTTTGAGGGCCCCCTCTATTGAAGTTTATATACAAGTGACTAAGACATTGTGACTTGGTTACGAGTCATTCGTGCGTATCACACAAAACCGAGCATTGCACAATATCCGTAGGATACTCTTTACAAGAGCACCAGCTTTGATATCATGTGAAGAAAACTGTGGAGTAGTTGCAAGGGTTTGCACTAAGGAAACATAGAGTGTACGACCGTGACAAAAACACAACGATATAGACATAGACGTGCAAAATTCAAACCCTAAAAGCAAAATTGAAAACTCAAACACACAAACACAAGCAGGAGAGAGAAAGAACACAACTTTGAAGTGAATGAAAACAATAAATGAATGAAGAGTGTACGGACAGACTGTCCAAGCAGTAGTAGTGTCGGAGAGTGTCGTCCACCGGAGATGGATCCCAAGAGTGTACGGACTGCCCAAGGACTGACTGCTGCCCAAGGACAGAGCAGTAGCGTCGGAGAGTGGCGTCCACTCTAACCACCAGTTGGAGAATAGGGAGTGCTGAAAAATGAAGGGCAGCAGAGGCTGGTCACCATACCACCAGAGAAGGTTGAAAACTAATCACTTGAGGCAGAGAACTGTTAGGCGACAACATGAGAGGTGTTTGCTGATGTAGGCGGCTTGTTGGACAGCAAAAGCACAGGTACTGCAGCAGTCGCCTGGTGCGAGAGATGGCAGCAGCCTTCACCTCACCCTAGATGCTGAAAGCGCAGGATGACTAGGTGCTATGATGATGCATAAGATGGAGATCTCCAAACAGTAGGGCCATGGCTGAAAATAGGCCACCTGGGGTCGGATAGTGATGGGCTGCAGTCAGTGATGGCTAGACAGCAGATGGTAGGTGGTTGATGGCTGAAATCTGTAGGGTAGAGTGAGAAACCTGTACAAAAGGATGAAGATTGAATGGGGGCAGCCTGCCTATATATAGATGTGGATGGACCCTCCCAAATTAGGGTTTCACAAAAACTCTCTTGAATTGTGCACCGTTTTGCATTTTTCGGTAAATAAGCATGTTTTGGGCTGTTACTAATCATCATGTAATGCATTTCTTAGCTCAATATATGAGAGGAGGCCTCTATAGAGACTTTAGTGGGACTCGGGAGGGTCGGTGTGAAAGGATCCTCTCCTTGACAGATCATGCGACGTACCCCTTTTTGTCTACACTACCAGATCAGAGCGGAGGATATAGATGAGCAATATTGGAGCACCAGCAGCCACCCCATTGGCACAGAGACGGAATCTCTGATGAGTTCCTACACAACTTTTGGAGGCGGTTACATGACAACTTCAAGCCTAGGAAAATTTCTCTTCATATGGGTTGAGGGATGTAGCCAAGCCATTGACCTTCAGGATATATCCTCTAGGGAGTCTTTATCAAAGATTTGGATACATGGAAGCTTTGAGAGAATGAGGAAGAAAAGAGAGGCTTTCCTGCAGATTTGGGATTCAGACAGCTCCTTTCATACTACCCCTCAGGTGGTCTGGCATTTTAGCTCATCCGATTAGTTGTTCACACAACCATTGTATTTCTGATGTACTTAGATACTCTTCATAGAGTTCCTTGTACTTTGTATTTACCTCCTGGGGCCCCCCTTGGGGGGTTGGGGGGGGATGTGTCTCTCCGAGGTGTCAATAGAATTTCTTATACAACTTGATAATAGCACACAATTTTTTTTAAATGAATACAGATCCTTTCTTATGCTACCAGTGTTTGATTTTCAACTAAGAAAGGTGATAATATGCTATTTTCTCAACAGTCCAGCAGGATATAAGAAAGGAAAACCACAAGGGCTCCAAGTGTAATTCTCAACAGTTAAGCAGGATAAAAGCAAGGGAAAACCAAAACAATTCCAATTTTAACTTCTGTTTGTAGGCAAGCTTGCATTCCACAGCTTCAGATCTTAGGCATGATTATGGAACTTTGAAGAGTTTTAATTGTTATGGAATGTTCTGCTTGCATCATTGTGTTCATATTCCTTCTTTTGCACCTCTTGAGGGGGGAGGGGAAAGAGGGTTTTCTAGATAAAGGGGAGGAGGTGTGATTGTGTTTATGTGTATGTATTCACTTCTCCTGCTGTTGACAGGATGTAATGAAGTCTAATTTCAAAGGCTTTTCCGATGCTCAAATGGTACCAGGATGTACTGCAGGGACACCTTCTGGTAACTGGTCTTTTTTTTTTTTTTTTTTTGGGATTGAACGAAATTGATTGTTTCAAGGATGAAGGCATCAAGAGGTCCACCCTCACAAATGATAAAAGCAGAGCAGCTTTACCCATCAATGCTACTTCTGCTGGTTTATGTAATGAAGTGATTTGAATTCTGCTGAACCTTATGGCCTTCTTTCCTAAAAACTGGTTAATACAGGAGAAGCATTGGTTGTCTTTGAAACTAAGACATCAGCAGAATTGGCTTTCCAACAGCTTGAGGAAAGTTGCCTTGTCCTGACCAGTAGTAAAAGGTGTTGAATCTGAAACCCTTGCTCCTTGTCCTTTTTCTGCTGCTCTCTTTCCTGTGGGGGGGCAGATTTTGCAATGTGCACAAGTGGCCACACGTGTATCCCTGCATCTGTGTGCATGGGTACATGTACATATGTCTCAACACATATACTGTACATATGCACATACATGTGCATGCATGCACACACGTGTGTGTGTGTGTGTGCGCATGTGTGGATATGTGCATGTGTGTGTGTGTGTGGGGATGTGTGCGGGTGCCTGTGCAGGCATATGTGCGTGTGTGGGGGTGTTTGGGAGTGTGTGGGTGTGCATATGTTCGTGCGTGTCTGTGCAGGCGTGTGCGCAGGTGTGAGCGTGTGCATGTATGCGTGCACGGGTGTGTGTGAATGGGTGGATGTGTGTAAGTGCATAGGTGTGAGTGTGTGTGCATGCACAGATGTGTGTGAATGGGTGGATGCGTGTAAGTGCATAGGGGTGTGCATGTGTGTGTGCGCACATGCGTGTGTGTGAGAGAGGGGGAGATAAATGATTCCAAACTTATTATCAGCGATGAATGTCAAAATCACATTGTCGCCTAACTTGTTTTTCGTTCTTGTGATTTTTGTCAACATCTTGATGTCATTAGGCCTCTAATAGCAATCAAGGTGAAACCGGATGAAGCTCGGGAATTTGCTAGGTTTCCAGGTCATTTTCCCTTGGACAACTTTAAATCTTGGAAGCAACGACAAGATGAAGTTATGGTATGCTCCAAACTTTTCATTTCATGAATGTCTTTGTGAAAAGAAATGTACATGATTTTTGAACTTTAGAATGGGGGGATTAGCATGCATTTGTAGATGGAAAATGCAAGAATAAAGCACTCTTTGTGGTGGTAGTTTGTTTTATTAGGGGCATCAACACACAATTCAGAAGGAAAATCTATAGAATAAAGCACTCTTTGTGAGCAAGGGAGTGGGGATGTGTGGTGCTTTGGTTTATGCCATTGTCATCCTACCCTGCTGTTACATTGAGATATATTACAGAAGAAGGAACATTGCAAGGATTTCTATTGCATAATGCTTCACAGCCATTGGCCCAAGTGTACACTGATGAAATTTATCAATGCCTTGAAATGAAGAGCACAGTACAGATGATTGTATGGATTCTTTGAATTTTACTGCTATGGCTGAAAATTTGGAAATTCAACCAGCCAAATCAAAGTTTTCACTAACGAATGGAAGAATGCACTAGTTAGTAGAAGCCTATTTGTCATTTGGCTACTTCTTTTCCATGGAATGCTTCTGGTAAGTAGCAAATTGATTGATTGGTTCATGTAAAAATTAGCGGTGAAGCTTGAGATCTGGAGACCCTCCAGTTGACCACTATATCAGTCCTATTCCTTGACCTGTGCCAATCCTTTGGTAAAAATCTCAGCCCTATTGAGACTTGCAACAACATATATGCTTGCTCTTTAAAGATGCATTAAAGATTGAGTCTTCTTAGAATACTCTTGAGCGACTTATAGCTCCCTACTGATGCGCTGCTGCCCTCGCCCCTGCCATCGAATCCCATCGATCAGCACCGCCGCTGTCTGACCATTGCGCCCCCCCTTTCTCGTCAGAATGCTGCGCTTCCCGCTCCGTGCCACCACACTGCGCCTCTCCCTGCTCACCCTGTGGTGCCCGCCTCTTGCACCTTCACTCGCGCCGCCTCCTGAGCCTCCCACCGCCAGCAATCCATTCACCCCCCTGTGGCTCCGCCTGCCTGCAATCCTTCTCCCCCCACGCCCCCCCGCCCCCTGCCCTGGTATCCCCCTTGCGCTACCTCCAGGCGGAGGATTCAGGCCCACCACCCTTAGCAACTCCAGTCAGGCCCCCGCTGTCTTCCACCCTGTGGCTCCAGGCTCTCCACCTGTGCGGCTCCAGGCTGGCGTAATCGCCCGGTGCCTGCGCCATCGTCAGAAAGTAGCCCCCTCCCATTGCTCCCTCCATTTGCAGGAACACATTCTTCTCCGGCAGTACAACAGTGTGTTTTGGTAGGTTTTCAGTAGGAACGCGCAATGGAAACCTCTAGTTAGATGCCGGTGCATTCTGCGAGTGCCCCCTAGTCAAATACCTTGCACGTCTTCCTCTTTGAGGAACATCTCTTAGCAGTCCGTGCCACAGAGATGGAGCTAAAAGAAACAACGATCTTTGGTCAGGTCGTAGAACACTCCCCATCTAGGGCTCAGCTTTGGGATTGGCTTCACTCCACGTTGCGCATTGGCACGGCGCAGATCATGGAGGCGATTCTCATGGGGCAAGGGATCTTCAGGGTACGACTCACCTCGACAGACGTAGCCCATGAGCTAGTGGCCAGTTCTCCCTATGCTTCCACGAAGGGGGTCATTTACATGGTCCCTTGATACAGTGGCTTTACAGTGGAGGCATTCGCGCTCCACAACAGTTTCCTTCGATACCCGTTCACCTTACTCTTCCCCGAACTGTCGATTGAGTACCGCCAGCTTGTGAAAGACTTTGGACGATTCTTCGACACTGTCCTTCCCACCTCTTTTGCGGATGCAGTGACGGCCGCAAGAGTCCCAAAGGTACGGGTGGCGGTGAAAGAGACAAAGAATATACCACATTTTCTAGAGATTGAGGCAGGTGGATATCTCTTCAGGCCGTAGGTTATTGTGACTGGGCAGCCAGGGCAGTGCTTGCGTTGCCATGACTTTGGGCATTTGGCAGCAAAGTGCACGCGCTTCCGAGCTAAGGTGGCTTCGTCGATAGGTCGACAAGTGGACGCGGATGGCTTTATACGGGTCCAGAGACGACAAAGAGGGAGACAACAGGGGGGGCCGTAGTCAGCCCCTCACACACATGCACGGCAACAAGAAGCCACTCGTGAAGACCATAGACATACACATCCACCCCCACAGAGGCGTCATAGGCCACCTTACCCGAGGGCCCACATCCCGCCCGCCCACCCACCATGTGCCTTTGACCACCCCACCATCCCTCAATCCTTCCTCTCCCCACCACCATCCCCGCAGACCAACCCCCCCGATCCCCACCAAGTACAGGTGACATCCCCCCCCCCCCCCCCCCCACACACAGCCACCAGCTCACCTGTTCATGCCACTCGTCACACTTTTCCGAGGCAAGCGCAACTGCTATCACAGGAGTTTTTTTGCAGCGGACCGTGGTCTTACCTGAGAGTTGCAGAGCGCGGAGAGTTCCCACTACCCCCAGAGGTGGGAATCTTCGTGATACGCAAGTCAAGGAGCGGCAAGGTCCATCTAGTAGCATCACCAGATGGACCAAACTACGTCTTCTTCCTTCAAATCTCTCACATAGGAGATTGGACAACGACTCAGATAGAGAAGGAGATGAAGAGCCAGGTGGCAGACCACATGTCACAATGGATGGGAGAAAGTGGATTGGCACTTTTCTCCCATAGCAGTGGCCATGTTGCATAATGGACACTAACTGGTGGGCTGGGGCCGAGGTCCCACATCTAAGCATTATCTTTGGAGCCCCTCTGCAGTGGAGAGCTCTGATGGATGTGATCGAGTGGCCACTGGCACAGGTGGCATGTTTCTACTAGTGTACATAGTCTTGCCTCTCAGCGTGGTTGATAGATGCCCTGGCGGTACCACTAGGCGCATCCATCACCTCCATGGTCCGCCCGAGGGATACCATGGGGGAATGGAGCTCACCCTCCAGGCCGGCAATGAAGCGTATCCGCATGCCTCATAGCTTTTCTTCTTCGTTCACAGCAGCTTCCACACGGAACAAATGCTTGTTCAGTTAGTCATAACTTTTCCTATGAGTTTACATCTTGCATCCTGGAATGTGAATAGCCTCCACTATAGTGGAGCAAGTGGTTCCAGGAAGCTGATTTGTTCGGTAGGAGCTGTAGAGTGCCCTTGCCGGTCCACATCTTACTTCTATAGCAGCACAAGCTCACTCCCATCCACCCTTAGTGTAGGGAAGGTACTCCTGGGCAGTTCACACACTTACAGGGAGCACGCCATTGGTGCCCACGACAGGAGTGGAGGCGTACGCACCTTTGTTGGCTCCTGCCTCACCGCGTGTGTATGAGACCACGGGACGATCGTGGCATGGAGGGTTCTATGGATCAAATTGGATATTGCGGACTCGTGCCTTGGAGTCCCCAATGTCTATGTCCCTACTGAGGTTAGGGCACGTAGTAGATTTTGGGTGGAGATCGCAGTAGGACTTCAAGAACTTGGAGGCCTTAGAGGACCAGCAGGGCAGAGGCAAAAACTATCAGGGCATGGTTGGGGAGGAGCAGGAGGCATGGGAGGTCTTCCTACTGGCACTAGGAGCGCGCGATGCTTGGAGAGACCCAGCTTTCCATAGGAGGGAGAGGTCGTTGGACTTCTCTTGGGGATACAGGCGGCTAGGCGAAGTTTTGTTGGAGTGGTTGGATAGGTTCTATATGGGAGAGTGGGGATGCTCTCATGGAGTCTAGGTAGAGCAGCTCGCAGGCACCACTTTATGCGATCACTGCCCGGTTCTCCTGACACTTGATCCCCCAGCATCTGCCCTAGACACACGATCATGTCGGATCCTTGACTCGATCTATAGAAGGGAGGAGGTGAAGACATAGATTGAGCAAATTTGGTCTAGGGAGTGGGGCAGGAGGGGCCGGATTGGAGAGGAGGTTTCAAAGGTCCTAGCCGAGTCGAGCAGTATTTGCCAAGAGGTATCCCTATAGGTTAGGCAACAGAGCTGGGAGGAGGAGAGAGCACTTTGGCAGGACCTAGCAGGCACACAAAGATCACTACAGGAGGTACCAAGCGATCCCATCCTCCACGCACAGGAGATGTGCGCACGAGCAGCTATCGTCGGTCTAGAGGGCAGGCGCTCGGAGTTCGCATTTCGCACCTCAATAGCCTTTTGTGCGCGGATGGGGGACACGAGGTGCAGGGAATTTTTCCAGGTGCACAAGCCCCGCACCTCAAGAGAGCAGATACGTAGCCTTCGAGAGGTGATGGAGACAGCTTCAGCTAGAGGATAGCGATGTAGACATTAGGTCTCGGATCACATTCCGCGGATCACATTCTGTCCCTCATCACAGAGGAGATGGGACGCTCCCTCCTAGTCCCCTTCACAAAGAAGGAACTGGAGGAGGCTTTCCATACTCAGGATCGGGCAGAAATGGCCGGGAGAGGATAACCTCTTTAAGGCCTTCTTGACTACCTACTGAAAGGTGGTGAAGGACCCCTTACTGCTGGCCTTTGAGGAGATTTTCACTTCAGGATGGATGCCTAGGAGTCTTTCGTGAGGTCTTATCAATCTTCTCCCCAAAGGGGGAGATTGGTTGGAGCTATCCTAATGGAGACTGATGACCTTGTTGTCAGTGGCCTATAAGCCACTGGCGAAGATGATTGGTAGGAGACTCCGCCTCGTGCTTCCAGACATCATTCGTGACACAGATAGGATTTGTTCAGGATAGGAGCATCCTAGACAATATCGTCACCTTCTTTGAGGCAACAGAGTGGACCCATCACAGTGGTCAGGGATTGGCTGTACTACTCTTGGATTTCGAGAAAGTCTATGACAGGGTGGTCTGGGACTTCTTAGAGGGCACCATGGTGAGGTTGTGTTTCCCCCAGGCATGGATCGGCAAGGTGTTTGCACTTTACAAATCGGCTACTAGCAGGGTTCTCATAGGTGGCAGGCGAGGGGAGGAGTTTCGGCTAGAGAGATTGGTCCGGCAGGGCTGTCCCCTAGCCCCGTACTTGTTCTTTCTCTTTTGCAGAGCCGATGTCTCACTTCCTCAGGTCATGTGTGAGCGGGTTACGAGGCCTCCGACTTCTAGTGAGAGAGGAGACAGAGTTGTTAGACTTAGAGTATGCAGATGATACAACACTGTACATAGAGGACGATGAGGTGATGCTGGAGAGAGTGAGATTGGCTCTCAAGGTGTTGTGTACTACAATGGAAGCAAAAATCAACTGGTGAAAGTCGGTTGGTTTCCTTACAGACTGTCACGAGGATGCGAAAATTTGATGCTTTGCTTATGTTTAATTGACATTTGACTAAAGGATTAATCAGATGTGCAATTAAAAGATGCACATGTGTTGCACATGTGAGGTGCAAGCTACTTTTTCACAGTCGAAGGTTGAAGGACCCTGTGAAAAAGATGGGTGTCAAAGGCAAAAGTTGTAACAAGTTACACTTGTTAGATTCTAGGCGAATTTTGGTGTCAGTTTACCCCTAGGACCATTAATTGGCCATTAAGTGTTAGTGGTGACACTAGGGACTAGGCATTAATTAATGGATTAATGCTTGTCCAAGGGTCAATTAATGCATGGGACCACTTTGGGTTGCAAATGGCTTAGCTAATTAATTTTTGGATGGGCAAGGTCAATTTTTTGGGCATGGATTAAGGGTTGAATTAATTTTCAGAATTAATTAATTTTGAAAATTAATTAAATGACTGGAAATTGCTGAAAATGGATTAAGAAAGCTGCCACTTGGCAAAACTTTCCCATGCAAGTGGGGGAAAGGCTAAATAGGGCTGAAGGGAGAGGGAAATCTCGTTTTTTCATTTTGGAGCTCTTGGAAAGAGGTGTTAGACTGTTGCTGCCAGCTTTTGGGGCCATTTCTCAGCCAGTGGAGACCATTTTGGTGATGGAGATTGCATATTTTTGACCTTGGGAAGCTGGCAATTGCTGCTGATGCACTTTCTCCTGAAGATCACAGTCTATGATGCTCCTATTGTTGTTGGTGCATCCATTTGGGGCTGGTACAGCAGGGCAGCAGCAGATTTTGATCAGTTCTTCGCGACAAATCTCAGAAATTTCTCTCTCTACAGCATTCTCTTATCTCCTTCAGCCTATGCTCAGCCATTTTGAGCAATTCTTAGCCATTCGGAGGAGATCTCAGCCATTTTTGGTGGGCTGATCTATAATTTCTGCAGTAAACCCTAATTTACAGCAGAAATTAGGGGTTAGCAGCCACCTTGGGATCTGTGCCAGAGATTGAAGGCTCAAGGGACTGAAATAAGCAGCAGCTGATAATTGAAGATTATCAAGGGATCTCAGGAGCCAGCCCATCCTGAATTGATTTGGGGCAGCATTTGGCCAGCCAAGGGTCAAATTGGAGAAGAAGTCCTGGGTGAATCAAGGGGCAAATAACCCAAAAGGCTTGCTGGTCATTTATGACAGCAAGAGCAATTGGTTAGTAGGAGGAGATTGAAGAATCTCAAGAAATACTGCAAGGGGCACCAATTTTGGAGCCAACAGGGTGTCTATTGTCCAAGAATGTTATGGTAAAGTGTGTAATTCATTCTATGCGCATTTATTTATTGCTGTAATTAAGTCTTAAATAAGGTTATCACCACCCATTCCAAGAAGGAAGGCTGGTTTCACAGACCCAGAGGTTCCAAGTGGGACTCTATATCACTCCCACCCAGCAATTTCTTCCAATCCTTGACTCTATTTGGAGGAAGCTAACCTACTGGAGTATTACCCACCTTTCCCTAGCAGGCCGAGCTCTCGTGGTTAACTAGGTCCTCCTAGCGACGGTTTGGTATATCGCCTCATGTTGGTGCTTTTTCATCACGTAGCCTTTCTGAGGACCTTCTGGCACCGCCTATGGGATAGCTGGAGATCGAGGAGTGTATCATATTCCTTATGGCTGGTGGCACATGGAGTTTGGTAGTGGGGAGTTGGTTAGCCCAGATGTAGAAGGAGGGAGATTGTAAATGTTGCACACAGTAACCTCTGGAAACTCCGAAGCACTGCCTTTGGTTGTGTGAGGCGGCGCAGCTCGTGTGGAGAGGAACATGGTGCATCCTCCGCTGTATAGCACCCAGCCTTGGATGTATCTCATGGGGAGCTTTTTGCTGGCAGGCAATCAGCCATGGCCGTCACCTTCTGTATGAAGTTGGGATGCAGGACACGATATTCATTATTGAGGTAGGGTCGTGTGCAGTGGTCGGTTTGGAGGCTCTACCCATCTGCCAGGTACTCGAGCCCAGAGCAGACCGCTCTGAGGTATGTGAGATCATAGGGAGTCTTACTGGATGGCATATTTGGAAGGCACAGTGTCACGAGGCTTTTGGCGGGGAGAGACTTGTAGTACATGCAACTTTAGCAGAGTTCTGGACCTCCATCATCCACTCCCTCTGTGGCCGATGATGGGACCAGGAGTAGGGCAAGTCTCGAGCTCGTGAGGAGCTCCGTTTTCATTTCATGCGCACTTGGGGTGGCCAAGATCTGTTTTTCGTGATGCAGGCAGGTAGCCCCAGATGTCGATACACCCCCTCTCCATGTCTTCTTGCCCCATCCCCCGTAGACCGCCTTGAGAGGCTTGTATACTTGATATATGTGTGACTCTATATCAACTCCAGCTAGTCTGTTGAGCATGAGCACTTTCTTGTATACAGGGTTTTTTCTGAAGGAATATAATCAGCCACACTTTATTTGCCAAAAAGAAAAAAAGAAGAATACTCTTGAGCAAAAGCATTTATGGACTATTGTGTTAGCACAATTTTGTATTGGGTTTTCAGTTTGCATTGATACTTCTGGTCAATGGTTTATGGAATGTTTAGCACTTCCTCTTTGTATAGTGTAATGAACTATTGAGAAATGCCTGTGCACTATGAGACTCGTTAAAATTAATAACATATCAAACAATTAATTGGCCAATATATAAGTCGTTAATAATGGGGACATCTTTTATTATCTTGATAAAAGTATTTTCCCCTTCTAACCGCAATTAATAGTTTTATTAGTCTGGATCTGCACTCTAAGCTTAGCTATATTTTTTTCCTTGCCGACAAAGCATGGCTACTTATATTACTTGAAAGAAACTCAGAGTAGCATAAGTCTAATCTTAGGGTGATTTATGTGGAATGGGGATAAAAGCCAAGATAGCAGGGTGTAACACCACTGGGGGATACCATCCCATAGTGTGAAAATTATGCTATGGTAACCCTAGGTGTGAAGGAAGAGTTGATGAAGCTCTTGTGAATACAAGAGCCCCATTGAAGATGGTCCCAATGGTGTTGGAGGGAATGGATGATGGAAGACAAGATCTTCACGACAGGCATTCTTAATTTTGGGTTAGGTGGGCCTTCCATATTACGTTGCGAGGTCCCCAATAAGCTCTCACACCTCCGATATGAGCTCACGGCTCTAGTACCTGTCTGTGTGAAAACATCCAATCCCACTACAACACAAGAACAAGCCTCAATGATGAAGATCATGTTATGCATCTCCGGCTTATAGGATAGACGACAGTCCTTGACTAACCGAATGCTAGGATAAATGTTGAAGATGGGGATGGCAGCTGTCACAAGAGTGTGACAACTAGTATCTTTTTGTTGATTTCTTTATTACATATTTTATTTGGTCCTTCTTTTTGGAAGGATTCCTCTTGAAATCTAAACGCCTAAGTTGCATGGCCAGTATGTGAAACTGACAGAAATGTCTAGTGAGTCAAGACTGGACAGTTAAGGTCCAGTACAAGTCTGGAAGAGACTGATGGCACTGTAGATTGACAAGCTTGGAAGAGACTTGTGAAAGTGTATATGGACAAGTGTGTTGAAGAACTAGCCTGGAAGAGACTAGTTCAAAGTGAAGATGGACAAATCTTCAAGAGATTAGTCCATGTGGGGTCATCAGTGGAAATTCACTTTCAGTTGAGCTACATTACAGATTTGGATGTAGCCATAGTCTGCAAAGATGGTCAGAAGACTAGTGGGGATGCAATGGAAGCAACTCCTAAAATTTAGGGAGTTACTATTTTTGGACCCTAGAATCTGTCCGCGTCATTATCTTCGTTTTTGTACGAGGATTAATCCTCTGGTCTGTGCCGAGGTCAAATTTTGAACCGAGGATGGAGAATTTGACCGAAAGGTTTAAACAGGAAAATTGTTACATGTATGCCATGTGTCACAATTTGGGCATAAATTCCCAAAAGAGAGAGAGAGGGCAGCACAAAAACGAGTTTCAATGCATGGGGGGCTCATTTTGTGAAAGGGAGATGGATTGCTGCAGATGGAGAGCTCTTGAGAGCTGGTCTACCTTGTCTATGATGCACAGAGGGCTGAGCTTGCTTCCTATTCTCTCTCTTTCTCTCCCTGACAGTATGGTTATGCTGCAGAATCAAGGGCCTTTCTTCTGATTCAGATACAGCTGTGTGGAATATGCTGTTTTCGCATGAGGCAAGGGCCTTTTTTCTTCAGGAACAGGAGCAGTTGTTTGCAGTTCCCAGCAGGGACAGGTGAGGGTGTTAACCTCACCAAGCAGGTGTCTGAAACAGCACCAAATCAGTTCTGATTCTGGACTGTTCAGAGGTTATTTCAGAGCCCAATTGATGTCAGAATCAAGGGGCACTTGGCCCAGATGATGCAGAACAGTACAGGGATCAATATAAGCTGAAGACAGGTTTCAGAACAGGTCTGAACCAGTAATTACAGTGGGCTGAACAGTACAGGGAACAGTAAGTGTTGTAAACAGGTCCCAGAACAGGTCTGAACTAGTAATTACAGCAGACTGAAATGGTCAATTCTGCACTCCAACCAGAAGTTCAGACTTGGGCAGAGTTTCCCCTCTTGGTCAACTTGATTTGGGTCAGTAATTGTACTGTTATGCTGTCAAATTTCACCCAGAATAGGTGAAAGACAGCCCATTGTACTTTCTCTTTTTAAAAATAAAGAAATACCGCAAGGGGCGCCTAACTTAGGGGCCAACAGGGTGTCTATGTCACAACAGGAGCACTCTAGCTTCCTGTATGTCTTCTTGATTCTGTGTCTTTAAGTTCAGGTAAAGTGGGCGACTGTTAATTGGGTGAAAGCATTTATATATTTTGGTTGTACACTACCGCCCTTTCCAGTGAACAGGCCGGTTACAGCAGCTCCAAGCTCAGTACATAGAGTGAACACTAGAGAGAGAGAGAGAGAGTAGACACAGCTTGACACACAACTCAATTCATGTGTGTAAGTGAAAGTACAAAGTACAACCCTTAGAACTTATGGTTGTGTAAGTGCGTTAAAGTGCATTCACACCGGAAAGTGTGTAAAGTGCGGTAAGTGACTGAACTGTGTAACATAAACACGCAAATAGAGAATAATGTGACTAGGGGGAAAAACCTCTCTTACGGAGAGTAAAAGTGTCCTAGTGTCCTACTATGGATCACCAACACTGCTCTGTGAGCGTAGGCGTGAGTCAAGCCCAACGAACCCCCCTGGAGTGAAAAGTGATCAACATACAAGGATCATCCACCAAAGGAGATCAAATTTAAAGCGTTGCGAGATGCTTCAAATTTGTCGCGAGGAAGAGGTTTGGTAAAGATGTTTGCCACATTGTTGTTGGTAGGACAATAGACAAGGCTGATATCATGAGCATGTTGCCTCTCTCTGAAAAGTGATAGTGGATCTCTATCTGTTTCGTGCATGCATGAAATAGTGGGTTTCGTGCCATTGCAATGGCACTATGACTATTAGTAAACAAAGGAGTAGGCTCCGTGATAGATACATCGAAATCAGCCAACAAACGTCTTAGCCATACACATTCCACTGTAGTACTGAAATTGCCTTGTATTCATCTTCACAAGACGATGTGGCAATAGTGGATTGCTTCTTGCTAAGCCAAGAAATGCAAGATGAGCCAAGAAAGAAATAGTTTTCACTTGTAGAGTGACATGAATCAAAATCACCAACCCAATCTAAATCACTGTATTAACTGACAACCATGACATGGATGCATTGAACATGTTTGATCTTTACAATGGAAGCAATGCACCGCGAACACAAGAGTCAGCTGCAAGAACTTGGAAGTGTGCCTAACCATGGTGGCACAAGAAGGTAGAACTGAAACACAGGAGAGGAAGGTGGAAAAGCACATGCTGCAAGGTCTCTCGACAGGGGGAGAGCACCTAAGCAGCAAAGAAGTTTGCTTTATAGAAGGTTGTGGCTATGTCGTCGGAACGAAAGTGGAGGATCTTAAGACACACAAAAAGGTCTGCTGCATTGTGGAAGGTTCTCAACTTCTACCTTATGTAAGTGTTGCTCCCAGTCCATCTGGAAGTTTCATCACATGCCATGTACATAAGATTTTCATGAACTCATTTTTCTCAAAATGGTCAATAGGAATATACCCAGCAACATTTTATGCTAATTCATGGAGAATATTATGATATGTATTGATAGTTTGTCTCAGAGGTGTAAAGCTTGGAATGTATTCCTTAGACACTTTCACTTGTTACTACCTTCATTGTTGATTTGTACAGCAAGCATAATGTAAAAGCAATGAATAGGTGTACATCAAACATTAAAAGTAGTTGTAGATAGAAGGTTAAGGTGTTAACTATCTTCTGGGCACAGAGAAAAGCGTGGGCAATCTCGCACTTACCAGAACCAAACACAGTTGAGTTTGAGATGGCAATGGAGTGGCGTGCACACAGAAAGAAGGTGGACATTTGTTGGGAGCATTTGTATAAGGTGACACATTCTGACTGGTTTAGGACGACTGGATTAGGACAGATTTTGTGTTGTTTGTCTGCCTGGTTCCACGATTCAAAAGACAACTTG
Source organism: Lygodium microphyllum (assembly GCF_053477565.2). NCBI lineage: Eukaryota > Viridiplantae > Streptophyta > Polypodiopsida > Schizaeales > Lygodiaceae > Lygodium > Lygodium microphyllum. The sequence goes on along the minus strand of NC_141161.1, from coordinate 13,469,222 downwards.
TTTTGCAGCTACAAAGAGATGAAGTTTGTAGACTTGAAAGAAAGTACAAAAAGGTATGGGATAAGTCAATGAATGTTTTCAGTGTTGTTTTTGAGCTCCTTGGAAAGGATAAAAGACAGTTTCAACTTGGCAGGGAAAAGGCATAGAACTGCACTGTTCTTAAAGCATTGGAGGGCAAGAGAGCAAGAGAAACAGAGCATTTGTTCAAACCTATCTCTACAGGTGAGGACTTAGAAAACGAAAATTGAGTGTTTCTCTTTCTTGGATTGTATTCCATTCAATTGCTCTGAACTTCGCTAAAGACCATGTTTTTAACCAAAATGAAGATAAAATTATATTTTGGAGAACGAGGATGAGTCCAAGCAAAATAAAGTTTGAAATTACATGCTTTTGAGGTACGACAAACAGTGTGTTTAGCACACTCTTAGTGGTTAACACTGACATCCTTCAGGCTTTTCAGAAGTTTTGTAGACAAATCGAGACAGGGTATTGTGTGGGTGTAATGTTTTTTGCTGAGTATTTGATACATATATTAATTGGAGCTTGAACTTTTTGGGAGCATTGCCTTACATCTTCCTGATCTTGCCTACTGCTGAGAAATGAATCTCGAGGCAGAGGGGAGACAATATAAGCCATTTGACCCTCCTCGTGCTGATGTCACTAGCCCCATTTGAGTCTGAATAGCCTTGTAAGGAGCAGGCCTTTGTGTCATTACATGCCAAGGGATGTGAGGTAGTGAAATACTTGCATGGTGTTGTTGTGCCAATGCATCAAGGGGAGGAGGTGAACCAACTGGAAATGGTACCTGAAAAGGAAATGTCTGGCGTAGTGTTGGCTAGGTAAGGAGAGAACTTTATCAACTATTTATGAAGTGGTATCAAGTAGCTACAAACCATTATCAAGTTGTTTTGATCCATGGGAGCAGAAATAAGGATGCATTTGGTGATGCCTAAAGTAGAAAGGCTTTTGACAAGACATTGGTGTTGGGAGAGAAATCCCATGCTCATCCTATATAATTTCCATGGAAGGAAATGAGAAAGCTGACCAAAGTCAGTCATGTCAAAGGTGGTGTGTAGCTGATGCAATGGCATTAATGTAAAGTTATATTTCCTCTATATGTCATTATTCCTACCATCCATGGAGGAGAGATGGTAGTCCAGTGGGCTATACATGTCTTCTTGGCCAGTGCATCAGCTATAGAGAGCATGGACACCTAGCAGGGTCTTGGTAGAGCAGGCTATAGACACATTAACATGTCGATGGAGGAAGGTGTGAATAAGTCAAGACAGTGGAGAGGGAAGGTGAGCAGACACAGGGTCATGGGGCCTGGGTCATGGGACAGAGGAGGCTATAACACATTAACATGTCATGGGGCCTGGGTCCCTTCAGAGGTGCAGGGCTTGCAGGAGGTACTAGTGATAAAGGCCCAAGAGGTTCCTAGGGTAGGGGTCTAAAAGCTGATAGAGGCTAACAAAGTATAGGATATAGAGGAGACTTTTTGGGGGGCCAGGTAGATTTGGAGAGCCTTGAGTTTGCTGTTCTTTTTTCACCAATAGAAAGGGACAAGGTTGTAGTACTGGAGGGGACAGAGGAGCCAGGATTTGGTGATATAGCCACTCCAGTGTGAGAGGTTACTTAATCACATGAGATTACTCTGATTTATTTGCAAAATAAGATGTGGCTAATCATATTACTGCGAAGACACCGAAGTCTATGGGCTCAATACTATAACTAGAGCTAAACATTGACATCAGCTATGTTAGGGTTGCCCATGTTTGGGAAACGGGACAACTTGTCCGATCTGGCCTGCTGCCCTGTGCAGCTCGTTCGATCACATCTGGAGTCATCTGATGGCATCCCCGTCCGCAATTGTTGCAGGATTGAAAAGTGACCATTGCGGGAATGAAATAGGACGACTGTTTTGTGCCTGCTTTCCACATTCTGATCTGAACGTCACACGCGCGCACGCACACGCACACACACACACACAATACATTCATTGGTTCTGGCTTGATTTGTTGGTCTAGCTGGAAGCAATCCTAATTGTAGTGTCTTCTATGGACTGAAGTATTGGGCCTTGCATGATGCTGGAGCTAGAGATTTTGTGTTTGACATAATGTTTGGAGGAGTTGGACTATCCACAAAAGCAGCCCACTATGTTCTACACCCACAGTCAAGAGTGCTATGGTGTTGGCATGGAACCCGATTTTCTGTTTGAGGACCAGGCACATCAGTGTCTGCTTCTTGTTTGGGAGCATCTTGAGTACGCTGTGAGCATCCTTGTGGGTGATTTCTTTGCCAAGGATCTAGAGTTGGGGCGGAGGGAACACTTCTTGCCCCACATCATTATACCATTTTTGGTTTTATTTGGTTCCCTCTCCATTTCATTCTTCCATGAGAGGATGCCTCGGCCCTTCAATATTATGTTTAGCTGAATTGGCCTTTGTTTGAGAACCAAGTACATCGATGTGCAGTACCATGCACTACCATCTTGTTTGTGAGCAACTTGAGCAGCCAATGATCATCCTCATGGTCAATGTCTTCACCAAGGATCTAGAGTTGCAGCAAAGGGGACACTTCTTGTCCCACATCATTGTATCTCTTTTGGCTTTATTTAGGTTCTCTCCATTTTGTTTTTCCTCAAGAGGGGGCCTTGGCCTTTCAGATATTATGTCCAGCTCTCACTCATTCTTGTTTAGGGCATGCCACTTCTTGGCACACTGACCTATTGTTATTGGTATTCACTTAGTCATTATCGTTATACTATCATCTTTATTGTAAGAAAATAGAGAGACATTTTTACTTCTTTACGAGTTCTGAGTTGCTTGCCTTTGTCATCGACGGAGTTAGAGGATGAGAGAGTGTCCTGGTTTGGGTTCTGTTTCATCCAGTTACTTGCATCACAAGCCAATTTTGAAGGTCTATTATTTGAGAATAAAAGTGAGGGTGCTCTTGCCATCACATAGCTTGCAAGGCAAAGTAGAACTGTCATACTTTCATAGTAATGTTTGAGTCAATTTTAATGACTGCGAATTATGTCACAGGGACGTGAAATTTTGAGGTGCTCTAATCTTGTCGATAACATTTGATTAAGATATTAATCAAATATGCAAGGTTGTTTAGCACATGTGATGCATATGGCAATTATTTCATGGTAATAGGCCAAGGACCCCAAGGATGTAGTGGATGCCAAAGGCAAAAGTTGTAATAAGTCATGCTTGATAGATACTAGGTGGTATCCGATGTCAAATATCTTCCTAGACCAATTTATTGGCCACTAATGTCAATGGTGACATTAGAGACTTGGCGTTCATTAATTAATTAATGCCCATCTAATGGGCAATAACCTCTCAAGGATACTTGGAAGATAAATTGGTCTAGTCAACTTAATTATTGACTAGTAAAATAAAAAAATTTAGCACTAGGATAATTATTAAATTAATTTTCAGAATGGAATCAAAAGACTGCCACTTAGCAAAACTTGTTGGAAAATGGGATTAGAAGGCTGGCACTTAGCAAAACTTGCCCATGCAACTGGAAAAAATGTTTTTAGGGGTTGATGGAGTCTATTCCAGCTATTGTGGAAGAGCAAGAGGCTGACGGAGTTTGTTCCAGTCATTCTGAGAGAGGAGGAGGTTGTTAGAGAGCAAGGAGATGTTACTGATGTGATTTGGAGCCGCCATGGACTAGTCCTACAAAAAGTAATAGCAATTTGGAGCCCTTCATTAACAGCAACCGAAGTTCCTTATCGTGTTAATAACAATATATAGGAGAAAGGAGTAGTCTTTCTAGTGGTCCTAAGTTGTAGGTGACAGCTTCCATGGCTAGTTGAGCAGGGCGACATTAGTTTTTTAGTGTTTCTTGCGGTGAAACTCTAAAAAATCTCTCCATAGCATTCTCTTTTATCCCCTAGCTATCTCTTAAGTTATCTGAGAATTTTTCAATAGTTTGAACCATCTAACGAAGAGGTTTTAGTCAGTCTCTGCTGTAAATCCTAATTTATAGCAAAAATTAGAGTTTTGATAGCCGCCTTGGGATGTGTGCTCAAAATTGAGGTCCTAAGAGTTGAATTCCAACAGCTAAAATTGAGGAATTTCAGGAAGATTCAAGAGGCCAACTAGAAAATATCAGATTTGGGGTTGAATTTGTCTTTCAAGGAGCAAGTGAAGGCCAAGGGAAAAATTGGTTTGGAGGGTTGCTGGTCAGCTTTGATAGCAAGAGGCACTTGGATTAGTGGAGGAGATCATAGGATCTCAGTTGTACTCCTTCCATTTGCAATAGAAGATAAAGAAATACTGCAAGGAGTGCCACTTTTGGGGCCAACAGGATGTCCAGTGTCCAAGATTAAAGTGGTAAAGTGTGCAATTTCAGTTTATGTGAATTTTATGCTTGCTGTAATTAGTGCTTAATTAGGTTATTTACCACCCTATCCTAGGAGAAAGGTTGGTTTCAAATTATATCTTTTGGATCGACTCACAAATTACAAATCTCAATTACATCATTACTATGTGCAATCACTAATTTTGTGGCCTTATAAAGAAAGCACTAATGCTTGCTGTGTAACTTTCATGGAGAAGGAAAACATTTATTGCTAACTAGAACTTGTCATGGTCCACCATCAAGTAATGTAGTGCTTTCTATTGCTTATCATGACACATTTTGAAATTTACTTTCTATTGCTCATTACAATGTGTTTTGCTTTCTAGAATGCTACCATTTGTTAATAATAATAATATGGGGAGTTTGTATTTGATACAAAATCTGTTTCACGGAAGAAACAAATTTAACAAATTTTGTATTGGACTCAAACCCTTGAGCATTGTTATAATTAACAAATGTTAGTATTGTAGAAAGCAAAACACTTCATAATGAGAGACAAAAAACATTGCATTACTTTATGGTAGACCACAACATGTCTAGCTAGTATTAAATGCTTTCTTTCTCCATGAAAGTTGTGAAGTATATACTAGTGCTTTCTTTATAAGGCCACAAAATTAGTGACTGCACACATTAATAATGCAGTTGAGATCTGTATAGTCAATGAGTCCATACAAAGGATGTAAAGCTGAGAATTGTAATCAGTGAGTCCATATAAAAAATATGCCAGTCATTAAAGCTGAATTGGCATTTGGACATTCAACTCTTCCGCCTTGAGTTATAAGCTATGTGATGGTAAGAGTACCCTTGCTTTTAAGTTTAGATAATGGAGCTTCGAACTAGCTCATGATGCAAGCACTGGGTGAAATACAACCCAAAATAGCAAACACTAAGCCACAAGATGCTCTAGAAACTGTCATAACTAAAAGGAACCCATGCCCCAACTTGGGAAAATATATTGAAGTCTTACCTCAAGCCAAGTGAACAAAAGAATAGGAGCATATGCTCTACTACAACCATAATTTTGACTTCTCCAAGCATATCTTGGTTTCATTGAAGAATCAAATTCAACTGAGACATGCTTGGGGGAGTCGGCTATTGTTGGAGAAGAGCATCTGCCCCTAGTCTTTTGTTAACTTGGATTGAGGCAAGGCTTCAAGTTATTTTCCCAAGGCTAGGACATGTGTTTGTTTCAGTTATGGCAGCTTCTAGAGCATCTTATGGCTTCACCATAAAGCGTTGTTAGATTAGGGTTCAACAGCACGCGCACACTCACAGTGAACAAGTGAACAATAAGAGAGGAGAGTGTTGGAAGGTCATGTTCACTATGGGATAATGTTCTTGCAACTACCATGGCACTTTGACTATTAGTGTAGATAGGAGTGGGCAACTGTTGTCACACACTAAGATTGACTAGAAGAGCACCTGTAGAACCATCCCCCATTGTCATCGCACCCTGTGTTCACATCTAGATGTGGCTACTATAGACTGCTACTTGCTCAACCAAGAAATACATGAATCACCAAGCATAAAACACTTGCCACTAGTGGACACCCTCGTGTCAAAACAACTGCCCAATCATCATCTATGAATGTATGCAAGCAAAGAAAATGTGCCTTTAGGATAATAAAGGCCCAATGACTGAGTGCCTTTGAGATAATGAAAGACATGTTTAATTGCTTCTCAAAGTGTAGCACCGAGGCTATGTATGAAGCGTGTCAATTGAGAGATGCCAAATTGAATATCCGGCGTGTATTACACAAATAAAATAAACAACTAACAACCTGTTGATAAAGAGAAGCATCAAATGCTTTTCCTGCATCCTCAAGTGTAAACTTGTGGCATGTCTCAATGGGAGTAGAGATAGGCTTTCTAGCTTGCATTTGAAAACACTGAAGAAGCTACCAAATGTATTTAAGACTGTTGCAAAATAATGCCCCCCTCAGTCACATCAAAAGCATGCTACAATTCAGCTTTCAAGGCTGAAATTTGTGTCTCATGTCCAATCAACAGTATGTCATCCACGTAAAGAATGAGAATCAAAAGGTTGTCCCATTTTTGCAAACAATGAGAATCAAAAGGTTCACCCATTTTTGCAAACATAAAGTGTGTTTTCAATGTGTGAATTATTGAAGCCAAGAGCAATCAAGTATGCACATATCTTTTTATACCATGCCCTAGATGTATAGTTACTTGGAACGGGGAACGGGATCCCCCAGAATGAGGGGAACGTCCACGGGCATATTTGGGGAATGTGCCTCAAATATGCCCTGCATGATCCAAATTGCCCCAATAGCCCCCAACCAAAGACACAGAGAGAGAGAGAGATTAGTGTGTGCACTTAAGCAAAGCTTCTGCTAACCAAGTGTATCATCTTCTGATTAAAGATCATCAATGGCTAGTTACTAAAGCGAATGCTTTATGGGGATTCCGTAAATCCCGGTCATGGTGGAGGGCGACTGTGATGGAGGGCTGGTTGAACAAGACACCCTTTAAATATAAAGTCTTTCTTTGGAGAGTGATGATTGGTGGTCTTCCGCTTGCTTCAGCTCTTTCCAAGCGACGAATCTCCAATGGCACCTGTTTCTTTTGCACCACTACTATGGAATCCGCCCGCCACCGATTTATTTCTTGCCCCATTACTAAGAAAGTTTGGTTATTTTTGTCGGCTGTTTGGCAAGGGGTGGTTGGTTTCACCCTGCGCCCCTTTGATTGGGTTTTTGGGCAGCCCAAATACCCCACTCCGGCACAGCCACATATGAAGCTCATGTATCACTTTCTTCGATATTGGGGTTGTTGGCATAACTGGACCATTCGGAATGCTTTTCTTTTTGACTTCGCCTATAATGTTCAGCGGCATATTGCGAGGCTTAAGGGCCTCTTGTATTGGCAGTTAGATCTTCTCCAGCATTCTGATTTGCTCTCTAGGGAGGACTTACGTCCCTGGCATATGGCAATTTCCTCCGCGTCTTTGCCATGACGTTGTAACTTGTAGTACTTAGAACCTCTTCACATGATGGCTTAGATTGTCGTCATGTATCTTGTAATCAAGTAATCTTGTATTTTTCGTAATTAATACAGTTACCTTTTACGGAAAAAAAAAAAAGATTAGTGTGTGCACATTAGGCAATGGAAATGGGTGAACATGTGGTAGGAGTGTAACACAAGCAAGAGAAAAAACTAGAAAAAACATGAATTTTTGGTCAGCAAGCTTGGAATGGCCGTTCTAAACAAGGAACAGCAGGGAACGTTCTTTAGCCATTTCATCTCGTCAGGGGGTTTGGAACGCGTTAGGCTGTTCCTACATGTTGGAACTTCCGTTCCCTATTTCTATGCCTAGATGCCTATTTCAAACAATACAGGGCCTTGTGCAAACGGCACACTTTGCTTTTTGAACCTTTTTGAACAAAGCTAGGAAGTTATGTGATATAAAACTCCTCATGAAGATCACCATTCAGAAAAGCAATCTTCACATCCAACTGATGTACATGCCAATCATAATGAGTAGCCAAAGCGATGACACTACGAATGGTGGTCATACGTGAAGTGGGTGCAAACGTCTCATCATGGTCAATCCCATGCTGTTGGGCATACCCTTTGGCAACAAGACATGCCTTGTAGCACTCCATGCTACCATTAAATCTACATTTTAATTTGTAAGTCCACTTTATGCCTATAGACGCTTGCCAAGAGGCAAGTCACATAACTCGGATATGCCATTTTTATGAATATAGTTTATTTCTAATTGTACAGTTGCCATCCAATGTTCATTTTGTAAAGCATCATGTAAAGAAATAGGTTCCTCATTGCATGCAGTAGCTACGAGTGCTTGAGTAACCAAGTTACCCTATGCATAGCGAGTGGATGCTCTAGTCTATTGCGAAGTGGAATGGATTGTTTGCTGCCCCAAATGTATCTAATAGCGATCTAGGGAATGTTTTCGCATCCCGAATAGCAGCCCTCTCATCGGCCCCTGTGAGATGGAGAGAAGATTGAAGCTCAGCTCAGAGTGCAGTAGACAGTGTGGAGAGTGAAGCATGACAACCAATGCAATAGACTGAAAGAGTGTAATCTGAAAGTACAAAGTACAACCCAAACACGATAAGTGCCCGAACACGATAAGTACCTTAGGGTTGTAAGGGGTATTCACACCCGAACACGATAAGTGCCCATAAGTGTGTAACATAAGCACATACGAAATAAGACAATAAGTTTGGGGGAAAAAACCTCTCATATCGAGAGTAAAAAGTGCCCCAGTGTCCTACTGATCACCGCCACTCCTATGTGAGCGTAGACGTACGTGAAAACCCAACAACCACTTCATCATTAGCAATGCCTTGATGAATGGGCTGAAAATCAAGCTGTTGTTCAGGATGTATTTGCTTCAGATTTTGCTGCTGTAAACCCTCAATAGGTTGCTGAAATTAACCAAAATTAAGTGCACTTTGCTGAAACAATGGCAACAAACTATGAAACTTGTCCATAGGCCCACGTTTGGCAATTTTTATAGTCCATGAAGGGCTGATTGGCATGTTCAATGAATACCACATCTCTAATAAAACAGAAATCTTGTTAGTGGAGGATTGGTACAAGTGGTACCCTTAACTTTCTGCCCTCTAACCAATTAAAATGCATTTGACATAGTTTTGTCTTCGTGACTGTGGCACCAAAGTATATGCCAAGCAACCAAGACACGAATATGTGACACCACTGGTTTTTGGCAATTCCAAGCCTCATAAGGCATACATTCAACCAATGCTTTAGTGGGGCTGCGATTTAGCACTTACGTTGCACACATACTAGTAGCAAGCCAAGATTTTGGGGGACAGCTTATTGTGTGACAGGATACAATGTGCCATTTCCATCAAAGTGTGATTTTTTCTTTCAGCCATATCATTTTGTTGAGGTGTGTAAGGGGTAGTACACTGATGTAGAATGCCCCTTTCAGCCAAGAAAGAGTTAAACTCTTGCTTGCAACCACTGCCATTTTCAGCCAAGAGCATGAAGGTTTTAAAGCATGCAAACACTTTTGATTTGTGCCTCAAAGCATATGCTCCACAATGACAAGTCATGTCATCAATGAAGGTAACAACTTATAAGTATCCATGGATCGATTTGATACGCATGGATCCACAAATATCACTATACACAAGCTGTAATTTCTAATCAATATGCATAGGTCCACCCTGTCCACCTTTGGGAAATGAAGCACGATGCATTTTGCTAAGTACACAACTTTCACATACATTGTGAGTGGGTGCTTTTGATGGAGGGAGATCAAGTACCATATTTTTGCTTTTTAGGCAAAGCAAACACTGAAAGTCCATATTCATGTGAAGAAGGATCATACGAACAAGACACAACAAAAGCATAAGATTGACCAATGTCCACGCTAGCTAAATGTGCGGTCCTTTGTATGTATTGAATTTTCAACAACACTCATGCTTAATTGTTTTCTCTTTTCACTTATCATCCTCTTTTTGCATTCTTCAATAGCATGCCTTTTTTTTCTGCAATAATTGCATTTCTTTTTCCTAGCACCGTCATCATTAGTGCTTGAGAAGTCCATAATAGAAGCTTTTTTGCCTTTATCCTTTTTGAGGGTTGCCATGACTGTTCTTTGTTTCGATAGCTGGCTACAAATGCTTGATTGCCCATACTTGTGTTAGAGCAATTCACCCTTGATTGCTCTTCTTGCAATAACAATGATACCAACACATCAAATGTGTATGCATTGGCATCCTTCTTTTGCAACTATGAGAGGAGTGGTGGCAAAATTCTGATAAGTATCAGGTAGACCAACCAAGATTGCAGATATAAGAGAGGCATTGGAAATTATTTCATCAATATTAGCAAGGTGCTCCGTAATATTCTCGATATGTGTAATGTATGCATCCATAGAATCACCTTTGGCATGTGTTCCATCTCAAGCTGCTTACGCAAATATGCTACATCAACCTCATTCTGTACCTGGTACAACGAAGCAAGCTTATCCCAAGTATCCTTGGCCGTTGTGCATGACCGAATATGTAGAATAACATGTCTCTTGCAGGAGAGTGCAATCAAAGCATGATCTTAGGCATCACGCCCATCCCATCTCAATTGGTCTGTAATGAGAGGTGGAGGAGAAGCTGGAGTAGAAGATCCACTAGTGACAGTGGATAAGCTCGAAGAACCTAAACCATTCTATGTAGCTGGGCTTGCAAGCCTAACTTTTGAACCACATACATAACCCCAAAGCTACTTGGCAATAAATTCATCATGTACACCCACATGGGATAATTAGTACCATCCAATTTATCTAAGTTTTCACATGTATTTAGCAAATCATTTTGCCCTGCCATTGCTTGCTCTACAAACTTTTGGTTTTTTGTGACCAGTTGCTATGCAAAGTGCAAATGCAGGGGCAACACAAAAATAAAGCAAAGACAAGGCCAAAAAGTTATAATTTTTCGTAAAATTGATGATGACGATGAAGAATTTGTAGTTAAAATGGCTCCAATGTGCGCGAATGTCAATGAAGAAAATGTAATTGGCCTTAATGTTGATAAATTTGGGAAAATTTCACAAAAGCTCCAAATTTAGTTGCAAAATTTTGTGAATTTTGAACTTAAATGTGAAAAGTCCTAAATTTTGGTGCGTAATCAAGCAATTTTTGAGCACCGAATACAAAATTCCTAAATTTTTGTTGAGATTTGGGGTTTTCAAGCAAAAGTTCCAAAATTTGTAAAGAAATGTGGGGAAAAATGGTGCTTGTTGCAAAATCCCCAGAATTTTGTGTCTGGATGGGGGTTGCGTGCAAACAGGAGCTAGTTTATCTGGCTAAATGCTGACTAAGATTGAGAAACATAAATATTTTAATATCTTATTGATTGTCGGGCATAAACACAACATATGCATATTAAATTGGCATGTGATGGGGGACAACGTGATGTGGATGTGGACAGGCTATTTGTCAGCAAGGTTGTCGGCATAGTTGTCAAGTACGAAAGGTACGATACCATACGGTAGAATAAAATACGGTACTAAATGATACCTTAAGATTTTATAAGATACAGTATGATATTAGTACGGGAAAAAAATCATCTTGGGTATTTTGAACTAAAGATGATAGATTAAGTGTGTGAAGTCTAAAGATCAATGCTATTAGAGTATATAAGATGATTACTTGAGAGCAACATGCGAAAACCTCTATGGTATATGCCTCATGTGCAATATGCACAACAACATACAAGTTACAAGTAAATAGATGGGATTGGATACATCATACATAAATGATCATACAAATAAGAGAAGTGTAGGCTTGGGAGAGAGAGAAAGAGGGGTGTGAGAAGCTTGATCATGAGAGAGAGAGAGAGAGAGAGAGAGAGAGAGAGAGAGAGAGAGGGTGTGCGGAGAGGCTCGATCATGAGAGAGACAGACAGAGAGAGAGAGAGAGAGAGAGGTTGTGTGTGTGTGTGACGTGTGTGTGTGTGTGTGTGTTCGCATGTGTGTGGAAGATTGACGCTTGGGAAAAAAGAGGTTGGGGGGTGTGGCAAAAAGTACCCCATTTTTTCATACAAAATCGTACTTATACATACCGTACGGATCACATTGTGCCACGTACAGAGACAACTATGGCTGTCGGGCCTACACAAGCAGGCGAAACAGGCGCAGGCAATGTGGCAATGTGCATTGTCTCGGCTGTCGTGTTAGTTGCTGCAGGCGTAGGTGATGTGTAAATGGGCGCTGTCCGAGCTGTCTCGTCAGCTGCTGGACCTGTCGACTCCACAGAAGACTGTTGGCCCTTGGGAGCTGCATGAAGCAAACTCGCGGTGGCTGACAGGCACAATCAAGTTGCACGTGTGACTGTTGGTGCAGGTTAGAGAACACAGCAGGCAGCTGAGCATTGATGACAAGCAAGGCGAAGAGCAGCTAAGTGCAGGGCTCAACAGTGGCTCAAGCAATGATGGCAGCACTGAAAGGTATGCTCTTATACTATTGTTAGGTTAGGGCAGCATGCACGCACTCACAAGGAACAAGTGAACAAAAAGAGGGAAGAGAGTGCTAGAAGGTCAAATTCACCATGTGAGAATGATATGAAAGTACAATCCCAAAGGTACTAAGTACCACACATTGGCTGATGTTCAGAAGGGAAAAAACACTTCTCCAGCTAGAAGGTAAAAAGTGCCCATGGATAAGGGATCATTGACACTGGAACTTAGGAGGAGCATGATAAGTGTAACAAGTATTGAATGCCAAAAGTTGCAGGAGCAATCCTCTCCTGATTTTTATGTTGTGCAGGGTTTGGAACATATCAAGGGACTTTATGGAATGTTAACAACATTGCTTTAACCTACCACTCTTGCAAAATGATTTAGGGACTCTATTGGAGGAAGAAAATTATCATCTTGAATTGGGAGCTTGTCTGCAAAGCAAGTTTGTTCAAGCTAGTTAAGAGGGAAGTGCCTCATTCATGATGAGAGGAAGCTGAACTGTAAGTTTGCCCAGTTAAGCCTTTCTGCTTAATCAAGCTTCCTCCAGCTAGAGTGTAATAAGAAGTAGCTTCTCTTTTTAATTATTACATATTGTCAACATTGCCCTGCACCCTTGCATGTGATCCTTCATAGTGATTATTTTATGGAAAGGTCCAGCCAATACGAAAAGAATTAGGCATATAATTGAAGTAGAGACGGCGACAGAGCCTGCTGTGGATTACTTGATCTTAGCTATCGACAGTGTAGGATTGAAGCTTGCCACTTTGGCTTTATCACCCTTGCTTCAAGGAAAACCAAAGGTCCTGTAACTTGAGACTTGAAAACGCGTGCTTGCATTGCATCTCCGTAACAAGGGTTCAATGAAGAAGAAATGCAAGAACATGATATTTAAGTAATATACAGAAAAAGTGAGGCTCATTTTAATATGAAATTTCTGCCATTGACATGCCAAGTTCTAAAACCTAAGTCATATTATGATGTTAAAGGGGTCTGAATAATGACTTACATAATGCAGTGATCACAATTTCACAAAAAGGATTAGGTTTGGGAAGCAAGAGAGCTGATGTGCCAATTTTGAGCCTGCCCGTTTGGAGCATTTCAGGCAGGGGATATCAATGTGTTCAAGTCTTGTTCTCCAGGGCATGATTCTGTGACATGATCCTGTCTGCTGCTATCGAGAAAGGATGTCTATGAAAGCCATCTCGTCGGTGGCATGGCAGTTTTGTAGGCTCGTTGAAGGTAATGGATCCAAAGCCTGGGTGAAATAGGCTTTGCTCTTGTAAATTCTTGTATCATGCTATGCTTTTGAAATCCTTTGAAAGGCTTGAGTATATTGTTAAATGAGATACTTGGGCATTTCAGATTTATTGGAATGCCTGCTGGCATTTTGCTGTTGTATTACTGAGATATGCGAGGCCATGCCATGCCTTACTTTTTTTGTTTTGTTCTTTTTATGAGGCTGACAGCCGAACAAACTATTGTCTAGTTCAATTTTATCAACTAAAGTGTGCAACAGCATTTCTTGGCATTTTTGCTTCCCATTGTAATAGCAAGACTGGCTTTTTCAAAATGGATGTTGCAGTTTGCCTGTGAACACTGGTGGCTGCACGGAGAAGCGGAGCTGCTGGCATATCCATTGTATGAGTCAAACCTCACTAATGCTTGGCACACATGGAGCACTTGAACCCATAATTTACACAATATCTTTAATATGTCTTTATCCATTAGCTATGAATAGAAAGGGGACTTAGTGTATAATATCATGATTTGGAGATGCAATTCCCTTGGTTGAATGAGCTGGAAATTCGCACCATTTGCAAAGTTGAGAATGTTTGATCAACATGCACCTTTGATCATGCTATGGGTTGGTTAGTGGGGGAGTGGGGTTCCATTTCCCCCACTCATGCTGGGTGTGACCTAGCTCTTATTATCCCTATGACTAGATTAAGGGGCAATCTTGCTTTGTATGAATAGTCACAAGCAAGATCAACCACTTGAAGGTCTCTTAGATGCAGTATTAGACACCATAGGTTTAAATCACTTTGAGATCTCTTAGATATGATATCATCACCACTAGTTTAAACCAAGGTTTCCTTCTATCAGTTGCCCTTTTTGATGACTTGAAATGTTAGATAGCCAAGCTTGGAAAGTAAGATGCAACTCTCCGTCTATTGATAGCTAGATAGAAGCATAGTAGGCCTTTTCGATTGAGGACTAGGACCTCACTATGAACCTTGGGAAGACCAAGGTAATGGCCACCTTTTCATGTATGGTCCATCATGTTTGGATGGATCTCAAGTAAGCAAAAGAAAAGGATTCTTTGCTAAGTTACTTTTAAAGAAAATTTAAGAAATGAACCAATTAGAAAGACACTAAACACCTAAACTTATATTGGAATGCCATGAACTATTAATAAATAAACTACGGTTCTATGATAAAGAATGGCTAAAGATAGTAGCACTATCATGACAATGGCTACTTGATACTCTTAATGTAGAACTAGATATAAAAGTATAAGGACTTAATGTTTTACAAGGACCACCTATAGTTAATCATATCAAAAGGAATACAAATACAAGGACTCCCCATGAATAAAGAATTAGGAGTTTTTCAAATGCAAATCAAAGAAAATATAAGATTTTTTAAAAGCTAGAATAATAGAATATTCACTCTCGGACACCCTTGTACATCATTGTAGCTAGAAACTCCATCTTGATGTGTGGCCCAATTTGTACTTGATTTGGTCATACTTGTCCTCCCCCTGCCTAAGTCCTAAGGCTCCTTTCACAAGCTTAGGTGTGAATCACATGTAGAGTGTTCATTCATTGCCACTCTTGAGCACAGCATATCCAATGTGGAATTTGGATTGAAAGTTCTAATGAACATAGTGCATGCAATATTTTGGGTTGGTTCCTAAATTGCTTTTGCATACTTCTTGAGATCACACTAGTCCACCAAGCTCTTTATCAATTCATTGCTTTCAATGACACATCTCCAAGTTACCTCAATAGTCAAAATTTCAACTCGTAGCTCAACAATTTTCACCTTAGATATAACACTTTTTGGTGCTCTATGGTGAAGTCAATTTTATCTTTATTTTCATGTCTCTGATGGGAGCTACTTCTTATTGGCTTGCCATCTCCATATCAATACAAAGTTTTAATATGAAATTTTTTTCATATAATATAGTGGAGTTGATACATTAAGAATTAAAAAGGGAAATATGTACCCTTACCTTCGCCTTTAATATTGTTGCCTCCCCTTTGTAAGAAGAATTATAGCACTTCCAGGCATTGCAAGTTGATGGTGGTTTGTTCTTATTGTCCATATTTTTGGGAGCAATGAATCATTACCTATTCTGGAGAACCATGATGAGTCCAAGCAAAAGAAAGCTATTTTGAGATACTACAAACAATGTGTTTAGCACACTCTTAGTAGTTAACAATGACATCCTTCATGCTTTTATGAAGTTTTGTACCCAAATCAAGATATCTGGCTTAAGCACATGATCTTGCTCTTTAGATGTATTTTACCGTGAACAACTAGAGTAGGAATTCTTATGATAAATTGGGAATGGGTATTGTGTGGGTGCAATGTTTTTTGCTAAGTATTTGATACATATATTAATTGGAGCTTGATATTTTGGGGAGCATTGCCTTAGATCTTTCTAATTTTTTCTCATGTCCTGAATGTTGGGACTACTAAGAAATGAATCTTGAGGAAAAGAGAAGAGAATATAATCCGCTTGACTCTCCTCATGTTGATGTCATTGGCCCAATTTGAGTCTAAATAACCTTGTAAGGAGTGGGCCTTTGTGTCATTACATACCAAGGGATGTGAGGTAGTGAAATACTTGCATGGTGTTCTTCTTCCAATGTGTCAAGGAGAGGAGGTGAACCAACTAGAAATGGTACGTGAAAAGGGTATGTTAGGCATGGTGTTGTCTAGGTAAGGAGAGAACCAATCAATTATTTATGAAGTGGCATCAATTAGCTACGAACCATTATTAAGAATTACTTATTGTTTTGATCCATGGGAGCAGAAACTAGGATGAAGTTGATCATGCCTAAAGTAGAAAGGCTTTTGACATGACATTCGTGTTAGGAGAGAGATCCCATGCTCATCCTATATAATTTCCATGCAAGGAAATGAGGAAGCTGACCAAAATCATTCATGTCAAAGGCAATGTGTAGCTAATGCAATGGCATAAATGTAAAGTTATATTGCCCTCTGCATCCATGGAGGAAAAATGGTTGTCTAGTGGACTATACGAGTCTCGTAGTCCAATGCATCAGCTACAGAGAGCATGGACACCTAGCAACAAGGACTTGGTAGAGGAGGTTGTAGGCACATTAACATGTTGATGGAGGGAGGTCTGAATAAGCTAAGATAAGGGAGATGAAAGGTGAGACACATCGTCATGGGACTTGTATGAGAAATCTTTCCCTAGCCACACAAGAACTGCCCTATGTCGCTTCAGAGGTGCATGGCTTGCAAGAGGTGTTAGTGATAAAGACCCAAGAGGTTCCAAGGGTAGGGTTTTAAAGGCTAGTAAAGGCTAACAAAGTATAGGATATGGAGGAGACTTTTTGGAGGACCAAGTAGATTCAAAAAGCCTTAAGTTTGCTGCTCTTGTTTTGGCAATAGAAAGGGACAAGGTTGTAGGATTGGAGGGGATAGAGAAGTGAGGAGGTGGTGATAAGGTAAAGGGGGCAATAAAGTGATGCCACGCAAAAGTAAAATGACCCCCATCCCGATATTGGATTCTCTAAAACCCTAAAGTAATGTATCCTTGAGTGTAACTCTATTGGCTCTTCAATGTTGCTCTTTTATGAACCCTTCATTTATAAGTATGGCCACTTGATTAAAATATCAAAATGCCCCAATACTTTTTCTTTGAGCTCTATATGATATAAATACTCTAACAATAAAAAAATATTTATGAAATTTACTTGGAAAAAAAATTTATAATGAAGGATTGTGAAGGGAGGAAGCCGGAGGAAGCCCTAAGTGGCAACAGGAGCTATGGTGGAAAAAGCAAGAGAGCAAGAGTAAGAGATAGGATCTGGGAACTCCAACAGTCACAATGTGTAAGTGGATTTCGCTCATTCAAATGTCATTGTTGAAAGAATAAAGAATGAAGTGACAGTGATGGGTGTCTACCACATGTAGTATACATGTGTGTGGGTATTGTCAGTGTAATGAATACACGAACAGTTAGACACAAGTGCCTGTACCCCCAACAACCTCCCACTTATAGGCAAATATGCCTCTAGTGAGAAAGAATAAGAAAAAAAGACACAAAGTAAAAATGCACATAAAGTACAAGAGGATGATAAAATAAATCATCTCATCCAACACCCATCAGCTTTCTAAGAAAGGAAAAAGGCTCCATTGAGAGATTTTTAGTGAGCAAACCTACAAGATTTTGGTAAGTTGAGATCTTGACAAGCTTGATGAACTCGTCATCAATGACATCTCTGATAAAGTGGTAATGTATCTCAATGTGCTTTGTCTTTGCATGGAAGACTGGATTCTTGGCTAACTGAATAGCACCCATAGAATTTGAATGCGATTAGGAACTACATCAATAATACCAAGGTCTTAGCCGAACAAACATTAGTGGCTGCAACATACTCTACCTCTATAGTGGAAAGGGTTGTGCATTTCTGTACCCTAGACTACCAAGAAAAAGCACTACCAATACAGGTAAAGACATAGCTAGAGGTAGACTTCCTACTATCTGTATGTTGTGCCTAATTTGAGTTAGTATATCCCACGACTCTCTTGTATCCTAGCCACCATAACATATGCACATATCTACAATGCCCCTTAAGGTACCTCATGATACCCTTTACAATATCCCAATGCTGCCTGCCAAGTGTAGCCATATAGCATGCTGCAATTCCCACTGCGAATGTTGTGTTCAGACGAGTGGTTATCATGGCATATATCAAACTATCTACTACGAATGAATAAGGGATCTTAGCCATCTCAGCTTTTTTCTCATCAAAGTGTAGACAATTGGCTTGACTAACCTTTACATGAGAAGGTAAAGGACAACCAATGGGCTTAATATCCTACATATAAAACTGCTCAAGGACCTTCTAGATGTACTCCTTCTATGACAAGTAAAGAAGCCCCTAAGAGCGATTGCGCATAATACATATCCCAAGAATATGAAAGACTTGTCCCATGTCCTTCATCTCAAATCTCTTCTTAAGCTAACCTTTCAAGGTATCCAACTCATCATGAGTGCTTCCAACAATCAACATATCACCCACACGGAGGATCAAAATCATAAGATTGTTATCATGGGACTTTTTCATGTATAAACACGGATCCATATCACTATGGGTATATCCCTTTGAGTGCATAAAAGCATCGAACTTGTGGTACATTTTCCTAGGTGCCTACTTAAGGCCATAAAGACTCTTTCTCAACTTACACACTAGCTGTTCCATGCCTTTTTACTCAAAGCCCTTAGGCTAAACCTCATCATGCAAGTCCGCATGTAAGGAAGTCGTCTTCATATCCATCTGATAGAGGTCCACATCTTGTTGTGCAACTAAAGCCAATACCAAGCATAGGATAGTCATCTTGACTACAGGAGAGGAGACTTCATAGAAGTCAACACCATGCTCCTACTTAAAACCCTTAGCAACCAATCTAGTCTTATACGCAAGCTTGGGACATCCATAGGTGCTTTTCAACTTGTATACCCACTTGTATGGCAAAGCACGCTTTTTATTAGGCAATGAAACCAAATCCCACATATGACTTTTTAGCAATGAGTCATACTCTAACGGCATGGCCCTCTCCCAAGAGTGACTATCATCTCTACACATGGCCTCATCGTAGATAAGAGGCATACCAGCATCTATCACCATAACATAATCCATAGAGGACACAAAGTGATCACACTGACGTCTATCTCTAGTAGACCACCGCAAATCACGCTATGGGGCCTCTACATTCTATCTAACATCAGGGTCCTTTTCGAGATGGCAAGCTCAACATGTGTGGATATTGATGATGGACCACCTAGCTAGATGGGTCCACACATCTACACTTAGCACATCGACAGTCATTATGATCCTCACTTGGTCACACTAACCTATCACTTATTATATTTAGTTGGTTGCACCTACCTACAACTGACGTAGCTATAGTGCTAGTCGATTAATATAGTCAGTTATGTAATGTTTGACTTAGAAGGCCACTTTTCTTTATATTGTATCTTATCTATACTTTGCGTACATTGTAATGTGTAAGAAAGAAGAAGAAAAAACCAGCAAGAAAACATTCTGGCCTCCATCTCTCTTCTTGTGTTCTTGAGTGAGCTTCATCTTATGTGTATGATGTATGTTCGGTACATCAACTCAAGCAAGTCCTCCCACCACACAATTTGTGACATGATATGAGAACAGTGCCAATGAGAGAGGTTGGATTTAAAGGCTGAAGTGAAGGAGAAGAAGCAAGGATTTGAGCAAGCAAGAAACAGGTAAGAAGCTCTCCCATTCTTCTACTCTTTCTGTTGGATAGTGCATATGGAGACACTCGATGCAAGGTAGAGCAAAAATCTTAGATTATTGTGAGATTTGGTGTATAAGCAAAGCATTGTATACTTGAAATTAGGTCCTTTAGGGCTTTTCCACTACTTTTTTTAGCCATCTAAGGCTGTTTCAGGCCCTGTTTAGTCCCGCAAGGTTGTGGACAGCAATTTCAGGGTGGTATTCTGCAATTTTAACTGTCAACCAAAAGTGGGTGCACATGTTACAAGTCTCAAATCTATAAGTTATGAGGTGTTTGTCAAGAAGCAAACACAAGTTTTATCTACAATAGATTGCAAATTGCATATATTGTTGAGCACTTAGTAAAAAATGATGCTTCTTGTGTTGTGCACTTGTTGTGAAAGGCTGTAGAAGACTTGCTTGCTATTTTCTATCAATTTTGTGAAAATAACAGAGAACAGTGGAAATCCCATCATTGAGAAGTTGGACAAGAAGTTTTGTGTGACGAACTTTCTTATTAGAAAAGGCCTTTACGAGTTCATTTTGGGTGAAGAAAATGAGCCAGAGCTTAGTGACCCTATGACTGCATATAAATTAAAGGTGTGGAAAGAATAAAATGCAAAAGACAAAAGATGATAAATTGGCTATCTATAGTCCTTAATAATAGTATGCTGGGAGATATCAGAAATGTAAAAATTTCACATGCATCTTGGACGATTTTTGAGAATATGTTTTCAGTAAATACAAAGGCATGGAAGATATACAACTTAAAGCATAAGTTGAATACTTTGAAGAAAGTGAAAATATTTATAAATAAGTATGTTTTGAAAGTGAGAAGTAGTGCAGATACCTTAACAACTATTGATGCAATGCATGATGATGATGATTTGGTTTTATCTACTTTGGATGGCCTTAATAATAAGAAGGCCTAAAAATCATGTCACTTTTATATATGTACGAAAGTTGTTTTCAATTTTTGATGAGTTGGCCTCTCTCATGATCACTAAAGAGATCAACATGCAAGGTGAATCATTTGAAAGAAGTGGTGAACATGTCGAAATATTTTGCTCAAGTTCAGGAAGGAGATATGGTAGATCCTCTTCAAGAGGTCATGGTATGGGGTGTGCTAGGGATAACCAGCAAAACAGGTTAAATTAGTAATTCAGTGAAATGGAGGTTTCAAGAGATTGTGGAAACTTTAGAGGCAAGGGGAGCTCTAGAGATAGAGGTGGATGGTAGAATAGAGATTTTGGCAATTCTAGTATTGTTTGTCATTATTATGGAAAAATAGATCATATTGCAATCCATTGTTATGCTAAGAAGAATTATATCCATAGTGGTAAATTGTAGCAAGGAAACTATGCATCATCTTTACGACATGATGAAGACAAAAATGAGTGCATGTTTATTATGCAGCATATGATGAATACTATTCCAAGAAAGGGGACATATGATGATGTATGGTATGTTGATTTAGGTACATCTAATCATATGACCAATCATGCTGAATGGTTTGAAGAGATGCAAGATTTACAAAATCCAGGTTATGTGCAAATGGGTGATGATTCATGTCATGAAATTTTACACATTGGAAAGATTCCCTTGTCTTGCATGATAGTCAAACAAAGATTATGTCAAATGTATTGCATGTGCTATCCATGTTGGTTAGATGGTAGAGCAAGGGTTGCAAGTTCAATTTAATGCAAAAGGTTGTTTTGTAAAAGAGTTAAATGATAAGTGTAGGTTGGTCACAAAAGGAAGTAGAGTTGGCCACATGTTCACTTTAGATTATGGAATTCCTGCCATGAATGGTGCTATGTATACTAAAGAAAAAGGAGTGGTTGCAGACATTGAAATATGGCATAAATGTATGAGACATGTAAATGTGCAAAGGTTGAAATTAATGCAATCCAAAGGGTTGGTTACAAGGTTGCCTACTTTTAGAGTTGCAGAATTTCATAAAGTGTATGAAGCATGTTAGTTTGATAAGCAAGCAAGACAGCCTTTTTCGCATGATAGAGATGTGAACAGAAATATACTTGATGTTGTGCATGCAGATATTTGGAGGCCTACATAAAACATATCTCTTGGTGGCAGTAAATATTTTGTCACATTTATTGATGATTGTTCAAGAAAGTTGTGTGTATATTTCATGAAGAAAAAGAGTGATATATTTAAGCACTTCAAAACTTTCAAGGCTACTGTTGAAACAGAAACATGCTTGAAAGTTAAAGTGCTTGAGTTCAAATGGAAGGGGAGAGTACATCTCTAATGAGTTCAACGACTTCTTGAGGTCTCATGGGATAAAGAGCTAGTTTACTTGTAGGTATATCCCACAACAAAATGGGATTGCAGAAAGGAAAAATAAGCATGTTGCAGAAGTTGCACAAGCATTGATAGCTGAGAAGAATATGCCAAATTATTTTTAGAGTGAAGCTATTCATACTATTGTCTAAATTATAAATAGAACTCCCACAAGTGCAGTTAATGCGATGACCCCCTAAGAATGCTTTACAAGAAAGAAGACCGATGTGTCATACTTGAAAATATTTTTTCGTATTGTATATGTTCATGTGACAAATGAGCTATGAAAGAAGCTTGAATCCAAAAGTTGAGAAAATGTATTTTTATTAGATACTCTTTGGAGTAGAAAGGATATCGTTATAACCTTGTCGCATGTGAGTTTAGAGTGAGTAGGGATATTCATCTACAAGTGTTGCAGGTAAAGACAAAGGAAAGAGAAAGTGTCGGATGGTAATGATGCCTCTACTAGATATTCGGGATTTGATGGAGATTCTAGTGGTTTTCAGAGAGTTTGGATTATGAGCTTGGTATTCCTTCAGGCAAGATACCAGGTGTATAGAGAACACATGATAAATTTAAAGGCTCCACTGAAAGATCCAATAATACGCATGTCTAGTAAGTTCAGATACCACATTAAATGATTTGGTTTTGAAGATTATGCAACTCACCATTATGCTTATATAATAAAGATGGTTGAGAATGTTTAGCCCACTTGTTTTGAGGATGCTATTGATCATGCTCATTGGGATGTAACAATGGAAGAGGAGATGGCTGCATTAGAAGCCAATAAGACTTGGGATCTAGTACCATTGCCTAAGGGAAAGGAAGCTATTGGTTGTAAGTGGGTTTACAAAATCAAGCATAATGTAGATGGTTCTATTAGCAAGTATAAGGCTAGGCTGGTTGCAAAAGGTTATACTCAAACATATAGCATAAATTATGAACATACATTCACTCCAGTTACTAGAATGGAAAATGTTAGATGCTTGATTGCTTTGGCAACAGCCAAAGGTTGGACTTTGCTGCAAATGGATGTCAAGAATGCCTTCTTGCATGGCAAATTGCAAAGAAGAGGTGGATATGGAGCAACCAGAAAGTTATGAGGATTTTGAGCATCTTGCATATGTGTGTAGGTTAAAGAAAGAGCTCTATGCGTTGAAGCAAGCACCTAGAGCATGGTTTGACAAGATTGGAGAGTATCTTGTCAACATTGAGTTTTTATGTTTCTGATGCTGACCACTCACTTAATGTGAGAAAAGGAGATGTAGGCTTGGTCATCATTGTCATCTATTTGGATGACTTGTTTATTACAAGTGACAATGACAATGAGATTATTGAAGCTAAGGACTTATTGAAGAATAAGTTTGAGATGAAGTATTTGGGTGAGCTAAGGTACTTTCTTGGTATTGAGGTGATTAGATATGATGATGGTATATGGTTGTCCCAAAGACAGTATGGCTTGGATATGCTGTTCAACTATTATATGACAGCATGTAAGCCTCTTTCAATACCATAGAAGTAAAATGTGAGATGTTGGGAATGAGATAGAAGACTCTAATATGTTCAGGAGATAGTAGAAAGTTTGATTTACATGACTATCACAAGGCCAAACTTGAGCTATGTTGTCTACCTTGTTAGTCAGTTTATGCAGATACTTGGAAAGCCTCACTTGGATGCAGTTATATGCATATTGAGGTATTGAAGTCTACTTTGCATTATGGACTTTTTTTATGAGACAAGTAAGGATATACATGTGTTTAGATATATAGATGCAAATTGGGTTTGTAGCAATGACAAAAGATCTACCAACAGATTCATATTTTCCCTTGGTAGTGCAATAGTTACATGGAGCAGCAAAAAACAATCTACAATTGCTTTATCGAGTACAGAGACTGAATATAGAGGTGTTGCTATGGTAGTATGTGAGGTGATATGGCTGCAAAAGTTATTGGGTGATTTGGATACGCAGGAAGATGGTCCAGTTGTCATTCAGTGTGACAACATGAGCAGCATATAGCTAGCTAGGAACCTAGTGTTCCATGCTAGAGCAAAACACATTGAGGTGCATTACCACTTTGTAAGAGAAAAGATACTTGCAGGAGAGATTGACTTGGTATTTGTTAGCACACAAGATTAGATAAGCTAACATTTTCACAAAGACATTGGGTGTAGAGAAGCTTTGAAAATGTCCAAGATTACTTGGAGTTGCAAAGATACAGTTGAGCTTGAGGGGGAGTGTTGAGATGGCAAGCTCAATATGTGCGGACATTGATGACCACCTGGCTAGATGGGTCCTCATGTCTACACTTAGCACATCAGTGGTCATTATAATCCTCACATAGCCACTAACTTATCACTTATTATATTTAGTTTGTTACATCTACATAGAGTTTGCATAGTTATAGCACCAGTCGATTAGTATAGTTAGTTATACATTGTTTGACTTAGTAGGCCACTTTTCTTTATGTTGTATCTTATCTATACTTTGTGAACATTGTATTGTGTAGGAAAGAAGAAGAAAGAATAAAACGTTTTAGCCTCCATCTGTCTTTTTGTATTCTTGAGTGAGCTTTCTCTTGTGTGTATGGTGTGTGTTTGGCATAGCAACTCAAGTAAGATTCCCCACCGTGTGATTCGTGACACTAGGCCATTGGAGCATCAGCTTGTTGCAGGTTGTCTAGCTGGCTATACAGTAATAGGAGGCTTCCCCTGAAATATCACCCTACGTATCTCAATGACCTGCTCATGATGCTTATGCATTTTCTCCTCATGGAAAACATCATGGCTATGGATGACCTTTCGAGCTTGTGGATCCCATAAGCGATAGCTCGTTGTCTCACATGCATCTTGATAATCAAGAAATATGCATTTCACAGACTTAGGATCCAGCTTATTGCGCTTATCCTTTGGGAACATGGCAAAAAGCCTCACAACCAAAGACATGCAAATGAGCATATGATGGAGGCTTCTAAGACCATACCTCCTCTACAACCTGATAGTCAAGAGCAATGCATAGGGATCAATTAATCAAATGTATAGTAGTAGTAACTGCCTTAGCCCAAAAGTATTTTGGTAAGCCTGCCTAGCTAAGCATAGTATGAACTCGTTCCTAAATTATCATATTCATGTAGTCAATCGCCATACCATTCTTGGGTGGGTGTACGATGGGGCAATCAACTGATGCTTAATACCCCTCTCATCATAAAATTGCTCAAAGGCTTTAGATAAGTACTCACCCCCATTGTCAAATCGTAACATTTTCTTTAATGACATGTGTCTAAGGCGGTGATACCATAACAATACATGTGGTACTA
Organism: Lygodium microphyllum; assembly: GCF_053477565.2. NCBI lineage: Eukaryota > Viridiplantae > Streptophyta > Polypodiopsida > Schizaeales > Lygodiaceae > Lygodium > Lygodium microphyllum. The sequence goes on along the minus strand of NC_141161.1, from coordinate 13,443,737 downwards.
CAATCACTGCCAAAACATAGTCTATAGACCCAAATATAAGTAAGGGGTAAAGAGTACCAGACTTGGCATCTCATGCTAGGATAAGATTCCCATGGGTAAGCTTCCATGAGGAATCACCAAAAGATACAACATAACCTACATCCTCCAATTGTCCAGTTGAAAGAAAACTTTTAGTCAAAGCCAAAACATGGTGTACATCACGCAAAGTAAATATATTGCCTGAAGGAAATTGCAGCTGGATATCTTTAGTACCAAAAATATCCAAGGCCATGTCATTACCTAATCTAACAGATCCTATTATGTTGCGATAGTAGTGGAACTACTCTTGATGAGGGATGACATGAAATGAAGCCCCTGAATCAAGTTGCCAACACTGAGTATAGGTAGACAAGGTATCAATCAACTAGGAAATATCAAGAGAAGAAGCTCCAAGTATGTAGTCATCATCAGAATCAATTTGCATGATATTAATATCTTCAATCTTAACATTGGACTTGCTAGGGACAATGTTGTGATCTTCATTCTTTTTTTGCACTTTATCCTATCTCTTTTCTTTGCTCTTGTCAAATCACTCATTTTATGGCAATGTGGCTGAAAATGACCCTACTTCCCACAATAGTGGCAAGTCAATGTGGACTTATAGCCACGAGACTTACTACGAGACTACCCATGTGACTTAGAATGAGACTTCTGAGAGTCTCTCCCACGATGGTCATTATCACTTCTACCATTATTACCTTTGATTTTCAAAGCATGAGAGGTACAAAGAGCATCTATATTGTTTTTGTTAACCTCTTCATTCAAGAGAGCACCCTCTACATCTTGCAATTTCAGCCCATCATCAAGCATATTTGCACACATAGTAGTATGGAATGTGTCCCATGTCTCAGGCAATGTAACCAACAAGAATAAGGGAGGAAGATTGCCCTTAAATTCAATCCCATGTGAAGACAAGTGGCTGAAAGTAGAATGAAACTCATTTAGGTGATCAAACATGGAAGTCCCCTCCATACAAAGGTCCATGAGTTTCTTCAGACAATACATCTGAGAGGTAGGGCTCTACTTATCATAGACATTACAAATCTTATCCCATATGTGCTAGGTGGTCTACCCGTCAGAGACAACATTATAGTAGACATGCTTAGAGAGTGACAAAATGATTGTAGATTTACATAACTCTTCCAGTTCATCCCAATCCTCTGTATCAAAATGTTCGGGCTTTACAGCCTCATGTCTCAATGGCTTAATCTGCAATTTTTACACTAGAACCTACCAATTTTGTGCCTTCCAATAGTTGTAGTTGGTGCCATCTAACTTCTTAATATTTAAGATAGAATTGTCATTCGATCCACCAACCATAATGCAGGAAATGAAAGCACAATCCAAGACAAACAAGTTGCTATAAATGACAACAAAACAAGTTTTCCAAAATCAAAGCCATCACAATATCTAACAGAGGAGAAACAACAAAGAGTAGGAATGTCCACTAACCACCAATAGATGATCAACTTAAAGCATCTACCCTCAGAAAGGATGCATAAGCATGCATATTACAACAAGCTGAAAATAATGAAAGCAATAAAATCCAAAGCTAGGTGTGAGCAATCAACCGAAATCCAATCTATCAATTGTCAAGTATATCCTGCAAAAATAGTGGGATATATACAAACCACTAGTAGTCACTAAGCATGCAACTAGTACTGGGAACCATCAAACTCTATGTGTCAAATAGAGATACATCCAAGAGGCACAACTATCATGCATATAGTCGATCTCAAGATAACAAAAGAGAGCGGTTTGATTGAGTAAGTGCAATGGAAGCTTAATACATGGCCATATGAAGTGTATGCATCATTGACAACAAACTGACAAAGGTAGGTGTCAGGATCAAAGCATAAATCAAATCAACCCACTAAGCAATAGCTAAATTGAAATAGAATTTAAGAGTATAGACATAAAACAAGGATCCCATGGTCTCAATGGAATGAGCTCAATCTCAACTGCATAAATAAAAAGCTCCATGTAACATCCAAAGTAGCACAAGTAACTCCCACTAGAACAAAATCAAAACACCAAATGAAAAATGCAAGTTCAAAACATCAAGTATATGACATCCGAGTATCCAAGTTACATGAAGCATAAGCCGGGAGCATAAAACCTAATAGATTCTTCAAGCATGTAACTATATAAGTCACTGAAGTAATAAAGGCATGTAGCTACTACCAAAATAAATCTCACCAAGCTCAATTCAAAGCTCAAAAGCTCAAAAGCTCAAACACTTTCAATAGCATATTCAAGTGCGTAGACCAATGCTAAGCATCAATACATTGATATGAAGTACTCGGATAACATCCAAGAGCAATACACATTTATTTCTCCTTGAGAATAGCTTGGTATCCACTACATTACAATAATGAAATATTTGCTAAAATGAAGTCAATGTGAGCTCAAATCCAACCATTAGCACCTCAAGGCATTTTCTGAACATTCCAGCATCAATGCCTAGGTGTATGAGCATCATTGGAGCCCAAACAATGAAGTAATGTCTATCCCTATTTTATGATAGCATGTTGCCATGTTTAAACAATGAATAGCTAAATAATTCAAGTATAAAACCAATACTGCAAATTGAGCACTAATGCCAAGGAGGAAGGCAAACAATGCTTACTGAATGCCAAGTGCCATAGGAGCTAGAAGAGCGTTACCAATGTTTGCAGGAGAAGCAAGGAAGACCAGGTGTGAAATAGGCACAATTCACAGTGATCTGCTCTAATGTTGGTGTCTACTACCAATATTAGGAAAGATGAGGCACAAAGGGAACTTCAATAGGTCCCAAAGAAGCCCTAGAATAAGCCTCAAATGAAGGGAACAAGCTAGGTAGAAGAATGTTTCTAATTAAACTTTTTATAAGAGCTAAATGGGACAAATACATTGGTTATGGTTTTGGTAAATGCATTGGCTATGTTTTTTATAAATGCATGGATTCTGGTTTCAGTAAATATATTATCTATGGTAAATGCATAGGTTCTTGCAAGAACTCAATGCGTACCCTCAGGTTGAAGCTTCCAAATCTGGGCTGAAGCAAACTGAAGGTAATATCTCATTGATCTCAACTCTAATACCAATTGAAGGGAGGAAGCCTTGAGTGGAAGACAACGAGCGAAAGAAAGAGCTATGGTGGAAGAAGCAAGAGAGCAAAAGCAAGAGACACAGGATGTGGGAGCTCCAACAATCACAATGTGTGACCAACCTTCCCTTATTTAAATATCACTGAAAGAATAAAGAATGAAGTGACAGTGATGGGCACCTACCACCTATAGTGTACAAGTGTGTGGGTACTGTCAATGTAATAAATACATGGGTAGTTAGGCACAAGCACCTTTGTCCCCAATAGTATGTTAAATGACACTCTATTGGCCCCTTTACCCTATAGCTACTCTAGTGTGAGAGGTTACTTAATCACACGATATTACTTTCACTCATTTGAAAAATAAGATGTGTATAATCATATGACTAAGAAGCACACATCCCATGAAGGTTTGTCAGTGCAAGATCACTCAATGTTGAGGCTTTTAAACACCATTTGATAGTAGAATGGAAAAAAAGACAACAAAAATCACTCCAAGATTCATATTGTAGACATATAAGAGTCAAAGCAATGGAGTGGAGCCATCAAGACAACAAAAAAACACTTCGGCGCAAAGCAAGGCTAGCAAAGAAGCAAAGAAAAAGGAACACCATGTGTTTGCACTAGTCCCAAATCCTCTTAGAAAATCTTTCTTTTTTTCAAGTACAAAGGTTATCAAAGTAGTAAAAAAGAGGCTCTTGCAGCAACACATGTGTAGTGACTTCAATGAGAGCACAATAGCATGCAAGGAAATATAGTGGCAAATAGAGTTAAAATTGTGCACTACAAAGATAAAAATTATTGAAATATGAAATGTTGAAATAATGAGCACCTTAGTAAAATTTCTCAAAGGAAGTCTCCTAAACCCACAAGCATAGCAAAGAGCAAGTTTGAACAAAACTAAACATGAAAAGATAATGTATATAACATCCACAAAACATCATTAATTGCAATTGCAAGGGAGTAAAAAGGACCAAGGATAGTGTATCAAACCGTAACGTATCCTCAATTACACATGTGTGATGCTCTCAACAAGAGCACAAATAAGGGTAGACAATACCAAAGCAATGAAGCATAACAATTGTGTAGTTTTCAAAAAAAAAAAAGGTGTGCCATAGAACTTTGGAAACATTGAGGAATCCATCTTAATTTCACGATGGGAGATTCTCAAATATTAGATTTGCATGAGAAAAACATTCACAAACACCAATGCAAACATTTCACCTTGCACCAAAAGTAGGTAGGAGGTGTTGAGTGAATTGTGTCAACATTTCAGCCACTAATATTTTTAGAGACAAAACTTCCATTTGCATGATAGACACTCTCTCTGGAAAACAAAGAAATGACACATTAACAATCATTCCCTAAGTCCACTTGATTTGTCTCCTTTTCAGGAACACCGCCCACATGGAGCACTCCCTTGAGCATGGTGTCCACTTATGCTCTTGTCTCAAGTTCAACATCTATCACACATTTCACTTCTAGCTACAATAACAAATGATACTATGAAGGTCGACCTGTGCAGCGTGCACCTGTTGAAGAAGGCCATTGAGCAATGTTGTTTGGAATCTCATTTCCTTAGTCAAATATTCATTTGTAGCATAAAGATGATCACTAACTTTTTTGAATGTCTCGTTCAATTTAATAGGTTCTTGTAACATTGAAGAAGACATTGCTTGCTATGAAGACCTTTGACACTTGAGGGTGGGAACATGTGTTTGCATTTCTCCCACTTTCTTTTGCATGTCATGCAATGCACCCTCGCCTTTTGTGGCAAAGGCTTATCACTGAAAATGAAACAACAAATAAGTTATACCCTCTTCGTACACTATCTATGAGATTATCCTATTGAATTTCAATACAAATTACATTCTTGAGCGAACATAAGAAATGAGAAGGTGTGGTCTCACATCAAAATCAAAGCATAGTCAAAAGACAAAATTCATTTGAAATGACCAACTACAAAGCCATCCATATACATACATTGATGAGTTAGTGAAGCAATCAAGAAGGTCGAATTCTACATACCCTATTCCAAAACACCAAGTGGGCAAGATTTTCCCACATTTCATATTTGCATCCTTCCTCAAGCCACAAGTATGCATATTGTTGGGAGAGGTAGCAAGCACCAAATTTGGATTGTTTGTCCCAATGGCAAGGATAGAGGATTGGCTAGCTCCATGTAAAACTATATTGGAACCACAATATCATATCCACTTTACAGGAGACACAAAAGAATGAGAAATCTTGACTAATACCCAAACATTCATTTTTTTAAAACATACCTCATGAAGAAATGCATAATAGCATGCAATAGTCATACAGAAGACATAGACATGCCACCACAAAAATATTGTCTGAATCATCAACAAAACCGTAGTTATCAAATAAAAAAGGAAAAGCTTGCAAATACTATTTTATCTCGATCTTTGCAAAACTTCATGGTACAAAATATTTATGGTAGACTATGACTCTAAGGGATAGAAAAATGTTGATTGAATCAAGGGACCTCACCTAGGAGAATGCAACATATGGTTGCCCGTGCAAGAAGATTGGATTCTTGAGATACAATCCCATGTAGCTCAGATTTTATCCTTGTGACCTATTTATTGTCATTGCAAATGCTAATCAAGTGGGAAATTGTCTCCTTCTCATCATGATTGGAGCCCCACTGAAACGGGTATGAAAGTGATTCTCGAAATGAACATTATATCATCAATGTTTGTTCGAATAATAGTTTTTGCTTCTAGCACCTTACTATGAAATTGCTTGCACAACAACTTGGTCCCATTACATAAACCCATCGCAAGTTTAGGATTCCTCAATAGTATAATAGGGGAATTCTTTTTAAGCACCAAACAATGGGGATGAAACCACCATTGAGATCAATGGAGTTTAGATACTCAGTCAAGTAAAGGAAAGAATTAGCATCATCCTCGGTGATGGAATCGACACTCTAGTTCATGTGAGCATCCCAGACATCCTTACAAGGCTGCAAAATTCAATGCATCAACATCTTTATTTTGCGAAGGTAAAATATCTTGGCCATCGAACCAAAGCTTTGCATAGATCGCATGTCCATATAATTATGTAAAATCCGATTGTCCATGCCACCATCATGCTAGACCATGTATGATGGAATGAGAACACGATTACTGCCATGCAAAAATTTCTCACCATTTCCAAAAGGAAAAAACCAATCAATGAAGCTTTGATTCCCCAACATGTCAGCCTCCATGTTTGAAGATGAGAGGGGGACTTGGGTGTCATGCAATGGTGCTTGGTGGAAAGTTTAGAAGGCGAGCTCCATTCTCCATACTTGTCCATGGCCATAGTAGAAAAGAATCACCTTTCCTCCAAATTGTGTGTTCCGTTCCATGACATATCTAAGAATCCTCTCCAGTGCTTCAAAAGCCAAGCAATTTGTCATCAGTCCTTCATCCCAAATCATAAAGCTAATCGCTTGTATCAAATTTGCAAGTTGTCCTTGAATTAGGATATTGCAACATGAGCTACTAGCTAGCTCAAGGAATATCTTGAATCTAGAGTGAGTGGTCTGACCTTTCAGCACAACAACAATGCTGCAATGCTTGATGATGCCATCACCAACACAACCTTTCCTTCCCCCCACAATCTTGCTAGGAGAGTATTGCATATGTACCTTTTCTTTGACCCTCCAAGGCCATCCAAAAAAATACACAACATTTTGCAAATTATTCATAGCTGTGAGAACTTCTAGAAATGCCCTCATTTGACAACCATTTAAACTAGACTCCATTGAACATGGCATAAACTATGCTAAATATAAGCTTAAAGAAAATGGTAGTAGTTGGATATGAGTCTTTCCTTGTGCAAAAGAAGAGGATATAGATAAGAAATGAGAAAGCTAAAATGGATTTCCTTTCACAATGGTAAAGATACCCTAGTTTCATTAATATAAATATGAGATTTGTATAATATGGAAAATACGAGACTATTATACAAAGGCCCTTAAAGATACGCAATATACTACATGATGATACATCAATAAATACATGGAATACTATGTTGGATTGATTAGCTACATGATTCTTTTGTACAAAAGAATTTTTCATACAAAATTTTGATTCTTTAGTATGGAGGTATACCCCCTTATTGATAAAGTGCTTGAAATGTAAGGTGCATACCTAACTGGTCTTTAATCTAAGGGACTATAAGCGCAGCAAATTAAAGGGTTAGATTGGATGAATGAATGGTAACAGAATGAGTTAAAATTGATTAATTTATTTTACAATTAATAGGAAATAATTTAGTAAAAACACTTAATCAAATGTTAATTTTGTGAGAACAGAGGATCAAGGTACAGCTGGGATTCAGTAGACAGTGTGAGAGTGTGAGACAGAGTTGAAGCACGACACCCAAGAGAATAGACTGAATGAGTGTAATCTGAAAGTACAAAGTACAACCCTTAAACCTTAGGGTTGTAGGGCGGTGTTCACACCCGACACACACTAAGTGCCTAAATGTGTGTAACATAAGCACATAAGTACATACGATAATAAGACCATAAGTCTGGGGGAAAAAACCTCTCCTACCGAGAGTAAAAAGTGCCCCAGTGTCCTACTGATCACCGACACTCCCATATGAGCGTAGGCGTAAGTAAGGCGTGAGTAAAATACCCAACAAACCCCCCTGGAGTGAAGAGTGATCAAGAGTACAAGGATCATCCGCCACCAAAGGATATCAAATTTAAAGCATCGCGAAATGCTTCAAATTTGTCACGAGGAAGAGCTTTGGTGAAGATGTCTGCCACATTACTGGTGGTAGGACAATAGACAAGGCTGATATCACCTGCATGTAGCCTCTCTTTGACAAAGTGATAGTGAATCTCAATGTGTTTCGTGCGAGCATGAAACACTGGGTTCCGTGCCACTGCAATGGCACTCTGACTGTCAGTGAACAAAGTAGTAGGCTCAGTAACAGATACATCCAAATCAGCTAGCAAGCGTCTAAGCCATACGCATTCAACTGTGGTGGTGAAAGCTGCCTTGTATTCAGCTTCACATGACGATGTGGCAACAGTGGATTGTTTCTTGCTAAGCCAAGAAATGCAAGAAGTGCCAAGAAAGAAACAATTGCCACTAGTAGAGTGACGTGTATCATAATCACCAGCCCAATCAGAATCACTGTAAGCATGTAAATGCAGTGGTCCCCCCTTGGCATACAGCAACCCAAGAGAACGAGTACCCTGCAAGTAGCGGAAAACACGCTTGACAGCTTGCCAATGTGACATACGTGGCTGATGCATATACCTGCTCAAGGCTGAAACTGCAAACTGTATGTCCGGCCTAGTATTGCATAGATAGATAAGGCATCCAACTACAGGAGCATATGTATGTATATCAAACAAATCACTGTCATCATGTAATGACAGTTTCAGTCCAGGTTCCATGGGAGTACAAACTGGCTTGCAATCCTGTAAGCCAAATTTCTCAAGAAGCTGCCCAATATACCTTGACTGTGATAACCCAATACCTCGAGCAGTATGTATGAACTGGATGCCCAAGTAGTAATGCAAAACTCCCAAGTCAGACATGTCAAAAGCTTGCTGCAAATTTTGTTTGAATGCTGAAATCTGATCAGCATGTGTTCCAGTGAGCAAAAGGTCATCAACATAAAGACATAAAATCAGCATAGATCCCCCTTCTTTACATACGTAAAGGGTAGACTCAGATGAACTGTTTAGAAACCCCTGACCAAGCAAGAAAGCATCTATCTTTTCATACCAAGCTCTAGGAGCTTGTTTTAAACCATATAGTGCCTTTTTTAGCTTGCATACCAAATGTTCTGAGCCTTCAACTGCAAAACCAATGGGCTGCTGTACATAAACTTCCTCCTGAAGTTCCCCATGCAAAAATGCAGTCTTGATATCTAGCTGATGAACTGTCCAACCATAATGTGCAATCAAAGCAATCATAGACCTGATGGTCGTCATACGGGAAGTAGGAGCAAATGTCTCCTCATAATCAATGCCCTTTTTCTGTGCGTAGCCTTTAGCTACCAGCCGTGCCTTGTATTTATCTATGGATCCATCTGCTTTTCTTTTCAATTTGTAGACCCATTTTGTTCCAATGGCTTTCTTCCCAAATGGCAAGGACACCAAATCCCAAGTGTGATTCTTAGTAATAGAATCTAATTCAGCTTGCATGGCTGCCTTCCAATGCACACTGTGTTGTGCATCCTCATAACATTCAGGCTCTTCATTATCAAAAGTACTTGCTGCCATAATAAACTCCATAGTATGTGCTGAATCATGCAAACGAGTTTGCCTTCTAGTACGACCAGCCATGGGTGCATCCAAAGGACTATCTTGCATAGTCTGCAAATACCATCTAGGTAGCTGTCTAGCATCCTGACTGTGTGCAAGCTCTTGCTGAATTTCTGTTTCAGCATTATGCTGAGTATTCCGATCAGCCAATGGCTGAATTTCTGCACTTTCCATAGGAGCAGCTGGCTGAACATTAGGTTCATTTTGTGAACCTCCAGTTGAGTCACCAAAAGTAATGGGCAGCAGCCCTTCAAAAACATCACGGGCAGCCTGATATGTGTCCAAACCAGCCAAGGATAATTCTGATTTTTCATCAAAAACAACATCCCTGCTGACAAAAACCTTCTTAGTAACGGGATCATAGAGTCTGTAGCCTTTGCTCTCATTGCTATATCCCATAAAAATGCACTTAACAGCTTTGTTGTCCAATTTTCTTCTAAGTACCTGTGGAATATGGGCATAGGCAAGACACCCAAAGGTACGAAAGTGACCAACAGAAGGTTTACGGCTGTTCCAAGCCTCAAATGGTGTGATGGTCTTCAAGGCTTTGGTAGGGCATCTGTTCAAAATATGGCAAGCACACATGACTGCTTCCATCCAAAAACTATGAGGCAAGCTCTTTGCCTTCAGCATACATTTGGCCATCTCCATGAGTGACCGATTTTTCCTCTCTGCTACCCCATTCTGCTGTGGAGTATAAGCTGTAGTATACTGATGTACTATGCCCTTCTGCTGCAAAAAAGAATTCAGCATAGAGGACATGTATTCCCCCCCTCGGTCCGAACGGAGAGTCTTAATGTGGCATCCAGATTGGTTTTCAACAAGTGCACTGAAAGCCAAAAATGCATCATACACTTCTGACTTCTTTTTCAAACAATAGACCCAGCAAAAACGTGTGAAGTCATCAATGAATGTCACAAAATAATAACAACCACCCAATGACATGGTCTGCATAGGCCCACAAACATCTGAATGCACCAACTCCAATCTGGTTGTTGCTCTGAAAGCAACATCACGAGGAAATGAGAAACGATGCATTTTCCCCAAAATGCATCCCTCGCATAAGTGCTCAGGAGGTCTCTCCAAGAGAGGTAAGCCATCCAGCATCTGAGTATGCTGTAAAAGCATCAAGCTGCCAAAGTTTACATGCCCTAAACGAGCATGCCATAACTCCGCCTGTATCATAGCAGGAGTAAGAGTGGATGTCAAGTATGCTGACTGATCTACTGAAAGAGCATCCAACTCATATAAACCATGACACAAAGATCCTGTCAAGACCAATGTCATGCATTCTTTTTCTCGAACCATGCAACGGTCATCATCAAAAGTGACCTGCATACCACAACGTGCCAAAGAAGAAATAGAAAGAAAATTCTTCTTTATTCTAGGCACAAACAAAGCATCCTGCAGGCAGAGAATAGAGCCATCAATGGCTGTGAGCTGAATCTCCCCAATACCACGAACAGGGTATGATGCATTATTGGCACACTGTACCGATTTCCCAACGGGAGGTGCACTAACTGAAGCAAACATATCTCTGCGAGATGTGATATGTCTAGAAGCACCACTGTCAAAGAACCAAGTGCCAGCATCCTCTGTAGAGCTAAGTGCTCTATCGGCCCAAGAGATATCATAACTGCAAGTGTAAAAACAATAGTCCCTGTCCACAACAAAGGACGCGGACTCACTAGCAGTGGAAGGAGTAGTAGAAACAGACATTCCTGACTCCTTCTTCTTCTCTTTGGCAATGCGCTTTCTGCACTCAGTGATATAGCGGCCGGGCTTCTTACAATAATGACATTTTCCTTTCTTTGCTTGCGTCCCCCCTTGTGACTGATTCTGTGATGTGCCCGAAGTGCCAGAACTCTGTGGAGCATTTTTCACCTTGCTGTTCTTGCCTTTCTGTCTTGCCACAAAAGCCTGCTCAGAGACTATAGCATCCACACCACTATTTTTCCGTGTTTGCTCCTCCTCTAGAAGCAAGCTAACCAGCTGAATAAAAGTGAGTGGGTGCTCAGCAATCCTCATTGTGAGGTTCAATGCAGTATGAAAAGACAAGTACGAAGGAGGTAGGGAATTCAAGGTGGTGGATATCAACTGTGCATCCGAAAAATACTCATCTACATTCATGAGCTGCTCCCTCAAGTCCTGAATCTTGTTTAAGTGATCCTGCATAGAATCACCTTCATGCATCTTCAGAGTTTCCAACTCTTTCTTCAAGAAAGAGATTCGTGTCTCATTTTTTCCTGCAAAAATATGCTCCAAAGTCAACCATGCATCTCGTGAAGAAGATGCCGAACGGATATGAGGTATGATGGACCGTTGAACTGCCAAAGCAATCAGCGACAAGGCCTGTGCATCACGGGTATCCCAAGCTTTTTGAGCTGCAGTTCTTGGAGGAAGTGGCTGAGGTGGAGCGGGCTGAGGTCCCCGTTGTCCATGTGCGCCATGGGGAGGAGGAGTAGCGGGAGCTACAACTCCCGGCCGAGTTTCCTCTCCACTGACATAATCCCATAAATTCTTGGCCACTAATACATTTTTCATCATAAATGACCAAAGGGAATAGTTGTTTCCGTCCAGTCTGTCCTCTTTGGATACATACGTAAAAACATCACCTCCCTGATTTGCCATGATGACAAATTTCCAAAGACAATATGAGCAATGTCAAAGCAGTTTGAACTGGAAATCTGCAAATTTCCAGAAATTGCAGCAAATACTTTTCTGCAATTGATGTGCAAGGGCGTACTCTGTCAGAAAACTGTCCTTTACTGCATGCTTCCCAAGGTGCAAACAGTGCAGTGCAACACTGTTATGAATAAATCCCCAAAATTTTTGCCAAAATCTCTGTCAAAAACAGTCGTTCTGTGACTGTATCAGCAGTTTAAATGCATCTGTCCTCCAAATACACAAAAGCCCCAAAATTTCTGACCATTCAGTCCAGAAATTTGCATGAAATTTACTTTTCCAATAGATCTGTGCCAACCGCGTGTGAACCGCCGCTTCCAGAATTTTATTCTGGGCTGGAATAATAATAATTTTGAAAATTTTACCTGGGCGTGAAGCACATCGTGAGCTGCTGACGTGACGTAGACAGGCGGGCAGGCGGGAGCAGACCGTCAGACGGGCTGACCAGTCGTGATGGGCAGATGGGCTGCGCGTGGACAGGGCAGGTCGCGAATCTGACGCGTGTAGGCGGGCTGCGACTCTGACGCAGGTCGGAGAGCAGTTCGTGGTCACGAGTGCAGGGCAAGCTCGTTTGTAGGAAACGGGCCCTGGTGGATTGCTGGTGCTGCTCGCGAGCTGACGAGCGACTGCTGACTGACGATTACTGACGTGGACGACTGCTGACGGGCAGGGTACTGGTGGAGGCTGACGACGAGCTGTACTGTGCTGAGGCAGCGCTGAGGAACAGCGCCTGACTGCTGACAGGACTAACGACAGGCTGTACCTGTGCTGACGTGACGTCTGACGCTGGAGCAGGACTGGCGTGTGCTGCAGAAGCTGAGTTCAGAGCTGAGCTCTGATACCAAATGTGAGAACAGAGGATCAAGGTACAGCTGGGATTCAGTAGACAGTGTGAGAGTGTGAGACAGAGTTGAAGCACGACACCCAAGAGAATAGACTGAATGAGTGTAATCTAAAAGTACAAAGTACAACCCTTAAACCTTAGGGTTGTAGGGGGTGTTCACACCCGACACACACTAAGTGCCTAAATGTGTGTAACATAAGCACATAAGTACATACGATAATAAGACCATAAGTCTGGGGGAAAAAACCTCTCCTACCGAGAGTAAAAAGTGCCCCAGTGTCCTACTGATCACCGACACTCCCATATGAGCGTAGGCGTAAGTAAGGCGTGAGTAAAATACCCAACAAATTTCTTAGTTTTTTAAATTATTTAAAGTTTGTTGTAATCCTAGGATCTCTTTAAGTTTAATAATCTAATTTTATTATTCTTAAAGGAAACTTTTGTAATGTTAAATTTTTAAAAAAGTTAACATTTATAATAATTTCATTTTATTTTCTTAAAGTAAAATGTTGAAATGAAATTTTTTAATTAAATTAAAATTTAAATGTTTAATTAATTTGATAATTTATAAATTTATTGAAATACTTTATTAGTGAAATAAGTAACTTATTTAAAACTCCATTTTTATCATAAAAGATAAAGTTTTTTCAAGACTCAAATTTAGATTTTTCAAAATTAATACTTAAAAATATGATACAAAAAGGGTTGTAGTAACAGCTATGTTCAATGAATTTACTCTTCAAATAGACCTATTATGTGATTGGGAAGAATATTAAAATAATATATGATTATTTCATTAACTTCCATATTTAGACCTAAAGTACCTGATTAACTTGTACTCAAAGTGAATGCAAAGTATACGATTAACTTGTGTGTGATTGAAATGTAAAATACACAATTGGAATACATATAATTTGTACATGATTTAAATGCAAAGTACATGATTTGTTGGTATATGATTGAAACACAGTTAACTTGCACATAATTTAAATGCAAAGTACATGATTCATTCATACACGATTGGAACGTAAAGTACATGACTAGCTCATGTATGATTGGAATGCAATGTACATAATCAGAATGCAATTAATTCGTGCATGATTTGAATGCCAAGTACACGATTAGTTGGTACATAATTGAAATGCAATTAAGAAACACAATTTACATGTTAAATACATGATTAACTGATACATTATTGGAACATAAAGTATACGATTAACTTGTACACGACTGGATCACAAGGTACATGATTGAAATGTAGCTAACTCATATATGATTGGATGCAAAGCATGCAATTTAAACTTTATGGAATTTTCAAGATAATACTTTTAATTGCATACATACAAAACAATTGAGACAATTTCAAAACAAGTAACTTGAATATAGTTTTTTACAACACAATTAAGTCAGAGATTACAAAAATATTTTGTTGCAAAAGCTATCTTCTACAAATGAGGTTTACTCATTGATATTTGATAGTTTAGCCTTGTTGGGATTTGAAGGGCATGTCTCATTTTAATGTACATTCTCTTTAGGGATGTCTTGGGTAAGTTCTAGTCAAGATCCTACTCATCATTGTATTGCTTTTTAGTTATCTCAATTCGAGTAGCATCGAGCTCTAGCATGCTATCTGTTGAGAAATATGCAATCACACCCACATGTGCCTCTTTGTATAGAATAGCTAGGCAAGGAACATGTAGCTCAATCTAGGAAGAGTTGCCTTTATCCCATAGGTACGGTGAGGAAAGTGGTACATCCTACAACTATAAAAGAGTGTGCTTGACAATCATTTGAAGGGAATGCTATTGTACTTTGTACTTTCAGTATTGCCTCTCTCTACTTAAGATTGTGTTTATGAGTCTAAGCTAATCTATCTTGGAACCTAATTCACTTAAGTAACAATCAATGAGTTTAGTCTCAGTCATTATGCTTCTTATCATTGACTTTCCTTCATAGCTAAACCTTGCTCAAGGATCCGTGTTTCTCAACATGGTATCAGAACCATGGTGGGCTCGGTTTAGCTTAGCACAGTGTTCCTTCATCTCCCCACCACAACCATTGGGCAGCTCAGTGTCACAAGATGACTTCACTCCATTTTCACTCTACCTCTCTTAACTGCCATAGCCAGCCCCATCACCCTGCTCTGTTGGAGCTCCTAGATCTCTTCATACAAGCCATATCTCAACTAGCCTTCTTCTAGGGATTTGTTCCCTAACTCAGGATGTTGCCTCTCAGTACCACAAGCCTTGACATTGGTCACTCCCTACCCCAGCATTGTATGACTTCATGCTTGCTATCCAAATGTCCACCCTGTTTGGTCATACAGCTACGTCATTGATACGAAGCGCAATTCAACCTATGAGCTTAGGGATTTTTTAGGACACTATATGAGCTTCTTCCTCACCAAATATCTCGAGCAATGAATGCTTATGCATGCTGTTGCGGACTGAAAAACTAGGCCCTGTCAAAAACCCTAAAGAAGAAGCCATAGCCACTTTTAACGAAAGCTCATATTTCACTTCATTTTCTCACTCCTCTCAGCTCACTCAAGTGTCAGCCACTCTGATCTAAGCCTGAACTCAATTCCCAGCAAGATTTACACTTCAAGTTAGCAAGGAGGGGAGAAATCAACAACATCAAGATTCAAGCTAGTATCTTTTGATACTACATAGTGTTATCTGGCACGGGCATTACTTGTGTCCTTTGACACAATTGCTTTCAACTCTTTTGTTGGTCAAAACTCAAAGATTTGAGGCTGATCCTCAACCATGGGAATGAAGTTTTTTATGTGGGTACCTATTATGAAGAGTGACACAACACTTCTTGCTAACTTGTACTACATAGAAAATGATTTTTCTCTACTTGCAGGAGGAAATTATGCAATCAATGATTTTATCTGAAGACCTTGAAGATGTTTTAGCCACTCTGCTCAACATGCTAATTCCTATGTGTGTGACCTCTTTTCTTGAGGGGGACCAGAATATCAAAGTAAAAAAGATTCAAGCAAAGTGGAGAGCATCAAAGCAATGAAGGACAAGGAAAAGAAAATCTGTTATGCTGAAAGAAAACCACAAAAAGCTTACAATGTAATATTCGAATATGAATACCATAAGGACCTATCGATCCTTGTCTCCAAATTTTACTAGACCTTTTTTAGGCCTTGCATGTACTTGCTTAGTGCTCCAAATCATAATCCTTGTGCTCCTCATGTAACATGTGCAATACAACCTCCTCTACACACTTAGTGAGGCATTGTGAAAACCTCTAGCTTTAAATGGTTGGTTTTTCCATGTCTACACTTATCAAGGTTCTACTCATGACAGCCTTTGCATACTCAGTGCTTTTTATGGTTGTGATTGAGGAGGGGTGTTGAGAAATATGCAATCACACCCATATGTGCCTCCTTGTATAGAATAGCTAGGCAAGGAACATGTAGCTCAATCTAGGAAGAGCTGCCTTTATCCCATAGGCACAGTGAGGAAAGTGGTACCATCCTACAACTATAAAAGAGTGTACTTGACAATCATTTGAAGGGAATGCTATTGTACTTTGTACTTTCAGTCTTTTCTCTCTCTACTCAAGATTGTGTTTATGAGTCCAAGCTAATCTATCTTGGAACCTATTTCACTTGAGTAATAGTCAATGTGTCTGGTCTCAATCATCATGCTTCTTGTCATTGACTTCCATCCTCCATAGCTAAACCTTGCTCAAGGATCTGTGTTTCTCAACACCATCAATACTTATTTCATTCTTTAAAAAGAACATCAACTTCATTATGAGGCTCTTGCCAATTTCTTTCCATGATTCCATCTCATTTTGGAAAGACACATGATATTCTTTTGTCATTGTAATCAGGATAGTGCATTTTGGTTCTCAATTCTTCATTCTAGCAATAATCCAACTACTTGCCCTTCCTAGGCTACTCCTTGTGTTGACGGGCTTGTCTACCCAGTCTACGTCTCTTTTTAGCATATTTGTTGTACTAGGTATACATGCAAGTCTTTGTTGTGTGGCATCACATTCTCAACTTCGACAAAGCATTTGGGAAAAATTTTACCAAAACCAACATATTGGTAATTCAATAACTTTGGTAATGCCATATCTTTACAATTGCCTAATCTGTGGAAAGGTTTTTCTATTTTCCTTTGGGCATAGCTCTCTCACCTCCTTCAAAGTGCATGGAGGTAAGTCCTCACATGTTTATAATTTTATGTGCTTTCCACTAGATTGGTGCAATTGTCTAGGTCAATCATGAGTCTATCAAAGCATGACAACTAATGCTAGATTTACTAATACATTAATGTTAATGTATTTGAATAAGAATTTTATTAAAATGATTATTGAAATAACTTATATGTCATTATTAAACAAATAAAACATTGAATTTAATACCATAATAATAAGAACTTAAGAAAGTCGATACCAAATAACAACAATTAATTTAGCATATGGAACAAATACATTGGAGATCAAAAAGTTAACTCATTAAACAAAATATTGAATAATAATAACTTAAGAAATATGAGATGTTCAGTGTTTTCACTACTTATAATAATTTTTTTAATACATTATTATTCGAGTGGAGACCACTAGATCATGGAGTTGAAATATATGAGCATAATGTCCTATGTGGTTGCTAAATCTCTCAATGCTCTAATGTCCACAAGGCTCATCCCTATTCATAGGTAAATTGCAAAGCCTATCTAGCTACTCTACATCAATTTACTCACTACTAGTTTTCCTAGCAAGATAGAAACGTATAAACAATATAGCCAATAGAGTAACTATCTCGCTACTAGTTTGCCTAGCGAGATAGAAATGTATGAACAATATAGCCAATAGAGTAATTTTATTCTTTTACATCAAAAAGTGGAAAATTGGGTGAGAAACATTTAAGAGCCACATACTTGCAAAGATTGTATAAACACAATGTTTTATCCAAGGACTGACACGATATCTGTGGTATGAAAATTAGTATGAAGTAAATTTTTAAAATATAATCCATTCATCATTCTCTCAAAGACAACCACCAAGGAAAGGGTGTTCGCTTGGATTCTATGTACCATGCATCATCCTTGAGTAGGCTAACGAAGTTTTGGGGAGGCATAACATTTGGATCTCTCTTGTACCTCCTTTGAAATTCCTCCTTTGCCAGTCTCACTATTCAAAGCCTAGTTGATCTAGCATACCAACGTGGAGAATGATAAGTGCCATTAATTCGATTTGCAAACAAAATGTTGACAGTCGAGCAAGGTGGATTGAGTTGCTGATGTGACTAGATATATATGCCTCATGATGCTTCAATGTGAGATGTGGTTGCTTCTTTGCTCTCCATAACAACACTTGGCCTATTTAGCACTATGCACTCATCATGTGGATATTCTTCATGAGGATTTCTCTAGGTAGGGTGGTAGAATTTCTTTGATCTATAGTGTTTGGAAATTGTTTGTACCTACAGGGATATGGATAGTGCCTCTCTCCTTATGTTTTCTCCACAAGTCTATGAAGGACTAGTTGTAGCTTCTTCTTTCAATTGGAATGGAAGATTCCATATCTTTTTATATTTTCTCTCTTGTGATGATTCCTAAGATCCTTTGAACCTCAAATATAGATGTCTTGGAGATTGGAACATAGGTCATTCTAGCATAACCAACCCAATTGTACATCTCATGTACCCTTGACTAGCTAAATGTTGTACAAATGTCTCATAAGCATCAAGTGTTTGGAAGTTGCTTTGCAAAACATTCTTTTTGCATATTGGCCATTCTCTCAATCACTAAATTGATGAAATCTTTTTGCTCTTGTTTTGTAAGTGTCTCTCTATCCTTTCACTTTTTACCACCGTGTGCTATAGAGACCTAAAATGTAGACATAAATTTTAACCTTTTAAATTAAAATCCACATAAATATAATATGATAATTATCAATAATTGTTATATATTTTCATTTGATAATCGTACTTTTACAAAATTTAAAATGTTAAATTAATTACCATAAGCTAATCATTTTTATCTCATAAGATAATTATTTATTATCAATATATGTGGATATCCATATCATTCATGATATATAATGAGCGAAAAATCCAAGGATATTTCTAGCCTATGCACACTAGTGTACGACTCTGCTACTACAACATAAGGATGTTGGTGCATGAATAGGAATGCAATACAATGGTTGCTACGATAAGCATGTTGCTATGATAAGCATGAATAGGAATGCAATACAATACTATGGGGGGTCAAATATAAATTCCAACTAAATCTTTCTACTATAGGGACTAAATCATAACTATGGAATTAAAGTTGAGGATGATTATGTCATGGAAATTTTTGGAAGAGGCTTGCCTCATTCTTAGAGTTTCTAATATTATTGCTAATCTTTGGATTAATGTTTCGTGATTCACAACTTAACTTGTAAAGGTTTTCCCTTGCAATTTCATTACTTGATGATAATTTATTGCATTGGTATTAATGAACTATCAAAAGACTAAAGTTTTTGTGGTTTGAAGCTAACGGATAATAGGAGGATTTATGGCAGTATTAGCTTTGGTATCAATTCCATTGTAATGAACAAAATATCTTGCAAAAGTGATTTATCTGATTTATAAAAAATGGAGCCGATCCATGAGAATGACACAATCACATTTTTAGAATTTTATTACTTGCAATGCTTCAAAGATCCCTTGTGCATAATGGGAATTCACTATGTCAATTTTGTTGCATATCAAGCTATGTCAAAGAAAATAACAAAGAGAGTAGAGGACACTTACTATAGAAAATCACTTATAGAGAGACTTTTGATCAAGCCCTATGCAAGAAGAGATAAGATATGCCTCTAATGGAAAAGGCAATAATGCATGTGCAATGGAAAATTGAAAGTAAATTGCATTAGGAATTCTTTGGGCCTCCCACTACTCCCATGTGGAGATCTCTCTATCTAACTAATTGAAACATACTCCTCTCTTTATGGGAAGGGCATGTTTGGCACTAGTTGAGTAGTGATAGCGAGTTTTCTCCTATTTCTTTCTACTTTCTCCCCTCTTCTTTTCATAGCCTACATTATTTCTTTTGACGAAGTGGATTCCTCTTTAGCCCCTAAAATGATTTTGGCTACATTATTTCCGGATTCTTGGCCAACTAAATAGCACTCATAGAATCCAAATGTAGTGTAGGAGTAATAGTAATACCAAGGTCTCTATCACGAGATGGCCTAACCATAGGGCCTTCTTGTAATAAGCCTCAGTAGCTATAGTATACTCTACCTCAATAGTAGATAAGGCCATGCATTTTGCAACTTGGACATCCAAGAAATAGTAACTCCAATTGTCAAGGAGAGTGGACTAGAGAGAGAGAAAGAGGAGAGAGAAGACTGTAGAAGAGAGAAGAGAGAGTGCAAGAGAGAGAGAAATAGAGTGACAAGGAGAGAGTCGGTGTGACATAACATAACATCAATACTATTTATACACTAAATCCCTATTCTTCCCAGCTTCTTACAATACATCCCATCCCAAAGGTTTTTTCCCTCAAAAACAAACTATAAAGATTGGAAAAGAATGGATGGAACATAGCACTACTCTGGTACAAGGGCTACAAAAATAGGAAAAGCACTAATTTGTACTAAGTAATGGATAGGATAGGAAATGGAAAAGTGAATAGACCATATGAACATCCATTTGAAATGATAAGACTGAAAACTAAACCACCATAACTCCAAGAAAAGACACCTGCAAACAATAGATATCTTGTTGTCTACTACAGAACTTGCTGTAATAAAATGGAGATATCTTGTGATGGGCATATCCAAATCAAGTGTGCTATGAGTCAAAAGAAAGCTCATCGAATATATTTGTAGCCCATATAGGTATTCCTCTTCTGTAACCAAATCAGAATTGAAACTGAGCCAAAACAGTAAGCTGTCCAGAAACTGTATACAGTAGAACAAGAGATAAAATGACTAGTTTTCAGCCAAATAAACCTCTGAAATCTGAAGATTTTGAATCCCAATATGGATGTTGGCCTAATTAAGATGCAAAATCCTGCCTAGAACCTCCTGGATCAAAAGGTATACTATCATAATAATGATCAAGAGGAGAAGATTTGTCATCAAACTCGTAATCTTGACTACCTGGGTCAAATGGGTAGGAAGAAAGATCCCCATAATCATCACCCAGCATATTATCACCATCATAAATCTCATGTTCATCCTCATTAACAACATACCAATCATCAAAATCATTATCCAAGTTTTCATAACCATGATCATATGCATCCAACTCCTCTTCTAGTTGATGTAGTTCCTGGCATATCCTCAACTAATCCATCATAAGTATGATGAAGAATTGTAAAGTCTTTATTTTCATCATGGTCATATTCCTCCTCAAATGGTCCAAAAGGCTAATCACTTACCAAGTGATCTTCATATACATTGGCTTCAACTACAGCATCACCTTGCTGATCAGCTTGGTCTTCTTCATATGGTTAACCTTCATAATCTTCATCTTGGTCATTAACCTCTTCATGTTCTTCCTGTTTCCCATCATAGAACCCATTATCCACTTCAGCATCATCATTATCTTGAAGAGACAAAGAGTTCAGCACTGCAGTTGGTTGATTCCCATTGATTTGATGTCCAAGATCTATGGAATAATCCTCTTCATCCTAGCTTTGTACAAGGTATACTTGTTGTCCATGATTTACTTCTGCAGATTTAGACATAAAAGGAGCATCAATGTATTCAAAAGAAAGAATCACATCTTGTAGAGTAGGCGGACTATCCTTGAAGTCATTGCACCAAGTAGCAAAGCTACAAGCATTTTCTTTTTCCATGAAGCATTTTTCAGTAAAAGATTAATATCCATCTTTACACAATCACAAATATCCTCATGGTAAATATAGAGACAAATCAGTATGAAAGCAGCATATTCCTTTAACTTGGTAGAACATGTCCCAAGAAGTTTGACCAATGAATTCGTACCAACATCCAAGATTTCCCATGCTAGCTATCCTTCTAATGAATTCCATGATCACTTACTAACCAATGGAGGTGTATGAACTATCGTAGCCCACTCATTCTCATCAATCTTAGCAAAGAGGGTAGTAGTTGATGAGACGATTGATTAAGCAATGATATCAACAAATGTAATACATCATTGCCTTAAAAAGACTGCAAAAGAGTAGTACCACTACTACAAAAATACTTCATTGATGCCCATAAATCAACTTGAAGCTCCAATTTCTCCATAGTTAGTAATCCAAACAACATGTGTTTATTTAGCTTCAACATTACATATACATTCTTGTAAGATACTGTTATCATAGATATTGATAAGAGCCTGCATTACACCTTGCTGAACCAACTGAGAGGTATGTGGTTGCAACTGATGGATAAGTACTTGCTCAACCAGACTCACATCTACCACTTCCAATGCCATTTGAGAGTCATCATAAGCCATAAAAGCATGTGCCAAAGTACTCATAATGTCTACCAAAGGAATATCCAACCTCTTAGAAACAACATCTCTAATGAGACCCATAATACTCTATTTCCGTATCTGTGGAAAGTGCAGTCCTGCAATACCATCCATTTTAGTGACTGCAATGAGGGAGTAATGTCCTGCAATCACTGTATGAATTTCGAACTATCCACAGTAAATTGCTAGTGAACTATTGGAAGGAAATCGGCTCCAACTTGAGAAATATGTATCCAAATGAAGCATTTGTTAGCTTCGATCCAAGCTTGTGATGTCTAATATCAAGCCAAATTGTATGTTTGTCATTAGAATGATGCTACTAATTTCTATAGCAATTTTTCCAAATCTGTCCCTTTGGACAGCACCTTGTTTACGCCCTGTTGCAAATGTTTTTGGTATTTCTTATCCAATTTGAGTTAATACCCAATACCAAGTCACTTCAATGAGTAGGAAGCAGCTATAGAATGTTGAAGTAGGTGGAAACATCCATGCTGATAATTTGTTGTTGACCAACTGATAATTTGCTACTGATAGAATGTTGTCATTCTCCCATCAATGCTTCAAGAGACATATCAATAGAAGTGCTCAACAGCAAGCCCTGTAGCAATAGGCACTACATCAAATATTGAGTGTACCTCACTTCTTTGACTCAAATCTTCCATGCTGGGTAGGGCCTTCAATGACAAGCAATTCAAAGTGATATGACATGTCACCCATTGACCCAGTTGGAGAGACTAGCTATTGATAGAGCTATGGGGTTCATTTTTTATCAATCTGCTTGTGATGACACTGCTCAACCCCTTATCATTATGAAGCTTGATGCTCTTCTAAAACTTATCATCATATCTGAGAAGAGATTTTATATCATCATCAAAGCTCCCTTCAATCAACCAGATTTGATTCTCTTTTGACAATTGAAGTCAAGACTTGAGTCACCATCCACCAATTCTCCTATGGAAGTTCAGCTCTGTGGATTCCCAAAGATCCAAAGTGACCACTGCTCTATTGAATGGGCACTCAACTCAGCACGACATTTTTTTTTTAATGATTCTCTAAAGCCTAGTTTGTGTGTATGTTTGGGTAATAGCTCCATAGTAGTAGCTGATTTGGAGTAGGTTGCCAAGGGCCTGAGGTGCTCCATCTGGAAGCAAATGTCTGTTGTACTGGCATCACCAACAGTCTAACATCCACCACTTCTTGGAGGATTCTATTTATGGTGCTACTCATAATCTAACTATGAGGGCTGTTCCAAAATCAATGTGACCTCTTGAGTCAATTTGGAAGTGATATGTTTCCAGTTTTAATCTAGGTCTATGGGTCTAGTGTAAACCCTCCACCAACATGTCTACATCCTTCATCTTTTCTCGCACAAAGAGTTGTAGCAAAATATGTATGCTCCTACAATTGCTTCTACATAGGGTTTGCATATCTCCTTTGAAACCTGCCAATAAGGACCCACTGCATCCTTTACTCTTTCAATCTCGGGTAGTATCAAATCCGTAGATGCTTGATAGCCATCAACTACTTTCCATTTTGCTATACGGATATGTGGACCAAGTGTAGCAGAGATAGTATCCACACTTTGCCTCAAGAAGAGCTCAACACTTGTTGTACCTATGTCTCTGAATTGTCAACATGGGGCTTTGACCATTTTTGACTTGTTGATAAAGCTTGTGATGCCTTTCAGATGCCTTAGTCAGATGATGGGTTTTGGCATACTTCAGCCAATAGTCTACTGTAGAAGCCTGCAAATTCACCAAGCAAATTAGGGTCAAATGTGGTAGCCAGCCACCACGCACTTTGATGAGCTCCTTCTATCCTCAACATCAAGGGCGAATTAGAAGGAGAGATAGTAACATTGTTGACATAACCAATGTGTCCCAAGAGTCCAAGGAGATTTGAGCACAGCTTGCAGTTAGTAAGATTCCACACCTTCACAGTCCTATGAATACAGAATATTTCCAAAAAGCCAATCCAAGGATTCAGAAGAAAGCAAATTCAAATGTGCTTCACAAGCTGTGTTGTTTTACTTCATGGCTATGAAGAATGAAGTGTGGCCTTATGAATTTTTTTGCATTCAATCTACACCCCAAGCTAAAAGCTCTTGTACACGTTCTGCTGATCCACCACATGACTGGCTTGGATTATCAAGAAGAAAATGATCACAATACTACCATGAGATTTTGATCAAACCCCTGTCGACGTCCATAACTCTGGGGAGCTTCGAACTGGTGGACTTGCAAAGGAAAAGAAACTTCAAGAATGGTCAGGGGCGATTGTATTAGACATACCCTTTTTTTCTTCTCCAAGCAAGCTCATCCACATCCCTGCCATTTGACTGCAAAGTAGCACTTGCAAGCACCAGATGATGTTGAAGAGCTGCCTCATGAGCTCCTTCCCACTAAGAATCAATGCCACTCCAATTCATTTCGAGCAGGAATTGATTCTTTCTTTTCTATCACATGCACACCATCATGGAAGATTCTTATCTCCTTCAGGTCATTGTTTGCTTGTGTTACGTAGAGGCACATTCCATCAAAATCCACCCCTCAAGTTGGCTCACAGGAGCATGCTCGCTCATTTGATTTGTCCGTGCAATATATCTCAGGGTTTTATAGCGCCACTTGCCAATGCTTGTGCCTCTAGTACATTATCCCCTTCAACCGCAAATGGCACCGCCCCCTTCAGGATCACAAGGGTAGCTTATGTGCAGTGGTTTGCTGAACTTTGCTTGTGAGAACTTTCACAACCTGAAGCTATGGATCTAGTCTCCATGACTGCTGCAATACTTTCCAAACCTTTAGTTTATAGCAATGGAAACCTGTGCTCATTGCATAAATGGCCTATTAAAGATGAAGCTTGTTCCTCAGACCAAAGCAAGTCTCTATATTGTTAAATAGCCCTCCGAATGCTTGCTTAAGTGAAGATTACTGTAGTGTTCAATGGCCTTTGAATGCTTGCTCCTTAGGAATGCTTACTTCATTGAAGATCACCTTCCTTCTGAGCTCATGAAGCTAAATGACCTATGCCCTATCTAATCCTTAGCCTGCACTACATTAAGGCTGATCTTGCCCATATTTTGTTGAAATTTGTGAGAAATGGCTATTGAGAACACCATAGATGCTGGAAAGAAGCCTTAAAGAAGAAGAAGAAGAAGAAAAGTTTTCTCTCTAAAGCCTCTTCAATAATGGTGCTCTATCTAATGAGCAAGAGATAAGGAATCTTTGCCCCATAGTTTGGCTAAGAAAATTGGTCAGTAGAGAAGGATCTTTAAGGATTTCTTGGCAGCCACCATTGGAGCTTCAAGCAAAAGCTTGGAAGAGAGAAAAGAGAAGCTCCCTTTTGAAAAGTAACTAGAGTTTAACCCTCTGCTAAGCCCGGTTAACTTCCATTTAACCTAGTTACCTCCAAATTGCATGAAATTTTGATGATTGACGACTTGCTACTTTAGCCTTCTTCCACCATATTTGACCTTGAAGATCTCCAGATGTAGTCTCCTGCTAACTGTAGATGGTCTGCAACCCTCCACTAGTCATTGTCTTTGTCAAGTACTTGTCTAAAATTGATTTTTGATGGAGAAAATAGGACTGAAAATAGATAGAAAAATGGATCAAAGACCAAAGCTCTGATATCACTTGTCAGAGAGTGGACTAGAAAGAGAGAAAGAGGAGAGAGACGACTGCAGAAGAGAGAAGAGAGAGTGTAGGAGAGAGAGAAAGAGTGATGAGGAGAGAGAAAGACTAGAATAGGAGAGGGAAAGATAGGAAAGAGAAAGAAGCCATTGAAGCTGTAAGGTGAGAGAGAAGGACAGTAATGTATTAATGTGTCAAAAAGATTGGAAAATTTACATGTCCTCTCCTTTTATACCAATGCCAGTGTGACGCGGCATAACATCAATATTATTTATACATTAAATCCCTATTCTTCCCAGATTATTACACCAACAAAGGTAAAGACATACCCAGAGGTGGACTTCCTATTGTCTGCATATCTTGCATAGTCGGAGTTAGTGTAACCCACGACTATAGTATCCTAGCCAGCAAATGCACATATCTACATTGCATTTTTTATGTACCACATATTACCCTTCACGGCATCCCAATGTTTCCGTCTAAATGTAGCCATATAGTATACCACAACTCCCACCACAAATGCTATGTCAGGGCAAGTGGCTATCATGGCATACATCAAACTACCGATTGTGGATGCATAAGGGCTCTTGTGTATGTACTCTTGCTATGATACGTAAAGGAGCCCCGAGCAATCACCCATGATATGCATACCAAGAATATGTGAGGCTTGCCCCATGTCCTTCATCTCAAAGCTCTTCTTGAGTTGAGTCTTCAAAGCATCCATCTCCTCATGAGATCTCCCAACAATCAATATATCATCGAAATGAACTACCAAGTTAATAAGGCTGCCATCACGAACCTTCTTTGTGTATAAACTTGGATCCATATCACTACAACTATATCCCTATGAATGCATAAAAATATCAAAATTATGATACCATTCCCTAGGTGCCTACTTAAGGCCATAAAGGCTCTTTCTCAACTTGTATAATAATTGTTTTCTATCCTTTTCCATAAATCCCTTAGGTTGCTACATATGGATATTCTCATGCAAGTTCCCATTCAGAAAATCCATTTTCACATCCATCTGGTAAAGTTCTAGATCTAACTATGCAACCAAGACCAAAACCAATCATGTGGTAGTCATCTTGACTACATGAGAAAGGACTTTATCAAAGTTAGCACCATGCTCCTGCTTAAAACCTTGGCAACCAATTTAACCTTATATGCTAGCTTAGAGTGTCTAGGGGTGCTCTTCAACTTGTACACCCACTTGCATGGCAATGCATATTTTCCATTGGGCTAAGGAACCAAATCCCATGTATGGTTTTTCCATTGTTGTGAATCAAACTCAGATTGCACAACCCTCTCCCAAGAGTGACTATTATCTTTGCGCATAGCCTCCTCATAAGTAAGGGGCTTACCAAAATCTACCATAATATAGTCCATGGAGGTCACAAATCGATCAAGTTGACATCTATCTCTAGTAGACCATCTCAAAACAAGTTGTAGGGCATGTACATCCTCTCCAACATCATGATCATGGGCCACTGGAATATCAATTGTAGGATGTCTAGTTGACCGTATAGTAATAAGAGGCTCCTCTTGAAAGATCACATTGCATACCTCAACTACCTGCTGTTGTAGAGGCTACTTATGCATCTTCTTCTTATGGAAAACAACATCATGGATACATATAATCTTTTGACTTGGCAGATCCCATTGGCGATAGCACATCTCACCTTAATCCCCATAGTCAAGAAAGATGCATTTCACTGACTTAGGATCTAGCTTATTAATTTTTTCCTTGGGCACATGGCAGAAAGTCTCACATTCAAAGACTCTAAGATGCACATATGAGGTATGTTTTCAAGACCATACCTCCTCTACAACTTGACAACCAATAGCATTATATGGTGATTTTTTTATCAAATGTACAGTGGTATAATTGCCTTAGCTTAAAAATGTTGTAATAAGCCTTCTTGATTAAGTATACTTCAAACTCTTTCATGAATGGTCCTAGCTGATACCTAGATTGGTTCTCAACAAGAGCAAGCCAATCTTGAAAGGTAGATAAGACATCTTATTTCTACTTAATAGGATATGCTTAGACCTTATGCGATTAATCATCAATGAATGTAACAAATTACTTTGCGCCACCCAATCACTGAGAGGGCATGGGACCACGTACATTAGAATGCACAAGAGCCAAAGGCTCACCCATACATAAATAATACCACACTTCTTATGAGAGCTTTGGGACTACCCACCATAAAGACAATGGTCACAAGAATCAAAACATTTGTAATCAAAAGGTGGAAGATACTGTAAACGAGTAAGCATTTTCATTCCCTTTAAGAAAATGTGCCCACAATAACAATGCCATAAAGATACATATGGTATGTCAACAATAGCCAAAACATGGTCAAGGGATCTAGATACAAAAAAATCATAGAGGCTACCACTCTTAGTACCTCGATTAAAGATAAGATTCCCATGGGTAATCTTCCATGTGGAATCACCGAAAGGTAAGAATAGCTTGCATCATCCAATTGTCCAGCAAATAGAAGGCTTTTGGTCAAAGAAGATACATGGCATACATTATTCAAAGTAAAAGAGCTACTTGAAGGAAACTGTAGCCATACATCCCTAATGCCAAGTCATTTTCTAGTCTCAAGGAACATGTCATGCTGTGATAGGATTGAAACCAATACCTATCCGTGATAATGTGAAAGGAAGCCCCCAAATCAAGCAACCAACACTGGGAATATGTAGATGAAGCATCAACAAACTAATAAGCATCAAGAGAGAAAGTTGTTAAGATGTATCCATCATCTGACTCAGCTACACTATATTTATCTCTTTAATCTTTACATTGGACTTACTAGGGACAATGCTACGGTCATCAGACTTTTCTTGCATTTGCCTTTGCCTTTCTCTTTGCACTTATCATTGCAAATCTTATGGCTTTGCGGGAAAATATGACCCTACTTTCCACAATAATGATATGTTAGAGAGGACTTATAACTATGGAGCTTATTGTGAGGCTTCTTGTGAGACTGAGACCTCTGTGAGTCTCTACCACATTAATCATTACCGCTCTTACCATCATGTCTACCTCTAACAGTCAATGCGTGAGAGGTGTAGATTGCATCCACATTCTTTCCATTTATCTCCTTTATGAGTAAGTCACCCTTAACATCATGGAGTTTCAAGCTATCGTTAGACATATTAGCATGCATGGCTATATGGAAAGTGTCCCATGACTTGGGAAGTGTCACAAGCAAGAATAAGGGAGTAGGTTATCCTTGAACTCAATGCCCTCCAAATTCAACTAGCTGAAAGTTGAATGAAATTCATTCAAATGCAAGGACACACTAGTCCCTTTCTTCATGCAAAGGCCCATAAGCCTTTCCAACTAATACATCCATGATGCAGGACTTTTCTTGTCATAAAGATTGCATATCTTTTCCCATAACTTTCGGGCATTGTCCTCATGTGCAACAACACCAAGTAAACATGTTTAGACAATCATAGTATAAGAGTGGATTTACATAGCTTATCCAATTCATGCCAATCATCCTAATCCATGTGTGACCAAATGCATGGAGGTTGATTCCTTTTACCTCATGCGTTTTTTATGCTTTTTGCCCAGATCTAGCATCTACAATTGTTGTTAGTCTATTTACATTTGTGGTTATGGCCTATCAGATGTTCAATCCAATTGGTGTGAATGTAAAGGTCATCTTACTTCCAACTATTTACAGAGAATGTCTTTGAAAATGTTGCACATGATGAGAAGCAGTAAGAGTGTTGGTTAGACCAAAGGGCATTACTATGTATGCAAACACTCTCCATTTAATTGTGAATGTCATCTTGTGCCTATCATTTGGATGAACTTGCACTTGGCTATAGCCCAAAAATCCATCAAGGAAACTCTAAGCCTCCTTTCCTACAACCCTTTTCAATATGCGTTCTGTGTAGGGTAGTGGATACTTGTTTCTCTTCATTAATCCATTGACCTTTTTGTAATTGATGCACACTTTGATTTTTCCATTTTTCTATAGCATGATGACAATAGGTGAAACCTAGTCATATGCTTGATATCATAAATGAATCTTGTGTTTAGGAGTTTATCTATTTCCTCAATTGATAGCATATACATACTTAGGATTCATTACATAAAGGTGGTGTTTCACTAGCATTGCATATGGCACCATGGGAATGTGGGTGATGATGCTAGGGACTATCCCTTTGATCTTTTTGATTTTTTAGGTGAATACATGCTTAAATTTCCTCAAGCTATTAACAAAATCCGTCTCTCTCGTCATTGTTGCCAAATATCGTATGAGAAAATACATTGAATTTATGGTGTGAAGAAGTCCTTGTTGGTAGGAAGGGTAGGCACCCCACGGGCACTTAAAGAGGAAGACAATCAATGTAGGGATGTTTTTTTTTTTTTTTAAAGGGAGAGAGAGAGAGAAAGTAACAAATTCTTTGGTTGCTTTTTATTGGGCTTCTTCTTCTTCTTGACCTTCACCTTCACCTTCACCTTCATCATCATCATCCTCCTCCTCCTCACTGTCTCCATTACTAGGCCGCCATCGCCTCGCCACCGCCTCCACCGTCATCACCACCACCACCACCTCACTGCCGCCGAGGGACCGCTAACACGACCTGCTGCCACCCCGCAGCACCCATGAGCCATCACTACTGTTTCCGCCAACCCCACCACAATCGACACGCTGCCTGTAGCACCCATGATCAGTGCTCGCCACCGGCGCCGCCACACTGACCACCACCCGCAGCATAGGAGCAGCTGCCTGCTGCAGCAATCGAACTGCAACTTGCACCGGGGCTGCGGTGGGCTACACATCACTACCATCAATGTCACCATCACCATCACCATCACCATCACCATCGCCATCATCTCGTGACGGCGCCTTAATGCTGCTGTCACCTTCCCTGCCAACGCCCTACTCATGTCGATCCTGAAGAGCCTTTGCCTTCTGGCACAGACTGACATCTAAGTCTTTTGGTAGGTAAAGTACGCCCCTAACTCACGTATGATTGGAATGTAATATACATAATCAGAATGCAATTAATTCATACATAATTTGATTGCAAAAAGTACACAATTTGCTAGTACACAGTTGAAATGCAATTAACTCAGTTTTTTACAACACAGTTAGGTCATATATTATAAAAATATCTTGTTGCAAAAGTTATCTTTTATGAATGAGGGTTTACTCATTGATACTTGATAGTGTAGCCTTGTTAGGGTTTGAAGGGCATGCCTTGTTATGTACATTCTCTTAAGGCATGTCTTGGGTAAATTCACCAAGGATCTAGTCAAGATCCCACTCATCATCATCTTGCTTTTTAGTTATCTCAATTCGAGTTGCATTGAGCTCTAGCATGTTATCGTGCCTCATTTTATTCTTTAGGAAGCACATCAACTTTTTTATAAGGTTATCCACAAGTTCTTTCAATGAGTCCATCTCATTTTGGAAAGCCTCATGTTATTCTTTTGTCATTGTAATCGGGACCGTGCATTTTGGTTCTAGATTCTTCCTTCCATCAATAATCTCGCTACTTGCCCTTCCTAGGCTACTACCTGTGTTGACAGACTTGTTTGCCTAATTTTACTTTTCTTTTTAGTGCATTTGTTGCACTAGGTATAAAGTCAATTTTTTGTTGTGTGGCATAACCTTCTCAACTTTGATAAAGAACCTTTACCAAACCTACATGTTGGTAATCCAAGAACTTTGGCAGTGCCATATCTTTACAATTATATAATTTTTGGAAAGGTTTTTCTCTTAAGAATCCCTTTGGACATAGCTCTCTCACCTCCATCAAAGTGCATGGAGGGAAGTCCTCACATGTGTTATCATTGGGGGCTTCCAACAAGTGAAATTGACCTACTTTTCATAGTGACTTAAAGCTACAATCTATAATTTTATGTGCTTCCACTGGATTCATGCGATTGTCTAGGTCAACCTTGAGTCTATCAAAGCATGACACCTAATGCTAGATATGCTAATACATTAATGTTAATGATTTTGAATAAGATTTTGATTAAAAATATTATTAAAATAACTTATGTTTCATTATTAAATAATTAAAATATGAATTTAATACCACAATAATAAGAAATTAAGGAAGTCAATATTAAATAACAAGATTTAATTCAACATATGGAACAAACACACTAGAGACAAAAATCTTAAGAAACTTAATGAACAAAAATTGACTAATAATAATTTAAGAAATATGATATGTTAAGCATTTGCACTATTTGTAATAATTTAAAAAAATTATACATCATTATTTGAGGGAGACCGCTATATCATGGAGTTAAAATATATGAGCAAAATGTCCTATGTGGTTGCTAAATCTCTTGATGCCCAAACATTCACAAGACTCATCCCTATTCATAGCTAAGCTGCAAAGCCTATCTAGCTACTCTACATAAATTTGCTCACTGCTAGTTTGTCTAGCAAGATAGAAACCTATAAACAATATAGCCAATAGAGTGATTTTCTTGTTGTATATCAAAAAGTGGGAAATTGGGTGAGAAATGTTTAGGAGCCACATACTTGCAAAGATTGCATAAACATGATGTTTCATCCAAGGACTAGTTCATTATTTGAGAAGGATATGTTGCTGGTGTGTTGAACTATATTGCCATGCCTTAGTTGATGGCTCCAATAAACATTCTCTTTAATAATGTTTTGGTGAAGGTGAAAATTGATAACTTTGTTATGCAAATTAGTATGAAGTAATTTTAAAATGTAGCACGTTCATCATGCTCACAAAGCCAACCACTAAGGAAAGGGTGATCTCTTGGATTCCTATGTACTTTCATCATCCTCGGGTAGGCTAACGAAGTATTGGGGAGGCATAACATTTAGATTTCTCTTGGAATTAGCTACATCTAACAAAATGTTGGGGTTGTGGACCATTATATGATGAAATACAAGTATCGAAGGCCCTCAATCTCACAACCATGCATAATAAGTGTTAAACAACATATAATGATGGGATGGTAAAAGTTGATGCACACCCTCTCTAATGCAGCCTTTATTTGTATTCAAAGAGCTCCATTCACTTTGAAGAAGTATTTTGCTACACATACCTCCTCTAAAATTCCTTCCTTCGTCACTCTCACTATTTGAAGCATATTGTGATCCACCATTACCAAACATGGAGAATGATAAGTTCCATTAATTGGATTTGTAAACAAAATTTTGATGGCTAAGCAAGTTGGATTGAGTTGCTAATGTGACCAGATTTCTTTGACTCGATGCTTCAATGTGAGATATGATTGCTACTCTACTCTCCATAACAAACTTGGCCTATTTAGCACTATGCACTCATCATGTGGATATTCTTCATGAAGGAATTCTCTAAGTAGGGTGGTAGAACTTCTTCGATCTATAGTATCTAGAAATTGTTTTGTACATGGATATGGATAGCTCCTCCTCTCCTTGTATTGTCTCCACAAGTTTGTGAACAATTAGTTCTATCTTCTTCTTTACTCTTGACATAATTATTAATACTTATTTGACATGAATTTATTGAGATAATTGTTAATTTATTATTATCTATTTTCATTTGATAACCATATTTTAACAAAGATTAAAATGTTTCATTCATTATCATAGGCTAATCATTTGTGATCTCATAAGCTAATTATTTATGATCAATATATGTGGATATCCATATCACTCATGATATATAATGTGAAGGGAGTGAGCCTTGAAGTGGAAACACAGAGCAAAAGCAAGAGCTATGGTGGAAGGAGAGAGAGAGAGAGAGAGAGAGAGAGAGAGAATTGTGGGAACTCCAACTATCACAATGTGCATCCGGCCTTTCCTTTATTCAAATGTCATTGAAAGAATAAAGATTGAAGTGACAATGATGGGCACCCGCCACCTGTAGTGTACATGTGTGTGGGTATGCGGGTAATGTCAGTGTAACTAATACGAGGGTAGCTAGGCGCACAAGCACCTTTACCTCCAACAACCTCCCACTTAAAGGCAAATGTGCCCCTAGTGAGGAGAGAACAAGAAAAATTGAAAGGTAACAAAGTAAAATGTACATAAGTACAACAGGATGAGGAAAGACCTCATCTCATCCAATGCCCATCAATTTCCTAAGGAAGGCAAAATGCTGTGCTGAGAGACTTTTTGTGAGTAGATCTACAAGATTTTGGTCAGTTGAGATCTTAACAAGCTCAATGGACTTGTCCTCAACGACCTCTCAAATAAAGCGGTAATGCACCTCAATGTGCTTCGTCTTCGCATGGAAGACCAGATTCTTAGCCAACTGAATAGCACTCATAGAATCCGAATGCACTATAGGGACCACATTAATAATGCTAAGGTCTGTGCAAACGAATGAACCAGAGAGCCTCCTTGTAAGCCTCAATGGGCTGCAACATACTCTGCCTCTTAGTAGATTAGGGCTGTGCATTTCTGCACCCTAGACATCCAAGAAACAACACCTCTAGCAAAAGTAAAAACATAGCCAGAGGTGGA
This sequence comes from Lygodium microphyllum, assembly GCF_053477565.2. Taxonomy (NCBI): domain Eukaryota; kingdom Viridiplantae; phylum Streptophyta; class Polypodiopsida; order Schizaeales; family Lygodiaceae; genus Lygodium; species Lygodium microphyllum. The sequence goes on along the minus strand of NC_141161.1, from coordinate 13,409,187 downwards.
CTTCCTATTGTCTACATGTCGTGCTTCAATGTACCCCATGACTCCTATATCCTAGCCACCACAACATATGCACATAGTTGTTATGCCCTTCAGGTACCTCATGATACCCTTAATGGCATCCCAATGCTATCTACTACCAAGTATAGAGATATAGTTGTCCACAACTCCCACTACAAATGTTGTATCAGAACAAGCGGCTATCATGCCATACATCAAATTGCCCACTACAGATGCATAAGGGATCTTGGCCATCTCGGCCTTCTGCTTATAGACTATGGACAATTAGCCTGACTAACCTTCATGTGAGGAGGTAAAGGACAGCCAATAAGCTTAACATCTTGTAGATGAAACCACTCATCAAGGACCTTCTGGATGTACTCCTTTTGTGACTAGTAGAGGAGTCCCTTAGAGTGATCACGCATAATACATATCCCAAGAATATGTGAGGCATGTTCCATGTCCTTCATCTCAAAGCTCTTCTTGAGCTGACCTTTCAAGACATCCAACTCATCATCAGCCATCAACATATCATCCACATAGAGGATCAAAATCATAAGGCTGCCATCATGAGCCTTCTTCATGTATAAACACGGATCCATATCACTACAAGAATATCCATGTGAATGCATAAAGGCATCAAACTTGTGATACCATTCCCTAGGTTCCTACTTAAGGCCATAAAGACTCTTTCGCAATCTGCGCACTAGGTGTTCCCTGCCAGGGTTTGCAAAGCCCTTAGATTGCTCCATGTAAATCTCATCATGCAAGTCCCTATGAAGAAAAGTCATCTTAGCATCCATTTGATAAAGATCTAAGTCAGGCTGAGCAACCAAAGCCAATACCAAGCATAGGGTAGTCATCTTTAGAATAGGAGAGAAGACTTCATCAAAGTTCACACCATGTTTCTACTTGAATCCCTTAGCAACCAATCTGGCCTTGTATCCCGGCTTGGGGCATCCACACCATGTTTCTCCTTGAATCCCTTAGCAACCAATCTAACCTTGTACATCCACTTTCATGGCAAGCATGCTTTCCACTAGGCAAAGGAACCAAATTTCACGTATGATTTTTCTGCAATGAGTCATACTCTGACTACATGGCCCTCTCCCAAGAGTGACTATCACCTCTATGTGCACATAGCCTCGTCATAGGTAAGAGGCTCACCAGCATCTGTCACCATAACATAATCCATAGAGGGATCAACCATGTAGCCTATCGTCTATCTCTAGTAGACCGCCTCAAAGTTGCCTGTGAAGTCTGTACATCTTGTGGAGCATCAAGGACCTAGGCCACTGAGACATCAGAGCTACTTCTACTATTCCAATAGGCTATCTAGCTGGTTATACAATAGGACGAGCCTTTTCATAGGTAAGAGGATCACTAGCATCTGTCACCATAACATAATCCATAGAGGACTTAAACTGCATAGGTTGTCGTCTATCTCTAGTAGACCAATGGGCTACGGGCCTGTACATCTTGTGGAGCATCAAGGACCTAGGCCACTGTGTCATCTGTCTCTAATAGAGTTCTTCAAAGTTGGTTCTGGGGCCTATGCATCATGTGGAGCATCAAGGAGCAAGAGGAACCTCCTAAAATATCACCTTGCATTACTCAACGACATGCTCAGACTGCTTATGCATTTTCTCCTCATGGAAAACAATGTCATGACTGCAGATAACCTTCCGAGCGTGAAAATCCCACAGGCAATAGCCCATCTCACCTACAACCCCATAACCAAGAAAGATGCATTTTCTAAACTTAAGATCCAGCTTATTGCGCTTATCCTTAGGTATATGGCAGAAAGCCTCACAACCAAAGACACACAAATGAGCATATGAGGGAGGTTTCTTAGACCATACCTTCTCTGCAACCTAATAGTTAAGAACAGTACTTGGGGACCGATTTATCAAGTGTACGGTAGTAGTATAACTACCTTAGCCCAAAAATGTTATGGTAAGCCTGCCTGGCTAAGCATACTATAAACTCGCTCCTGAATTGTTCTATTCATGTGCTTAGCCATACCATTCTTGGGTGGGATGTACGAGGTGGTCAACTGACGCTTTAATATCCCTCTCATTAGAAAACTTCTCAAAGGCTTTAGAGACATACTGAACCCCATTATCTGACCATAGGCATTTCAGCATATACCCAGACTGGTTCTCAACTAAAGTAAGCCAACGTTGAAATGTAGCCAAGACTTTTGATTTCTACTTAATATTATATGCCCTGACCTTATGCATATAGTCATCAATGAAAGTAATAAAGTACTTCGCACCACTTAATGACTTGTAGGGCATGGGACCACATACATCCGAATGAACAAGAGCCAAAGGCTCACCCATGCGTGTCATACCAAACTTCTTATGTGTATTATGTGTCTGCCTACCATATAAACAATGATCACAAAACTCAAAGCACTTATAGTCAAGGGGCAGAATATACTGCAAACGGGTAAGCATTTTCATTCCTTTCAAAGATGTATCCCCAAGTCGACGATGCCACAAGAATACATGTGGAACTACATGCACAGCCAAAATATGGTAAACTAACCCAAGTACGGCAAGGGATAGAGAGTATTGGACTTACCACCACGTGCAATGACAAGATTCCCACATGTAATCTTCCATGAGGAATCACCAAAAGAGACTAAATAACATATATCATCCAAAGTGCTAACAAAGATAAGGCTCTTGGTGATAGCCAGTACATGATGTACATTATGAAGAGTAAGCATGCAACCTAAACCAAACTGCAGCTCGACATCACCAATACCAACTATCTTGAATGCTAGGTCATTACCCAAACAACGGACAGATCCAATCATACAACGATAGGAGTGAAACCAATCAGTCAACTGTGAAGTATCAAGAGAAGAAGTCACAAGTATGAAATCATCATCAGATTGCAATATTAATCTCTTCAATCTTAACGCCTGACTTGCTAGGGAAAATTATGCAACTAGCATTTCTGTCTTGTATTTTACCCTTTCCCTTTCCCTTGCACTTGTCTTCGCGCATTTTATGGCACTGCGGTTGAATATGTCCTAGCTTCCCACAATAGTGACAAGTCAATGAGGATTGTTAGTCATGGGACTTACTACGAGATTGTCCCCATGTGGCTGAGAACGAGACTGTTGAGAGTCTCTCCCATGGCGAGCATTAACACTCCTACCATTATTGCCTCTAATTGTAAAAGCATGAGAGGTGCGGGAAGCATCGACATTCTTTTTGTTAACCTCTTCAGTGTAGAGTGCACCCTCTACATCTTGCAATTGTACCCCATCAGTAGGCATGTTGGTACACATAGTGGTACAAAATGTATCCCATGATTCAAGTAGTGTAGCTAAGAGGAACAAGGGGAGTAGAGTACCCTTGAATTCAATCCCCTGCGAAGACAAAAGACTGATAATGGAATGAAACTCATTTAAGTGAGCTGGCATAGAACTACCCTCCTTCGTAGGAAGTTCCATAAGCTTATTTAGCTAATACATTTGACAAGTAGGACTTAGCTAATCATAGACATTGCGAATCTTTTCCCATAAGCCCCGTGTAGACTGCCCATCAGAGACAACATTATAGAACATCTTCTTACAGAGGGACAATATGATGGTGGACTTACATAGCTCATCTAATTCAGCCCAATCCTTTGCATCAATAGGTTTGGGCTTGACATCCTTATGTTTCAAAGGCCTAACTTACATTTTCTACAGTAAAACTTGCCAGATTTGGGCCTTCTAGTAGCTGTAGTTCATGCCATCCATCTTGTCGATATTAAAGATAGCACTATCACTTTAGCCACCAGCCATAATGAGAGCAAACAGGTGCACAAATTGTCCTAAAGCCACTGCTAAATCAAGCTGAAAGCAAGGGAACTAACCAAATAATGAGCTATCCACAAACTCTGCTAATAAATCTATCTACAACATGGACAAAATCATAACTATGGAATTAAAGTTGAGGATGATTATGTCATGGAAATTTTTGGCTTGCCTCAGTCTTAGAGTTTCTAATATTATTACTAATCTTTGAATTAATGTTTCATGTTTCATAGCTTAAGGTGTTAGGATTCTCCCTTACAATTTCAATACTTGATGAGATAATTTCTTGCATTTGTATGTTAATGAACTATCAAAAGACTAAAGTCTTTATGGATTGGAGCTTTATTGAAGTTGACTCATAATAAGAGATCTATGGCAATATTAGCTTTCGTATTAATTTCATTGTAATGATTAAAATCTCTTGCAATAATAAACTATTTGATTTACAAAAAATGGATCAGATCCATGACAATGACACAATCACATTTTTAGAGTTTTATTACTTGCCATGCTTCAAAGAGCCCTTATGCAAAGCAAAGAACAAAGAGAGTAGACAATACTTACTATATAAAATTGCTTATAGAGAAACTTTTGATCAAGCCCTATGAAACAAGAGAGCACAACTAATTGAATGAATCCAATGCATGATATAAAAAGTTATGAAATTTATTTTTTGTTTTTTTAATTTATATATTTAAGAAAAATGTAGCCCATAAAAGGAAGGCATGAAAATTGTCACCCAAACTTTTCACTATGGCACAAGATGGGGGGGGGGGGGGAGAGAAGAAAAGGGACACTCACATATATGTTTTTTTTTTTTTGTTAAAGTCACTAGTTTGTAGCCTCTATGAAGATACCTTGTCACCCATTTGAGACATTCTCAATAGATGGCCATATGTAACCTAGAGTGGTTGCTGGGCCATTTCTGTGCATAAACAATAGCCTATAAGCATTTGACTTGTGTCCCAAGTATCTTGAAGTTGGAGATAAGCCAATGAGCCCAAGTTTGCAACATTTCTTACCTATAATGATGCCTTTGGTATAGAGATAGGATATGCAGTGGTTTGCCCTCTAACTTCATCAATATGTTGCAAGTGCGTCAAGCTCATGTGGTCAATAATGCAATGAAGATACTGATGATACAACTTCAATGGATGTCATCGGCCATGCAGCTCTAGATCTTGTGCGTTTGATGTAGATTTTAGCCATGAATCTTGCTACATGAACCCATGGAGGAGTTTACATAGTTCATTTCATAAATGAGCTAACACCTAATGCTCTGCAATGGCATGATGTTTTTCCATGAGGCACCTCAACTTGCAACTATTCCAACTCAAAGTTTACATGGCAGTGTCCCGGTGGCTACATTTCCAAGCAATCCTCCATTGGTTACACATTGTCCTCCTTAATTTGCACCATTTCAAAGTCCCAAACAGTTAGGCAATGAGGTTTCGACACCTGCACACCAAAACACAATCATGTGGCCAATTGCTCATAGCCCTTAGCATGGTCCTTCACCAATGTAGCAAGCATGTTCACCTCTGCAAGGATCTCATGCACCAAGCTCTTTCCAACAAACCTAGGATACATGGGTTGAAGAGAAAGCCATGGATTCCCAAGTCTCAAAAGTTCCACAGGCCCAAAAGTGACCCACACAAGAAGCTCCATTTGAAGCTAATGTGCCAACTTGGCCACTTGAGCCAAAGAGGGCATGGAAAAGAAAGGCCCAACAAACTCGAGCCCAAGTACAAGATCAAGCAATGACATCGATTTTAAAAATCCCTCAGTAAAAGGATGCATGGATTGTAAACTCATCCTCATTTGATGGTCATCAATGAACACTAAGTTTTCCCAACCACCTAAACAAGCATTAAAATTTGGTCCAAGGTGGTTACATAAATTGCATCCTTGTTTCCTAAGTTTGACATGGCAAAGTATGCAAAAAATGGTGGGCACATGTGTTTGCTTCCAATTCAAAAGACAAGGCACATAATTCTATATTAGGTAACAATACCAAGATCACTTCCAATGGTGATTGGATGCACAATGGAACTATACTGATGCCTTTGGTATAGTGATAGGATATGCAGTGGTTTTGCCCTCTAACTTCATCAATATGTTGCAGGTACATTAGGCTCATGTGGTCAATAATACAATGAAGATACTGATGATACAGCTTCAATGGACATCATCGGCCATGCTCCTCTAGATGTTGTGCATTTGATGTAGATTATAACCATGAAGCTTTCTACATGAACCCATGGAGGATTTTACATAGTTCATGTCATAAATGAGCTAACACCTAATGCTCGGCAATGACATTATGTTTTTCCATGATGCACCTCAACCTTCAACTATTCCAACTCAAAGTTTACATGGTAGCATCCTAGTGGCTACATTTCCAAGCAGCCCTCCATTGGTTACACATTGTCCTCCTTAATTTGCACCATTTCAAAATCCTAGACCATTAGGCAATGAGGTTTCCACACCTGCACACCAAAACACAATCATGTGGCCAATTGCTCATAGCCCTTAGCATGGTCCTTCACCAATGTAGCAAGCATGTTCACCTCTACAAGGATCTCATGCACCAAGCTCTTTCCAACCAACCTAGGATACATGAGTTGAAGAGAAAGCAAAGGTGCACAGGTGGCCCCTAAAAGCTAAGTTGAGGCAAAAGTGCAATTTTAAATAGAAGACACCTCAAAAAACTCTAAAAACTCTTGTAAAAGAGTGCTAGGTTCCCTCCTATGCCATTTGTAAAGGAATAGATGGGTGTAGGCTTAGGGCATGAGGCAAGAAAAGGGAAATAGGAAAAAGGATCTTGCCACAAAGGCTAGTCATGTACAAAAGGATGGGCGCCCATGGAATTTTAGGGCTTGTATATAAAGTTCAAAAAAGTGAATGGAAGCTCATTCTTTGGTGTGTGGCTAACAAGAGACCTCTCTTCCTCCTTTCTTCTCTTCTCTTTGCTTGTGTGTGTGCTCTTGAGAGAGGGAGTGTGAGAGTGTGTGGGAGTGAGAGGGTGAATCTTCTCACCATCTCTACTTCTCTTCTTCTCTTCTCTTCTCTTTGCTTGCGTGTGCGTGGCTATGGGGGATGGAGCTTGATGGAGGAGGCTTAAGGGTGCTTGAGCTAGCATCAAGGATCGTGGAGCTACCGGTGTGCGCGGAGGATGAGGAAACTCATTTCGGCATCAAGGTAAGCTCACTACATTCGTAGGTTCGAAGGCATGTCGGCTATGTGAGAGGTAGCCATTAGAGCTCGCTTGGAACGCTTGAACAATAAGCGGTCCGTGGGTCTTTGCGGTTGGGTGAGAGCTCCCACATCTTGATTCCGTTTGCCGCGACCACCAATTCAAGCTTGAGCACTTTCATGCCTCATATCGAGTATCGAACTAAGGGATTCATCCCCGAACCGGAGCTTGAGATAGGTAGGAAGTTGGGGCTTTTGATCTTCGATACAAGTAAGTATTCTGGTTATTTTGGTTGTTTAATGATTGGAAAGAAGGGAAAATCATTTCAGTTATTTACTTTTGATTCTTATTGCATTTAGCATGGGATAGGATTACGAAATCAGATTGGAGAAGCATAGAGTTTACTGCTGTAAAACAGGCACATATCGGGGTAAATGGGGAAAAGGGGTGGTTGCAAAGATTAACGCTGGCAAGGGGATGATTGGGGATAGCAAAATCCTATTGGGGAAGGGGTTTAAGGGTCAGGAGACCATAGAAGAGCTCATTTTTTATCCTAGGAGTGAGAGAGAGAGAGAGAGAGAGAGAGAGAGAGAGTTTGAGAGAGTTTCCGCCATTGATTCGTTTCGACCTAGCCATCGAGGAGTTCTTTACACAATTCAGGTATATCAGAACCCTCTTGCTATGTATTTATTGTGATCTGGAACTTGGAGTACTTGTGGTGATTGTCCAGATTGTTGAATTCAACAAGATCATCCTCGGCGCGGCCATCATCGCACGTGACTTGGCCCATCCGAGTGGCTTGGTTTTGGGCCGAGTCCTAGAATCGAACCGTTCGGCCCTCAAACCCCCCAATCCATTCCGCCCTCAAACCACTAGGATAACTCGGACCGCTCGACTCGAACACATACCGCTCGACCCATCCGAGTCAACCCTCAGACCACCCGGCCCTCGGCCCACTTTTTTCACTCGGCCCTCAGCCCACTCTTGTCATTCGGCCCTTGAACCACTCTTGTCACTCAGCCCTCAAACCACTCGACCCTCAAACACATCTGTTCAATCATTCGAGCTACAAGTTCGGTTGGTGCCCTTATTCAACCATTCGGCCCATCCAAGTCTACCACTTGGCCCCTGCAATTTGGACGAGTGGGCCGAGTCAGACTTTTGCAAATTTTGTGGAAGTTTACACCAGACCCAGCTAGATCTCAACATCACTAACCTTTGTGAGCCATCTCGACGCCCGTGACTCGATTCTGGTGCAAGGAATATGCAAATTCCTAGGACATAGCTGCTTAGCAGCTAGAGTAGGTTGTCGAGAGAGTCAGCACCTTAACAACAACTAGTGGAAACACAAAAGCCAAACGAACCTAAACCAAGTGAGACAACGTGGCAAGAAACCCTAAAACCTATCAAGACAGCCAGAAATTGTCGGCCAGAAATTGATCAAAAAAGCCTATCAGGCCTAAGACAAGACAAGAGTGTGCAAGCCGCTTAGATGCTTGCTCTTCGCACTCACCTTGACTTCCAGCACTTGAAGTACACCTAAGAACAGTCGAAAGCTTGATTGATCACAAGTGCACAGAAAAGAACACACTCACAGAGTGGAGGTAACTTAAGGATTGTATGCAATAATTAAGGAACTCACTCAGATAAAGAAACGGGAAGGAACCCACCAATAAGAGGAGATCCCCCGACATAGATGGGCAATTGGAGCCCAACATAGGACTAAGTGAATAGCAACAGAAACGTGGCTCTACCCGACCTCCTTAACCTCATTGACAGCTTAGTGGAGCAAGAGAACACAACCATGTTGGAGGAAAGCTCAGACCGCAGGGAGAACAAGAAATTCGACTTAGGAGCTTTTCCAGAAGCGATCCAGCAATTGGTGAGTAGCTATGACTCTCACGCTCGGTATGAGCACCGCAGTAGAGCAGCAGAAGCCATCATAGCTGACCTAGAGGAGAAAAAAAAACTAGCCCACAAAGCACTGCAAGGCATGATGGAATACGACCGAGACCAGTAGGCTAGGAGGAGGCAGAATGCAGAGATGAGAGAGATACAGCAAGTGTTGAACCTAGTAGGCAGAAATCGAGTTGACCATGAGAAAGCGCTAGAAGGAGGCTTGACGCTAAGTGAGCTTCTCATGAAGCAATTGCTAGACAAAACAGCAGCAGAGCAGAGCGCTGCAGCATTGGTCACATCACTACTAGCGGGGTTGGGGGTGAACCAAGGCTCCAAGAGCCAGTCTAAGATACCAGTTGTCGCAAAGTAGCTTGATAAGTACCAGCCGCAGGACGATCCGTACAAAAGCAGTTCGAGTAGGTCTACGAGGCCAATGGTCTCACTGACTTGACTCAACGCTCTCAAGCATTCGGGCTTTGCTTAGGAGACAAGGATCGGACTTGGTACACAAGCCTAGATGGCACAAAGCTAGTGAACTTCAATGGGTTGAAAAACCTCTTCATTAAGAGATTTTCCAAGCCCGGATACTCGGACAACCTGCTAGTATGACTTATGAACGTCAAGCAGCAGGAAAAAGAGGACATTCGCGACTATGTGACCCATGTAAGGAGTCTCTTCAAGAGAATCCCGATGGGCGAACGACCGACCAAAAGAGCAGTGTCGATAGTATTTATTACTGGGATACGAAATAAAGAGCTTTATAAATCCTTGGCGGGCAACTCGAGCTTGCAGCGAGATGTGCTATCAAGGGTGTTCGAAGAGGCCATTCGGGTCGATAACCAATTGAAGGAGAGGAGCTCTAGGAACTCGAACCAAGATGAGACAACTCAAGAAGTTTGGAGAGAGCTTCGGCATCTAGCAAGCGATCAAGCACTAGTACCCAGGATAAGGGAAGGGCTACAGACACCAACCAAGAATTATCTAACATGAAAATGGAAATAGCCAAGATGCAGGAAATACTGAGATGACCAACACAACCAGATGTCCAATGCATGTACTCTAGCAAGAACCACTTGCCGACTGAGTGTCAAGATCCCAAGTCACGACCTTGTGCTAATTGCGGTAGGTTTGGTCACAATAGTGTGCATTGTAGATTGCCTAGAAGACTTCTGTACTCACAATCGTACAGTCAACCGTACCTAGCGAGCAGGCTGCAACAATTCTTCAAAAGGGGAGCACCATTGGCCCTTCCCACACCAAACAATGCTAAGCTGGCCATTCCTAGAATGGATATAAATCCTACTGGAATACGCAAACCACCTGGCCCCTATGTGACACATCCAATGAGCCACGCTCCAATCCACTACGTGGAAGAGCCAAATGAGGAACAACCTTGCATATACCCATCTCGCATGATGATGAGGGCAACGTGGTCCTTATGGACTATCGACCAGTACCAGGGATGGCGTTAGGTAGGGGACGAGGTAGAGGCCTAGGAGGGCAGACCCATGATCCAATCATGTGTTGGACCTGCAGCCACCCGAGACATATCTCATCACAATGTCCCAAAAGGGAGCAACAAAATAGAGACGAGGCTGACCTAAGGTGTCCTGAGTGCAGAATCACTCATCTCTTTGTTGACTGTCCAAAGTGAAAACCACCCTCAAACTTAGCTAACGTGCCATCCGTCCCATTGAGGTTGTGCGGTGTCGAGAATTTGGACAAGGAAGCTACACCTATACCATTGCATGTCATGACCCGTGCACAAACGAAGCAAGCCAGCATATCACTACCAAGTCCTAGCAATCTTGACGCAGCCTCGATAGGGAAGAGGAGCCATAGTCAGAGGAAGAAGAGATCCGAAGCTAAAATCATGCTAAAAATTGAGAGCACCACAACGCCACTTACTGGAGTTAAAGTTGTTGACGTTGAGGCAAAAACATCAGCCCCTAAGACTGCCAAAAGGGGAAGTGCTAAGGTGGGAGAGTACCCCGACCCGAAGCGCCAACCAGAGGCCATTAAGAAGGTGAAGGACTGGGTAAAGGAGGCTCAGGAACACCTGAAAGATGCAGAGCCCATCTTGGAGAATGAGATCGAGGATCTCTCTAGCATCAGCATGCCACTCTCATCCCCTCCAGAAACCGAGAGATGTAGCTATGCCACAAGTAGTACCGCTTAGGCAAGGCCTTAACTCTACAAGCCAGCAACCCAGTCAGGGGCGCTAGCCAGGACAATCCAGAACAAGAGAAAGATGAGCATTCAACGATCTCCTTACCACTCTAGTGACCACCCCGGTGACAGTAAACCTAGGAGACCTACTGAGGCAGCATCCAATCCTATGGCAGGACTTGCAGTAGTGGGTTGAAGGGTCACAAGAGCAAGCGGCTGCAAACCTACAAGAACATGATACAAAGACGCGAATACCGAGTTTGATGTTACACTCCATGCCCAAATCCTTGCACATTAATGCTTTTTGAAAAGGCGCCGAGAAGCACGCAGTCTTATCAGTCTCAGCCCTAGGCGACACAACAGGGAAAGTGATTGTAGACACATGGGCGGGAGTCAGTGTACGGAGCCATACAGTGCTCCTAACTTGGGGCAACCCACATGTCGATACTGATAGGTTCAATGTCACATTAGCTAACGGGATGAAAGTGAAGCCATTTGGGGTGCTAAAAAATTGGCCAGTAAAAATTGCTGCAATCCAATTCTCAGTTGACTTTATAGTCATGAAGGGAGTGGACTATGATGTCCTATTGGGCCGACCCTGGATGCACAATGCCTGAGTGATAGAAGATTGGGGGAATGGTCTCATCTTCCTACGCAATAGAACAAAAACCGTGAGGGTAGAAATGGACTCCTGGAAAACTGCACCAATTGACCTCGACGCCATCTCCGCGATGCTCAAGGGTGATATCCAGATCAAAAAATCCTATGGGCCCTGAACTAAGTATATCCCATGTCCTGAAGACGAGCGAGACTAGATGCATATCCTTGCTACCATCAATCTATCGTTCTCGGATGATGAGGAGTATGAACAAGCCATTAAGATGACCGATGAGCCCAAGGGTACATGCTCAGTACCAATCTACATGATGGCAGGAAACCTAAACCTCTGATACAATTAGGCCTTGGTGATTGGATCAAACACATGAGACATACCAAGACCTAGAAGACAACGAGCAGTCAAATGAAGATGCTTCCAATGATGGATGCAAGGACCATCATTGCTTCAGTGATGAGGGTGAGGACGAGGTAGATACCATAGAATACAACACCGAAGGATGAGTGATAGAACATATATGAGCAGACTCAAGGCCGAAGAGAAAGAACACCTCCAGGATGGAGCAAGGGGTCATGCACATGGATTGTGACCATGCTTGGTTGGAACGTGTAAGAGCCATAGATTTAGAATAAGCAAGCCTAACCCAACTAGGTAACACACCAATTCTTAGAACAGAGTCACCCTCCGAGCTGCGACCACCGGGGGAGATTACCTCAGCTAGTGAAGATGGAGAGTTTGATTCCGAGTCGGAAGTGAGCCTAGAAAGTAACCCAAAAATACCAAGGAATCCCAAGACTAGACGTACCAAGGAGGACCTGCCCGTCCACCTGAGGTGCAGACACTTAAAAGAAGAAAGGGAGACCAGTCTAAGGACGCAAGAGCAGACGAACAACGAAAACCACATGAGAGATTTATGAGGTTTAAAAAAGGTGATAGGGTAGTGATCATGTTGGGTACTAAACGTCAAAGGCAAATAAGTGAACCCATTGAGGGACCCCCCAAGGTCAAGGAGGTGAACCTAGCCCAGGGAGAGGAAACACCTCGGCCTATCTTTATTGTCGATGACCTGACAGAGGAGGAGGAGACACATCTTGTTGCCCTCTTACGACAGTATATAGATGTATTTGCCTAGTCCTTAGAAGAACTCAAGGGGGTAGATCCATGTGTAGTGACTCACAACATACCCATGACGCCAGATGCAATGCCGACCAAGCAGCAACCGTACCCCATGAATTCAAAACACGCTCATGTGGTCAAGGAAGAGATCAACAAGTTGATGAGAGCAGGATTCATATACGAAATTGAGCACATAGACTGCGTATCACCCATAGTCATTGTAATGAAGAAGAACGGTAAGATTAGGGTATGCAACAATTACAAGAAGATGAATGCTACAACTAAAAGGGACAATTACCCATTGCCGTACACTAAGCACATGCTCGAGAGAGTGGTAGGCAAGGAGGCCTACAGTTTTCTAAATGGCTTCTCTGGATACAATCAAGTGCAAGTGCATCCTGACGATAGACATAAGACTCCATTCGCTATTGAGTGGGGTGTCTTCGCCTACATAGTTATGCCCTTCGGGTTGACAAATGCTCCAGTCACCTTTCAACGCCTTATGTGCACTACATTTAAAGGCATGCTCAGGAAAGAGTTGGAGGTCTTCGTAGATGACTTGTGTGTTCACTCGACCTGGAGAGAAAATTTAGACAGACTCCAAGTGGTCTTTGAATGGTGTTGCCCATATCGCCTCTCTCTGAACCCCTTAAAGTGCCAGTTCTAGGTAAAGGACGGATGTATCCTAGGGCATGTCGTATCAAAAAATGGCATCGCCATAGACTTTTGAAAACTCAAGGTCATTATTGATCTTCCATCCCCAACCAACTATAAGGGAGTGTAATGCTTCTTGGGCCATACGAGCTATTATCGACGATTTGTGCTGAATTATGCATCGATTGCTAGACCTTTGTACAAGCTATTGATTATATTCGAATGGGTTGAAGAGTGCCAACACATATATGAGGAACTAAAAAAAGCTTTGACCACAGCATTGATTCTATGAGCCCCAAATTGGACCATTACCTTCCACGTGCATATTGATTTTTTGAAATTCATTGTAGGGGCAGTGTTGTGCCAACCGAGCAAGGACTATCCAGTGAGCTTTGCCAGTAGACAACTCACTGAGACCGAGATGAACTACTTGACAACAGAAAGAGAAGGTCTGGCCATGGTGTTGCCTTGAAGAAATTTTGGCATTATTTATTGGCCACTCCTTTCATCTTCTTTGTGGATCATCAAGCCTTGCTATATTTAGTAAACAAACTGTGTGCTACAAGCCGCATAGCTCGATGGCTCCTTCTGCTTTTAGAATTTGACTTCTCCGTGGTTGTACAAAAAGGGAAACGGCACTACATGGCTGACCACATGTTGTGCATCCCCATGAGAGAGGCCGTTGGACAATGCATCGTAGATGATTTGCCAAACACGCACTTGTTTAGCCTGTTGAGCGAGAGAGAATTATTTTGAGCCGACTTGATGCCATATTGGGCAGACGACATAGTCCAAGTTCTTGAGCATGGACTACCTGAACGACCAATAGAGAAAGCCCGACTTAGATGGCTCATCCTTAAGATCCAACCCTATCAGTTGATAATAACAAGTCAGCTGTATAGGCTAGGGCAAGACGGCTTGTTGCGCAAATGAGTATGTGAATATGATATGCACGAAGTGCTCTCAGAAGCACACAGTGGAATCGTAGGAGGACACTTTAGCGGAGAAATAACAATCTACAAGGTGTTGCAATCTCAACTGTGGTGGTCCACGCTTTTTCGTGATGCGGCATGGTTCGTTAAGCACTGTGACAAGTGTCAATGAACAAAGGTCCCAATTTGCAAAGATCAAATGGAGCTAGCCCCGATAATTGCATGATAACCCTTCGAGAAGTGGGGAATTGACTTCATAGGACCCGTTAGTCCTACGGCACAATACTCTCAAGCCAAGTATATCATTGTAGCCATTGACTATCTAACAAAATGGGCAGAAGCACGGGCTATGCAAAAGAATGATGCAAGAACAACTGCCAAGTTCCTATGGGAGCAGGTAATCTCACGATTCGACTACCCCATCAAATTGGTTAGCAACCAAGGCACACACTTCATTAATGAAGTGATCGCTTATCTTCTATCCACTTTTCTAATTATCCATCAGAAATCCTCACCATACTACCCTCAAGAAAATGGCTAGGCAGAATCCACCAATAAAATTCTAGTAAACGTCATGACCAAGGTGGTCTCTACTTTGCGCAGTGATAGGATAACAAGCTAATGGTAGCCTTGTGGGCTTACCGCACAACCTATAAAACGGTTGTAGGCCAAACACCTTTTAGGCTGACCAATGGAACTAAAGCAATTCTACCCGTAGAATTCCTCATTCCTAGCCTGAGGATCACACTTTGTGAAATATGGGAAGGGAAGGAAGCATGGATAAAACATCTAATTGAACTCAAACACCTCTTCGAAACTCACCTCCTAGCTATCGATGCACTCATATGCAAGAAAGCATGATGCAAAAGCTGGTTTGACAAGCATGTCAAGCAGCGCGACTTTGAACAAGGTGACTTAGTGCTCATTTACTCCGTTAAGGGGCATAAATAGAAAATAAGTTTAAAGGTCTAGGGCCCTTCAAGGTTTGTGTCATCAGTCAAACCGGTAATGTCGAACTCGAGACTTTGGAAGGAGAGGGCGTAGGCTTCTTCAATGGCATTCGCATCAAGAAGTATTATCCCCCCACGCATCCATTGTACCAACCACCTATGTTAGAACCACTGATCAAAATATGGGTAGCCACAATCACGAAGATTGACAAGAAAAATGAGGAACCCGTAGAACTTGCCTACCTCCACATCACAATCACCGCCAAGCAAACATACACTATCAATGCCTTAGTTGATGAGGGAGAAGACTTCAATGTCTTAACCCATGATCATTGGACCCATATTGACAAACCACAACTACATGCCATTGCCACCAAACTGAGCCCATATGGGGGGCAATCATACTCACTCCTAGGGAAATGCAAGGCTGCAGTTTCTATCGAGTCTGCGAGCATACCAATGATATTTTATGTGTTGCCGAACACTAAAAATGCAGGCACCGAATCGCTACTGGGTCGAACCTTTAAAAAGCAAGCTCACTGCAATGTCGATTATGAGCCGCAACGTATCCACTTAGCCATTGGCAATGTCCGCATAGTGGCAACTTTCAACAAGGGCTGCACACCTCCCACTAGACCTGCAACGCCATTGGTAAACACGCATTCATCCAAGTCCAAGGAGGAGGGTTGTGATTTGTTACACCCTCCCAAGCCTCTATTCCAGCAACCTATTGAAACCGAGGTCAATGCCCATGAACACCCATTAAGGTGGGTGCCTAAACACCAGAACCTATCGCCCAAAAGCAATCGGCCACGCCTTCGCAAGGCTAACAACACAACCTCAAAACCTAGAGGGCCAAAACAAAGCAACAAACAGCGATGGGTGATCAAGCCGCGACGGGTTCCTAAGACCTTATTGCAAGCACAGAGTTATTATGAGGGTAATGCCTAGATATGGATCCCTAATTCTAAAGTAGCCAGAGCACCAATCAAGTGCCACCCCCATGCATAACTGTACTCCACCATGCAACGAGTCAAGGCCTAACGCCGCAAAAGACTCGAGTCACCAAGCACATTGAGTCGCAATTGATTATGCACATGAAAACCAACCAGGTCTACTAGCCCAAACTTCAACCTGCTGTTCCTGAACCAATCTCACGCAACTTAATCAAGACTCAGGAGGCCGCACCCACAACTAGTGATGCCCCATTCGTAGACCAGTCATCTGAGCCCGCGGGCAAGTGACCCAAAATCACAATCTCGGGAACAACCAAGCATGCAACTATCTACTACCCAACTCTCTAGTTCTGTCAAACCTCAACCACCCCGCAGGCCTTAGACCCTCCTATGAGCGGAAATCATTCTTGTCACTGGCCGCAAATCTAGCCGAAGACACGGGGGATGATGTCATTGCTTGCCTCAGATGCTTAGATGCCACATTCATGTCACTAGCTCTGAGCTATGACCACTTGGACTTTGACCTATTACAAGAGCCCTTTGTGACAGAAGTTCGTACAATGCCTTGTTAATGGGACACACTGGAATTTGCATTCGTCAAAGCACCCCACTCAGCTACAGAGTTGCTCGCACTAAGATATCTACAGAGCAAGCCATCAAACAACAGCTCATCACGTCATACGATAAGTGAGCCTCTTCTGCTATCACTGATCGAGAATTAGAGGAGTTGAAAAATCTTGCTAAAACCGAATCCTTATTCTTATGAAGCTAGTATGCCCTTCGATTGCAATGGGAACTCAAGGGATGCCAAATAATGACCAATGCTAAGCAGCACCGAGCCATCAAGACATCGGAATACAACCCAACTTATGTTGCTCCAACCTTGTATAGAGTGTTAACCACTATTCGTGACCAACCCCTAGAAGAGCACATCAAAGGACACGCTTACCTTGACCGCCTCTTGACAAAGGAAGATTTACATATTGCTAGTCGCATTGATTTCGGTGATGTCCTGACAGGTGTCCTTACTCACATCACACACGTAGGTACCCGACCCTTCGATCTGGACTACGATGCTCAGCTGGAGGACAATCCAGACTTCTATGATTGGCTCATGCGAAAGTAAACACTCGACCGTAAGCTGACAACCCTAGGCCTGCTAGTTTTCAATCCTAGGAAGGATTTTCCCCAAATCTGGGAGGGGAGGTCCACAAAAAGAAAAACCACCTTGCGGGAGAAGAGGAGGAAATTGGTGGAAGAATCTAGAAAAATATTGAGGGCTAGCCCTGGCACAGCCGTCTGTAGCCCTCCCACCATGCCCAAATGACCTGTCGGCCAGTTTCCACATAGAGCTCATAATCTGGGAGAGATAGGAAAAAGAGAAGCAACCCTTCAACTTCAGCTTCCTCATCCCTAATGCCCTGCGCAGAGTCCTTCCCCCTAAAATAGTGGATGAGGTGATCAATGTCGGAAGCCGGCTAAGCCAACAGTGGGCTGAAAGAAAGAGAGAAGAGCCCCATCCTTTGGGGCACTGAGGATGCAAAATACTGGCAAAATAAAGTTTTTGAAGTGCCTCGGTCCATGCCCGGATACAAGTGCCAGCCACTGTGACAGAGACGCATCTGCGACGACAACGTGTTTGCATGGATGGATTTCTGTAACACTCTCCCTTCTTAGATGAACGAACCCACCTACATGGCATACCCTCGTAGAGTAGGAGTAGACTTTGATGCAAACACCCATGGCTGTTACGACTTCCCTATCACATATAACCCCTATACTACCACTTTAGCCCAAGCCCTCACCTTCACCTCTGACAGCCTAGATGCCACCATGACATGCTTTATTGCTGACTTCTCCTCCTGTCCAGATCTCACCTTCATTACCACTTACAACTATCTTAGGCTATTAAAAATCCTACTTAGGCAGGACCCCACCCCAGCAGAACGTGGCCTAATGTGGGAGCTTTCGCTCAATCGCCAAGACCCACGGATCGCTTATTCTTTCAAGCATTTCAAGCGAGCTCTAATGGCTATCTCTCACCTAGCAGATGAGCCGTCGATACTACGAGTGTAGTGAGCTTACCTCCATGCCATTCGAGTTACCTCCTCTCCTGCGCACTCCGGTAGCTCCACGATCCAAGTGCAAGCTTCAAGCAAGCTCCATCCTCAAGCTCCACGCTCCAAGCTCCATCACCGCTAGCAAGAGAAGAGAAGAGAAGAGAAGAGAAGAAGAGAGGAGAAGATGGAGAGCTTCTCCACCCCACGGTCCCTCACCCTCACACACTCACTCCCTCACATTCTCACACTCCCTCTCTTAAGCACAAGCTCAAGCAAGCAAGAACAAGAAGAAGAAGAAGAAGAAGAAGAAGAGAGCCACTTTTTGCCACACACCAAAGAATAAGCTCTCATTCACTTTTTGAACTTTATATATACAAACCCTAAAATCCCATGGGCACCCATCCCTTTTTTACATGACCGGCCATTGTGGCAAGGTCCTTTTTCCCTTTCCCTCTTCTAGCCTTGTGCCTCTAGCCTACACCCATCTAATATTTTACAATTGGCACAAGAGGGAGTCTGGTGCTCTTTTACAAGAGTTTTCCGAGTTTTTTGAGGCACCTTTTCATTTAAAGTTGCGCTTTTTGCCCCGGTTCATCTTTAGAGGCCGCCTGCGTGTCTTTGCTCAATTTCCATCTTCCTTTTGCTTTTTCCTTCATTTTTCCGCCATCTCGACTTGGGGTTAACATTACCCCCCTCCTAGATGGGTGCCAGTCCCATGGCACTTCGGCATTGGGTTGGTATAAGGGTGAGGGCCACATGTAAACTCAGGTGCTTGTGGAAGCTTAAGAATGATGTTTGTCGGAGCAGCTAACTGGATGTCATGGGTTGACAAGGGCCTCCAAAGTTGGTGGTTTGGCGCTTTTGGGATGCCTGAAGGAGAAGGTGTGGTGCTCTACCTAAGGGGGGTGCTTCCTCAGCGTGTTGGTGCATTGTGCTCGTGCTAGTGGAATGGGGAGGTGGGTCTCGAGCTTGGGTGATGTCCCACACTTGAGGAACCCATTTGTGCCAAGGGGGTGCGGTGCCAATGGCTTAGGGTGACAGGTCTAACCATAGGTGAGTGTTACCTCCCTAGGTGTGTCCTGCCCTTGATGTACCCTAAGCGTGAAGTGGGGGAGCAAAAAGGGCTAGGGGGTTAGGAGTGGAAACAGTCGACCAAAGCCACGGACACGCCTAACTTAAGGACCCCTAGGTGTAGTGATTGTGCTTTTGTGGTGCTAAGTGGTTCTGCAAGTGAGTTTTTCTGTCCATTCAGTATGGAATGGCGTTCATGCTTTTCTTTTCTTATTATTATTATTCTTCTTCTTTTTTGGGGATACATTTAGGGATAATGTTACATCAGGAGTATGACAGCCAAGTCTAATTCTCATCATTTGAATGAGGGGGGGAAGGAGGGCGGATGGATTTGCGCAAAAATTGGTGGCTTTGCATGTACTCTTTTAGGTTCATGCGGACGTGGAGAGAGGTGGTGGATAGGAAGGGGTGATTACACCTAGTGAATTGGCTATCACTCATGTCCTCTAGGAGAGCTAGGCAAAAGGAAGGTAGTAGACTAGCTCTCATCATTAAGCATGCCATAGCACAGCTATCAATAGTATTGGGATCAAAAAAGAGAGGAGGCAAGCCATTTTCCTACGGTGCCGGATCTTGCTTGAGTAGGAGCTTAAGAAGCCTAAGGTAACTACACGTAGTTATGAATGCGAGATCGGGACAGGAGGAGAATTCCGCGAGGAAGCACGTCATGGAGTCAGTTAGGCTTCCTAAATCAAAAAGTAGGGCATCCTCGAAGGAGGTGGCGCTGGAATTGTAGATGACGGGGAAGTCATACCTCCCATGGAGGGTGGCGACAAAATCCACGCCTACCCTCCTACGAGGATACGCCATGAATGTGGGGTCGTTCCTCTTGTAGGGTAGGGTGTTGCAAAATGCCATCCAGGCGAGCATGTTAGTATTGCATATTCGCCTTCTCCAGAGGGGTTGTTAGTTGTAGCCCCATACGGTGTGTGGCACTTCGTACACTTTGTCTTGCCAAAATTCTACTTCCTCTGTGCCCCACAGAGTGGGGGTCTTTGCCTTGTCATCCAACCATTTTTGGCCCAGTCGGCTGCCAGCCGCGATCACCTCCTCCATTACTTTGATCGGCAGGACCCTTCTCAGGCTGTTAGGCATAAGGAAGCTAAAAGAGAAAGGGTCATTTTCAATTTCCTGTTGTTCCTAAACACCCACCTCTGCGTGGAATTGCGTTGGGAGGTCATCGGGGCATGGTGGGAGGGATGCGGATGGCCACATGACTGGCTTGGCTTGCAACCTTTTCCTGGCTTCTTCCACCAATTTTTTCCATCGCTCCTTGAGCATGGCTTCTCTGTCCAGGGGCGGGTCAAGTGGTTGTTGTTCCTAAATGTGCGGTGAGGGGGGTTGTGGGATCACATCTTTTGTGAATCTGTTCACGTCGACTTCGAGTTCAGCTTCCTCCCCCTGCCGGTTTCCCTATGGTGCTCTCTCTTCAAATCCTAGGGCATCCACTTCCTAGGGGGGTATACCGGCCAGTAGTAGGTATTTTCGTTGCTCATCCAGGCTCAGCCTAATCTCCGCAGGTTGGGGTGGCATTTGCAGTCCTACGTGTAGGGCTCTGTGTGCAATGTTGAGCTTCCTTTGTGCCACCTCCAAAGGCTCTCCCTCCTCTGAGCAGGTAGTGTCCATGATGGTGTCAAGGAAGGCTTTTTGTTAGGCACCGAAGGCCACTTGGGCAGCTTCTGCCTTGCTCTCTACAATGATCTTTTCCTTTTCTACAAGAGTAAGGTGCATGCCAGTGTCTTCACCCTCTTTTCATTATGCACCGCCCACTCCTCTTCTTTCTTGTTCATTTTCTCCATGCTCTCCCCTTGCTTCAGGGTCAGTATCATGAGCCTTTGCTCTTGGTCCTCCAATTCCGTGATCAGCCTCTCTTGTTCTTCTCTTTCAGAGTTCAACTGATCGGTTAGGCGCTCAATCTCTTCTTGCTGCTCCTCCATGTCCTACTTTCTTTTCTCATCCCTGGCGTTGAGCTCAACCATGAGCTCTTCAACTTTAGCAGTTTTTGTAATGAGCTCCTGGTATTGCATTATCAAGAGCTTATGTTCTCTTTGCATCTTCACCAGCTCGTGTGTTTCATTCTCGAGCTGCTGCCTCTAGTGCTCTTCTCTGTCATCCTTAGCCTTTATTTCCTGCTTGAGATCTGTGATCTCCCTTTGTTGCATGGCTATCATCCTTGTTTTGTCAAGCTGGAAGGTGGCTATTGATTCCTTCTCAGCTGCCAACTCAACCACCGCTACCTTGTGTTCCTCCTTAGCTCTCTCCAACTGCGAGAGTAGCTCGACGACGTATTCGTCGTAATTAGCTGGCGGCATCATCGTTGTTTGGATGGGTGTTGTTGAGGCATCCACCTTTTGTCGCTTAGGATCTTGCCTAGACTTTGCGTCTGTGGCCGGTCGCTTTTGCCCTGTAGCTGTAGTTTCAGTGCTCATCCCCTGGGCTATCTCCTTGTTAATGAAGTATTGCATCCATGCCACAAGATTTAATACGTCTGTACTGGAACTAAGTGATTTCATCTTGACCTTTATTAATCCTAGCTACCTATTTAGGGTAGAAGATCAACCCAATTCGTAGAGTAGCTATCTAATATCACAGGTCACCAAGTGCTTACCACCAAGAGTACATTAACGAGATTCCAACCTGATTCGCCATAGGTTATCCAATCTTCATCTATCAGCTAGAGTTCGAACAAGGATCTCTAACGGAATTTCTTTTAGAACTACTATTCTAACAATGTTTATCGTGCAATCCCATTGTGTGTGCAAGTTAACATACATCGACATGTGCATGATCTAACTGTTACTTTAATGTACTCTATCATCCTTGCGCATGAAAACCTTATCATTTCATGTGCGTCAATCCATGCAGATTCCATTCTATTTGTCCCCTTGACTCCCATGCAATCATCCCGTATTTGCAAGATTTCATGTGACAATATTTCATGTACTAAGCTAGTCAATATTTCATGCAACTCACGCACTTGAGTTTTCATAATCATGCACTTTAAGTATAGAATAGAAACCATGAACAATAAGCAACAAGAATAGCAGGAGGGGTTAGAGGACACCATTTTTGAGGGGGGGTGGTCAATGTCTTCTTTTGATTTCCCTTCAGGTTCTCTTCTTTCTCACCTTCTTCTTCTTCTCCTCTCTCTCCCTCTTCTTCTTCTTCTTCTTCTCCTTCTCTCTCTCCCTTCCTCTTTCTCTTCTTCCTCTTCTTCTCTTCTCTCTTCCTCTTCTTCTCCTTCTCTCTCTCCCTCTTCTCCTTCTTCTTCTTCTCCTCTCCCTCCCTCTTCTTTTCCTCTCTCTCCCACTTCTCCTTCTTCTTCTCCTCTCTCTCCCTCTTCCTCTTCTTCTTCTTCTCTTCTTCTCTCTCTCTCTTCTTCTCTTTCTTCTTCTTCTCCTCTCTCTTCTCTCCCTCTTTTCTCTTCTTCTCTCCCTCTCCTCTTCCTCTTCTACCTCTTCTTCCTCTTCTTCTCCTTCACTTTTCTCTCCTTCTCCTTCTCTCTTCTCTCTCTCCTTCTCTTCTTCTCTCCCTCTCCTCTTCCTCTTCTTCTCCTTCACTTTTCTCTCCTTCTCCTTCTCTCTTCTCTCTCCCCTTCTCTTCTTCTCTCCCTCTCCTCTTCCTCTTCTCTCTCTCCTTCTCTTCTTCTCTCCTTCTCTCCCTCTTCTTCTCTCTCCCCCTTCTTTCCTGCTCATGGGAGCCCACAGTGATTGGCGATCAAGGAGGGGGGTGGCTTTAGTCGGAAGCCCTAGGGGGGGGGGGGGGGGGGGGGGGGGGGGGGGGGGGGGGGTTCGGATGACGAAGAGGGGGGAGGAACGTTGTCTGAAGGACGCTTTGCTGACGGACGATGATGGAGGGGGCCGCCTGTGTACGTAGGCCAGAGAGGAGGGCCACCTGTCATGAGGCTCGAGAGGGGGTGTTGTAATCCCTGGAGGGGGGAGATTTATAAGGTGGAGGGGGGGAGGTGGTAAGGCGGTGCCACCCGCCATCTAGGGGGCTACATGCCCCCCATCACCCAGCTCACTCCCTCTCTCTCTCTCTCCGCCATGCTCACGGCAGGGGAAGAGAGAGGGAGGGTAAAAAAATTTTAAAAAATTTTAAGGGGGGGTTCTTATGGGATCATTACAATACTAGTGATAAAGGCCCAGTGTTGAAATATCAAAGTGGAAGCATGAGAGTGTGCACAAGAGGGAGAGAGAGAGCTCAAGTACAGGAAGAAGATCTTGCTTAGTGAGTTGTTCACAAGTACAACTAGTACACTCTTCTCAACTATGAGAGTGACCTTTAGGCAATTTATATAGCCTCTAAAGAAGTTAGGGTTAGGGTTTCCCCCTACTCCCGTGTCCTCCAGTTCATTTACACCTAGCTACCCTTATCCACCCTTGTATATATAGGGTTCACATGCCTATCTTTCAACACCCCCTCAATGCCAGAGTGGCATTGGACTACGAGGCATGTTTAAGACCCCCCCCCAAAAAAAAAGGGATGCCTTTATAAATTAGGCTACAAGAGTGCTTATAAGTAGAGGATTTAGATAAGTCTATCTTCAGATGTTCTAGAGAAAAAGTTGGCCTCCAATTCCTTGGGCACTTCAAGAGTGGTAGGGCATTTACTAGTAATATGACATGTCTTCTTACACTTGTTACACTTCATTTTGTTAGGATATTTTTTCCAAAAATTATTGACAAGAGGTCCCTTCTTATTGTAAAGGGAGCATTTGGCGGAGACAGTATGCACCAAAAGTTGCTCATGGGTTGTTCAATTAGATCCTTGACTCCTCTTCTCCTCATCTAAGCAAGATTGGATGGTGCTTGCCAAAGTTGGATTAGGGATATTGGCAAAGGTAGTAACAAGGGTTGGAAAGACCTTCTTTACAACCTTCAAAAGGATGCCAATGGCATCTTCATCATGAATTGGTGCTTGAACGGAGGCCAACTGTGCCATGAGCCCTTTCATATGTGAAATAAACTTACCTAGGTCTTCTCCTTGTTTATACTCCAAGCTAAAAATTTCGATCTTTAGAAAAATCTTGGAGTTCTTTCCCATAGCACCATAAAGCTTTTCAAGCTCATCCCATTTCTCCTTTGGCAGTGGAGAGTTGGTCAATATGATGAATTAGGGATTCATTCAAATGAAGCATGATGATGGCTTGAGCTCTTTCATCATCTTCTACATAAAGTGGATTTGATGGATCAATAACCTTGGTCCCTTTTATGAAGGGCCAGTAGCCCCATTCCATCATTTTATATTTCACCAAGCCTTGCTAGGGATGGAAATCTTTTCCATTAAACTTGCGGATCTGAGACCTTACATCTGCATAAGCCATGGCCATAATAGGAATGTCTTACTAATTACCCTAGGGAGTGGCAATGTCTAGTCCTTTACAAATGTACAATTACGAACCAATTGACAAAAATGATAGCCTTACAAATGATAACCAACTTTAAAACTGTAAGGATGAAAAATTTTGGAAATCATACATATGTAGTATCTCAAGGTAAGATTATGGAAGACCAGATTCTTAGCTAGTTGGATAGCAGTCATAGAATCTGAATACATTGTAGGGACCACATCAGTAATACCAAAATCTACCACCAAACGTCCTAACCAAAGAGGGTTATCACAACTCTAGATCCATAGTAAAGACATCAGCCATGAGCTCAAGCTCCTCACAAACAAGATGGTAGTGCATGGTACTGCATACCAATGTGCTTGGTTCTTAAACAAAGATTGATTTAGCTGAACATAACATAAAAGGGCCAAGACCTCCTCTCATGGAAGCACAAAGGAGTGTCCCCTTTGTCACAACTCTAGATCTTTAGTAAAGACATCGGTATTATTTCTACCTAACAAGAACATAATATATAGAAGGACCACATCAATAATACCAAGATCTACCACTAGACTGCAACATATTCGGCCTCGGTAGTAGAGAGGGTTGTGCATTTCTACACCTTGGACATCCAAGAAACGGCACCTCCAACAAAGATGAAGACATAGCCAGAGGTGGACTTCCTACTATCTGCATACTCCTACATAACCAAAGTTAGTGTATCCCACGACATCCTGGCTATACACGTAGTTACTGTGCCCTCCTTCAAGTATCTCATAATATCCTTGACGGCATCCCAATACCGTCTGCTAGGTGTAGCCATATAGCATTCCACAATTCCCACTACAAATGCTATGTCACAACGAGTAGCTATCATGGCATACATCAAACTGCCCACATCGAATGCATAAGGAATCTTGGCTATCTTAGCCTTCTTCTCATTAGATGATTGACAATCGGCCCAACTAAACTTCACCTAAGAAGGTAGACGATATCCAATAGGTTTACCATCTTGCATAAAAAACCGCTTAAGGACTTTCTGGATATACTCTTCTATGGGCAGATAAAGGAGCCCCTTAGAGAGATCGTGCGTGATGAGCATCCCAAGAATATGCGAGGCCCTGTCCCATGTCCTTCATCTCAAAGCTTTTCGTGAGCCAAGTTTTCAAGGCATCCATGATGCCAGGAGGCATATTCCACGGTGGATTCCATGAGGTTTTTTGGTGGATACCGTAAAACTAGAGGCATATTCCACGGTGGATTCCGTGAGGTTTTTCGATGGATTCCGTAAAACTATATGTATTTGTTGGGACTCATACACAAGGTGGGTTCCTTGTGCGAGAAGTTGATTTGTAGCTAAAGACTGCTAGGTATTCACTATTGTTTGTTTATTTTATTTATAAACAATTGTAAATGCTTCAGTTGATGTGTAGAGCAGGTAGCGGTGGCTTTAGGTAGCACTGGGCATTAGCGCAAGTCCAAGCGTAAATTTTATAATTATAATTAGTTATCTTAAGTATAATACATAATATTATGTATTTATATGATATTGTATTATTAAAATTATTACTCTATTTGTAAGTTATAAGTTTAAACTTCTTTAGTAATAATTAGATCATTGTCTTTAATACTATTAATTTATTTATTTTTAATATAGATTATTTTAGAATATGAGATTTAAGATATGCCTTTATTGAAATAACCTTTTTTTATGGAATACCTTGCTATTTTCTTAATGTGGTTAAGTTTAAAAGGATTTTCTAGTTTACTTATTAAAAGCAATAGGATTGTACGCAAAATAAAAGAAGGGGGTGAAAACTGAGTTTTTTCGTTTCTTCCTCATCCAAAATCGGAATTCAGAGCTTTAAGAGTCATTTTGGGGGTTTTGGCACGCTCCGAACACAATGATGATGTCAAAACGTCAAGATTCAGAGCACAGAATTTTCTGCAGCATCAACTGCAATATGTTACAGCATGCCTATTGACTCTTAAAACTCTGTATTTCAATTTATGTTTATACTTTCTTTGTAATTATATGTAAGATATGAATGCAACTATCCATGTAAAACTATAATATATAATTAAGGATGGCAAACCATGGCTTTTACCATGGGGGAGGTTAGGCCCAATCGTGCATTTTGCTCTTGTCTTTCTCAATCTATTGAGTTATTTAAATTCTCTTATGTATTATAATGTTGTTTGTATTTAATAGTTGAGATGTTTGATTTGTTAGATCACTAAGTTCTTTGTTTATGATTGTAATTTGATTTGCTAGATTTGCCAGGTGTTCCACTTCGTAACAATCCAGCTCATCATGAGCTCTCCTAGCAATAAGCATATCGCCACATAGAGTACCAAAATCATAAGGCTACCATCACGATTCTTCTTCTATATAAACACGAATCTATACTACCACGACAATATCCCTATGAATGCATAAAAGCGTCAAACTTGTGGTACCATTCCCTAGGTGCTTGCTAAGGCCATAAAGGCTCTTTCTTAACTTGTACACTAGGTGTACCCTGCCTTTTTCTTCAAAGCCATTTGGTTGTTGCATATAGATCTCATCATACAGGTCCCCGTGTAAAAAAATCATCTTTGCATCCATCTGATAAAGGTCCAGATCTAGCTAAGCAACAAATACTAGTACCAAGCATAGGGTTGTTATTTTAACGACAAGTGAAGACTTCATTAAAGACAATACTATATTCCTGCTTGAAACCCTTAGCTACCAATCTAGCCTTATAAGCAGGCTTAGCACATCCATGGATACTTTTCAACTTATATATCTACTTACATGGCAATGCCTTCTTGCCACTAGGCAAAGGAACCAAATCCCATGTATGGTTAGGTTGCACTTGCAGTGTACAGGTATGCGAGTATTGTTAGTGTTATGAATATATGGATACATTGGACACAGGCACATTGAGCATAGGTGGACGAGGCATCAATTAACTATAAAACATCAAGAGAAGAAGCTGCAAGTATGTACTTATCATTAAAAGCAATCTACAAATTCAATCTCAACACTAGACTTACCAGGGACAATGCTACGATCATCATTCTTTTCCTACACTTTATCCTTTCCCTTTTCTTTTCATTTGTTATCACACATTTTATGGCACTATGGCCAAATATGACCTTGCTTCCCACAATAGTGACAAGTCAATTTTGAAAGTAAGCTTAAGCTCAATTGCATAAATCTAAAGCTCTATGGAACATCCATAGTAACACAGGTAACTCCCATTGAAACAAAATTGAGTGCCAAATGAGCAATGCAAGCTCAAAACACCAAGTACATGATATCTAAGTATCCAAGATATATGAAGCATAAGTCGGGAGTATAAAACCCAATAGAGTCTTCAAGCCCATAATTGCATAAGCCATTGAAGTAACCAAGGCATGTAACCATATCCAAGATCAATGTAACGGATCCCAAATCTCAACTTAAAAGCATGCCATAGCATATCAAAAAGTATACATAACAACCGAAGTAGCAGTACATCTACTAAGTATCCCATAAAGCATCAATGAGCATTAGGCATAATCAATCCCAAAAGCATAACTATACCATCCATGCACCAAAATAGCATCCCCAAAGCATCAAACATGCATTATGGACTTTATTGTTTGTTGTCCAAACTAGAACTGTTCAATTCTATGTGAAATGGAGAAGAAAAAACTACACAAATTCAACTCTATGAGTGTCCAATCTATAGTTGTTGTCGTGCTCTTCGCTTCTAACTATAGAATGCCTAAATCCGATATCGTATGTATAAGTTATGGCCAAAATACGACAGTGCTATCAAGCTGCCATAGTTGTACACCACGACTTCTACATCATGCTCTGTATCCACTAAAAATGGATAAAAAGATTGCTCCTCAACTTCATAAGCACTCAACAAGGCTCAGCTAAGCCTTAGGAAGCTCCTCAACAAGCATGGAGCAAGATGGAGTACGCTAGAAGAAGAAAAGACTCAATGCATACCTTGAGAGGAAGAAACAATGACTACCATGAAACCTTGAGTTGAAGCTTTGAATTAGGGCTGAAGCAAAGAATGAAAAATCTCCTCGAATGGTTGGCTTTGATACAAGTTGAAAGATAGAGCCCGAGTGGAAGCAATAACAAAGCAAGAACTATGGCGGATGGAGCAAGAGAGCAAGAGAGAGAGAGACACCATATGTGGGAACTCCAACAGTCACAATGTGTGACCCACCTTTCGTTATTCAAATGTCACTAAACGAATAATGAATAAAGTGACAATGATGGGCACCTACCACCTATAGTGTACAAGTGTGTGGGTATTGTTAGTGTCATGAATACATGAGCGGTTAGGCATGGGTACATTTATCCCCAATAAACAATTCAGCAATATCATGGGCATTCTATAGCTTGGTACCACTTGCACCAAATTTCTTGGTTGTTAGAGCACGCTTTACCACATTATGCATGCTATCATGCTGTCCCTTACCATGCCCAGTACCAATGTAGTTCCCCCACATTCAAATGTTGGTTATCGAAAGGTATCTATCATTGCTAACACAACTACTGTATTATTTACACATAAAACTAACACTGTACATACACTACTAACACAAACTAGCACAGAGCACCAACACAAAGTACTAACCTATTATTAACATGCACCAACCTAGTACTAAGTCAGTACTAATACAAAGCAACACATGGTAATATGGAATATAGTATACATAGTACTAACATAAAGCACCAACATGGAGTACTAACATAAGACTAACACATACCAACATAGAACTCACACACATAGTACTTACATAGACAAAACATAGTACTCACATGCATTGTACTAACACAAAATAACATAGTACTCACACATATGGTACTTACACAATCTAAATAGGAGCACTAACACAAAGTACTAACATAATAACAATGCAAACCGACAAAGGGTACTAATACAAAAGACTAGTAACACATAATACTAATAGAGATGAGTACTAACTTAGATAACACTAACATAGAAGAGCACTACAATAAAAAGTACTAACGTTGGGACTACTATTATACAATACTAATAGGGAATACTCTTATTAATTAGTTTAATACAAACTAGCATAGAGTACTAACATAGGATACTAATCGATACGAACACAAGCTAACATAGAGAACTAACACAAAAGACTCCTAACACATAGTACTAGCATATAAGAGTACAAACAAAGATATCACTAATAGACATCTTATTAACATAGAGGAGTACTAATGCACTAGTACTATGACATAACACTAACATAGATTTCTTTGGTACTAACACAAACTAACATAGAGTACTAAAATAAGAGAGTACTAACAAAGAAAAGTGCTAACATAGAAGACTACCAAATAGTACTAACATGGAAGAGCACCAACACATACAATACAAATAGATAGTAATAAAAGAAAAAACTTCCATCATAGTTCCAACATAGAATAGTATCGATAAAATTCTTTTTATACTTCTAACCTTGAAAACTAACACATAGTACCAACACAATACTAACTTAGAACTAACACAAGTTTTGCGAATAAGGAATAGTTTCATGTAGTACTAACATAGTATATAAGTAGTAACGAATAACACGTACACACACATTCATCACACAATGCTCACATAGACTAGTAAGACGTACTACTTAAGGACTAACGCGTGATACTAATATAAGGCTAAGAAAGCATTAAAAAACCATAATCAAAATTGGCAAGAACTATGCATAATCTCACCTTCCAATGAAGTAAAATGGTCGTGCTACCTAAATTAAAGCATTGCTCCATCTGACCAAACCCAGTGACTTGTAAACTTGTCCTTGAGACACAACTTGTTGATAATAAAGGATAAAACAATGTTGAATTAATAGCGTGTCATATTGTTTGTCATCTAAAATATAAAGGATAGATTGCTCTTTAATTAATATCTTCTTTCCAATAGCAAGTACCATTCTACTACTTGATCAAGGCATAAATCCCTATGAAGTAAATAATCCTAATCTAATGTCCTAATAAGGAATGATAGGTAGGCTACAAATAGCCTAGTTTTTCAACAAAATAAAATATGTGTAATTGTGTTGTATAAGGCTTAAAGCTAGACATTGCACTTCTAAGGAGTCCTTTAAGGGGAAAGCATATATGGAAACAATGTAGCTCAAGAAGACATAGACTATTGATAAGGGTAGTTTAGAGAAGTTGTGAATACAATTTTACATGGAAAAGAGGTAAATGTTGTGAAAGATGTTGACATAAAGGGTTATGATAAAACACAAAAAGTTTAGAAGAACATTAAGATAGTACAAGTTCTCATCATCAAGTTCTCATTAAGATAGTACAAGTTCTCATCATCAAGTTGGAGATGGCTTGAATAGCTAGTATACATAATGAGAAGGCTCATACCATTTTTGGCATGCATAGTTGTTTTTTTCAAATTATAGCCAAACCTTTGGTTCTTTCTTATTCCTATGGCAAACAGACTTTTTAAAATTGTGTTGTAGCTTCCAAGAATTGCTTTGTATATTTAATTACTAAAATATTAATATACATTTTTGTTGTGTTACCATCTGTGTTATGTGGGTTTGTACTTCCATTAACGATTTTGCAATGGCCCGTATGATTACATCACTCTATTATTAAGACAAGACGAAAAGTTAACCGAAAACTCTTTCCACTCTTTGATTGTTTGCTTGTAATAAGGGAGAGTGGGGCAGATACATGCATCCAAAGTGGATGTATGGTGTAAATTTACTTCGGTTTGTAAGATAATAAAACCTATAAAAGATATTAGGAAAACCTTTTTGCATGCCGACGTGGCATTGTCCCATTGGTTCATGTTCCCAAATACTTGTTAGGCATACCGATAGTAGGCCTAGGTTATAGTGGGAGTGAGGCTTTCCAAGTGGCTTGATATAAAGGGAACGTAATATTATAAGGTGGAGGGATGGAGAGAGACAAACCATAAGAGTACAAATGCGAGGAAGCTGTCTACTCGCTGAACCGTCCACAGCCGGCGGCCTCTCTCTCTCTCTCTCTCTCGTGTGTGTAGAGTGTGGTAGTTCAAATACAAGTCAATGAAGATTCTTGTCCGACTAGCATCAGAATTGGAGCGATTACAACTCTCTGTCGACAGAGCGTTGGTAGCAATGTAAGGAAACGTTGCCCGATGCCATGGCGGCAATGTAAGCAGGTGACCAGAAGCGCAGACACAGAGAGAGAGAGAGAGAGAGAGAGAGAGAGAGAGAGAGAGTGAGTGAACGAACCCACAGGGGGAATATCATTAACCAGCGCATGAGCTTGACGATATAGCAGATCGCAATACTAACGCCGGATTGTTTTCGAGACAAGAGGAGGATTACAGTCAATCCATCAATGGCCGCAGTGCTGTCATCAACCGCGAGCTGTCAACTATGGAGGCTGCTGATGATCATGATGATGATGATGATGGCGATGATGAGAACCAGGAATTATATGGCCGCAGGGCAAGTCCAGCCTCTCGCCTGCACCTCTTCTGCTCCTCCTTCCTGTCCTGCCATCCTGTACGTAGCCAATGGTAGACTGCCAGCTGGCCCTACTACTACCCCCGACGACCTGGCCCGCTTCTACAACGCCAGTAGCTTGCTTACCAGCTTCTATGATGGCGTGTTGCTGCTTGTCGACTGTGACTGCCGCACCCTCACTACCCCTCTCGACACACAGGCATGGCATCGGTTCCTTGTGTAACCCGCATTGATTTTGGATTATGCATTACCTTAAAATTATGGGTATCAGTGCAATTCTGTTAGATACTCATGCATTGTGCTTAGATTAATTCCTAAACAGCTTCACTATTCTATGAACGCAAACAAATCCAAAGTTAATTATCACATCCCTTTCAAGAGTACCCTTGTAAAAACCATAAGATCCTCACATAATGATGGCCCCTTACATCCGGCTAAACATAATACCCTTGAGAAGATATATCCTCAAAACCATAAAGTGGTATTATACCCCTTGGTTCCATAACATGATACCTTCACAATTCTCATATTCCTCCACTCTTCCTTAGTAATATCATTTTTGTCGATTGCTGCAATTCTTTTATCATCTCTAATGCCTCTCACCAATATTTCTTACATCAAGCGCTTGAGAATGCTCTCCCAAAATTCTAGTTGTAGAAGCTCAAAGAGCAAATGCTTTGACTTCTGTATCCCTCTCATAGCTGGTGATAAGTGGTGAGACTATGGAAGTTTCACCCCAATATCAATGTTTGTCAAATGTGTTGCACAATACAAGTGCTTAAGGTTCTTGCTAGAAGCTGATAGATAACCTTCTATGTAAGTAGGATTGAGATGGCTAAGGAGGATGTCCATGCGCCTCCATCTCACAATGCACATAGTTTGATAAAGATACGTGTATGCACTCTTTCTCTCCAAGTTAGCCCCAACAACCAAGTGTTGACAGCTCATGGGAGGTACTCCTTCTGTGTGTAATATCCCTTGAGGACATGTTGGTTCACCCAAGCTAAAGGTTCTAAAGGTGTCAAACCAAGGGTGGCAAAGTTACATCTTTGACCCCAAAGGAACTAGTACAAAAGCATCAATTATCATAGCATTGTTAATCTACATGTTTGCCTTTAATATGATGGAAACAACATTGTTAATCTACACGTTTGCCTTTACTATGATGGAAACAACATTGTTAATATGAATATTTGGTTGATTTTCTCTCATTAGTTAGTTTGGCCATATTGTACATAAGATCTATCTATGTCTTGGGTCTTGATCACTAAGAAATTGAATCATTCTTTAACTAGAGATGTCAAATAGTTATCTATAATGGGATTGCACATTTTAAAGGTTAAACTTTAAGTTCGAGTAGAAAATGTGTATATGAAGTTTAAATTATATAAATCTCAAGATATTTGAGCTATACAAATGGTTATTCTACCTCTCTCATAAACAAAGTGAGCCCTTTGAATTAGAGACCTAAACATGTATAGGAATCCACATATTCCACCTTCTCCTACCCATAAGTAAAACTTGGTGGTGATATCCTAAACCTCTATTGTGTGGTATTAGACATCATAACCTTGGATTTTACTAAGGTTGATTGAAAGCCCACTATCTTATGTATAGGACTAATATAGTGCATCTAAACCCTGTGAAGAATCAATTAATAAACAATATACTACACATAGCAAGAGGGTTATATTCTGAGTGTTTATCAACAGGGCTACGCTATTCCCTCCCTTAGAGATATAGTCAAAGATCTCATCAATGTATAATCCAAAAAGTATTAGGGGAGAAGACATATCTACTTCATTCCAATAGTAGATCTAACACATTTAATAAACATAAGGGAGCTAGAATGCCCCTATTTAGAGATACAAAGCATCATTTGGACCCAAAGCTTGGTGCCCTTTCGTGTATTTATTTTAGATTACTAGAACATTCAATCTAAGTACAAAGAACTTGATTTTTGCTATGAAACCTTACCTTTCAAACTAATAGACCATAACCAACATCTTGTTCGTGTACCTACTCTTCACAAATCATCACAACCCTTCTTAGTCACTAAGTCAAAGGTTACCTTCACCGATTGAGACTAATAGAAATAAGAAACTAATAAGAATTTCCTTGAAAATTTCATTTCTACACAATCTGATCCTCAAAAACACTTGCATGCAAATCAACGCTGCTACCTACAACAAACTCTATGGCCTCCAGAGAGAGAAATAGTGCACACATTTTCATGTAACCTAGATAGCCATTCTATGCTAGATAAATACGCTTTAGGCTATCTCTAGTGCCAAAGACTTCAACTCAACTTTCAAGCACAATGTTGTCAAATCTTGTCCTTCATGTACAGAAGAGAATATAGCAAGTCCTTTGCAATAAAATGGTAAAAAACCAAAAAAGGCACCGGTGTGCCATCTAAGATACTTTTCAACATCAACATTGGTGCCCATTGAGGAGAGAGAGTTATACAAAGCCTAAATGCGACCATACAACAAGTCTACACTATCCAAAGCAACCCATAATTGTTACTAGCATAATACCACCTTTTCTAGCCATGCCCATTGATATAGTGCCTTGACCACACATGGAGGAGATGAGGAAACAAGATATCTTTTCATGCATGCTCATGGTGGGGAATAGAGAAATCTACCACTAAAAATAGCCACAACATCTCCCTTGCATGCCGCGATTGTCACAAAAATTGCCTCCATTTATCCAAAAATCACACACCAAATTGATTTACAAATTTCTAGCTTTTTCTTTAACATTTCACATTAAAAAGCATATTTGAATCCAAACATACTAAGTTTTCAGTGTCCAAACCCCAGATCTTGGTCCTAATGCCCGAATTTAATATTTCAACAAAAACTTGGTATAAGGTTCAAAAAGGCCCAATTATTTAAATGTGCACTTTTTACATGCACATTAAATATTTAATTAATATTTGGCTATCAAGTATTGAATCTCTACCGTTGATGGATTTACCTATGTCCTGCATAACTTACACAATAACTTGCTTGCCCAAAGAGCTAGGATTTAATAACATGTTAATTCCTAGTGTGTGCACTACCTAAACAAGGAACAGGATCTCGATAGAGCATAAAGCTCATTTTCTTTCTAGGGAGACAAGTCTACAAGCAAATAATTTTTTTAGCTTTAAGGCAATGTTTTCTACCTATATCCCTTTACCAAAAGGCTACTTTTGTTTGTATCACATGTGAACAAGAGAGCTAACCAAATATAGGATAAAAGTTTTTGGGTTGAGTTTTTATGAAAAGCACAATGTGGTAATAATGTCATTTTAAGAAGTTGATAAATGTCAAGGCCAAACTACCCATGCAAAGCGCATACTTAAGGGTAGTGTTCACTTAGGTATAAATTATATGATTTGAAAACTAGTAGGAAATTGCAATTTGCTTACTTTTATTCTTGTTGTTATAAAGTACATGCCATGGCTTGAAATGGTGTTCAAATGTGTAATTAGTTACCATGTTGCAAAGAATCTCCATGGTTCAATTGACCATTGTTAATTATTTTGTATTGTTGCTACCCTCTTGACATGCTTATTCTATATGTGCATTTTTCAAGCATAGCCAAACCCACTTTTAGGGATGTTCATCTATCTACTTGATTTTACAAGTGTGGAAAAGTTAGCTCCTTTATGTGATAGCCACTTATAAAATAATATTCAAAAAAGGAGTGTCTATTGAAATTTTCCTTTATATGTCAAAGATGCGCCTTCTACCCATTGAGTCCTCTATCATACTTTTGTTTATGTGTATATTGATAGTAATATATAACTTTTGCTAGGGTTTAGACATTTACTTAAAGAATATCTTCAATAAATCAATGAGTAGTTGAGTGTTAGTTGGATAACCTTTTGTCATGAATTGTTGATATTTAAGTAGGTTGTACACTTAAAACTTGGCTTTTTCATGATATGTCTTATAATATCAACATACTTATGATGCTATTAGGATGTTTACTCACTTGCTTTAGAGACATTCTATGCAAAGTCTTTATATTTTAACCATAATGTCTTGAATTGATGTAATGGCTATGGTGCTCATGTGGTGGGTAACCATCTTATGTCTCAAACAACCACATTTGGACTTTAGAAAAACTAGATCCTTTCATGATCCCATCAAGTATTCCCACTATAGCGTACTCACTACAAATATGAGCATGTAACTACCACTTAATATGACGTGAGAAAGAATGAAATTGCCACAAGATTGCTTAGTAATCTTAAATAATAAACAATAAATGCTTGGGATAGACTTAGTTTCCCATCTAGCATTAGAAAGAATATACTATTAATAAAAATTATAAATATATGTAAAATGAAATCTTACACAAGTGTATCTCATTAGCCTCAATTATTCTTCGATGTGTTGTTTAAAAGTGTAATGATCTAGAAATTGCATAAGATCCTCATTGGTACTTGATTAGGAAATTGATCATGTGAATTCTAATGGTTTAAAATATGTTTGCATGCAGGTGTATTTTGCATCAACAACATATGTAGTAACAACATTAGATAGCGGATCAGGAATCGCCCAAATATCAAGTGAACGCTTTGATAATCTTGCAACAAATGAAAGTGATGGACATGTACCAGTAGTAGGGAAACCTTTAGATATCCACCTTGGTTGTGGTTGCCCTCCATCGACACAATACAAGTCTTTGATCACCTATTCCGTGCAATATGGGGATATTGTTGCAGACATAGCCAACAGGTTTCAATCAATTGTTGATGCAATCGTACAGTTCAATAACCTACAAAATAGTAGTCAAATACAAGTGGGACAAGTCATATTTGTACCATCAACCATTGCACCCAGTAAGTTGACTTTTTTTGAAAATTACATATCTACTAACAATGTTGAAATTAGGAACAATAAGACTTAATTGTGAAATTATTGAACCTTCTCCTTGTAGTGCAAAAAGTTAATGGTTTATAGGAGATTCATGCAGTAATTTTTCTTTTGAGAAAGTAAGGACTTTTACAAAGAACAATTGAAAATGATACTTGAAAAAATAATTATCTGAACCATACATTCTAAAGAGACAATCTTATGAATGTAAAACCTATTGAACTAAGCTTCTTGCAAAAATTGTCCAACTACATGCCACGAACGCCTCTTGCTATTAAAAAAGTCATAACAATGTGCACACGTATGCAAGCTTACAAACTAATACTTGCCTTTGCGAGTTTTTTTATTTTTTGTACTTGCTCTTCATATTTTCCATTGATGCATAAAATTGCTTTATGGGGCCTAAAAGACAAACAAGCATCCACGAATTCAAAGGATTAAATGTCTCTAACAAAAAGGTTGTACACTTTATTATGTTGACAATAAGCAAGGCTCTTCAACAACGATATTCTTTGATTTCCTTCTTGCCCATTTTTTAATTTCATGCATCTCTTTTTACTATTACACATGTTAGATGCTTATAAACTAGTCTCCTCATCAATGGACCAGAAAATAGGGTGGCCTGACCCATAGAATCCATGCTGACCCCCACCACAAAATAGACAAAGTGAAAGCATATGATAAACCAAAGTAACATTACCAAAATAAACATCAACACTGCACTAGAGTAACATTACAACACTACACATAACTCAATGCTTGCCCATGCATGTATGTAGCCTAAAACCCTTGGATGTGGGAGGATAGCCAAAGAATTGTACTGCTGACCTATCCTGTTAGTCAATATGCCATGAACTAGGTAAGGGCTACACGATTAGTCCTAGAGAGATTTAAGGGCTACCCTTCCACAACATGAGAATGTGAAAGGAGTGGCCCTTGCTAGGGGTCGTTAGAGATGTTTACCTCCTATGAAGAGCCTCTCACTTAAATATTGATCCTCTTTCTTTAGAACTTTTTATTTTTATAAATTAGTGAGATATTGTGTTGGCTTAAAGAGGCAAATGTAATAGCATTGATTATATTTGTCACCTAGGAACTTGCATGGTAGCTCATAAGAATAAACTATTCCTTTCTTATCTCAAGGCTTGTGCCATCCAAAGGAAGCCAAGACATTGAGGCTAATTTGAACTCCATACTTAGAAACCTACCAAGTACCTTGCCTAGGGTGGTTACCTTTTGGTATAATTATTTAAACCTAGTTCTTTTTATATTTTTTAACATAGATATTATCACATTTTTTCTTTTCTTCGAAAGGCCTCAAACATGGTGGACTTATCAAAATTTGATATTATGCCTAATTAGGCTCTGCTGGGGGTTAAGGCACATGTGCCTAACTGCTCTGTATTCATTACACTAATAATACCCACACACCTATACACTTTAGGTGGCAGGCACCCATCACTGTCACTTTATTCTTTTATTTTAGTGACATTTGAATAAGGGAAGGCTGATCACACATTGTGACTATTGGAGTTCCAACATCCTTTGTCTCTTTCTCTCTTGTGTCTTCTACCATAGCTCTTGCTTCTGCTCGCGTACTTCCACTCAGGGCTTCTCCCTTCAATTGGTGTCAGAGCCACCATTGAGAAGCTTCACCCACCATTACTTTAGCCCGTGACAATACCTACAACTCACTGTTTCAAGGCAATCATAGTTTTCCCTTCTCAAGATATGCTATGATCTTAGCTTGCTCTAGGGTGGTTTCAACTTACATTAGAACCTTTTGAGGGTCATATTCACCATTGGTTGAGCCCAACCCAACTAGCAAACACTCTAGCAATTAGGCATAGCTTGCATGTTTTTTCAGTGCCCTGTTGTATACTTCGAGCAGCTGCACACTCTCTTGTGTAGCCTTCAATACTTGGACAACACTCTTGGGCATTAGATAAAGCCTCCCAACATTGGTTGGCATTGATCTTTGAGTTTATCAACTTCAGTTTGTGGCTTGATACTCAAGAGAGCTTGTTGTCATAAAATAGGGACAGTCGTATCTTTATTGTTTGAAGCTTGTACATGCTTTTCGAGATGCTCATTTGATGCTAAACACTTGGGAGATGCTTGGTACATGTGTTGAGATTCTTGGCACATGTATTGAGATGTACAATCATTTGAGTGTTGTAATAATAGGGCAGCACACCATGTTATTAGTATCCTCATATACCTCTTGCTCTCAAATGCTATTCCAACACTCTTTTGGATGCATTGATGTCTAAAATGGATGCTACATACTTGATCATGCCCATTCAGAGCTCTTGAGCTATGATTTGGGCTTGGTTACATCACCATTGGTTGTAATTTATGCTATTGGGTACTACTTTGGATGCTATAATAAGAGGTTGAAGAAGATATTGTGTCTTATGCTCTTGGATGTGTGTCACATGTAGCTTGGATGTATGGATGCTACACACATGATGCACTAAGTTGTTTTGCTCATTTGGCATTCATTTTCTGTTCCAATGAGAGCTTTCATGCATTTTGGATGTTGAATAAAGCTTTAAGCACTCGCAATTGAGCGTGACCTTACTTTCATCAAGACCATGGAACACTTACTTCGTGTAAATGCTCTCTTAATATATATTGGATGCAGTTACCCTACTGTGGGCTAATTTGACCACTTACTTTGGACCTAGTACTTATGTTTGTCAGTGTGTTGTTAGTGACACTTATATGCTTCTAGGTTATGTATTGAGCTTTGCTCAGTGGGTTATGCATTATTTGGTAGTTCTCTTCTTTCACCCCAAGATCTACTATGTGCATGATGTCTATGCCTATCCCATGTATGGCTACTGGCACACTATATTTGCGACAATTTTTTGTGTCAGTCATTCCTAGTCTTTCTTTCTTAGTTGCTCACAATTGGTTATTTGCGTATTACTATAGTTTATTACAACAACATGTCATTTTAGTTGTATGCATTCTATCTGAGGGTGGTCACTTGGATTTGACCATTGCTTGATTACACTTTGTGGATATCTTACCATTTTGGTAGTTCCTCTTGCTTAGCCCTTGATTTGGTTGTGATTTTGGGGTCGTTTATAGTCATTTACAATGGCTTGTTTGCACCATATTGTGCCTTCATTTCTTTCATTACAGCTGGTGGATCGAATGCCAATGCTATCTTCAATATTAACAAGTTGAATGGTACGAATTATAGCTATTGAAAGGCACAAATACAATAGGTTTTAGTGTAGAAATTGCAAATTAAGCCATTGAGACATGAGGTTATAAAGCTCAAATGCTTTGATGTAGAGAATTAGGCTAAATTGGAGGAGTTATGTAAATCTACAATCATTTTGTCACTCTCTAAGTAGGTCTCCTATAATGTTGTCTCCAAAGGGTAGACCACTGCTGGCAATTATGGGGTGAAATTCGTAATGTCTATGATAAGTAGAGCCTTACCTCTAAAATTTATTGGTTGAAGCAACTCATAGACCTTTGTATGAAGGAAGGGACTTCCATGTTTGCTCACTTAAATGAGTTTTATTCTATTTTCGGTCAGTTGTCTTTGCAGGGGATTGAATTTAAGGACAATCTTCCTCCCCTATTCTTATTGATCATATTGCTTGTGTCATGGGACACATTCTGTATTGCTATGTGTGCAAATATGCTTGGTGATGGGCTGAATTTGTAGGATGTCAAGGGTGCACTCTTGAATGAAGAGGTCAATAGAAAGAATGTAGATGCTTCTTGCACCTCTCATGCTTTGATAGTCAGTGATCGCCCTGGAAGAGACTCTCAGAAGTCTCATTCCTCAATCACATGAATAGTCTTGCAATAAGACCCATGGTCGCAAGTCCGCAGTAACTTGTTATTATTATAAGAAGTAGGGTCATATTTGGTCTTAGTGCTATAAAATGCATAATTACAAGCATAAGGAAAAGGGAAAGGGTAAAGCACAAGAAAAGAATGATGATTATAACATTGTCTGTAGAAGCAAGTCCAATGTCAAGATTGAAGAGATTAATGTTGTGTAGACTGATCTAATAATGACTACATACTTGCAACTTCTTCTCTTAATGTTTCATAGTTTACTTATGCATTGTCCACTTATGCTGTGTTAGTTGATTGATTCAAGGAATTCATTTCATGTTACCCCTCATCAAGGATGGTTCCACTCCTACCATAGCACAACAAGATTTGTCAAATTGGGTAATGACTTAGCATTATATATTGTTGGTATTAGAGATGTCCAACTACAATTTGCTTTAGGCAATATGTTTACCTTGCATGATGTACACCATGTTTCTGCTTTGATTAAAAGCCTGCTCTCAACTGGACAATTGGATGATGCAAGTTATGTTGTATATTCTTGTGATTCCTCATGGAAGCTTACACGTGGGAATCTTGTCTTAGCACAAGATGCCAAGTTTGGTACTCTTTATCCCTTACTTCTATCTGGGTCTATCGACCATGTTTTAGTAGTGGCTGAAGTACCACATGTATTGTTATGGCATCGTCACCTTGGGCACCTATCATTAAAGGGAATGAAAATGGATACCCGATTGCAATATCTTCTGCCCCTTGACTATACATGTTTTGATTCTTATGATCATTGTCTTTATGGTAGGCAGACCTATAGTTTACATAAGAAGTCCGGCATTATGCACACGGGTGACCCTCTAGCTCTTGTTCTTCATTCTAATTTTTGTGGACCTATGCCTTGCAAGTCCTTAAGTGGTGCAATGTGGTTTGTTACTTTCATGGATGATTACTCACATAAGATCAGGGTATATCCCATAAAGCAGAAGTCAAAAGTCTTGGCTACATTTCACTATTGGCTTGCTTTTGTTGAGAATTAGTCTAGGTATAGGTTGAACTGCCTACAATCTAACAATGGAGGCAAGTATGTATCTAAAGCCTTTGAGTAATTTTGTGATGAGAGGGGTATTAAGTGTCACTTGACCATGTACACCCCACCATAGAATGGTATGACTGAGTGTATGAATATGACAATTTAGGAGTGAGTCGTAATGAGCTAGATCTTAAGTCTGTGAAATGCATCTTTCTTAGTTATGGGGATGTAGGTGAGATGGGCTATCGCTTATGGGATCCGTAGGCTCAAAAGGTCATTTGCAACCATGAGGTTTTTTCCCGTGAAGAGAAAATACATAAGTAGCCTAAGTAGGTCATGGAGGTACACATGGTGATATTTTAGAAGGAGTCTCTTGTTATTGTATAGCCAACTAGACAGCTTGCAACAACTAATGCTCTAGTGGCCCAGGACTCTAATGTTAGATAGGATATATAGGCCCCACATCCTGTTTTGCGATAGCCTACTAGAGATAGACGTCAGTCTGATCAATTTGCACCCTTTATAGATTATATTATGGTGAAAGATTTCGGCGAGCCTCTTACCTATGATGAGGCCATATGTAAAGGTGATAGTCACTCTTGGGAGAGGGCCATGCAATCAAAGTATGACTCACTACAGAAAAATCATACGTGGGACTTGGTTCCTTTGCCTAGTGAAAAGTGTACTTTGCCATGCAAGGGGATGTTCAAGTTGAAAAGTACCCCTAGATACCCCAAGCTAGCTTATGAGGCTAGATTGGTCGCTAAAGGTTTTAAGCAAGAGCATAGTATTGACTTTGATGAAGTCTTCTCTCTTGTAGTCAAGATGACAATGCTTAGTTGTTTTGATCTTGGTTGGACAGCTAGCTCTAAACCTCTATCATGTGGATATCAAGATGGCTTTCTTACACGAGGACTTTCATGATGAGTTTTGTATACAACAACCTAAGGGCTTTGAGAAAAAAGGCCAGGAACACCTAGTGTGCCAATTGAGAGAGAGCCTTTATAGCCTTAAGCAAGTACCTAGGAAATGGTACCACAAGTTAGATACTTTCAAGCATTAACAGAGATATACCCATAGTGACATGGATTTGTGTTTATATATATAAAGAAGGCCTGTGATGGCAACCTTATGATTTTGGTACTCTATGTGGATAATATATTGATTACTGGGAGTGCTCATGATGAGCTCGATGCCTTGAAAAGTTAGCTTAAGAAGACCTTTGAGATGAAGGACATGGGACATGCCTCACATATTCTTGGGATGTGCATCACACTTGATCGCTCTAAGGGGCTCCTTTACTTGTCATAGAAGGAGTACATCCAAAAGGCCCTTAAGCAGCTTCATATGCATGATGTTAAGCATATTGGTTGTCCCTTACCTTCTCATGTGAAGGTTAATCATGCCAATTGTCTGTAGTCTGATGAGCAGAAGGATGGGATGGCCAAGATTTCTTATGCCTGTACAATGGGGAGTTTGATGTAATAGCCACTTGTCCTCACATAGAATTTGCAATGGGAGT
This sequence comes from Lygodium microphyllum, assembly GCF_053477565.2. Lineage (NCBI taxonomy): Eukaryota > Viridiplantae > Streptophyta > Polypodiopsida > Schizaeales > Lygodiaceae > Lygodium > Lygodium microphyllum. The sequence goes on along the minus strand of NC_141161.1, from coordinate 13,365,668 downwards.
TGTGGCTCTGAGAGATAGAGAGAGAGAGAGAGAGAGAGGCTGATGATGACGACAACATCGAAGGAGGAAGATGATGGAGTTGGAGTGTGCACCTACTAAGGAAGGAGGAAAAATGATAATGCAATTGATTGCCAAGAAATGGCTATAAATAGGCAATAACCCCAAAAACTGGTCGACCTGAAATTTGAGGCAAAAAATACTAGCATTTAATGCTGGTAAAAATGCCATGAATGCTCACAAAAATCTTGAAAAGGGTGGACAATGTCCGGCAGGTTGAAGGATTCAAAAATTGCCCCTGGAAATGCACATAAAATATCGACTTGAGGAGAAAATGTACTAAAATGCAATAAACTGAGTGCTCTAGAATGAGCTACCTCCTCCGTCAAAACAAGTGATAGACAAGTCAGAGCTCCTAAGGTCCCCGTCTGACTCAGATTGAGGCTCATAGGCAAGAGATGACAAGGCATGTCAAACATGACTGCTAACACCCCCCTCTCAGATATTGGATGTGGTAGAAGGCCAAGGGAGAAACGGATCTTGGGGAGGCAAGAGGAATGCCAATGTCAATGAAGTCCGTCGATGAAGATTGCCGATGCAGAAGCTCCTCATGATCTTGAAAACCCCCCTCTAAAACACTAGGGGCCAGGAAATCCACAACCGCATCACCGAGATCGTCCCCCTTTGAAAGGGATGGGGGGTACGAGGGAACCACTGGAGGAGAGAGTGGGGGATGGGAAGGAACCCATGGAAAAGAGGGTGCACAAGTGGGAATAGGTGTAGCAATAGACAACTGCCTCACAGGACCCTGCATAAGAGAAGGGGAATGGAGGTTGTAAAGCCCACTCTCCTGTTGACCTGTCGCGATAACAGCCCCTGTAGAAGAATCCTCGATACAAACAACGTGCTCAATGAAGACAACCCGAATACTAAGCCTAATAAGGCCATAGACTGAGAGGAGTGGAAAGCCCAAGTCTGGAACATAAAGAGCCTGGGAAAGGGAGCTCGATGTGTAGTCGGGAAATAAAGGCAAAGTGCGGACACCACAAAGAGGCATTGAAACATTGACCCTCAGAAGGGCATAGATCCTACAACAAATCACGTCGAGGAGTCATATGACTAGAAGCTCCACTATCAACTAGCCAAGGTCTCTCAAAAGATGAGGCAACCAGTGAAGAAGGCTCCTCTAAGTCAACAATATGAAGGAACACTGACTCATGGGTAACCGTTGGAGTAGAGGTAGAAGGCTCGGATGTTTTAGCTCCATCCTTCGCTCCCGGACAAAGGTGAGGGTACTTCTTTCAAGTTTTCTCCTCTGGATGTGTCCCCTTCCCATAGTATGGGCATTTAGGCTTCTTTGAGTTGGAGTTAGAACTTGAAGAACTCTCTTGTCTTTTAGCCTGTGACTTCCCTTTCTTCTGTGTCCCCCCTCCCGAACCAACAACAAAAGCTTTGATGGAGGTGGATCCACTAGCTACCTCTTTGGCACGCTCGCCATGCTCCAAAACAAGCGGGGCAAGCTCCTCCCATAGAAGCTTCTCACAGGTCCTCAATATAAGAAGGCTGGTGTAGAAGACATCAAAACAGGGAGATGGCAACTGAGTCAAAAGAATCATGGCCATATCCTCAGAAGAGATCATCTTGCCAAGGGACGCAAGCTCACCCCTCATGTCCTCGATATGATCCTTCATGGAAGAAGAACCATCAACATCGAGCATCTGTAATTTCTTCTTCAGAGTAATCCTATGGGAAAATGTATTTTGATGGTACAAAGAAGCAAGCTTTGTCCACACTTCTGCTACTTTTCGCAACCTGCACACATGCACCAGGACAAAATCCTGTAAGCTCATAAAGAGGAAAGATAGAGCTCTTGAGTTGAGCCGATCCCATAAGGCCGCACGATCCATCGATGATCCAACGGTGGGATCCTCCACTGGACGGGGAATAGGGTGGGTAACAAACTCCCAAAGATAGAAGGTATCAAGGATACACTCCACCTTACACAACCAAAGTAAGTAGTTGGAACCATCAAGCCGGTCTTCTTTGGGCAAAGAAGGGAGTGAAGGCACCTGTATAGAGGGTGCCATGGAAGGCATATGAAGGTCAGCAGAACAAGACTTTTGTGAAACATGGAGAGAACGGGGAATAGAGGGATCTCGTACAAATGGGCTAGGTGACCTCCGGTCATCGCGTGAACTAGCACAAAAGTCTCTCCATCTCTTAGAGGAAGGAATAGAGACCTCATCCTGTGAATTAGCAAATAATTGGTGATAAGAAATATTTGTATATATTTGCAATCACCAAACAATCTGCAACCAACAGACAGTCAAGATGGAGCCGCCTATGTCTCAGAAAAGACCCAGAATATGCTGTCACTTGCAAGAGGAGAGAGAAAATGGTGCCGCATGGAGAGAAAAAACTGACGTCTATCCTCTAGATGATGACACCTTCTCCTCTGCTGATGTGGATGACCTCCTATTGGCTGCGTTTGATGCAAATGCAGGCTACAAACACCTAGAAAACAATTGCCTACTCCTCTTGATGCTGCAAAACAGCAAAACACAAGTATGGAAGGCTACGTTTCAGCCTAGATAGCACCAGCAAGGGTTGGAAAGGATGGAAGAAGGGCTACACTTGATGGTGTCCTCCTCTGCAATGGAAGCTCTCCTTTGTGCTCTTAGTTAGGCTCTGATACCATGTGAGAGTGCGCAACAGAAGAAGAAACACGAACATTAAGGGAGGGAGGGAGGAAGAGAGAGAGAGAGAGAGAGAGAGAGAGAGAGAGAGAGAGAGAGAGAGAGAGAGAGAGAGAGAGAGAGAGAGAGAGAGAGAGAGAGAGAGAGAGAGAGCAAAAAATGAAGGAAGAAATACTGCATTGACGAAAATGAATGTTGAATACAAAGCTATGGACCGATCAGTCCCTGCACATAGCAGCTCGGAGCGTTAGTGAGGGCACCAGATCATGCTGATGATGACGGCAGCACCGAAGCACCAAAGACGGAGGATGATGACGGAGTTGGAGTAGGACTATCCACTACAAAAGAAAAGTATATTGTATCCACTAAGGCTTGCAAGGAGGCTCTCTGGTTAGACCGTTTGGTCGCAGACCTTGGTATTACTAATACCTTGCATTTGAATTCTATGAGTGCTATACAATTAGCCAAGAATCTGATCTTCCATACTACATGAAGAAAAAGCACATTGAGACACATTACCACTTTATCCAATAGGTCATCAAGGACAAGTCCATTGAGCTTGTCAAGATTTCGATTGACCAAAATCTTATAGATTTTCTCACTGAAAGTCTCTTAACTGAGCATTTTGCCTTCCTTAGGAAGCTATTGGCCATTGGATGAAATGACGTATTTCCTCATCCTATTGTACTTTATGTATATTTGTACTTTGTCACTTTTTTATTCTTCTCTCCTCACTAGGGGTACATCCTCTTTAAGTGGGAGGTTGTTGGGGGTAAAGGCGCTTGTGCCTAACCACTCGTGTATTCAATATACTGATAGTTTCTGCACACCTATACTCTATAAGTGGCAGGCACCCACCATCACTGCCACTACATTCTTTATTATTTCAATGACATTTGAATAAGGAAAGGATGGCTACATATTATGACTATTGGAGTTCCCACATCCTGTGTCTCTTGCTCTTGCTCTCTTGCTTCTTCTACCATAGCTTTTTCTTCCACTTAGGGCTTCTCCCTTCAAGCTCTCATATCAAGCTTGGAAAATACTAGGCTCCACTAGGAATAGCCTCGTATAATGCCTACCCCAAGATGGATAACTACACAAGGATAGGATATCATGGCCCCCATCCCTCTAAGGCAATATGAGTCTTAAACCAAGGCCTTCAAGCTACAAATTACCCTTATCTAACCCTTGCAAATAAAAATAGACAATAGAATATGACTTGAGGAAAAATAGGGAAAGGGGATGAGTATACTTGATTGGAAGTTGTATTGTCACTCTCCTCAAGCATCATACCATTGAATCACTCATGAAGAGTGATTCAAATTAAAGGTCTCTAAAACCTACTATTTCATTAAAGAAAACATTTTAGTACCACATGCTCTGAAAGGCATATCCATGGTTCCACCAAACTATTTTTCCTTAGTGGCAGTGTTGCTCTAGGATGGGTGCTCATTATTTCATTTCGAAATCAATCCCTTTGTTCGATTGGTCATTTCTATAAAACAAAACTACTAACCTTCATAAGTCCACATTTATTCAAAACCAAGACACTTTCATTGTAATGGGATTAATTACCCCATAAAACCATCATAGTTTCCTTGTAAGTTTGGCCTACAATGTCAAGCACCTACCAGGATATCAAAGTATATAGGGTCATAGAGCCATTTTTCCCTAGATGAACTATTTTATAGGGCCTACCCCACTTGGGCTTGAGCTTTTGAAGGACCACAACACAATATAAAACCAATTGAACCTCCTTATGGCTAAATTTCTTAGCTCGAATATCATGGAGTGCCTTTATGCAATTCTTTGCACCCTCTTTGTATAATGAGGCTTGCCATCGTATCTTGTTGAGGTATGCCAAAGAGGTGAGACTCTTGGCTTAAGCTTCACCATCCCCTAGAGAATGGTTTAACCCAAAACAAATTGCAGGCAACATAGTCTCTAGGTATAATATGCATTTCTCACTATAAAACCAATTTAAATAGTGTATAATTTGTAGCTAATTTGAAAGAAGTATTGTAGGACCAAACATCCAATATAAAATTCTTATCATGACATGGTCTTGGATAAGATACAAACTGTCAACTTACTAGTAGTCTCCACTTGATAGTTAGCATGCTTATAATCTTATTCAAAATATAAGTGCGTCTATCTATTACCAACTCCTAAGGGTGACCAAATTGGCAAAACAGTTTGCTCCATCAATAAAGTTGGCCATTTCCTTGCATTATCTTTTCAAGTCTAGCCCAAGTCTCTAACCACTTCATAAAGTAGTCTCTAGCTATAATGATGAACCATTTACATGCAAAAAACAATGGGTGATTTGGTCTCACAAGATCTATACCCAATTTGTCAAATGATAGGGCCACTACGATTTTCACAAGGGTCACACCTCTGACAGATGTTGCATCGCTTCTTAAGTGAGCACTTCGTAAAAACTTGTTGGCCATCAATAGCCAAGATGTAAGGCTTTTTTGAGTAGTGAAACAACCATCAAATGGCCACCACACATTAAGTCATGGCATTCCTCCAAAATGAGGGGAACCTCATGAAGGACTATACACATGCAAATAAACACCATCCACTCCCTTTCGATATAAGCTCATTTCTAATAAGGAAAAGTTTATAGCTTATTATTGATCTTGTGATGTTAAGTTTTGATAAAAATGAGGCTGCATCCCCCATCAATAAATAATGAGTAATTGATGCATATCTCAATGAAATAGAAGATGCATCAACATTGTACTTCATAAAATTTGCTAGGATCAAGAATCTCCTTCTTAGTCTCCCCAAAATGAATCAAGCACTTCACAATAAGGTACAAATTTAGTAGTTTACTTCCTATTTCATAATCAAAATCTTGAATGGAGATGAGCCACCTAGCTAAATGGTCGAAGGATTGATAAATATTCAATAGAAGGTGTAATCAATCCACCGTAGTAACGAAAATAACCTTCTTGTAAAGGATATAATTCCAAAAGTTCTTAATGGAAAAACCATCACTGAGCATAGTTTTTTAATGTAACTATATTGAAGCTTAGATGCATCCAACTTTTGACTTGCAAATACAATCAAGTGGTACATTTATGCCTCCCAAATTTAGAGCATAGCTTACATTGTGTACTGCAACAACTAAAAAGATGTGGAATACTACATTTCTTTTGGGTGCTTTGAGGATTGGTGTCTTTGACATTTTATCTTAGCATCCTCAAAGGCCACTTTTTGAATAGATGGTTGTACGATAGTGAATTGATAAAAGGAGATGACCATTTGGCCAATGCATTAATGAAGTGTTGATAACACCCCATTGATGAATAAAACTATGTGGCGAGAAATTGGACAAGGGAGGAAAGCCCAAAATCTAGTTAAAATTTAATGCAGTATAAGTAGAGCTTTGAACTTGATATTTGCAAAGAAGACTTGGAAATTTGAGAATTTAGTTGGTTAGAGATAGAATGAATGGGCACATAGTTTCCTTGCACCTGTAATGCCTTGGAATATGACAAAATTCACGCCCTCTTCCTCAATATAGATTACTTTATTGTTGGTATGCTTTGTGCTTCATATTTCGTTCATTGTAGCACTTGTGGGCAAGGGTGCTCAAGAAAGAAAACATCTTACTTCTAGCAAAAATATGAAGGTTTTTGTGTTGTGTGAAACAAGCATCCCAATTCCTTCATGTTTAGCATTGGGATGGATCTTTTGTGCATATATAGTATGTAAGCATTGTTGTTATACTTTCAAGCAAATTAGGTGATTTTGCTTGATAATGCTTCTAAAAGAAAAAGAAAGAGAAGTGATATTAAGGATAGGATGAATCTTGTATAATTGTTATGATCTATGATATATGCATGCAGGTGTCATTTTATGTCAAAGTGATCTTTCATTTCTTTGCATGAGCACATGAGCATATAAGAGAGAGAGAGAGAGAGAGAGAGAGAGAGAGAGAGAGAGAGAGAGAGAGAGAGAGAGAGAGAGAGAGAGAGAGAGAGAGAGAGAGAGAGAGTATCAATACTTACTGGTCATCTTAATATTAGGCTCTATACATGATCCAAACAAGCCATTAGGAGCGCCAAACCCAGGTTAGCCAATAATCTCATGTTTACAAGCACATATTGAAAGACCATGAAAGAGAAAATTACAATAATGCATCTAGCCTTGGGGAAATTCCTAAAATGCTCATTATTTTTTTCCCTTATGGAAAACCAGTTGAAGCTTTGCTTGCCGATCTAAAGTTAATTTGAACAAGAGAATCAAAAGATGAAAATGTAATTGCTAACATGGGGAGATTCTTTGCCTTGCATGTAATGTGAATATAAGAAATCAAAATTCTAAAGTTCTCCTTGCTTGTAATTTTAATTTTAAACTAATAAATGGAAACTCTTAAAAAAAAAAAGGCCATTAAATTAAAACTAACTACAGTGCCGAGTAAGAAAGGGCATTACGTGAGCGTGGGGTTTGCTGTGGGGGTCGGGATCTTGCTGGCGATTGTGCTGGCCTTCATCATCATAATCGGTCACGCCATCTCCGTCAGACGCAAGAGGAGGAGAAGACAGGAGGAAGGAGGCCAGGACAGCCATGGCCATCAGAAGAAGGTTGCAAGCGCTGGCTTTGTCGACGTGGAGTCCAACTGTCCGGCCAGCAAGGGCAGTTCCAGCTTCTGGAATGCTTTCTTTCGACGGCCTGGGAGCACTGACAAGACTGCGAAGCGGACCGTTAACATGCCTGGAGGTAATGCCAGTTTTTCCTGAAGATAATCTGGTGCCTACCGTACCTTGTATGTGCAGTTTCTTACATCTCCAGGGATTCATTGGTTTTCAGTGCATATACATATGTTTTTTCTTGAGCTAATCTGGTGCCTATGTGCAATGTTACATCCACATGGATACCTAAGTTCTCAGTGCATGCGTGTATGAACGCCTGTATGTGTGTGCATATGCACGTGCTCTATGTGCATGCGTGTGCGCAGATGCATGGATTACATTTATTACAAAGATTTAGTAGGTTATGGGCACATATCAGTGTACTTGGACATGCATGTGTGCCTGCATGATGCGTTTGTTTCACATTTAATGTTTACTACGTTTTAGGCACATACCAATGTACATATGCATGAGTGTGTATCTACATGAAACATTTGCTTCACATCAAATAGACATACAGATCCTAAATGGAACATTAGTGATTAAAATATACCTCTGTCGGTGTGAAATACAGAGGCTAAGGATGTCTTTGAGTCTGAAAAACCGGTTGTCTTCACATATGAAGAAGTTGTCCAAGCTTCACACAACTTTTCGGACTCGGTCAAATTGGGTGAAGGAGCTTTTGGTGCAGTATATCGGGGGCACCTTCATAATCAAGTATGTGGATACCCTGAAACTCATACATACTTTAAGGATGCAAATGCTTTTGATGTTTGGCTTTGCCTGATTGATTGTGCTTGACTGAGCTAATAGATCTTACCTAAAATGCAAACAGAGCACACAAAGTCCTTGGCTATGAAGGAGTGTAATTGGTTTTGTTGTTATTGATAATGCTTTGAACATCAGTATAGAGCATATTGGAAGTTAGTAGACATTTGGAAAATTTACTGAAGTTTGCTCTAGTAAGCCTGCAGAATGGGGAAAGTAATAGGAATTTTGCACTGAAATTTCCTGCTGATTGATCACACACATTTAGAGTGCTATTGATATGAAGTTCTTCATCAACCTTGCACTTACAACTACCAAGGTCTTAATTCAGACTAGGGTATTCAATGTTTAGAGTGAGAGAGAGAGAATCCTCAACTTTTAAGCTCTCTACTTACTCAAACTCTCAAACCCTCAACATCAACTACGTTGCCCTCAAGCTCTCCACTCCTCTACCCTAGCACCTTTTCTCTATCCTCAAGGCTCAAGCTTTCTACCTCTCAACATTAAAGTTCACTATCCTCAAGCTCTCCACGGAAGTAAAGTCTTTAAGTATTTGAAGTGTATTGTTTGAATTCTCAACATGAAGTGTAGGCCTTAGATTATGTCTTGGATGTAGCATTGGATGTACATTCAAGATTTTTTTAGTTCAATTAGCATCGTACTAACATTGGACAAAACTAATTGGACACTGTTGGATGTGACAAATTTGAGTGTCACAAGCCGAACTTAGCAAAGATTGATGCTTCTAAGGCAATTGAAAATATCCACATTAGGAGCATTGACAGTGTATTTGTTCGTCACTTCATTTGTCCTAGGGATGTTAGGTGGAAGCCTGTTTTCCTCATTTCTGGGTAAGCATTCTTTGTCTTGGGCAGATTGGACATTATTTCAGTCATGGACAACATTTAGTACATTTCCTCTGGCATTTTAGGCATTTTATGCTGATCTGACCTGCATAAAACGCAGGTTGGCCAGTTTCAAGGGTTTATCCTATTTATAGCTCCCTGCCTCTCCACCATCATTTACTCAATTGTTGTGCTTGCCCTCCTCATCATTATTATCATCTCTTACTTTTGTTTGGCACCCTCATTGATGCTTGTGTTGGGGTGGGGCCTGAATGAGAGCAGCCTTGCGTCTTTCAGATTTCTGTCAGTTTCATTCTGTCATTTCACTGCACTCCTCTTGCTTCATTCTTCTCTATTACAATATTCTAATTGTTCCTTTCTGTTGTGCACTGTCATGTGGTATCACTTGCCTCGGTGGGAGATGGAGTTGATCGAAGAGGAGCATTTGTTTGTGGTGAAGCTTGCTAGGTGACATCATTCAAGTGCTGATCAGCTGCATTTCAAAGAAAGGCGGCCCTTTTGTGGCTGTGGTGATCAGATTCAGCCTTCCAAAGTTGCAAATTTTGTCCCAGCCCACCTACCATCCTGTGTTTTGCAGTCATGCACCCTCCACAAGCTGCATTTGTGGCGAAAACTGTGTTTTGGCTGTTCGCCACCTCCTCTGCCTGCATTTTCAGGCTGACATCAACATTTCTACCATAAATCAGTCAGGTGGGCTCTTCTACAGGCTGATGTGCATCATTTTGTAGGTTGCCTATAGCATCCAGCCATTTTCTTCGTTTTTGCAGATATCTTCGAAGAACTTAGATGACAAACTAGTATGATTGGCAAATTGTGTGGGTCGAGATTGCAAGGAATGTTGAAATGATGACCAAGACTGTGAAGACGCCATTCCAATAGCTATGACCGTGAGAATCATTGCAATGATTGCTGAGATTGAGATAGAGATCATGATGTGGATCGATAGGTGGACCGTGATTAGGATCCCTCTCGACCACGTTCATATCATCCTCTCTCTATTTCCTCTTTTGTGACATTGAGTCCATGATTGGCGATTATGGCACCACTTGTGTGGGCATCCATCCTATCCTTTCTCTTTGTTTCTGCAAAGCTGGATGGGATAACCTAGTTGTTGTGGCTGTCCAAAGTCGAGTGTATTCTTGATACTTTTTGACCTTTGGGAGTTTGTCATAATTCCTCATCACTAGTCTATTGTGGATTTGAAGTTGGAGCGACCCGGGACTTGGCGGCTTTATGGGATTGGATCATGTGCTTGTGCATGTAAGACATATTTGCACTGCTCTAGAGGTCTGGATTTGATTGGCTTTCTTATATCAAGTTTAGACATTTGGGCATTGGACGACCCTCGAGTTGAAGCTATGGCTTCTCTTTGTTGTAAATTTCCCTATGATGAAGGATTACATCAACAAGATGGATCCTTGGGGAATATCATGGCTTTAAAATACCTTGTTGTGACATTTTTGTTACATATCTTATCATGGAAGTACAATGTGTACTGGTCTTCTCATCTCTCATATATGAGATACTATCATTTTGAAGAAGCTAGTTCCTATGGTGCTAGAATTGGATTCATCTCACAACCAAACAAATTCTCGTGGAGCCAGTGCACAAAGCCATGCTTTTGTGGCCTTATCATCATGTAAAAGGCAATCCAAGCAGAACAAAGGGAAGAAGACTAAGAAATCAAATTTATTTTTCGACTTTGATACAAATATAGATGGGAATCAAAGGATATCCGAAGTGTCCACACTATGGAAAGACATTGCATCTCAAGGAAAAGTATTGGAAGAAGTGCTCTCATATGTCTAGGCATGAAGGAAGGAGTGGCAATGGAGCTTGCATCTATATCTACCTTTATTTCTACCATTACAACAATGTGTGTTTCTTTACATAATTAAGTGGAGACGTGTTCTTCAATGAGCTTGTCTTCAAAGAGTCCTTGACTTATTGACAATGGTGCTTTGAGTCATATGACACACAAGCAGATTGGCTTGGGAATCTTTGTTCTCGAGAGAGTACCATCACTATTGGTGACATCTTGTTGGTGCCTATTTATAGTATTGGCACCTTGCCTTTGTTTCTTGATCATCCATTTGAGATATCCATAGGAGACTTGGTACCTAGGTTTTTTTGGTTAGTTACTATTCATCCCCTTGTGAACACATACTAGTGTGTAAAAGTTTGTGTCTAGGTTCGAACACCTTTTACACCACTTAGCATTAAATAAGGATCAAAGGTGTAGGTGGATACATCAGCCTATATATTCAGGCCCTAGTAGTTGAACTTTCATCAATCCTTCTATTATCATTAAACAACCACCCCAATTCCCCCCCCTCCCCTGCCCACCAAAAAAAAAAAGACGATCACATTCGCGAGCTCCTCCAATTGACGGTGGTATTAGAGTAGATTCAACTCATCATCTCAGCCATCATTGTCTACACATCTCAACCAGCTGACACTAATATTGGCCTTGCATCTCTAGTATGTTTACCTGCTATTGCTGAAGAAGAAGAGCGGCAGTAGCAACAAAAAAATAAGAACGAGGACACGAGGAAGGAGGAAGAGAAGTAGACCTATAGCAACCACTTGACGGCAGCTTGACATCTATTAGCTTGTAGTTGCCACTTGCAACCTGTCTATGCCTGTTTAAGGCATGCTCAACAAGAAAGCAGAGAATACATAAACACACCATCGGGCTAGAATAAAGAACATAAGCATAAACATATTCTCTGTACACACTTCAGTATCCATAACCAAGAACCTTTCATGATCCCATAATGCAGAAATAGAGATTCATACACGTAAAGAACATGACTCAAACATTGAAAACAACCAACAACGACCATAAAAGCATGGCGTTGTTCATTCCTGTGTATTAGAATCCACACATTGACATCAGGAATACTCACGCCTGCATAATAGAATCAGCTCCTAGCATACAGGTATTTTGTCCCATGACATTTAAAGACGCAATTATATAGGCTAATCTCAAACCACTATATCCATATATGAAAGTAAGAAACTAAGGTCACGTATGGAATTTGAGTCCTAGGGATTTGTGCCCCTAACACCTGGCATAGCCCAGTGGATGACTGGCACAGGCATGACCCGAACCTACAAGCATAAAGTAAGACACTGGATGACATAAAGAACATACTTATACCCTGCCAGAGGCCTTGCGCCCCTTGACAAGCCACATTGAGCAGTAGTGAGTAGAACCCCTCTAGGATACTCAAAGCTCTCTGGTGCAGTTGCATAAGCAGTTCTAAAGTCAATCAAAAAGATAGACAAAATACAAAGATCCAAAAAGAAATAACGGCATGAAACTATGAGCAGCTAGAAAGAAATAGGAACATAGACTATGATGTCTCTGCAAGATGACAATTACACTCCAGAAAACTGACCATCATGTCCAACAGGTATAGCTCCTCTTATCTCCTGAAACTCATCATGCACCTCATGCACTACCTCGTGCACAATGTCACTGCTATCACCGGCATGAAAATGCTTCTCCTGCAACAAAGTAGCAATATAATCCTCATTGCTTCTCTTGGCTTCCAAAGCCACCTGCAATTTAATCTCCAAATCATGACATTTGCCCTCAAGCATAGATATCTTCTTATGCAACTCTTCACTTCCATGACTATCAACCGGCTGCTCGACCCTAAACACATACTTAAACATAGCAAATGGGCGAGAAACCAAAGCATCCAAAGTTTGAGCAACCCTCTGCCATGACTATTTTACTTCCAAAAGCAAAGCATGATGAAGTTCTTCATACTCAGATTTAAGTACTACTGACCCATCCACATCCACATCCAAATTTTGAAGAATCTGCTACTTAAGCTTAACCTTTGTCAAAGGATCAAACCTATTCAGCAACAGCATATAATCAACCTGCAACTGTGCATACATATCCATAAAATTGTGCATACTATTTGAACACTGAGACTTCAATTCTTTGGTCCATCTTTCAAAGACATTCACGAGAATTTTGTTATGCTCTATCTACTGCTGCAATGCTGAAACCTGCCCATGATGCTTAGCAAACAGAGCATCATAATCTTCTGCTTTCTGCCTCAACTGCTGAGCCAAATCCTTAGCCCTCATCCTCTCAGTAGTCAACTAATCTTGCAAACTCAGAACGTGTGCTGCAATACGTGAATGATCTCTTTCATGCTGTCTCAAATAAACCATAATTTTCTGCATCATACTCATGGCATCAGTCATATTAGCAATGCAAGAAATATTAGTATCCAACTTTGTTGAAACGAAAGGAGAATCGGCTACATGCACAGACTCAAAGTCTTTGTGCAAAACTTTCTTAACAGCAGCATGAACATCAACCGAAACCTGTTGTGGCTATTCATCCCCCCTTGGACTCACCTTTGAGCCAAATCTTATCAATCTTTGGCTTCTTTTTCCCCATATTACCTGCAGAGTTTAACCCATCCACCTTAACCTTTGCATCCAAATGCTCCACCTTCTCATCATACATTGGCTTCCCATGATCTTTGACAAAATTCATAGCAACTTGTCTTGCATAAGACTCCTGATAACCTTAGGTGAAGACCTTGGTGTTGATGCCGCTTCTAGCTGCTCTGAGGACTCCTCCTCATGCGGATCATACTCGGTGTCATCATCATCATCCACATGAGCTCTTTTCTTCCTGGATAGTGCTTTGGTAGATGTACGCCGAGTATGTGTCATGACGGCCAATGTAGGTCGACACAGACGAAGATGGAGAGAAAGAAGAAACAACAAAAAAAGAACTCTTCTTCTCCATCTCGAAGCTAAAGTCCAAGTCCTCTATGAGTTTGAACCTCGTCGTGCCGGTTGTCATATCAATATGACACAACTTAGACCACTCCATATAATCACTTCATGTCACACTTGAGTTAACAAACCATGCTAAAATAAAATTAACCTTTGCATAATAAGGTTGCACTAATCTTTTGAGCCTAAATCCATTGATTGCAGACTGCAACACCTTGCCTTGCAAATCTTTAAGCAAAAATGTGCCTTGCCCAACATCCTTAAAGATCACAAATGGGCTTGCATAATGGAGTTTCAGTTTGCCTGGAAACTTACCGAGTCGGGAATTATACACCACAACCCAATCACCTTCCTAAAATTAAACCTGCCTGCAATATTTTTTTGCCTGTTATCTCTCCTGGAAAATGACATCGTGATAATCCTGAATGGGCTTTATGCAAAACTGTTGGTTGCTCGAATTTAGGAACACACCTTCTTAGCACATTATCAACTCCCCTTTTATACAGTGTGTTCAAAATCACTTGAAATGATCTACTCTTCAATGCTAACCTTCTTCTCTGATTTGCTGAAAGGTGTATAGGCATAACTCCTGACTCAGGAAATGCAACATCTGGTCATAATATGAATCAGGGTCAAGCACCTGAACCTCAAAAAGTTCAACATCAGGCAATTGATCATGAATTCCTACTTCAGACTCATCAGTTTGCAATCTACTTAGGTAATCGTCAATGGCATGCTCTTTCCCGGGGGTGTGAATAACCTTGAAATTGAACTCTTGCAGCAATAACATCCATCTACCTGTCAATTGAGGCTTATTAATAAAAAACAATAGTGCTTGATGATCCACATGGAAAACAACTTGATTTTCCAATAAATAATGTCTGAATTTTTGCACTGAGAAGACCATTCCAAGGGCTTCTCTTTTAGTAACAGAATAGTTCTTTTCAGCAGCACTCAATCTTTTGTTTGCATAATAAATTGGTCTGTAGTATGTACCAACCAGGCACTTTGTCCTGCATAAGAACAGCTCCCACCGCCGGATCAGATGCATCAACAAAAACATGGAAAGGCAATTCCCATGCTGGAGGTTGCAAGATTGGAGCCACAACCAATATCTTTTTCAAAACACTGAAGGCTCTCTCTTGATCTTCCCTCCACACAAATTGCATCCCTTTCTTTGTGAGAGTTGTAAGAGGAGAGCAAATATGTGACAAATACCTTAAATACCTGCTATGCCACTTAACTTACCCCACAAACTGCATGATTTCCTGCACATTACTTGGAGCCTTAGCCTTTTGAACAAGTGCAATCTTTCTGGGATCTATACTCATACCCTCTTCAGACAGGATATGACCTAACAACACACCCCTTTTGGCTGCAAACACTAATTTGAAAGGATTTAATGACATGCCAAACGTTCTGCATCTCTGAAAGCATAATCTAAGGTGTTTTAAATGTTCTCGTTTGTTGCCAAAAACACAAAAATCATCAATAAATACTCTCATAAAAGTTGTTAAGTATGGTTCAAATGTTTTATGAGCAGCTCCCTGAAACTTAGGCGGTCCATTTTTCAACCCAAAATTCATAACTGTACTAACATAAGCTCTCCACTCTGTAATAAAAGCTGTCTTATCCATATCTTCTGGATGCATCCTGATTTGATTATGTCCTGATAGAAAACTGTACATCTCATGGCCTGCCACATCATCTAGGAGAGAATCAGTAAAGGAATTAAGAAATGATCAGTAATAGTAGCTGCATTTAATTTCTTGTAATCCACACAAACTCTGATCTTCCCTTTTTTCTTTGGCACTATAACAATAGGGGATAACCAAGTAATCTCATTAACCCATTTGATAAACCCAACTCTCAAAAGCTTGTCAATCTCTTCCTTGACTTGTTTGGCATAGTTAGGATTCATTCTATACCTCTTTTGAACTATAGGCTTAGCATCTTTCTTCAAATTTACCCTATGCTGACACACAGTTGGATCAAATCCTTTCATATTTGTATAATCCCAAGCAAAAATATCTTGAAACTCTTTGCACAACTTAATCAAATCTTGCTTGAAATTGTCTTTAACAAAAATACTGACCTTGATAGGTTTAGGCTCTCCTTCACTATTCAGGTTAACCTCTCGGACCTTATCTTCAACTACTCTTGCAAATCTTCTCATTGTATGCTCATATCTTAGTTCAGCTTGAACAATGGCTTTTTGCCCTTCCTCTTCCAGTACGCGAGAACTGTCCATACCAATTTGCTGTTTTTCAAGTCCTTGTTGTATAAGAGTCTCCAATCTCCGACATTATCAACACAACAAAACTCACCCTGAACTTTAGACCAGCCACTTGAATTTGTTGATTCCGTAAAATACCCAAGGGCTGAAACCTTCTCTAATCTGCCATCCTAACTTGAAATGGAGCGGGCAATAACTCTTCTTGCTTGGTTGACAAATATGTATGTTCAGGGAGTATATTAACTCTTGAACCTCTATCCAATAGGACATCATCATGTTTTCTTCCTGCATACTCAACTTGAATAGTAGGCACTTGGTAATCCACAACTTTTTATTGAGTTGGTATAACTGCCTGACAGTCAAGAACTTCCTGATCTTGAACTATTGTACTTTCAAGGACTTCCTATTGCTTTTGCCTAATCTTTATAAGTTACTTCTCTTTAAATCTTGGTATCAAGTCCAAAATTTGCTCCAAGGTTAAATGCAAATAACACTTTGCTAAAGCTTGAAATAACTCTTTTGAACCTCCTTGCTGTAATTTTCCAGCAACAGTGCTATCAGAAAACTGTTCCTAATCATTAGGAAACTGATTCTGCTGTTCAAGAGCATACTCCTGATATTCAGGAAATTGCTTGTGCAGTTTAGGTTTCTGCACACCTGAATCCCCTACATCATCAACTTGATAAGATTCAATTTTTGTAGCAAGTTTTTGCAACTTTCTAACTTGCTTTCCTATATTTTTCCTTGTCTTCTCTTGTTCCTGCCAATCAAGCTTCACTCCTACTTGGCTTCTAGTTACCGCTAAGACCATTGGTTCCTCTTAACATTCGTGTACTTCAATACAATTAGAACAATCACAGTGAACATGCATTCTTGTAGCATTAGTGTTACTTGACACCTCCTTTGCCTCTTCTTGAACCTTCACTTGGTGAATATTCCTACAGCCAACAGTTCCTGCACCTTCAGGAAATTGCCTTTTCTCATCTTGATCAGGTAACTCTATAAGGAGTGCTGCAACTGGGGCAGGTGGATGCTGTTCATGAGATGCTTCTGCAGGTCTTCTGTCATTGTGGGACCTTGCTACTGGCATTCCTCTCTCAGTCAGATGCTTGGCCCAAAGTTCACAGTTTGGTCCAACAAAGTGTCCTTGACCTCCACAATAGTGGCATGCTTTGGTTTGGGTGGTTTACTGTTGTGCTTGAAAATTTCCCTAAGGCTGTCTTGCCTGCATTTTTCTAGTTCCTCTGACGGGTCGTGGTGGTATAGTGTCAGTAATAATCTGATTCACTGTAGCTGGCTGAATAGGTCTTGGCCTAGGTTGCATTACTAGCATCTGCTGTGCCATCCTAACATTAGGATTATACCAACAAGTCCTAGTTTCACGGCCCTTTCTCTGACAAATTTCTCAATTCTTTTCCTTCTTCTTAGTTTCAGAAAGACCCAAATCTTTCAACTTTTGTTTAATCATCTTATCCAACTTGTTGTCCTTTGACTTCTTCTTATCTTTGTCCTTTACTTTTTTCTTTTTAGTCTTGGCTGAACTTGATTTCTTTTTTTTCTTCTTATGCTTTTTCCTACTAGACTCTTCATCATTAGAGTCGCTGGAATCATCATCTGAATCTGAACTGTCATTGCTGTCCTCATTAGCACTATTTGTATACGAATCTGAATCTAAGTCTTCATCAGAATCTAAATCCGAAGAATCCTCATCCTTACTGGTCTTAGATCTGAAAATACCAAGTCTCCTTTCCACTCTCATAGCTACCCTAATCAATGTATCCAAAGTATCATTTCAACCCATCTCCACATTGGCAATGGGGTTCCTAATCTTACCCCTCAAGCCCTTCATAAAATAAGTGATTTGCATTTCCACTGAAGGTGTATCATCAACATCCAACTTGTTCAATAGATTCTTAAACTTATGGGCATAGTCCTCCACCAACATAGTCTTTTGTTTGATCTTCTTAATCTTCCTAAGAATATCTCTTGGAGTCTTGTCCTTACGGAACCTACCCAAGAATGCTGTTTTTAAAGCATCATATGAATTGAAGGTTGCCATACCATAACTGGCAAACAAATCCATGGCCTTTCCTTGGAAGGTAGTAGCAAACTGCTGTTTTTTAACCTGATTCCCATACATCTGGTTGAATCCTCTAGCTGTCCACCTTGTCTCGAATTGTGCCACATGGTAGTCAGGGTCCTTCCTTTTGCCTAAAAATTTAGATGCTCGAACCTGGTTTGTTTCTTAGGCTTCCTTTGAGGTGGTAAAGGATTAAAATTTAGAACCTGTTGAGTTGGAATTCTAGCGTTCCTCAACAAAATTGTTCTTCCTAGCACTATATGTTGTAGCCTCTCAAATGCCTGCCTAGGAGGAGTATCCTGCTGTTCAAGAGGTAATATTGCCTCATCATTTGACAAACTTGGAGAGTCTGTTGAAGTGGCAGGGGAATGATATGTTGTTGAGGTACCTATTGAGGTACCCCTTGCCACAGAAGTCTGCCCTGCCTCACTAAACTGCTCGTCATCTAGCCTGCCCAAGCCTTCTAATTCACTCCTATCATTCAGCCCTGCAACCTATTGTTGCTGTCTTGCTAAGGCCTCCCTGATTTCCCGAGATCTGCTCTTGGTGAGGATAGGATTGGATAAATAAGGGTAATTGTCTGATATAAAGACTGCCCATAGAAGGCACCTTATCCGGTCTCAATGCCATTAGCATTCCAACAGTCTGATTTAATAACTGTTCATTCCAGATTTGCGCCTTAATCAAGAAATGACTTCCATGAAAATTGGTAATGATTGAATATTAGAGCCCCTTTATTTCTTGAATTGAGATCAGCCACAAACAACGCTTGATTTTTTGAATGACATATAGATATATAATATACAACATAATTGTTCACAGCAATATGCTGTCCTAAAAATTGCAGATCAGATATTTCTTATCTTTGAACTTCATGACTGCCTTTCTTTATGAATATGCCACCCTAAAATCCTGATATGACGGCTTCATCTTGCAACTCTCAAAATGATTAGAGATCTGAAAATTTCAACTTGAATTAGAAGCAAGAACTTCAAATTGGAAGATAAAACCTGCACGATTTGCCTTGAATCCCTAGCATTGAAAATTTTTGAAGAGATCGAATTCTTCAAAAATAAGAACTTCAAATTGTCCTCCTTCAAACAACTTGACTGCAGGATGCGTCTTATGCAGAGATGACGTGATACCTGCCACTTGTAGAAGTGCAAAAAAATGCTTGAAGATGCAAAAACGCCTTGAATTTTTGAAAAATCTTGCTATATTTTCCATAAAAAAAGAAATCATATCTCCCACATCTTCTTGAAAAAGATCGGCTTTCTTTGATCAGCAATTACATAACTGCCAGTACTGTCCTCATTCACAGGCTGAACCTGACAACCATATCCCTTTCTTTCTTCCCAGGCCTGAAGCCTAAATCATGAGAACTTTTTCCATGAAACTGGCCGGATTGCCAAAGTGTTTAAGGCACGCTCAACAAGAAAGCAGAGAATACATAAACACACCATTGGGCTAGCTTAAAGAACATAAGCATAAACATATTCTCTGTACACACTTCAGCATCCATAACCGAAAACCTTTTATGATCCCATAATGCAGAAACAGAGATTCATACACTAAAAGAACACGACTCAAACATTGAAAACAGCCAACAGCGACCATAAAAGCATGGCGCTGTTCATTCTTGTGTATTAGAATCCACACATTGACATCAGGAATACTCACGCCTGCATAACAGAATCAGCTCCTGGCATACAGGTATTCTGTCCCATGACATTTAAAGATGCAATTAGATAGGCTGATCTCAAACCACTATATCCATATATGAAAGTAAGAAACTAAGGTCACTAATGGAATTCGAGTCCTAGGGATTTGTACCCCTAACAGTGCCCGTCAGCTTGGTACCAATTGGTCGCCACGCCAGCATTGCATGCATAATCACACGCCTGTTTGGCAGCTGTGCGTTATCTGTTCGCATGTAATGGATCGTTGTTAGTTGACACTGTGTGAGTGTGCAATGGAAGAGGAACACGGACATGGAGAGAAAAGGAGAAGAGAAAAGACAACAGGAAGAGAAGGGAAATCTGGACTGAATTGGAAATAAATGCTGAATACAATGGATTAGGCTGATGAAGAATGGAAGCATGGGAGACGGAGAGTATGTCAAAGTTGGAGTGTGCACCTGCAGAAGATAGAAGAGAATAAGATGCCCTGCCTGGTGCCTGCTATAGGAAATGATGAAATCTGGCCAACTGCTGCCTGTCTGACCTGCTAATAGCTGTCTGACTGCATCTAATGCAGTCCAATTGGCTGAAAAACTGCCAAAAAATGCTGACACGGCAGGTCTGAGGCTGATCACAGCCATTTGAAGCAAATCAGTGACAAACAGGTGGCATAGCCTTTGGTAGGACATGAGAAATGGCTGCAAACGTGTGAACATACCTGACACTGACTGGAGAGAAAAGGAGAAGAGAAAAGACAGCAGGAGGAGAAGGGAAATCCGGACTGAATCTGAAATAAATGCTGAATACAATGGATCAAGCTGATGAAGAATGGCAGCACCGGAGACGGAGTGTATGTCGAAGTCGGAGTGTGCACCTGCAGAAGATAGAAGAGAATAGGCTGCCCTGGTGCCTACTATAAATAGCAGGAAATGATGAAATCTGGCTGACCTTCTGATAGCTGTCTGACTGCATCTAATGCAGTTTAATTGGCTGGAAAACTGTGAAAAAATGCTGACATGGCAGGTCTGAGGCTGATCACAGCCATTTGGAGCAAATCATTAACAAACATGCAGCACAGCCTTTGGAAGGACATGCGAAATGGCTGCAAACAATGTGTGAACATACTTGACACTGATTGGGGAAAGAAATGCACACAAAACTGAATGAAAAACACAGTCAAAGCTCTAATATCTTGGTTAGACTCTAATGGAGCTCACAACCAAGAGATGACAAACTGACATAATAAAATGGTAGACTAACACCCCCTTTCAGATCTTGGGAGTGTCTACAACCTCATGTGATGAAGCATGGAAGCCTTAGTCAAAGGTTTCGTAAAGAGATTCGTCACATTGTTCTCTGTGGGACAGTAGGACATTACTAACTTGGAATCCACGAACTGCTCTTGTACAATGATACTGAACATCAATGTGCTTTGTGCAAGCATGGAACATAGGGTTCTTCACTAGAGCTAGGGTACTATGGATAAGCATGCGCAGCTGAGTGGGTCTTGTCTGTGGAAAGCCAATATCTGCTAACATTTGATGGAGCCAAACTACAACTTGAGCTGTAGAACAAATGGTGCAGTACTTTGCCTCTGTAGAAAAAGCACCACAATGGGGTGCTTCTTACTACTCTATGAGATAGCTCCCGAACCAAGGGAGAAAGCATAGCCTGTTGAAACCATATCACTTGCCCAATTTGAGTTACTTCATCGAGAAATAGTGGCCCCCTCTTTGTACATGATCCCATAGGATTGAGTCCCTTGTCAATAGCGTAGAACGCGCAAAGTAGCTCTCTAGTGAGTCTGAGTAGGAGTCCTTATAAAAGAAGATAGTAATGTCTCTACAAATGAAATACCCGGGTGAGTGTGAATAAGCTAGATCAATAACAAGGCACTTGTAACGGGTAGCATTTAGGAGGCGATCCTTAGTAGCCAAAAACTTGGACTCTGGGTCCATGGGGCAAGAAGTAGGTCGACATTTGATCATACCAAACTCCAAAAGAAGCTCGAAGCTGTACTTGTGTTGGGAAATGAAGATGCCCTGTGCCATTTGATAGATCTCTAGACCAAGGAAGGAGTGAAGGATTCCTAGGTCCATCGTGTTGAAATCCTACTACAAGATCTCACGAGTCCAATTAATCCCTTGAGTCACTCCATGTGGTAATTAGGTCATTCACATACAACAAGATGACTAAAATACACTCGTCATCTGCAACCTTGTAATAAAGGTTGGGGTCATGATTAGATCGATGGAAGCCATTATTAGAATTTGCCAATTCTATGGGCAGTGGCCAATGTTTTAGTTAGTTGGTTTGTAGTGTAAACACAACTACATTAGTAAGTTGTGTCACCACTTCTAGAGTTAGTTTTGGAGTTAAATTAACTCTGGTTAAGGTAGGAATAGGTCTAAGTTACTTGAGACCTATTGTACTTTCATTCTATCATTCTAGCACTTGTATCTTTTGAGTGTGGAATTGCTGCCTACTCTTGCTCAGTGTCTTGTGTTCACACATACACTCTCTCCCTCCATTTTCAACATTTTTTGCAGCTTTGATAAAAAATGCAAAAACCTTGATTTTTTGAATTCGGGGGGTTTTGAAAATTTTTGCAATTTCTCATCCATCTTGCTTGTCTCATATCCGATTTTGAAGAAATTTCCAATTTCTCAAACATTGTGCCAAGAAATTTGAGGATTTTCGGTTGACTTTCTCAATTTTTAAAGTTTCTCAAAATTTCTTTGAGAAAATTTAGGGCTTTTGCTCGATTCAAGTTCCCATGCATGAATCTTCACCGAAATTGCCAACATTGCGCAATTTCTTCGACATTGGTGTGAGATATTTGGGGCTTTTCAATTTTTGGGCTTCGGCCTACATCACAAGGTGCATTACAGCTGTTGGTTACTATCAACACGTGTGTTGAGGCAAAATTTTTGCAAAGATTGGGAAGGTAAGGCATAAGTTTTTTCAATTTCTTTGAAATTTTGCAAAGAAATTTGGGGCTTTTGCTCGACATGCATTCCAAGGCAAATAACAGGTGGTACAACAACATTAATTTGCTATGACAGTCAGTTTCGACATCAAAATTTGGGGAGATTCAGTAAAATTTGGCGAGACTCAGCATCAAGCTTTTGTAAGCTATATTTTTGGGTACACATTTCAAGGCAAGTGTGATACAACAATGCACGGCTAATTCTAGACCGCCATCAAATAAGGTTGTCCAAGACACAAAAAAATCCAAGCAAAAGGGAAAATGTCATTATTGCAAGAATCGTGGTCATTATATTAATGAATGTAGGAAGCGGTTGGCCAAAGAGAAGAAGGACTCCGGTTTGGCTTTCTACGAGACATCAGCCAGCAAGTCTATTGATAGTGATGCTTTGGTCAACTTTGTGGAGGAGGACTATGCATTTCTTACATGTAGTTTTGATTCTTCGATGGTTGATTTGGTGTTTAATGCTACTAAAACGCAGCACACATTGTATTTTGATAGTGAAGTGTCAAAGCATATCACTTCCAAGAATTGTCTCTTTAACTCTTTGCATACAACCCTTGCTAGGATGAGTGTCACATGTGTGAACAACAACAATTATGATGTATGTGGCATTAGTTCAGTCACGATTACTGTTGCAGATGGTTCAGGTCATCTTTCAGGATAACAAATGCATTGTCAAAGATAGAGAGATGGATTATGCGCTTAGGCTATCTCACACCTTGTATAAGGGTCTCTTTTTTTTGTTGGCTACGTACAATAGATAGTTGCATGATGCTCAAGTAGTTAGTACTTTTTCGCCTGCATCAGAATGTGGAGCTACGGCAATCCTGCTATGAACATATGAGTTTTGGTAGTATGATGACCCTTCAAAGGTGTCAAATGATAGATGCATTGCCTCCAATGGAGACCCCACCTCCATATACATGTGCAGGATGTATTTTGGGCAAAATTGAAAGTTTGCTTTGAAGGATGGTATAGTGTGTTCTGTCCGGAAAATGCAGCTTATTCACTCTAATGTTTGTGGTCCCATGAGGATAGGTGTACTTGGGGGTCATATTTATTTTGTCACCTTTATTGATGACTGCTCTTGGTATACACGGGTGTATGGTTTGAAAGAAAAATCTGACGTGTTCATACATTTTAAACATTTTATTGCAAAGCTTGAGGTTGAAACTAGCTTGAAAGTGCAAACACTTCATACAGGGGGGGAGTACATGTCTCTTGCTTTTGAGACATGTTTGCTTGACCATGGCATTACACATAAAGCCATTGTTAGAATGACACCTCAGCAAAATGGTGTTACTGAAAGAAAAAATTGGACACTTATGGAGCTGACTCATCGTATGTTGAAAAGCAGGGGCTGTCTCATAAGGTTTGGCTAGAAGGCCTTTAGTGTGTCTCATGTATTAAATTATACACCCACTAAAGCATTGAAGATGATCACATTGTTTGAAGCTTGGCGGCATGGTAAGAAACCTAGAGTTGACTACTTTTGGGTGTTTGGATGCACAACCTATGCACATGTTCGAAAAGAGGTTCGTGGAAAGGTTGATGACAAGGTTGTAAAATACATATTTATTGGCTACAGTTCAGAGAGCAAAGCCTATCATTTGTATGATTCACTCACGAAGAAAGTTTTTGTCAGTAGGAAATTGGGATGTCATATTTGTGGAAAATGTTGCATTTCACATGATGAGTTTCAGATGCTAGCCACCCATGACATTGTGATGTCTTTGAGGGTCTTTTGTCTCTTTCTTTGGAGTTTATGCTTGCTGTAAATGGCCTGACATACATAATACAACAAGCTCTTACTGCACCACATTTTTTTGCAAGTAAAATGTGGTTGATTATATTACTCAAAAACTGATTACAACGGAGTGATCATACTCAACAGACTAGCTGGAGCCAATGCAAAGTCACAAATACATAATGTATACAAGCTTCTCAAGGTGGTCTAGGGGAAATGGGGGCAAGAAGCCATGGAGGGGGGGTGTATCGCCACCTGGGGCTGCTTGCCTGCATCATGAAGAACAGGTCCTGGTCGTCCTAGGTGTGCAGGAAGTGAAAACGAAGCTCCTGATGAGCTCGAGACTTGCCTTGCACTTGGTCCCACTGGCCATGGAGGGAGTGGATGATGGAAGTTCAAAGCTCTGCCAAAGTCGCCTGTGCTAAAAGGCTCTCTCCGCCAAAAACCTCCTAACAGCGTGCCTTCCAGATGTGCCATTTAGTAAGACTCCCTACGATCTCCCATACCTCAGAGCGGTCTGTTGTGGGCTCCAGTACCTGGCGGTTGGGTAAAGCCTCCAAGCCGACCATTGTGCAATACCCAGCCTCAATGATGAAAATCGTGTCCTGCATCTTGGCCCCATACAAAAGGTGACGGCCCTGGTTGATTGCATGCTAGTAGAAAGCTCCCCACGAGATACATCCAAGGCTGGATGCCAAACGGCAGAGAATGCAGCATGCTTCTCTCCACATGAGTTGTGCCGCCTTGCACGACTAAAGGCAGTGCTTTGGAGTTTCCAAAAGCTGTTGTGGGCAGCGTTTACACCCTCCATCCTACTGTATTTGAGCTAGCCGACTCCCCATGGCTAGACCTCCATGTGCCAAAAGCCATAGGAAATACGATACCCTCCCCGGTCTCCAGCTGTCCCATAGGTGGCGCCAGAAAGTCCGACGGAAGGCATTCGTGATGCTGTGCTCCGCCCAGTATTTGCTACGCAAAGGTGCCCAATCCATGTCCTTCTGCATCAGTACATGTCTGCCAATCTTGGTTGTGCACTCCAATAACCTTAGTGGCTTCTTGGTGACTGCAGTGGCCGGCTATAGCTACTCTCCAGGGTTCCACTCCAGCTCATCAAGTGGCCTTCTCTTCCATATCCAAAGGCGCCACTCTCGGAACTCCTCCTAGAACACTTACGGGTCTAGACGTCAGGTCTTCCCCTGAAGACCAACCACACGGATCCTTCTTTTAAGGAAGGACAACGATCTCCTCAACTTGCTATTCTTTGTCAAGGACCAAACGCCCTCCCTCCTGCACGGTGAAGAAAGTCCCATAGGGGGCGTTGCCCACTCTACCTGTCACCTGTAGGGGGATATTTGCCGGTGAAAATCTAGTGGCCCATACCTCGCTAGGCTCTACCGGCTCTTGTATCTAGGGTCAAGCCACTCTTGAGGTATCGTTGCGTCAATCTCACTTCTCCTCATCTTAGCTCCTCTTTGACAACTTGACGCCTGCTGCAACACCTCTTGGTGCACCATCATGTACACCTCCTGCCATGTCCTGATGGTACGAGCAGGGCCGACCTCCCAACTAGCCCACTGGATGTGGGGGCGCTTGCCAATCTGTATCCCGTCCTGATCTTTGACCTAGGGGTTCTAGTGGCGGTCTATCTTCTGCTGGCATCTTAGGGGACTTTGAATTAGGGCCTTACAGAGGCCTTGCCACACACAAAGTAGGTTGCGGAGGAAGGAGGATCTGGGGGGCGTGATCTGGGCCATCGTGAAGATCCATCTCAAGGATGGCCTCCAATCTCCACCAAGCCTCGGTTTGCACTCTTGGAGACTCCTACAGTAGGACCTTCCAGGTGTGCCCTCCAGGTGTGAGCTGGCGGACTACTACCTTGCCCAAAAGGGCCAGACTCTATAACTTTGAGTCTATGATCCCAAGCTCTCCCTCAAATCGATGCCAGATGATGGTCGCCCACACCACCTTGGCCTGAGAATCCGTGGAACAGTTCTAGCCCAGGGAAAATTCCGCACTAGGCGGCGAAGTTGACTTGCACAAGATGACGAAAAGCACCAACACGAGGTGATGTACCAAGCCGTGGCTAGGAGGATCAGGTTGACCACCAGGGCTCGACCTGCTAAGGAAAGGCGGGTAGTACTTCAATAAGTCAGCTTCCACCTGATAGAGTCGAGAATTGGAAGAAACTACTGGGCAGGAGTGATGTCGAGTCCCACCTAGAACCCTAGGTTTCGGACGATCTACCCTTAGCACACCCATTTGAATCCCAAGTGGACGCCCCACTCCGTGCTAGAGTTCGGGCCTGTAAGAAAACCAACAAACTTTCGCCAGTTGATTTTCGCTCCTACTGCAGTGCAAAACACCTCTAGAGCTAGTCTCTCTCTCTCCAGCATCAGCTCATTGTCCTCTATATAAAGCGTAGTATCATCTGCATACTTTGAATCTAACAACTCCGTCTCCTCCCTCACTAGCCTGCTCACATGTGACCTGAGGAAGTAAGACATCGCTTCTACAAAGAGTAGGAACAGATACGGGGCCAAAGGACAGCCCTGTCGGACTAATCTCTCTAGTCGAAACTCCTCCCTCTTGCCACCTATGAGAACCTTGTTGGTAGCCAATCTGCAAAGTGCAAAGACCCCGCGGATCCATGCTTGGGGGAAACCCAACCTCACCATGGTGCCCTCTAAGAAGTCCCAATCAACCTTGTCATAGGCTTTCTCGAAGTCTAGGAGGAGTACAACCAATCCCTGACTACTCTGCTAGGCCCACTTAGTCGCCTCAAAGAAGGTGAAGACATTGTCTAGGATGCTCCTATCATGGAC
Organism: Lygodium microphyllum; assembly: GCF_053477565.2. Classification (NCBI taxonomy): domain Eukaryota; kingdom Viridiplantae; phylum Streptophyta; class Polypodiopsida; order Schizaeales; family Lygodiaceae; genus Lygodium; species Lygodium microphyllum. Next base: position 13,338,360 of record NC_141161.1, on the reverse strand, counting down.
AAAATCTGTCTGTGTGTCACGAATGATGTCTGGAAGCACGGGATGGAGTCTCCTACCGATCATCTTGGCTAGTGCCTTATAGGCCATTGACAACAGGGTGATCGGTCTCCACTGGGATAACTCCAACCGGTCTCCCCCTTTGGGGAAGAGACTGATAAGACCTGCTGATAGGCTCCCTGGCATTCGTCATGAGTTGAAAATCTCTTGAAAGGCCAGCAATAGGGGGTCCTCGTAGAAAGACCGTACTCTCCCGAGCATTTTTACCCGTCCTGTGCATGGAAAGCCTCCTCTAATTCCTTCTCTGTGAAGGGGTCTAGGAGGGAGTGTCCCATCTCCTCTATGATGAGGGATGGGATGTGGTCCTAGACCCGCTGTCTATAGCGCTGTCCTCTGAGACTGACTGCCTCCTGCTGGAAAAAGTGTCTGTAGTAGTCAGTGGCAATCTCCATCACCTCATCTGGGCTAGAGCGAATCCTCCCATACTGATCCTGGAGACTGCGAATTTGCTATCTTGAGGTGCGAGGCTGATGTACCTGGAAAAACCCCGTGCACATCGTGTCCCCCCTTCCGCGCCCAAAAGGTTGCTGTGGTGCGGAAGGAAAACTCTGAGCACTTGTCCTCAAGGCTGATGAGGGCTGTGTCAAAAGAAGACGTACCAGCAAGACAACAGGGTTGGCGGGGAGGAACACTGAGTGAAGTCGGCAAATATGGAGAAGAGAAGAGAAGAGAGAAGAAACTCTGATGAATGGAATGATGAAGTTTCGAATCATGGAGTGAATGTGATACAAGGGAACAAGGGTGCTGTAGCACAAGAAAGATGATGAAGACATCCACGAACCACGAACCACAATTTCCTCTTGAAGGGGTGTGAGGGTAGTGGAGAGGTTGGAGAGAAGAGGTGACGGACTGAATGAATCAACCGTAAGGAATGAATGAGAGAGTGGCCTATAAATAGGCACAATCAGTCTAGGATGGCGCCCCTTTTTGGGGCTGCAAACCCTAAACGCAAAACGCAGAAACACAAAAACGCAATCTGCAGGTGAAGGGTTTCTCAACACCCCCTCTCAGGCCCAAAAAGGGGGACAAGAGAAGAGTGAGGTGGAGATGCAATGCTACATGCTGAAGAATGCTCATGCAGTAAGTGCCACTTGGATAGTGTCCCTCATGGGGAAATTGTTCACTTGCCCAAGCGCCCTAGTACAAAGATGATGAAAACATGCAATACATAGGAGGAATGTCGGACTTTGTGTGGTGCCGAGAACCATAAGGATATGCCTGTACTCAATCTCGGGAGGTGGCTCCATGTTGAGCGAGGGATGAAGAAGATCCACCCTGTAATCTGAGAATAGCACCTGAAAGGAGACTTGTGAAGATAATCAGGAGACAGGATGAGCTGTAGATACCGAAACTCAACCTTGGGAGAGAAGCTACTAGCTCCGTGACTCCATGCTAGTAGGAATACGAAGGCCTAGCCACCAAGTCGTTGCTGAAGACCCAAGGGTTCCGATCTAGGTAGACCCTCTAGATAAGAGCCACCCTGTAATCTGAGAATACCACCTGAAAGGAGACTTGTGAAGATAATCAGGAGACAGGATGAGCTGTAGACATCGAAACTCAACCTCGGGAGAGAAGCCACTAGCTCCGTGACTCCAAGTTGGAAGGGATACAAAGGCCTAGCCACCAAGTCGCTGTTGAAGACCCAAGGGCCCCGATCTAGATAGACCCTCTAGATCTTGGGTATCAATAGAAGAGATGACTGGTCGAAGACAGCCACCCCAAGAAAGTAGAGGATGGGTGAAGAACTTCATGTGGAGTAGGTTCCCCCTCCGATGTGAGAGGTGGAAGGGCCCCTACTGAAGTCGTAGAAGAAGTAGATACCTCCTTTGAGGGCAAAGAAATAACATTCCCCTTTGAATCCCCCTCTGAAGTAGATAGGGAATCCAAAAACTCATGGATTACGGATGCCGAAATGTTTGATGATGAAGAAAGTGCTGTTGGTCGTGTCGAAGAAGGTATCTGGGGTGCTGAAGAGCTCCTAGAGGTAGCCTCTCGAACGTGAGTAGTCGAGGTTGGGGAAGGGTGGGGCTCATAATGAGCAAGAGGTGGGCAACAATCGCTGTCTCCCAGCGGAGCGGATTGGGTAGCCGAAGAAGAGGAAGGAGTTGAGCAGCCATTGTCTCTCGAAGGAGCGTACTGATGAGGAGATGGTATCAGACAATCGCTGTCTCTCGATGGAGCGGATTGCAGATCCGTAGGTCGTGGAAGCCATTGTACCGAAAAATAAGTGGGAGAAGATTGCCATTGGCATTGTGACGATCTCTAGGAGGTTATAGTGCCAATTGATTCTCCATGTGCTCAAAAGGACTTAGTGCGCATCGAATGCGTCTTATTGCCTTGAGCATAGTACTTTGATAGTCGATGTAGAATGATCTCTGTGGCCTAAAAAGGAGATGTGGCACAAGGAGTGCCTGGTGGAAGATGCATATACTTCGGGGGGGTGGGGAGCAAAGGTTGAAGTCGGCAAGCATCGGTGGTGTGGCCGGTGATGCCACAATAGGAGCACCTAGTAGTTTGGACATCTGTTGGTAAAGAAGCCATGGATACCAGTGTGCCTTACTGAAGAAGGAAGAGGTCAGCCACATGAACCACGAACGGCAATGTTCGCCTCAAGGGGTGTGAGGGCAGTGTGAAGCACAAACCGCAATGTCCGCCTCAAGGGGTGGGAGGGTAGTGGAAGGACTGAAAGTGAGCTGCTAGTGGGAGGATGATGGGACCAATAGTAAGAGGTTGCAACCAGTAGGAAAACGTAGGTGAGGAGAGAGAGAGAGACTAGAAATGCAGGCAGCAGGTGAGAGAAAAACTAAAAACGCAAGCAAGACAGCCTGCAGGAGAGAGAAAGACTAAAAACGCAGGTTGTAGGACTGTGATGACGTGGCAGGCTGTACGGCAGCAGGTCTGCGCAGGAACAATAGTCGCCTGACTGGAATTAGATCCAAACTGCGTGAAGAGGGCTGGAAATCAGGCGCCAATTGATGGAGACAGCAATGGACAACTTCGGCTGAGATGTCCTCCGCGAACGGGGTGTGGGCAGCAAGCTGAAACATTTGAAATTTGCAAAAACGAGATTTTGATGCAGCGGAAGAAGAAGAGAAGTGAAAGCCGAATCCGCCACCCATCTTTGCCTTCGCTAGAGTGGAGGATCTTTGCTGCTGTTTGAGCAGATCTAGCTCTGATACCATGTCAAAAGATGACGTAGCAGCGAGACAGTGTGGTTGGCGGGGAGGAACACGGAGTGAACTCAGCAAACATGGAGAAGAGAAGAGAAGAGAGAAGAAACTCTGATGAACGGAATGATGAAGTTCCGAATTGTGGATAGCAAGGAGAAAATGTGGTTATTGACCAAGTAGGTCCTTCAAGGTCACAAGATGCTAATGACTAGCAAGGAGATGAAGAACATGATGACCAATTTAAGGCTCGGTTGAAGGCAACACCTGATATCCTTGTTTAATTGACCAAAGATCCACAATTTGAGAGATTTTTGAATTCTCCCAAAAAGGATAGCAAGGGCAAGAAGAAGATGTCATCTTCAAAGGCCTCTAGGTAGCAAGGCCACCATAGCCTAAAGATACACCCAAGGTTGGGGATGAGAAAAAGCGAATGATACCAGTGGGATTGGATACCTAAATGCATGGCCATCTTGGTAGTGCCAATCAAATGGATTTTGACAGTTGGGCATGCATGCAATGATGAGTAGCTAGGATACTTTGGTGGTGGCACTATTTTTCATGCTCTGATGGGTTAGGAATTGTATACATGAATGTATGGCATAATTGCTTATAGTATGTCACAAGACTGTGACAACTATTACGTTTTTGCTGATTTCGTTATTATTACTACTTTATTTGGTTTTTCTTTTTGGAAGGATCCCTCTTGAAATCTAAACGCCTAAGTTGCATGGCCAGTATGTGAAAGGGACAGGAATGTCTAGTGAGTCAAGACTAGACAGTTAAGGTCCAGTACAAGTCTGGAAGAGACTGATGGCACTGTAGATTGACAAGCGTGGAAGAGACTTGTGAAAGTGTATATGGACAAGTGTGTTGAAGAACTAGCCTGGAAGAGACTAGTTCAAAGTGAAGATGGACAAATCTGCAAGAGATTAGTCCATGTGGGGTCATCAGTGGAAATTCACTTTCAGTTGAGCTACATTAGAAATTTGGATGTAGCTATAGTCTGCAAAGATGGTCAGAAGACTAGTGGGGATGCAATGGAAGCAACTCCTAAAATTTAGGGAGTTACTATTTTTGGATCCCAGAATCTGTTCGCGTCATTATCTTCGTTTTTTGCATGAGGATTAATCCTCTGGTCTGTGTTGAGGTCAAATTCTGTACCGAGCATGGAGAATTTTAGACCGGAAGGCTAGAACGGGAAACACCTTCCAGTGCTGCCATTTGGCACAAATTTGTGCACTTACCTCTTTAAAGAGGGGCTGGCGTGCAGTTTTTGGGCTGAAAGGGGCTTATTTGTGAAGGAGAAGATGAATAGCTGCAGATGGAGGGCTATTGAGAGCTTGCCTACCTTGTTTATGATGCACAGAGGGTTGAGTTGGCTCCCTACTCTCTCTTTCTTTCTCCCTGACAGTTATGGTTATGCCTCAGTGGAGGGCTTTTCTGCTGATTCATGTACAGTTGTGTGGGAATATGCTGTTTTTGCATGAAGCAAGAGCCTCCTTTCTCCAGGAATAGGAGCAGTTGTTTGCTGCCCACAAGCAGGAACAGGTGAGGGTGGTAACCTCACCAAGCAAGTGTTTGAAACAGCACTAAATCAGTATTGGTTTTGGTTTGTTCAGAGGTTATTTCAGAGCCCAATTGATGTCAGAATTAAGGGGCACTTGGCACAGATGATGAAGAACAGTACATGGAACAATAAGAGCTGAAAACAGGTTTCAGAACTGGTCTGAACCAGTAATTACAGCAGGCTGGAATGGTCAATTCTGCACTCCAACCAGAAGTTTCAGACTAGGGCAGAGTTTCCCCTCTTAGTCAGCTTGTTTTGGGTCAGTAATTGTATTGCTATGCTGCCAAATTTCACCCAGAACAGGTGAAAGACAGCCCATTGTACTTTCTTTCTTTTTAAAAATAAAGAAATACCGCAAGGGGCGCTTGACTTAGGGGCCAACAAGGTGTCTATGTCACAACAGGAGCATTCTAGCTCCCTGTATGTCTTCTTGATTCTGTGTCTTTAAGTTCAGGTAAAGTGCCCGACTGTGAATTGGGTGAAAGCATTTATATATTTTGGTTGTACACTACCGCCTTTCCAGTGAACAGGCTGGTTACAATAGTATGTAGCAACCAATGCATGGTGTGCAAGGCCTAATGTATTTGGGTATGACTAGTAATATATATAACCCCATGTATGGCATCATTGACATGATGTTTGGGGCACAAAGTTGCTTGTATAGTAGTGCATTTGCAACCCTTGGTGCTTTTGGGGCAATCATGGCATTCCAAAGTTGATCATCAATGATTGAGACCTTGAATGATGAGTTGTTTTGGAAGGGGCTATTTGAAAATATAGGTACTACGTTGAATTTTCTTTGTTCTTCTATCCATAAACATATGGCCAGTGATCAAAATATGTGAATTCTATAGTGCTTGATCTCTTGAGATGCTATATATCTGAGCATAAGTCATAGTGAGAGCATTATTTGCCTTTGCATACAATATTATAGTGTATAGTTCCACTGGCAAAGCTCCATTTGAGGTTGTGAAATGTGGCAAGAAAGTGCCTCCTATTTTGCACACAAAGGATAAGATCTTTGAGGGTGATTGGTGTATAGAGAACATGGATGTAGGCTATGTAAAGGTTGAGTATGCTTTTCAAAGGTCTCAAGGGAAGCAAAAGAAGGTAGCTAATTGCTATAGACGTGCTTTGCAGTTTGTAGAGAGTGATTATGTGTTGTATTTTGAAAAGGTATGGCTGAAAAAGATGAGTAGCACACATACATACTCACATACGCTCATAGTGAATAAGCGAATAAGAGAGGAGTGTTATAAGGTTATATCTACTATGTGAGAATGATACAAAAGTACAATTTCTAAGGTACTCAGTACCATACCCATTGATGGGTATTTGCTCAGGGAAAAAAGCTTGGAACACGATAAGTGTAACAAATGCCACTCTTGCTCAGTTCGTGGCATAGGCTCCTATGGGGATTGATTAGGTGTGGAAGTGTTCGATGCCATCTTCCCTTTTGTAGTTCTTGCTTTTGGGATGAACTTTTTTGATTGAGGGCCTAGGTTTCTTTAGTGAATACCTAGCTCTAATAACATATAAAGAAATGCTCTACTACAAAAAACACAACACAATCATATGACAAATGCATAGATTGATAAAGAAACATAGTTAGGGTTAGGGTAACTTAGAAACAACGAGCACAATGAATAATAATGAATGAATACTGAATGGGATACAATGATCAATGTAGCAAATATACTATGTAGTGAAGAATGTTGACCCACTTGAATTTGTGTATGTTATGAGGACATGTATTTTTGAAACCTCACTTAACATGTGGATTAATTTTTAATCACATGATTAAGTAAATGTTGCACATGTGAGGTGCAACTGGGATTAGAGTAAAATTACGAGCCTAGGATTCGAGAAAATCATGGGAGGTCAAATGCAAAAGTTGCTATAAGTTATGTTGCATACGTACTTGGTGGAATCTGGTGTTAATTGTTGGCCTAGGTCATTCAGTTGGTGACTCTAGAGATGTGGTGTTTAATGGTACCTAACACCAATCTAATGGTCAAAGATGGCACAGAGAGACTCAGGAATGAAGCCAATTTAATTATTGGCCAGTCAGATAATTTTCATGGGCATCGAAATAATTGCAGTAATTAAAGGCTGAAAATTAATATTTAGTGATTGATGATGTTGAAAAAACAATTTGGGAAGGCTTCCACTTGGCAAACTTGCCCATAAGGCTGGTAAAAGGCTGAAGAAGAGGAAAAACCAGATGATTCTTGCTGTAGCAAAGGTGGGAGAGCTGTGAGCAGCCATGGCCAGTCTATTTTCAGCCATTGCAGCCAGCATGAGTGAGTTTTGAGGAGGCAATTGCAGTTTTGGACCCTCCACAGCTGGGTGATTGCATCTAGGTACAAGGTGACAACTGATTTGGATGTCTCAGCTGTAGGCGACAGCATTTAATGCTGTTGTGGTAGGGTAGCAAGTTGCAGTTGATTGATTTTTAGTCGTTCTTCATGACAAAACTTTGAATTTTCTCTCTCTACAGCTTTCTCTATTATCTCCCAGCCATTTCACACCTTGCTCTGAAGATCTTAGCATTTGGACCCTTGGAGGTTGAGAAATTGCAAATTTCTCTGCTGTAAACCCTAATTTATAGCAGAAATTAGGGTTTAGCAACAGCCTCGAAAAGTGTGCCAGAAATTGGAAGCTCCAAGACTTGGATTTTTTAGGGCTGAAGGTGAAGTTCAGCTAAATTCAGGTGGAGGACTAGCCAACCAAAGGGGTACCAATTTTGGGGCCAATGGGGTGTGCGTTGTCCAATATCAGTAGGTAAATTTGTATTTTCAGATTTGCATTTATTGTTTGCTGCTGTAATTAAGTTGTAATCAGCGATTTACCATCTATCCATGGAGGGAAGGCTGGTTTCAGTGCACCTCGAGGATCGGGCTAGAGACTAAGAGTTGGAGAGTGTGTTGTATTTCGATAGATCTTGAAATGCATCAAGGTAGCCTCTGAATGTGTTTGGCAGCAGCAAACACAACAATAGGATGTCGGAGATGGGTAGGAGACAGGCTAGAAACTGCAAATGCGGTAGGTAGATGATGATATTGCAGCTGGCGATGGTGATGATCAGAAAAATGCAAAAGGTCATGGACAGGCTGGGTGGCAGTAGGATGCAGCAAATGCAGCTCTTGGAGGTCCAAAACAGGCGGGGCAGCAGTATGAGCAAAACATAGCTGTCTAGGTGGTCACTAGCTTTGTAAGCAACAACAGATTTGGCCGAAACGCAAGTTCTTGGGAAGCATGCAGCAGTAAACACAGTTTTATTATGATGACAACATCTGCTTGGTTGGCTAGTAGTGGAAAGATGGCTGGAAATAGTCCGAATCTGCAATGGATGGCTGAGATGCAGGCGCTTGATGATAGAAGACAATGGTGAACAACTTTGGCTGAGATATCATCCCCCGAACAGGGTGTGGACAACAAAGCTCTAGCACCTACAAGCTGCAAAAACAAGATTGTGGTTGAGTGGAGGGCAGCATGCCTATTTATAGGAAGTTTGGGCCCTCCCAATTAGGCTTGGTGCTTATGGGACACACACTCTCTCTAGGAATGCATTTCTTTTAAAAAAAATGGTTTTAATTCATCAATTAATTATCTTTTGGGGCTGTTTTAATGAAGCCAAAGGATTTTTAGCTCAACATTGTGGGGGTAACTTTTTATGCTTGGGTTTTTGGTGATCCTTAGTTGCAAAAGATGTTCATTTAGTGCATTGTTTCATGCAATTTCCCCCTGGTTGTTTATGGATAAGATCACAATGGTTGTGTTTGAGTGGCTTTGGCATATTGTCATGATTGATTCTTGTTTTGGGCACAAGCATACAAATAGGGGAACTGGGAAGAATGTGAAGAAGTATGGTTATGGAGGATCCTATAGTATATGGGAGTATAGGATGAAGATCCAAGAGTGCTAAGATATGACAATCAGAGTTTCATCTTCATTGCTAAATATCAGTTTTTCATATAAGCACAAAACACATTGAGATCCAGTATCACTTTGTGTATGACTTAAACATATCAGTCTTTTCCTTTATGAAATATACCCACAAATTTCTTATCATTAACAAACATGAAAATATATTTGCTACTACCAAGAGATATATTTTGTATAGGCTTCCAAACATTTGTATGCACAACATCAAGTATATTCTTGCTCACATCTGTCTTATGCAAAAAAGGTTGTCTTGCTCTATGTTTGACGTCTTTTTTAGGCCTTGACTCTGAACATATAGTTTGTGCTCTAATAACCCTCCCCTCTTTCTTTTTGAACACATTCTAATCAGAGGTGTTTTCTGCAGGAGGTGGCTATCAAGAAAATGAAGGCATCAAAATCAAGAGAATTTGCAGCAGAATTGAGAGTCCTCTGCAAAGTCCACCATTCAAATTTGGTATAGTTACAGAGAGCCTTGGGTATATTGATATGTTTAATGAGAGTACTTCATAGGCATATGCGAATTGGTCAACATCTTGAATGACTATCTTTCTTACAAGGCTGGTCAATATATGTAAAGCTAGTTGCTTGTTGACTGTTTGCCTTGCACAACTAGAAACTGTTTAAAAATTAGTAAGTGCTTGCACGTTGCAATGTGTGGCTCAAGCTTTCAAGTGGGCCACCATACGAAATGCTTTGTACTTGCTATGGAAACAGAGTTTGATAAGCATAGGTCTGATGCACGATGATTTCAAAGCACATATTTCATAAGATGAAGATGATAGTAGCAGGGAGGTACCCTTAATGCTTTGAAATGCATGACTTGCAAAAAACTTATGAGACTCAGTTTGGTGTTCTGCAATCTACTTCCCCTGTATGAAGTTGGTGTGAAATTTGGCTGCTGCATAGCATGGCAAAGTAACTGACAGTTGGAAAATGCCATTCATGTGACATTGTACATGACAACATTGTTGAATATTGATTTGATCCATTATTTTATGGCCGAAAACTGGCACATGCAATGTCTCAGCAAAAGCTTCAGAGAGTCCCTTATGATGAAATTGCTCTAGAAGTGTTGGTGATATTTGTTTCTGTGACATAAATGATGCTTCTTATATTTGTTTCAGTGACAGGATTGGTGCGTGTTATGTTCCTGTTTTTTTTCAGAAGAACTGTTATATTTATGTTTACAAATTTGCTAATATGACAACGTTTGTTTGCAAGCCTGAAAACTTGTGTAGCTTATGAGAAAAAGCCAGGCTTAAGACAATGAAAGATCCTGACTTGTTTGTGATTTCACTTAACGAAGGTACATTTACATCTTTGTTACAGGTGGAGCTGATCGGTTATGCAGTTGGAGAGGAAGAGTTGTACTTGGTATATGAGTTTGCAGAACATGGAAGTCTTAGTGATTGCCTACAAAATCCTGTTGGTAAAGGTGTGATAAACATCTGATAGAACATCTGCAGTTATGAAGATTGGAAGATATTTTACTTTTAACACTGGTTTATGTCTTTGAAGATCTCATTTAAAATAATTCAATTTTGCAGGCTATCGACCCTTGTCCTGGGTGGTTAGGGTACAGATTGCTCTTGATGTTGCAAGAGGTTTGGAGTATATCCACGATCATACAAGAGCCCATTATGTACATCGTGATATTAAGACCAGTAACATTCTTCTGGATGAGCATTTCAGAGCAAAGGTGCTTTCACAGTCTTTATACAAACTTAACAAATAACCTCTGCACCACAAAATTTAGACATCCATAATCAGGCGCTATGATACAATCATAATATGAATGTAAGTATCCACTAAAAAAGTTGTTGCTGAAGCTTTTTCCCACTTTAAGGTTGGAGATTTTGGCTTGGCAAAACTGGTAGAGCGAGCTGGTGGTGAAGGCGAAAATCTTACCACCCAAGTAGTTGGCACTGTTGGCTACCTTGCCCCTGAGTAAGTTAGTTTGCTCATGGAACTTTGATTTCAAGAATTAAAAGGTGATGGAAAGGGGAAGTATCCTGTATTGAATGGTTCAAGTTTGAGTTGTTATTATCTGCAGGTATATTAGAGATGGCCAGGTTACATCTAAGAGTGATGTGTATGCATTTGGAGTAGTGCTTATGGAACTCATCACGGGTATGGAAGCATTGAGTAGAAGCAGGAATGCAGATAAGGCCAAGGTGTCTGAACAGCGTTCATTGGTTTCGCTGGTGAGGTGCTTGCCTTCTTGTTTGTGATAATATTAAATGCTTTTACTATTTATAAGTTGCATTCAGAGTGGCTTCTGACTAACTTTCATCCAGACAGCATTCATGAGGTGCTTGTGTGTGTGTGTAAAACATGAAAATGTATTCCTGTCTGTCATTTTCACATTTTCTCCTCCACTTATTCAATGTTCTTTATGCTGATTTATATTGTTGGTTTTTAGTTCTTCCGTTGGCTGAATCAAAGATGCTGGGGTTAATAGATGGATGTGAAATTAATCATACTCACTTTTCATTGTACTGTGCTTGATATGTGGTGAAGCTGTACTCTCTCTCTCACAATGGCAACGTTGAGTTTGAGAAGCTACAAGTATATGTGGATCCGAACCTCAAAGATAACTATCCGGAAATAGGGCTGTTCCAGGTACAATACAGTACAGGATTTTCAATCACGACAGTTCTTTGACCTACTAAATAGTTCAGAAGTTAGAACCATTAATCTTTCCTGTGCAACTAAGTTTTGAGTCTTGCAAAAGTGTTGAAGGAATCAACTTTTTGGATTTGTTTCCAGATGGCTGAACTGGCAAGGTCGTGTGTAGAAGAGGATAGCCTTGCGAGGCCAGACATGAGGGAGGTAGTTTTCAAACTGTCACGAATACTGTTATTGTCCATTGAATGGGAAGCCTCTGTGGCAGGAAGCAGCCAGATATTCAGTGGCTTAGTGCAAGGAAGATAGCCCTTTTTGTGAATACAGCAGAGATCTTTACACGATGCTTCACAGAGTCTTTCCCATCATCAGCCATGTAATTGCACATACATAACAAAATTTTCTTATGAAACTGTTATATAGTGTAAATTACATTTGATCAAATTTGGAAATTCATCTAAGGAATCCATGACAAGGTTTTCAAAGCCCATGATGCAACAAAAAAGAAATAGCTAGTTGCTGGAATATGTACCATACACCTGTTGAACATGCAAGATGATGACAATAGAATACTTGAAGGAACGAGATGCTAATAAGTAAGGATATATACTGTCTCCAGTTTTTGATTGACTGTATTGTGGTTGGAATAAATACTAAATCTTTCTAGCAACTCTAGATTTACATATTTGGTGCACAGTTCGTTTACTGTAGGAGTGTTCATTATCACAGCCATGCAGTCATGAACACATGCCTTCATGTGTCATTTTTCCCCAGACAGGTAAGGTAGTGGGCCAACTCCAAACCAGTTAACCACAGAGGCAGTCTGTCTGCACAAGAAAAAAGAAAAAGGGAAGCATAATTTACTTATCTCATTTCAGACACATGATTGCACGGTGTGGTTGTCCACAATGATGTCAGAAGATTCCCCTCTGGATGCAACATTAAAATTTGGCTAAAGGTGAGCTATACGGGTGATCTAATGGGCTCACCTCTTGTAGAAGTGCAAGATGAACAATGGGAGAGAATGTTTTAGAGCTTCATGATCAAGAGAATTGGAGGCTTGTGTGGTAGCATTATTGGATATCAGATCTTAGGTTGGTAAGAACTGTATCACTATCTTCTCAAATCTGTGTAAGCTTAGGAGGCTACAGGTTTTGATCTTAACCAGTGTCAAAGAAGAATTGACCTTATGAGGTCAGAAGAACTTTGAAGCTCTAGTGGAATTTGGAACACTTGACCATGCCCAGCAGCAACATAAGCTATATTGAATGTTCACAGAAGCAACAAAGGCAGCTGCACAAGAATTTCGGTGCTTGTAGCGCTTCTGATTAATCCTTACATTGAGTGGGATAGTAGTGACGAAAGGACGGTTACACTTCGAGAATCTACTATCACTCATATCTTCTAAGAGACTCATGCAAAATGCTGTGGTAAGAGAGCGGCCCTCAGCATGAGGCGAGTCATTGCACAGCTATCTATTCCGGCATTGGCGTCAAAGTAGAGCGGTGGCAAGCGCTCTTCTTGTGGTATTGGCTTTTGTTTTAATAGGATTCGCAAGAGACGGAGGTAATTATAGGTGGTAAGGAAGGCGGGGTTATGGCATGTTGTGAACTCATCTAGGAAATGAGTGACGGAAGGTCAGAGGTCTTGAGCTCCAAAAACAAGGCACTCTTCAGGACTGGAGGTGTTGACATTATATATCAAGGGGAAGTCATACTTGCGATGCTTCCCCTAGTCAAAATCCACACCATGATGCCTCAGGTAAGCCATGTAGGTGGGGTCATTCCTTTCGTATGGGAGAGTATTACAAAAGGCCATCTCCTAGATAATTGCGATGAGCACAGCTCCAAATCCTATGCTTGAGACCTTGCCTGATGCTTTCTTCCATACCTTCCCCTCGCTATGGAAGCCGGGGACTCCCCGCTTGCTGGTCTTGTATTTGTGGCTAGTGCCTTTGTTGAAGCTTCAATGGTTTTCCGCACATAGCCGTTCCAATTCACTTTGTCTAAAGACTTGGTCACAAGGCTCTCTAGCAATGGTACTCCAATCCCTACTTATTAAGGTGTTGCAACTTTGATTGGAGAATAGAGCATGGATTCTCTTCACTTGCAACAACCTTTTGACCTTAGGGTCTAGAATGTCAGTTAAGTTGACTCCGTTGTTGGTGCAGACTAGGGCCTTGTCCATTCTTAGCATGATGTAGACATCTCTTTTAGGCCGCCTCTCAATTTTTTGGACCAAGCCCCGTGCTCTTTTCACCATTTTGGGGTTTAATTCAACTTCGACCTTGCGGGTTTCTTCTCCTTGTCTCACCGTTACAGTGTCACGATTCGTGTTAGCATCAAAAGTTCGTAGGAACTCCATATGCTTGTAATCCATAGCTTGTCCAACCTTCTCTCTAGATATTTTCTCAAGTTGCATTACTTGACAATTTGCTTCACAGCCTGTTCTTCCATGACCACGTGTTTCAAGTTCAGGATGTTCTTGAACTTAAACTGGTTGTAGGCCCTTATTTCTACCGCTAGGCCGTTCTTCGCCTATTCTTCTTTCATAATCGGAAGCTTGCTGCCTTTGTCTTGACCTGCCATGTTAGATTCCTGTCATGACATTATAGCTCACCATTAGTTCTCTTGAGATAACTCTCGACAAGATAAGTGGATAATGAATGCAAGCTATGGAAATGTAAAATGCTTTAGTCTAGAATGGAAACTTTGCTTCAAGTAGTCCATACACTCCAACAAAAATTCCTAAAATTTTCCTTGATCATAAGTTAACTTTGATCTATCTTTTTAGCTTTTAAAATTCGGTTGAGATTTTAAGACATGTCTTCTTTTTCACCTTACCCCCTCCCCGCGGGAATGATGTGAATCCTTTATAGGATTGGAAGATAAAGGGTTAAGGGCATTAAGTGCATGTTGCGGTGCTTCACTTTTGCATGAGCCAAGCGTAGAAGTGTGGGTTATACTCCAAGTGAGCATGTTGGTCCATGTCGTGAGGGCGAATGTCTACGTGTATAATGTAGGTCTAAATATCAATTAGAAAGTCATCAGAGTTCATTCTGCTAGTAATATGAAGTTCTTTCTTAGTCAAGTTTTGATCGAAATAGGGGTGGGCCATGACATATTCCTCTAAAGGTTGTTTGCACATGATGGCCAAGTCTCGAATGAGGTAGGAGCCACATAGGTAGGGTCCTACTCAACGGTTTTGATGGTATGTCTTTGCTCAGCATTGGTCATGATTGGGTAGCCCTCTTGTTCCCGTTGGAGATGGAGAGCATACCATTTGCGTAGAAAGGAAGAGTTAGTGGTTGGCCAGCTTTTTAAGTTCTTCTAGCTCGACTTGTGGCAGAGACTTTGCTCTTGCTGTAGGAGGTGATTAGCCTCCATTTATGAGCTTGCTCTCAAGAAATGTCATTGACAATCGACTACCATGGGGATTTTAATGAATATGAATTTAGATTCTTCCCAGGTGCATAGCAGCGTGCGTACATTAGTTGCTAAAGGCTCTTTTAGGAGACCTAAGTCCAACCACTTGTAGCTTTTAGCAAGCATAGAGAGAAGGTGGCATCCAAATGTCTAATGCGAGTGACCAAGTTATCCCCCATGTTCTCAGCTAAATTGGAGCCCAAAGTGAGAATAGATCGACGCTCATAAGAGGGTCTAAGGCCTTAGGAGGTTGGGATTTGACTAGGCTAGAGAACTCAGCAATTGATGCCTAGTGCATGGATTGGTTAGTAGAGCTCTCATCAACAACTTGTGTGAGGGGCTTGTCTTGGGGCTTCGAGGTTGCACTGCTTCGTGTTTATGGAACATCAGGGACAATGGGAGTGTCAAGTTGCATCAGTTTAGGGGTAGTAGATTGGGTTTTGGTCGATAGACCCATTGAGGCTCTATGGGTTTGGTGGCCTTTAGTTTAGACAGCTTCTCAGTTCTAGGAGGTTTAGAAGGTTTTGGGGAGATGGTGGGCTAGGAGTTGGTGTGGTTAAGGGGCGCGCATGCCACTCACGATCTTAGGCAACGAAATCTGGTTGTTGCCTTCATAGGCCATTCGTTTGGTTCTATACCGCCGAATTTGTCTCCTAGGCTTAGGGCATGATGTTTGGGAATTATGGGCCCGTACCGGTTGGCTTTTAGGTAGCCGTGATTGTCGTTTAGGTACCTATTTGAGCCATGGCTCAGTGGTTTGGGTCATTTCTTTGGGTTGTGGTTGGTTTGGCCTGGTGGGGTGGGACAAGTCACAACCCCCCTTCTTAGACATTGCGCTAGGTTTCCCTATTGGTGGCTCTACGGGCCTGTTGGAGCAACGTTGCCTTTGTTGAAAGCCGTCACTATGAGAAAACTGCAAATAACAAGGTGAATGTGCTGTGAGTCGTAGTCAACATTGCAATGGTCTTGCTTCTTGAATGCGTGACCTAGTAGCGATTTGCTACCAGCATCCTTAGTGGTAGGTAACACATAGAAGATCATAGGGAGGCTTCAGTCCCGATAGAGACCGCTACTTTGTACTTTCCTAGTGGTGGGTAGGATTGCCCCCCCAAACAGGTTGAGCTTAGTATTCATGGGGGACTGCAATTGGGGCTAAACAATGCTCATGTGTTAGGATGTTGAAGTCAGCTCCCTCATTGATAAGCATGTCAAAAGTGTGTATTTTTTGGAGAATGACTATTATTTGCAAGTCAGCAAAGTGTTATTGCTTCCTCTCCGTATCCTCAATATCTGTGATAGTGGCCACGCTTACATTGACAAGCGGTTTCAGCATTTGCAGCTCATGCAACAACGGATGGGTTGGAGGGTAGTACTTCTTGAGGTGACTACCATTGAAGAAGCCTATGCCCTTGCTCTCTAAGGTCTCGAGCTCAACATTGCCGGTTTGACTAATGTTGCGGACTTTGAAAGGCCCTAGCCTTTTGAACTTCATTTTCTGCTTATGACCCTTCACAGAGTACAGCAACACGAGATCGCCTTGCTCAAAGTCATGCTGTTTGACATGCTTGTCAAACCAACTCTTGCGTCGTGCTTTTCAAATTTGGCACCATCACGAAATAGGGTGACCCACCACAGTTGAGATTGTAGCACCTTGCGGGCCGTGGTGTCTCTGCTAAAGTGCCTTCCAGCAATTCCAACATGTGCTTCAGTCAGCACGTCATGCATTTCGTGCGCGCACACACACATCTTCGCAATAAGCCATCCTATCCCAATCTATAGAGTTGGTTGTAAATTAAATGATAGGGCTGAATCTTAATAAGGATAAGGTGCTTTAGCTTGGCATTTTTGATATGTCTCTCCAGTAGTCCATGCTCTAAGATCTGGACTATGTCATTTGCCCAATATGGTGTTAAGTCCCTATACAAGTCTTTTTTTCTTGACATGCTAAACATGTGGGCATCAGGTAGGTAATCTACAATCCCTTGTTTAGTGGCTTCTCTTGTAGGTATGTGGTATATGTGATCAACCATGTAATGTTGCTTGCCCTTGCGTACAACCCCGGAAAAGTCAAACTCTAAAAGCAAAAGCAACCATCTAGCTATGCGTCCTATAGAGTAGGGTTTATTTACAAGATAAAGAAAAGCTTGGTGGTCCATAAAGAAGGTGAAAGGTGTAGCCAAAAGATAATCTCGAAACTTCTTTACAGCAAATACCATGGCTAGGACTTCCCGTAGTTCATCTCTATATCCATGATTTGTTTGCTAGCAAAGCTCATCGGATAGTCAAGATTATGTTTACCAGGTTGGCATAAAACAACTCCCACGACAAACTTTGATCCGTCAATGTGCACGTGGAATGTCATGCTCCAATTTGGGGCTCATAGAATTGGTGTGGTAGTGAGAGCCTTTTTCAATTCCTTATAAGCGTGTTGGCACTCCTCGGTCCACTCGAATACAATCAACAACTTGTAAAGTAGTCTAACAATCAATGTGCAGTTCAAGACGAAGCATCGATAGTACCCTCTGTGTCCTAGGAAGCATTGAACTCCCTTATAGTTTGTTGGTGGTGGCAAGTTGACAATAACCTTGATTTTGGAGAAGTTAGTGGCAATGCTATATTCTTGGATACCACGCGCCCTAGGATACATCAGTATTTTACCTAGAACAAGCACTTTAAGGGGTTTAAAGAGAGACTATACAATCTATACTATTCAAAGGCTGTGCGAGCCGTATCTAGGTGTTCTGCCCAACTAGAGTGTATGCATAGGTCGTCAACAAATACCTCCAGTTCTCGCCTAAGCATGTCCTTGAAGATTGCACACATTAGATGTTGAAAGGTGGCAGATGCGTTAGTTAGCCCAAATGGCATGACTATGTAAGCGAATACACCCCACTCCGTGGCGAATGTTGTCTTGTGTCTGTTGTCAGGGTGCACCTGAACTTTTTTATAGCCCGAGAAGCCATCCCAAGAAACTGTAGCCTTCTTTTTCTGCTACTCTCTCACGCATGTGCTCCATGTAGGGCAACGGATAATTGTCTCTCTTAGTTGTAGCATTGACTTTTTTGTAGTTTATACACACTCCTATTTTTCCATTATTTTTCAGGAAAATCACGATGGGTGATACCCACTCCATGTGCTCAATCTCATAGATGAATCCGGCCTTCAATAGTTTATCAATTTCTTCCTTGATGGCATGAGCATGTTGCAGACTCATCGGGTAAGGTTGCTCCTTTATTGGTGTTGCATCTGGAGTCATTGGAATGTTATGCGTTATGACTCTCGAATTGACTCCTTTGAGTTCATCTAAGGGCCATGCAAAAATGTTTATGTGCTCTCGCAAAAGAGGAAGGAGATCAGCCTTCTCTCGCTCGGTCAGGTGGTTAGCTATAAACATGGGTCGAGGCTTCTCTTGTTCCCCTACAAGTTGACTTCCTTGACTTTGGCAGGCCCTTCTATTAGCTCGCTTGCCTGCCTCTTCACTTCCAATAAGATCACTACCCTATCTCCCTTTTTGAATTTAGTGAAGCGCTTTGGTAGCTCCTAGGGTTTCCTTTGTTGTTTGGCCTCCAACCCCTTTGGTTGTCCTCGCTTTTCCTCCTTCAATCATCTGCGCCTTAGATGGAGTGGCAAGTCCCCCTTGGTGTGTCTGGTTTTAGGTGGTCAGGGTATCTCTAGATCGCTCTCAAAGCTCACTTTTGATTTCGAGTTAAACTCACAACCCTCGTTAGAGGATCTGGGAGTCTCCCCTAGCAATTGCAGCTCTGAGGGTGATTTTGTTTTGAAGAGAGGCGTGACACTAGGCTGGACTAGCCCTGCTTGCTCATAGTTTGTCATGCCTAAGTGATCCAACCAAGTGCAATCACATTCAGTTTTGAAGACTCCTCTTTCAATTCTAAAAGCATTGGCTCTCCACGGAGTCTACTCTTATTTATCCGATTAGTCGGCCATCTGTGTTGTACTCTATCGTCTTGACCTCTTCTTCACTTTTCTCATTTGAAGAGTAGGAGTCCTCGTACTTGTCGTCCGAATCACTACATTCTGATTGCTCATCGTTGTCTAAGTCTCTATTCTCAACCCTTTTTTCATCCGTGTTGAGTTGTATATAAGGTTTAGGCCATGCACCTTGGTTCATTGCCATTTTGGCTCATTCATGAGGTCTTGGAGTGGCTTGAGATTGGCAGCTAGGTTATCGGCTAGCTCCCTCATCAAGTACTCAAGAATCCCTTGGAGTTCAAGTTTGTTAGAAGGAATATGGAAAAGGGCATGAGTTTGTCGTCTGCTAGGGCTTCTAGCCATCATGCAAAGCGGTGCTGAAGGTGGGGTCTTACCCTTTGGTAAGCTGGGATGTGGTGGCTTTACAGAACTCACTTGTTGTCCTTGTAGCTTGCTTAGAATTCTCTTATTCATTTGAAAATGATAGATCGATAGTGGCTAGCACATGCATCCAATCCTGCTTGACTTTAGGACAAGGAATATACTTCTTTAATTGCCCATAGGAATTCCTAGCCTCTGTGAGTCTCCCTTCAAGATAGAGGAGATGGCATCCAAGTCAATCGGTGTGGTCTTCTAGGTGTCCATCTTGACTCTTACTGCCTTTGACCTGTTACCTAGAAATATAAGGTCGTTACCCCAGTCTTTGATTACTCGTGCATTTTGCATCCAGGGTTGGCGACCTAGCAAAATGTCATAGTCCACTCCCTTCATAACTATGAAGTTCACTAAGAACTGGACACCCGCTATTTTCAAGGGCCAGTCCTTCAGCACTTTGAATGGCCTAATTTTCATGCCATTAACCAATGTGACATTAAACCTTGTGGTCTCCACTAGCGGGGTACCCCATGCCTGTAGGACTACATGGTTGAGCAACTGATTCTTGCTCTTGTGACTACGATCCCCTTTCTTGTGATGTCTCCTAATGCTACCCTTGGTAGGACTGCATGCATCTCTATGCCCTCCTAGAAAGCATTTACGTGTAAGGACTTAAGCATTGAATTCAATGTTAGGCTCGATATTTGTGTGGTTGCATCATGGTTGTGCAAATTGCCTGCTCTTGGCTTGTTAGATTGCTCTACCCACTACTTTAACTCTTCCATAATGAGCAATGTTACCTAAGTAGATCCCCCATTGGCAGAATCACATGGGCCGATATCAACATTGTAAGTAAGCTACTAGCTGCTTGTCTTTCATTATGCTCTACACCCTTTTGCCATTGCTCTTGGTGGGTAGTCTGCTTGCTTGTGGTGCCAAGGCTTCATCTTTATGGTGCTACATGGGGTGCAGATGCTTCTTTAAATTCTATGCGAGTAGGCAAGACGGGTGTGCTCACACTTTCAATTGGTGCCTCGGATTGAGGTATTCTCCAACCTTGGCACTCCCCTTCTTCAATATCTTAGGAGCAAATGTTCCTGCTTCTGCATTTGTGACTTGCTTACCCTTTGGTAGTGTAGTGGCACTATCAGTTTTGAGTGCGATTTTTGTCTTAGCTCTCTTTCTTCTCCTCCTACGACTCCTCTTCCCTATGGAGGCTGCGTCAAGGTTCCTAGGTCCAAGTAATGAGATATTGGCATGCCTTGTTTGCACCCTAGTCATGACATTTAGTGAGATGGGAGTGGCCTCGCCATCAAGTGTCTCGCCTCCAAATATTCCCAAAGGTACAGATGGCACGATTAGCTGAACTAGTGGATAGTTTTCACCTAGGGCACTCAGTATACAAATGAGTGATTCCACACTCAGGGCATCTCAAGTTGGCCTTTTCTTGATTATCTTGCTCTCATTTAGGGCAATGAGATGAGATATGTCCTAGGTGGCCACAAGTCCAACATGCATGGTAGGCTCTTGGTTTTGACCTCCTAGGCCTCTACCCCTTCCGCGACCTAATGCCACCACCGGTACTAGTCTAAAATCCATTAGAATGGGATTTCCCTCTTTGTCATAGGAGACGTAAGGGTTTACGTATGCCTCTTCCTCATTTTGCTCCTCGACATATGCACTGGAGAGTTGCTTGGTGGATGGGTTACGAAGGGTTTAGGTGGTCTAGGTATCTCTGTGAGGTTGATGTCTATCCTAGGGATAGCTGGCCTTGAATCATTAGGGTTTGGAAGAACCAATGGAGCTCCCCTTCGGTAAGGTGGCTGTCTATTCCTTAGGTAGTAAGGTTGATTGTATGGCTGTGGGTATGGCAACCGCCTCAGCAATTGTCAATGCATTGTATCATGGCCAAACCTACCACAATTGGCACAAGGTCTAGACCTAAATCCATGTACTCAGTTGGAAGGTGGTTTCCTCCACAATGCACGCATTGCACATGAGGTCTTACAGGCCTTCTCATAAACTCTTGAAGCTTAGCCAACTCTAGCTTCATGTCCGCCAACTCCTGGCTTTGATTGACATTCTTTCCTTTCTCTTGGGCACTTTGACTCAATCTATTGCTACTAGCGGTCATGGCCCTCTCTGAGGTTCTAGAGGTTGCACTATCTTGGCTTGTGATCCTTGAGCTTCTCTCTTTGAGTAGGTCCTCCACTCATATGGATTTTTCAAAGACCCTAGCTAGCACGTCCCTTTGTAGGTTTGAGTTTCTCACCAAGGCCTTGTAAAGCTCTTCACTCCTCATTCTGCTTATGAACACAGTGGAGACCGCTCATTCGCTAGGTCACTCTGCGGCTGGGATTCTCTTGAAGGAGACTCCGCACGTAGATGATGTAGTCTTGAATATCCTCATTGTCCTTATGGCTGATGTTCATTAGTCGAACAATAAGGTTATTTGAGTATCTCGCCTCAGAGAATCTCTTGATGAAGAGACTCTTAAGATTGTTGAAATTATTCCGTTCAACATTGTCTAAACTAGTGTACCATGTCTATCCTTTATCCTTAAGGAAAAGACCAAAAGTTTATGCATGTTGAGAAGGGTCCATTAGGCCATTCGCCTCACACATACTTGCTCAAATTGCTCTAAAAAACTATATGGGCCGTTATTGGATTGATACTTGTTGAGTTGCTTGGAAAATACAAGTATCTTTATTTGAATTTTTGAATTTGGAGTAATACCTAGTCCTGTTAGCAACGAAGTTACTAGGGCTGCTCTGCTATGCTCCATAGCTATGTTATCTATGAGTTACTTCTTGAGAAGCTCACTCAATGTAAGGTTGGCTTCAAGCACTCTTTCCCTCTCAGTGTTGGGTCCTGTCCTGTTTCTATTGGCAAGCCCTAAAACTTGTTGGACATCTCACATTTCTATCTCATGCCTCAACCTCTAAGCTCGCTGCTCTTGATTATAGGCTGCTATGCCTTGCAGAGCTTTCTTTTCTGGTCTCCACTATTCCTTGAGGTTTGCTATGATGTCCTCACTTGATCTACCGTGGTGCTCCATTTTGGTCTGTAAATCATACCAATTTATCATTTGCTGGATGTCAATTGGGACGTCTCCTAAGGCAAGCTCACCATTTTTGGGATTGGTTCTGGATCCTGAGATTTCGTCGATCTCCTCGGCTACTAGAGTGTTGATCAAGCTAATTAAATCGGGTAATATTGAGTCCCTAATCGTGTCAGATCCTTTTGCTCTCTAAGAGGCTTCCTCTGAGGCTTAGTATCCTCAGTCACACGTTCAAGATATGAGGGTCTTCTCCTATTAGTGGGTTCATTTAGTTTTACTTATCTTGTGCGTGGGTTCCTTGTTATTTTAGATAGCTCTCAAATTTTAAGTGCACTCAGGC
Organism: Lygodium microphyllum; assembly: GCF_053477565.2. Classification (NCBI taxonomy): domain Eukaryota; kingdom Viridiplantae; phylum Streptophyta; class Polypodiopsida; order Schizaeales; family Lygodiaceae; genus Lygodium; species Lygodium microphyllum. The sequence continues at coordinate 13,315,859 of NC_141161.1, read as the reverse complement.
GCTTGTGGGGTGCTTCCTTTCTCGTACACGATGCAAAATTAGGCTTTTAGCTTTTTAGGTGCACTTCAAGTGATTATTTATGCAGTTGCCAGTGTGTGACTATGATGAAAACAATGTGGTGCAACACACAATTTTCTAGTCCGCTCCTGCAGGTGGTGGTAGCTCTAACAGGTTCGTTTGGGCCCAGTACGATATTTTGGATGGGTGGTCTAAGAGGTTGTGTTCACAGTCACTTCCTAGGTCACTAAGTCATGCCTTTTGGAGTTTAGAGGTGCTATGAGCATTTTAATGTGTTTGGAGGCCCTATGGGGGTGTTACTCAGCTCCAGGTTGGGTTCTATCTGGTCTAGGGTATGCTAGTTTTGTCAACTCTTAAGTTCTATTTTTGGTGTTTGAGTTTCAGTTGTTCAATTCCTAGAATCAGACTCTCCGATTCTGGCTTTGTCTAAGTGGTCGACTGGGACAGTTCAAGTTTGAGTGCCCGATTTTTGGGCGTCCGAGTGCTTGGGGTCCAAGTTGGATGGCCCAAGGTGGTCGAAGTCCGGAGACTCAAATGAATGAGCGTGTTTGAGTGAACAAGTGGTCACAGTATTTGAGTTTAGTGACTGGGACAAGGGAAGGGTGTCCGAACGGATGAAAATCAGATGGTCCGATTAGGATAGTTGGACCCTACGGTGCACGTTCAATTGCGGTGGCAGGCTATAGAACAACGAATAATCTTAAAAAATCCTACATGCACCTTGCTAATGATTAGAAACAAGGTACTGACACTGATCAACAAGCATCAAACAACATCGAGAACATATTTTGAGGGCCAATATGCGCTGCGATGAAGTTCACAAGCAAAATCTCCCGTCTTGCATGTAGCTCTCTAAAATCTCCCGTCTTGCATGTAGCTCTCTCTTTGTGTGTGTGTCTCTCTCTCAAACTCTCTCTCACACTCTCAAATGAGAAAATGAGCTCTCCCATATGTTCCTAGTCTATTAAAGCCCTTCTCTACTCAGTTCTTTTGATCTTCCCCCTTTCTTCCTTTTGACGCATTACACATTAAAGCTCTTTTTCTTTGTTTTGCCCATTTACAACAGTAGAAACCCTAGTGTATATAACCTTCTTTTCCTTGTTTTTTCTTTATCATAATGCATTCAAATCACAACCAAATGCCTACACTAATCCAACTACTCATCTAGATCCAAAAAATAAAAAAACTTATTTGATAAGGAGATCTAATACCTCTTCAAACTCCCTCGCTTCCTACCTATCTACTTCAAGCACCGGTTTGGGGAAAAACCTACTTCAACTCTTGATTTGGAGCGTGCAAGCACTCAAAGCTTGAATCCATTGCCCTGGAAATAATGGAACCAAAATGTGGAAGCTCATGCTTGACTGCCAATACCCACGGACCGCTTGTTGTTTCAACATTTCAAGCCAAGTGCAATGGCTAGTTCTCACATAGCCGTATGCGCTCTCACACCTATGAGTGTAGTGAGCTTACCTCCATGCTTGATCAAGTTTCTCCTCCCTCAAGAACTCCGGTAGCTCCGTGATCCAAAACCGTAAGCTTCAAGCGAGCTTGATCCTCAAGCTCCAAGCTCCAATCTCCATTGTCACGTGCATGAGATAAGAGAAGAGAAGAACAGAGGAAAAAGGGACAAGATGGAGAGCTTCTCCACTAGGGTCCCTCACCCTCACACTCTCACACTTCCTCTCTCAACAAGCACAGGCACAAGCAAGCAAGAGCAAGAAGAAAAAGAAGAAGAGGAGAGCTACTTTTTGCCACACATGAGAATGAGCTTCTCTCTTCAGTTTTTGGATTTTATATATATCCTAATCCCTTTTGGGCACCCACCCCTTTTTAATATGACTAGCCATTTTCTCACCAATGCATGTCTACTCTTTACAAATTGCATAGGAGGGAGCATGGTGTTCTTTTACAAAGATTCAAGGGTGCCTTGCATTTTAATGTGCCTCTTCCATTTTTGCACTCACCTTGGGTTTTTAAGGTGTCTTTGAGAATTTGGCCCTTTTCCCTCTTATTTTTGCTATTGGGTCACCTTTTTTTATTTTTTTCTATATTTTAAAATTTTCTTTTGCTACATTTTTAAATTTTTTGTCTATCTTGCAATGGGGTTAACATTTCGCTTCTCCTCTAATGGAGGCTTCAATATGTCTTTATACCCCATGTATTCAGCGTGAAGACCTCTAATGGAGTAGTTATTTTTGGAACTTGTGCCCAAAAGGTCACTCACTAACTCAAAAAGAGATCTCTTATTTTTTAACTTTTTCAAAGGCATCAATTCATTCATGGGGCTATAGTCAAGGCATAATGAGAGGGATGTGTAATTAAGTGTCATTCCATTATTTTTCTTAGACCAATATAAACTTAACCATTTTATTACAACCTTTCAAGTCAAAGCTCATTTTATCTATTTTGAGACTCATTTGAAATCAAGAAAGTTTCTAAACTCTAGCAAGAACAAATCCATCCATATAAAGTCTTTTGCTCAGTCCTCTGAAGCAACAAATTTGGCAGACACAAGGTATGGGCCAAATGCTTCTCAACTTTTTGATGCTTTGATACATGTCATTTTCTATCAATTATTTTTAAAATATTGATTTATTATGGCCATGATATATTAAACATGAATGTGGTTCAAATTATAATTTAGTGGCACTATATTCACATTTTACATGTCAAAATTAGTAATACACACAACCTATCAATGAAATGTGGTTTTAGTGCCTCTATGTTCCTTGCCTAGCATGCCTGTCATGTTTCATACATTTTCTTTATAGGACTTGCATTTTCTCCGTCATGTATCATATGGAATGTGATGGCTTGTGGTTTTGTGTTTCTTCTAAGTTTATTGTCGCATTTCATATGTTGATGTAGATGTTATGGGTTGTGAAATGTGTTGCTATAATTTTTTTGTTTTGTAGTTGCCGAGTTTAGTTGTAGCTAGAACAAAAGCCACTACAAGGAAGCAAAAAGTTGATCCTAGGTGATCAAAAGATTCATAAGATCTCCGAACCATCTAGGCCACTAACAAAACATAAGAGAAAATTTCACAGGGTGCAAGATTTCTGGGAAAGATAAACAAGGCAATGAAAGCTCTTAATAATGTAGTTCCAGAGCTACCATTCTAAAGACTTGTTAGAGACATATATGATAAGCATAGTCTCAACAATTTTAGGTGGGCAATGAGTGCCCTCAATTACATCCAGGAGGCTACAAATGACTTCTTAGTTTATTTTTTTCAAGATGCATACAAGCTACATTGATAAGTAGTTATTTTTAAACTATTCTTTGAAAGAAATCTATGTAAATGCCAAGATATAACCTAGATAATCCAAGACTTCTTAATCATTCAAACTTTTAGTTGTTATAGGTATTCTAAATTTTATTATTTTTTGATATGGAGGTGCAAAAAGATTAATTAAAGTGCTATAGAAAATATCTCATATGCCTTTCCATCTAATCAACAAATGGAGTATACACAAGTTACAATTAAGATAGTTGATTCCATAAACTACTTCAGATACGTTGCATAATTTTGCTTCATATTGTTATTAAGATAATAGCCACTCTTCTAGTTGCAGGGTAATTGCACATGCTAGAAGATTGGTTAAGTTTATTTATCTTAATGATAAAAAACTTATAAATGTAATGTAGAAGATACATAATTTTGAGATAGAGTTTCGCTTAAAATATAGTCCATTGTTGAAAAAAAAACTAATACTCTTTTCTTTTAAATGTGTGATAGTTTTTCAAGGATTAATACAATGGTGAGCATGTTTGATATGTACAAGTAAAGCTTTTTAAGTACATAATTGCCAATTGCATACAAGAAGACCAAGGAGACAAGGTGGGCATCGAGAGTGTGAAAGTAGAGAAGGAAGGAGAGATGCCTTCAATTGTAGCAAGTGAAGGCATGCCCTCAACATCTAAGGCAATGAAAATATTAGAGAAAGGCAATATAAGTTCTAAAAAGGAAGTTCCTCCTTCTAGGAAAAGTAGTTGTAAAAAGAAATAGCTTTTGTATATTGCCATGAAAGGCCTCATACATGTAGGTCATGAAAAAAATTAAATATGATTTGTCTGAGATTGTATATATTTCTCACTTAATTGATTTTTACAAGATATCAAACTAACCTACAACAAAGAGGAATCTTACACTCTCAACTAGAAATACAATTGCAATGGATCCAGAAATTTATCTTTTGATATCATATTTAAATTGCATATGCAAAGTGTATGGCATTCTATGCTCAAATAACTTAACTAAAAACTAGCCAGTGTAAAGTGCATAAATACTCTTTTCATGATTTCTTTCTACTAGCATTGTACAGCATCGGTAAGGAACAACATCGGCTCAAAACTTGTATTTATATTGAAAGTAAGAAGATTTTTTTAAAAATATCATTATAGTATATATTTTTCTCTTTTTTTCTTTGACATTTAAAAAACAATTAGTATAGATATTTGATATTCAAGAAGTGGAATCAAATATACATTTAGTATATGTAATTTGATACATAAACTTACCAGTTTGTTGTTAAGCTGGAATACAAATGAATGTGACAATTCAATTTCTTCATTGTGTTAATCCATTCTTAATTAATGTAGTATATATGATGATCTAACCATTAGGATCAGAATAATGTTGTCATTAAACCAACCATTAAGATCAACTATAGGATCTTTCCTAAAATCCTTAAGATTCTAGTCAAAAGTAACTAGACTGCCACTGGCATAATGCCACCTATTGTAATAAAAGCTAAGGATGAAATTTTGAGTAGAAAGAATATATTTACAAGCAATAGAGTCTTGACCTACCTTACAAATTATCTTATCTTCTATCGTGTTATTCCATCACTCTTCATTGACAAATTGTAAGATATAATCATATGTTAGTCTCTTAGGCTGATAGCATGGCCTTTGATCTTCTTATTTTAGCATTGGAAAAAAATTCAACAAATACATTAATAGATATAAAAAAAGTTACTTTTCTTAGCCTACTTGAGATATTAGGTTTTGATACTCTTTGTATCTTAGAAAATGTTTTACATTTGTAACTCTTACTGGTGGATTGAACTTAGCAAGGACCACTAAAAGGCTTGTAACATTAAACAAAGGAAGAAGAAATATTGCCCCCCATTGGCCATACTACATAGGGATAATATAAAAATGGTCATTAAAAAATATTCCATTCTTTGTGAGCTGTGTTTTTTTTCTATCTTTGAATATTTTTCTCCAATTAAACCATACATGATATCAATAATAGACTCGACTAGTTGTTATTCCTCAAGATTAGAAGGATAAACATATTAAAAAAATCATAATAAAACCTAATTCCAAGTTTAATTAAACAAATAAATTAGAAGGAAATACTTACAATTTGGTCTTTATAATGGAAGATTAGAAGTTTCAAGTTTCAAATACAAATCTCTATGCATAGACACATGTTGTACTAAAACCTCTTTTATGCTATTCTTGTTTGCTCCAAGTTTGAAATATTTGATCCTATCCTTCCAAACAAAGATGAAAGAGCTCTAACATCTCTATATATTTTTTTGTTTTTGCTTGTTAGATGGTAATCCAAGTATCTTTGCTAATAATAGTAGAAATTTGTATTCCATCTGCTTGGAATGAATTAAATATAGAAATGGATGTGATTTCAAAGCTTGAGCATCTTGTTGAATGTCGAATTTTTACATCCACGGCAAAGAGAGAGGAGAGAGGGAAACAAGCTACCCTTGATGAAGGAAACATACGAGAAAAACAAAATAAGAGAAAAAATGTGAATACTAAGATTTTTGGTAATTTGAATTTAGTTTCAAGTGTCATTATGATACAAGTTAAGATACATCATTTATATAGAGTGGTCAAGACCCTATGCTATTACTCTAAAGGATATCATAATCATGATTGCGAGATGTTAAAATAGATACTCATAATAAAATTTCATAGCAATATTATATTCATATCTTTTTATAGAATAATTTTTGCTTTTTACGAAACAAAACTTCTATTACAGAGGCTTTGCTTTCATTAGTCTAGAGTACTCTCTCTCTCTCTCTCTCTCTCTCTCTACATCCTAAAATGCATTTTTGAGACCTCAAAACTTTACTTATGAATATTGGAGATGAGATAGAAGACCCTATTATGTTCTTGCGAAAAGTAGAGGGTTTGATTGATATGACTCTCACAAGCCTAGAATTAAGCTATATTATTGGGCTTGTGAGTTAGTTTATGTAGATATCTAGGAAGACTCATTTGGATGTAGTCAAACACATATCAATATATGTGAATTCCACTTTATATTGTGGAATTTTGCATAAGGAAGGTGAGGATATACATGTGTCTAGATATATTGATGTAGATTGGATTGATAGTGCATTTGATAGAAGATCTAACATCAAATTTTGGTAGTGTAGCAATTTCTTGGAGTAGTAAAAAGCAACCTGTAGTTGCTTTATTTAGTACAAACCTTGAGTACAGAGGTGTTGCTATGGTAGCATGCAAGGTAGTATGGCTACAAAGTTATTGGATGATTTGAATGTGCAAATAGATGGTCCAATTGTCATTCATTGTACCAATATGAGCAGCACCATTTGGCTAGCAACCCTAGGTTCCAATGCTAGGACAAAACATGTTGAGGTGCACTACCATTTTGTGAGAGAGAAGGTACTTGTAAGTGAGATTGACTTGGTATATGTTAGCACATAGGATTAGGTAGTTAAAATATTTATGAAGTCCTTGGGTGCAAAGAAGCTATAAAGATTCCAAAGATTACTTGAAGTTGTAGAGATATAGTTAAGCTTGAGGGGGAGTGTTGAGATGGTAAGCTCAACACGTGCGATCATTGATAATGGACCGCCTAGTTAGATGGGTTTGTAGATCTACAATAGTATATCAATGGTCATTATGACCTTCACATAGCCCTAGTGACTCATCATTCATTGTATTTGGTTGGTTACTACTACTTACAGCTCACATAGGTATAATGCCAACTGATTACTACAGTTGCTTATGCATTGTTTGACTTAGCAGATCACTTTTCTTTATGTTGTATCTAATCAATACTTAGTGTACATTGTAGCATGTATGAAAAAAGAAGACAAACCAATAAGAAAACATTTTGGTCTCCATATCTCTTCTTGTGTTCTTGAGTGAGCTTCTTATTGAATCTATTGGCACAAAAGTTCAAGCAAGTCCCCTGACCACATACATTTTGTCACTAGGTCTAAGCTAGGTTTTCAATCTTACCCCATACATGCATGCCACTATGTACCCTAGAATTCTATCGCTAATAGCACCACCTACACATGTTGTACCTCACATCTGCTAGCAAGCCAGCAAGCACACATGTCTATCCTAGTGTAGTTTTGGATATCACCCTCATGCCCCCTAGATCTCTATGTACATCCACTCAGATGCATGGATATTCATTTTTACTTTGTAAGCCTTTACACACTCCATGGGTCCCAGTTAGATGCAATGATATCCATCCCTTGTGCATGGTGCAACTAGTCCCATTACTTGTGCCATTTAGATGTAGGGATATCCATCCATTGGTATAGTGCACCCATCATTCTCCTGGGCTCTTCATATGATGACCATACCTATGCTTATTCAACATACTCACATAGTTGGATCCACTATGCATACCTCATCGATGCATGGTGGTAGGTTGGGCAAACTTCCTAAGTGTACACTTTCCATCCCCAATTCTCCTATCCTTCATTCATTACTCACACTCTAGTTGCTATACCCAAGAATATATTTAGTGACAAGAATCATTTTAAGGGATCGAATTTCATGATTTGGTAAACTTTAGGCAACAAGTGCTTGAGTCTCAGGGTCTTTGGATACTAGTTATAAGTTTAGGGGCTATGCCAGGCCCTCACTTAGCCACGTGGTCATATCTATCAACAATGAAAGACTCCTAATGCCACAAATAATGTTGATTGAATATAGGGGTTATCAAGTTTCACTCATATTTTTTTCTCTTAGCATTTAATCATTGGAGACATCTTGTCAACCATTATTTGGGAAGAAACTAAGAATTGTCAGTTAAAGAAGGGGATGATATGAAAGTCAAGATGTTCAAACATAAGCATTTACTCATAGAGTTTACTGCAATGCTATCACCAAAATTTGATGAGAGGATTAAGTCACATTATTTCTAAACAAGCTGCCCTAAAAATACTTTCATTTCATGCAATTAGTCATCTTGTTACTATATCTGCTAACCTTTTATGGGTTCAAATGCTAGCTCTTGTGTTATTCTCAATGGTATGACTAAATCTACAAAAAGACATTCACATTGCCTAATTTAGAGAGGGCTTTGGTTCCCATTTGTTTAAAGGAAGTTTGGAGGTGGCAAGAACTCTCAAGAATCACTGACAAAAAAGTTAGACAACATTGGCATAATATTCCAAAAAAGAAATGTTATTGCACTCTCAAGAATCATTAACAAAAAAGTTAGACAACATTTGTTTAAAGGAAGTTTGGACGTGGCAAGAACTCTCAAGAATCATTGACAAAAAAGTTAGACAACATTGGCATAATATTCCAAAAAAGAAATGTTATTGCACTCTCTACTAGAGGCTCGATCATGTGAACAAGGAGCATCATAATAAGGCCTAGGGTCATCCTTTTAGATTATCTCTTTATCAGACATTAGGTCCACCCCATGAGAATTACTATCCTTGGGAAATTGAAGGGTTTTGCTCCAATACATACACCCATTACTTCGATTTCTCATGGTTCATATCCACTCTAGTAGCAACTTGTTAGTAATGTGGTGTATGGACAACACCTTTAGTTAGCACCTTTCAGGATAGTTGAAGGTATGGATAATTAGTGTTGCTTGCCACATGTAGTGGACTTCATACCATGGGCTTATCTAGCCACCCTTATGGGGGCTCTTGATATGACCATAGTTCATTTAGCTTCTATCCCTCATCTCATGACTTGGGAGAAATCTTAAAGGACATCCTTAGGCTATTCTAGAATTCACACTACCCTTAGCTCCTTAGGACATTTTGTTAAGAAATGTGAAATCACACCCACTATAGCCTCTTTGTAATGAACAACAAGGCAAAGGATCACATTGCAAATAAAGCCTTAGACTAGGTCATGTATGCATGGTTTATGAAAACAATGGTTGGTGAATACCAAGGTCCCTTTCCACCTTTTTCTACCTACCAATACCACTTGCTGTAAGCCTATAAAAGGCACTCATTCCCCACACTCATTCTGTCCATCATTCTCATTTAGTTGTACTTGCATTATGCTTGAATAATATAAGTTGTTCTTCTTTGCCATTAATTATATCTCATTATGATTGTCTACTTGCTCATTATCAGTGATCCACTCTAGCATGCATTCTCAATATTTTAACATGGTATCGAACTAGGTTTCAATGCTAACGAGTCATTAGGCCACTAATTAGATCATTCCAGTTTGAATTTTGGCTCCCTCCACTTTTCCATGAATCTCTCACCTACCTTCGTAGCCACCCACCTTCATTGGAGGGCTTGAATCTCCACTCCCAGGAATTATTAGCCTTTGCTCTCTTCTGGAGACCTCTTCCTCTACCCTAGGCACTCCTCTCTATCACATTAGAACCTGATATTGCCATCTCTTTGCTCCAGCATTGCAAATCTTGCAGCTCACTATCTATTTTCACATGTGTTCCTGTCATACAGCCTACGCAATCCGTACATGCGATGATACTAACGAAGAACATAAGGCTTTCAAAGCCTTGTGTATGAGCTCCTTCCTCACCAAAGATCTTGATGAATTAATGCTGCATCAAGTTGCACAGAGGAAAAAGCCAATCACCTATCAGAACCCTAAAAAGGGCAGCCATAGCCTTGGAGCTCAAGCTCAAATATTTCTTCTCTCTCTCACTCCCATTGGGCTCAATCATGCCACATACTCTTTGATGTGCTACAAACACTCAATTTCTAGCAGAGCTACCTACCACTTCAAATCAGTAAGAAGAAGATTCAACATCAAGATCCAACATCAAAGGTTCAACTTGATAGTATCTCTTGATACTCACATAGTGCTTTTTGGCACTAGTACTTCTTGTGTCTCTTGACACACTCAATTTCAACTCTCTTGCTAGTCTATTCTTAGTTAATTGCTACTGCTCTTGCCAAAAAAATGGGCAAAGATTCACCCTCATGCTAATTCAACGGTGTCGAGTTCCACACATGGAAAACTAGGATTAAATTTGATCTTGATGAAGAACGGCTTGTGGTCAATCACAAGTGGTCAAGAGAAGAAACCAAGAGAATCTGAACTCTCACTAATACGGGATAAAAATGATGACAACGCTCAAGCTATTATCAAGCTCAAACTTGATGATAGCTACATTCATCATGTTGATGATTGTGAAACCTCTCAAGCAACATGGGATCAGTTAGAAATCTTGTTCGGAGCTCATTCAAAATCCTCAAAATATAGCTTACTAATTGAATTTTTTAGGCTTGACATGAAAAGTAGTACCTCACTTGCAACTCATTTGAATTATATGGAAAGCTTGTTGACACAACTTATAGGAATCAACTTGAAGATGGATGAAGACATTTGCATTGGAGTACTTCTCAAAATTCTTCCACTTGAGTATGATAATGTGTCTACCACATTAATAAACATGCCAAAGCTGAAGCTTGTGGATATCAAAGCCTCTCTCCTTGAAGAGGAAAAGAAGATCAAGAGTAAAGGAGAAGTAAGCACCCCAAGAGGAGACCAACAAATCCTCTATGTGAAGGACAAAGGGAAGAAGAGCATAGTTTGTGACTTTTGTAAAAAAACTGGGCATATTGAGAAGTTTTGTCATGCTAGGAAAAGATCTCAAAGAGCATATATTGCAACAATAAGAGAAGATGAATACAACAATGGAGAAGAAGAAGAAGAAGACACCCAAGAACAAAAGGATAAGACTCACCAGACCCTCCTTTGTAGCTCATTTTTTGATAGACTTTTTTAGGTTTTAGATGTGTACTTGCCTAATGTTCTTACCATAAGCTCTTGTACTCCTCATGTAACCTTTGCACACTACAACCTCTACACACTTAGTGAGGCCTTGTGACAGCCTCTAGCTTTATATGGCTGTTTCTTTCCATGTCTACACTTAGCAAGGTTCTACTCATGATAACCTCTGTATTCTTAGTGTCTTTCTTGGTTGTGATTGAGAAGGGGTGTTGAGAAATGTGTAATCACACCCACTATAGCCTCTTTGTAATGAAAAACAAGGTAAAGGATCATATTGAAAATAAAGCCTTAGACTAGGTCATGTATGCATGGTTTATTAAAACAATGGTTGGTGAATACCATGGTCCCTTTCCACCTTTTTTCACCTACCAATACCACCTACTGTAAGCCTATAAAAGGCACTCATTCCCAACACTCATTCTACCCATCATTCTCATTCATTTGTACTTGCATTATGCTTTAATAATATCAGTTGTTCTTCTTTGTCAATACTTATATCTCATTATGATTGTCTACTTGCTCATTATTAGTGATCCACTCTAGCATGCATCCTCAATATTTTAACACATGCGAGTTGGGCCCTTATATTAGTATGTCCTTAGATTATTTACCTTTAGGATTATTTTCATTTTGCATTGCATGTATTCACTCATTTTTTGTTAATCTTTTGCCTCATAGCTTCTTTGATCTACTAGACACCTAAAGGCAAATTGTCCTAACCGTCCTCAAAATCCTAACCCAAACCAGGTTCGTGGAAGAGGCCAAGGGAATGGCAACAACAACCTAGGCCATGGACATGGAGGAGCAGTTAGTGCTTGGGTAAATACCATGATTGGATAGCTTGAGAAATGCACATTAGGTGAAGAAATTGAAAGAGGATCCATTCATGCTACCATGGAAAGGAAAGGAGTGGACCACCAATGTTGAGTAATTCAATCTCTAGCTACTTACAAGGGTACGTTGTTTACAAGCAAATTTTTATTTATTCAAAGGTATTTTGAATTTGTTTAGGCTACTAAAATAGCACATACTATCATTTGGAAACATGGTTCTTGAGTCCCATGATGATGCACAACAAGTGTTATGGAAGCTTGACATGGATTATAACAACATTTATGCATGTATCAATAATTTTCTGCTCTTTTGAGGAGAATATGAGTCCATGGAAACATATCTAAAGTGTGGTGCTCATAGGTATCACCAAGTCGTACAGCAGCAAACTATCCCTCAGAAGGTTCTTACATCTATCACATGCTTTACACATCAAGATGGCAATTTGATAATGTGGCATGTGCAAAATAGGTCCACAAATGAAATCCACCAATAACTAACAAACTTGTGAGTGTGGTTGCACATTGACTCCACCTTTCCAATCTTTACACAAGAGCCAAGGAATCTTCAGCTTGGTCTTACTATGGATGGCATGAATCCATTCAAACTCTGCTCAACTTCTTACAATGTGTGGCCAGTAGTCATTGTGAACTACAACATCCCACCATGGCTTTATGCAAAGAAGGGACACCTCATCCCTAGCTTGCTTATTCTTAGATGCTACAAAGTCAAGAATATGGAAATCTATCTTTTTCCATTAGTTGGCAAGATCAAGACTTTGTGGGAGGATGGGATTACTGTGGAAGACATGAGCAAGCATAATGGGAGGTGGTTCATTAACATACGAGCCATTCTTATGTGGACCATGCATGACTTTCTAGGATTTGGGGAGTGCTTAGGTAAATGAGCTTCCATTCTCATTATTGGCATCTCACATGGCTTGTTTATATTTGTGTTGACTAGATATAGATATTATGGCAAGCTTGGTCACCTCTAATTATTATGCATGTCCATTCTGTAGACTCCCAAAGGTCACGGACCATGAAGAAGATGGTCTATATTCCTCAATCACAACCAAAAAGTACAAAGTGTGTAGAGGCTTTAGTAAAAGCAACACCTGCAAAGTGTGGGCACACCATAAACATGGCAAAACACCAGAGGTTGTTGCAGAAAAGGCTAACTGTGGGTACCACAAACATGATGGACATCCAGAGGCTATAGTAAGGGCCTCACAAAGTGTAGAGAGGCTATAGTACAAGGCTACATGAGGAGGTTACAAGCTTATGATAAAGACATTTGGGCTAGGCATTACAAGATTGGAAAAAAAAACAATAAAAATTTGGGTCAAGGACCATTAGACCCTTGCAAATTTCAGCATTTCTTTTCGCATAGATCTTCAATTCATTGTAGATGTCAATGTAGTCCAGCTTGATTTTTTTAATTATGTACTTGTTTTTCACTTTTCTCTTTTGGTCATTTTCTTCATGGTCTTCTTTGCTTGCACTAGTCTTCATGTCCCCCTCAAGCAAAGATATCATTATCTTTGAGGCAATGGACATAACTGCAAACTTTTGCACTTTCATGTATTCAAGGTCTTCACATGGGTACATTGAGTATTAGCTTCAAATATGAGATAAATCAGTAGTGAGTTGATTCTTGAATGTGCTAACAAGCACAAGTGATGGGGCAGTGTCAAATCCCACTATGTAGAAGATACTATGGTTTTGAAGATGATGATTCTTGTTGCTTGATGTTTGATGTTACCCCTTCAGCTTGAAACCCCTCCTTGATGGTAAATCAATTAAATATTTGCTGGAAGACTGAGTGTTGTAGCAGATCTTGAATGGTAGTAACTCTACTTGACTGAAAAGAGTGAGAAATCGAAGAGCTTGAGACTTGTAGTAGCAATGATGTTGTCCCGTTGAGCTTTGATTTCTCCAAATCTTCCAAAGCTTGATAATTGGTTGATGAAATATTTGCTAAATGCCAAGTGATTACTCAGTTCAGAGTGGTAGGAGCTTGAGTGTTCCAAGAGGAGTGAGAAATGAAGAAAATTGAAGCTTTAAGTAATCTTGGCCATGGCTTCCTGGATTAGGGTTTGGACCCAGGCCTGGTTTTTCACTGATTGTAGGAGCTACAATGGATCATTTTGAAAACCTTTTTTATGAAAATGAAGCTCTCTTTATGCTCTATAAAATCCCTATGATCAATATCTAGATCGATGCAGAGCCGTCATGCACAGAGCAAACAAACACAAGCAAGCACAATTTCAAACAGTAATGAAGAAATTTGATAATGCTGGGCTAAAGCATCACCAATGTTGGGATGTGATGTGCCAAGAAGGCACGCCCTAAAGTCAAGAAGATTTTCCTAGAAGGAATCATGATGAATAATGGCTTGTAGTGTGAGATCCAGGGGCTCCAAGGTGACTAGGTACTACATGGCTATGGAGGCCACATAAGACAGAACTTGAGAGAAAGGACAATGCTGAGTAGTAGATAGGGAAATGTCAAGTTCTTATGTGATACAAAGAAGCCTTGGGATTCAAGAAATAAATCTTCAAAAGAGAGCTTGGAGAGATATGCGCCTTGTAGAGAAAGTTATAGAAGCTTGAAGGAAGATAGGTGTAGACCTGGTTATGGCTACCAAGGTGGAGCAACTGGAGATGAGTTGAGGGATAAGATAATTGAGCTGACTTGAGGTTAAGAGGGACTGAGAGAGTGGAGAAGGGAGTCATGCCATGCCTGACTGGGCTCTAATACCATGTCAAAAGACGTGGATCTAGAGCATGGCAGATGCTATGGCGAATGGAAGATGAAGACCAAACTCATGATGACATAGAGATGTAGAGACAAACTGTTACACAAGTGAATTAGGTTCCAAGATGGCAGCTTGGACTCATAAACACAATCTTGTGTAGGATTGATAAAGACAAGAAGCTTAACTAAAAGTATAAAGCATCATGACATTGTATTCATTCCATATGAAAAGTGGTAGTCAAGTAGAATGCTTTATAGTTGTTGGATGGTAGTAGTTTTCCCTTTCTGTGCATATGGGATTCAATCTGTTTGCATGTCCTATGCCCAGAACTGCCTCATACAAAGAGGCTACAATAGGTGTGATTGTAAATATATCAACAAGTCGAACAATCCCCAATATCTTCTAGTGTTGAGGGTGTAGTTAGCAGAGTACCCTCTAACTTCTTTATCACCTCGGGTGCTTCTTCCACTGTATGGCCACGAATTTTTCCTACGGGTTGTAATAGGTGCATTGCTTGAGATGGATTGGCACCTCCCTATGGACATTTCTAGGATATATTTAATATTATCAAAGATTATTTTAACTAGAGTTTTATTGCAAAGTATGATCGATACACACTTTTCTCACCATTAACTCAAAGTCCATGACCACTCGATCAGTGATTTCCAACTGAAACTCACCGAAGCATTGCACGTGGTCTATAGACAAGTGATATTTTCATTGAATTGCAAGCTTTCTTTGAGTACAAGGACATGAGACATGTTGATTGAGATATGTCTCTCGATCTCAAACATTGCGGCTCTCATTGTTGTCTATTTTCTCTATGTCATGGTGGACAATACTTTTCTCTCTCTCAAATCATCACTCTTTCTCTTCCTTTGTCACTCTCCCTCCCTCCTATACTTTTGTCTAGTTCTCTTTCTACTTCTCCCTCCCTGGAAAAACATATATTCCTTTTCTACTCTCTTTTGCCCTCCCTCTCTTATATATATATCTCTCTCTTTCCTTCCCTCTCTCTTTGTTTCTCTCTCTCCATCTCTTTGTTTCTCTCTTTCTCCTCTTATTGTTTCTATTTCTCTCTCTTCCTCCCTCTCTCCTTCTTTATGTCTCTCTCTCCCCCTTTGTATCCTTATTTCTCTTCCCCCCTCTATGTTTTTATTTATCTCTCTTTCTTCATCTCTCTATTTCTCTCTCCCCTCCTCTCTCTTTGTTTCTCTATCTCAGCATCCCTCTTTAACTCTATGTTTATCTATCTCTCTCTCTCTCCTTCTCTTGCTTTATTTTTCTTCATTTTTATATGTTTTTTTGTTTGTTTCTTTCGCGCTCTCTCTCTCTCTCTCTGTGTGTGTTTCTCCCTCCACCCTCTCCCTCCCTCTTTGTTTCTCTCTCTCTCTCCTCTTCCTCTTCTCCTCCCCCTCTTTCTCTCTCTGCCTCCCTCTCTCTCTTTTTCTCCCTCCCTTCCTCTTTATTTCTCTCCACCTCTCTCCCTTTATCTCACTAATGGGACCTAAAATGGGTCGGCACTGGCTATTGCACTAGCTGGACCTCATGCATATGATACACAACCCCACCACATGGCCTCGCGCGACAAGAGCGCCTAAAACTCACTTTGCACTACATGCTTATGACAATTTTGCGTTTGTATCCAATATGCAGTCTAACATTCACCTTACCTTCTCCTCAGAGGGAGATCCCATAACATATAGGCATAATGCCTCGTAATACATACATAGGGAAGCACCTCTCGGTTGATTGCCGCGGCTCCACTGCGACTCTCCTACACCTCCGGGATTAGCCCCAAGATGCGTTGCTAACACATATAACATTTGCACAAACTCCACTCTTTCATAATTTAGCGTTCCAGGAGATTTTGATTTGCCTCACAAAACTTTCCCCAACGGAAGCGCCCACCTAACTTACGGCTTAGGTTTCCTGTCCTCTCAACGTTGGTCAAAGTTTATCAATCAATTGCAATGCATTCCAGGAGATACCACGTGGCATGCTTGATGCAAGGTGTATGACGATTTTGCACAACCATTTTATGATTAAAAAACCAGCCATGTGAGGTGCGGAAAACAGCCCTTTCATGAATTTTAACTAAACGTTACGTGCTGCAATGTGCTTTAGGGACTAGCACCGAAACTTTCATGCTACTAGTCGCCTATATTTAATTATGGAACGATCCCTAAATGCTATGCACAAAGAGAGAAATTAGATCATCGCACAAACTTGCTCCCCCCCTCACCGTTTAGGTGTTGCTGCGGTGCATAGGTGTAAATGGTTGTTTTGTGTCATTTTTGTATGTAAAAAACAATAAACACATACTATAACACAAAGGAAAAGGCCAAACTGAGGCTTGACCTCATGCTTTAACCTCACTAAACATTCACACACATAAATCTTATTTTTTCATATTTTTTGAGCGCAAAACCCCAATTTTCTTCATTTTTAATATGTTTTTGCTATTTATTATTCATAGAAAATATGTATTTTCTGATTTATTCGTATTGTCTTATTATTTTGACTGAAACTTAACATTTTCTTTGAGTTATCCCATTTTCACTCATTTTTTCCAACTCAAAATCGAAAAAAACCACTAATTTTCATTAAAAATGACATTTTGCAGGTTTTAAAGAATTAATAATGGCTCTAAATCATTACGGGTTCTACATTTTTGTAGTTATAGCCCTCAAACATGATGCAAACAAGGTTCAAACAAAAATTCATTGCAAATGAACAACAATTAGACCATGAAACAACAAAAACAAGCAAATTTCTTCATAAAATTGGAGCATACCACGTATCTTGCTTGTTGCGGGTTTTTTAATAATTATTATGGGCAGTCCACAGACGGACCAACAACCATTCTTCAGTGTTGAACCTCTTTCCTCAGCCTCCTCTTCATCTTGAAGCAATCCAATCACAGCCGGACAAGCATTCTTCAGCTCCTTTTCTTCTTGATTTCTTGCACATGAATTACCTCTATGCAGGAGAGAGAGGGAGGAGAGAGAAATACTGGTTTTTGATCTTCACAACCATGCAGCCAATTGAGGAGTGGAGACCGGCGATGGAGAACGAAGGTTGAATGTAGATCAAGCATGTAATTAGTTGGGGGCCCTATTTGTAAGTGCCATAGCCCCTTCCATCAAATCATGGATTCATGGCACCTTCATCCTTGTCTCATGAAAAAAATACAACCCCCCTGCAGTGCCCCCCGGCCCCCCTCCCCCCCCCCCCCCCCACACACACACACACACGATTTCCAATTTTGGGCTAGCCCCAAAGGGTCACACCCTTTGGGCTTTCCTAAAGTCCATTTCCACCCTTTCTAATTTGGCCTTGGCCTCCAGGGCACTCCCTTTTCCACGTTCAGTGTCCGATTCTTGATTTGAAAAATCTTGGGTGTCTGTTTTGAAGTCCTCCATTGTCGGGCATCTCCTAGGGTCTTGTCTCACATGCCTAAAAATTGTGAAAATTCTCCGACTGCCGTCTAGTGGCTCTTTTAAGCATTTTTGGGCATTGCCGCTTAAAATCGTACTGATTGCCATTGTTGCCTTCGACGAAGTCTATTTTTTCCCTAAAATTCATAATTTTTGGCTATATTAGGTACTTCTTAGCATAAAAAATCATCTGTCATTGGCGACCACGGGATAGGGCGACTCAGCCCATCGAATCCCACGAATAGATCTGCACATAAACAACAAAAAGAAGCATCAAACTGATACAAAAAATAGACAACACAACACATCATAGCTCATACCCTACCCTTGGAAAAAACCAAGGCATGAAATCCACGAGGAGTAGGCCCAACATAATCTGATAGAAGGCCTAAAGCTAGTCACTAACCAACTGCTACAACACAGCCAAGCTAAAAATTACGATCAAAGAGGTCGCCCTAAGTGGTGGTCTGAACTACCTACCTAACTAAGGACAACTCAACCAGGAGCTCCTCCTAGGCGAGGACTCCGGTAGCCTGATCAAGAAATATTATCTTTTTTTAAAGCACAGTTTCTCTTTTTTTAGGTTTTTATTTTTCCATACTCGGGCATGTAAAAAGGAGGGAGCTAAGCGTAGTGACCCAAGGAGAACAAGGCATCGGCCTCAGGTCTTGTCTCAGTACCCAAGAACCTACCAAGCCCTCATAAGATGACACTTAATCCTTTTCTAATGCTCATTTTTATTTTCGCTCCAACCTTCTTTTATTTTCTTCTTTTTATGGCAAGATGTCACCCCAAGGAAGACAAGGCATCAGCCTCGGATCCTGTCTCATCCCCAGGAACCTACCATGCCTTCGCAAGGCGATAAACAACAACTCAAGGATTTTTCTTTCTTTCCTTTTGTTATAGGGGTTAAAACTCCTTTTTACACACCTTCGTATATTCATATATTGTCTTTCAGATCTTGAGGGTTTTGTCTCTTTTCATCATTATTTTAGTAGGCCTCTCTAATTGCCTCAAACTAATAGGAACTACTAGAACGGCCACCTAGTAGGTCAGCAGAAGAGGGTCACTAGAACTCCCATCTAAAACATGTCTTTCAATGCCTGACAATGCCTTCCAGGAGGCAATGACTACTCAGACCTCCCCCAGACATACCTAACCTAAACCTGGGACTTCATGCCTTGATTGCCAGTCCCCAACAAGAAAGAAAACCCTCACCTGCACATATATCATTAATTGCTTAAGGAAAAAACTCCAAAAGGGGACAAAACCACCTGGAATGGCCACAAGAAGCTTCTTTGCAGCAAAGGCTCCCTCCAACGACTTCGTCAACATGTATGGTGCAATCACTAAAACAACAAAGCATGAAACGTACCTGCACCAAATAAAGATAGGGCCCTCTTGGCCTAAAGAAATAACACTTTTCACTGCAAACTAACTGACCCTCTTGGCCTAAAGAGATAGATTATTAAAACCTGAAAACAATTGGCCCTCTTGGCCTAGAGAAATCAGACATTAACTATTTAAAGCAACTGGCCCTCTTGGCCTAAAATGGATAGTTCATTCTAATCCATGCAATATATGATCTCCTTGGCATATACATCACATCCTATCAAACTAATTAGGATAGCATAAAATAGGAGGACTAGCCTCATGCTACTCATGCAGCTAAAAGCTTGATCTACACTCTTTGTAGATTCACTAGCCCAAGCCTTTCTACTGATATCTAAGTAATAATGGCCATCTCTTCTTGGGTACTATGAGCTGAATGAATGACATCATTAGGTTGATATATCTCATCCCCTTGGTCACTCATCATTCAAACGGATCGCTTGTCCCAACTTTCCAGCAACTCCTTCTATAGGGAGAATCATGGATTTATGATTATTCAACTCTTCTCTAGTTGGACCATTACATATGTCAATGATACGATCCAAACTAGACAGAGCTTGAAGTCTAGGCCCCTCACATAGATGCATCTTAGGGCAACGGTCCCTATTGTCAGATGTCGCATTATGGCCTTTAGTTGCATCCTCTTGGGAATCCATCAAAGCATGTCCACATACAATTCCTGGCCCTTCATTTGACACACCAACAATATTTTTAGGGATTTTGGGCCTCTATTCCTTTTCATATTCTCAGACTGCCTCATCTATCCACATTGGTCCAATGGACTCACTGTGGATTTATCACCATTACTAGATGGCCTCACAGCCTTATGGCTTCTATTTAGTATAGGTGGACCTTTGGCATGCCACATCTTCTCTACACGAGATGCCTTTACTTGCCTTTGTCCACTCTGCAACAACTGCTTAGCCATAGGAACCATGCTTTTACTAAAAGGAATAGCATCTACTTGAAAGCATGATTCGTCTATAAATTGGAAAGGTCTCTCAAGAGCCTTACTAGGAGCACAACTAGAACCACTCATAGAATGCTCATCTAAGCTTGTAGACCTAATGGTTCTATCAATTCCATCATCACAACTACCTCTCATGGAAGTGTTCAAGCCTTGATGGGACTTACTGGGCTTGGAATCTTTTTATCCCCAGGGGGTATATTATCCCTACTATTGCCATTTTTTGCTTGGAGATTTTGGCTACCAAGGTTCCTCTCATAGGCTGCCTTGGTATCAACAAGTGAGCTATCTCCTTGTAGAAATGGTTGGGAGCTAGGATGCACTTGTACTGAGCGGGGAAAACTCCAAAAGTTTTCCCAACATCTTTGAGTATGTCCCTCATAATCAATGGCATACATCTTTGCTTTCCTTAACGACTTAGGATTTCGCAGTCCCACTTGGATTTGCATGTTAATCTCTAAGCCACTCAAAAAGAGCTCACATAGCACATCACCTGGCAATGCAGTAGCTCTTCTTGGCCAAAGCCTCAGAATATCATCAAAGGCTCTAACGTATTCTTTAACAGAAGGATAGGAATCTTGCCTAATCTGCATCAGTTGCCCTAGAACTTGGGTCATAGGCACCTTCTTCTCATATTAATCTAAAAATCGATCACTCAACTCCTCAAAGGATTTAATAGACCCCCTTGGGAGGCTCCAGTACCATTTTCTAGCCTCTCCCTTTAGGGTACTTGAGAATATGAGTATCCGATGAATATCTTTGAACCCACTTGCAAGGCAAGTTAGGCCGTATTCTCGTAAATGCACCATTGGATCCTCATTAACCAGCCCATGAAACACTGGGAGATCCCTATAAGGAGGAGGGCATTTAGTTCTTTCCTTCGGGATCAGCACTGGGCCATTAAAATCCTCATATTCATGACCTAACTCTAGTGTCTTGGGGTCTCCAACCTCTTCCATTTCCACCTTTACTGGTGTAGGAAGGTTAATATCATCCTTGCTATCCCTTTCTACCAACTCACAGAGTGGTTTAGGGAGTCCTATGCTACGCAATAAGGAGTCTACTCCATCGCATGATATTGGTGTTTTAGTAATTCTATCCTCATTTGCTATTGTTTCCCTAGAATCGGAGGTAGGTCCTAATAGAGCCTTCCTTTCTGATAAGGGTTTTCCACATATGTAGATATCATCCAATGCTTTATGGATCTGCAAAATTGCGCTTTGGAACCCAATTGCATCAGGCCCTAGCATCGGAGGTATCTCCTGCTCATAGGCATATATTACTTTGACTAATGACATCACGGTCTTTTTCTTCAAAAACTTATTGCTTTTGAGGATCACAAACAACTGTGCCATCCTAACATTACTTTTGCTCCCTAATCTTTCCTCTAGCTCCCATAGACTATCTACACCTTGGGGATTAGCCCCAAGATGCGTTTCTAACACATATAACATTCGCACAAACTCCACTCTTTCATAATTCAGCATTCTAGGAGATTTTGATTTTCCTCACAAAACTTTCCCCAATGGAAGCGCCCGCCTAACCTACAACTTAGGTTTCCTGTCCTCTCAGCGTTAGTCAAAGTTTATCAATCAATTGCAATGCATTCTAGGAGATACCATGTGGCATGCTTGATGCAAGGTGTATGAAGATTGTGCACAACCATTTTATGATTAAAAAACCATCCATGTGAGGTGCGAAAAACAACCCTTACATGAATTTTAACTAAGCGTTACGTGTTGCGCTGCTTTAGGGACTATCACCGGAACTTCCGTGCTACTAGTCGCCTATATTTAATTATGGAACGATCCCTAAATGCTATGCACAAAGAGAGAAATCATGATTTTTATCTTTTCAGCAATTAGATCGTCGCACAAACTTCCTTCCCCCCTCACCGTTTAGGTGTTGTTGCGGTGCATAGGTGTAAATGGTTGTTTTGTGCCATTTTTGTATGTAAAAAACAATAAACACATACTATAACACAAGGACGAGTCCAAACTGAGGCTTGACCTCATGCTTTAACATTGCCAAACAATCACACACATAAATCTTATTTTTTCATATTTTTTGAGCGCGAAAATCCCAATTTTCTTTATTTTTGATATTTATTATTCATAAAAAATAGGTATTTTCTGATTTATTTGTATTGTCTTATTATTTTGACTGAAACTTAACATTTTCTCTAAGTTTATCCCATTTCCACTTCTTTTTTCCATCTCAAAATCGAAAAAAACCACTAATTTCCATTAAAAATGATATTTTGCGGGTTTTAAAGAATTAATAACGACTCTGAATCATTACGGGTTCTGCATTTTTGTAGTTACAGCTCTCAAACATGATGCAAAAAAGGTTCAAACAAAAATTCATTGCATATGAACAACAGTTGGACCATGAAACAACAAAAACAAGCAAATTTCTTCATAAAATTGGAGCATACCGCGTACTTGCATGTTGCGGGTTTTTTTAATAATTATTTTGGGCAGCCCACAGACCAACTAGCAACCATTCTTCAGTGCTAAACCTCTTTCCTCAGCCTCCTCTTCATCTTGAAGCAATCCGATCACAGTCGGACAAGCATTCTTCAGCCCCTTTTCTTCTTGATTTCTTGCACATGAATTACCTCTATGCAAGAGAGAGAGGGAGGAGAGAGAAATACTGGTTTTTGATCTCCACAACCAGGTAGCCAATTGAAGAGCAGAGACCGGCGATGGAGAGCGAAGGTTGAATGTAGATCAAGCATGTAATTAGTTGGGGGCCCTGTTTGTAAGTGCCATAGCCCCTTCCATCAAATCGTGGATTCATGGCACCTTCATTCCTGTCTCGTGAAAAAAATGCAACCCCCCTGCCCCCCCACATGATTTCCAATTTTGGGCTAGCCCTAAAGTGTCACACCCTTTGGGCTCTCCTAAAGTCCATTTCCACCCTTGCCAATTTGGCCTTGGCCTCCTGGGCACTCCCTTTTCCACGTCCGGTGTTTGATTCTTGATCTAAAAAATCCTGGGTGTTTGTCTTGAAGTCCTCCACTGACAGGCATCTCCCAGGGTCTTTTCTCGCATGCCAAAAAATTATGAAAATTCTCCAACCACCGTCCAGTGGCTCTTTTAAGCATTTTTGGGCATTGCCACTTAAAATTGTATTGATTGCCACCACTGCCTTCGATAAAGTCTATTTTTCCCCTAAAATTCGTAATTTTTGACTATTTTTAAGCACTTCTCAGCATAAAAAATCATCTGTTACTCACTCACTCTTCTCCCTTGTTTCTTTGATTATATAACTCTCTTTCCTTCTCTTTCTCTTTGTTTCTATACCTCTCTATCTTTCTCTTTGTTTCTATCTCCCCCTTTGCTTTCCCCTCTATGTGTGTGTGTGTGTGTGTTTCATTCCCTAGTTGTAGCCTGTAAAGCTCTTGCCCTTCATGATGTTGCCATGGCTAACTAACCATTTAGACTCACCCACAACTCTTTGTCTCTCTCCCTCTCTCTCTCTTTGTGTCTCTCCCTTCATCTCTTTATTTCTCTCTCCCTCCCTCGCTTTATCTCACTCTCTTTTCTCCTCTCTTTCTTTGATTCTCTCCCTTTCTCTCCTTCTCTCTCTCTCTCTCTCTCTCTCTCTGTGCTTCTATTTCTTTCTATTCCTCCCTCCATCTCTCTATTTCTCTCTTCCCCCTCCCTCTCTCCCTCTTTGTTTCTCTAGCCCCCCATCCCTTTATCTTTGTTTCTCTCCCCATCTCATTCTCTCTCTCTTCTTCCCTCTTTCTTTGTTTCCCTCCCTCTCTTTCCCTCTCTCTATCCTTCTCCCTCTCCCTCTCCCTCTCCCTCCTCTCTCTCTTTCTCTCCTTCCCTCTCTCTATTTTTGTCTCCCCCTTCTCTCTTCCTTTACATCTTTATTTCTCTCCCCCCTCTCTCTTCTTTCTATTTCTTTCTGTCTCTTTTTGTTTCTACACCTCTCCATCCCTCTCTTTGTTTCTCTCTTCCCCTCTTTCCAGTCTTTGTTTCTCTCTCTCTCTCCCTCTCTCTCTCTCTCTCTCTCTTTCTCTTTTGCTCTCTCCCTTTCTCTCTCTATTGCTCTCTCCCTCCCTCCCTCTCTTTCTCTCTCTTTCCCCCTCTTTGTTTGTTTCTCTCCCTCTCTCTCTCCCTCTCTCTCTCCCTCCCCTCTCTCTTTCTTACACACACACACACACACACACTCTCTCTCTCTCTCTCTCTCTCTATTTTCTCTCTCTCCCTCTCAATGCATCTCTTCATTAATAAAAAGATGAAGAGAGGGGAAGAAATTTAAAAAAAGAGAGGAGACAATGTTCCTATCTCAAAGACTTGAAGAAAACCTTTACCTTTATGGCTTCACTCCCTTTTCTCCTTTGCACTCCTCTCCTCCTGCTTTGCAGATAGTGGTGGCCATGGAAGTCGTTGGACACACATGCATGCACATGTGTGCGCGCGCACACATGCACACATGCACACATGCACACACGCACACACACAGAGAGTCAAGAATCGCGTGGTGGAGGGACTTGCTTGAGCTGCTGCGCCAAAAACACACTGTATACACAAGAGGAAGCTCACTCAAGAACACAAGAAGAGAGATGGAGGCCAAAACATTTTCTTGCTGGTTTCTTCTTCTTCTTCCACACACTATACAATGTACACAAAGTATAGATAAGATACAACATAAAGGAAAGTGGCCTACTAAGTCAAACAGTGCATAACCGACTACTCTAATTGACTAGCACTATGTCTTTGCCAGCTATAGGTAGGTGTAACAAACTAAATATAATAAGTGATAAGTCAGTGGCCATGTGAGTATCATAATGACCACCAACGTGCTAAGTGTAGACGTGCGGACTTATCTAGCCAGGCGGTCCATCATCAATGTCCGCACGTGTTGAGCTTGCCATCTCAAAACACACACACACACACACATACACAAAGCTTCAAACTCTCTCCCTCTCTCTTTTATTTGATTTCATTTCTTTGCACTAAAAATGCCACATTTTGGTTTTAGTTGTTTTTTTTCTTAGTGCACTATCACTATTAGCGTCGCTAATAGCATCGAGAAATGACCATCAATATCTCTTTGTGCCCTTGTAGTAAGCATTGATGATGTCATAGTCACACGGGTTCAACTCACATCTCACATGAGTCTTAGATATATCTCCCCTTTTCTCAATGAAATAGGATAGGATTATTATGAGCCCAGTTGAATGCCTATATTTTAATAGCTTTTTTCTTTCCAAATTATTACAATTTTCCTACTAACTCTCACAAGTTATTACAAAATCACTTTTATTTCATATTATTATTATTTAAGATAACATGATAAAACTTGAAAAAAGTATTATAGCTTCAAAAAATGGCATTAGTGCTTATTCTTAACATTTTTAAATCTTTCTTTCTTTTCTTTTGACTTGCATCGTCCTTGTCACTCTTGTCTTAGAGTGAATATTACCCCCCCTTCTAAACAATTATAAGAGTACCAAGGGTAGATATTCCATGGTAGGGACAATCGTGTATAGTGATCCTAGTGAGGGAGTGATAGCAGTCTTTGATGAAGAGATTGGGGAATGTCTTTAGTACTTTGGCAAGTGATCGCTCTAAGATGTGGATGATGGTCTTATTTATAATGGATGGTGTTGCCACAAGAAAACTAAAGGATGGAAGAAATGTAGGGAACATGTCCATCAATGTCGATGGATCATCGTCTTGGTCTATAGTGGTAGTTCTAATTAGCATTAACTCTGTGGGGGTATGGCTACCTTCCTATATAGTGAAGAGCATATTTGTGAAAGTGCAACTAGGAGACGGTTTATGCTTGGAGTGTTATCCCAAACTTGAGGACCCAACTAGTGTAAGGTTAGTCACGGAGTGTTAAGCTCAAGGTGACATGTTGATCAAAAAAGCTCAAGGGGCCCAATCTACTTTGAGATTGTTCCTCTCTTTTCTTTATTGTCTTCTCTTAAGAAAATGCATAACATAATTCAAGATACAAGGAGTGGCTCTAGCATTCTAGATAAGCATCCTTTGCTAATTAAATATTATTTTATTGATTTTCTCAAGTTGACTAAAGAATTTAGATAATTGGATTCATACAATAGGTAAGCTGGCAATTCATCGTGTCTTCTAGTAGGAAATTACAATAAGATGGGAGTAGTATAGCTTTGAGGTGGCACCTACCACTGCAACACAATCTAACTTCTTGATGAAATTGTTGAAGGATGGTTTAAGGTCATTGGGCTAGAACAAATAGATTTTGGGAGCTAAAACCTTCACTTTAAGGCAATTATTTCTTTTGCCAAGCTAGGGCTTATAATCTCTATCGTGTCTCTTGGGATATAGGCAATGAAGCACATTATCCCATTCATAGAGAGATGAGTAATAGAAGGCAAACTAAGCATGATGATCTATCTCTAAGAGAATGTATTGCCACTCTAATTTTTTTTCTTTCATGCTTCCTCAAGCTTTCATCCCAAGAAATATTCTTTTCTTTTCCTAGAACTTGTAGGCTTCATGAAAGGTATTTGTACCTTGCTAGTTGAACCACTTTTTAACTACATAATCTCCTATCTTGATTAGAGATTGCACCATGCTCATGGGTAGAATTTGATTGATTTTTGGCTCTTGATTAATGTTAAAGTAAAATGCCAATGAAATTTTAGTCATCTATGTATCTTAATACTATTAAAGAGTTTCCTCTAGTTATTCTTCTTGTGCGTCTAGTATAAAACACTCTTATGATTGATCAAATTATTATTGAGTTTGGCTGTGTAAGGCCTTGATCATCTTGTCATGACATACATTATTGAGCAAAAAGGGCTACTTCTAACCTTTATGCTTCCTCTTCCATTCCTTTCATGGCTGTATCAAAGTCCACATTATCAACATAATCTACTGTGGGCATCATAACCTTGAGTGGCTCTACCATCATAGCTACACTTTGTGCTAAGCACAAGTGGATGTCACTCAGCTTAGAAGATGCAACCTAGGTTACTAAAGCTCTACTTCTTGTAAGTTGAGATCATTGTAACCAATAAGGCATAGATGTTTCTTCAATATTTTTGTTGTAGGTTAGATTCTTCATCAATTAAAGAATTTACAACAACATGCTTTGTTGAGGTCAATTTGATGTGGAGATAAGTGGTTGGTGTGTAGTCTCATCGTCAAAGTGTAAATTAATGAGGCCAAAATGAATCTCAATAATTAGGGTAAGTGGCTAGTAGTCTCATCATCAAAGTCTAAATTACTAAGGGCAATGGCCTTGACATTACAACATGAGGTTGTGAATGATGAATTCAATTGAGACAACTCATTAAGTTGTGCTTGTTGCTCAAGTTTCTCATAAGAAGTTTGGTTGGTTACCATGATGGTGGTAATGGGAAGATCAAGATGGAAGATATCAAGAGGGCTGTAAGATAAAAACCCTATTGCTGACTTTAATTGTTCTATTAGGGTGAGCAAGTTCTTTACCTTGTGCCAACTAGAATTAAGCTAGGAGGCCTATCAATTTCAGTTCGTGATGTTTCAAAAAAACAAAAAAACCCACCTATGCAAAGTAACCAAAAAGTGGCTACATTCTTTTATGGATTAAATCAACATTTAGATGATTTGCTAGAACCCTAAGTTTGATTGACTTGCAAGACAGACTCATATAAGCCAAAGTCTTGATTGGGCCAAATGGATACTAGCTTCTTGAAGATAGCTACTTCTTAGAGAGTGCTAGAGAAGACTATGATGACTCAAAGAACCAAGGGAAAAAGTGCTACAAGTATAGCAAGATAGGCCACACATAAATACCTGAATTGGATCAAGAAGATGTTAGATATGATCAATGCCCCACCCTCATTAGGTGCTACCAATGATCCATGGTGCTCAAAGTTGTAAGGCCCCCATTATGAGGAGAAGCCAAATGTGAGCCCGGACATTGGTTGAGTCCTGACTTGTATATCAGATGAGGTCTATGTGACCGGATGGCAAAAAGGTGACTGTTGTGGGTCTAATCTTTGGGTTAGACAAAGTGGTTGAGCTGGTAGCAACTCGAGGCGATGGTAAAGGGAATATTCCCTGGCCGACTAGTGGAGGCTCAGCAGGCTGACCTAACGACCTTCGCGGGCTATAAAAGCTAAACCCCTTTGCAGCCATCTCTCACTCATCTTTCACCCAGTCAGAGTTGTTGTTCCAGCTAGCCTTAAGCTCTTCACCTATCTTCTGTCTAGATCGCCATCTAAGCTTCACACAGTGGAAGCGCACGTGGATAGAGCCATCTTTGTATCAGTTGTTTGAAGTTAAAGAATTTATTGATTCTCCTCTTATCTGTTGTGTACTCTCTATCTCTTTCTCAGATTCCGTTCGCTGCGTCATGTAATATTTTACAGAAGATGAGGTTCCAATAACAAAACAAAGATGCACAAGTTTAGCATTAGGTTTACCTAAAAAATTAGATAATGATGAAGGCCTAGAGCCCACTATAACCTTTGGAGATGAATAGAAATCCTAGAAAGGATATTATAAGATGGATGAATCCCTAAATTGAGCCACAATACATTGCAATGAAACTATATTTGAATAGATTGTATCACCTTGAAGTTTGAGTGTTTGTGCATAATCAGAGTAGCATAGTGAAAGCATGGTGGGTCCTAACTTGCAACTCTTAAGACCAAATGATAACCGCTAGAGAAAGCAATAACCCTTAAGTTTCTCTTAAGATGAGGACATCTTGATTCCTCTATGGTGAAGAAGATGTAATATCCCCATCTTCTAGAAATGAATGGTGGATCATGGGGGGATAAAAACATAAAGATTAATAGAAAAACCTTAAATATCACTCTTTTTTTTGCATAATCTTTGCTAATGTCTACAACATTGCGATTAGCCACCACTCTCAATTTATCATCATAAGGTGATCATCATTGTTATTATCATGATTTTAGTTGAAAATTATTGTAATCATTGTCTCCAAAAGCATTGGAAAACTAATTGATACCAACATCTCACATTAATCTCCCCAATAGTTTTTGTTCTATAAATTAAGGGTCAATGATAACAAAATGATCAATGACACTCTTGTATGAATTAACTAACCAATTGTTCCCACTCTCAAATTGAATGCCTTCTTCACATGAACTTGATGGAATAAGCAAGAGCGAGAGTTGCAATGTCAATCATAAGGAGGAAGGCTTAGTTGGATGACAATATTCAAGGCTATATAATAACCTAATCCATGGTTATTGGGTCCTTTGTTCTAATTCATTTGAAATTGATTATTCTCTCTATACTATAGGGCACAAAGAGAGAGAGAGAGAGAGAGAGAGAGAGAGAGAGAGAGAGAGAGAGAGAGAGAGAGAGAGAGAGAGAGAGAGAGAGAGAGAGAGAGAGAGAGAGAGAGAGAGAGAGAGAGAGAGAGAGAGAGAGAGAGAGAGAGAGAGAGAGAGAGAGAGAGGGAGGGATACATGCTACTACTCTCTTCTCCTTATACTTGAAAAGGAAGGGTCTCCAAATCCACATCTATAATTTAAAGCACAACCCTTGTGACACCTTGAAGCCATGATGGTGATGTAAGTCTTCAAGGAAAATTGAAGATGTATAAAAAAAGAAAAAAAGATATAAGGAGTGAGAAAAAATTAAGGGTAGCCAAGAGAATCGCTTTGGATATGGGATTCATAGTCGAGATGGCCTTGACAATCCATATGGCTACACAAGCTTGCTAGATGCCTTTGTACAAAGTTAATGCCATCTTGGAATATGTAGCATGACTATCACCATTGTCAAGATTGTGGGAGAGAAGGAAGGAGTCTCGCTTGAAGCTTTCTTGCTTGCACAATGGGGGAAGACACACAAGGGTGGAGGCTGAAAAACAGTTTTTCTCTTCTTAGTTGTGTAAGCCAAAAGAACTCTCTTACAAAGAAATAGAAGAACCCTATATATGGGTCTCAAACCAAACTCAACTAACTAAGGTGGCATACTAACTGAGCCACGAACTAGAGTAGATAAGGATAGCTATCATGTAGCTATTATTCATGGGCGGTGTACCAACCGCGTCTGCAACTGACACGTCGGTGACATAAATACACAACGGTCACCCTGGCGTATCACGAGTGGAGCTCGATATCTCAACACTCCCCCTCGAGCTCAATCCCAATTCCTGCACACCAAGCAGGTCTCTGAACTTGCGCAGCTTCTCTGCACCCAATGCCTTCGTGAATATGTCAGCTACCTGATCCTCTGTGCTGACATAAACTAGATCAATAAGACCTAGTAAAACCCTCTCTCGCACATAGTGATAATGCACCTCAATGTGCTTTGTTCTAGCATGATAGACTGGGTTATTTGCCAAGTGTATACTACTCATGTTGTCACAGTAAATGACAACTGGCCCATCTGTAGACTGATGCATATCATAAAGTAGCTTATGCAACCAAGCTACCTCACATGCAGCCATTGCTGCACCCCTGTACTCAGCCTCTGTGCTCGACAAGGCAACTGTAGGCTGTTTCTTGCTGCTCCAAGTGACTGCAGCACTCCCAAAAGAGAACACATATCCACTGGTAGATCGTCTATCAGAAATACTACCAGCCCAATCAGCATCAGTGTATCCATGCAACTGTATCTGAACCCCAGTCTCATAAAATAGTCCATACTGCAATGTGGACTTCACATACCTGAGTATGCGTCTAGCCGCATCCAAATGTGGTTTCCTTGGAGCCTGCATAAACTGACTTACCAATCCAACAGCATAGCTCAAATCTGGCCTGGTAATAGTCATATAAATCAAACTTCCTACTATGCGTCTGTACATAGTAGGGTCTTCTAGAAGCTCACCTGCATCTGTGCTCAGCTTCACATTCTGCTCCAAAGGAACTGAAATAGGCTTACAGCCTGTCATCCCATATTTGGACAGCATGTCCAATCCATATTGCCTCTGCAAGAGCTGTATCCCACTTGGTGATCTAATCACCTCAATGCCCAAGAAATAACGTAGCTCTCCCAAATCCTTCATCTCGAACTTCTGCTTCAATAGCATTTTCACATGAAGGATATCTTCATCACTGTCACCTGTCATAATTAAATCATCAACATAAATGACAAGTAGCATAATACCTTTCTCTGTTTTTCTCACATAAAGTGAGAAATCTGCCTTGGAAATCTGAAAGCCAATAGTGACAAGATACTGTCCTATCTTGTCAGACCATGCTCTAGGTGCTTGCTTCAAGCCATACAAGGCTTTCTTCAGCCTGCAGACAAACTCAGGATAAACAGCATGCACATAACCTGGTGGCTGCTCCATATAGACCTCTTCTTGCAAATCACCATGCAAGAAGGCATTCTTTACATCCATCTGATGTAAAGACCATCCCTTTGATGCAGCCATAGCAATGACTGCTCTTACAGTTGCCATCCTTGCAACTGGACTGAATGTTTCTTCATAGTCAATGCCATATGTTTGTGCATACCCCTTGACTACTAATCTTGCCTTGTATCTGTTCACAGAACCATCTGCATTGTGCTTCACCTTATAAACCCACTTACAGCCAATTGCATTTTTACCTTTAGGTAAAGGTACCAATTCCCATGTAGTATTTGCTTCCAAGGCATCCATTTCTTCATCCATGGCTTTCTCCCATTTTTCTTTTCCCATGGCTTGCTCAAAAGAAGTGGGTTCTGGTTCCTGTATCACTTTGACCATATATGCATAGTGAATGGCTGTAAATCCATCATATTTCAGCCTATCCACAGGATACCTAACTCTGGTAGACCTGCGCAAAGTGGGTTCACTCCCAGGTGCTCTCAAAACATCCCTGGTCTTCCTTACTCCAAGTGTAACAATAGAAGGAATACCCAACTCATCATCAATGCTCTGTTCTGAGCCACTGGATTCACCATCCACATAAGAGTGACCTGCATTCACATCAACCATGGGCTGATCAACCTTCTCTTTTCCTTTTCGTGATACCTGCATACCACTATCTGCATTGCTTTGAGAAGATTCTCCTGATCTCAATCGGCCTGTC
This sequence comes from Lygodium microphyllum, assembly GCF_053477565.2. NCBI lineage: Eukaryota > Viridiplantae > Streptophyta > Polypodiopsida > Schizaeales > Lygodiaceae > Lygodium > Lygodium microphyllum. Next base: position 13,283,461 of record NC_141161.1, on the reverse strand, counting down.
CATGGCGAAGAATGTGAACCACTGCTAGAGGACGCTCCAGGTCCACTAATATTTTGTGACTGCTGCTGTGAATTCTGTGCAGCATTACCATTTTGTGCATCTACATCATCAATCACATTTACTGGTTTATACCAGCTACTCATCTCATCAAAAACAACATCTCTGCTCACTGTAAACTTACGAGTAGAAGGGTTATAGTATCTATACCCTTTTTGCTGCAGAGAGTAACCAATAAAGATGCACTTTTCAACTTTTGGATCCAACTTGGATCTCAACTCATCTGGCACATGTACATAGGCAATGCAACCAAAAATTTTCAAATGAGAAATATCTGGTTTCCTACCAGTATACCTCTCCTCTGGAGTCATTCCATGTATTGCTGCAGTGGGAGTCCTGTTCATTATGTAGACTGCTGTAGCAATTGCTTCAGCCCAATAAAAATCTGGCAAGTCTTTTTCATTGAGCATGGCACGAGATACCTCTCCAATATGCCTATTTTTCCTTTCTGCAATCCCATTTTGTTGTGGGGTATAACTGCATGAATATTGCTGCTTTATGCCATGCTCCTGCAAGAACTTTGCAAACTCATTTGAGAGGTACTCTCCCCTCCATCTGACCTTAGGCATTTTATTTGCAGACCTGTTTCTTTTTCAGCCATAGCTTTAAGGGTTTTGAAATGCCCAAAAACTTCACTTTTCTTTTTCATAAAATACACCCAAACTTTTCTGCTATAGTCATCAATAAAAGTGACAAAATAATGACAGCCTCCAAGAGATGCAGCTTTAGTAGTCCACACATCAGAGTGGATTAATTCCAATGGCTTCTCACTCTCTTGAACATGTCTAGGAAATGGTTTCCTTGCCTGTTTTCCAAACTGACAGGCTTCACATACCTTATGCATTTCTGCAACCTTGAATTTTGGCAATCCTCCAACAATATTTTGGGCCTGCATTGATTTAAGTCACTGTACATTAACATGACCAATGCGTTTATGCCAGATATCAATATCTGCAACTACACCGGTCCCATGTGCAAACATTGCTGCACTCAATTTAGACATGTCTGCATCCAATGTAAACATTCTGCCCTTCTTCTTTCCTTTTGCTATCAAGCGACCTTTATTTTTCATATCCTCAACAAAGCATCCATGAGGATTAAATCTGACCTGCAAGCCCTGTTCAACCATTTGACCAACAGAAACCAGATTCTTGGTGATATTCGGGACATGAAATACATCAGACAGGTATTTCTTTTTCCCATCCTGCATAGACAAGGGAATTTTTCCAATCTGCACAATAGGATGTGCAGTATCATCACTAGTCTCCACAAATCCTGGTTTTTCCATTTTCCTTGCATCCTCCATCCATTCTGCATGACCTGTCATGTGGTTTGATGCACCTGAGTCAACATACCATACATCATTGCTTTCTTCTGCACTTGTCACATAATTGTTCATGTGCTGCACCATGAACAAATGCTCATTTCTGTCATCACCCTGTCTGCTAGAAGATGCATAATTCCCTTGTTGCAGTTTTCCATTCATGATGTCATTCTGCTTTTTATAGCAGTCTTTAGCCATATGACCCATTTTACCACAGTAGTAGCATTCAACATTACTGTTTGCATTTTGACCTCTTTGCCATCCACCAAGACCTCTTTGGCTCCCCCTGCCTCTAGAGTTACCACGTCCTCCTCCATAGGACTGGTTTTCTTGAGTTTGCTGCATATTCTGATTTCTACCACGGCCTCCAAATCGGCCTCCTCTACCTCTGCCTCTACCTCTTCCAACATTTGAGTAGAAGACAGCTTCTTTTGAAGTTCCTCCTGAAGAAGATGCACCACCATTTCTCTGTTCCTCAGAAATTAGAAGAGCAATCAACTCCTCAAAATCAGGAAATTTTCACGAACTGAAATGGATGTCCGAAACTGTGCATAATCCTTTCCTAGACCATTCAAGGTCACGGAAACTAAATCATCATCTTCCACTGGCGACCCAATGGAAGCAAGTGCATCTGCAATCTTCTTCACCTTCATGTGGTAGTCGTTGATGCTCATACTTTCTCTTTGCACATTATGCAACTCTTGCTTGAGCTGCATTTTCCTGGCTTGCATATTTGTGCTGTACATTTTTGACAAAGTATCCCATGCCTCCTTTGGCGTACTTGCATCCTGAATATGCACAATCATAGAGTCTGAAATACTGATAGACAGCCAATACATAACTTTCCTGGCTCTCTCATGCCATGTTTTGAATGCCTGCATTTGCTGTTGATTGGGAACATCAGGAAGAACTGGTTCTTCTTCATTTCCTGCAACAAATTCCCAATATCCTTTTCCCATAAGGAAATTCGTCATTCTAAACTTCCATGCTTGGAAGTTGTTCTTGTCAAGCTTTTCAGTGACAATCTGTGAAAGAGAATCAGATGCCATTACAGAACACTGCGAAAAAATTCTGTCACTGCAAAAACTCAGCTTCACCCTCACAAGGGCAAATCTGCAAAACTGGCGAAAGTGGTATTTGACCACACAGTCACTTCCTAGTGACGATTTTGCATAAACAGGAACCAAGGATGATTCTGAAACTCCCAATGTCTCTGCGCACAAGCATATGATGCAATTTCTACAGTAACTTTTCACCGACCTGTAGAACAGTGGCTGAACAGCATAAAATTGAGCCTTTTTCTGAGTGCGTGCAAAAAACTTCCGCCTCCAAAACAGGCCCCGAAATGGCCTCAAATAAAAAAAACAGGGTCGCCAAGAGCTAAAGCTCTTTCCCGCAGCATATACTGCCCTCTTGCTTCACCGCGAAAGGCGTCTCAACCTGAGACAATGCACTCCTGCACTTTCCGGCTGTGCTACCTGCAGAGATCTGCTCCCAAAACAGAAGATGAAAGCAACACTGCTCCTCTTACCAGAACACCGCGAGCTTGGCTTGCTTTCTTGAGCTCCTTACCACAAACAAGGCTCTGATACCATGTCAAGATTGTGGGAGAGAAGGAAGGAGTCTCGCTTGAAGCTTTCTTGCTTGCACAATGGGGGAAGACACACAAGGGTGGAGGCTGAAAAACAAATTTTCTCTTCTTAGTTGTGTAAGCCAAAAGAACTCTCTTACAAAGAAATAGAAGAACCCTATATATGGGTCTCAAACCAAACTCAACTAACTAAGGTGGCATACTAACTGAGCCACGAACTAGAGTAGATAAGGATAGCTATCATGTAGCTATTATTCATGGGCGGTGTACCAACCGCGTCTGCAATTGACACGTCGGTGACATAAATACACAACGGTCACCCTGGCGTATCATGAGTGGAGCTCGATATCTCAACAACCATTGCATGAAGTATCAATATGTAGAATTAGCAATCGAAGGACTTTTTTTTGAGATGCACATTGGAGAGGCTAACTATGCATGTGTATTAACTAGGTTAAAAATTGTTGTCTTCTACAAGAGCAACATAGGCCTTTTTGAGAACCTTCTTGTCTTCTAAAAGAGCAACAAAGGCCTTTTCCATAACACTATCATTAGATACCATTCCCTTAAGTAAGGATAATCTTAGTAAGTTATAAAGGAAAGCCTTGATAGTGTTTTGAGATATGTTTAACTAAGGCCTTACATTCAAAAGGGAAATAACCCTAGATTCCCTTGGAAGGATTAGAGATAAGATTATACTCTTAAATTATCAAGCTAGAAATTAAAGTATGGGATGAGTTGACAAGGGATCTAGTGATTTCTAGGTTGAACTAAACACAAAGATTTATGCCTCGTGATGCCATATGAAAGCCACTATGCATGATTAAGAGTTGTACATTCTTGAAGAAAATTTATGCTATTTGAAAAGGCTTGAAATATGTTAACTTGACTCGCAACATAAGTATAAATGGAATTTTTATATATGTTGTCTCTAAATTAGTTGCACTCTTTGGAGGATTATGTTGACAAATTTATTGACCCCTATGGGTTACTCAAACGGGTCGTCTAAATTGTATTTTATCTTAAAAAGATAACGTACTTGTCATAGGAAAATATTGGTTTTCTTAGTTCAAAGATAGGCTATCATTCATTGGTTTTGTTTGAAACTAGAGAATCCCCTAAGTGTGAGAGTCATACTCACTCTGAGGGATTATCAAATGGTAGTCTGATGCATGGGTGGGTCATCTCCACAATTGCACCATGGAAAAAGATGTCGATAAAGGCAAGAGGTCTAAAAGGGCACTATTCGATACATTGACCAAAGGTCAATGGTAAGAAGGCTACCGTAGAATGTTAGTTCACTCCTTCATTAGCATGTAGATTCGAAAGGCTCTAGATACCCCATGTTGGGACTAGGATAGAGATGAAAAACCTCCAAGACCTAATTTTGGAAGATTTTATTCTAGGTAAAGGGTGAATTATATAGATTGTACTAACGGGAATTGGGGATGGGTATCCATGTGCTTTGGATATGGGTTCCAACGTAAGGAAGGAAACACTAAAGTTTGATTATACCTTGAAGAAGGTATGGATAAGTATATTGTTACTATAGTTTTCTAAAGACTTACCTCACCTTATCTTTGTGTTTTTACCTAAATGATGTAAATGAACCTTGTATTAATAGGCTAATTAAAGAAGTTATTTTTATATGTTAAATTAAATATACTAGGTAACTAGACAATTAAGCAATCTTGTTATCATAAAAGAGAAGGAGGAGAACAGATCCATCCTATGGTTGGGTGGTCTAATAAGCTGAGATATTTTTCTCAATATGATTAGATAAGTAAAATAAGAAGGGCCAGTCATCCTAGGAAGATTAGTTTAGAATTGACCCTATGTTGTTTTAAGACATTGTAGTGAGACTTTGCCTTATGGGCAGAGGTTGACACACAATCTCCCCCACATTTCTCACTCTCTTTCAACCAAGTGTAATGTAGGTTAGGCTTATTTACAAAATCTTCTACCCATGATTGATGCTAGATAAACTATTATGTGACTCTAATATTGTTTAGGAATCTTATTTTTTAGGTCAATGCTTGTGGAAATTGAAGGACCTTCACTTGTGAGGTAGACTCAAGCAATTCTAGGTAGTGAAGTCTGCGATATTCCAAGGAAGTTTCAAATTATGTCACCTAGGTTTGTCTCTTGATGGGCTACCAAAATCATGCTATCAAGGTAGCATTTGATAGACATGTTACATTGAGGCAACCATTAGATCCTTCTTTAGTACTTTATAGAAGCTTGGAATTGATTTTTGTATTTTTAGATAACCAATAACTTATAGAGTGGTTTCATAATTGAAGTGTAATTTCAACACAAAGCAGTAGTAATATATGGTATGTCCAAGAAAACATTGAATGGCCATGGGGTGTTTTAATAATGCCATCACAATGCCATTCTTAGACATGATAAGAACCAAAATGTTGTCATGCTTAATCTAGAATTGGCATAATCAAGGAGAGTTGGTATTGTTGATGCCTTTAAAAGAGAGACTAATGAAAGTTTCTCAAGGTATTCCTTCCAATTGAAGTGGATGCAAAATTCATCAGTGAACACCTCAAGACACTATCTCAACATATCTTGAAAATAGTGCACATGAGATGTCAAGAAGTGGCCACTATATTGATCAAGCCAAATGACATGACGATGCAGATGAACACTCTTCGTTTGGTGGTGAAGCCAGTCTTAGGCTGATCATCTAAGTGAATTTGCATTTGATTATAGCTAGAAAACCTATTCAAGAATTTGTAAGCTTTCTTTTTGTCTCTTGCTCAATCATATAATCTATGTATGATGGTGGGTAATAGTCTTGTTTTATCATAGTCTTGAGATTTTTGTAGCTAATACATACTTGAATCTTACCATTTTTCTTGAGTACCACAATGATGGATGATGCTGAGTCTATATGCTCAATCTTGTAGATGAATCTTACCCTTTGCAACTTTTTCATCTCTTTTCAAATGTGGTATGTGCAATGAGGATTCATGGGTAAAGGTTTCAAAGGGATTGTATGTGTCAACAATTGGGGCAATATGTCCTTAATATTTATGTAGCTCAAGGAAAATACATCACAATATTCTTTTACAAGATCAATGAGATTGTGTTTGTCCTTTGCTGTGCTGAGATCCTTAGTAACATAAATCGGTCTAAGGGGTTCCCCTAGTTCAACAATGATTACCTTCTTCACCTTTGTCAAGCCCTCAATAGGTTTGTTGGATTGCCCTTTCCTCTTTGTACTAAGTAAAATCAAGCTTCATAGTTGTACTTTATAAATCTATTGGGGGGGGGGGGGGGATCTTGCGGTTTTTCTAGACTTTTGGCTTTTGCAATGTTTTTGAGATGTTTGCACTAAAGATGGATTAGGAGTTTTGTCTTAGCCTTGTAAGACTTGGTGTGTTGTTGAATTTTTGGATCCAAGTCATTACTCGCATCCATCTTTGAGGTAGGATTTTAAATATTGAAGAGCCATAAAGCTATTTGTTTGTTGGGCTGATTTTGTGTCTTTACAAAAAGAAAAATAAGCTGAAGCCTATGTTGACTTCACTTGTCAGCTACATTGGCACTTTGAAGATCCAACCATTTCAACACATCAATGACATCCATTTAAACTTTAAATTCTAAACAAGCAAACACCACCAAACCAAAACACACACACACACACACACACACACACACACACACACACACACACACACACACACACACACACACACACACACACACACACACACACACACACACACACACACACAACCCCCAACAACAACAACAACAATTTTCTTTACACAAACCAAAAACAACACCAACCAAAAAGAACACACACCAAAATTATTTACACAAAACAAAAAAATACAAAAATTGAATAGGAAAACAAAACAAAATACCAAAGCAAACAAAGAACAAATGAAAAATAAAAAACAACCACACACACATGGTTCATTCTAGATTTTTCAATAACCTTTAACTATTACTACTTCTTCCATTTGCATAAAGAAATAGTGTAGCTTATCTAGTCTCAGTGCCCTTTTTGTGATGCTGCCCAAAAGTCCTTTTAGGGTTTTCTTAAATTCAGCATTGTGCCTAGTTTAACCCTCCTTTTCCCATTTTCTCCTAGTGGATCATCTTGCTATCAAACCACTCTCTTGACTTGGTTTGTTGGATGGGTTGTTGGTTCATTTGTAATGCCATCCATGCTTCAAAACTTACCCTCTCACCACAAGAATATGCCATAGGCATATTGTGCTAGCCGCCATGATGAAGAGCCCTTCTCCATTGGTTATGATGCCTTTGGCTCTGCAAACTCCCTCTTCAAGCCTAAGGTAAGTCTTGTAATAACTCTTGGTTGTCTCCTTTCCCAATTGATGTTAACCCCAGTGCAAGAAAGGAAAAAAAAGAAAAAGAAAGAAGCAAAAGAAATTTTAAAATATATGGCAAAGCAAAAAAAAGTGGCCTAAGAGCAAAAATAAGAGGGAAAAGGGCCAAAAGCACAAAGACACCTTAAAAACCCAAGGCGAGTGCAAAAATGGAAGAGGTGTGTTTTAAAATGCAAATGCACCCGTAAATCTTTATAAAAGAGCACCAGGCTCTCTCTTGTTCAATTTGTAAAGAGTAGATAGCCATAATATAAATATAAGGGAATATAAAAAGAGGACCTAGGCTAAAATGGCATGTCATGTAAAAAAATGGGTGGGTGCCTAAAAGGGATTAGGGCATGTATAAAAGCCAAAAAGTGAATAGAGAAGCTCATTCTTGTGAGTGGGCAAAACGAGCTCTCCTCTTCTCTTCTTCTTCTTGTTCTTGCTTTCTTGAGCTTGTGATTGAAAGAGGAAGTGAGTGTGTGAGGGTGAGGGACCGTGGTGGAGAAGCTCTCCATGTTCTCCTCTCTTCTTCTTCTACTTCTTGTCTTGTCTTCTCTTATCTTGCGAATGGCAATGGAGCATGGAGTTTGAAGCTCAATGATCAAGCTTGCTTGAGCTTGCACCTTGGATCGTGGAGGTACTGGAGTGCTTGAGGGAAAAGGACTATCAAGCATGGATGTAAGCTCACTACACTTCTAAGGGTGAGAGCGTGTACGACTATGTGAGAGGTAGCCATTGTACTTGGCTTGAAATGTTTGAAGCAATAAGCGGTCATGGGTCTTTGCAGTGAAGCGAGAAGCTCCCACATTTTGGTTCCATTGTCAGGACCAACAGATTCAAGCTTTGAGTGCTAGAGTGCTTTGAATTGAGCATTGAAGTAGGAAGCGAGGGAGTTTGAATAGGTATTTGATCTCCTTAGCAAGTAAGGTTTCTGGATTTTAGGATCGAGATGAGTAGGTTTGAGAGCGGAATTTTGATGCCGAAAAGTGCTTAAAAATAGCTAAAAATTACGAATATCAAGGGAAAAATATTCAACGTCGAAGGCGGCGGCTCAATCTAGGACGATTTTAAGCGCCAAAGTGCTTTAAAGGCGCCCGAGCGACACTTGTTGATTTTTCATAAATTTTCAGACTGTCGTGCGGATTGACAAGAGTTACCGGCCAATGCGGGATGTCAAGCCGGACGCTCAAGATTTTTCAGAGCTCAATTCGAAGTCCGGACGGGGAAATGACCACAAAATGGTCAAGATATGAAAAGGTGGACACTTGGGAGGCCAAAATTGAGCATGCCTTTTGAGTTTGGACCCCCCCAAAAATTTTATGCACCTTATGAAGCAAAAAACGTGGAGAGAGAATGAGGGATGAAAAAACGTGGAGCAACATGACGGCCGTTTTTTGCACCCTCTCATGATGGAGATGGAGTATGCAGGCTGAAAGCAACCTATACAATCGATCATGGGGCTGATCTTTCCTCTCTTGGCTGATCTTATCACCTATCTTCGCCTATCCAATGGTGGCCTCTGTGAAGAATTCTGATTTCAGTCTTTCTCTCTCCTCCCTCTCTCTCCCCTAAGGGCAGATTCATGTGGTAAAGAAGAAGAAGAATGGATGATGGATGCTTGTCCAATGAAGACCGGATTGCTCCGTGGTGCAAGAGGAGGGTAGATTGCTGATTGTGGATTGTCATGAGCATTAATGGTGGCTGGAAATCAGTCCCGAGATATGGCAAATAAAAACCCGCAACCCGCAAAGAACGGTAATCTCATTTTTACAAAGGAAATTGATGTTTTATGCAATTTGCTTCATTAATACTTGTTTCCATGGGATGATTATGCATTATAATGTTGTTTGCAATGTTTTCCAACTGTTTGAAATCAGAAAATTAGAAAATCTTAAGTGTTGTGGAGGAAATTAGTAGTGTAAAACCCGTAAAACACGCGAAATATGGGAAAATTGGGTGTTTTTGAGATATCAATGGAAAATATAGTAAGACATACCAACTAAATTTATGGTTTTGTTGCAAATGAACCTAAGGGCCACAACCCACAACTCATTTTGTATTTTCAGTCGTTTAATATTGCAAAAAATACAAGAAAAATAGGGAAAATTGGAAAAAAATAGGGAAAAAATAGATTTTGAGTGCCCAAAATTAAAGAAAAATAAGATTCATGTTTGTGGATGTATGGGGGGTCTGAAGTATGAGGTTTAGCCTCAGTTCAGCCCTAGCTTTATGTTTTAGTGAGTTTTTATGGCTTTTTATGCAATAAAAATGTGGAAAATGAACCCTAAACCTATGCAATAATGCACAATCTAAACGGGTGAGGGGGTAGAGTGTATGAAAGGGGTTTAAATGCTGAATGAAATGATGAAAAGCTTGCTGGTTTTTTATGCATACCATTTAGGTTGGTCGATAATTAAAGATTAAGAGTCTAGTAGCACGAGGGTTTCTTGGTGCTAGGTTCATGCAACGCCGCATACGAGCAATAGTCAAATTCATTGAAAGAATGCTTTTGCACTAAACACAAATGCTGATTTTCTTAATTGTTTTAGCATGTGGACATTCAGAACTTGTATAAATCATAAAGAAATGTTAAAATGTATCAGACAATATCTCCTGGATGCATGGAAATTGCTTTTTAGAGAAATATGACCAACGTTGAGTGAGTAAGGTTGTCCAAGCTGTAGGCTAGGCGTTGGGTCTAAGGGGAAAGAAAGTGAGGAATGGTACATTCTTGGATACGATCAATTGGTACCTTGAGTGGAAATGTGTGCAATGTTGTGTTATATATGTTTAGCGATGCATCGAGGGGCCAATCCCCAAGATGTAGGAGAGTCGCAGTGAGGTAGCGGCAGTCAGCCGTGGGAGGACCTCCTATGTTTGTACTTTGTGCTATTTGGCAATGTGCTAGGGACTCCCTCTGAGGAGTGTTAATTGGGTTAGAGTTGGACTATGAGACGTGATACAAATGTAAGATATTTAGGAAGATGATGTATATATCATCCACGCTCCTGGCCACAAGGCCGTGGGGTTGTTGAGCGCATGATAGAGGTCTGGCTAGTGCATGAGCCAGTGCCGGCCCGTTTTAGGTCCCATCAAGGTTGAATTAGTGCAAGCATTTGATTGTGATTTGAATGCATTAGGATTAAGAAAACATGAGAAAAAGAAGGCTATGTATAGTAGGGTTTCTGTTATTGTAAACAAGCCAAAAAGGAAAAAAGGTAGAGAAAAAGAGCTCTAATATATAATGCATCAAAAGGAAGAAAGAGGGAAGATCAAAATTGAGTAGAGAAGGACTTTGATAAGCCAAGAACAAGTAGAAGATCTCACTTGCACATTTGAGAGTGAGAGAGAGAGCTTGAGAGAGAGAGAGATAGAGAGAGAGCTACATTGTAATGTGCTCATCTATCAGCTGTCCAAGCACGTTTTAGTGGTCCATCGAGAAACGAATCTAAGCGTCACCGCGCTCGGCACTCCCATGGAATGTTTCGGGGTTTGTTGCCTAGGATTTCCCAAGAGTCCACCTAGCAACGGAATGTTCATAGCCGAACCCACTAGGATCGACCTGAAACTTGAGTCCCTAAGGGTCAAGGTCTCCTGAAAAATATTTTAGCGTCGATTTCTAGGCATCTTACTTTACCTAGAGATACCCAATCCGAAGCAGACCCATGCCGCACTTGGTTCAAGAAGAATGGGAAATGAGAGGGATGCACCGCTCAACCTCTCTGCCCGTAGGGCATAGTCCCATTCCGGTCCCCTAAAACAACATGAATCAGGTTCTAACCTAACCTTATCTAAGGGTCAAATGATGGTAAAACCTTGTGAGAAGCCTCCCAGTTCTCTGGGACCACCCGACCATAAAACAAACTCGTTGAGGATTCTACCCACCCACTTCCCTTAATAGTTTTAGTTTTCTAATTAGGTCCTACCACAATTATGTGTGACATTTAAAATCAGTTTCATTAATTAAGCCTTTTAGGGAATAGGATTTGTTCACATAACTTATAGAATAGATATGAGAATAGTGCAAGCAGTACTTTTGATAAACAAGTTCATTAACTTATTTTCTAGTTAATATTTGTCTCCTGCCCATACAAGAGAATTATGTATCCCTTGTGTCCAACAGAAGTACTCGGTCCAAATCACATGGCACCAAAATTTCCATCCTTTATCTAGAATAAGATCTTCCAATGCCCTCGACGTTGGGCTCACGGCAGTCTACAATTTCGTTCCGGTCTTGGCAAGGGGTGTCCAGAGCTCCACTGACCCCAAGCGACCTAGGAGTGAGACACAACTTCCATGGTCGGCCTTTTCACCACTCGACCTTTGGCTTGTGAATTGAGAAGTGCCCTCTCCGGGTAATCCGCAGTGTGAGCTTGGAGATGATCCACCCGTGCAAAATATCCTTCCTTAATTAATCCAATTAAGAATCAAGCATAATTAAGGCAATCAGCCTAATATCATCTTCTAGTGAAACATTCCTTTATTTTCCATAGCTACTTGTCATTACTGACCTTTGCCATGCTTTTACCATCAAACACAAGCACTTGGAATATTTATCCAAATCACAATGTAACAACGAGTTGATTGTAAAAAGCATTTAGGGTGTTGTTGAATCAACCAACAAAACTAATTGTATTTTTCCTAAACAATACAAGAATAGATGTGATAATAACTCCATTACATATTTGCTCTCCCCCTTGGGATCAAAGAGCGATTCTATGCAAAATTTACTAAATACTTGTATGCACAATTCCTAACGTTATTCTTTTTTCGATTTTGCTATTTATAACCCTTGACCTATTGCTCTATCAATGAATAAGCCAAATACAACTAAGTGCAATTAACTTTCCTTGATACATACGCTTTGCAAACTCCATCTTCTGAATATGTGAGAAGAGGCTTATCCCTTCCCATGACCTATTCTTGTACATCATGTTGGGGGTAAAGGCACCTTCGCCTAGCCGCCCGTGTATTACTACACTGACAGTCATTGCCACTACACAGTGCAGGTGGCGGATGCCCGTCACTATCACTTTATTCTTTATTCTTTTAGTGACTGTTTGAATAAAGGAAGGCCCAATTACACATTGTGACAATTGGAGTTCCCATTTCTTGTCTCTCTCTTTCTTTCTCTTGCTCTCCCACCATAGGTCTGGAGTGCAAGCTTCAATCCTTCTCTCCTTTCAACTGGTATCAGAGCAAGGCTTCTGACTCTTGAGTTTGGCTCGTGGCATTCTCAGCTTCCCATTGACTCCCCACTCGCATTGGGTCTCCTTCCCAGTAGCCATAGCTCATTCTCTTGAGCTCTCGTCACTCCCCGGCTTCTCGAGCTTCTTCTCGGCCTATTGAGGCACCATCAGGGCATTGATATTGAGGTATTGCTTCATTATTTCAGAGATTTATCTCAGTCCATAGGTCTAGGTAAACAAGGTTTTCACAAGTTGTGGGCAGCCATAGCTCACACCTCTTGGAGCTTCCTTCACCTGGATATTGCTTCCAGCGTATCAAGGCTTGTGCTGAGGCTTGGTGTAGGCCTTCTTTGGCCCCCATTTGTGCTCCCTTTGGGCCCCATTGTTGACACGTGGGACAGTAGACTCCCCATCCAGCTCACGTTTTTTTTGCACATGTTTCAAAATCTGGCCCAAAAATCACTCTTTTTGTCATATCTCATGCATTCGGACGATTCAGGCAAGGTAAGAGTCTACGTTGGGGTTTTGGTACACTCCGGACGTGATGGTGATGTTGGATTTGCCAAATTTTGATGAAAAAATATTCTGCAATAGATTTCAAGTTTGAGACTGTAACATGCCATATGAACCCCCCTGTAATTTAAAAAAAAAGAAAAACTTATTATCATTAGTGCAAATTTCTTTACTCCCCTCTCTCTCCCTATCGACAGCACGTTGGGGAGAGAGAGAGAGGGAGTGATGGTGCTGGGAGGCATGCAACCTCCAGGTGGGAGGGGTGGACATGCCACCTACCTCCTCCCCTCCCCTATATAAGGGGAGGCTTCTCCCCTCCCCTAGGGACAGACAGAGGAGACTACGTCCTCCCCTTCCTTACGTTGTCACCGCCCCTGACCGTCATTGTTGTGGGTCCTTCCTTGGGGCCTCCGTCCATAGCCACCTCCCCCCCTGGCCGTCAGTCGGCTCTTCCTTCTCCCCCCCTCCTCACTTAGTGGTGCTGCACACCCCTTCCCTGGGCCTTCCGATTGGGGCTCCCCCCCCTCCCCGCCGTCCTATTGAAACGGGTCCTTGGGACCTATGACCATAGCCACCCCCTTCCCCCCCCCCTTCCCCCCCCCCCTTCTGATCACCAGTTGCGCGGGGCCCCGTGAGGGAGAGTAAGAAGAAGGGAAGTAGAGGGAGAGAAAGAGAAGAAGAGAAGGAGTAGGAGAGAAGTAGAGGAAGAAGAAGAAGAGGGAGAGAAGGAGAAGGAGAGAGGAAAAGAAGGAGTGGGAGAGTGAAGAGAAGAAGAGGGAGAGAAGGAGAAGGAGAGAGCAAAAGAAGGAGAGGGAGAGTGAAGAGAAGAAGAGGGAGAGAAGGAGAAGAAGAGAAGGAGTAGGAGAGAAGTAGAGGAAGAAGAAGAAGAGGGAGAGAAGGAGAAGGAGAGAGGAAAAGGAAGAGAAGGAGAGAGGAAAAGAAGGAGTTGGAGAGTGAAGAGAGGAAGAGGAGAGAAGAAGGAGGAAAAAAGGGGTAGAAGAGAGGAGAGGAGAAGAAGAAGGAGGAGAGAAGTAGAAGAAGATGAAGAAGAAGAGGTAGAAGGAGAAAAGAAGAGAAGAGGAAGAGAAAGAGAGGGAGGGAGAAGAGGAGAAAAAGAAGAAGAAGAGAGAGAAAGAAGGAGAGGGAGTGAGAGTTGGTGAGTGACTGCAAAGAGCCACACCCAAACCACTCCCTCGGTGAAGGACCCCATCCAGCAGTCTTACCCACCCAAACCTGTCAAACTGAACACCGTTAAGGTCCGGACTGCCCAATCTCCGCGAGGCGAATGGCTCCCAGGAAGAAAGTCACGGGAAGCGTAGGCGCCCAAGCTACCGGTAATGCAGGAGAGGTGAGCGGAACGATCAACGCAACAAACACGAATCAAACCCAAGTTTTAAGCTTTAAAATTAATTAGGTATTATTTCTCGTGGAAGAGATGAAATGGTTTGTGATGTGCATGGAATAAGAACGAGTCTTAGGGTTTTGTTTACTCTAAGTACTAAGTTGCATGCACAGAAACGGTAGAGTTTGGAATTCGCATAAGATTATGTGCAGGAAATGATAGCTTTTACAAACATAAAATGATAAGGTTATTGCCTTATTTCACATAAAATGATAGCTTTTTAATCAGTTCAGTGCATGAATAGTCACTTAGAATTCACATTTTGCAGTCATGGTTAAAAGAAACACATGAAATGTAAATTTTTGTTCATGAGATACACTTGCATCGTTGGACAGAACCCTAGACTTTCATATACACAAGTCACATGTGATTCGGTGCATTAGAAATAAGTACTCGTTGCCAAGAATAAAGAGAGATAAAAGTTGTTTAGGAGATACAACTATACTAAATGCACAATGTGCATGATGGTGAAAGGTTGATTGGGAAATCCTGCATAGAATCGCACTAAGAGAATCGGAAGGATCGCATGCATCTAGACAGCATCTTGAAGGTCTAAATGAAGAATCATGTGTTGCCATGTGTGTTAACTGAGCTTGGTTGGAATTAGAGATTAAAAGACCCTTGGTTGGGTTGAGAATAAGGCATGTCCATTGCCTTGACTAACCAGCTAATGCTTGAGTTAGGGATTAAGATACCCTAAGGTAAAACCCAAGGGAAAAGGGCAAGTCAAAAATAAGTTAACTTATCAAGACCATTTGCTTGCACAATCTTGTTTGAAATTATTGGGATCTTGCCAAGTCGCGAAAAGACCCAAGATCGGATGTTGGGAGCATCTGGGAAAAAAAGGAGTCACACCTTAGCAGTTGGTCGTACAAACGACCTCCGAAACGTTCGTACTTGTACTTAGGTATAGTATTTGATCTCTCTGCTCAAGGAACTAATTCAAGGAAAACACTTAATGCTTCAGGTTGAAAGCCTAAGGGGAGAGGCATGAATAGTTATCTCCGACTGTCTGCCTGGCCCTATCCAAGGGGGTTGTTAGCCGTGCCGGGTATATGGACCTAACTCGCCGCGAGAGGTCTCTCTGTGGGTGTTGCTTGCAATGGGAGGACACTTGGGTGCCAGGTGAGGCTCTGGCTGTAAATCCCTTGCCTCCGGATCCCGTATAAGAGGCCAATGTGACTCGAGATGGGATCTCCAGGCCCGTGTACTAGTCAACGGGCGGAACTTGGAACAAGAATCCTGTAGATTGTTGGGATAGCCTTCCGGGCGTGATATTGGATGTACTCTAGGATTTTTATAAATAAAGAGCAGATATTGGAGAAAAGAAAATTTGCTGACATTGTTTTTGTGTCAGTGCCTAAGTTGCGTGAAGGAACCCGTGATTAATTTGATTACTTAAGGAAACTGCTTTTGCATGTCAAAACATAATGTGGTAGGTAATTAGATAACTAAAGCAAACTGAGGAAAGTGCGGTGGACGTGACTTAGGTCCGTCCTATGGAAGGGTGGTCCCAGTTAGCTGGGAACTTTTCTCAAATGATGAGATAATAAGACAATGAAGACCTAGTGTCAATAGATGTAGAATTTTCAGTTTATTCTGTTTTAGGGAAAAGGAATGGGACTATGCCATATGGCAGAGAGGTTGACCTTCGCATCCCTCTTGTTTCCCATTCTCCATGAACCAAGTGCAGCATGAATATGCTTTGACTCTGTTGTTCCTACGCAAAGTGGTACATCTGGAGCTCGACGCTAGCTTCTTCTTAGATACTTTGCCGATAGGAAAGGAACCCTGACCTTAGGTTGATCCCAAGTGGGAACGGTTGGACACTTCCGCTCGGGGTAGACTCGGGAAGACCGAGATCACAAACCCTGTGTCATTCTTTGCGAGTGCAAGGCGGAGCCTTCTAGACACTCCTCTAGACGAGCTACTAAGACGTGCCAGGGGAACTTAATGGAGGAAAATAAAGGGAAATAAGGGGACACCCAGGGGAAGGTGAGCAGAATAGAGTAGTGTTTTTTGTTGAAAACATTTCCTTACTCACTTATGGATGCTGGATTGCAGAGTCATGAAGCTTGGAGCAATTTCTTGGTGTTCCAGGTCATGCTCATGACTACAATGCGTGCTTCAGATTATCGTCAAAGGCCATGATGAATATTTGGACCACATCTATAATCCTTCACTCCAATAAACAAAGATGGATGGGAGAATCAGGAGTATACTACATAGCAGCCCACCAACTTGCGTACCTTCAAACCAACTTGAAGAGAATCAAGTGGATGGAGGATTTAAAGATCATGAAGCTGTTCATCTTTGTCGAAGCTCACGCAAATGAAACCTTGCATGTTGGTGGTCGGCAAGTCAAGCAGAACAAGTATGTGTACGAAGAAGTGACTTGGGTAATCCCTGCCGACAGAATCAAAGTACTAGGGCTCTATGAGAAGAACTAGTATCAAAGGAAGGGATACCCTAAGCTTCCTATGACTTATCGATTCCTGAAAATCCATGACCCCACTCCATATTATTACTCAGTCCCTGTAGCCAATTGTAACACAATCCTATTTTCCCTAAACTGATGTACCAATCAGCTTGCTCTAGTTTCCCAAAATAAACGTGCTCAAAGGGCTATGCCCTCATGAATGAACAAGATTTTTACTATTGTCTATCCTGATAGTAAATATAAGTTGTTAACATAAATAATCTTATTGTCCAGACGCAACCCCAAGTGCAGGTTCCAAGTTCGACTCCCGCACTAAGTATAGCTATGATTCAAGAGAAGAAGTTCCTTCTCAAACAAATCAAGCCACGTGACTTGCGTTTATGAAAGTCTAGGGTTTTGTCCGACGATGCAAGTGTATCTCATGAACAGAAATTTACATTTCATGTGTTTCTTTTAACCATGACTACGAAACGTGAATTCTAAATGACTATTCATGCACTGAACTAGTTAAAAAGCTATCATTTATGTGAAGTAAGGCGATAACCTTATCATTTTATGTGTGTAAAAGCTATCATTTCTGCACATAATCTTATGCGAATTCCAAACTCTACCATTTTTGCGCATGCAACTTAGTACTTAGAGTAAACAAAACCCTAAGACTCGTTCTTGTTCCATGCACGTCACAAACCATTTCATCTCTTCCACGAGAAATAATACCTAATTAATTTTAAAGCTTAGAACCTGGGTTTGATTCATGGCAAGGGAAGGACTGTTCAAGCTGATGTCGAGATCTGGATTGAGTCCATGGAGGACTATTTTTAGGCAGTAGGAACTGCACCTGCTAATAACCAAGCTATGCTCGCCAAACTTAAGCTTACAGGCGAAGTAAGACTTTGGTGGAAACAATGGTGCAGAGACCAAGCGATCTCGGAAGGGACAGTCACTTGGGAGAAGCTTAAGGAAGCTATGCGAGGGAGGTATCTGCCACCTACCTATCGCACATAGAAGATGAACAAATTCTATGAATTGAAGCAGCTTGGACTATCCCTTGATGAATATTATTCAAAGTTTGTTTCTCTCTTAAAGTACGCGCCACCAATGGATATGACACAACAGGTGTCAAAGTTTTGTGTTGGGTTAAATCCATCCATAAACACCCGCTTGGAATCAATGCGCCCAATGGACCTACAAGACGCACTCATTTGAGCTGCACCAATAATACAAGAGGTGCAGACCAAGACAAGGAACAAAAAGACTTGGCCTTACAGGGATTAGAACAAAGGAATGTATAGGGCTCAGACTAAGAGAGCGCAGCGTCAGAATCAGGGACAAAGGAAGAAAGCTAGGACCAATGCTGTCAACAACTTTGCTCCTATACAAGGTAATGACCGCAATCTACGTTGCTTCCATTGCAACAAGCCCAGACACTTTAAGAGGCAATGTCCCAAGCTTAGTAGAGGACATTGCCAAGGGCCATTCCAAGGAGCTGCCCATGGCCAAGGAGCCACTGTCATGGCCAGAGGGAGAACCTCCAGTGTTTCCAACAAGGAGCTGGGTGATGAAGAAGATCCATCCATGGATGCTGACATTGAGAGGGCAACGGTTCACGTCGCTCTTCACAAGAAGGGTCTGAATCGCCAATTCTCGGTGATCCAAACTCCATCGAATTATGAAGATAAAAGCTTCAAAACCCTAATTGATTGTGGTAGTACACATTCCTTCATTTCACCGATCTGTGCAAAAAGGCTAGGGATAGCCACAATAGACGCACCTACTTTACTTGTGGAATTGGCAAATAGTCGTGAGGTCTCTTGTACTAGGCAAACTACTAAGGTGAAATTCCTACTGGGTGGGAGGCCAACTTTGGTGAGATTCAGGGTAATGAACCTAGATGTCCACGAATGTTTACTTGGAATGGATTGGCTAATACCTAATGATGCCCACATCCATTGTGAAAAGTGCCAAGTCTCCTTCTGAAATTCTGAAGGGGAACTAGTTACGACTCAAGGGGAGGCTGGTAAGCCAAAAATACAGCTGGCAAAAGCAACACGGATAATAAAAGGAGTTAGAAAGGGCCTACCTGTCTATCTGATTAAACTGAATAAGCTAGATCAGAATCAAGAATCTGGGGAAGAACCTTCATGGTTAAAGGAATATGCAGACGTATTTCCTGAGGAGCTGACAGAACTTCCTACTCAAAGGAAAGTCAACCATGAAATCAAGCTGGCACCAGGAGCTGCACTAGTCGCAAAGAGGCCGTATAGGATGTCCATCCCGGAAGCTATTGAATTGAAAGAGCAACTCAAGCAACTATTAGACCAAGGCTACATCCGTCCTAGCAGTTCGCCATGGGGAGCTCCAATACTATTCCAAAAGAAGAAAGATGGAATGATTCGGCTATGCATTGACTATAGAGGGTTGAATCAATCAACCATTAAAAATAAATACCCCATTCCAAGAATAGATGAATTACTTGACCATCTTCAAGATGCAAAGATATTCTCTAAGATAGATCTCAGATCTGGATATTATCAGATAAGGATCAAGGAAGAAGATATCCCGAAGACTGCATTCAGCACAAGGTATGGACACTTTGAATTCCTAGTGATGTCATTCGGGCTAACAAATGCTCTTGCTACCTTCAATAGGTTAATGCATTATATATTTAGGCCCAATCTTGATGACTTCATACTCATATTCTTTAACAATACCCTAGTCTACTCTAAACAAGAAAAAGATAATGAACCCCAGCTTCTCATTGTTCTTGAAACAATGAGAGCACACAAGCTTTATGCCAAGAAGAATAAGTGTGCCTTTTTCAAGTGATAGATTGAATATTTGGGATTCATTGTATCAGGAGAAGGGATTTCAGTAGATCTAGCCAAGGTTAGAGACATTCTGGAATGGCCAACACCAACTTTTGTCAAAGAAATACGTAGCTTCCTTGGATTGATAGGATGGTACATGATTTTCATCAAAGATTATGCTTTGATTGTAGCACCTCTAACTGACCTACTAAAGAAGCAAGTAGCAATTGTATGGTCACCTGCCGAACAGACCAGCTTTGACAAACTAAAGCAAAGCTTAATATCAGCACCCATCCTGAAACTTCCTAATCTTAATAAGGAGTTTGAAGTGGTAACTGATGCTAGCGCACTTGCCTTAGGATGTGTGCTTATGCAAGAATGTCATCCTGTAGTGTATTCTTCAAGGAAATTGAAGAGCTATGAAAGGAATTATGCTACCCACGATCTGGAGCTATTGGATGTCATCCATGCTGTTAAACTTTGGAGACATTACTTACTAGGTAACAAATTTTCCCTAGTGATGGACCACAAGAGTCTTAAATGGATCTTCACCTAGAATGAGCTTAATATGAGGCAATGTCGATGGATCTAAGTGCTGGAAGAATATGACTTTGAAATCAAATACATGCCTGGAAAAGAGAATGTAGTTGCTGATGCACTCAGTTGCAAGGCATTTCTAAACTCCCTTATTTTGCAAGATCCATCAACAACCAGATCTCTAGCCACAAAGGTATCAATGCTAAACAACCCAATTATTGAGCTAGCTAAAGAAGAGGCGTGTCATGACCCAGTCTACCAGAAATTGCTAAGGGAGATCCCCATCAAGGATCAAGACCTGAAGCTATAGACAAAGTATCAAGAATTCTCTGTCAGTAGTGGACTTGTCTACTTTAGGACAAGATTATGTATCCTTGCAAGCCAATCTCTCAAGCAGAAGATACTTTGGGAAGCCCATGACTCCCCTTTCTCAAGACATCCTGGCTATGCCAAGACCCTTAATGCGGTCAGGAAGAGCCATTATTGGGATAGGCTCAAGGGTGACGTTCTCAAATATGTCATGGAATGTTTGTCTTGTCAAAGCATTAAGGTAGAATATGTCAAAATGCCACTGGAAATTGAAACCACTTGACATTCCCCAAATGAAATGGGAATTCATTAGTATGGACTTCGTGATTGGCCTACCCCAAGTTCAGGGAGGATACAACTCTATTATGGTTGTAGTAGATATGCTCACCAAGGTTGCACATCTCATCCCTATCAAGACAAACTATAAAGCCTCATACATTGCAAGATTATTCATCAAGGAAATATTCAAGCTGCATGGGCTACCCAGAATAATCATTAGTGATCGTGACTCTATCTTCACATCACACTTCTGGAGGGCTATCTTCGAGGCTATTGGAACTCAACTATGTTTTAGTGCAGCTTACCATCCCCAAACTGATGGTCAAACAGAACGAGTCAACCAAGTCATTGAAGATATGCTTAGGGCATACTGTTGTTGCAAACCCAAAAAGTGGATTCAATATTTGCCGCTGGTTGAGTTTGCCTACAATGCTTCCTACCAACAGAGTATTCAGATGACCCCTTTTCAAGGATTGTATGGGCATGATTGTCATACCCCTTTAAGCTTCTCGGGTCCAAATTTGAGGGTAGAAGCTTCAAGGCAGATGCTAGAAGACATGGATGACCAAATCAGATCAATAAGACAAGACATCCAAGTCGCCAAGGATAGACAGAAGGCTTATGTAGGCTTGAAAAAGCAAGATAGATCCTTCATTGAAGGTGATATGGTCTTCATCCGCATATGCCCTAAAAAGAGTTCACTGTCCTAGAAGCTAAATCCAAGGTATTGTGGACCTTATAAGATCATTAAGTGCCTAGGGCCTAATGCTTACAAACTACAACTGCCCGAAACCCCAAAGTTTCATAATGTATTCCACGTTAGCCTATTGAAAAAGTATTTACCTAATCCAAATCATATACTTGATGATCAGCAAATTGTACTGCCTAGCCAAGGAGTCCTTAAGCTATGGCTTAATAAAGTCCTAGATATCAGGGAGAGGCATTTGAGGTCAAGGACCTTGAGAGAATACCCCATCCAGTGGAAAGATTATCCCAAAGAGGATGCCACCTAGATGGACGAAGATACTCTCAACCAACAATACCCCCGGGTCCTCTCGAGATGAGGACATCTCGATTCCTCTAAGGGGGAGAGGATGTAACATGCCATAGGAACCCCCCTGTAATTAAAAAGAAAAAGGAAAATTTATTATCATTAGTGCAAAATTTTTTACTCCCCTCTTTCTCCCCGCCGACAGCACGTCGGGGAGAGAGAGAGAGGGAGTGATGGTGCTGGGAGGCATGCAACCTCCAGGTGGGAGGGGTGGCCATGCCACCTACATCCTCCCCTCCCCTTATATAGGGGAGGCTTCTCCCCTCCCACGGAGACAGATGGAGGAGACTACGCTCCCCCCTTCCTTACGTTGTCACTCCCCCTGACCGTCAGTTGTTGCGGGTCCTTCCTTGGGGCCTCCGTCCATAGCCACCTCCCCCCCTGGCCGTCAGTCGGCTCTTCCTTCTCCCCCCCTCCTCACTTGGCGGAGCCACACACCCCTCCCTTGGGCCTTTCGATTGGGGCTCTTCCTCCCCCCTTGCTGTCTTGCTGAAACGGGTCCCTGGGACCTATGACCATAGCCACCCCCCTTGTGATCACCAGTTGCGCGGGGCCCTGTGAGGGAGAGTAAGAAGAAGGGAAGTAGAGGGAGAGAAAGAGAAGAAGGGAAGGAGTAGGAGAGAAGTAGAGGAAGAAGAAGAAGAGGGAGAGAAGGAGGAGAGAGGAAAAGAAGGAGTGGGAGAGTGAAGAGAAGAAGAGGGAGAGAAGGAGAAGGAGAGAGGAAAAGAAGGAGAAGGAGATTGAAGAGAAGAAGAGGGAGAGAAGGAGAAGAAGAGGAGTAGGAGAGAAATAGAGGAAGAAGAAGAAGAGGGAGAGAAGGAGAAGGAGAGAGAAAAAGGAAGAGAAGGGGAGAGGAAAATAAGGAGTGGGAGAGTGAAGAGAGGAAGAGGAGAGAAGAAAAAGGAGGAAAAAAGGGGTAGAAGAGAGGAGAAGAGAAGAAGAAGGAGAAGGAGAGAAGTAGAAGAAGATGAAGAAGAAGAGGTAGAAGGAGAAAAGAAGAGAAGAGGAAGAGAAAGAGAGGGAAGGAGAAGAGGAGAAAAAGAAGAAGAAGAGAGAGAAAGAAGGAGAGGGATTGAGAGTTGGTGAGTGATCGCAAAGAGCCACACTCAAATCACTCCCTCGGTGAAGGACCCCATCCAGCGGTCTTACCCACCCAAACCTGTCAAATCGAACACCGTTAAGGTTTGGATTGCCCAATCTCGGCGAGGCGAATGGCTCCCAGGAAGAAAGTCACGGGAAGTGTAGGCGCCCAAGCTACCGGTAATGCGGGAGAGGCGAGCGGAGCTACCAACGCAACAACGCACAATGTGCATGATGGTTAAAGGTTGATTGGGAAATCTTGCATAGAACCGCACTAAGAGAATTGGAAGGATTGCATGCATCTAGACTGCATCTTGAAGGTCTAAATGAAGAATCATGTGTTGCCATGTGTGTTAACTGAGCTTGGTTGGAATTAGAGATTAAAAGACCCTTGGTTGGGTTGCGAATAAGGCATGTCCATTGCCTTGACTGACCAGCTAATGCTTGAGTTAGGGATTAAGATACCCTAAGGTAAAACCCAAGGGAAAAAGGGCAAGTAAAAAATAAGTTAACTTACCAAGACCATTTGCTTGCATAATCTTGTTTGAAATTATTGGGATCTCACCAAGTCACGAAAAGACCCAAGATCGGATGCTAGGAGCATCCGAGAAAAAAAGGAGTTACACCTTAGCAGTTAGTCGTACAAACGACCTCCGAAATGTTCATGCTTGTACTTAGGTACAATATTTGATCTCTTTGCTCAAGGAACTAATTCAAGGAAAACACTTAATGCTTCAAGTTGAAAGCTTGGAGGGAGAGGTAGGAACAGTTACCTTCGACTGTCTGCCTGGCCCTATCCAAGGGGGTTGTTAGCTGTGCCAGGTATATGGACCTAACCCGTCATGAAAGGTCTCTCTGTGGGTGCTACTTGCAATGGGAGGACACTTGGGTGCTAGGGGAGGCTCTGGCTGTAAATCCTTTGCCTCCGGATCCTACACAAGAGGCCGACGTGACTCGAGATGGGATCTCGAGGCCTGTGTACTAGTCAACATGCGAAACTTGGAACAACAATCCTATAGATTGCTGGGATAGCCTTGGAGCATGATATTGGATGTACTCCAAGATTTTTATAAATAAAGAGCAGATATTGGAGAAAAAGGAATTTGCTTGACATTGTTTTTGTGTCAGTGCCTAAGTTGTGTAAAGGATTGATTAATTTGATTAATTAAGGAAGCTGCTTTTGCATGTCAAAACATAATGTGGTAGGTAATTAGATAACTAAAGCAAACTAGGGAAAGTGCGGTGGACATGACTTAGGTTTGTCCTACAGAAGGGTAGTCCCAGTTAGCTAGGAACTTTTCTCAAATGATGAGTTAATAAGACAATGAAGACCTAGTGTCAGTAGATGTAGAATTTCCGGTTTATTCTGTTTTAGGGGACAGGAATGGGACTATGCTGTATGGCAGAGAGTTTGACCTTCGCATCCCTCTTGTTTCCCATTCTCCATGAACGAAGTGCAGCATGAATCCGCTTCGACTCTGTTGTTCCTATGCAAAGTGGTACATCTGGAGCTCGACGCTAGCTTCTTCCTAGAGACTTTGCTGATAGGAAAGGAACCCTGACCTTAGGTCGATCTCAAGTGGGAATGGTTGGACACTTCCACTCGGGGCAGACTCGAGAAGACCTAGATCGCAAACCCTGTGTCATTCCTTGTGAGTGCCAGGCGGAGCCTTCTAGACACCTCTCAACGGGCTAGTAAGACGTGCCCCATAAGCGGACAAGCGGGCACATTACAGAGACAGCATGTATTTGTATGCCTATGGCTTATGTGATGCTTCTACTGATGTCTATTGATACCGAATTACTTGTGGATGTTATGCCTCTTATGTGAGACGCATTTGGAGCCGACTTAGCTCAACCATTGACTATTTTGAACAATCCCAGATCTGTCCAAAACAAGGCAGCCACTTGCTACTTCAATTTTATGCTTACAGGTCTTGGCATTTGATGCCCGATTATGCCTGGTTGGTGCCTATACATACGGGAATGTATGCCTATGGTTTGCCTATGGATTTGAGCTTGGATTGAGTACTAATTTGCTTAGTTTACAGAGGTTATATGCTACTGGAAACTTCAAGGCTGAAGCTATTTATGCTACAGTTGGGTTATGCCTATTGGTCACGGGGTGCTCCCGGCTACTCGGTATGATGCCATGATGTATTTGGACTATGCCACATGTCTTGTTTATGCTCCAAAATGCTTTTGAGCTGAGATTAGAGCTCAATTTGGGTTTGACTGTCACTTGTTTGCAGCTGGCATTTCATCTATGACATGGTTTATGCCTAGGCTACCCAGTATGTGTTATGATGTCTTGGTGAATGCTTTATGCTTTGGCTGTGGATGGCAGTTGTTTGAGCTCATCTCGACATTCATTTGAGTATTCCCTTGAGTAGTTGGAGACATTGACTTGGATTTTTCCGTTACGACTTGGCATTTTCCATTACGACCTTGGATGCTATTGAGGCATTGTCTTGGTTAACTGTCTTTGGTACTTTGACTTGGTTTGCTTGAGATAATGAGCTCATTTATCCGCCTTTTGAGCCAGTGGGAGCATCTTGTATGCTTGACCGACATTGAGGAGGAGGTTTATGCTATTTGAGCATTTTGCAGATACTTGAGACTTTGGGATCTCTTACACTTACATGTTGCATGGTTCATGCACTGATATCTTGGAATTGCTTTTGACCTGAGCTTGGGCTTTGAACACCATATTGGGAAAAATGGAAATTTTCCATAAGTTTGGGACATGTGGTCAAATCTTTTTATTTGTCATAACTTGAACAATATAACTCCAAATCAAGCGATCTATAGCTCAATAGATTCCATTTTTCAAGTTCTTTCCAATGATAGGTCACATCATATGGTTTTGAGAAATTTATAGGCATGTTATTCGGGTGCCATCTTTTTAGTATTCAAAATATGGGAATTGGGAGATTCCCAAACTCACTAATATTGTGTTTTTGCACTCTAGTGAGCATACACCTATTGGTGTCAGGTCTTGCCAGTGTTATGTATACTTTGCCATACTGTCCAGGGTGTATGCCTACTCATTGACGGATGCTTTGGTGACATGTTTGGGTGTTTACTTAGGGTCTTGATGACTGTTTGGTGCTGATTTATGCTCGTTTATGGTTAGTCATGTCTTGACTGTCATTTCTTGACTTGGTGCAATGATTTGGTCAGCAATTGCCTCTCACACTACCCTGCTGTTATTTATTACAACAAGCATATAAATCCGGACTGACATATATTTTTCATGCTGAAATATTCTCAGCTTGCATTATGACGAGTTCGTCTGATCATGCTATTTTCAACATCACTAAGCTTGATGGTATGAATTACTCTTATTGGAAGAGCCAGATTTGGTAGGTATTGGTGCAAAAATTGCAGATTAAACCATTGAGGTTTAGCGGGGGCAGTCGCCTACAACTATGCCAGATGAGGAATGGTTTGAGCTTGATGAGTTATGAAAGTCCACTATTGTATTATCTCTCATAGAACAGGTTCATTACAATGTATTTGAGTACTCTTAATGAGTCATGGGATGTATTTCGCACTACATTATGTGCCTCTACTGCTATGTTGAAATTATCTAATGTTGAGAGTGCTCTTCTGTAGGAAGAGGTTAACCGTAAGAATTTGGATGCCTCTCATGTGTCGCATGCTATGACAGTTAGAGGCAGGAATAATGGATATGGAAAGCATGGCAGTGGCAGTGGCCGTGGACGGGATTCTCAAAAATATCAGTCCAAGTCTCGTGGGAAGTCATGTAGCAAATCCCGTGGCAGGAATGCAGATGTTACTTGTCACCATTGTGGGAAAAAGGGCCATATTAGGCCACAATGCCATGAGCTGCGCAATGAAAGGTGCAAAGATAAGGGAAAAGACAAAGTGCAAGATAAGTCTTCTGATCGCAGCATAGTGCCTGCAAAGTCCAGTGTTAAAATTGAAGAGATCAATGTTATGCAACATGAGGATGTTGAAGATGATGATTATATCCTTGCAGCTTCTTCTAGTGCTTCGCAGATGACCGAGATACACTCTATGTATGCATAATGTTGGCTCTTGGACTCATGTGTGTCCTTTCATGTGACACATTGCTGAGAGTGGTTTCATTCATACCATACTACTTCGGGTTCTGTGCGCTTGGGTGATGACAGCTCTCTTGATATTGTGGGCATTGGAGATGTTAGGCTACATTTTCCTTCTAGCAGCAGTTTTGTTATGCAGGATGTACGCCATGTGCCTGCTTTGACATGCAGTCTCCTGTCAGCTAGACAGCTTGATGATCCAAGTTATCATGTCTCTTTTGGAGACTCTGCATGGAAGATCACTCGTGGTAGACTTGTGATTGCGAGAGGTGCCAAGGCTGGAAGCCTCTATCCCTTGATTGTATCCGCTTCTTCCCTTGATCATGTTTTGTCTGTGGGTTCTATCCCACATGTATCTCCTTGGCATGCCCGTTTGGGCCATATGTATTTGAAGGGAATGAAAATGCTTTTTGGTTTGTAGTACCTACTGCCCCTTGATTATGCATGTTTTGATTCATGTGAGCATTGTCTTTATGGCAGGCAGACTAGTCTACACATAAGAATTCTGGTAGGCCATGCATGAGTGAGCCCTTGGCATTGGTACATTCAGATGTCTGTGGGTCCATGCCTTGTCAGTCTATGGGTGATGCAAAGTATTTTGTTACGTTCATAGATGATTTTTCATGAAAAGTTTGGGCTTATCCCATTATGCTGAAATCCGATGTCTTGGCTGTGTTTCAGAGATGGCTTGCATTGGTTGAGAACCAGTCTTGGTATAGGCCAAAATGCCTAAGGACAGATAATGGGGGTGAGTATGTCTCACGTGCTTTTGAGCAATTATGTGATGAGAGGGGTATTAAGCGTCAGTTGACCGCCCCCTACACCCCCCCCAGAATGGTTTGGCTGAGCGGATGAATAGAACCATCTAGGAGCGTGTACGCAGTATGCTTAGCCATGCATGTCTACCACAGAGCTTTTAGGCTGAGGCAGTTAGTACAACTGTGCATATCATAAACAAATCACCTTCTAGTGGTTTGGATTTCCAGGTTGCCGAGGAGGTATGGACTAGAAAACCTCCCTCTTATGTGCATCTCCGTGTCTTTGGATGTGAGGCATTTTGCCATGTGCCCTAGGGACAAGAAAAGTGTTGAGATGACAAGCTCAGCACATGCGGACACTGATGATGGACCGCCTGGTTAGATGGGTCCACACATCTACACTTAGCATGTCGGTGGTCATTATGAATCACACATGGCCACTGACTCATTACTTATTATATTCAGGTTGTTACACCTATTTACAGCTAGCATAGTTATAGTGCCAGTTGACTAGTGTAGTCGGTTATGCATTGTTTGACTTAGTAGGCCACTTTCCTTTATGTTGTATCTTAACTATTCTTTGTGTACATTGTAAAGTGTGTGGAAGAAGAAAGAAAAAACCAACAAGAAAACGTTTTGGCCTCCATCTCTCTTCTTGTCTCTTGAGTGAGCTTCTCCTTGTGCATTATGTGTGTATTCGGTGCATCATCTCGAGCAAGTCTCCCCACCACGCAATTCTTGACATGGTATTAGAGCCGCACCACTAAGAGAGGCTGATTTTGAAGGCTGAAGTGAAGGAGAAGAAGCAAGGTTCGAGCAAGCAAGCCACGGGTAAGAAGCTCTTCCATCCTTCCACTCTTTCTCTTGGATAGTGCCTGTGGAGGCACTGGAAGTAGGGCAGAGAAAAAATCTCAGATTGCAGTGACATTTGGTGTGCGCGAAGAGCATTGTGTATTCTACAGATTATTCCTTTAGGGCTTTCCCACATTTATTTTGGGCATCTGAGGCTGTTTTAGGCCCCGTTTTATAGCCGCAAGGTTGCGGATAGTAGTTTCAGGGTACACTGTGATTTCGATTGTTTTGACCAAAAGTAAGTGCGCAGGTTACAGATTGTTATGAAAAAGGCTGTCTGGTGTATTGCTGTGCACTACAGATCGAGGGTTGCAGAAGATTTGCTTGCTGTTTGGTATTAGTTTTGTGATAATGGCAGAGAACAGTGGAAGCCCCATCATTGAGAAGCTCGACAAGAACAACTACCCTTCATGGAAGTTTCGTGTCACGAACTTCCTTATTGGAAAAGGCCTCTACGAGTTTGTTTCAGGTGAAGAAAAGGAGCCAGAGGTGAGTGATCCTCCAACTGCAGAAGAGACAAAGGCACGAAAAGAATGGAATGCAAAAGATAAAAAATTCATGTATTGATTGTTTGCAATAATTGACAATAATATGCTGGGACACATTAGAAATGAAGAGAATTCATATGCAGCTTGGACTATACTTGAAAGTATGTTTTCTGTAAATACAAAGGCACGAAAGATTCAACTCAAGCAAGAGTTGAATACATTGAAGAAAGGGAAGATGTCTATCAATGAGTATGTGCTGAAGGTAAGGAGCATTGAAGATGCCTTGGCAGCGATTGATGCAATGCCCGATGATGATGATTTGGTGTCGTCTACCTTGGGTGGACTTAACAATGAAAAGGCTTGGAAGTCTTTTGTAACTTCCGTATATGTTAGAAAGCCATTTCCAGATTTCGATGAGTTGGTCTCCCTTATGATCACTGAAGAGATCAACATGCAAAGTGAGACATCTAAAAAAAGTAGTGAATAGGTCCAAGCTTTCTACTCCAGTTCAGGAAGGGGATGTGGCCGGTTCTCTTCAAGAGGCTGTGGTACAGGACGTGGTAGTGACAATCAGCAAAACAGATTGAATCAGCAATTTGGCGATATGCAGGTTTTAGAAGGTCGTGGTAACTTTAGAGGCAGGGGGAGCTTTAGAGGAAGAGGTGGATGGAAGAACAGAGGTTCTAACAACTCTGGTATTGTGTGCCACTACTGTGGCAAAACATGTCATATTGCAGCCCAATGTTATGCTAAGAAAGATGATATCTGCAGTGGTAAGTTGCAGCAAGGAAACTATGCATCGTCTTCACGACAGAATGAAGACAAAAATGAACGTCTGTTTGTTATGCAGCATATGCTGCATGCTGTTACAAGAAAGGGAACACATGATGATGTTTGGTATGTTGATTTAGGTGCATCCAATCATATGACCAGCCATGCAGAATGGTTTGGAGAGATGTAGGATTTGCAAAATGCAAGTTATGTGCAGATGGGTGATGATTCATGCCACCCAATTTCACACATTGGAAAAGTTCCCTTGTCCTTGCATGATGGTAAGACAAAGAGTCTTTTAGATGTATTACATGTGCCATCTATTACAAAGAACTTGGTGTCATTCGGTCAAATGGTCAAATGGTAGAGCAAGGGCTGCAAGTGAGATTTAATGCAAAGGGCTGCTTTGTAGAAGACTTTAATGACAAGTGCAGATTAGTTGCAAAGGGAAGTAGAATTGGACGTATGTTTACTCTGGATGTTGGAATTCCTACTATGAATGCTGCTATGTATGCTAAAGGAAAAGATGTTGTTGCAGATATTGAAATTTAGCACAAATGCATTGGACATGCAAATGTACAAAGGCTAAAATTAATGCAGTCCAAAGGGTTGGTTACAGGTTTGCCTACATTTAGAGTTGCAGAATTTCATAAGGTATGCGAAGCATGTCAGTTTGGTAAGCAGGCAAGACAACCCTTTTCACATGACTGAGATGTAAGCAGAAATATCCTTGATGTTGTGCATACAAACATTTGGGGGCCTACACAAAATGTATCTCTTGGAGGCAGTTCATACTTTGTCACATTCATTGATGATTGTTCTAGAAAACTGTGGGTATATTTTATGAAGAAAAAGAGTGAAGCTTTTGAGCACTTTAGAACTTTCAAGGCTGTAGTTGAAAGAGAAATAGGCTTGAAAGTAAAGTGCTTGAGGTCAGATGGAGGGGGAGAGTACCTCTCAAATGAGTTCAGTGATTTTCTGAGGTCTCATGGGATAAAGAGATAGTTCACATGCAGGTATACCCCACAGCAAAATGGGGTTGCAAAAGGAAAAACAGGCATATTGCAGAAGTTGCACGTGCCTTGATGGCTGAAAAGAATATGCCTAAGCATTTTTGGTCTAAGGCTGTTCATACTGCTGTTTATATTATGAACAGAACTCCCACAGCTGCAGTTCATGGTATGACCCCTGAAGAATGTTTTACAGGTAAGAAGCCTGATGTCTCACACTTGAAAGTGTTTGGCTGCATTGCGTATGTTCATGTGCCAGATGAGTTGCGGAAGAAACTGGATCCAAAGGCTGAAAAGTGTGTCTTTATTGGATACTCTTTAGAGCAGAAAGGGTATCGCTATTATAACCCTGTCACATGTAAGTTCAGAGTGAGCAGGGATGTCATCTTTGATGAAATGAGGAGTTGGTATGCATCTAGTGGTGATGCATTGGATGATGATGATGATCATGACACTCATGTGCAGGCTGAAAAGCAAGAATCACGGACTCTTAGTGGACCAGAGACATCATCTGGTAGTCCTTGGTCTGGGAGACTAAGGAGTACCTCTACATCTTTAGGTGCATCTAGTAACCCTGTCACATGTAAGTTCAGAGTGAGCAGGGATGTCATCTTTGATGAAATGAGCAGTTGGTATGCATCTAGTGGTGATGCATTGGATGATGATGATGATCATGACACTCATGTGCAGGCTGAAAAGCAAGAATCACAGACTCTTAGTGGACCAGAGACATCATCTGGTAGTCCTTGGTCTGGGAGACTAAGGAGTACCTCTACATCTTTAGGTGCATCTAGTAGCACTACAGGTAAAGACAAAGGAAATAATAAAGTGTTAGATAGCATTGATGTAGTTCTTGATGGAGACTCCAGTGGCTCAGAGAGCTTAGATGATGAGCTTGGTATTCCTTCTGTCAAGACACTAGGTGTACAGAGAGCTCATAATAATGTAAAGGCTCCATTGAGTGATCCGGTGATACGCAGATCTAGCAGGGTCAGATACTCTATTAAAAGATTTGGTTTTGAAGGTTATGCAGATTACCATTATGCTTATATGGTGAAACTAGTTGAGGATTTTGAGCCCACTTGTTTTGAGGATGCTGTTGGTCATGCTCATTGGGATGCAGCAATGGATGAGGAGATGGCTACATTAGAGGCCAATAAGACTTGGGATCTAGTATCATTGCCGAAGGGCAAGAAAGCTATTGGATGTAAGTGGATTTATAAAATTAA
Organism: Lygodium microphyllum; assembly: GCF_053477565.2. Lineage (NCBI taxonomy): Eukaryota > Viridiplantae > Streptophyta > Polypodiopsida > Schizaeales > Lygodiaceae > Lygodium > Lygodium microphyllum. The sequence goes on along the minus strand of NC_141161.1, from coordinate 13,251,325 downwards.
GCACAATGCAGATGGTTCTATTAGTAGGTACAAAGCTAGGCTAGTTGCAAAAGGCTATGCCCAAACATATGGCATAGATTATGATGAAACCTTCAGTCCAGTTGCTAGAATGGCAACTGTTAGATGTGTGATTGCTTTGGCAGCAACCAAAGGTTGGAGGTTATAGCAAATGGATGTGAAGAATGCCTTCTTGCATGGTGATTTGCAGGAAGAAGCGTATATGGATTAGCCAGCAGGTTATGAAGATTTAGAGCATCCCACGTATATGTGCAGGTTGAAGAAGGAGCTCTATGGGCTCAAGCAAGCACCTAGAGCATGGTCTGACAAGATCAGAGAGTATCTTGTCAATATTGGCTTTTATGTTTCTGATGCTGATCACTCACTTTATGTGAGAAAGGGAGATGCAAGTTTGGTCATCATAGTCATCTATATGGATGATTTGATTATTACAGGTGATAGAAATAGTGGGATTGTTAAAGTCAAGGATTTTTTGAAGAAGAAGTTTGAGATGAAGGATTTAGGTGAGCTAAGGTACTTCCTTGGCATTGAGGTGATCAGATGTGATGATGGTATATGGCTGTCCCAAAGACAATATGGCTTGGATATGTTGTCCAAGTATGGTATGACAGCATGCAAACCACTTTCAGTCCCATTGGAGCAGAATGTAAATTTGAGTACTGATGTTGGGGGATGAGATAGAAGACCCTACTATGTTCAGGAGGATAGTGGGGAGTTTGATCTACATGACCATTACAAGACCAGACTTGAGCTACGCTATTGGTCTTGTGAGTCAGTTTATGCAAATACCTAGAAAGCCACATTTGAATGCAGTCAGATGCATATTGAGATATGTGAAGTCCACATTACATTATGGAATTTTCTATGAGGCAAGTACAGATATACATGTGTTTGGATACACAGATGTAGATTGGGCTGGTAGTATGTCTGATAGAAGATCTACCAGCGGATACATGTTCTCTCTTGGTAGTGCAGTAGTTGCTTGGAGCAGCAAAAAGCAATCTATAGTTGCTTTGTCGAGTACAAAGGCTGAGTATAGAGATGCTGCTATTGCAGCATGTGAGGTAGTATGGCTACAAAAGTTAATGGCTGATTTGGATGTGCAGGTGGAAGGTCCAATTGTCATTTATTGTGACAACATGAGCAGTATACAGTTGTCTAGGAACCATGTGTTCCATGCTAGGACAAAACATATTGAGGTACACTACCACTTTGTGAGAGAGAAGGTACTAGCAGGTGAGATTGACTTGGTGTATGTCAGCACACAGGATCAGATAGCTGACATCTTCATGAAGGCATTGGGTACAGAGAAGCTTCAAAAGTTTCGAAGCTTACTTGGAGTCGCAGAGATGTAGTTGAGCTTAGGGGGAGTGTTGAGATGACAAGCTCAACACATGCAGACATTGATGATGGACCGCCTGGTTAGATGGGTCCACACGTCTACACTTAGCATGTCGGTGGTCATTATGAATCACACATGGCCCACTGACTCATCACTTATTATATTCAGGTTGTTACATCTATTTACAGCTAGCATAGTTATAGCGCCAGTCGATTAGTGTAGTCTGTTATGCATTGTTTGACTTAGTAGGCCACTTTCCTTTATGTTGTATCTTATCTATACTTTGTGTACATTGTAAAGTGTGTGGAAGAAGAAGAAAAAAACCAGCAAGAAAACATTTTGACCTCCATCTCTCTTCTTGTCTCTTGAGTGAGCTTCTCCTTGTGCATTCTGTATGTGTTCGGCGCATCATCTCGAGCAAGTATCCCCACCACGCGATTCTTGACAAGAAGTAAGTTGGATCCTAAGAGTGTCAAATGCATTTTCCTTGGTTATGGGGATGCACGCGAGATGGGTTACTGTCTCTGGGATCCGCAGGCGTGGAAAGTCATCCGCAGTCCTGATGTAGTCTTCCATGAAGAGAAGATGCATAGGCAGCTTGAGAGAGTTGTTGAGATCCGCAGGGTCATATTTCAGGAGGAGTCGAGAGCTCCCGCACAACCAGTTGGATAGCCTACAACTGCAGTAGATGCTCATGGTCAGGGTGTTGGACAGGTAGCTGGGTAGGCAATTGAGCCTGCCATGAGACGGTCTACTTGAGACAGACGTCCACGTGATAGATTTCAGCCCTCAATGCATTATGTATTGGTTACAGATGCAGGAGAGCCTTTCACTTATGATGAGGCTATGCGTAGGGGTGATAGTCACTCCTAGGAGAGGGCTATGCAGTCTGAGATAGACTCCTTGCATAAGAATGAGACTTGGGATTTGGTTTCCTTTCCTAAGGGCAAGAAGGCTTTGCCATGCAAGTCTTGGCTTTGGTTGCTCAGCTTGACTTGGATTTATACCAGATGGATATCAAGACATCTTTCTTACATGGGGACTTGCATGATGAGATTTATATAGAGCAGCCTAAGGGCTTTGCAGAACATGGCAGGGTGCACCTAGTGTGCAAATTGAAGAAAAGTCTTTATGACTTGAAAGAGGCACCTAGGGCGTGGTATCATAAGTTTGATGCCTTTATGCAGTCACAGAGCTACAGCAAGAGTGCTATGGATCCGTGTCTTTACATGAAGAAAGCCCGTGATGATTCTTTATTGATTTTGGTCCTCTATTTGGATGATATGCTGATAGTAGGAAAAGCTCATGATGAGCTAGATGCTCTTAAGGCTCAGCTCAAAAAGAGCTTTGAGATGAAAGATCTAGGATAGGCCTCTCACATACTTGGTATGCACATTAGATGCGACAGGCATCAGGGACTCCTCTACTTGTCACAGAGGGAGTACATTCATAAAGTCCTTGAGTGCTTCCGCATGCAGGACGTAAAGCCTATTGGCTATCCATTGCCTTCTTATATGAAGGTATCACAGGCTGATTGTCTGCAGACAGATGAGCAGAGGGTCGAGATGGCCAAGATTCCCTATGCATCCATAGTGGGCAGTCTTATGTATGCCATGATCGCCACTCATCCAGATATTACCTTTGCAGTTGGTGTTGTGGCACGCTATATGGCTACACCTAGCAAGAAGCATTGGGATGCTGTGAAGGGTATCATGAGGTACCTGAAGGGCATTGCAGATATGTGCATATGCTACGGCAGCTAGGATATAGGAGTCGTGGGGTACACTGACTCTGATTATGCAGGACATGCAGATAGTAGGAAGTCCACTTCCGGCTATGTATTCACCTATGCTGGAGGTGCTGTTTCTTGGATGTCCAGGGTGCAGAAATGCATGGCCCTTTCTACTACAGAGGCCGAGCATGTTGCAGCCACTGAGGCTTGCAAGGAGGCCATTTGGTTGGGTTGTTTGGTTGCTGACCTTGGTATTGATGCTATCCCTACACTGCATTCAGATTCTATGAGTGCTATTTAGTTAGCCAAGAATTCGGTCTTCCATGTGAAGATGAAACACATTGAGGTGAGGTATCACTTCATACATGGGGTCGTTGAGGACAAGTCTGTTGACCTTGTCAAGATCTTGACTAACTAGAATCCTGCAGATCTGCTTACAAAAAGCCTCTCTACAGAGCGCTTTGCCTTCCTCAAGAGGTTGATAGGCGTGGGATGAGATGACGTCTTTCCTCATCCTGTTGTACATGTGTACATGTTGTACTGTCTTTTTCTTTTTTTCTTTTCACTCCTCACTAGGGTAGATTCGCTTTTAAGTGGGAGGTTGTTGGGGGTAAAGGCGCCTCCGCCTAGCCGCCCGTGTATTACTACACTGACAGTCACCGCTACTGCACACTGCAGGTGGCAGGCGCCAGTCACCATCACTTTATTCTTTATTCTTTTAGTGACAGTTTGAATAAAGGAAGTGGCCCGGTCACACATTGTGATTGTTGGAGTTCCCATTTCTTGTCTCTCTCTTTCTTGCTCTTGCTCTCCCGCCATAGCTCTCGAGTGCAAGTTTTGATCCTTCTCTCCTTTCACATCACAGTATGGAGCCTAACGTATCTCATGTGAAAATTAAGGCAAGCATCTATCAATTTAGAAATACATTACTTACGACCGGAATCACAGTTGGATTGATAGTGATGCCTTCACCCAAAGCTTCGTTGATGGTTGTAGGATTGCCATCCGCACGCGACATTCTTTGCTTGGAGGCCATCGTCTGCAAGTAGACTCAAGAGATTAAGAAGACAAAATAGAATCAAGATGGGAGAGCATAAGAGAAGATGACTAAGTCGAGGATCGAGATAGAGGAAGTTGAGCTAACTCTCTCCCTTGAAGCCTCTCGGGGTAACTCTTCTCTGTGTGTGTGTGTGTGTGTGTCTCTCTCTCTCTCTCTCTCTCTCAAGTTCTCTCTCACAATATCTTGGAGGGGTATCCTTCTATCTACCTCTCTCTTGTAGCCTCTCGAGGTCTCCTTGTGCTTCCTTGTGCCTCCTCATCTGTCATATTTATAATGAATTAGAGAAGAGGGAATGTGACTGAGAATAAGAGTTCTTGGTGGAGGGACTCTTGGAAAACCGAGTGATCTGATGCTTAACTCATAAATTTGATGGTTCCATTAGCTCCAAAAGGGGGGTAAAACCTCAAGACACTTGCTTGGAAAGCTTTCAGATCACTCCTTCTTTCTCTCCCTGTTTGAAGTGCTGTCTAGTGCTTGTAGACTGCGATCACGATGTGTGCGATTTTGCCAATCTCTCTCTTTATTTTTTCCTTTTTATAAAATCTCCAAAACTAACTAAAACATCACTTGTCTTTTCTTTTGAAGGACATCCAATTCTAGAAATCTCCTTATCTTTTTAGGATAATATCTAAAATATCTAGAATATGCTATTAAATAAAAATTATTAGTTATTAATGTTAGTTAGTTTTTACCTTAGTTAGTCTTTAGTTAGTAGCCTTACTAACTTATTAATTGACTAACTAACTTTCAAACTAACAAATTGTAACATGCCTGCCTATCGGCTATCCAAGTATGTTTTAGTGGTCCATCGAGAAACGAATCTAAGCGTCGCCGCCGGCACTCCCATGGAATGTTTCGGGGTTTGTTGCCTAGGGTTTCCCGAGTCCGCTTTGCAACGGAACATTCACAGTCGAACCCACTAGGATCGACGTGAAACTTGAGTCCCTAGGGGTCAAGGTCTCTCGACAATATTCTAATGTCGGATTCTAGACATCCTACTTTACATAGAGATACCTAATTTGAAGCAAGTCCATGCCCCACATAGTTCAAGGAGAATGGGAAATGAAAGAGATGCACCGCTAAACCTCTTTGGCCATAGGGCATAGTCCCATTCAGATCCCCTAAAACGGTATGAATCGGGTTCTAACCTGACCTTATCTAAGGATCAAACAACGGTAAAACCTTGTCAGAAGCCTCCAATTCTCTAGGACCACCCGGCCATAGGACGGGACCTGTCAGGGATTCCGCCCACACGCTTCCCTTGATAGCTTTAGTTTTCTAATTAGGTCCTACTACAATTATGTGTGCCATTTAAAATTAGCTTCATTAATTAAGCCTTTTAAGGAATATGATTCATTCGCGTAACTTATAGCACAGACACGAAAAGAGTGCAAGCAATCCTTTTGACAAACAAGTTCCTTACCTTATTTTCTAGTTAATCTTTGTCTCCTGATCATATAGGAGAATTATGTATCCCTTCTGTCCAACAGAAGTACCCGGTCCAAATCACATGGCATCAAAATTTCCATCCTTTATCTAGAATAGGATCTTCCAATGCCCTAAACGTTGGGCTCACGGCAATCTACGATTCCGTTCTAGTCCAGGCAAGGGATGTCCAGAGCTTCATTGACCCCAAGTGACCTAGGAGTGAGACAAAATTTCCGTGGTTGGCCTTTTCACCACTCAACCTTTGGCCCGTGAATTGAGTAGTGCTCTCTCGGGGTAATCCGCAGTGTGATCTTCGAGATGATCCACCCGTGAAAATATCCTTCCTTAATTAACCAATTAAGAATTAAGCATAATCAAGGCAATCAACCTAATATCATCTTCGAGTGAAACATTCCTTTATTTTCCATGGCTACTTGTCATTTACTGACATTTGCCATGCTTTTACCATCAAACACAAGCACTTGGAATATTTATCCAAATCACAATGCAACAACGAGTTGATTGTAAAAAGCATTTAAGGTGTTGTTGAATCAACCAACAAAACTAATTGTATTTTTTCCAAACAATACAAGAATAGACGTGATAATAATTCCATTACATATTCGCTCTCCCCCTTGGGATCAAAGAGCGATTCTATGCAAAATTTACTAAATACTTGTATGCGCAATTCACTACCCTTGGGATTCCAACACATCTAAGCACTCATTTTTTCCATTTTTTCCATGTTTGGGCCTATTTTACAGCAACAAACCCTAACCTTTCCACTCCGATTTCTCGATCCTATCCTACTCTAAATGCAACAAAAATCAAAAGAAAAGTACTAAAATGATTTCTCCTACTCAACTAATCATCAAAAACCAAAAATACTTACTTGTAGCACAGAATAAAAAGCCCAAAAACTTTTATCCACCTCAAGCTCCAATTTGGGAATGAAACCCTTATTTGATGCTCAATTTGAAGCCCACAAGCATGCAAGCTTGAATCCGTTGGTCCCAGAAAGGAACCAAAATGTAGAGGCGAGTCACGCTCAACCGCCAAGACCCACCAAAATGTAGAGGTGAGCTCACGCTCACCAAGACCCATGGACCACTTATTGTTCAAGCGTTTCAAGCGAGCACTAATGGCTACCTCTCACATAGCCGGCACACTATTCCTCTCTATTCCTCTCTATGAGTGTAGTGAGCTTACCTTGATGCTCGAATGAGTTGCCTCCTCCCTCAAGCACATCGGAAGCTCCACGATTCTTGATGCAAGCTCAAGCATCCTCAAGCCTCCACCTCCAAGCTCCATCCTCCGTAGAGGCGCGCGAGACAAGAGAAGAAGAAGAGAGGAGATGGTGGAGAGCTTCAACTCCTTGATCCCTCACCCTCACACACTCAGTCCCTCACACTCTCTCACTCCCTCTCTCAAGCACACATAAGTAAGAAAGAGGAGAGAAGAAGAGTCTCTTGTTGCCACATGTCAAAGAATGAGCTCTCATTCACTTTTTGAGCTTTATATACATGCCCTAAAATCCCATGGGCACCCATCCCCTTTTTTACACGACCGGCCATTGTGGCAAGGTTCTTTTTCCCATTCCCTTCTGCTTAGCCTATTTCTTTAGTTTATGCCCGTCTACCCTTTTACAATTTGCATAGGAGGGAGCCTGGCGCTCTTTTACAAAAATTTTGGGACACCTTTCACTTAAAAATGTGCTTTTGCCTTTAGCTTGATTTTAGAGGCCATCCTTGAACCTTTGCTTGTTCTCCGTCCTGCTTCTTCCATTGCCTCTGTATTTTACATCTTTTTCTTCTGTCTCAAGATCGGGCTAACACTATGGGAAGTATGGACACATAGCAAAGAATTATCATAAAAAGCAAGACATGAAAGAAAAATGCAAAAAACATGGCAATTATGTATATTCCAGTAATACTCATGATGATTAGATAGATAGGATGTTTACTATGTAGCATGTTTCTAAGGATATGCCTACGTAAGGTAAGGCTGATGAATAGTGGTATATAGACTCAAGTGCATCCAAGCATATGACTCTGCATGGTGAGTGGTTTGATGAAATGACTGCAAGCTCTCATGGTTATGTATGCACTAGTCATGATACACAACATGCCATCAAGTGTACAATTGTGGTACAATTAATCATGCATGATGGAAAAAGAAAAAGACTTTGTATGATGTGTTACATGCATGGTAAAAATTTGGAGCAAATTTTAGTCTAAAGACTAGTTTTTTGAGGTTTTTTAAGTCACAGGGGGGGCTTGAAAACTCCAAAAATTTACGTATTTTGGCCTAAAATTTGCCCAAAAATAGCTCAAAAATCATGTTTTTCATAAAATTTGCCCAATTTTCTAAACTCTTCACTTTTGATCAACAAACATTTCCCAACCTATCTACAAACTAGAAATCATGGGAATCTCTTATTTTTTACCGTCGTTACATGTACCATCTATCACTAAGAATCTACTATCTGTTGAACAAATGGTAGAGCAGAACCTACTAGTTAGGTTCAATAAAGATGGTTGCTTTATTGAAGAGTATAGAAATGGGTGCAAGCTGATTGTTAAAGGCAAAAGAGATGGCAGGATGTTTACTTTGGATGCTTCTATTCTTGAGTTAAAGGCAACCATGTTTGCCCATGATAATGAAGTAGTTAGAGATATGGAAATCTGGCATAAGTGCATTGGTCATATAAATATAGAATGGTTGAAAACTATGTAGCATAAGGAGATCGTACTTGGCTTGCCAAAGTTCCAAGCATACAGATTTAGGACATGTATGTTCCACTTGTCAATTTGGAAAGCAAGCGAGGTTCCCATTTGTCAAACATGTCAGAAACAACTCTAAACCTTTGCAATTGGTGCTTTCAAATATATGGGACTAGCCCATAATGTGTATTTTGGTGGTGTCAGATATTATGTATCATTTATGAATGATTTCAAAATATATACATGGCTATATATTTTGAAACACAAAGATGAGGTGTTGAACATATTCAAGGATTTCAAAAACATATAATGAACATGAATTTGGATGCTATATATTTTGAAACACAAAAATGAGGTGTTGGATGTCTTCAAGGATTTCAAAACACATGCTAAACATGAATTTGGATGCTATATCTCATGCTTGAGATTTGATGGAGATGATAAGTATGTTTCTCAAGAGTTTGATAGATACTTGACAGGTACCTGGCTAAGTATGGCATGAAAAGATAGCTTACATACACCACAATAGAATGGTGTGGCAGAGAGAAAAATCGGGTGCTTATGGAAGCTGCAAAGGCCACGCTCAATGAGAAGAATTTTCTAAATGGTTATTGGGTTGAAGCAATTGTAATTGCAATTTATGTTTTGAATAGAACACCTACATTTGGCATTCATTATCTTAGGATAGAAAATCCTACAAGTGGTACAATCCATCTACTCGTGGGACACTCATTAGTAGGGATGTAGTATTTGATGAGTTAGCATCATGGTATGGTAGTCAAGATGTAGTGGTTTCTAATGGACTAGCCAGTCATACTCATGTTGAGAATTATCCTTCCACTAGTACTATAGTGAGTGGACCTATAGGTGATGTGTCTTCTACTATCAGACAAGATGGCTACATGGTCATGGTTATTCATCCATTGACACAGATATGTCAGTGAGGGGGAGATTAGATAAAGGCAAAGAGAAGATATTTGATGATGTGGCTAGCCCACTTACATTTGGATATGAGTCACTTGGCAGTACAATAGACTTGATAATGAATTGGGTATACCATCTATTATGATGCCTAGAGTAAGGCAAAGTAGGTATGTTACCATCTGTTATGACACCTAAAGTAAGGAAAGTAGGTATGTAACTCCTCAGAGAGGCAATCACATAGTGAACCAAAGTTAAGAAGGTTAGAAAGGGTTAGGAAGCCTATTGACAGGTTGACTTACAATGGGTATTCAGCTAGACATTTTGCTTACATGGCTAAAGTGATGGATCACAAAGATCCTACTAGGTAGTTGGACATAAAAATTGGTGTGCTGCCATGGATGAGGAATATGCAGTACTGGTTGAAAATGACACATGGGATTTGGTTAGTTTACCTGAAGGAAAAACACCCATTGGTTGTAAATGGGTTTATAGAGTGAAATGTAAGGCATATAGATAATTGGAAAGATACAAAGCTTGGCTGGTTGCTAAGGGGTATGTGTAGTAGTATGGCTTGGATTATGAAGAGACTTTCAACTTGGTTGCAAAGATGGCAACTATGAGAACTGCCATTGCATTAGCAATGTCTAAGGGGTGGAAGCTTTGGCAGATGGATGTTAAGAATGCATTTCTAAATGGAGATTTGATTGAAAAGGTATATATGGAACAACTGGAGGACTATGTACACCTTGATTACCCGAACCATGTGTGTAGGCTGAAAAATACCCTTTATGGATTAAAACAAGCACTGAGAGCATGGAATGCTAGCACAAAGGCAAAGTATACAGGTGCAACCTTAGCTACATGTGAAGCAGTTTAGCTTGTAAAACTACTACATGGCTTGGGTATACAATTGGATAGGAAGGTCATATTGCATTATGCCAACATGAATAGTGTGATGTTGGAGTCTATCATGCTAGATCAAAACATATAGAAGCTCATTATCATTTCATCAGGGAAATGGTACTTGTAGGACGTATAGATCTACTTCATGTAAATATTGAATATATGTAGCTGACATCTTTACCAAATCACTTGGTAGAGATAAATTTGTTTGTTTCAGAGAGCTACTTGGAGTACATTAAGTGACTTGAGATTGAAGGGGAGTGTCAAGAATCAAGGTAACACCAACTTTATCTTGTACAATTGTAGCTAGCTATTGTTAGTCATGTGTGTGGCAATTAACTGAGTCGAGGTCTAGTCAATTATTAGTGACCTAGTTCCTTAATTTATACATGACTTAGACTGTGTGAGTAACACTTAAGGAGAATGATGGAATAATGAAACAATGAGAGAGTACACTATTGCTCCCTATTGACAGCTTCATGTATTTGCCTCTCTCTCTCTCTCTCTCCCTCCCTCCCTCCCTCCCTCCCTCCCTCCCTCCCTCCCTCTCTCCCTCTCTCCCTCTCTCCCTCTCTCTCTCTCTCTCTCTCTCTCTCTCTCTCTCTCTCTCTCTCTCTCTCTCTCTCTCTCTCTCTCTCTCTCTCTCTCTCTCTCTCTCTCTCTCTCTCTCTCTCTCTCGACACAAAGTACTCCTCATACATGAATTCCAGTAATGGGAGACAATTTATTAATGCAATGTATCTTTTACATCGGGTTCTAAGAATGAAATTTGTACAAGTCTGTTTCTTAAATGATTTATAAAATTAAGTATCTCATTGTTACATAAAATATTTTTCGAATCAAGGGTTGGAGGAACGTAGAACTAAATTTGCTTTGTCTTATTTGTATTCATGATGGAAAAGCTAACTCTATGCTCCTAGACATTAAAAATATACTAGATGAAACACAATTAGATGAGCATAAAATGATAGGGTTTGCATTGGATAGAGCTAGTGCCATGGTAGGGGTAAACAAAGGAGTTATCGCTAAGTTAAGAAGAACCATTCATCATCTTATAGGTGTTCATTGTATTGGTCTCATCAAGAAAATTTAGTTGTTAAGGATGCTTGCAAACATTTTATAGAGTTTGTATTTTAGATAAATTTACTAACAAATTAAGAGAGTTGTTAAGAGATTCTATGTTATACCATGAGGAATTAATCAATATCTTAGATGTCTTTAAAACAAAACACTATGAAGTACTTCATATTCATGGTGTTAGGTGGTTGTTTAGAGGAGATATGTTTTAAAGGTTGGTAGTAATGATGCTTGCTTTACTTTCTCAATGGAAAGCTCAAAATCAAGCATTGTATACCTTAGCAACCAATTATCAACTCCAATTTCCACTTCATTTCTTAGTTGATGTTCTAGTAGAAGTAGACTTGTTGAATGTTAAGTTTCAAGTACTAGAATATGTAGACATCACCACCATAAGAAGAGGTATAAATGCCTTATCAAATACATTAATATATAGATATTTAAGAGATTATTTTGGTGGAGACTCTAAATTTGTCCAATAATTTCTTAGAAAACCTAGAGGTGGAATTTATATGGTTGAGAATGTGTATAGTGAAGTAATAGAATATATCTTGAAGTATGAAAGTTTACCGAATATTATGAAATCCAGTTATATTAGTAGATGTACTCTTTTAGCTAAGGAGTTCACTAAAAAAATAATTGTAATATTTAATGAACGTTCTATTGATTGTACTTGTTTAACTCAGGTAAAATTTTTTCATCGAATCATTATCCAATTGAGATATGTGATGGATGCCCATTTGTGAGATAGTTCATGGGATGGTTATGTGATGGATTGATTTATTTAAGCAGATGGAGCAACAAACCCACTTGGTTCAAATCCAAAGAGATGAGATATCTTCTTTGAAGAGTCAGTTAATAGAGGCTCAATCAGAGGTTACTAGAATCTCAGAGGAGAAGGAGAGGATGTCCAGAGAAGCGCAAGAGTTTCAAACTCGGCCGAGGACCTGAGGTTGGCCCTGTTCTCCTTGGGTCACTATGCTCAGCTCCCTCCTTTTTACACGCCTGAGTATGAAAAAAATAAAAGGCTAAAAGGAAAATGTGTTAAACAAAAATATTTCTTGATTAGGCTATAGGAGTCATCGCCTAGTAGGAGCTCTTGGTTGAGTTATCCCCGATTAGTAGGTAGTTCAGACTACCACTTAAGATGACCTCTTTGATAGTTCCTTTTAGCTTGGCTATGTTGGAGCAGTCAGTTAGCGACTAGCTTCGAGCTTTCTATCAGATGATGCTTAGCTTCTCCCTCATGGACTTCATGTCGTGATTTTTATCAAGGGGTAGGGTGAGAGTTGTTTTATGTTTTGTTGCTTATTTTCTTGTAGCAGCTTGATGCTTTTTGTGGTTATGTATATGCAGATCAATTTGTGGGATTTGATGGGCTGAGTCGCCCTATCTCATGGTCTCCAATGAGACTGAATGTTGGGACCTGTGAAGCGTTGGAGCCTGTTTTTGGAGCAAAAAAGTGGCCGAGAGGCATCAAAGACCAAATTTTCATGCAAAATTAAATGGTGGCAGATGGTTGAGCTAGAGTTTTTGTAGATGGAGTTTGATGCCAAGCATCCAACGCAATTCTTGGTTCATCAATCGAAGGCCGTTTGACCCCCCATTTAATCCCCGCAAGGTTTAGCGCTCTAAAGTATCTATGTAATTCAGGAGTCAAAAAGTACACAATGGGGCCCATATTTATAGATTTCAATGTCATAGAGTCAATCATCTAGTCGGATCAAAATTTCGAGTCTATTTGCCCCTCTAAACGGGTCGAAACCGCTTGGTTTGCAATGTGAACATAGAGGTTTTGAGCTAGATAATTTATAAATGAAATGAAACTTTGAAAAAACATGCAAATTTCATGTTGAGCAAGTGGGGGGGCATTTTTTGATTTACGTCCCAAATTTTTGGAACTTTTGTACATTTTTATGCCTCAACAATCATGAGAGATAATGATGGATCTCTGATCTATGGAAGAAGAGCAAGATTTTGGCTATAATCTTATGAAATATGATGAATGGAATGAAAATTTGAAATTTTAGACTTTCTCTTTCCTCTCTTCTCTCTCCTCTCTCTCCTTGTTTGTGCATATGGATCAATTCATGAGAGAAGGGGGTGGGGTGCGATGAAGGATGCTGATCAAATGATGTTGTTGGAGTAGTAGAGATCATAGATCATGCTGAGAGAGTGCGTCAGCGACCAAGAAAGAGCATCAGTAGTCTCCCAACCATGAAATACTAGCCTCAAAACCGTGGTTTTTATGCGTAATGATCTTTCCTTTGATTTCATGATAAATGGGTGAAGAAATTGCTTGAGAATGATTGGTTTTGGTTTTCCATGCTATTTTTTCTTGGAAATATTAAAGAACATAAAAAAATTCAGTAGTATAATAATTTTTTCCTAAACACGCAAAACCTGCAAGTTACGATTTTCATGGAAATAATGAAATTTGGGGGTTTTGTTGGGTTTTTTGAATTCATATGAGATGAAAATGAATATGGAAATAATACTGAGCATACTTGATCAAGAAAAACCAATAATTCTAAAATATCATAATTTTTGGACAAATAAATATGGAAAAATAGTGCAAAATTGGAAAAAATAGGGTAAGTCATATATTTGGGAACCCAAGCTGTGCGCTAGACGATTGGATCTTTGGAAAATTGTCAAGTGAGACAATTTTATATCCTAGAACGTTTGAAATATATAAGAGCGGAGTGTGTTCGTATGTGCTTTATGTTAGAGCAGCGCATCTTGGGGCCAATCCCTGAGATGTAGGAGAGCTACAATGGGGCCACGACAAGCATTCAGCTGGAGGGGTGCCTCCTTTATGTTTGTATTACATTGGTGTACTCACCAATATGTGTGGGATCTCCCTTTGAGGAGTAAGGAAGGGCAATCATTGGACTATGTTCCATTACAAACACAATATCTACATTAGCAATTAGGGCAGTGTGTCCCTTGGATGCTCCTAGCCATGAGGTCATGTGGGGTTATGTTGTGAGTGCTAGAGAGGCTTGGCTAGTGCCTACAGTCATTGTCAAGCTTGTTTTAGGTCTCGACATTGCAAAGCACTAAGCATTTTCATTCCCTTAAGCAACATATGCCCAAGATAAGCATGCTAGAGAGATACATGTGGGATAGACTCCATTGACAAAGCATGGTTAATAGTACTAGATACACAAAGGGGTAGAGGCTACCAGACTTGGCACCCTTTGCAAGAACAAGCTTTCCTATGAGTTATCTTCCATGCAGAATCACCAAAGCATATATGATAACCTGCATCATCAAGGTGTTGAGCAGACGTAAGGCTTTTAGTCATGGTGGGTACATGATGTACATTACATTGAACAAAAGTGCTACTAGAGGGAAACTGTAGAGTGAATCACCAATGCCAACAATAGTAAGAGACCAATCATCACCTAAGCACACAGTACCAAATATACTACGATAGGTATGAAATCATTCACAGTAGGGGATCACATGAAAATACACACTTGAATCCAAGAACCAACAATGTGTATGCATAGACTGAGCCTCGGTCAACTAAGAGTCATCACATGAAGAGGATGCTAAGATGTAGTCACCATAAAACTCATCAAGCTCCATGACATTTATATCCTCTATCTTCATGTTGGAATTTGTAGGTATAATACTACGATCATTGAATTTCTCTATGTGTCCTGCTTTCCCACAATAATGGCATGTAAGATCAAACTTATGTCCTCTAGACTTGTTGCATCCACGTGACTTAGATCGGGACTTTTGAGAGTCCTTCCCATGACAATCATTATCTTTCTTGCCACTTTTTCCACTTGTAATGGATAAAGCATGTGAACTGTGGGAAGCATCATTATTTTTCATGTTAATTTCTTTAGTCAAAAGAGCACTCTCTACATCCTTCAATTTCAGCCTATCAAGTTTTTTGGTACAGATTGCAGTGTAAATAACATCCCAAGACTCAAGTAAAGTGCCAAGCAAAAATAAAGGATGCAGATTATCTTGAAACTCAATACCCTGTTGAAGAAGATTCTTCATGATAGAATGAAACTAGCTAAAGTGAGCAGACAATGTGTCCACTCCTTCATGTAGAGATCCATCAATTGTTTAAGCCAATACATCTACAAAGCAAGGCTCTGCTTTGCATGAAGTTCCTAAATCTTTTCCCATAGATTCCATACACTCTGATCTTCATCTTCAACAACATTATTGTGGACCTCTTCAGAGAGTGATACAATGATAGTGGACTTGCGTAGTGCATCTAAATCAGCCTAGTCATCATCATTCATGTTCTTGAGTTTAATACATTTATTTTTTAGTGGCTTAATTTGCAATTTTTGCCAAAACCTGCCATATTTGAGACTTCCAGTAGCCATAGTTGGTGCCATCCAACTTGGCAATGTTAAACAAAGCCTTATCTTCGAGATGACAAGCATAATGAGTCAAACAAAGGTAGACTATGCAGAAAAGAGCCTGATGTAATTAGTAGTAAATAGGCCAAAATAAGCTAAAAATAAGAGAAACTGCTAAAATGACTAGATGTCCACCGAATATAGTACCAAAAGTACATCAAAATGACATGATTAAGCTCAGTAAATACATTAGTGTCTGCATAAACCAACTTGTTATAATAAATCACAGTAGTGAGAAAAAGAGAGCAAACAATGAGTTAACAATGATCCAAAGTCAAGTATGACTGCTATGTCAGATCTCCCATGAAGTAGGCATGTAATAAAAAATGTAGCAGCCAAGAACCATGAGCGAAACACCCAAATGTGTCAGAGCAATCGATGTCAGTAGAAGGATACAAGCCCTAGTAAAAAGAACTCAAAGAGTAAGCCAAGCTAGATGTATGCCTAACTCATAGGACCTTATAAAGGTCTGTGTATGCTCAAAGAGAAGATAGATCAAATCAGCCCAAAAGCATCCAATGTAGACAAGTATCTATCAAGAGCATAGACATGTAAGAGAGATCCCAGTCTCATCTACTCACAAGAAGCTCAATTGCATAAACCACAAGCTCTGCAATATCCAGAGATAGCATGAAGCTCCCACTGGAAAAAAGATCAATGTCAATCAAGCAACCAAGCTCAAAGATAGCATGCAAATACATAAGGCATGATGAGCCAAGATCGTATATCAACGAAGCATCCAAACCAAGGGATCGGTCAAGCATCACCTATAACATCCAATACATCAAGTAACAATCAATGTTAAATCTCTAACAACCCAAATAAGTATCCAAGAGCTCCAAAGTATGCAAATGAATGCCCAACTAAAGCTCCAAGTGGCAATTAGACATAGAAAATGTAATGAGCATGCATTTCTAACATATGCATCAAAGCAAGTACCAAAGGGTCAATATTATAGATCATAGGCATAATGACTGTCACAAAGCATACCACTGTAGACCAATGTCAATCAAATGCCAACCAAGATAGAGCTGATCAAATCTCAAAAGGAATTTTGGAGCAATACAAGACATGTGCCAACCTCCATATAACATCCATGTAGTCATATGAGTCATGCGAGGGAAGCACACGTTGACCAATAGGTAGAGCATAAACTTGACCAAATGGGCTTCAGCCCTGGTTATTACACTAATAAATCCACTATAAAAAATGAGTAAATAAGTTCTCAAATCAATCTCAAAGCCATCTCAAATCATGGGCATATGATATATCAATGTATTAGCATTAATGGTACACATCAGTAGTGCATATAGAACACTCGAATCATGGCCAGGAGCAATAGGCATATAAAATCCATATTAAAAGAGATTTAGCCTTGATGTATACAACAATGAATACACGGTCAAATCAAGCTATTAGTACCAAAATCAGCTCCAAATCCAATCTATAACATGGGCATAGCATTCCCATACATGTAGACATCACCCCAATATAACGAAACATCTTAAGACCAACAAAGCTTACCATAGAAGCATCAAATAGAGTGTTGCCCTGTACTTCCAACCAACAAATCTTAGCCAAAATAGAGTAAATGAAGTGGTTAAATCAGTCCAAAATCAACTCCAAGCAATGATATAGCAACCTCGAATATGCACGCATCAATCGGGCATAACTAAGCATCATCCAACCAATGGCAATGAGTGTAGACATCAAAGATAAGTGCTACCATGTTTTATGACAGTATGTGGACTATTATAACAGTCCAAAACCAAAGCTTAGCACCCAAATTGAATGCCAAGAGTGGAAGGATCAATGCCAACTTGCATCAAAATCAATTGTATAAGTGCTTGTATACTTACCCAATGAAGAAGATATGATGAAAGAGATGAAAAACATGAGTTGCTAGAAAAAAAAAAGGGTTTGTTTCACACAATGTGATGCTGCACTAATGGGATGAGGGCTATGGGGGGCTACTCCAACTTGCTCGAGAAGGCTCAAAAAGTGCCCAAGAAGAATGCAACCGATAGGAAGCTCGAATGGAGTGGCTATGATTGCCAACAAAGAGATGACTATTGTAGGTATTTGAATGGAAGCTGAGAGTGTGTTGAACCAAGCTGAGCTTGCAAAGAAGGTGGCTCTGATACCAATTGAACGGAGATGAGCCTTGAAGTGGAAGCACGAGTGGGAGTAAGAGCTATGGTGGAACGAGCAAGAGCAAGAGAGAGAAACACATGCAATGTGGAAACTTCAACAATGACAATGTGTGATTATCCTTCCCTTTATTCAAATGTCACTGAAAGAATAAAAAATCAAGTGACAATGATAGGCACTCGTCACCACCTGTAGTGTGTGTAGGTGTGGGTACTATCATTAGTGTAGTAATACATGGGAAGCTATATGCAGAGGCGCCTTTACCTCCAATAACGTTCAGTGGGAGGAACAAAGAAAATAGATGAAGTTGAAGATCCCACTTTAGAAGAGGACATGGAAAGAGCAATGGTACATGTTGCTGCTCTCAACAAGAAGGGCCCCAATCATTAGTTCTCGGTAATCCAGAACCTGACAACCTACCTGTCAAGAATCGCGTGGTGGGGGGACTTGCTCAAGATGCTACGCCAAACACACACAGAATGCACAAGGAGACTCTCACTCAAGAGACAAGAAGAGAGATGGAGGCCAAAACGTTTTCTTGCTGGTTTCTTCTTCTTCTTCCACATACTTTACAATGTACACAAAGTATAGATGAGATACAACATAAAGGAAAGTGGCCTACTAAGTCAAACAATGCATAACCGACTACACTAGTCGACTGGCGCTATAACTATGCCAGCTATAAATAGGTGTAACAACCTGAATATAATAAGTAATGAGTCAATGGCCATGTGAGAGTCATAATGACCACCGACGTGCTAAGTGTAGACGTGTGGACCATCTAACCAGGCGGTCCATCATTAATGTCCGCATGTGTTGAGCTTGTCATCTCAATACTCCCCCTTAAGCTCAACTGCATCTCTGCAACTCCAAGTAAGCTTTGAAACTTTTGAAGCTTCTCTGTACCCAATGCCTTCGTGAAGATGTCAGCTATCTGATCCTATGTGCTAACATACACAAAGTCAATCTCACTTGCTAGTACCTTCTCTCTCACAAAGTGGTAGTGTACCTCAATATGTTTTGTCCTGGCATGGAACACAGGATTCCTAGCCAACTGTATACTGCTCATGTTGTCACAATAAATG
The DNA here is from genome assembly GCF_053477565.2 of Lygodium microphyllum. Classification (NCBI taxonomy): domain Eukaryota; kingdom Viridiplantae; phylum Streptophyta; class Polypodiopsida; order Schizaeales; family Lygodiaceae; genus Lygodium; species Lygodium microphyllum. The sequence continues at coordinate 13,232,482 of NC_141161.1, read as the reverse complement.
ACAATTGGACCTTCCACCTGCACATCTAAATCAGCCAATAACTTTTGTAGCCATACTACCTCACATGCTGCAACAGTAGCACCTCTATGCTCAGCCTCTGTACTCGACAAAGCAACTGTAGATTGCTTTTTGCTGCTCCAAGCAATTGCTGCACTACCAAGAGAGAACATGTATCCGCTGGTAGATCTTCTATCAGACATACTACCAGCCCAATCTGCATCTGTATATCCAAACACCTGTACATCTGTACCTGCCTCATAGAAAAGTCCATAATGTAATGTGGACTTCAAAAATCTCAATATGCATCTGACTGCATCCAAATGTGGCTTTCTAGGTACTTGCATAAACTAACTCACAAGACCAACAATGTAGCTCAAGTCTGGCCTTGTAATGGTCATGTAGATCAAACTCCCCACTATCCTCCTGAACATAGTAGGGTCTTCTATCTCATCCCCAACATTAGCACTCAACTTTACATCCTACTCCAATAGGACTGAAAGTGGTTTGCATGGTGTCATACCATACTTGGACAACATATCCAAGCCATACTATCTTTGGGACAACCATATACCATCATCACATCTGATCACCTCAATGCCAAGGAAGTACCTTAGCTCACCTAAATCCTTCATCTCAAACTTCTTCTTCAAAAAGTCCTTGACTTCAGCAATCCCACTATCACTATCACCTGTAATAATCAAGTCATCCACATAGATGACTATGATAACCAAACCTGCATCTCCCTTTCTCACATAGAGTGAGTGATCAGCATTAGAAACATAAAATCCAATATTGACAAGATACTCTCTGATCTTGTCAGACCATGCTCTAGGTGCTTGCTTGAGCCCATAGAGTGCCTTTTTCAACCTGCACACATACGTGGGATGCTCTAAATCTTCATAACCTGCTGTCTGATCCATATACACTTCATCCAAAAATTCACCATGCAAGAAGGCATTCTTCACATCCATTTGCTGCAACCTCCAACCTTTGGCTGCTACCAAAGCAATCACATATGTGATAGTTGCCATCCTAGCAACTGGACTAAAGGTTTCATCATAATCTATGCCATATGTCTGGGCATAGCCTTTTGCAACCACCCTAGCTTTGTACCTACTAATAGAACCATCTGCATTGTGCTTAATCTTATAAGCCCACTTACATCCAATAGCTTTCTTGCCCTTCGGCAATGATACTAGATCCCAAGTCTTATTGGCCTCTAATGCAGCCATCTCCTCATCCATTGCTGCATCCCAATGAGTATGACCAACAACATCCTCAAAACAAGTGGGCTCAACATCCTCAACTAGTTTCACCATATAAGCATAATGGTGAGATGCATAACCTTCAAAACCAAACCTTTTAACAAGGTATCTGACCCTGCTAGATCTGCGTACCACCGGATCACTCAATGGAGCCTTTACATTACTATGAGCTCTCTATACACCTGGTGTCCTGACAGAAGGAATGCCAAGCTCATCATCCAAGCTCTCTGAGCCACTAGAGTCTCCATCAAGAATTGCATCAATGCCATCTGACACTTTATTCTTTCCTTTGTCTTTACCTGTAGTGCTACTAGATGCACCTAAAGATGTAGAGCTACTCCTTAGTCTCCCATACCAAGGACTACCAGATGATGTCTCTGGTCCACTAAGAGTCTGTGATTCTTGCTTTTCAGCCTGCACCTGAGTGTCATGATCATCATCATCATCCAATGCATCACCACTAGATGCATACCAACTACTCATTTCATCAAAGATGACATCCCTGCTCACTCTGAACTTCATGTGACAGGGTTATAACAACGATACCCTTTCTGATCTAAAGAGTATCCAATAAAGACACATTTTTCATCCTTTGGATCAAGCTTCTTCTGTAGTTCATCTGGCACATGAACATATGCAACACAGCCAAATACCTTCAAGTGCGATACATCAGGCTTCTTACCAGTAAAGCATTCTTTAGGAGTCATCCCATGAACTGCAGTTGTGGGAGTTCTGTTCATAATATAAATAGTAGTATGAACAGCCTTAGATAAAAAATGCTTAGGCATATTCTTTTCAGCCATCAAGGCGTGTACAACTTCTGCAATATGCATGTTTTTCCTTTCTGCAACCCCATTTTGCTGGGGTATACCTGCATGTGAACTATCTCTTTATCCCATGAGACCTCAGAAAATCACTGAACTCATTCGAGAGGTACTCTCCCCCTCCATCTGACCTCAAGCACTTTACTTTCAAGCCTGTTTCTCTTTCAACTGCAGCCTTGAAAGTTCTAAAGTGCTCAAACGCTTCACTCTTTTCCTTCATAAAATATACCCACAACTTTCTAGAACAATCATCAATGAATGTGACAAAGTATGAACTGCCTCCAAGAGATACATTTTGTGTAGGCCCCCAAATGTATGTATGCACAACATCAAGGATATTTCTGCTTACATCTCTGTCATGTGAAAAGGGTTGTCTTTCCTACTTACCAAACTGACATGCTTCGCATACCTTATGAAATTTTGCAACTCTAAATGTAGGCAAACCTATAACCAACCCTTTGGACTGTATTAATTTCAGCCTTTGTACATTTGCATGTCCAATGCATTTGTGCCAAATTCAATATCTGCAAAACAACACCTTTTCCTTTAGCACACATAGTAGCATTCATAGTAGAAATTTCAGCATCCAGAGTAAACATACGTCCAACTCTACTTCCCTTTGCAACTAACCTGCACTTGTCATTGAAGTCTTCTACAAAGCAGCCCTTTGCATTAAATCTGACTTGCAGCCCTTGCTCTACCATCTAATCGACTGACACCAAGTTCTTTGTAATAGATGGCACATGTAATACATCTGAAAGACTCTTTGTCTTACCATCATGCAAGGATAAGGGAACTTTTCCAATGTGTGAAATTGGGTGGTATGGATCATCACCCGTCTGCACATAACCTGCATTTTGCAAATCCTGCATCTCTCCAAACCATTCTGTATGCCTAGTCATATGATTGGATGCACTTGAATCAACATACCAAACATCATCATGTATTCCCTTTCCTGTAACAGCATTCAGCATATGCTGCATAACAAACAAACGTTCATTTTTGTCTTCATTATGTTGTGAAGATGATGCATAGTTTCCTTGCTGCAACTTACCACTGCGAATATCATCTTTCTTAGCATAACATTGGGCTGCAATATGACCTGTTTTGCCACAGTAGTGGCACATAATACCTGAGTTGTTAGAACCTTTGTTCTGCCATCCACCTCTTCCTCTAAAGCTCCCCCTGCCTCTAAAGTTACCAGGACCTCCTGAAACCTGCATATCGCCAAATTGCTGATTCAATCTGTTTTGTTGGTTGTCACTACCACGTCATGTACCATGGCCTCTTGAAGAGAACCTGCCACGTCCCCTTCCTGAAGTGGAGTAGAAAGCTTGGAACTGTTCACCACTTCTTTCAGATGTCTCACTCTGCATGTGCTGATCTCTTCAGTGATCATAAGGGAGACCAACTCATCGAAATCTGGAAATGGCTTTTTGACATATACAGAAGTTACAAAAAACTTCCAAGCCTTTTCATTGTTAAGTCCACCCAATGTAGACGATACCAAATCATCATCATCAGGCATTGCATCAATCGTTGCCAAGGCATCTGCAATGATCCTTACCTTCAGTGCATACTCATTGATAGACATCTTCCCTTTCTTCAATGTATTCAACTCTTGCTTGAGTTGAATCTTTTGTGCCTTTGTATTTACGGAAAACATACTTTCAAGTATGGTCCAAGTTGCATATGAATTCTCTGCATTTCTGATATGTCCCAGCATATTATTGTCAATTATTGCAGACAGCCCATACATGACCTTTTTGTCTTTTGCATTCAATTACTTCCGTTCCTTTGTCTCCTCTATAGTTGGAGTATCATTCACCTCCGACTCCTTTTCTTCACCCGACACAAACTCATAGAGGCCTTTTCCAATAAGGAAGTTCGTGACACGAAACTTCCATGAAGGGTAGTTGTTCTTGTCGAGCTTCTCAATGATGGGGTTTCCACTATTAAAGAGCTTATTTGCAGAATATACAGTGGTCTTCGCGCACAACAAATCTCATTGTAATCTGAGATTTTTGCTCTGCCCTGCTTGTGGTGCCTCCACAGGCACTGTCCAAGAGAAAGAGTGGAAGAATGGGAGAGCTTCTTACCCGTGGCTTGCTTGCTCAAATCTTGCTTCTTCTCCTTCACTTCAGCCTTCGAAATCAGCCTCTCTCAGTAGCGCGGCTCTGATACCATGTCAAGAATCGCGTGGTGGGGGGACTTGCTCAAGATGCTGCGCCAAACACACACAGAATGCACAAGGAGAAGCTCACTCAAGAGACAAGAAGAGAGATGGAGGCCAAAACGTTTTCTTGCTAGTTTCTTCTTCTTCTTCCACACACTTTACAATGTACACAAAGTATAGATGAGATACAACATAAAGGAAAGTGGCCTACTAAGTCAAACAATGCATAACCGACTACACTAGTCGACTAGCGCTATAACTATGCCAACTGTAAATAGGTATAACAACCTGAATATAATAAGTAATGAGTCAGTGGCCATGTGAGAGTCATAATGACCACCAACGTGCTAAGTATAGATGTGTGGACCCATCTAACCAAGTGGTCCATCATTAATGTCCGCATGTGTTGAGCTTGTCATCTCAACACTACCAAGTAAACCATTTAAGATTTTGATTGATTGTGAAAGCACCCACTCATTTATCTCATCGAAGTGTGCAAAAAGGCTAGGAATAAACATTGTACCTACATCTAAGTGTTAATAGAATTGGCAAATGGGAAAGGGAAATTTCTGAGGAGGTAATCTTTCCAACACGGGGTTCAAAATTATGAATCTAGGAGCTTATGAGTGTTTTCTATGGATGGATTGGTCAATTTCCAATGACTCTCATATTCATTGTGAGAAAGGTTAAATCTTGTTTCTAGATAAAAGCGAAGAGATAGTAACCACTCAAGGAGAAGCTGAAAACCCTAGAATCCAACTAGCAAAAGCTTATCGAATAGTGAAGCGACTAAGAAAATGATTGTCTACCTATCTAATCAAACTTAATAAGATTGAACAAGGAAAGGAAGCTAAAGAAGAACCATCTTGGTTAAGGAAATATGCAGATGTATTTCCTGAAGAGCTTATAGAACTTCCTCCACCAAGAGAAGTTAATCATGAGATTAAGTTAACACCAGAAGCTACTCCAGTAAAGTGACCCTATCGTATATCCATTCTAGAAGCCATTGAGTTGAAGGAACAACTCAGAAAATTTTTGACCAAGCATACATCAAGCAAATTAATTCAGCATGGGGAGCCCCGATGTTGTTTCAAAAGAAGAAGGACAGAACCCTCCATCTCTACATCAACTATCGTGGGCTAAACCGGCAGGTGATGATTAAGAACACGTATCCAATTCCAAGGATAGAAAATTTACTTGACCATCTTTAAGATGCAAAGATCTTCTCAAAGATTGATCTAAGATCAAGCTATTATCAAATAAGGATCAAACAAGAGAACATTCCAAAAATATATATTTAACTCAAGGTACGATCATTACGAATTCATTATGATATCTTTTGGATTAACTAATGTACCTACAACCTTTAATAGGCTAATGCAAGATATCTTTCGGCTCTATCTTGATGACTTTATCCTTGTCTTCTTCGATGATCCTGACTTACTCAAAGAAGGATGAAGGTCTTAGACCACAACTTCAAGTTTTCCTTGAAACAATGAGGGTGCACAAGCTTTATACCAAGAAAAATAAATATGTCCTTTTCAAGAGTTAGATTGAGTACCTTAGATTTATAGTCTCTAACAAAAGGGTTGTGATAGATCCTACTAAGGTTAAAGATGTGCAAGAATGGGCACCATAAAAAATAGTTAGGGAAGTCTGAAGTTAATTTGTCTTGACAAGATGGTATAGGATTTTTATTAAGGACTATGCCTTGATTCCTACACCCTTGATTGAATTACTCAAGAAGTAGGTAGCCATAGTGTGGACTCCCATTGAATTGTCTAGCTTTGAGAAGCTTAACAAAGCTTGATCACGACTCCTATTTTGAAAATACTACATTTGAGCCAAGAATTTAAAGTTGTCATTGATGCAAGATCTCTTGCATTAGGTTGTGTTGTTTACATGTAAGAAGGTCATCCAATAGACTATTCGTCTAGGAAGCTAAAGACTCATGAGAAAAATTACACTACCATGATGTGGAGCTACTTGCTACAATTTATGCTCTCAAATTATGGAGACACTATTTTCTCAACAACAAGTTCACCTTAGTCACCAAATATAAGAGTCTCAAATGGATCTTTACTTAACTAGTCCTAAACATGAGGCAACAATGATGGATTGGAGTCTTGTAGGAGTATGAATTTGAGATCAAGTACAGGCCAGGTAAGGACAATGTGGTTGCACATGCCCTAAGCCTCAAAGCATTTCTCAACACCCTTATTTTAGAGGAACCCTCTAAGGCATGATCTCTAGTAGTAATAGTCCTACATGACTTTGAGATCAAGTACAGGCCAAGTAAGGACAATGTGGTTGCACATGCCCTAAGCCTCAAAGCATTTCTCAACACCCTTATTTTAGAAGAACCCTCTTATTTTAGAAGAACCCTCTAAGGCAAGATCTCTAGTAGTAATAATGTCAATGCACAGTGATCCAATCATAAAAATGGCTAAGGAAGAAGCATGTAAGGATCTCAAGTACCAATAGATGATAAAAGAGTTCCTATGCAAGGAGATAAACCCTAAGTTCAAGTTCAAGCATTTGAACTTCTCTATAGAAGGAGGCCTTTTCTACTTCAAGACAAGATGGTGCATCCCAAGGAGTCAAGATCTCAAAAAAGAGATACTTTTTGGGAATCCCATGATTCCCCTTTCTCATGGCATCTAGGCTATCCAAAGACTCTCAACACTATAAGAAGAAGTTTTCATTGGGAAATCTCAAAGAAAATGTGCTTAAATATGTCACTAAATGCTTGAGTTTCCAATGAGTAAAGGCTCAATGCATTAAGATTCCATGAATGCTCCAACTACTTGACATTTTACAAACGAAGTGGAAATTTATCAGCATGGGTTTTGTAGTTGGATTACCCTGTATCCAAGGATGATACAATTCAATCCTAGTAATTGTGGATATGCTAACTAAGGTTGCTCATCTTATGTTAGTTAAAACCAACTACAAGGCTTCAGATACTACAAGGATATTGGTGAAAGAGATCTTTAGGCTGCATGGATTTCCTAAAAGGAGCATCAACAATCATGATTCTCTCTTCACTTCTCATTTACGAAAGAGATTTCTTGAGGCCATTGGTACCCAACTTTGTTTGAGTATTACCTACCATTCTCAAACAACTAATGGCCAAACTGAATGGGTTTGCCGTCATTGAGAACATACTTAGAGCTTACTACTACAAGGAACCTAAGCAATGGATACAATATCCACCTTTGGTGGATTTTCTTACAATGCATCATATCATTTGAGCATCCAAATGACATTATTCCAAGCTTTGTATAGACAAGAATGCCTAACTCCACTAAAATTTTCTGATCCTACCATAAAGCTAGGAGCTTCCAAGAAGATGTTAGAGAAAATGGATGAACAAGTTAAGGCTATTAAACAAGATATCCAAGGTGCCATGGATCGACAGAAAGTATATACTGCTCTAAGAAGACAAGAATGGATCTTCATGAAAGTTGTTCATGTCCATCTTAAGAAGAGTTCTTTATCCTTGGGAAAATTTAAGAAGCTATTGTGGGCCATACAAGATTCTCAAGTATCTAAGACTCAATGCTTTATAAGTTACAACTTCCTAAACACTTGAGAGTTTACAAGTTATTTCATATTAGTCTTCTAAAAGGTTATGTATCCAATCTTGATCATGTTCTTGATGATCAAGAAGTTGTAGTGCCAAGCCAAGGAATTCTTAAGCTTCAACCTGACAGAATACTTGATATAAAAGAATGTACCCTTTGAAAGAGAACCATCAAGGAATATCTTATTCAATGGAAAGACTAACCTAAAGAGGATCCCACTTGGATGAACGAAGATAATCTATGTAAACAACATCCTCAGTTTCTTTTGTAATGAAGGACTAGACCCCATTGAAATCTTGAAGGTGATTAGAAATCTTACAAAGTGCTTCATGAGATGTAATAAGCCCTACAAATGTAATAAAAACTGCCTTGCAATGGCTTTTTTATCTTACCTTTGTAATCACTACAATGCTTGAACTTCCAATGTTGTATGCAATCAAAGCAGCCCATAGAAGCATGATGGGTCCCAATCCACAAACCCTGCAAACCAACTTATTCCCTAACTTTGAGATGAGGACATCTCAATTTCTCTAAGGTGAAAATGATGTATGTCCCAGTCATTAAAAAAGACCCCATGTGTGAAGGGGCACTTAGGAGGGAGCTAATAAAGGTTTAGAGGAAAACCTTTTTAAAAAATACACAAATTGGATGAAATTATAGACTGCCGTGGCATTATCATTTCCCTTGAACTCGCCACGATCATTATCATTGAAATCATTACTGCATGTTAACTCTAAACCTTCGTAGGCATTATTGAGCCCCATGCTATCAATATCAGATAACCACATGAGAATAATGTCATTATTATCCTTAGCGTTCCCATTCTCTACACACTTATTGTCAAAATTAAATTCAAAGAGAGAGAGATATATATATATATATAAGAAGGAGAAGAAGAGAGGAGGGAGAGAAAAAGAGTAAGGAAGAGATCGGAGAAAAATAAGAGCAAGAAGAAGATGTCGTCTTCAATGACCCTCACATAACAAGCACCTCTTCAACTTGTGGAAGTTTCATCCACTCTCTTGCTTCTAGCACTCGTGAAATGGCCTTTTCTTCTCTCTACAAGATCTTCGTCTCACAAGGAACCCTCCTAGCTACTCAAAGCTTTTGATAAAGACTAATAAATTTTGGAAGTTAGTGTACAAAGACTCCCTATTCACAATGGAGCAGGCACCTAGGAAATGGTACCACAAATTTGATACATCCATGCAGTCAGAGGGCTATAGCCATAGTGTTATGGACCCGTGCTTATACATGAAGAAAGCCCGTAATGGTTTATTAATCGATTTTGTTACTCTATGTGGATGACTTGCTTTTAGCAGGGAAAGATCGTAATGGGCTAGATTATCTTAAGGCTTAGCTCAAGAAGAGCTTTGAGATGACAAATCTGGGAGAGGCCTCTCATATACTTGGTATGCACATTATGCATGACAGGTCTCAGGGATTACTCTATCTATCACAAAGGAGTATATCCATAAAGTCCTTGAGTGGTTTCATTTGCAGGATGTGAAGCCTATTGGCTGTACATTTTTCCTTCTCAAGTGAAGGTATCACATGTTGATTGTCCGTAGATAGATGAGGAGAGGGTTGAGATGGCCAAGTTTCCCTATGCACCCGTAGTGGGTAGTCTTATGTATGCCATGATAGCCACCCATCCAAATATTGCATTTGTTGTGGTGTTGTGGCATGCTATATGGCTACATCTAGAAAGAGGCATTGGGATGTCATGAAGGGTATCAAAAGGTACCTAAAGGGCACTGTTGATATGTGCATATATTATGGTAGCTATGATACATGAGTCATGGGATACACTGACTCCTCTAACTATGTAGGACATGCAGATAGTAGAAAGTCTACTTCTAGCTATGTGTTTGCTTTTGCTAGAGGTGTTGTTTTATGGATGTCCGGGGTGCAAAAATGCATATCCCTTTCTACTACAGAGGTCGAGTATGTTGTAGCCAATGAGGCTTGCAAGGAGGCCATTTGGTTAGGTCGCTTATTGTAGATGTTATCCCTACACTGCATTCGGATTCTTCAAGTGCTATCTAGTTAGCCAAGAATCGAGTCTTCCATATGCGAAAATGAAACACATTGAGGTGAGGTATCACTTCATTTGTGAGGTTATTGAGGACAAGTCTACTGACCTTGTCAAGATCTCAACTTACCAGAATCCTATAGACTTGCTCACAAAAAGTCTCTTTACAAAGTGCTTTGCCATCCTCAAGAGGTTGATGGGCATTGGATGAGATGACATTTTTCATCATACTATTGTATCTATGTATATGTTGTACTGTCTTTTCTTTTTTTCTTTCACTCCTCATTGAGGCAAATTTTCCTTTAAGAAGTGGGAGATCGTTTTGGGGTTAAGGCACCTTTGCCTAGCTACCCATGTATTACTATACTGACAGTACCCGCACCTGCACATTGTAGGTGGCAGTGGGCCTCCGTCATAGTCACTCCATTCTTTATTCTTTCAATCACATTTGAATAAAGGGAAGGTTGGTCACACATTATGACTATTGGAGTTTCCACATTGTGTGTGTCTCTATCTCTCTTGCTCTTGCTTCTTCCACCATGATAGCTCTTTCTCCCACTCATGCTTCCACTTCAAGGCTCACCTCCCTTCAAAGGTTACCTTAGCAACTTTTCCTTTTGTGATCAAAACTACTCAATTCTGGCCAGAACATTGTCTTGGTGGATTGATTGGCCTAATTTTTGGCATAGTTTTTTGAAGTGGCTAGGTTTATTGCAATGGAAACACCTTGGTACTTCCTTGTTGCAAATTGTAGGTATAAAGTTTTCAACTATACTTGTCTTGGACTTCTTCCTTTGACCGGTCTGATATTGTCCTTAGATCCTTTTAACATATCCTCGTGGTCTTTTGTATTGAGAACTTTGTCTCCAAAATTTGCCACTCTTGGAGGTTGCATGTAGCTCCTAGATAATGGGTCTTTTTCATATTAATGTATCTTATAAATCAGATGGGCACATTACTTCGAGATAGGTATCCAATGGAGGTCTTAATCTATAGCTAAACTTTGACACTTATTGGGTGATGTTCATGGGTGAGGCATAGTTCAAAAGGGACAAATCTAGAATAGTAGACTTCCAAACTCAATTAGGATTACTTCAAACTAAAGAATTCATTCATTTTTAGTGTGTAGTATGCTGATGGGAGGTATCACCTACATATAGCTTCCTTCAGCTTTTCCCAAGTAATGATTGCGTCCACAACCCCTTGGTCCTTGCACCATTGCTTCCACCAAAGTTAGGCTTTTCCCGTCAACTTTAACTTAGCTATCATTGCCTGAGCGGTGATTTTTGACTCCAAGAAGTGCTTAAAATTTGCCAAAAAATCCAAATTTCCAGGGAAAAATAGACTTCGTCAAAGGCGGCAGCTCCAATCAGCATGATTTTAAGCAACAAGCAACCTAACGGGCTCCAAAAGTGCTTAAAGACCCAGCTGCTTGTGGTTTTGGATTATTCATAATTTTCCCATCTTCATATTGGATTCCAGGAAGTGTTGAGCAGTGCGGGACTTTGAGACGAGTGTGTAGAAATTTTCAGCTTGCAAAATGGATGCCGAACGCGAGGATGGGAGTGCTTGGGGTTCAAAGCCCAAAAGGGACTTGGTAAAAAAGGACTTAATGGATTAGGGGGGATGTGACCTTTGGGGTTTCCCCCTCCCAAATCGATTTTGTTGGGGGGGGGGGGAGGGTTCGGCCGTGAAGAAGATGAAGGCACCGTTTTCTCTGCACGACGATTTCGTGAGGGAGAGGGAGAGGGGGTCATGGCACCTCAATGTAACCATATAAATTAATCATGCCAGGCATATGCTTTCTTCCTACACTCTCCATCACCACGTCTTGCACGTCCAACGGCTGCCAAGACATGGAGATCCTATTCTAGTCTTTCTCTCTTCTCCATCTCTCTCCTCCAAATGGTGGTTCATGTGGGTGAAATCAAGAAGAGGAGGGGTTGAAGGAGGCTTGTCCAACATGAACCAGATTGCTCCACGATCAAGAGGAGGCTGAGGGGAGATGTTCAATATTGAAAATTTGTTGATGTTCAGTCTATTGGAAACCTGAAAAAATAATAAAAAAACCTACAACACACAAGTAAGCGGTATGCGTCATTTTTACAAAGCAAATTTGCTTCTTTTTATGTTTGATGGGTGAAATCGAATTCATATGGAACAAATATTTGTTTGGATATTTTTTGCATTATGATTGAGGGGTGTGCATAAAAGGAATGTAGATCCATAATGATAAATAGTCATAATAATTAAATTATAGCCCGAAAATCACATTTTTAATGTAAAAATGAAGGTTTTATTGGTTCGGGTGGGGAAAAAAGATGTGCATGGGATAAAACTATGAGACAAAACATCTTTCAGCTTTCATAATCAATCCATAATCACAAATCAGAAAATAACCTATTTTTTGCATAAATAAATAGCAAAAAAAAGGAAAAAATGGAAGGAAAATGGTTTAGGAGTTTAGAGAAATCCGAAAAATTATGGTTAGTGTCCGTGCATGTTTGGCAAGGGTCGAGGTATGGGGTTAAGCCCTAGATCATCCTTTTCTTTATGTTCTAGTGCATTTTCATTACTTTATATGTCGAAAATGACAAAAAATAACACCCTACACCTATGCAATGCAGCACAACCTAAATGTTAGAGGGAAAGGATGAGGTTAAGAGATTAAGAGGGCTGAGAGGGTGTGAATATTTGAAATATTTGATTGTGCATTGAATTTAGAATTGTGATATTTCAATTTAAGGGGCTAATAGCACGAGAAATCGGTGCTAGTCTCCATACATTGAAGCATACGTTTAGTGAAAATCATGAAAGGGTTTTTTTTCCACATCACAAAGTGTTAATTTGATTAATAATGTTTGTGCACTAGGATCATATGCACTATGCATGACGCATGCCATGGTATCGATCTTGGATTGCATAGCAATTGTCTTCCTAGGACATGACTTATACGTGGAGTGGAAAGGAATCCAAGCTGTAGGTCAGTTGTTCATTTTCTAAGGGAATTATTTGGTGAGGAGACATGGTATCTCCTAGAATACATTTAAAATGAAAGAGTGGAGTTTGTATCATGTGTACTTTTTGTTGAAGCGATGCATCTTGGGGCCAATCCCCGAGGTGTAAGAGAGTCGCAGTGGAGCTACGGCAATCAGCTGAGGGGAGCTTCCTTATGTTTGTGTTACGAGGCACTATGCCTACATGTTATGGGATCTCCCTCTGAGGAGAAGGGAAGGTAAATGTTGGACTACATATCAGCTACAAATGCATAATTAAGTCTATCTAGTGTACATGGGTGTATTACAAATGCTCCTAGTCCACGAGGCTATGTGGTGGGGTTGTTTGTTGTGTGCATGAGGTCCGGCTAGTGCCATAGTGCCATAGCTAGTGCCGTCCCATTTTAGGTCCCATCAGTGATGCATTTGCCAGGAGCCGCCAACAAGTGGTGGTTCCAAATCTAGGGTCTCTAGGGACCAAATAGTTGGTTTATATCCTCTGACAAGAACCGTCAAGCCGAAATACAAAAAGCAGAACGTGCTGAGAGGGTTAGACGGTGGTTGGAGATTGTAAGGCATTATTCTCATCAAAAAAGCAAGCTAAAGAAAATTCTTCGCAAACTTAATACTTATACCCCCATTCCATCGACTGCACAGTTGCAATATTTTCTACATGGATTAGATTTCAATATCCAGGTGCAGCTTAGTAGTGTTGCTTTGGTCGACATTAATACTACTATTACCCAAGTAGAAGGAGTAGATTCACGCTTACAAGCGACTTACGCAGTAAGGATAAATTGTAATGGTAATAATTTGGTACTAACCAACGGGAGTCAAGGGGAACCCATGTCAAATGCGAATGGCAAAGCGAGTATCATGCCGAATCTGCCTATCTTACCAGCTCCTCCTAGTAGTATGACTATGCCTATGGCTAGTCAGATGGGGCCACTAAATGGTGGAGGCTAAATAATGAATCCTAATGTTGTCTCAGTAGGTCAGCAACAACCAATTCCTAATCAAGTGGTTAGGCCAATGAGACGACAAACAGATGATCGTGGCTATGAGTCAAGTGCCTCTAATGTCCTGGGCGAAGTTAAGGACATGATGAAGCACTACACCAATATGATTTTTGAATAATATAGACAAATAGTTGTGGATGTCAATTTCCTTAAGAAATAGCAGAATTTGATAGGGAGCCGACGCCCTGAAGAGGGTGCCCCCTCAAGATTTAGGTGTAAGTGGTGTGGTGGCCAACATTTCCCTAGGGATTTTTCGAATGTCAAATGCGATATTTGTGGAAAGTCTGGCCACTTAGCTGCTACCTGTTGAAGTAAGATGAGTTCTCTCCAACAAGGGAGTAAATTACCAAGTCTAGTTAACCATTGCGCACAAGGGAATAACCTCCAGCAAGATGAGGGACCAAGACAAATACTGCAACAAGGAAATGCTAATTTAGAGGAGTTTCCTCATGGCAGTGGAGTCAGTCTTATTGAGTCCGTACGTGTCAATGACGCTGGAACTTCTAATCTAGGAGCTGCCGTAACAAGAGGTCAAAAGATTAAAGAGGGCGATAAAGGAATTGTAAAACCTGTCGAGGGAAACTTTAAGCAAGATGCTAGGGAAAAGCAAGTTCTAAATCCCGATATGAAAGGTGGACCTCTAAGGCCTGTTGATAGTAAATTTGATCCCGAGAAGGATAAAAGATTGCCAAGAAAGAATGAAAAAGTTAAAAAAGAGGCACCAAAGCTGGTCCAAAGACCAAAGGAGAGAATGGTTTGGTGCAAGAAGAGAACTTTGGCTAACTACCACGACCTTAATCTAGAAATTTTTCTTTGCAAAGTCAAAGCAGACGTGAATCTCTTGCGATTGATTAAACTTTCTCCAAGAGTACGCAAGGAATTTAAGAAAATCCTACGTATTGGGTATATTGTAGAACCTTTGGGCATAGCTAGAGTGGGAGAAGATTGATTCGGTCATGCTGAAAAGCATTGCCCTAGGGTTCCAACATATGTGGATGGAATATTAGTGGAGCCCGCTATCATGGACACTGGATCCTCCATCAATATCCTGAGTTTAGATTTAATGGAGAGGTTGGATCTAGAAATTCAAAAAGATAGCTCTACACTTCTTAGGATGGTTGAAACTTTTGGTGACATCTCCCCAAAGGAGTTGAAAGTATTCATTGATGACCGAAGGGTAGCCACCACAAGAGAAAGGCAATTGATTATTTTGCGGAAGTGTTTTGAGCATTGTAGACAATTTTGCATAGCTCTCAACCCACAAAAGTGCGTCTTTGGAGTGCCTTATGGGCTATTGTTAGGCCATGTGGTCAATTCAGTAGGGATTGTGACTGACCCTGAAAAGATCAAGGTCATAGTTGCCATGAGTCCATCACATACTCCAAAGGAAGTGCATAGCTTTTTGTCATCTATGGGGTATTATCAGAGGTTTATAAATGCCCTGGCAGAAAGAACGTTGCCATTGACAAACTTATTGTCCTTTAACTATCAGTTTGCATGGAGTGATGCTTGCAAAGTATATTTTGACGATGTGAAGCAGAAGCTTGCCAAAGCACCTATTTTAAAAGCACCTAAAAGGGGAAAAATGTTCTATATATTTTCAACAGCCACCATGTATAGTATCAGTTGGCTGCTTATCCCAAATTTAGGAAGAAAAGTGGTTCCATCTGATAGCCTTTGCTAGTCAAAAGTTGGGCATATCAGAAATTAGCTATATCTATATGAAGAAGTTGTGCCTTGCGATGGTATTTGTGACCAAAAAGTTCAAGTTTTACATTCTTTATGAGAAGGTGGTTTTTTATACGAAGGCGGAAGGGCTTCGATTGTTGTTGAATAAGTTATAGCTGACTGATCGTTTAGCAAAGTGGTTAATCACTTTGCAAGAATTTGATTATGAGATTAAGAGCAAGCCACCAAAGTTACAGGGCATTGTTGAATGTCTTGTGGATTTTGGAGAGCCAAAAGAGGTCTTGGCTAAAGGAAGTGACATGGAGACATTGTTTAAGATTGTACGGTGTCCATTTCCTCCTGGTATGCTGCTATAACGCACTACTTATCTATAGGAGAGACTGGAGCTACTTTATCAAAATTCAAGAAGAGGAAAATTAAACAACATGCGTTGAAATTTTCCTTGATTGCAAGAACACTATATCAACAGGGTGTTGATGACATCTATCGTCGATGTGTGATGCTTGACAAGGTTCCATTTATCTTGGAGGAGTGCCATGACTCCGCTTGTGGAGGGCACTTTGTTGGGTGGTTGACGGCAAAAAAAGGCTTTAAGAGCTAGTTATTGGTGGTTGTCCATCTTCCAGGATTCATTTGAGTATGTTAAGAGATGCGATACATGTCAAAGACATGACACTCAAGAGAATAGGAAGTGACCACTTATGCCTATTATGGCTATCCTTCCATTTGAGAAGTGGGGCATCAACTTTGTGGATCCTATTACCCTATCGTCTACCACTCAGAAGAGATACATTATAGTAGCCACTGATTACTTTACAAAGTGATCAGAAGCATGGGTGACAAGGTAGGACAATGAAAAAAAGATTGTCAATTTCCTCCTTGAGCAGATCATCTACCATTTTGGTCCACCAAAGGAAATAGTATCGGACCATGGAACCCATTTTTTGAACAAGGTAACTAAAACTTGGAAGATCAAGCATAACAAGATGACTCCCTATAATCCACAAGCAGCAGGGGTCTATAATGACAAGTGCCATGGGAATAAAGGAATGCTCTTCTTGGAAGATGATATTAGGTTGATTGCCTTGATTGTTCTTGATTCTTAATTGGATTAATTAAGAAAGGATATTTTGCATGGGTGGATCATCTCCAAGGTCACACTGCATTTCAACCCAAGAGGTCACTGCTCGATTCATAGGCCGAAGGTTGAGTGGTGAAAAGGCCAACCAGGCGTGTGTGCATGCGTGCATGCGTGCGTGCGTGCGTGCGTGTGTGTGTGTGTGTGTGTGTGTGTGTGTGTGTGTGTGTGTGAACAATGTGAAGTCATGAAGAAAGAAATAGTTTGGAAGGACTACAACCTTTTTTTGAATCTATGAGCTTTATCATTATTTTGAAGGATGTAAAGAGAGTTGGGCTCCCTTTAGTGGTATGTATTGACAAAAAGTACCAATGAGCAGCTTGTGGGTATCCTATCCAAAATAGTCTCCAAAAAGAAACGGGACTAGGATACAAAATTAAATGTGGCGGTTTGAACATATAACACAACGTTTAAACGCGCCACTTGCCACACCCCATTTAAATTAGTTTATGGGAAGGAGTGTGTCTTGCCCTTAGAAATTGAGTTGCCGACCATAAGATTCGCAATCAATCATTCTTTGGGTGATGAAGATGCCCTATTCGAGTGGTTTACGACTATAGCCCACTTGGATAAGCTTAAATTGTAGAGTTTGTTACACCAGGAAGTGGCTAAGCATCGGATAAAGCAGCTACATTATCTAAAAGCAAAGAAATATACCTTTAAGAGAGGACAGTTAGTTCTATATTATGATACGTGTAGGGAGCTATTTCCAGGAAAGTTGGAACCTCGATGGGATGGCCCTTACAAGGTAGTTAGGATAGGTAAAAATAAGTCCACAGCTTTACTAGCCGATCTACTTGGAGTGGAATTTAAAAATAAAGTTAATCTTAATAAGATTAAAACTTATTATTTTTGAGTATGCTAACGCACTAAATGCATTGCAGGTCCATGCTAGGGTTGATTTGAGACTTGCAAGAGAGCTTAAACTGGTTGATGGGGCAGTTAATCCCTTGTTTGGAGCACCCATATCTAGAGCAAAGATATCATCAGGGGAAGCTTCTTTGGTAGAGCAAAGGGTACAAAGTGATTGAGCACAAAGTCAGTACCTTTGTGTGGGAGATTAAAGTTTTCTTCCATCACTGTTTACAAATTTTGACAAGCATCCTCTAAATATGCTGGGATTGAGCACAAAGTGTACAAAGGGTACAAAGTGATTGAGCACAAAGGGTACAAAGTGATTACAAAGGGTAAAAAGTGTTTACAAAGGGTACAAAGTGATTGAGCACAAAGTCAGTACCTTTGTGTGGGAGTTTAATGAAGAAGGTGGGATGGAGCCGTCAGTTCATCCTCTAAATATGCTGAATTTTGACTATCATCATTACGAATAGGGGAGTTCTTGATGGCTGGCTGTGTAAATCCATTGTGGACATACATGTTATACTTTGATGGAGCCTCCAAGGGCCCTAATAAAAAAGGAGTGTTGGTGTAGTTATCCAAGATCCCTGACATAGAGTTGCAATGAAATTAGCTACTTATCTCGGGGTAGGATTCACTAACAACATGGTGGAGTATAAAGCCTTGATTATGGGACTGAACATTGCCAAGCAGGGTGGTATTCGATAGTTGCTAGTAAAAGGGGATTCCCCAACTGATCGTAAATGAATGAAATGGGACATATATAGTTTGGAATCCTATCCTTCGCATGTATCATTGAATTGTTATGACCCTATTTGATGAGTTTGAGAGAGTATCTCTTCAGATGCTTCCACGAGCTTGGATTTAGTTTGCAGATTTCTTAGCAAATTTTGCTTATGAAGAGGACCTTTTCTTCAACTGTGGTCCTAGTCCGGATGTTGCTATTGATCATGAGACCTGGTTGCTTGTGGGGAGTTTTGTGAGACCACACGTTATATGGCACACGATGGTTGATATGGGTAATGCAAAGACCCATCTACCACTATTATCCTAGACCCATAGGTTGATTCAATGACATGTTATGCGTACCCCTCTTGCTATATATGCAATAGGGATGGGTCACAACTTAATGCATTTAGTTTAGGGCTGAGAGCCCTATTTTTCCCCTTGGAATAGAGCGTATTTTTGTATATCTGCCTTCTTCCAAGGAGGGATCTATATGAGCTAGTTTGCTTGATTTTTTAAGGCCAAGAGGGCCAATTTCTTTAAGGTTTTCATGTTTGATTTCCTTAGGCCAAGAGGGCTAGTTAGTTTTATCGTGTCATGTTTGATTTCTTTAGGCCAAGAGGGCCAATTAGTTTGCTGTGAAATATGCTATTCCTTTAAGACAAGAGGGCCCTATATCTGTTTGGTGCAGGTACGTTTAATGGTTTGTTGTTTTAGTAATTGTATCATACAGGTTGACGAAGTCGCTGGAGGGAGCCTTGGCTGCGGAGGAGCTTCTTGCGGCCATTCTAGGTGGTTTCGTCCCCTTTCCGAGTCTTTTTTTCCCTTCAGCAAATAATGATACATGTGTATGTGTAAGGGTGCTTTCTTTTTGGGTGTTGGGGACTAGCAATCAAGCCATGAAGTCCCAAGTTTTAGGTAATGTATTTCTGGGGGAGGTCTGAGTATTTATTGCCTCCTGTACCAGCATTGTCAAGCACAGAAAGACCTATTTTTGATAGAAATTCTAGTGACCTTGTTCTGTTGACCTGCTAGGCGGATGTTCTAGGAGGTCCTGTTAGTGTGGGGCAGTTAGAGAAGCCTACTAAAAATACCAAATGAAAAAAACCCTAAATATCTAAAAGAAAGTCTATGAATATACAGAGGTGTGTAAAAAGGGGTTCTAACCCCTATATTAATAGAAACGAAAGGAAAAATCTTTGAGCAGTTATTTATCGCCTTGCGACGGCCTGGTAGGTTCCTGGGGACAAGACATGACCTGAGGGACCTGAGGCCGATGCCTTGTCTTCCTAGGTGTAGCAACTATCTGAAAAGAAAATCAAATAAAGGAAGGTTGGAGCGAAAATAAAAGTGAGCATGAAAAAAGGATTAAGTGTAGCCTTGCGAGGGCTTAGTAGTTTCTTGGGTGCCAAGACAGGACCTAAGGCTGATGCATTGTTCTCCTTGGGTCACTACGCTCATCTCCCTCCTTTTTACACGCCCAAGTATGGAAACCTAAAGAAAGATGTGCCAAAAAAAAATAATACTTTTTTATCATGCTATAGGAGTCCTTGCCTCGTAAGAGCTCCTAGTTGAGTTGTCCTTAGTTAGGTAGATAGTTTAGACCACCACTTAGGATGACCTCTTTGATAGTTCTTTTTAGCTTGGTTGTGTTAGAGCAATCAGTTAATGACTAGCTTTTGGCTTTCTGTTAGATTATCCTAGGCCTACTCCTCATGGATTTCTTGCCTTGGTTTTGTTAGGGGGTAGGGTGAGAGCTGTTATGTGTTTTGTTGTGTATCTATTTTGTACCAGCTTGATGCTCTTTGTGGTTGTGTTTATGTGCAGATTTGTTTGTGGGATTCGAGGGCTCCCATGGTCAGCAATGAGCGATGATTTTTGAATCCGAGAAATGCTTAAAAATAGGCCAAAAATCCAAATTTCAAGGGCAAAATAGACTTCATCAAAGGCGGCAGTTGCAAATCAGCACAATTTTAAGTGGCAAGCAGCCGATGGGCTCAAAAAGTGCTTAAAGACCCACCAGCTGGTGATTTCGGATTTTTCATAATTTTTCCATCTATGAAAAGGGACTTAATAAAAAATGACTTAATGGATTGTGAAGAAGATGAAGGCATTGTTTTCTCTACATGACGATTTCATCAGGGAGAGGGAGGGGGGTCATGGCACCTCAATGTAGCCGTATAAATTGATCATGCCAGGCATATGCTTGCTTCCTTGCTCTCCATCACCTCCTCTCATGCATCCAATGGCTTCCCGGACATGGAGATCATGTTCTAATCTTTCTCTCTTCTCCATCTCTCTCCTCCAAATGGTGGTTCGTGTGGGAGAAATCAAGAAGAGGAGGGGCTGAAGGATGCTTGTCGGTATGAATTGGATTGCTCCACGATTAAGAGGAGGCTGAGGGGAGATATTCAACATTTAAGATTTGTTGCTAGTTGGTCCATTGGCAACCCAAAAAAATAATCAAAAAACCCGCAACACGCAAGTAAGCGGTATGTGTCATTTTTACAAAGGAGATTTGCTTATTTTTTATGTTTGATGGTTGAAATGGAATTCATATGGAAAAAAAAAATTGTTTGGATCTTGTTTGCATTATGATTGAGGGCTGCGCATAAAAGGAATGTAGATCCATAATGATAAATAGTCATAATAATTAAATTATAGCCCGAAAAGTGCATTTTTAGTGTAAAAATTAAGGTTTTATTGGTTCGGGTGGGAAAAAAGATGTGCATGGGATAAAACTATGAGACAAAATATCTTTCAGCTGTCATAATCAATCCATAATTACAAATCATAAAATAACCTATTTTTTGCATAAATAAATAGCAAAAAAAAGGAAAAAATGGAAGGAAAATGGGTTTTGGAGTTTAGAAAAATGCAGAAAATTATGGTTAGTGTCTATGCATGTTTGGAAAGGGTCGAGATATGGGGTTAATCCTTAGCTCACCCTTGTCTTTATGCTCTAGTACATTTTCATTACTTTATACGTTGAAAATGACAAAAAATAATACCCTATACCTATGCAATGCAGCACAACCTAAACGTTAGAGGGAAAGGGTGAGGTTAAGAGATTAAGAAGGTCAAGAGGGTGTGAATCTTTGAAATATTTGATTGTGCATGGAATTTAGAATTGTGATATTTCAATTTAAGGGGCTAGTAGTACGAGAAATCCGTGCTAGTCTCCATACATTGAAGCATACGTTTAGTGAAAATCATGAAAGGGTTTTTTTCCCACATCACAAAGTGCTAATTTGATGAATATTGTCTGTGCACTAGGATCATATGCACTATGCATGATGCATGCCATGGTATCGATCTTGGATTGCATAGGAATTGTCTTCTTAGGACATGACTTATACGTGGAGTGGAAAGGAATCGAAGTTGTAGGTTAAGTTGTTCGTTTTCTAAGGGAATTATTTGGTGAGGAGACATGGTATCTCCTGGAATACGTTTAAAATGAAAGAGCGGAGTTTGTATCGTGTGTACTTTTTGTTGAAGTGATGCATCTTGGGGGCCAATCCCCAAGGTGTAGGAGAGTTGCAATGGAGCCATGGCAATCAGCCGAGGGGAGCTTCCTTATGTTTGTGTTATGAGGAACTATGCCTTATGTTATGGGATCTCCCTCTAAGGAGAAGGTATGAACTACAAACACATAATTAAGTCTATCTAGTGTACATCGTTGTATTACAGAGGCTCCTGGTCTGCAAGGCCGTGTGGTGGGGTTGTTTGTTGTGTGCATGAGGTTCAGTTAGTGCCATAGCTAGTGCCAACCCATTTTAGGTCCCATCATTGCCTGGTAAGGAGGAGCAGTGCCTATAGCAATGAAGTAATCCTCCATAGATTCGATCCAAATTTCTCCTTCAAACTCAACATCCTTTCCTTTGACATTACACTCAGGAGGTTTGATTTTCTTATTAAGAAGTTGTTTCTTCTCTTTCACTTTTGTCGAGATAAACATAGGTATGGGAGGCACAATATCCTAGTTTTGTTAATATTTGTAAGATTAATTACATGTCTCATATACTTATAACATTCATATCTCTCTAATAATCGAATCCACAATTTTTAAGTTTACAACATAAGTCTAGTACAAAAGCGCGCAATCTTGTAAGAAATTCAAGACTCTTTTATTATTTATAACGTGCAATAGGGCTAACCAAATGTTTTTATTACATCAAATAGAGGAATCAAGCTAGGAAAATTTTTGGATTGCAACTGTTCTAATTGTGAAATTCAAATACATCAATAATGCTATAGGTTGGAGGCTCGTCAAATATATTTAGGACTTTGTATTTTTGGGGGAGATTTGGAAAACCATCTTTACAATAATTGCTACAATATGAATACCTTAAAATAGCAACATGCTCAATTGGGAGAATGAGGAGCACTTAGTCCTAAAGATAATGGTTTTGGCAAATCCATTCTCTACCTATGTTGAGGATGGGATTTAGATATGATTCTTCAAAGATAAATAGCTTAACCAGTTTAAGGTCTTCCATCCACTTAATTCTTTTGAGGTTGTTTTGAAGATAGGCAAGTCAATCGGCTTTGATAAAGCAATAGACTTCGCTTCGTATCCATCAACCCTCCCTATATAGCAGTGAAGGATTATACATATGCTCCAAGTTCCTCATAAAGTGATTCCGCCAATCCAAATCAAGGGGATGCATAGCAAAGATAAACACTACTTGGAATATAGAGAATTTATGCCAATATTCATTATTCTGAAAGTAATCTCATTGATTGTAGAAGTGGTTGTGCTTATTGCTCTAACTCCCCAAACCCTAGCAATTCGAGTTCTTTTGAGGTTAACCTAGCTGAGATGAGATGTCCTCGTTGCTCCTCCACTCCGAAGCTAGTGCTAGGATTAGGTGCCTTGGCATGGAGCCCATGTTGTAGCACTCTCCTTGCCAACTCTAATTCTCTTTTTACTTCCTCGAGTGTTTCTTCTTCTCTTGACTGAGTGACATTCAACATTGTGCTTAAAAAGGCTCATTGTTGCTCCAACATTCTTGTCTCCACAACTGCAACTTTGCTCTCTTCCATGATACATTCACTCTCTAAATGGACTAGCGTATAAGATAAGTCTTTGATTCTATTCTCATTCTTGGAGGCTGCCCATTCCTTTGCTTCTCTTTCATCTATTCTAGCCCTTGATTTTGGTATTGGGCTAGAGTGGCAATTGCCTACTCCTATTTCTGCCACAATACATGCATTTGTTGTTGCTCATGGTTCCTACACTCTACTTGCTACGTTAGTATTGCATGTTCGTGGAGAGTTGCTTAAAGTTGATTGTGCAGCTCTACTAGCTTCTTCGTGGCCTCCTCATATTTTTGTGTCTTTGCCACATGTATCTCTTTCCTTGCCTCCTCTCTTTGCCTCTTCAACTCCTTATTTTCTAGCTCCAGGCACTTGTTTTCCCTTAAGTTGAAAGCGTACATGTTTTCTAGGGCAATACGGTTATCTCTTTCTTCATCGTATAGATTCTTTAAGCTCTCTTCTCCTTGCCTTGCCCTTAAGGCCTCTTTCAATGCAATTGTCTCTCTTAAGATGATCATCACCCTTTTTTTTTCTACCTTGTAGGCTACAAATGTGTTCTTCTCTTTCACCAAATTGTCGTATTCTTCACTGTTGCGCATGGCTAAAGGTAGTAAAGTAGTTGACACTTCCAATTGTGGTATCTTCAACCCTTGGCATGATTTGGCATCAATGCAACGGTTGTCGGCCTTTTCATTCCTGCAAGGGGGGCTCCTTCACTAGGTGCAAGTGCAATCTCTTACACTGTGCTCACTAAATACTACACCCAAGCCATAATGTTGCTTTGATTGACCACCCTTTCGATGGTTCCTTGCATTGGTGTGTATATCAAGGTGACTGTGATAGGTGGGATTGCATGTATAGGGGCATTTCCCTTGCCTTCTTCCACTGGTCTTTGTTGAGATTTACAATCACAACAAACCCACTGTGGCCTCTTTGCATGAGGTAGTTATGGGCTTAGGACATGTAGGCTGACTGAATCCCATATGCACACAAAGGGAAAATGCTACCCATCCAACAACTATAAAGCATTGTACTTGACTACCACTTTTTTATATATGATGAATGCAATATCGTGATGCTTTACCATTTCAATTAGTGTCTTGGTCATTGTCAATCTTATACACAAGATCGTGTTTATGAGTCCAAGTCTCAATCTTGGAACCTAATTCACTTGTGTAACAGGTTAAGTCTTGTCTATGTCATCATGAGCTTAATCTTCATCTTCAATCCACCATAGCCATTGCCATGCTCTAAATCCCGCATCTTTTCACATGGTATCAAAGCTCAGTAGCTGAGCATGGCACTACCTCTCTGGTCTTTTCTCACCTCTAATCATCTCTAGCCCAGCTCACATCCAACTTAGGACTTCATTTTCAACTTCATCTTCATCTTAACCTTGAGTCTACCATAGCCAAGCCTGAACCCTACCTCCTTTGAGCTCCTAGATCTCTATACAAAGCATATCTCCATGAGATTCCTTCTAGGGATGTGATCCTTGACTCAGGGAGCTTCACTGTGTCACATAAAACTAGAAGATTGCTACTTTATCTGCCTGGCATTGCATGAAATTTGATGCGATGTTCAGAATTGCACCTACTGTTGTCATACTACTAGGGTGCTACGTGTAGACCGCAATTCAGCATGCCACCATGGGGTTTTGGTAGCCTATCTACCAAGCTTCATTCCCATATAAAAGGTTTTAAAAATGATCAAGTATCCAGCTCACACAAAGCAAAAAACCAAGGCTGCCCAAAAACCCTAATTGTAGACTCCATAGCAGTGGAACTCAAGCTTCAACTTTCTTCATTTTCTCACTCCTCTTGGTACACTGAAGTTACTACCACTCTGATTTGAAGATTCCAACAAGGATTTCTCATCAAGGAGGAAAATTTGTGAACAATTTGGAAGATTTGGAGATGACATCAACACCAAGTTTTTCGTTGCTACAGCCTCAAGCTCATTCTCCACTACACTCTCATAGCTCAATCTTTGCCACTCAAAGATGTGCTGCAACAATCAAGCCTCTAACCATTCAAATCTGAAGTTTTAGCAAGCTCAAATTCAAGAGAAGATTTTTATTTGGAAGGATAGAAGCACTCAAGTTCAACAAGAGTGCAAGCAACAATCATCATAGTATCTCTTGATGCTACATACAAAGTGTGCCTTCACACTATTGTCTTGTGTCCTTTGACACACTCAAGATTAGCTCATTGCTGGTTACTCTTAGCCTTTTTAAGATAGTCCTCACTAAAATGAGAGTACCAAGCATGAATAATTTTAAATGGATATATTGTTCAAAGAGTAACATTACTCTTATTGCTCATTTCAAACGCATAGAAGATGTTCTTGTCTTACCTGCAGGGAATGATGGAGTTGTGGGCATTCAAGTGCTATCACTATTTGAAGAAATGCCTCCTACCTTGAAGATAGTGCAAGAGATTGAAGTCATTTCCATTGCCTCAAAGATGATACCTTTGCTTAAGGGGGACATGAAAGAAGAAGACTATAAGAACCTAGAAAAAAAGAACAAAAAGATCAAAGTAATGGGCACTGAAGCTGCAAGCAAAGTGAAGAATAAGTAAAATATCAAGCTAGACTACATCAACAATAAGACCTGTAATGAATTGAATATCTATGTCAAAAGAAATGTTGAAAACTGCAAGGGCCTGATTGTCCTTGACCCAAATTTTTACTAGACTTTTTAGCATTCTAATGCCTAGCCCTAATGCTTTTGACATAAGCTTGTAAACTCCTCATGTTTTCTACAGCCTCTGTACACTTTGTGAGGCCCCTATTACAGCCTCTAGATGTCCATCATGTTTATGTTACCCACACTTAGCCTTTTCTACGACAGCCTTTGGTGTTTGCCATGTTTATGGTATATCCACACTTTGCAGGCATTGCTTACACTAAATCCTCTACACACTTTGTACTTTATGGTTGTGATTGAGGAGGGGTGTTGAGATTTACAATCACACCCATTGTGGCCTCTTTGCATGAGGTAGTTCAGGGCTTAGGACCCATATGCACAGAAAGGGAAACTGCTACCCATCCAACAACTATAAAGCATTGTACTTGACTACCACTTTTTTATATATGATGAATGCAATATCATGATGCTTTACCATTTTAGTTAGTGTCTTGGTCATTGTCAATCTTATACACAAGATTGTGTTCATGATTCCAAGTCTCAATCTTGGAACCTAGTTCACTTGTGTAACAGGTTAAGTATTGTCTATGTCATCATGAGCTTAATCTTCATCTTTGATCCACCATAGCCACTGCCATGCTCTAGATCCTGCATCTTTTCACTACCTTTGCCCTGCCTCTTCTGTTGCAACACTTGTTCCTAGCACATCTTCTTGAGTGGGGCTCATCATTGCTAATTCTTCAAAATGAGAGAGTTGCTCCACTATTCTCCTGATAGCCAATTATATCTATTTCTTCTCTTGTTGCCTCAGTTGCTCCTCCTCCTCTTATTATTTCTTCCTATTCTCCTCGTTAAGACTCTTTGATTCCTCTTCCATCCTCTATAGTTCTATGTTTTCTTCAAAGGTGGACCAGGTTCTCCTAAGGAGAATTTTGCGTGTGATATTTCTTCTCCCACCCTAGGTTGACAACTCTAAGGCTTGTTGCTCGCTAATTGTCCTTTCACTCAAGGTTCCTTGTGGTTGAGTGGGTTGGTCAGCCTCCCTCTCATGAGCAATTCATTATCTTTTGTCCTGTTGATTTCATCATCCACCTACTCTTCTCCTAAGAGTGAAATAAGCGGGCTCACTAGAGTAGGGGAGTGATGCTCCTTTGGGATCAGCGATGGCTCCGTGATTTCCTCTACTTCTTCTTCTCTTTCCCCCTCCCCCAAGGCTTCTTGGATTATGTCCATTAATACCCCTCCAAACCCTATAACTTGAAGCCTTGGAAGGTGGTTTTTTCCTCTCTCACTCCACTATGGTAGCTAGAGACTCCCCCTACTACCCTTGGCACTGTTGCTAGCACCTTTGTTGACACCTAGATCATTTTCCAGATGTAGGTTTTCTAGTTTACCTCATCCAATGCATTTTTTGTAAGCCTTTCCAGCAATGGCACTCCTATTCTATTCATGAGAGCATTGTAACTTTGGCTTGACAAGAGAGTATGGACCATTTTTTCTTGCAGTCGAATGGTGGGATCAGGAATGTCGGTAAAGCTGATTCCATCAATTGTGCAAATTTTCTTTTTGTCCATCTCCAATATCCTACAAACATCCCTCTTCAATCTCTTCTTCAACTTGTCCACTTGTCCCAAGGCCTTCTCCACAATTTCTGGACTAAGAGCAACGTCCACCCCTCTATTGGTATCTCCTTGCCTGATTGTTAATGTGTTGTTGTTCCTCTTAGCATCAAAGGTCCTCAAGAACTCAGTGCATTTGTTGGTTGATATCCTATCCCACCTTCTCCAAGTACTTGGCAAGGTTGCATTGTTCTGTTATTCACTTGGTGACCTCTTTAGATGTCGCCAATCCCCCCACATTGTGCATGATGCGGTATTTTAGTTGGTTGAATGCATGTATCTCCATGGCTAAGCCATATCTTCTGTGTTCCTCATTTGAGAAGAGCATGTTGTCTTTGTCTTGTTGCCTTGCCATTTGGATTCATGTCACCACATAACCACCCACAATTAGTTCTCCTTCAAGGACATTTCTTGCATGGAAGGTAAAGTGATTAGAAAAATACTATTAGCTAATGAAATGTATAAATCACTAAATGAGAATTCCACATCAATTGACCCATACATTTCACACAAGAACTTCATGGAGCATTTTTACTCAAAAAAGAATAAAATTCCATACTTTGAAGTTCAATTCCTATTTCAATTTTTATTCACCTTCCACTTTACCCCATCCTCCTTAGAAATGATGAGGATTCTTCCTAGGATTGTGGAAGTAAAGGTTGAAGGTCTTCAGTGCATCCATGATGTGCCTTACTTTTTCAAGAGCTAGTCATAAAACATGGAGTTATATTCTAGGGCCGCATAACAATGCATATCTTGTGGATGAATATCCACTTGTGTTATATAAGTTAATACATCTCAAGAGGTCATGAAAGTTAATTTGGCTTGCAATGTGGACTTCCTCCTCCGTTAGGATCCTATCCAAGTATGAATATAGCATGATGTTGTTTTCTAATGGTTGATTTCATGTCATGTCTAACACCCTAAATGAAGCTAGGGCCACATATGTCTAGTCATACTCAGAAGACTTGATGGCATATCATTGCTCTGCATTGGTTATGATTTGATAATCCTCTTGAGCCCATGAAATGTGCAAAGTATACTACTTGTGAAAAAAATTGGACACGAATTCAACCAATCATTGGAGCTTAGCAAGTTCTTGTGGTGGCATGGAAATTTTACTTTTCTTTATGGATGTGATTAATCGTTAACTTAAGGTCTCTACTCTCAAAATTTCATTATCGATCATTTCATTGGTTTATTAGGTGGGAGCTCATTCCTGAGCAATTGCCTATGGATTCTTGGTTGAGATTTGGATTGATAGACCATTAGAGCATTCATGGAATGAGCACCCTTCATTTTGATCTTTCTTCTTCCCTATTTTGGTTGACTTTTCTAGGCCTTGGTTTTTGGGGCATGAGATTGAGGATCATACATGGCACTTGAGAGTTTAGGTAGCCACATCAAGGTGTTACATTCATAGCAACCTTGGGCTTGCAACAGGGCTTTTGGAACCGAGTGCTGCCTAGTCACTTGTGAGCTATTGTGGGAGCACCAACTCTGTCGTTTAGGCCTAGACTTTGAGGCATGGAAACTATGAGTTTGAAGCTGTGACCCATGTTTTGGAACCCACTTGAGCATTTTTTAGTAGCTTTGGTATGGTTTTGAGAGAATGGTGGGTCTTTGCAATGGGAGAACATTGTGGTGTACTACCCCCCTCCTTAGGGTTGGTACTAGGTTTAGCTATCAATGGCTCTACAGGCTTTTGGATGGCTGTGGTACCCTTGCTAAAGGCCGTTATTATTCTAACATTTCCAATGGCAAGGTGGATTTGCTACACATTGTATGCAACATTACAATGAGCTTGTTTTTTGAATACGCAACGCAACAATGTTTCCTTACCAACACTTTGCTTGTTAGGTAGCACATAAAATAGGATGGGTATGCTTTTAGTCTCATAGAAGCCATTAGTTTTCATTTCTCCAAGAGTAGATAGGACTATCCCCCAAATGACCTAATTTTTGCATGGATTGGTTGCAATTTGGTTGACCCATGGCCATCCAATGATCATAAGTTAAGATCTTAGAGTCATCTCCCTCATCAATTAGCGCATCAAAAGTATGTGCCTTTTGAGTATTCATGGTTATTCATAAGTAGCATGGTGCTATTGCTTCCTCATCCTCCTCCTCTAGTTCCATGATGGTTGCAACTCTCACCTTCATTGGTGGTCCTATCATCAAGGATTCATGAAGGCAATGTAAAGGGGGGTAATACTTTTTTATGCATCTTCTGTTGAAAAAGCCTATGCTCTTCCTCTCTAGGATTTCGAGTTCCACATTGCATGTTCACCTCTTTTTGGAGCTTTTAAAATCAACGCTTTAGATAATTTCATTTTAACATCTTCAAACATCACTTAGCATACTTCTATCCATTCAAAAATATGGTTGTAAGATAAAATCTTCATTCAGGATAATGAATATTCAACCAATGCATTAATGAATCGACAATAGTACCCCATGGATGAAACAAAATTGTGAACTTTTCTAGGACAAGTGGATGGGCTTATGGCCGCAATAATAACCACCTTTTTAGGGTTAGTGGCAATACCAACTGCACTCACAACATGTCCCAATAGCAAACCATAAGACACCCCAAATACACACTTCCAAGGATTCAATGCTATGCAATACACATGACATTACTCAAAGCATGCATGTAAAATAATCAACTGTATGAAAATATTCAGTTCTTCAAGGGATATACTGTCAAATGTTTTGTCAACCATTCTTTTCCAAGACCTAGGAGCATTATATAGGCTAAAAGCTATCACATGGTATGCAAAAGTACCAAAATTTATAATGAGTGTGGTCATTAACTTATCCTCTTCTACTATGGCCATCTAATTACAACATGTGAAATTGTCCATGAAAGAGTATATCTCTCACCCTTCCCAACAGCTTGCTGATTTTAAATCTTATTTATAAAGGACAAAGGATAATAGGCCTTTACCATCTACTTATTCAATTCCTTAAAATCAACACATAAACGAATTTGATTGTTTTTTTAATTTCTTATTACCACTTCTAAGTACCATTGTATGTGTTCAACAAAAACCATCAAACTAGTCTTTCTTAAACTCTTTAATTCCTCAAAAAGATACTCCCTTAGCTCAAAAGGCATATGTCTAACATTCAGCCTCACTGGCTTACTACCTTCTTTCAATGGGATCATATGCACATCAACAAAGGGGGAAATGTCCTTCAGTTTATCATAGCTACAACAAATATATATGTAAGGATCATTGGGAGTCCCAAGATCCAACTCTATCACATCAGCATCACGAATCATGTTCTTTGCCTATATTGGCTCATTTAAGCATACTTAGTAAACCTCCTCAATAGTAGAACCCTCTTCAAAATCATTGGAACTTGAGATTCCATGAGCTAAGGTTCCCTTGAATGCCCCCTATTTTGTAGTGGGAGGTAATACTATTTCATCCAACGGGTGCTTAGAGTATGCATCTAGAATTATTCTCCTTAACCCATGCCCAAAAATCAATTTACAATCTAGGATATCCACCAAAAAATTGAAATTTAATATCCACAAATGTCCAAGCAATAACTAGTAGCTTGGCCTCCTAGCAAATCAGATAATAGGAAGTCAAGGACATACTCAATATTAGCAACCGTCACATGTACTTTCATTACCATTCCTTTCGATTGTCTTAGACTGTCATCCACCATTTTTAAAGTAGACCTAGCCTCTCGGATAAATCCATACTCATTATATTTGCAGATGAGTGGGGGTCCACCACCACAGTGTCTCTCAAGATTCCATCGACATATGCATGCACCCGAGGGTAGTGCTTCTCTACATGACTCCACCATTCACTACCCACTCAATGGATAATAAAAGGTTCTACAACATAACATGTTCGTAGAATTTTCTTGAACTTACGAACATTTGGTGCTAGTTGGATTAGTTGTAGCAGATTCACATCCAGTTTGACTTCGCAAAGGGTGTTCGCTAGTTCAAACTCACAGAGTTTACTATATGAACATTCGGTGATAGTTGGATCACTTGTAGTAGATTCACATCCCGTTTGACTTCGCAAAGGGTGTTCGCTAGGTCAAACTCACAGAGTTTACTACTACTCTCTTCTCTTTCCACATCAATCGCTCTTTCAGCTTCTTAATAATCTTGATACTTTCCTTTTCTTTTGATTTTCTTTTTATTTTAACCATAGGCTTCTCTAAAATACCATCGTGTTTAAGAGGATCTGCCACCTGGGCATCCAACACCTTATTATCATCCCTACTAGGTTTAGGGTTGACTTTGCTTATACTAGGGTCATCTTTTTTAGCATCTTTCAATTTTTGACCCCTAGTTACTACCCTAACATTGTTAGAAGATAAACTCTCACCGATTGGCAAAGACTCAACTAGACTTACCCCACTGGGCATTTCCTCGAGTGTGGCTTTACCCCTTTGCAAAATTTTCTTAGGGTCCTCTCCTTTAGTATTCTTGTTATTCACATGATGATTCACAATCCTCGGTTGTTGACTACCTTAATGGGGGGAGAAAACTAACCCTGCTCCAACATGTAGTGGTTAAGTGACCAAACTTCCCACATATATCGCATTTGACATTAGAACAGTTTTTAGAAAAATACTACCAATCTCACCACTTATAGTTGAATCATGATGGGTCCCCATCATTGGGCCTTCTAATACCCATTAGATTTTGCTAACACTTTAAGAAATTAACATCTACGAGGATCTAGCGATATTTCTCATTGATTATATCCATATAATTTTTCATCATTTCCTTTACTTCCTCTACAATGCTTGATGCAGAGAACTCATAACCGATGACTTCAGGAGATACCCTTTTACTAGGTTGCACAACTTACAAAGAGGCCAATGCCTATATGGACCCTTCATTTACCAAAGAAGCTCTTTGGGTAGCTACTAGCTTAATAACATTTGGAGGAGTTGGTAACAAAGGCACATTTTACATTATGCTTCCTCTACCATTCAGGTTGGTCACACAAAGATATTGAACGTGCCTTGATCTCTACTAACCAATCCCAAATTATTTTCAGTACTAAGACTCGATGCATAGGCCACTTGTAAGTGGGACTCTACTTCCTCAACTTGGGTTATAATAGTATCTATATTTGCTAGAGGGATACTACTCAATTGTACTTGGATATTGAAGTTCAATCCATGCAAGAAATATTACAGTTGTACAACAGGTGGGATAGGATATACAGGCTTGAAACTTACAAAAGACCTCTTTTATCTTCTTGTCATATGCTTGCGCATTTTTATGGGGCTCTTGACTTGTCACATTTAGAACACATAGCCAATACTAACCACCTCTCTCAGGGGTAAATTCCCTTCAAAAGGCTACAAATAATAAATTCAACAATTAAACATGAGTTTTTGGAACTCACAATGTGAAGCTATGTATCCTTTTTTTCTAACCCATTAAACATGGGTAAAGAAAACCCTAAAGCTAGCAAATTTGGCATCCAATAGGTTATTTGTGAAAACTGCCACTTATTAGTGACTCTCGGCAAACTCACCACCTATAAAGCCCAAAAACAAGCTAGACACTAGCTCTAAGGCTCCTTCTAAACTCACCTAAACAACCCCACGGCCTCATGGCCAAGAGCATATAAACACTACAAACTGATTTATCCAAAGAACGTGTTTGTAAATAATCTCCAGATTTTAGTCCAATGTGATGCCCTTCCCAACTCTAAGCACAAGGATTACCCAAGCATATTGGTTGCTAGCATCTCATAACAAATGAAGGAAGCACCCCCTAGCTTATCGATGTGACCCCACTACCGCTCTCCTACATTCTAGGGATTAGCCCCATAATGCACTGTTTCAACATAAAGCACATACACAGCATAGTCCTCTCTTTTCTATAAAAGGTTCTAGGAGATAATATAATCATTACCACATTAGTCCCCAAAAGAAATGATAATCCTAGACCTACAGCTTAAGGGATCCTCACACTCAATATGGGTCAATAGTTTAAAATCAAGTACTATGCATCTAGGAGATAGTCCTCTAGATACCATGTATGAAAATACAAATGCAAAGTGGATGACATTGACTACACAAACAAGTAAACTTCCACACAATCAATCAGTATGGATATGCACAAACAACCCTTTCATGATTTCACTCTAGTGCATTGCTTCATTACTAATGCAATACTAGGATAATCTCTACTACTACCCCTTTCAAGACTTAAATCAAAAGAATCTTATATGTTAGGATATGCTCAAAAATAGAATTAAAATGACACTTAACTCCCACAATCCCCTTCCCCCTATCGTTTAAGATTTTGCATTCAATGGGTAGGTTAAAAGGGTATTTCATGTAAATTTCTTTAAATATAAAAAACAATGAATACACACTAAACTATATAAACGGGGATAATCCTAGTGCTTTATCTCCACTATGCGTGTCCAAATATAGCTTCAATATTCTATAACTTTTCGAATGCAACAAGTATTTTTTTCTTATTTCTTTGGCTCTAAAAAGTATTTTTTTCTTATTTTCTTTATAAAAATGTTGTATGTTTTATTTGTTTGAGTCAAGAAATCAATTCACACTTTGATCCATTACTACATTTAGTTTTATCCCATATGAACATGATTTGATTCCTCGAAAACCAATAAAGCCATCATTTTTCCCTTTAAAACAGGCATTTCGGGGTTTAAAAAATTAATAACTCATGCACACAGACACAAATTCCACATTTTATGACTCATAGTCCTCCTCAAACACATCACAACCAAGCTTCAAAAAATTTTTTATCACATGTGAACAAGATTTACACCATGATTTATAAAAAAGAATCTGAATTTCTATTAAAAAGAGGCTTACCACCATTTTTTGGGTTTTAGGTCTCAAGAATTGAATTTTTTGACAGCCCTACACTGGACATGCCCTTGGTCTCCAAACAGTGCTATTCATCACTCCTCAACATCTACATGATCTCATATTAAACCGATTACTCAAGCCAGACAACTAACCGATCTTCTCCAAAGAATGCCTACATGAATAGCCTTCAAGAGGAGAGAGAGAGAGAGGGAGGAGAGAAAAAGATCGAAAATACATCTTCGTGATCACGCGGCCATCTTTGAGTTGAGACTAGTGATATAAAGCACAAAATTTACATATCAGTGTGGAGTAATTAGATTATAGCCTTGCTTTCAAGCTTACTAAACCCCATCAAATCATGGTGTCGTACAGTCATGGCAGCCATTTTTTCTCCTTGGAGCCCACAAAGGTCACCACTCTTGGCTCTTAAGTCATTTTCACACTCCCACTTGACCCTCTATGCATGGCCTTTGTTTATCGTGCACGTCCGACAATTGAATTATGAATTGAAAGTTTTTCCATGTCCACCTCAAAGTCCTGCACTGCCTAGAACTCATTTCACCTCACTTTGGCACCCAAGAAATTTATGAAAAATCCAATACCATAGTGGAGTCTGTCATCTTCTGAAGTTTTTTTAAATTTTGCCTTCTACGATTGCTTAAATTTGTCACATCCGCATCCGCCGCTTCCATTGAGCTTTAATTTCTGCTTCAAATTGATAGAATTTGGCACATTTCTGGGCCTTATCAAGTCATAAAATCCCATTCTCAAGAGTTGATGAATAACTTCCATCTTCTTCTAGTATGACAAGTTCATGAATGACCTTTCCTTCCAATGAGCAACCACCCCATTACTTCTATGCAAGAATATTTTGAACTAGATATCAACGAGTTTAAGCCCAATATTTTTGTCACATCTTAATATTACTAAGCCCATTGTGACCAACCAAAAAGAAGTAAAGATTTACAATAGGAAAGAGAACTAACAGAGCACCTAGGGGTCCTTTGTGACTCGTGGATTTTATGTAATTGTGTGGGAGTGACATGATGATGATACGTGTTATTATGGCAACTTCCACTTTCACCAAGTTAGAGGCAGGTTCTTGGGTCTTCTATTGATTATCAATGGTGTTGGCTTTCACAAGAGCTGGATGTTTACAATTGAATTTGATATATAGGTCTTTATAATCATTACATAAATTGGTCGAATTGATCCAAGGGGTCCTCTATTCTCATTCTGATTCGGAGCTCTTGTTGAAATTGGTGGTTATTTGTTCTAATTGGTAGGGTTCTACTATTGTGATTGAATTACCATTGGGGAAACTATTTGAGGCCATTGTTATTGTGGTTGAATCATAATTTGAGGTACTACTGTATGCGAACACTATGGATTTTGTGTGCTTTACTACAGTATTATTTGCATCTAAGGGTAAGGGTAGGAAATAGTCCTCATGACTACATTTGATGGGCATGCCATTCTTGGCATGAGAGGAGACAACACTCCTCTTCTTGAGGTTATCAACAGTCGTACTTCAACTTCATCATACAATCTCATACCTTCCACTATAGCTTGCAGGTTGATTGGACTTCTCAAATCCACAAACTTATGAACTTTTGGCATGTAAAGTATCTTATCTAGTTGAAGTTCAAGGGCTCCTTGACTTGGCATCACAATTGTTGGTCGTTAAGTACATTATCAAAGTTGAGAACATAGGCTTTCAATAGACTGACATAGAATACATTATGCACTCTCAAGTTCTCAGGGAGTTGCAGCTTGTAAGCATTAGGTGCTAGACACTTTAGCACCTTGTATGGCCCACAATATTTGGGACTTAACTTCTTGAATTCCCCCAGAGAAAATGAACTTTTCCTTGGGTGAGCTCGAATAAAAATTATGTCTCCTTGTTTGAAAATGTGTTCCTATCTTCATGGATCAATGTACGCTTTTTGCCGATATTTGGCAACTTGAATAACTTGCCTTATAGCCTTTACCTGTTGATCCATTTCTTCTAGTATTTTCTTAGATGCTTCTACCCATATAGGGTAGGATCATAAAAATTTAATGGCGTAAGACAACCTTGTCCATACAATACCTGAAAAGGAGTCATTTGAATACTTTGATAGTATGATGCATTGTAGGTAAATTCAACTAAGGGCACATATTTGATCCATTACTTAAGCTCCATGTTGCAATAAGCTCTATGTATACCCTCAATAACTTGATTGACCTGCTTTATCTAACCATCAGTTTGGGGTTGGTAGAGCTTCGAACAAACTCTTCCAAAATTTTGATGTGAAGAGAGAATCATGGTCACTGATGATTCTCTAAGAGGTAATCCCTATAATCTAAAAATTTCCCTAATAAAAAGTCTAGCAATATAGAAAGCCTTGTAATTGATTTTTATAGGAATAAGGTGTGTAACTTTTCTTAGCATACCAATGACGACCATAATTGAGTTATATCCTCCTTGTGTCGGCGGTAATCCAACTATGAAGTCCATGCTTATATATTCCCATTTCATTTGAGGGATGTCAAGTGGCTGGAGCTTGCCTGGAAACTTGACACATTCACCCTTAATTTGTTGGCAATTTAGATATTCGGTAACGTATTCAAGGGCTGCATTCCTAGAGCTTCGAACAAACTCTTCCAAAAGTTTGATGTGAAGAGAGAATCGTGGTCACTGATGATTCTTTGGGGTAATCCTTGTAATCTAAAATTTTCCTTAATGAAAAGTCTGGTGATATCAAAAGCTTTGTAATTGGTTTTTACAAGAATAAGGTGTGTAACTTTTGTTAACATATCAATGACTAACATAATTGAGTTATATCCTCCTTGTGCCAGCGGTAATCCAACTATGAAGTTGACTTAATTTGCTGGCAGTTTAGGCATTCAGTAACATATTCAAGTATGGCACACTTGAATCTTTCCTAGTAGAAGCTTTTTTTTACTATACATCTAGGATGACCCGAAAATGGAGAATCCTGAGCTTCTCAAAATATTTTCTTCTTGAGTTCCTAGCTTGCAAGAATATACAGCCTTGTCTTGAAATAGATAAGCTCCTCATTTATGGAAAAGCCCTGATACTTAGACTTGAGTTTTGGACTAGTATCCTTAATGGGCATTTCTCTTAGCTTTCTCTAATAGCTTGGATCCTTTATTACTTCTTCTTTGGCCATTTCTGATAGGGTTACTGGGCATTGAAATCATTGTAGTAAGAGTTTCTGTCTTAGAGGGTTCCTCTAGGATTAGATTATTAACAAATGATTTCTGGCTCAAGGCATCTACAATCACATTCTCTTTGCCTGGTCTATACTTGATTTTAAAGCCAAATTCTTGCAAAATCTCAATCCATTGACATTGTCTCATGTTGAGGTCTTACTAAGTGAAAATCCACTTTAGGCTTTTGTGATCAATGACTAAGGAAAATATGTTATCAAGTAGATAATGTCTCCATAATTTGAAGGCATAAATTACAAGTAGTTCTAGATCATGTGTGGCATAGTTTCTTTCATGGATCTATAATTTTCTTAAAGCATAGGCGATTGGATATCCTTCTTACATAAGCATGCATCCCAATGCAAGAGAGCTTGCATCAGTTTTGACTTCGAACTCCTTGTTTAGGTCAAGTAGCCTTAAAATAAGAGTGGCTACCAAACTATACTTAAGCTTTTCAAAGCTAGATTGTTCAATGAATGTCCATATAATGGAGACTTGCTTCTTGAGAAGGTTAGTGAGAGCCATTAGGATCAAAAACGCTTCAAAAAATGCACTTTTGTTAATCACAGGATTAAGGAAAGGGCCAAACAGATTTTGCCACGTGTGCAAGAATATGATATTATTATCTCCTCCTTTTTGGAGATAGTAGAGTCCACTTCATGATTATCTCCTCTCTTTTAGCCAAAATCTCCAAACTCTAACAGTTTTGGTAGTCCTAAAGTCCTTATTTACTTATAAAATCTGACAAAACCATTTATGATAAAGATGTTGTGAAGTTAATAATGACTTTTTTGAAAGTCGGGAACTTTTGGTGCCCCCAATATATTTTCATTAGTCTTTTCAATATTTCTTCTTTGTTCATTCGTCCTTCTCTGTGAGCTTCTTTCTTTGCTCATTTACCTTTCTCAGTGAGCGCTTTTCTCTGCGAATTCAATCTAAGTATGGCATCCAAAAGGTGCCCATCTTGTTTAATAAACTCATGCATTGTCTATAGCCAAGGAGTAGACGGCAGAAATTAGAAGCCCAAAACCTTTTGCATAAACGATTGGGTGACTATGTTGCCCTCTTGCAAAGACTCTCACAAGGTCAAAAGAAGAAAAAGAGAGGATATAAAACATCACTAGAAAGAGCGTATCATTGCTTTCAAAATTACGCATGAAGGGTGGTTAATCAAAGTGCAACATGTTTACATGGCCAAGGATATGCACTTATCTCCTAACGAACGTGTTTGCCAACAGACACATTGTAAGTCTTAAGTTGATAACATGTATGATATTTTTTTTTCATTTAAGCAAGTATTAATATCGAATTCTTGGTTGTAGATATATTTCCATCAAGAAGTACTGAATGGCAACCTGTGAAGAGTTTGAGTGAAACTTTCAATGCGATTCATAAGGCGTTTGCAAACATTATATATGCTGATGAGACCATTGGTTCTTTTAGTGAGAGAATAATTTTTACATATTATGCACAATATGTGGTTCCATCTAAAGAGGGTACATGTGGACATATCAAGGATTTGCCATTGCCAAGTCTGTCATCTCTAATTTGGGAGGTTCTTGATAAGGCAACCATGCATAGTTTAAATTCAAAATATGTCAAGATATTCAAAAGTACATGACAGCTAGAAGGATTTTTTTGTTTTTTGAGCCAAGTGCCTAATCAGACTCAAAAGTGTAACATATCAAGAAAAATATGCATGTCATGGTTTATCCCCTTACATATCTTTGTGGGCTGCTTCAAAATAGCAAACTTACAAAGACAAAAGCATCTTGGCTAAGTAGAAATATTGTAGAAGCAGAACTAGATAACATTATAGCAAAGCTTTGGAAATCTAGAGAGGTTGACCATAAGGGCGACACCATGAGGTGTATTGTATGCTCCCAATCCTTGTCTCTGTGTTATAATATAGCAAGACAAACTGTGCTTTGAGCTTTGATTATAGGAGATACAAACTTAAACTAGGCATCTGGATTCCCTTGCATTGTGATATAGATTGCAAGCCCTTCAATCTGAAGGTGCAAGTTATAGAAAAGGAGGTAAATATCACTTCCAATTGAAATCTTAAATATGTAAGGGATGCCTTGGAGATGCTAGATTGTACATCCCCAGAATGTAAGTTCAAAGTAAACGGTAAAATAGTTGGGAAAAGAGTTGAATGCTCTTTCTCTTGTATGAGTTGCTTGCCTCCCACAATTATAAGCTTTGAGCCATAAATATAAAAACATTGATGGCATTTACATTTAACAAAAAGCTTTTCATTGAATGAAGAGTTACAAAATTGAAGTGTAGATATGCAAGGATCTTGCTTCATTTACATCTATTTGTCTTCTTTCAGCTTTGTAACTTCTTCATTCCTTTCTGAAAAGATATCTAATCTCCTTATAGTGGCTTTTTTCTTTGGTTGGTTGAAATTTTTGACTTGGACAGGGGGCCTCTTCTCTTCAGG
Organism: Lygodium microphyllum; assembly: GCF_053477565.2. Taxonomy (NCBI): domain Eukaryota; kingdom Viridiplantae; phylum Streptophyta; class Polypodiopsida; order Schizaeales; family Lygodiaceae; genus Lygodium; species Lygodium microphyllum. The sequence goes on along the minus strand of NC_141161.1, from coordinate 13,192,350 downwards.
GGGATGACGAGGAGATGTATGAGAAAGTGTTGGCATTTTTGTCTTTTTAGAGATTACCTTACTTGTCTTTCCAAATGACTTGCCTTTTTCCTTACTCTTACTCTTAGTTAAGGATTTAAGTGGAGGCGTCAGGGTCGACTGGCATGATTTCCCTATCCAAAATTAACTCGATACATCTCTCTCTTATCCACCATGTGTATGAATCGGGGTAATCTTGGCAGTGCAATGAAAGTTATAATAAGTTGTTAGGGCAATGATAGTTCATACTTGTAGAGGAGTTAAAACAAAGAAATGAAATGATTATAAAATTTGATGATAATGCAGTAGTTGTGAAAACTGAAAGATATGTTGCTCAAAAAAGAATGTGAAACATACTTATATTAACCCCATCTATCTTGAGAATCTTTGAATCTATTGTCCTACAAACATTTAAAATCACTCTCCATCCACAAGAATACACATCATTTTGCAAGGGCACTTCTTGTAAGAGAAAGCTATATGGTTTTTTAGGATCAACAAGATCCTCATATGTGGTGTCCAAAAAGATAATCACCAACTTACAAGCACTGTAAATGGAAACATGTACTAAAAAAAGAAAATCAAATAAAATTAAATAAAAACCAAAAAGTGAGGATTATTGTATTTAACACACATTTTTTCTTGACCGTGGATACCACTAAGAGAGTTCATAAGGATAATTTCTCTAGTGAGAATATCAATATATATTAAGCTTCAATGTCCTCTGCAAAGTAAAATGTTAGTAAGAAATGCATACTATAAAGAAGTATACATTAAGCCCTTTGCAAAATTGCATATCTTTCGATGTAAGGAAAAAAAATATGCAAGTTTGTGATTGGATCGAAGTTTTGAAAAATAATTCTATGTTTGAACAAGATCTTGAAAACAATTCCATCGATAACAGTGGATCAACGATAAATATAGTTTTAGAGATTTCTTGGCTGAGAGAAGCAATCAACGCCCTAAAACCAATAGCAAAAACAAAGGAATGTTAGTTGCAATGAACAACACTATCATTCCATTTTTTAAAAATGAGTCAAAAAGCCTTACCTTATGCAACAAAAGACTAAAGAATCTGACAATTGAATATCTTTCTTAACAAGAATGGATTTATCCTCATGGGAAATACTAAGATAGTCTTCTTTTGAAGAAGTGCAAGAGACAGTCACAACCATTTGCTCGTATACCTCCCCCATTCTCTTCAAATTGATAGGACCAAGGACAATGATTTTCTGTCACAAACTTCATGCTCTGACTCTATAATCTCTTGTGGTCATTCTTGTTGGGCAGACACTTGTTCGAGGGTAGTCTTTGTAGGGTATAAATGTGTCACCTCCTCAATCACTGGCCATTTCACTCTCCCAGACAATTTTGGAGGAACCTTAAGGATCTCAAATACTTTTTTATCAATAGTGGGCAAGGGCCTCAATACCTTGTCGAACATATACTTGATTCTACTTACCACACTAAAGTCTTTGTTCATCAATGTCACTCTATGAGCGTGGGCAATAACAATGTAAGAATCGTTCAAAAAATCAATAACAAAGTCTTTAGCAGCCTCCTGAAGGCAAAGAATGGCTGCAGCTGCCTTTTTTTCTGCATGCCAACTTTAGTGGACACCCTTGATAATCTATAAGAAATATATTTGACAACTCTGATAAATGTTGTCTTTGGAATCACATGTTGTGTAGCTCTTTGTGCCTTCCTTATCTCACTAAAACATTTTTGAACATAATAAAATCTAGACTTTCTCTTTCTCTTGAACTTGGAAGGGTCTTCTTCTCCATGGACATAAGATGTCTAGGTTACTCTATCTATTGAATAGGGGCTCTAGTTGTAGGGGAGGATTGTACATGATGAAGCTTACTATGGGCACGAGAAGACACTATCTATGCACTATATTGCTTAGATTCCATGGCAGGAGACTGAGGGCAACTAGGGGTAGGAGGAATCTCAAGAGGGAAAGATTGAGGAGCTGATGGCCTTCTCTCTTCCTCACTCTTTTTGCTGTCTATATACACCTTCCTTGCAGTCTGCTTTGTCCTAGCCATGACCTACTAGAAAATGAGACAAGTTAGAACATTTTAAAACCATAAGTAAGAAACTTGAAACCCCAAATAGAAACAACAAATACGGCGTGAAAGAAGTGAAGCACAGGTTCGAAATCAAGCTACTCGCACTGTATTTGTAGATGACCGATACGGTGCAATAGTAGTGAAGTGTGGGTTTGAAATCAAGCTACTCACGCCATGTTTGCGAATGATCGATACAGTGCGATAGTAGTGAACCATGGGCTCAAATTCAAGCTACTCGCATCGTATTTGCAGATGACCGATACGGCACAATAGGAGTGAAGCGCACATTCGAAATCAAGCTGCTATGAATTACCGATACGGCACAATAGGAGTGAAGAACAGGTTCGAAATGAAGCTACTTGCACCGTATTTGCGGATGACCGATATGGCGCGAAAGGAGTGAAGCGGATATTCCAAGTTAACCAACTCGCGCTGTATTTGTGGATGCCCGATACAGGGCGATGCGACAATCGTTGAACTTGACATTGATGTGTACTCATGCTCGTGGATTCGAAAAGTGAGCCACATAAGCTAGCATCGATCTTTTATACGTGCGGGGTAGGCAACACGTGGCACTATTTTATTGGCTAGGGTTTGTGCGAGCCATCCACAAGGCTGTCTACATGGCTTCCCACATGGCAAAGAGTTGTCGATCTATATAAACAAGTAATTAGACATTTTTGGTAAATTATCAAGCCTAGCTAGAGTTCAAATCCACTTTTAGTTTTTCATATGTCAATTTACGCCATTTCGTGTACCTATTGATAAGAAGCGAGGAGGAATTGTTCTTGAGGTCGCTTGTCCATGTATCCATCCTATCTCGGTACCCAAGAGCCTACTAAGCCCTTGCAAGGCAAAACTTAATCCTTTTCTAATGCTTACTTTTATTTTCCCTCCAATCTTCCTTATTTTCCTTCTTTTTTGGCTAGATGCCACCCCTAGGAAGACTAGATGCCCCAATTCGTCCCCAGGAACCTACCAGGACTCCGCAAGGCAATGAGCAAAAACTCATAAATTTTTTCATTTCTTTCCTTTTCTTTTTATAGGGGTTAGAACCCCTTTTTACAAACCTCTGTATCTTTTTTTAAATTTTTAAATATGCAGGGTTTTTTCTTTTGTGTATATTTTTTTTTTGACAGGCTTTTCTAACAGCCTCACAACTAGCAGGAACTCCTAGAATGGCCACCTAGTAAGTTAGTAGAACAGGGTCACTAGAACTGCCTTTTAAAATGGTTCTTTTAATGCCTGACAATGCCTTTGATAAGAGGCAATGACTACTCAAACCTCCCTCAGACAGAAACCTGGAACTTCATGCCTTGATTGTTGCTGGTCCCCAACAAGAAAAATTTCCCCACAAGTACATAGACACATAAAAACAAGGTACTCATAAAAGGAAAGAGATCACATGGATTGGGCCACAAGAAGCTTCAGTGCAGCAAAGGCAAGTTCCACTAAATCTATTTATCACAAGACTAAAACAAAAATCTATTAACCGCACCTGCACTAGACAGACACATGGCCCTCTTGGCATAAAGAAATAGAATATTTTAATCAACAAAATACATGGTTTTATTAAGATATACATTGCATCTTATGTGGCTAGCCAAGGTGAGCCAAAGATGTCATAAGATGTAAGGACTAGCCCCCTCTCTTATGCTACACAACTCAAGGCTTGATCTTGGGCTTTTGTAGATCCACTAGCCCAAACCTTTCTACTGATATCTTAGTAGTAAGGCCCATCCCTTATTGGGTACTATGAGCTGAATGAGTGACCTCCTTGGGTGTATATATCTCATCCCCTTCGTTATTATTCAAATGGATCGGTTGTCCCAACTTTCCAGAAACTCCGCCTACAAGGTGAATCATAGATTTATGATCATTCAATCCTTCCTTATTTGGATCATTACATATTGTCAAGATTGTGGGAGAGAAGGAAGGAGTCTCACTTGTAGCTTTCTTACTTGCACAATGGGGGAATACACACACAGGTGGAGGCTGAAAATAGTTTTCCTCTTCTTAGTTGTGTGTAAGCCAAAAAGAACTCAAGTACAGAGAAATAGAAGAACCCTATATATGGGTCTCAAACCAAACTCAAATAACTAAGGTGGCATACTAACTAAGCCATGAACTAGAGTAGATAAGGATAGCTGTCATCTAGCTATTATTCATGGGCGGTGTACCAACCGCATCTGCAGCTAACAAGTCGGTGACATAAATGCACAATGATCACCCTGGCATATCACGAGGGGAGCTCGATATCTCAACACTTCCCCTCGAGCTCAATCCCAATTCCTACACACCAAGCAGGTCTCTGAACTTGCGCAGCTTCTCTGCGCCCAATGCCTTTGTGAATATATCAGCTACCTGATCCTCTGTGCTGACATAAACTAGATCAATAAGACCTAGTAAAACCCTCTCCCGCACATAGGGATAATGCATCTCAATGTGCTTTGTTCTAGCATGATAGACTGGGTTATTTGCCAAGTGTATACTACTCATGTTGTCACAATAAATGACAACTGGCCCATCTGTAGGGGCTAATGCATATCATAAAGTAGCTTATGCAACCAAGCTACCTCACATGCAGCCATTGTTGCACCCCTGTACTTAGCCTCTGTGCTCGACAAGGCAACTGTAGGCTGTTTCTTGCTGCTCCAAGTGATTGTAGCACTCCCAAAAGAGAACACATATCCACTGGTAGATCGTCTATAAAAAATACTACCAGCACAATGAGCATCAGTGTATCCATGCAACTGTATCTGAACCCCAGTCTCATAAAATAGTCCATACTGCAATGTGGACTTCACATACCTGAGTATGCGTCTAGCCGCATCCAAATGCGGTTTCCTTGGAGCCTGCATAAACTGACTTACCAATCCAACAACACAACTCAAATCTGGCCTGGTAATAGTCATATAAATCAAACTTCCTACTATGCGTCTGTACATAGTAGGATCTTCGAGAAGCTCACCTGCATCTACGCTTAGCTTCACATTCTGCTCCATAGGAACTAAAATAGGCTTACAGCTTGTCATCCCATATTTGGACAGGATGTCCAATCCATACTGCCTCTGTAAGAGCCGTATCCCACTTGGTGATCTAATCACCTCAATGCCCAAGAAATAACGCAGCTCTCCCAAATCCTTCATCTCAAACTTCTGATTCAATAGCATTTTCACATGAAGGATATCTTCATCACTATCACCTGTGATAATCAAATCATCAACATAAATGACAAGCAGCATAATATCTTTCTCTGTTTTTCTCACATAAAGTGAGAAATCTGCCTTGGAAATCTGAAAGCCAATAGTGATAAGATACTGTCCTATCTTGTTAGACCATGCTCTAGGTGCTTGCTTCAAGCCATACAAGGGTTTCTTCAACCTGCAAACAAACTCAGGATGAACAGCATGCACATAACTTGGTGGCTGCTCCATATAGACCTCTTCTTGCAAATCACCATGCAAGAATGCATTCTTTACATCCATCTGATGTAAAGACCATCCCTTTGATGCAGCCATATCAATGACTGCTCTTACAGTTGCCATCCTTGCAACCAAACTGAATGCTTCTTCATAATCAATGCCATATGTTTATGCATCCCTTGACTACTAATCTTGCCTTGTATCTGTTCATAGAACCATCTGCATTGTGCTTCACCTTATAAACCCACTTACAACCAATTGCATTGTTATCTTTAGGCAAGGGTACCTATTCCCATGTATCATTTGCTTCCAAGCCATCCATTTCTTCATCTATGGCTTTCTCCCATTTTTCTTTTCCCATGGCTTGCTCAAAAGAAGTGGGTTCTGGTTCCTGTATCACTTTGACTATAGAAGCATAGTGAATGGTTGTAAATCCATCATATTTCAGCCTATCCACAAGATACCTAGCTCTGGTAGACTTGCGCAAAGGCTCACTTCCAAGTGCTCTCAAAACATCCCTGGCCTTCCTTACTCTAGGTGTAACAACAGAAGGAATACCCAACTCATCATCAATGCTCTGTTCTGAGCCACTGGATTCACCATCCACATAAGAATAACCTGCATTCACATCAAACATGGGATGATCTACCTTCTCTTTTTCTTTTCGTGATACCTGCATACCACTATCTGCATTGCTTTGAGGAGATTCTCCTGATCTCAATCTGCTTGTCCATGGCAAAGAATGTGAACCATTGCTAGAGGACACTCCAGGTCCACTAATATCTTGTGACTGATGCTGTGAATTCTGTGCAGCATTACCATTTTGTGCATCTACATTATCAATCACATTTACTGGTTTATATGAGCTACTCAACTCATAAAGAACGACATCTCTGCTCACTCTAAACTTACGAGTAGAAGGGTTATAGCATCTATACCCTTTCTGTTGCACAGAGTAACCAATAAAGATGCACTTCTCAGCTTTTGGATCCAACTTGGATCTCAACTCATCTGGCACATGAACATAGGCAATGCAACCAAAAATTTTCAAATGAGAAATATCTGGTTTCCTACCAGTATACCTCTCCTCTGGAGTCATGCAATGTATTACTGCAGTGGGAGTCATGTTCATTATGTAGACTGTTGTAGCAACTGCCTCAGCCCAGTAAAAATCTGGCAAGTCTTTTTCATTGAGCATGGCACGAGATACCTCTCCAATATGCCTGTTTTTTCTTTCTACAATTCCATTTTGTTGTGGGGTATGACTACATGAATATTGCTGCTTTATGCCATGCTCCTGTAAGAACCTTGCAAACTCATTTGAGAGGTACTCTCCCCCTCCATCTGACCTTAGGCATTTTATTTGCAGGCCTGTTTCTTTTTCAACCATAGCTTTAAGAGTTTTGAAATGCCCAAAAACTTCACTTTTCTTTTTCACAGGCTTCACAGACCTTATGCATTTCTGCAACCTTGAATTTAGGCAATCCTGCAACAATATTTTGGGCTTGCATTGATTTAAGTCACTATACATTAACATGACCAATGCGTTTATGCCAGATATCAATATCTGCAACTACACCAGTCCCATGTGCAAACATTGCTGCACTCAATTTAGGCATGTCTACATCCAACGTAAACATTCTGCCCTTTTTCTTTCCTTTTGCTATCTATCAAGCGACCTTTATTTTTCATATCCTCAAGAAAGCATCCATGAGGATTAAATCTGACCTGCAAGCCTTGCTCAACCATTTGACCAACAGAAACCAGGTTCTTGGTGATATTCGGGACATGAAATACATCCGACATGCATTTCTTTTTCCCATCCTGCATGGACAAATGAATTTTTCCAATCTGCACAATAGGATGTGCACTATCATCACCAATCTCCACAAATCCTAGTTTTTCCATTTTCCTTGCATCTTGCATCCATTCTGCATGACCTGTCATGTGGTTTGATGCACCTGAGTCAACATACCACACATCGTTGCTTTCTTCTACACTTGTCACAGAATTGGTCATGTGCTGCACCATAAACAAATGCTTATTTCTGTCATCGCCCTGTCTACTAGAAGATGCATAATTCCTTTGTTGCAATTTTCCATTCATGATGTCATTCTGCTTTTTATAGTAGTCTTTAGCCATATGACTCATTTTACCACAGTAGTAGCATTCAACATTGCTGTTTGCATTTTGGCCTCTTTGTCATCCACCACGACCTCTTTGGCTCCCCCTACCTCTAGAGTTACCACGTCCTCCTCCATAGGACTGGTTTTCTTGAGTTTGTTGCATATTCTGATTTCTACCACGGCCTCCAGATCGGCCTCCTCTACCTCTACCTCTACCTCTTCCAGCATTTGAGTAGAAGATAGCTTCTTTTGAAGTTTCTCCTGAAGAAGATGCACCACCATTTCTCTACTCCTCAGAAATTAGAAGAGCAATCAACTCCTCAAAATCACGAAATCTTTCACGGACGGAAATGGATGTTCGAAACTGTGCATAATCCTTTCCTAGACCATTTAAGGTCACAGAAACTAAATCATCATCTTCCACTGGCGACCCAATGGAAGCAAGTGCATCTGCAATCTTCTTCACCTTCATGTGGTAGACATTGATGCTCATACTTTCTCTTTGCATATTCTGCAACTCTTGTTTGAGCTACATTTTCCTGGCTTGCGTATTTGTGCCATAAATTTTTTACAAAGTATCCCATGCCTCCTTTGGCGTGCTTGCATCCTGAATATGCACAATCATAGAGTTTGAAATACTGATAGACAGCCACTACATAACTTTTCTGGCTCTCTCATGCCATCCTTTAAATGCCTACATTTGTTGTTGATTGGGAATATCAGGAAGAATTGGTTCTTCTTCATTTCCTGCAACGAATTCCCAATATCCTTTTCCCATAAGGAAATTCGTCATTCTAAACATCCATGCTTAGAAGTTTTTCTTGTCAAGCTTTTCAATGACAATCTGTGAAAGAGAATCAGACGCCATTACAGAACACTGCAAAGAATTCTGTCACTGTAAAAAACACAGCTTCAGCCTCACAAGGGCAAATCTGCAAAACTGACGAAAGTGATATTTGACCACACAGTCACTTCCTAGTGATGATTTTGCATCAACAGGCAACAAGGATGATTTTATATCTCCCAATGTCTCTGCGCACAGGCATACGATGCAAATTTTATGGTAACTTTTCACCGACCTGTAGAACAGTGGTCGCATAGCAAAAAACAAGGCCTTTTCCTGAGTGCATGCAGAAAACTTCCGCCTCCAAGACAGGCCCCGAAATGGCCTCGAATAAAAAAAACAGGGCAACCAAGGGCTAAAGCCCTTACCCGCAGCATATAATGCCCTCTTGCTACACCGCGAAGGGCGTCTCAATCTGAGACAATGTACTCTTGCACTTTCCGGCTGTGCTACCTACAAAGACTTGCTCCCAAACTCAAAAAATGAAAGCAACATTGGTCCTCTTACCAGAACACCGCGAACTTGGTTTGCTTTCTTGAGCTCCTTACCACGAACCAGGCTCTGATACCATGTCAAGATTGTGGGAGAGAAGGAAAAAGTCTCACTTGTAGCTTTCTTAGTTGCACAATGGGGGAATATACACATAGGTGGAGGCTGAAAACAATTTTTCTCTTCTTAGTTGTGTGTAAGCCAAAAAGAACTCAAGTACAGAGAAATACAAGAACCCTATATATGGGTCTCAAACCAAACTCAACTAACTAAGGTGGCATACTAACTGAGCCACGAACTAGAGTAGATAAGGATAGCTATCATCTAGCTATTATTCATGGGCAGTGTGCCAACCGCATCTACAGCTAACAAGTCGGTGACATAAATGCACAACGATCACCCTAGCATATCATGAGTGGAGCTCGATATCTCAATACCTATGTCAATGATATGACCCAAACTAGGTAGATCTTCAGTCCTAGGCCCATCATATAGATGCATCTTAGGGTGGTGCATATAATTAGATGTATCAATGTGGCCTTTAGTCTCCTCCTTGCGAAATTCATCAAAGCATAATCACGTGGAATGCTTGGCCTTCCACCTAATGTACCAATAGTATTTTTAGGGGCTTTGGGCCTCCAAACCCATCTTACATTTCTCTTTATGTACTTATATATTCTTGATTTGCCACATTGGTCTAATGGACTCAATGCAAGCTTATTGTTATAACAAGATGGCCTCACATCCTTATGACTTCCATCGAGCACAGGTGGACCTTTGGCATCATGTATCTTCTTCATATGAGATGTCTTTACTTGCCTTTGTCCACTCTGCAACAACTACTTAGCCATAGGAACCATGATTTTACTAAAAGGAACAACATCTACTTGAAAGCATGATTCATCCATAAATTGGAAAGGTCTTTCAAGAGCCTTACTAGGAGCAAGATAAGAACAACTCATAGAATGCTCATCCACGCTTGTAGACCTGATGGTTCTGTAACTAGTCCCCTCCATAGCTACCTCTCATGGAATTGTTGCAAGCCTCGATGGGACTTGCTTGGCTTGAAATATTTTTACCACCAAGAGGCATCTTATCCCAGCTCATAGAATTGCCACTTCCTACTTGGAGATTTTGGCTATCAAGATGTCCTATTTCTAAGGTTGTCTTGGTATTAGCAAATGAATTTTCTCCCAGCAAAATTGGCTGGATATTTGGATGCACTTGCACTGAATGGGGAAAACACCAAAAGTTTTCCCAACATCTTCAAATATACTGTTCGTAGTCAATTGCGTGCATGTTGGCCTCATTTAATGACTTAGGATCTAACATTCTCGCTTGGATTTGCATATCAAGAACTAGACCACTCGTAAAGAGCTCACATAGCACAACATTCGGTAACATAGTGACTCTTCATGGCCAAAGCTTCAAAACGTCATCAAAGGCTCTCATATACTCTTTGACGGAGGTATATGATTCTTGTCAAATCTGTATAAGTTTCCCAAAGACCTGAGTCATGGGAACCTTCTTCTGATACTCATGTAGGAATCTATCACAAAGTTCCTCAAAGGTTTGAATTGACCCTTTTGGTAGACTCCAGTACCATTTCCTAGCTTCTCCCTTCAGGGTTCCGATACTCATCTAGGAATCTATCACAAAGTTCCTCATCAAGGGTTTGAATTGACCCTTTTGGCAAGCTCGAGTATCATTTCCTAGCTTCTCCCTTCAGGGTGCTAGAAAATATAAGCATCCGATGAATATCATTGAGCCCACTTTCAAGGCAAGTTAGGACATATTCTTTTAAGTGCAATATTGGATGCTCCTTTACCAACCCATGAAACGTTGGAAGATCCCTACAAGGAGAAGGGCATTTAGTCCTCTCCTTCAGGATGATCAGTAGTGGGTCATTAAAATCTTCATATTCGTCATGACCTAGTTCTAGTCTTTTAGGGTGCCTAGCCTCTTTTGTTTCCACCTTTTCTGTGTAGGAAGGTCAATATTATCCTTTTCATCCCTTTCTACCAACTCATAAAGTGATTTAGGGAGGCCTATGCTATGCAATAGGGAGTCTACCCCATCACTTACTGATGATGTTTTAATAATTCTCTCCTCATTTGCTACCATTTATCTAGAATCCGAGATAGGCCCCAATAGAACCTTCCTCTTTGACAAGGGTTTCCCACATATATAGATATCATCCAATTCTTTATGGATTTGCAAAATTGTGCTTCGGTACCCAATTGTATCAGGCCCTAGGATTGGATGTATATCTTGCTCATCGACATGTAATACTCCAACCAATGGTGCCACATCCTTTTCCTCTAAAAACTTACTATTATTAAGGATCAGATGACTGTGCCTTCCTAGCCTCACTTTTGCTCCCTAATCTTTCCTCTAACTCCCATGGATTATTACTCAAGATTACTCCATGGGTACTTCCCCATAATGACCCAAACTCGAGCATGGTGTCGCTTTCAAGGCAAAGAATAAAGTAATCAGTCACATGCCTAACTAAAAATCCCACTAAACCATTTAGAATTGACAAAGTATCTCTTAGGTTATGGGGATTCCTTGGATTGATGGTCATGCTAATTACCGTAATTGTAATAAGCCAATTTTAACATCCACCGCTTCAAGGTGGATCCATTATAGAATAAGGCTAATAGGCCCCTTATATGACCAAGGTTCGAAAACCACCACTTGTAGCCAGTTGTCGACAAGCGCACCACCTATGGAGACCTATAACGGATCCTGACATTGGCTATAGGCATTAGCCATCCTCTCTAACACTCACAAGATGACTCCACATAGCCTCATGGCCAGGAGTGTCTAAGGGACACACTACCCTAGTTGTTAATATAGCTATTGCATTTGTAGTAGAACGAAGTCCAACGTTTGTAGTAGAACCAATCGTTCTCAAGCAATTTCTTAAACCATTTATCATCATGAAATAAAAGAAAAGATCGCTTACGCATAAAAACTGTGGTTTTGAGACTTGTATTTCATGGTTGAGAGGCCGCCGCCACTCTTTCTTGGTCGATGATGCACTCTTTCAGCCCGATCTACGATCTCTACCGCTCCAACATTGGAGCCCCAAGAGGAACACCAAGGAAAAGGGAATTCTCTTGCAAGAAAATCTATCTTGCAACATCAACAAGCTTTTATTTCATTCTTTTGATCATCAAAACAAAGAAAACAACAATTCTTCACGCAGCATCATAGTAGATATCTCCCACGGATTTATCTTTAACAAACTTGATCATGTTCTTCATATTCTTCATATTCTTCACTAATAGACAAAGAAAACACAACTTTTGATGGAAAGAAATCACATAGTATTCATCTTCATTGTCTTCATAGTTTTCTCCCTCATAGAAAGATACAATGTTTTGCATAGAATCGACTATCTCTTGCATATGATCTCTCACACAATAGTATGCTCTCAATACTACATCATATCCTCACTACAATACTCAATAATCACTCACAATAATCCTCATTAGGTCGTGGATACACCTCCCAAAAGGTATGTCAGATGTGAAGGGTCACCAGAAACTTCATAGTGTCCTGTGAGATCTGTCTTCTGTCACTGTCCTTCTGTAAATCTTCAGCAGTTACTTCTTCACTTCTTTTGACTTGAATAGAGCTTCCATTCATCCTTTTCCTAAGACAAGAACACTTTCCAAAACATCCATACATCCATCATAACACTCAACAAAAACAAACAGAACAGAACCATAGAGCAACAGAGCAATAGGACTACAGAAGCTACAGAAGCACAGAAGCTACAGAACTTTACAGAAGATCAACAAAACCCATAAAAATCATAAAAACCAAAACAAAACCAATTCAATCTCTCATAAACCTTTTAACACATCCTCAATAATCTCTCAAAACATCCATTCAACCATCTTTACTACCAAAACAGAACCAAAACAGAACAAAATTAGGCCTTACAGAACCATACAGAGAGAATTACAGAACTCTTCAGAACAACATATTTCATCAAAAACCAACATAAACCCTTTCAAACATAATCAAACTACTCCAAACACTTCAAAACATCTTCAAACTCAAACAATCAACCACCAAAAACAACCATTCAGTAACAAAAACAACAAAAAATCAGCCCAAAAACCAATCATTTCCACACTCAACATATCCCCACACTTAATAAGGAAGCGTCCTCGCAACCTAAGAAAATGGAAGAATAAAAGCTCTATGATCTGCTAAAAAGAATCTTCAATTCACCATAGATCACCTACTTTGATCACAACCCCAACATATCAGCTTCATAACCTGGGTCTGAAACACATATGAAAGGAAAACCAATAACACAAAAAAAAACCATTCCAATATTATAAAAACCAAAATAACTCAAACTATTAAAGGATATAAGAGTTCTGCATCCAAATCTGCAACTACAACCATGTGATAACCAACTGCATCAATCTTCACAGCTTCATCTTCATCAGCTCCACACAATTGAAAAAAACATCACCCAATACAAAAAAATACCCATATACAAATATAGTTTAAATGACATGGATTCCCAAAAATTGGAGAGCAAAAAGAAATTTTCCATTAATAAAGGAAGAATGATACAATGAGGAAAAAACTCCATTGCTAAGTAGGATGAAGGTATTTCTTCTTAAACTGCATACTAAGCTTTAAACGTTCCAAAGCTTTACTCTCATCAACAAAATGCTAAGGCACATTCTGGAGAAACTGTAAGCAACACATCCTTTCCAGTAAGATGAGGATCTTGGTAGGGAAGGCCTATGCAAAGTAGTACAGAACATCCATCTGAGCAGCAAACAGTCACATCTACATTTGGATTGATGAGCAACTGAGGGATACTCTTTCGAGTATTCAGCTTTGATTGCTGATGCATGAAAGCAAGATACCAACAAAAATGAGCTGCAAGGCAAATAGTGGTATCCTCAGAAGTAGCATGCACTTTGGCAAAATGAAGGTAAGAGTTCGAACATGCTGCAGATGTATCCCAAGACCTTGGAATGAAAGGCCAGTTAAACACCGGTCCTACCACACAATCATGTAGCGTCCATTGTCTTCGATGGAGTATGTCACTGTCATATCCTGGAGTATCCAGCACTGACTGGGAGGAAGATTGATATAATCAGATGAAGGGGGCAATGGAATAAGAGGAGAACATTGTAAAGGAGGATAAGATAAATCATAAAAGGAAGGCAAATGGAGGGATAAGGAAGATGGCAAAGATGGAGAATTCAACAAAAAGGTACGAAGGGAATCCACTAAGAAAACAAAAGGAATAGGAGGAACAGAAGGTAGAGGGTCAAAAGGGGTAGGTGATGATGTAGGATCAGCAATAAAAGGACAGATAATAAAAACAGGGATATGAGGAAATCCAGAAGGGGTAAAAGATAAAAGAGGAATGGTATCACGACTTGAGGAAAGAAGGGAAATATAAAAAGGGAAACGATACCCCATAAGAGAATAAGAAAGGAGATCACCAGGATCCAAAGGATAGATAGAACAATGGAAATTAAGGTCCTGGAAAAAGGAATCAGTAAATAACGGATGATCAACAATAAAGCTCAACAACTGAGATTGTAATGGCTGGATATCAGATTTATGGAAAACACTCCGAAGACGACGAGGTTCCAAAGCATCAGCCTCCAAAGGTGGATGCCAAGCATGTCCCTTACACCAAGACGTCTACTCATGATAATACTTCAAACTATCTGCTATAGGAGGAGCTCAACTGAGTGCACATACATGACTGCCTGTAAGATGACATCCCCCACATAAACATTCAAGTCCTCTTCATCAGGAATTTGCAGATGTCCGACAAGATACATGAAGGATAATAACTGAACCTCATGGGAAACCAACTCATCCACAAATCTATCAAAAACTGCTCTCAAGAGACCCGCAGACCAAAGATTTGACCACCCATCCTCTGGAGGTTCCAAATCCACATTGCTTAAGGAGATATACAGGGCAAACCTCTGCTGATGATATTTGATCCAAAAGGATGGAGGAGGTGACACCAATTCAGTATAGCAGGTAAAATCTTCTTGCACACAGTTCATCCTTTGCTGAAGGCGTTCCACTTTAGCGGAGAACCCATCACATAATTTAGCTTTATGGTGCAACTGATCAAGCTCTCCTTTGGAAGATATGACTGAAGAGACAATAGGAGTTGGAGGAGGAACAGAAAGAACATCCACTTTTTGGTTAAGTTCTTCAATAACTTTCTGTTGGGACTCTACAATGTCTTGAGAGTGCTGCAACTGACCTTCAATAGTGCCAACTTTACTAGCCAAAGTGACCATTTCCTTAAGGGCAGAATTTTTCTCAAGTTGCAAGGATGCATTCTCCTCTTCCAACTTAGCAACCTTAAATTCTAACTCTTGGATAGTTGCCTTCTGGGAATCCATTAAGGATGTGGCAGCAATCATTTGAGTATTAATATAACCGAGTGTAGCTCTTTCTGCAGACAAATCCTCCAGTGCCTTAGCCAACTAACTAGTCAAGAAATCCACCTTGGCTTGCAAGGAAGTATAAACACTGGTATACATTGTCTGAAGACAAGAGGTAAGGGAGGTTTCCAGAGTGGACTGGACATTGGAAACTAGCTATGAAAGCATAGGTCCAGATAATGTAGTATGTAAGGATGAAGGCATCTGCTGATCAATTTGTCCTTCCTTTTGGGCTGAAAATAAATTAGGACAGGAGAGGAAAGAAGGAAGGGCACTGCCAGACACAGCAGGAATAGGTGCGGGTACAGGGGAAGCAAGTACAAGAGGGCTGGAAGGACCCTTTGTACCAAGGCGTTTCTTGTGAGAAAATAAAACAGGGGACTCCTCATCTTCTGAATTTGGTTGCATAGGTGGAGGGGAAGGGACTGATGGTGGGGGCTGCGGCGGTAAAGGAACATAATCAGGCACTGGCACACCACCAGGAGGAGGTGCAAAAGTGATAATGCGTTGTAAGAAAGCACCATAGGAAACATTAATGATCCGACCCTTCCGTACATGCTGGAAATGTTGATCCATCTTGGAGAGTAAGAAGCTTGCCTAGTTGAACCTAGCACCCTCTAGAATCTTCACAGAAGCTGTGAATAGTTCCTTGGAAAGATATTTAGAAGCTGACTTACTCGTCATAAAGTGGTCTTGGAGGAACTGACATAAGTGCTTCCATACTGGAGAAGAGATAGGAGCAATAGAGACCCCTGAACTGTTAATAAGTTGATTGAGAAGCAAGGGGGTAGAAGTTTCCTTTTTCAAGAGCGTAACTATCTCTTTAGTAGTAAGTAATTGGTTACCGCTGGGCACAAAGGAAGCAGAAAGGGGCAAGCATAGCACTTCATGGATATTAGTTGTAGATAAGCAGAAGGTACAGTTATAAACCAGGCCAGACTGGTTTTTATAAGAAGCCAAGAAGGAGTAACAAAGCTTCTCATCTACCGACGGCAATGTAAGGGCAACAAATGGTCGGAGGCCTGCACGTCGGATGCAATCCGCCTCTAGAAGGAGAAAATTATCATGGACTGCGAGGGGAACATGTTGTACCACAATCGGAGGGGAAGAAGAAGAAGATGATGCCATTCAGACTATAGCAAAAACCACACTCACAAACCAGGAATCAAAGAGAAAACCTGCAAAACCCACAAACAAAACCACCACTGAGACCATCGACAGGAGAAAGATTTAGGACAAGATTGACTGGACTAAACCACCCCAAGCAAACCACATCCTACCGAAAATTCGATATGACCTACGTACATATGTGACCGAAAGCTTGGTGAATATGCAGTACAAACAGGCACCCAAAACCCCGTAATCAAGCACACAAAATAAAACAAAAGTGTCACACATACCGTAACCCAGACATTGACCAAACTCCAAATAGAATCACAGACTCGGACTAGTAAAATAGACATGAACAAATATGACCGACATCTTTGACCAAGAAAACCCAATCCCCGTAAACATTCAGGGTTCTACAGTGCGGTGAAATGGATGGGTGAAACTAACAACTCATTTTGTTTAAATAATCAATTAAGCATAGTTTATTATTAATGTTTAATCCTTTAATGCATGGTGAGTCAGAAACGTAACCCAGCCCCTCTCAGACTTGACACGACTTTACTTGACTGGGTCTCTACTAATGCAATTCATTGTTATAATTACATGATTTGTGGCACTTGAGTGCATGCATGTGTGACTTCGGGGGGGGGGGGGGGGGGGGGGGGGGGGGGGGGTTCATTTTATTACAATTGAAAGGTGTCTGTAACACGTGTGTGTGTGCATTGGTGAATGGGTTTTAATTTACAAAAATTAAGTGGGTTATGGTGCAAAGGTGCTCGTGCAACGGTGGGGTTCTTTTTACAATTAACATTTAGGTTCGTTTTATTACAATTTTATGAAGTGCAGTCTGTTAATTTTGTGTATGTGCAACGGTCAATTGATTTTAATTACAATTTAAATGTGTGTTATGGTGTAACGTGAGAGAGGGAAAAAGAGAAAAAACCTGGCAATGTGTGGGTCTGTCTGCAAAGTCTGAGACGACGGCCTCGATAAGGGAGAGACGCAATCCACCGATAATCCACAAAATTGACAAAAGGTCGACTAAGACTAGTCGTCCTGTCGTACAGGAAAACGAAAAAACAACTAACACATTGACCAAAAAGAAATAATAAAACAAATGCGACATGTGACCAAAGAAAAAAAAATGGAGATGTTAGGGGTTTGGATTGATTGGGATTTAAGATTATGATTGTTTGGTTTTGTGGGTTGTTTTTGTTTTTTTTATTTAGTTTATTTAGTTTGGTTTGGTTGTATTGTTTGTTTGTTTGTTTTTTTAAAA
Source organism: Lygodium microphyllum (assembly GCF_053477565.2). Classification (NCBI taxonomy): domain Eukaryota; kingdom Viridiplantae; phylum Streptophyta; class Polypodiopsida; order Schizaeales; family Lygodiaceae; genus Lygodium; species Lygodium microphyllum. Next base: position 13,174,517 of record NC_141161.1, on the reverse strand, counting down.
AATATTTATAAGTGTGTTTTGATGTGTTTGTTTGTTTGTTTTTTTTAAAAAAAATGATGTGGACATGAAATTTAATCAAAACCAATCATGAGCATCAAGTGTAAAGAAGGTGATCGGATTTAATTCATTTTTTTTCAGCTCATTTGTGGGATTAAAAATGATTTTTTCATTGTTTTTTTTTAATTAGGGTTTTGGCTCCAATCAATACATTTTCCAATTAAGAAAAGCATTTTCAATGAGAAAATATTGGCAAAATGTACAAAAGAATTTGTAGAATTTTCAGAAATTTTTTCTAACATTATTTCGGTATTTTTATGAAATTTTAAGGAAAATCTTCTTTTTTTTTTCATGGTTTTGAAAAGAATTTCAATTTTTGACTTTTAAAAAAATGGCAATATTTTCATTTGGAAAAATATGTCAATTGTTTGCAGAAATATTGGAAATTTTTAAGGAATTTTTGAATTTTTAAATGTGTTTTTAGGGTTTTTCAAGATTTTAAATTAAAAGGGTCGTATCCGGCTGTGTGTGAACAGCTAATAAGGACTGCGTGTGAACGGCTGGCTACAGCACACCACCGCATGGACAAGGTGGAAGCGCGTCCTCACGCGTGAACAGTCGCTAACAGACATGCTCCCGCTTACACGCACGCGAACAGCCACGCACACGCACACCCTGCGTGTGGCAGGGGCCTAGAAGGGGTGCGGTTGTTCTTGTGGTTGGTTAAATGAAGGGGGCGGGTTCGGTGCGTCGAGGGGGGGGTGGGAAAAGGGGCTTAGGAGGGGGGTTTGCGTGGATGTATGGGAAGAGGTATGTGAATGGGGGCTTAGAAGGGGGTTGATGTGTGTTTGGGGGGTGTGACTGGGGGCTAAGGGGGGGGGGGGGGGGGTTTGGGAGTGGAGGTGGGAAGGGGGGCTTATGGGGGTGATTTGTATGTGGGTGTGTGACTGGGGAGGGTTGGTGTGGGTTTGGGTGAATGGGGGCTTGGAGGGGGGATAATGTGTGTGCTAGTGTGGGAATGGGGGAAGGTGTGAATGGGGCGCCAAAAAAAGGGGGGGTTTGTTGGAAGGTGGATGGCCGGAACGAGGGTGTGGGGGGAGGGAAGAGGTGGGAGGTGGGAGCGGATTGCAGGGCCAGGAGGTGGCGAGGCACACAAGCGGCGGCCGAAATGGGCGAGCAGCATCAGAGCTAGGCGGGCGGGGGGCAGCAGGAGGCGCCCTGGAGGCGGCGAGGCGGCTTCGACAGCGGTGGGCGGCGTCAGAGCCAGGCGGCCGGCTTCCACACACTCGGTGGCGGCGGGCGAGGAGAGTGGCGGGGCCGGGCGGGGAGAGTGGCGGGGCTCACAGGCGGCGAGGCCGGAGACGCTGGGGGCAGAGGCAGGGGCGGAGCCGGAGGTGGTGGAGGGAGAAGGGAGGGTGGAGGAGGGAGAGGAGGAAGGGAGAGAGGAGGAGGATGGAAGGTGAGGAGGTGCGGGAAGGAGGAGGGGAGGAGGAACAGGAGGGGAGAGAGAGAGAGGGGGTGACGGGGAGAGAGAAAGAAAAAGAAGAAGAAGAAGAAGAGAGAAAAAGAAAGAGAGAGAGGAGGGAAGGGAGGGGGAGGTGGTTGCAACGGACGCAGGAGGGGGGTTATAAATTTTTTAAATTGATTAATAAATTAAAAAATATAGAAAAAGACGAAAGGCGTGCCCCCGTCTCGCGCGCATGTGCGGGGTGGGGTAAAAAAATTTGCGGTGGTGGGATCAGAATGGCGTCGGGACGTCAGCACAGGGTGCGCATACGCGGCTGGGGCGTGTTGAGACGCGTAAAATCGAAAACGGACGCGTTCATGCGCGGGACGAGTCACGCGAGACACGTCAAAACAAGGAAAAATTATTATCTCACAATCCGATCGTCGAAATGAAATGGCGTAAAAACAAAAATTGTGCAGGGCGACAGGAGGAAGACAAGGAAAAAGTGCAACCGGGGTTCCGGGGGGAAGACAGGGCATTCACATGCAAAAAACGCAAAAAACTAGTCCAAAAATGCAAACGAAAATTAATATCGGAAGATCCGTGCATCCGAACGAAGTGCGGGAAAAAGAAAAAATGTGCAAAAGAACGTGCCCGACAAACCTATTGCGACAAAACACCGTTCCGACTGAAATAGGATGCGTTCACATGGGAAAAACGTAAAAAGGACACACAAAAACGAGGTCAAAAATTAATAATAAAAGATCGGTTCGCCGGAATAGGGGGCAGAAAAAATGACAACTGTGCGAGAGACGGATTTACACAGGCTTGTCACATTAAAATGCAGTTCTGATAGGGTTAGGAGGCGTTCACATGCAAAAAACACCAAAAAGACACTCAAAAACACATTTAAAAATTAATAATTAAAAATTCAGAAGTTGAAATAAGGGGGAGAAAAAAGGAAAAATGTAGGGAAAGTCGCGGTAGACACGGTTGTCAAGTCAAATTGGAATTCCAATGCAAACAAGGCAGGTTCACAAGGAAAAATATCAAAAAGACACACAAAAAGGTCTCGAGAAACCGCAAAAATTAATATTGGACAAATTGTGCATCGGAAGGATACGGAGTAAAAAGGAAAAATGTCAGGGAGGAAGGGGAGGACAGGGCTATGATGGCAGATCACGGGTCCGAAGCAAGAAAAACGCGGTCACATGGAAAACCGTCTAATGTACGCAAAATCCTTCAAAAATTAATAACTCAAAAACCGTGCATTAGAACAGGGGTAGGTAAAAAGGAAAATTGGATTGTTTGAAGGGATGAACATGTTATAACTTTAGATTTTAATTTGGGGGAATGTAAGGTGCGTTCACATGGAAACACAGCAAAAGAAGGGTAAAAGAGAAATGAAGGAGGAATAGCCCCAAGGGAGGGGTGACAGGGGATGGTTGGGTGGGGAAGGGACCCCAGGAGGGTAAAAGAAAGTCATGGCAGACATGCATGATCAAAGTGAGGCATATGCAGGGCGGTATGCAATTTAGACGCGCAGGGACGCATCCCCACAGTTAAAACCTTAACGGATAGGGTTGAGCGAGCAATAGGGACCTAATACCACACAACAGACCAACTGCTAACGTCCCCACACTTAAAACATGAACATCGCTGACAATAAAAAGTGTAGGGTTAGAAAAACTTGGCCCATGTTATCGAGAATCAAAGTTGACTATCGATGGCACGTCCAATGTCGTTGTCAGCTGCAGGAGGTACCAAGGTATCTTCACAGCACACGTCCTTCGTGGCAGGAACCACAAAGCAGCACCCAGGGAGGTAGCTAGTGGATGAATCACGTCGAGTCGGTGTCGCTGATGAAGGAGAGTCACTCAGCTTACAGCACTCAGATGGGATGAGAGAACAGTCACTCGCCCCATTACGAACATCACTCGATGAATAATGATTGAAACCCATATCTCACACCCAGTTTAGGAATTGACAAAGGGAATGGTACAAAGGAGTATGCCAGGGTGCACAGTTGATGGTGCATCAGTGCGTCCAACCCGTCTGTCATAGGTGCAAAGGAGAAAGGCAAGGGAGCCTTACAGTGCAGTGTACAGAACAGGGTGACATGTCCTGTGTTGATGGCAAAGACCCACCCCATGGGTGCATAGGGAAAAGAGAACATACCTTGCACCAAAGGTCGTAACGTCCCTCAATCCTCACCTCTCGGTAATTGATTGAAGAAACTCCAGTCACACTCAGCCCACCCTCTGTCTCACGCTCTGTTGATAGTTACAGAAGGGCAGCCCTTTCCTGAAACCCATTGATGTAATCATCATGGTCACTTGTGCAAAGGTTGTACGCCTTGTGCGCATTTGATGGTGCAACTGTGCATCCCGCCCTGTGCCGACATACGGTGCAAGAAGGAAGGCCAGGGAGCCTTATGGTGCAGTGTACAGAAACAAATCGTGCTTTATGCATTGAGAGGCCCATCCCATGCGTGCAACACTTCATTCACACTTCTCACCTCTCATTTGATTTGAAGGAAAAAGACTAGTCACTCGCCCCACCCTTTGTCTCACTCTTTGTTGATAGTTACTGAGGGCAATCCATACTCACTTCCCCATCCGGTTAGGATGAAAGCTCGCATCACTCGATTTTTTGTCGATGAAGATCGTGTCGTCAGTTGTTGAAGAGGCATACCTAGGGAGGTAGCCATCAGATCGAACGTTGTGTTAGATAGGAACATGGCGTCTGCTAGAGGACTGTCAAATGCTCTCCAGAAAGGCACAGGACACAGCATACCAAGAGAGGCAGCTTCGGAATTGGATCCTGGGGATGTCAATTGATGAATCCACTTTCTGGACTGCTGGGTGTTGCCACCTTTTCCACAGCCAGCTTCCCGCCCAAGGGTGTTAACCACCTTTCCTTGGAACGAGGCCTGCTATAACAGGGAATTTCTTCCTTTTCTCCCATAACAGTTTTTTTTTTCTTTTGTCTTTTCTTGTTATTTTTCTCTTTTTTTTCGAGTTTTGTTTTGTTTTTTTTTTCTTCTCCTATTTTCGAGGGTGTCTCCACCTTTTCTCGAAGAATAGGTCAGCATGACAGGGACCGAAGTCCTTTTCTCCCATGACCGATATGTATATTTTTTCCTCTTTTTTTGAATTAAACAAGGGAATGGTAGAAATACCATTTTTCAGAACCAACCTCGCCATTGCCGCTGGTGAAAAATAGAGGATAAGAGATCAAGGCTAGAAGGTGGGGCTGAGGGGACAGAGGGTTGCATCCACCTCATCAGGAGTGGTTGAAGAACGGCTATCAGAAGTAGCATCATAAGCGTGAGAGTGCCACGCCAACGGGGGAAAGGATCAGGTGACTGTGATTGTCAAGATCCCCAAGGAGGGAAGTACTTCTTCAGGCGATATCCATTGATCAGGAAGGGATTATCAGAGGCATCAACGGTCTGCACTTGGATAGAGGCATTAGGGTTGACAGCAAGTACCTTATATGGGCCCATCCACCGCTATTGAAGCTTGCCAAGAAACTTGCCAAATCGTGAATCATAGGCTAGGACCAAATCACCTTCTTTGAACTCCTTGTGCTTGATGAAGCTGTCATGGTAAGCCTTACGGCTCGTCATGGCAAGCCTTCAAAGCAACCCCAATCTCATCTCCTGCAACACATCTTCTGAGCGCTTCATCTTTGCCTTTCTTGTATAGTGCACCGCCTAACAGGGTGTAGGGGGCTGATTCTAACATAAGCTTCTTCCTATCCTGACTAGAAATACCAGGAGGGTAGTGTTGGGTTGCCAGCAGATTGGCGATGTCTGCATACCAGGGGGTTGCAGTTTCTACTAGGAATAGGGAAGCATCAGGGAGGTCTGGATCATCCTGCTCCTCGTCTGCAGTCTGTGGGATACGCAACAGATGATCAGCTAGAACATGGGAACGACCATGTTTGGTAATTACCTCAAAGTCAAACTCTTGAAATAGAAGGAGCCATCTCATCATTCGTCCTTTCACGTCTGCTTTGTTCATCAGAAAAGACAGGGCCTCGTGATACACAAAGAACTTGAAATGTGTGGACAATAGGTAGTGGCGAAACTTCTCTAGGGCAAACACCATTTCCAAGCACTCCAGCTCTGTCACTGTGTAGTTCTGTTCCCTATCAGTGACCTTTTGGCTTGCATAATATATCGGTTGATCTAATTTTGAGGGTCCCTTTTGACATAGAACAACACCTAGCCCTTCAACTGATGCATCTGTGTGCACATGGAACTTCTTCGTCCAATCAAGAGGTTGCAGAATGGGTGCCTCAATCAGACACTGCTTCAGAGTGTTGAAGGCTTTGTCACATTCTTCCGTTCTAATAAACTCCGCATCTTTCCTCAGAAGCTTGTGCAAGGAGGTTGCCTTTGTTGCAAAATGGGCTATGAACCTTCTATAGTAACCCACATGGCCTAGGAATCCCCTCAACTGTTTGAGGTTGGTGGGTGCTGTCAAAGATGCGATCTTCTCGATCTTTGCAGGGTCTGTTGATATCCCTTGTGCAGATACAATGTGGCCCAACAGAACTCCAGAAGAGACCCCAAAGATGCATTTGTCGGGGTTAAGGGAGATCCCATACTCCCAGCATCGGTCAAAGCATTGTTCCAAATATCCCCAGTGTTCACGGATCAAACTATAGACACAGAAGCCATCCAAATATACCTCAATAAAGTCGTGCAGATGATTTTGGAATGCGGCCATCATGACTCTCTGGAAAGTAGCAGGGGCATTGCAGAGTCCAAATGGCATCACTCGGTAAGCGTAGGTCCCCCATTCTGTGGTGAAGGTTGTTTTGGACTGATCTTCTTCTGCTATCTGCACTTGGTTGTATCCACTGAATCCATCCAGAAGGGAATAAAGCTCATGTCCTGCCACTGTGTCCAACAGTTGGTCTGTGAAAGGGATAGGAAAGTGATCCTTCTTCGTCTTGGAATTCAACTTACCGAAATCCACACATATACGTGTTGAGAATCAGCAATCACACTCAAACAGCCTCTTTGTATGGAGTCTCAGGGTCAAGGACATGCAGGCTAACTTATCCCATATGCACAATGGTGCCTACTAGAGTTTCCTACTTTCCTATAAAGCATTGTACTTGCTTCCTTTTCTTAATGCAATGATAGTACTCTTTTCATTTCAGTAAAGTGTCAATGTCATTGTCCACATACACAAGATTGTGTTTATGAGTCCAAGTCTCAATCTTGGAACCTAATTCACTTGTGTAACAAACAGTGTCCTTTCCATCATGAGTCTACACTTATTTCTTCATCCTCCATAGCTTCCGGTTTTGCCATGCTCTAGATCCCGCATTTCTAACATGGTATCAGAGCCCAGTTGGGCATGGCACTGCTTGTCTAGCCTCTCTTGATTCCTTTCAACCTCAGTCTAGCTCAATGTCAGCTCATGACTTCATCTCCCAACTCTATTCTCACTGAAGCTTCCATGGCAGCCATAGTCAGCAGCACCCTGTCAGATTGAACTGCTTATATCTCACTCCACAGGTCAAATCTCTTGGAGCTTCCTTCTAGAAAAGTATTCCCCAACTCATAAAGCTTTCTTGTATCACATCAATCCAGGACATTGGACCATCTGGAGCTCAGCATTGTGAAAATCCCCAATCTCTGTTCTGTGTCTGCCATAGCCAGACAGGACCTACCTTGCTTGGAGCTTCCATAACTCTTCAACCAGGCCATTTCAGCCCACGATTTCTTCTGGAGAGTTGTTCCTCTGCTCAAGGCGCTTCATCTTGGTACAATAATCAATGACATTGATGCTCCCTGGCTCCAGCATTGCAGAAATTCGACCTCGCTGTCCAGATCTGCGCCGATTCTGTTTGCGGCACCTGTGCACTGCATAATACTGACCACGATGTTGACAATCTCCATGGGGCTTTGGTAGCCCATGACATAAGCTTCCTAAATATGTAAAAAGTTTTGAAAATGATGCACTGTAGCTCCTGCAATCAACAAAAAACCAGGCCCCTGTCTCAGAAACCCTAATTCCACCATAGCCAAAAGCTTCAAAATCTTGACATTTTTCACTGTTTCTCTCACTGAAGTTATCAACAGTGATTTTAATCACTGAGCAATACTCTCTGAAGTTCGTTAAAGTACTGTCACTCAGATCTGAAGGCATCAGCATCAAATCAAGAAGGGGAAGATCACTTGAAGATCACTTGGAGTAAAAGACTTTTGCAGATTTGGTATTCATTGACACTCAGTTAGTGCTTTTTAGCACTTGTGTCTCTCAATCAATTCTTCTATTGCTCAAATCTAATAAAGTCTGAAGTTGATTTGCTACTGTTCCCGTAAATCTAACATGGGCAAAGACTCGCCAAATGCTCGATTCAAAAGAGTCGGATTCCACACTTGGCAAACCCGCATCAAGCTCATCCTGATGAAGAAGGGTCTCTGGGCCATCACAAATGGCAAAGAGAAGAAACCGCGGGACGCGGACCTTGCAACTACTTGGCAAAAGAATGATGACAGAGCCCAGGCCATTATCAAATTGGAGCTAGATGACAGTTATATCCATCACGTGGATAACTGTGAGACCTCACAGGATACATGGAAAAGACTTGACACCCTGTTCGGTGCACAATCTAAATCATCAAAGTATGGTCTCCTAATTGAGTTCTTCAGGCTTGAAATGAAGTCCAGCACATCACTTGCCACACATCTTAATTACATGGAAGGACTCCTAACCCAACTTGCAGGAATCAACATTAAAATGGATGAAGATGTTTGCATCGGTGTTCTACTTAAGAGCTTGCCTCCTGAATATAATAACGTATCAACAACTTTAATCAACATGCCAAATCCTGAACTTGTTGATATCCAGGCATCATTGTTAGAAGAAGAAAAGAAGCTAAAAACTAAAGAAGAACCAAGTACCTCTAGAGATGAGCATGCATTATATGTTGGCAACAGGTACAAAGGCAAGAAAGATCAGCTCTTTTGTGACTTCTGCAAAAGGACCAGACACACCGAGAAGTTCTGCCACGCAAGAAAGAGATCCCAAAAGGCCTATCTAGTCGCAGTCAAAGAAGAAGAAGAAAATGAAGCAAAGGAAGAAGAAGATGAAGATCACCAGGATCGGAAGGACAAGACTCATCAGTCCTTGTACTCTCATAATTCTGATAGACTGTTTTAATAGCCTTGTATTTTCCTTGCCCTAATGCTTCCTGCCATAAGCTTTGTAAACTCCTTATGTAACTCGGCATTATAGTCCCTGTACACTTTGTGAGGCCCCTGTTACAGCCTCTGGATGTCCACCATGTTTATGGTACCCACACTTAGCTTTTTCTGCAACAGCCTCTGGTGTTTTGCCATGTCTGTGGTATGCCCACACTTTGCAGGTGGTTCTCATTACAGCCTCTACACACTTTGTGCCTTTCCTAGTTGTGATTGAGGAGGGGTGTTGAGAATCAGCAATCACACTCAAACAGCCTCTTTGTATGGAGTCTCAGGGTCAAGGACATGCAGGCTAACTTATCCCATATGCACAATGGTGCCTACTGCAGTTTCCTACTTTCCTATAAAGCATTGTACTTGCTTCCTTTTCTTAATGCAATGATAGTACTCTTTTCATTTCAGTAAAGTGTCAATGTCATTGTCCACATACACAAGATTGTGTTTATGAGTCCAAGTCTCAATCTTGGAACCTAATTCACTTGTGTAACAAACAGTGTCCTTTCCATCATGAGTCTACACTTATTTCTTCATCCTCCATAGCTTCCGGTTTTGCCATGCTCTAGATCCCGCATTTCTAACAATACGAAGCTTTCCATTCTTCTTGGATACAACCACGATGGGTGAGACCCATTCACTATTTGCCACTGGATAGATGAACTTGGCTTCCAGAAGCTTCAGCAGCTCTGCTTTCACCAATGTGGAATAATTCGGGTTCATTCGCCTCTGTCATTGCCATACTGGCTTGGCATCAGGCTCCAAATCAATATGATGCTGACACATTGTGGGATCAATCCCCTTTAGATCTTTGTATGACCATGCAAACACATCCAAATTCTCTTTCAACAAGTTGTATAAGGTTGACAACTCCTCTTCTGGTAGGTTGCTACGCACCTTCAAATGGCGTTCAGTGCCATCTGCATCCACAAAGGTTAAATTCCTTTCACCTTCTACTTCACGGATGAAGGTCCCACGGACTGCTCCAACTCCTTCAAGGGGGTGGTGTCCTCTTCTGATGTTCCACTAGAACCGAATTCTTCTTTTGGTGGAGACTTAGGTTGCTCCTTGAGATATTAAAATGGGATCAGCGCTGTCTCGATTTTGGTTTGAATGTTAATTACCTTAGAGCTTGAGGACTCCTCTTCAGAGGATGTATCCAGGAATGTTACAAAACAGGGGCTCTCGGAATTCTGTTGTGGCCTTGGGACTGGTACTTGTTGACAAGGAGCATCATCATCATCCTTTCTTGACAAGTGTGGATGGGTGCGACAAGAACCACTGATAAAAGACGACGTATTTTTCTTGATCCACTTCTTATATAGGCTTTGCCTATGTAAAGATCCATTTACCAATCCAAAGGGTACCATTGCCATTCTGTCCCACAGCATGGAGTCTTCTGCTTTTGAAGCTTCTGGAACTCCCTCCTCATCTATGCCTTCTGTGGGTGGAGTGATTTCTTCTGTCTCGATTTCAAAGTCTCCTTCTTCAGATTCATCATCATCCTCTTCAGACTTCGGCTCTGCCTCTGTAGGCGCTCTGTAAGAGAAGAATAGGTCCTCTGATTCACCTTTTGCCTCTGTCTGTGGCTTTGCTATGGCCATGTAACAGGGAGAGCAGTACATCCATGCTTCTATCTCACTGTCAGAAGTGATTTCGGAAATTGTTCCTGGTTCAGGCAGGAAGTATTCACCCATTGATAATGGCTTTTCATCTTTTGGGAGTTGGCTTACAGTACCCACTGTTAGGGACTGTGCCACTGTTTCCTTGGGAAGGATCTGTTTGACAGCATCTTCGTGTGCTGATGTTCCATCTGTAGCCTCATTGGGGGAGTCAGAAGATAATTCCAAGGAGGTGGATCCATGTCCTTTTTGAGCACCATATAGCTTCAGCACCACTTTATTGGGTCCTCTACCCAAGGTCAAGGTTCCTTTGAACCAATCCATCCTTACTTTGGCTTCAAAAAGCCATGGTCTGCCTAGTAACAGGGGATAGGATGTACCATAAGAGTTTGGCTTCACCACCAGATAGGTTAGCCAATAATCTTTTCCAGTCACCATTGTAGTCTTCACATATGGGAGAATGCCCAAAGGCTTGATTCTGCTCTGATCCGCTAGTCTAATGAGCCATTGGGTTGGTTGCACACCTTGTATGCCTAGATCCTTCATTGCACATCCATCATAATGTTCAATGATGAGCCACCATCAATCAGTGCATTTGCAATAAAGTAGCCTTCTATCCACACACCAGTCTTTGGGGTACCAGGATCTAGGAAGGCGTTAGCCACATCCAGTTCTTTTACAAGCTCTGGAGCTTTGTTGGACTTTGTTGCTATTGAGGGAGCAATCCTTAATCCATGTCTTCTTGCCAGTATACTTTTGAACCTTTTTCGGCAACTGGGAGACAACATCAACAGTTGTCAGAATGTGAGGTTTGGTTTAAAGGTATCTAGATCTCTGACCAGATCATATTCCTTAATAGGATCCACTGGCTTCTCTAACCGGTTAGGGAATGGGGCAACACCCATTTTCATTTTTCCTTTTCCTTCCAACACGGGCATCATGGGGCCTTCTTCTGCCACTTGTGGCACTTCCTCCTCTTTTATCTCCTAGACCTCTGGTCCTATATCTGGAACTGTCTCTGTGACTCTTTGTGGCACTGTAGTGCTCTGTACGGCACTGTAAGGCTCTGTTCTGTTCTGTTCTTCTGTTGGAAGATTGAACTTCACTGTTCTGGTAGGAGGATTATTTTCTTTATGGCCAGGTGGTTCCTTCTTCTTTGCACGCGTGATGGCAACAACTTCCAATTCCACTGAATTGGAGGTAGGCTCTTAGGCATTTGTCGGACTATCAGTAGCACTGTTTTTCATTGGGGATGGGCTTGGACAGTCTTTTGCAGTGTGGCCTTCTCCTTTGCATCGACTGCATAAGGGCTTGTAATCCAGTGACCTTCTGGGATTTGGACAATTTGGTGAAATGTGTCCCTTTTCTCTGCATCTGTAACACTCCACTTTTGATCTCTAACCACCGCCAGACTGTCTTCCTCTGTAACTTTGGGATGGAAATCTTCTGGGTCTGAAATTAGGACCAAACTCCCTAGGCTTTGGTCCAATATCCTGTGTTGTCATTTTGGATTCCAGCAAGTTGAATCTTGCGTCTTCTTCCTTCCTTCTCCTATCATGCATCTCCTTCAGAGAGCAAATATCCTCTGTATGGTTCTTCCTCAAACAGTAGGAACAGAAGGCTCTAGGGATGGTTGGTTTTCGTATACATTCAGTGGCTAAATGGCCTGCTTGATGACACTTACCACACCAAGTATTTGACCGCATCACATCTCTTCCTGCTCCTGCAACATTGGATATGCTAGCGGTATTCACTTTCAACGTCTGTAGCTGCTCTATAATCACATCCATCAACTCCTTTTTGATATTTGCAACTGAGTTGGATAAATAATCCTTCAAGCTTTCTCCTCCTGAGGCACTGGAAGTAGGGTTTTGAGGAGTCTCTGTAATCACTGCATAAACAGGTTGGGATGGTGCAGAGGGGTCTCTGTTCTGATTCTGATTCAGAGCTCTTGTTTGAACTGTTGGCTGTTGGCTCCAGTTGGTAGGGTTCCACTATTGCTGCTGATTTGGCATTGGGAAAATTGGCTGGAACCATTGTTGTTGTGGTTGAACCATCATTTGAGGCATTGATTGTGGCCACTGTGGATTTGGTGCACTGTATTGTGATACTGGGGGCATCTGTTGGTAGGGGTAGGGGACAGTCCCTGGGATTGCATTTGGTGGGCACATCATTCCTAGCATCAGAGGAGGTAGGACTCCTCTTCCTGGATTCATCGCCAATCTAGCTTCCACTTCATCGTACAGTCTTGCACCTTCTGTTGCAGCTTGCAGTATGGCTGGTCTTTGCAGCTCCACAAACTTATGGACTTCTGGTTGTAATCCTCTGAGAAACACTCCCTTCTGAATGCCATCATCTAGATTATGGTTAGTCCATCTCTTCAGGATGGATTCCATTCGTGAGACATAAGCTTCTACTCTTTCTCCAGAGGACTGACTTAAATTCATAAATTCTTCTCGCATCCGCTCTTCAAAACCTTCACGCCTGAATTTAGTGAGGAAGGCCAACTTCAGGTCGTCCCATGTGCCAAAAGTTCCTACTGCTTGTCTCTCATACCACTGAAACACCGCACCCTTGGAAGTGGTGGGGAATATTGCTAACAATGCTCAGGGGTTCTGGCATTGTTAGCCACACATGCTACCATAAACTCTACTACATGATGATCGAGGTCTTCATTGTACTGTCCCTTAAAAATTGGCAATGGGACTACATTCGCTAGTATGTCATCAATATTTTCAAGACGGATCTGGCTTGGAAGTGGACCTCCAGCAGGAGGAGGAAGGGCTTGATGTGCCATTGGGACTTCTGTAAAGAGTTCCGCAAGGGCGTCAAAGGTAGCTTCTCTTGCTAGCACGTTCTCGGCTTTGATTTTTGCTTTCTCTCTTCTCACCTACCTCTGGACTCATTCTAACGCTTGCCTCTTTATTGTATCATTCATCAGGGGGTTGGCTCCACTACATTGTTAGTGCTCCATAGAGGGATAACAAAAGGCTTCAGTCTCTGGAGGACTCTCTTGCCAACATTTCTTCTACTTCTTCCTTTTCAACGTCTCTGAATTCTGCTTTCAAACCACTACAGAGGGGAAGATATTCTGTTCTAAAAGTATCAAAACTCATTCTTCTTAGGATCGTTGTTGTGTCATTATAATAATGCCAGCTTTTGAGGGTTTCAACAGTGTATGTTGTAAAGAACACTTTGTCTACCAACTTCCAGTGGGTTGCCAATTGTACAAACAAAAGATTGTCAGCACACCAAGCATCCCACGTATCTTGCTATTGAGCGTCTACGAGCAAGTCCCAGCTCTGTTCCTTCTTATTTTTGTGAACCTCTACAGACCAAGACTCCTGAAGCTTCTTCACAATCTCCCACTCGATGATGTCTAGAAACTTCTCAATGAATGCCAAATCTTCCATGGATGGTGATTCTCTCTGTTTCTGCTCTTCAGTTTGTTCCCAAACAGTTTGCCACCAAGATGCAAGTTTCTGCTGCTTCAACAGGAAGAGGAAACAATTCTTCACATAGAGTATGCATCATGATGGTGATGTGTTTTCGCCATTGTGGGATGAACTTCTTGTGGAAAGTGGTTTTGATTATGATAAATTCCAACTCTTCAGTGAAAGAAGGAACTTTACAAACATCCATTGAATTCTCCTCTTCTTGGCAATGCCATTTCCTTCATTTTCAGCCTCTTCTGGTGCTTGCTGATGGCAAGTTTCCCCGATTGCGCACCAAAAACATGGAGCCCTAAGAGGAACACTAAGGAAAAGGGAATTCTCTTGTAAGAAAATCTATCTTGTAACATCAACAAGCTTTTATTTCATTCTTTTGATCATCAAAACAAAGAAAACAACAATTCTTCACGCATCATCATAGTAGATATCTCCCACGGATTTATCTTTAACAAACTTGATCATGTTCTTCATATTCTTCATATTCTTCATTAATAGACAAAGAGAACACAACTTTTGATGGAAAGAAATCACATAGTATTCATCTTCATTGTCTTCATAGTTTTCTCCCTCATAGAAAGATACAATGTTTCACATAGAATCGACTATCTCTTGCATATGGTCTCTCATACAATAGTATGCTCTCAATACTACATCATATCCTCACTACAATACTCAATAATCACTCACAATAATCCTCATTAGGTCGTGGATACACCTCCCAAAAGGTATGTCAAATGTGAAGGGTCACCAGAAACTTCATAGTGTCCTGCGAGATCTATCTTCTGTCATTGTCCTTCGGTAAATCTTCAGCAGTTACTTCTTCACTTCTTTTGACTTGAATAGAGCTTCCATTCATCCTTTTCCTAAGACAAGAACACTTTCCAAAACATCCATACATCCATCATAACACTCAACAGAAACAAACAGAACAGAACCATAGAGCAACAGAGCAACAGGACTATAGAAGCTACAGAAGCTACAGAACTTTACAGAAGATCAACAAAACCCATAAAAATCATAAAAACCAAAACAAAACCAATTCAATCTCTCATAAACCTTTTAACACATCCTCAATCATCTCTCAAAACATCCATTCAACCATCTTTACTACCAAAACAGAACCAAAACAGAACAAAACAGAAGAAAATCAAGCCTTACAGAACCATACAGAGAGAATTACAGAACTCTTCAGAACAACATATTTCATCAAAAACCAACATAAACCCTTTCAAACATACTCAAACCACTCCAAACACTTCAAAACATGTTCAAACTCAAACAATCAACCACCAAAAACAACCATTCAGTAACAAAAACAACAAAAAATCATCCCAAAAACCAATCATTTCCACACTCAACAAACATCTTAGCATTCTTCATCACACCTCACCCCCTTCTCTCATGAATTAATCCATATGAACAAACAAGGAGAGAGAGGAGAGAGAGGAGAGAGAAAGTCTAGATTTTCAAAAATTCATTTCCTTCATCATATTTCATAAGATTACAACCAAAATCTTGCTCTTCTTCCACAGATTAGAGATCCATCATCATCTCTCATAATTGTTGAGGCATGAAAAGGCACAAAACATCCCAAAAATTGGGGTGCAAATCAAAAAACGTCCCCCCACCTACTTGACATGAATTTTTCATGTTTTTTAAAAGTTTCATTTGAGTTTCATTTCATTTATAAATTATTTGGCTCGACATCTCCATGTTCACACTGCAAACCAAGTGGTTTCGACCTATTTGGAGGGGCAAACGGACTCAGAATTACGATTCGATTGGATGGCTGAGTCCATGATGTCGAAATCTATAAACTGGGCATCATCGTGCACTTTTCAACTCCCAAATCACATAGCTGCTTTAGAGTGCTAAACTTGCGGGGATCAAATGGGGGGTCAAATGGCCTCTAATTGACAAAATGAGACTTGTGTTGGATTCTTGGCATCGAACTCCATCTAGGAAAACTCTAGCTCAACCATCTGCCACTGTTTAATTTTGTATAAAATTTTGGTCTTTGACTCCTCCCAGCCACTTTTTTGCTCCAAAAATAGGCTCCAATGCTTCAAAAATGGGTCCCAATATTCAACTCTCATGTAGTATCTTCCACCTTTTGACTACTCACATTTTGAGTCATGTGATCATTGTTTATATGACAGACAGACTAGGAATTCACATAAAAAGTCCGGTACTCCACGCATCAGTGAGCCTTTGGCTCTTGTGCATTCAGATGTATGTGGGCCCATGCCTTGTCAGTCATTAGGGTGTGCGAAGTACTTTGTCACATTTATTGACGATTACTCATGTAAGGTTTGGGCTTATCCCATTAAGCAAAAATATGATATCTTGGCCATCTTTTAGCATTGGCTTGCTCTTGCCGAGGCATAGGTTGAAATGCCTAACATTGAAAGCTAATTAAACATCACAAGACTCCTCAAAGGAAAAAATATCATTTTACTGCGTAGCATTTAGATAGTATTATTTGGTTTGAATAATAATTCTTATACATATTGTGCCCCATAATTCGGCATATTTTCAAACAATGGCCAAGTTAATGAATAATATTTCTTTTTCTTGGAAATAAATTTCAATTGAAAGGATCTCAATTGAAGATCTTTTGATCAAAAAGCTAGAAGCATAAAAATATTTTTTCCTTATTTTTTCCTCGTTCGAAAGCCTTTTGATCGAAATTGCTAGTCCACTAGCCTAAACAGAAACTTCTTGTTTGTGCTTTTTTTTTTTACAATCCTAGTTTTAAAAGGTAGTATGTTATTTCTTAGATACGCTCAATGCCCCACCCTCATAAGGTGCCATCAATGATCCATGGTTCTCTAAGTTATAAGGCTGTAAGAGATGGGGAATACGTGGAAAAATATGGGAATAAAATAATGGAGAAAAAAATACTTACTACATTAGTAGTATATAAGATGTAAAGGATTTGACATTTTTTTACATCATTATTATAATAACAAGTCTCCTTCATCTTCTCTCCTTCTCTCTAGCTTTCATGGCTTCCTTCCTTCCTTTTCTATATTCTCTCTCCTCGTCATTCTCTTTCTTTCTCTTCTGCTTCTCTTATTCTCTGTCTTCTAATGTCTTCTCTCTTTGTCTTTTTCTCTCCATTTCTATTATTTCTCTCTCCTCATTACTCTCTTTCTCTCTCTTTTGTACTTCTTCTTCTCTCTCTTCTACTACAGACTGCTCTCTCCTCTTTCTCTCTCCCTAGTCTTATCCTTGATAATTGGTATCATAGCTTCTCAGGTTCTTGATCTAGTTAGTCATATCTCGTTTAGTTTCTCCTTTTCAGTCTCACAAATCCAAGAACTTCAAGTACACAGGTACAGACATGGGAGGCATCACTGAAGTGACCAGTGGACATTTCCTTGAAGAAGTCATGCAGCATTAAAGACTTTTTAGAAGCTAAGGAAAAAATGGAGGAAGGTTCCTCTTCCTTCTTCACAGTGTCCTCAGCCTTTTTCTTGACACCAAAAGACTTCTTCCTCCTACCAATATCCATGCCATAATGCTAATTGTACCATTGGTGGAAAGGAGAAGCATCAACCTATACAATTGCAGACTTTACAAGAGTCTAGGTTTTTTCAATGGCTAATTCTGGGAGAAGCTTCGACATTGGTACTTGAGTAGGGAGTGCAGCTTCTACCTTAGGTGTTGAAGAGGGAGAACCTGAAATAGAGCAAACATCAACGTCAGTCCTGGTCTGAAGTTCTTCAGAAATAGGTTTCTTATAGAACTGTACAATTGTGGAGGAAATATCCATAGGATCTCTTTGCAGATAGGAAGTGTTCAATTAATCTTTGAAGTTGGAAATGGAGTATGGAGAAAGAAGCTAAGATTTAATATGTGGTTTTGTGTCTTCTTCAACCTTCTGTTGAGTCTAAAATGCAATTTCTTGAAACTCAAACCTTCTGACGCTGTAGTCTACCAATATGTAGCTCCCTATCATTTGACCCAGTTGGATTATTTACACTCTATTAATTACTTCTTTGCTCTCTCTTGACCTCTTATGAGGATTGCACTTGAATAGATTTTCCATTTTGATCATAACTGATCTCTCTCCCAGTGTGGCCTACTGTTGCACTTCCCTTATTGCCATCGTTGGATTCACAGTTTTGACTAAGTTTGGGATGAATGGATTGTTGAAAGGGAATTGACCTTCGGTGGCTATGGAGAGGCCAAGGTTATCACTATTGATAAGAAGGTCGTTAAAGAAGGGATTCGATGAAGGATGCTATGCTTGAACATCCATAGCAAATCATCTAGCATAAACAAGTACATCACACATTCCTTCATACTCCCAATTATCATCATCATCATCATCTGCATCAACAACATCAGTACTAGGCTTCTTAGCCTCTTTCCTCTGATCACCCATAGCTTGGGGAAATTAACACATTTTGGATCTCCTGCACTGTGCTTTGCAATCTCCTGCAACACTTCATGGCAGCATCTTTGTCTACATTTAGCTATGACTACATCATGCATGACAACTTTTCAAAAATGCATGTACTACTAAGGCACCACTTATCTTATCATTTCAGTGCATGAAGTTGTTGGAATTGTTATTACTACTACTGATGGTCTAATTTGGGATCTTTTGATTTAGTAGCTTCCTGGGAACTGTTGATGTAGTGCATTAGCTGTTCAATACACAAACCCCGAGCCTCTTTTTCCCTGAACCTCTCTTCAATAGGATCCCCCAACTTCTTTAATTCTCCTAGCTTGGCAATGTTTACAACTTTTGTGTTGGTATTGTCCACTTGCTTTCTAAGCTGAGAGACAAAGGATTCTTGTTTGCTTCCAAAATCCTTGCAGCCAAATTATAGTCTACTAGGATATAGTATATAAGGGATTTACAATTACTTTCAATGCATGAAATCAAAATGTTATCCACATGATGGTGCAACAAATTATTGAAAGGATACTTAAAAAAAAAAGGTTCAGAACTATCAAAAATGCACCAAGCTGAATCAACTCTTTCCTAGCTCCTTCATTGTTTGTACGAAGTAAGACAGCTAGAAACTCTACAATCTTCAGGCGTTGAGTACCAAGAGGAGGGTGAAGCTCTCCATATGTTGTAGGCAAAACTTTCTCATTAGCCGAAACATCAAGTAACCTCAAAAGATCACCTAGCCTCTATAGCATGCCTTCAATAGTCTCAGGATTGACTATGGATGATAAATTTGGCATATACTATCCTCTGCCCATACCAAGAAGAACATACTTCTTTGGGTCAAGCAACACAATGCGCACACTTAAAGAGTGAACAAGAGTTGACTGTGGTGGCACTTGAAGTGGTTGTTGCTTGTGTTGTTCAAGTTGCTCTGCTGCATCACACCACCTGACTGTAAAATTCTTAAGGTTGTGGAACTTGTTGTTGCATTAGTTTATGATTGTGGAAGCAGAGACTATTGCTGAGAAGTCATAGATAGTAATGAAGGTGTGTGTCTTGATTATATTTAAGGGGGTTTTAGAGACTGAGGCATCAAAGTTGCCAGAGAGAATTCTCATCCAAAAGAACAGGCTCAACAACCTTTGTGTTGCTGTCAATGAATGAGGCATGTTGCGATGTTGCAGACATTACATTTTGAGTGACTTGGCTACTTGATCCATTCTTTTGATTTAGGTCCAGATTGGCAATATATTGAGATGAAGATGATTGTAATCTAGGTATCTGTAAATCCTCAAATCCAAATATAGACAGTTGATGATGGACAGGTTGTGCTAAGATGTCTCCACCATTTAACTGTTGCATATGATGCAATGAAGACTGCTGAGTTGCACCTGCTATTGTTGGTTTGTCTCTTGTTGAGATGCTAATTGTCCATATGGCTCATTAGAATACAAAAAATGTAATTTGAGGGATTTTTAAATCATAGCCTCTTCCTTTGAGTCATTTTCAGCAAGCTGATCAGAACCCTCCTTGTCTAAAGGGAGTTACAGTTGAAGATAGAGGCATAGATTGAACTAAGGTGGTGCCCCTCTGCGTAGCTGGAGTAATTGTTGACCACATTACTATCATCTAAAGGGATTCTTGCAACATTTATCATCTACCTATGTTAGATGTTTGCTACCCTGTGACCTGTGCCACATGTATACTGCCCTGTGACAATCTACAGTCAATTGCAGAACCATGAGATACCTATGCATTCTTTGAGGATTCGTGATCACATGATACTAATGTAGATGGCTTCTACCATGCTTTGTAATATTATGAAAGCAACTTGATTACAATGGAAACTGAGATCAATAGCTCCAGCTCTAAGGAACAAGGTTGGCTTCAAACACATTCTAATATTGATAAGCTTGGAGCTTTAATTGATCGATATATTGCTCTTATGAAGGTGGACAAAGAAAATAGAAAAAGACTTGAATCAAGTATGGATTCTCTGTTGAGATATCGAGCTCCACTCGTGATATGCCAGGGTGACCACTGTGCATTTATGTCACCGACTTGTCAGTTTGCAGATGCGGTTGGTACACCGCCCATGAATAATAGCTAGATGACAGCTATCCTTATCTACTCTAGTTCGTGGCTCAGTTAGTATGCCACCTTAGTTAGTTGAGTTTGGTTTGAGACCCATATATAGGGTTCTTCTATTTTTATGTACTTGAGTTCTTTTGGCTTACACAACTAAGAAGAGAAAAGTTGTTTTCAGCCTCCACCTTTGTGTGTATTCTCCCATTGTGCAAGCAAGAAAGCTAGAAGCGAGACTCCTTCCTTCTCTCCCACAATCTTGACATGGTATCAAAGCCTTGTTCGTGGTAAGGAGCTCAAGAAAGCAAGCCAAGTTCGTGGTGTTCTGGTAAGAGGACCAGTGTTGCTTTCATTTTTCTGTTTTGGGAGCAAGTCTCTATAGGTACCACAGCCGGAAAGTGCAAGAGTGCATTGTCTCAGATTGAGACGCCCTTTGCGGTGTAGCAAGAGGGCAGTATATGCTGCGGGAAAGGGCTTTAGCCCAGGGTTGCTTTGTTTTTTTTATTTGAGGCCATTTCGGGGCTTGTTTTGGAGGTGGAAGTTTTCTGCATGCACTCAGGAAAAGGCCCTGTTTTATGCTGTGCGACCACTGTTCTACAGGTCGGTGAAAAGTTACCACAGAAATTGCATCATATGCTGGTGTGCAGAGACATTGGGAGTTACAGAATCATCCTTGGTTCCTGTTTATGCAAAATCGTCACTAGGATGTGACTGTGTGGTCAAATACCACTTTTGCCAGTTTTGCAGATTTGCCCGTGTGAGGGTGAAGCTGTGTTTTTTGTAGTGACAGAATTTTTTGCAGTGTTCTGTAATGGCGTCTGATTCTCTTTCACAGATTGTAACTGAAAAGCTTGACAAGAACGACTTCCAAGCATGGAAGTTTAGAATGACGAATTTCCTTATGGGAAAAGGATATTGGAAATTTGTTGCAGGAAATGAAGAAGAACTAGTTCTTCCTGATGTTCCCAATCAACAGCAAATGCAGGCATTTAAAGCATGGCATGAGAGAGCCAGGAAAGTTATGTACTGGCTGTCTATCAGTATTTCAGACTCTATGATTGTGCATATTCAGGATGCAAGTACGCCAAAGGAGGCATGGGATACTTTGTCAAAAATGTATAGCACAAATACGCAAGCCAGGAAAATGCAGCTCAAGCAAGAGTTGCATAATGTGCAAAGAGAAAGTATGAGCATCAATGACTACCACATGAAGGTGAAGAAGATTGCAGATGCACTTGCTTCCATTGGGTCGCCAATGGAAGATGATGATTTAGTTTCTGTGACCTTGAATGGTCTAGGAAAGGATTATGCGCAGTTTCGGACATCCATTTCAGTTCGTGAAAGATTTCGTGATTTTGAGGAGTTGATTGCTCTTCTAATTTCTGAGGAGCAGAGAAATGGTGGTGCATCTTCTTCAGGAGGAACTTCAAAAGAAGCTGTCTTCTACTCAAATGCTGGAAGAGGTAGAGGCAGAGGTAGAGGAGGCCGATCTGGAGGCCATGGTAGAAATTAAAATAATATGCAGCAAACTCAAGAAAACCAGTCCTATAGAGGAGGATGTGGTAACTCTAGAGGCAGGGGGAGCCAAAGAGGTCGTGGTGGATGGCAAAGAGGCCAAAATGCAAATAGTAATGTTGAATGCTACTACTGTGGTAAAATGGTTCATATGGCTAAAGACTGCTATAAAAAGCAGAATGACATCATGAATGGAAAATTGCAACAAGGGAATTATGCATCTTCTAGTAGACAGGGTGATGACAGAAATGAGCATTTGTTTATGGTGCAACATATGAACAATTCTGTGACAAGTGTAGAAGAAAGCAACGATGTATGGTATGTTGACTCAGGTTCATCAAACCACATGACAGGTCATGCAGAATGGATGGAGGATGCAAGAAAAATGGAAAAACCAGGATTTGTGGAGACTGGTGATGATACTGCACATCCTATTATGCAGATTGGAAAAATTCTTTTGTCTATGTAGGATGGGAAAAAGAAATACTTGTCCGATGTATTTCATGTCCCGAATATCACTAAGAATGTGGTTTCTATTGGTCAAATGGTTGAGTAGGGCTTGCATGTCAGATTTAATCCTCATGATGCTTTGTTGAGGATATGAAAAATAAAGGTCGCTTGATAACAAAAGGAAAGAAGAAGGGCAGAATGTTTACGTTGGATGCAGACATGCATGAATTGAGTGCAGCAATGTTTGCACATGGGACCGGTGTAGTTGCAGATATTGATATCTGGCATAAACGCATTGGTCATGTTAATGTACAACGACTTAAATCAATGCAGGCCCAAAATATTGTTGCAGGATTGCCTAAATTCAAGGTTGCAGAAATGCATAAGGTATGTGAAGCCTGTCAGTTTGAAAAACAGGTAAGGAAACCATTCCTAGACATGTTCAAGAGAGTAAGAAGCCATTGGAATTAATCCACTCTGATGTGTGGACTACTAAAGCTGTATCTCTTGGAGGCTGTCATTATTTTGTCACTTTTATTGATGACTATAGCAGAAAAGTTTGGGTGTATTTTATGAAAAAGAAAAGTGAAGTTTTTGGGTATTTCAAAACTCTTAAAGCTATGGTTGAAAAAGAAACAGGCCTACAGATAAAATGCCTAAGGTCAGATGGAGGGGGAGAGTACCTCTCAAATGAGTTTGCAAGGTTCATGTAGGAGCATGGCATAAAGCAGCAATATTCATGCAGTCATACCCCACAACAAAATGGAATTGCAGAAAGGAAAAACAGGCATATTGGAGAGGTATCTCGTGCCATGCTCAATGAAAAAGACTTGCCAGATTTTTACTGGGCTGAAGCAGTTGCTACAGCAGTCTACATAATGAATAGGACTCCCATTGCAGCAATACATGGGATGACTCTGGAGGAGAGGTATACTAGTAGGAAACCAGATATTTCTCATTTGAAGATTTTTGGTTGCATTGCCTATGTTCATGTGCTAGATGAGTTGAGATCCAAGTTGGATCCAAAAGCTGAGAAGTGCATCTTTATTAGTTACTCTTTGCAGCAGAAAGGGTATAGATGCTATAACCCTTCTACTCGTAAGTTTACAGTGAGCACATATGTTGTTTTTTATGAGATGAGTAGCTGGTATAAACCAGTAAATTGTGATTGATGATGTAGATGCACAAAATGGTATTGCTGCACAAAATTCACAGCAGCAGTCACAAAATATTAGTGGACCTGGAGCGTCCTCTAGCAGCAGCTCACATCCTTCGCCATGGACAGGCAGATTGAGATCAGGAGAATCTTCTCAAAGCAATGCAGATAGTGGTATTCAGGTATCACGAAAAGAAAAAGAGAAGGTAGATCAGCCCATGTTTGATGTGAATGCAGGTCACTCTTATGTGGATGGTGAATCCAGTGGCTCAGAATAGAGCATTGATGATGAGTTGGGTATTCCTTCTATTGTTACACCTGGAGTAAGGAAAACCAGGGATGATTTGAGAGCACATGGGAGTGAACCTACTTTGCGCAGGTCCACCAGCGCTAGGTATCCTATGGATAGGATGAAATATGATGGATTTACAGCCATTCACTATGCCTATATGGTCAAAGTGATACAGGAACTAGAACCCACTTCTTTTGAGCAAGCCATGGGAAAAGAAAAATGGGAGAAAGCCATGGATGAAGAAATGGATGCCTTGGAAGCAAATGCTATATGGGAATTGGTACCTTTGCCTAAAGGTAAGAATGCAATTGGCTGTAAGTGGGTTTATAAGGTGAAGCACAATGCAGATGGTTCTGTGAACAGATGCAAGGAAAGATTAGTAGTCAAGGGGTATGCACAAACATATGGCATTGATTATGAAGAAACATTAAGTCCGGTTGCAAGGATGGCAACCGTAAGAGAAGTCATTGCTATGGCTGCATCAAAGGATCAGATGGATGTAAAGAATGCCTTCTTGCATGGTGATTTGCAAGAAGAGGTATATATGGAGCAGCCACCAGGTTATGTGCATGATGTTCATCCTGAGTTTGTTTGCAGGTTGAAGAAAGCATTGTATGGCTTGAAGCAAGCACCTAGAGCATGGTCTGACAAGATAGGACAGTATCTTGTCACTATTGGCTTTCAAATTTCCAGGGCAGATTTCTCACTTTATGTGAGAAAAACAGAGAAAGGTATTATGCTACTTGTCATTTATGTTGATGATTTGATTATGACAGGTGACAGTGATGAAGATATCCTTCATGTGAAAATGCTATTGAAGTAGAAGTTTGAGATGAAGGATTTGGGAGAGCTGCATTATTTCTTGGGCATTGAGGTGATTAGATCACCAAGTGGGATACGGCTCTTGTAGAGGCAGTATGGATTGGACATGCTGTCCAAATATGGGATGACAGGCTGTAAGCCTATTTCAAGGCCTTTGGAGTAGAATGTGAAGCTGAGCGCAGATGCAGGTGAGCTTCTGGAAGACCCTACTATGTACAGATGCATAGTAGGAAGTTTGATTTATATGACTATTACCAGGCCAGATTTGAGCTATGCTATTGGATTGGTAAGTCAGTTTATGCAGGCTCCAAGGAAACCGCATTTGGATGCGGCTAGGCGCATACTCAGGTATGTGAAGTCCACATTGCAGTATGGACTACTTTATGAGACTAGGGTTCAGATACAGTTGCATGGATACACTGATGCCGATTGGGCTGGTAGTATTTCTGATAGACGATCTACCAGTGGATATGTGTTCTCTTTTGGGAGTGCTGTAGTCACTTGGAGCAGCAAGAAACAACCTACAGTTGCCTTGTCGAGCACAGAGGCTGAGTACAGGGGTGCAGCAATGGCTGCATGTGAGGTAGCTTGGTTGCATAAGCTACTTTATGATATGCATCAGCCTATAGATGGGCCAGTTGTCATTTATTGTGACAACATGAGTAGTATACACTTGGCAAATAACCCAGTCTATCATGCTAGAACAAAGCACATTGAGGTGCATTGTCACTATGTGCGGGAGAGGGTTTTACTAGGTCTTATTGATCTAGTTTATGTCAGCACAGAGGATCAAGTAGCTGACATATTTACAAAGGCATTGGGCGCAGAGAAGCTATGCAAGTTCAGAGACCTGCTTGGTGTGCAAGAATTGGGATTGAGCTCGAGGGGGAGTGTTGAGATATCGAGCTCCACTCATGATATGCCAGGGTGACCGTTGTGCATTTATGTCACCGACTTGTCAGTTGTTTGCAGATGCGGTTGGTACACTGCCCATGAATAATAGCTAGATGATAGCTATCCTTATCTACTCTAGTTCGTGTCTTAGTTAGCATGCCACCTTAGTTAGTTGAGTTTGGTTTGAGACCCATATATAGGGTTCTTCTATTTTTATGTACTTGAGTTCTTTTGGCTTACACAACTAAGAAGAGAAAAATTGTTTTCATCCTCCACCTTTGTGTGTATTCCCCCATTGTGCAAGCAAGAAAGCTACAAGTGAGACTCCTTCCTTCTCTCCCACAATCTTGACATTCTCATCACCCTGAGTGTTATCAACAGCATGATGAGTATTATGGTCATGATGAGTATTCTCATGGTCTTTATGCACCCGATGCTTATGCTTATGGCCAACATGTATATGTTGATGGTACACACTATGATATGCATGCATCTTATGAATATGGACAACAGCAACATGCAAATGAACATGAGCAATATGCAAGTATATCTAGACATCATGCTAATGCTTATAGATATGATGTACCATGTCATAATGTAGAGTATCATTCCATTGAACCTTGGCAGCAGAATGGCTATTATGGGCAACATGCTTATGCTTATGAGCATCCACCTTTTCAGCAACACAGTCATGATTATACATGTGAACCTTCTTTAATTCAGCAACCCAATTCTTATGGACATGACAATAATGGATTCTTATTAGTACTCTTCTAGCTTTGATGAGCAACAAGTTCATAACTACCATGGTATCCTATATCCCAATCAGTTCATACCTTGTGATCACCCAAATGTAATGATGAGTTCTTTTCAAGGTGCTAATGATGAAGAAGAGAGCAATGAGCAAGTTGAACAGCAAGAAGGGGATAATGAACAACATGATCAACAAGAAGATGAGCAAGAAGACCAAGAAGATGTACATAATATAGAAAATCATGCAGAGATAATGAAGTAAAATCATGTTGAGATGATGAAAGAAATGCATCAAATGAGAGCCACCATGGACACACTTAATGCCAATTTCTCTAAGTGGTTGGAGATTCAACTGAAGGGAAAAGAGCAAGAAGACCAAGAAGATGTACAAGAAGGGAACAATGAAGAGCAAGATGTACAAGAAGGGAACAGTGAAGAGAAAGATGTACAAGCTCATGACATATTAGCTGAAGAATCACATGAGGCACTCACATATGTAGATGGTTATGTTGAAGGTTTTAGAATCTTGGACAAACCTCATGACGACCTTCTTGAGCATCAGTTTACACTTAATCAAGGTTTACAACAACCATTGAATGCAATTGATAATGAGTACCTTGATCATGGTTACGATGACTGGTATATGTCTGATGATGATGCAATATATGTTTTGGGCATACATGAAGATGAAGATGGCATTGTGCTTCCCTATGATTCGGGACATTATGGATATTATTATGGGGATACTTCCTTATATCCATTCGATCCGGGTGGATTGGAGTATGTGGTTGATGGCCATTCTCTTCTCTTGGACAATCACTATGACGGAATACCTTTTGATCCAGGAGGTTAATGGATTGCTTAGGATCTCATTTAGACCAGCATCCATATTGTGGGCAATTTCCTCTTTTGGTAGTCTCTTTTGGGGCTGAAGATTGGTTATTTATGGCTATATTTTAGTGCAGGCAAGACTGTAGACAACTCTTTGTTTTCAACCAAATTTGATTCTGAATTATGGATAACATTTAATGCCATCCATGGGCTGAAAGTACTCAAAGTAAGCTCATTTCTATGTGACAAAAAACCCGATCGGAGTTACCTATCAAAAGTTATTGCAAGTTTACAACAACCGGGTCTTGTAGTAGACACCATGCCGTCCACTATCTGCAGCACTCAATTCCTTACTGAATATGGGTCAAAATTGGATTTTTCTTATTCCCCAATCATGCCCATACATCACATTGTATCCATGACCCAACATACATACATAACCCCCACATGATTTATTGAATAACCCCCTGTAATCATACAACAGAGTAGTACTTTGGACTACCCTGCCTTGCCCTATTTTGTAATAAGTGCCCATTTTGTTTTTGAGGGCAAAAACCTTTGGGTGGGGATGGAATGTAAGAGATGGGGAATACATGGAAAAATAAGGGAATAAAATAATGGAGGAAAAATACTTGTTGCACTAGCGGTACATAAGATGTAAGGGACTTGACATTTTTTTACATCATTATTATAATAACAAGTCTCCTTCATCTTCTCTCCCTCTCTCCAGCTTTCATGGCTTCCTTCCTTCCTTTTCTATATTTCTCTCTCTTCTTCCAGTATTTCTCTCTCCTCGTCACTCTCTTTCTCTCTTCTGGTGTATTCTCTCTCTTTCTATCTTTCTCTCTCCATTCTCTCTCCTCATCACTCTCTTTCTCTCTCTTTTCACTTCTTCTCTCTCTTCTAAAGTATTGTCTCTCCCCAGTCTTCTCCTTAACAAAGGCCACCATTATGAGGAGAAGCCATGTGTGAGCGCAAACATTGTGTGGGTCTTGGCTTGTGTATTAGATGAGGTCTATGTGACCACATGGCAAAAAGGTGACCTTTGTAAATCGAGGCACAATAGATCGAGTTTTATGGGGTGTGAGAGTAATCATGGACCCCTATTTTGGGAACTCAGGCCTGCAGAAGTGGCCCTTGGTTGGGGGGGAGGGGGGATCTTAGGGGGCCAGCGCCCCCCTTGATGGGAGTCAAAGGATAATGCTCCCATCCCGACAGTAAAGTGAATATTCCTTATGCAAGTAGGAAAAATTCATAATATGGTTAGGTATGACGACTAGACTTTCTTCATAGGCTATGAAGGGAAGACCCCTTTAAAGCCATCGCCAATCTACAGTCAGAATTCTTCTAGCTACCCTTAAGCTCTTCACCTATCGTCTGTCTGGATCACTATCTAAGCTTCACAATGGAAGTGCACGGGTAAATAGAGCCATCTTTATATAAGTTCATTGGAAATTAAAGCAGGTTTGTGTTATTCTCATATTTATTGTATGTTCTCTACTTCTTGCTTGGATTTTATTCACTGTGCCATGTAGTCTCCACATGGTATAAAAGCTAGGGAGCTCTGAGGATTGAAGAGTATGTGAGAGGCAAGGGCTTCAACAATGAAGAGGAGAAATGTCATTTGTTGCATTAGGTAGTGATGGCATATTAGGTGCTCCTGCTATTGTATCGACAATTCAAACACTGAGGATTCGCCACCAATCTTCAACGAAGGCAAGTTAGATGGTAAGAATTATACTTTGTGGAAGTCTAAAATTACAATTATCCTTAATTCTTATCAGTGCCCCCTTGATGGGGATCCGAGAAAAATGTCCCCATCTTGATGGTAAAGGGAATATTTCATGGAATATTCTCTAGCTGACTAGGAAAGATTCATAATATGGTCAGACATGTCAATCGGACTACCTTCTCGAGTTGTAAAAAGAAGACCCCTCTAAAGCCATCATCAATGTATCTTTCACCCATATAGAGTTCTTACAACAACCCTTAAGCTCTTCACCTATCATCTCTTTGGATCACCATCTAAGCTTCACAATGGTGGAAGCGCACGACGATGGATAGAGCCATCTTTGAATCGGTTCGTTTGAAATTAAAGTAGTCTCTGTTATTCTCATATTTGCTCTGTTATTCTCATATTTGCTATGTGTTCTCTACTCCTTGCTCAGATTCTGTCTACTTTGCCATGTAATTTCTATATTATTATTTATTTTAACTTTAAAATCTTATTTATAAATTTTAAATACTTTTATTGTGCTAGAGTTTATCTCACACTTCAAAAGTATTAAACTTATTATTTAATTTAAAAATAATTTTGCTATGTTAGAGGTTTATCCCACACTTCAAGAATATTTTTTATTTTTATTTATTAAATTTTAATGCTTTTGATTGTGTTAGAGGATTATCTCACACTTTAAAAGTATTTTTTAATTTAGTTTCTCTTTCTATGTGTTAGAGCCTTGCCCCACACTCTAAATTTGAGATATGAGGATAACAATTTGTGCTATGTTAGGTTAGAGACTTACACTCAAACTCATAGCACAAACAAAAGACTTACTTGGATTTGCTATTGCTAGTGTTTGAGACTTACACTAACACTATAATAGTAAATATAAGCAATAAAACATTTGCTTTTGCATGTATTAGAGGCTTGCCTCACACTCAAAAAATGGATTTAGATTGTGGTTTTTATACTTTTGTAGTGCTAGAGGCTTGTACTCACACTCACAATACAAATAAGAAAGTCCTACAATTTACTGCTAGTGTTATTTAAGTTGACATTAAGTTCTACATTGGCTGGAACACACATTGAAATACTCATTTCAATCCCCACCTCCGTAGCTTGACTATTATCATAGTTAGACAAGCATTTGAGTGAGAGGCTTAACAATTGAGAGACGGATTTAAGGCTTGAGATTCTCGTACTTGTGTTGTGTTTGATTATAGGATACTTGCAAATTTTTAGTTAAAAAACAAAAAAATGTGTTTATTAGTTTTTAATCTTTATTCAATTAAATTGATACTTTTATTAAAATACACTCATATAAAGATTATTATTGATTTTTTTAGATCATGGCTAATGTTGAAGAACCTACAGGGACACCTAATGTACAAAATGTTGATCTAGATTATAACAAGGAACAATCATGTTGCATAAATTGGATGTGAGACTTGCATGTAGCAAACATAAGAAGCTCTTCTTAATCTCTTTTCTTATGAAAATTGAAAGCACCACACACTCATAAAACTAAAAATAGACTTAAAGAAGAATAAAGAAAAATTGAGCGACACACTATTGGGTGCAATATCCCCTCGTACATGGAGTGGGCATCTCCTCCATGCTATATTTATAAAATTAAAATAAATATTGCTTTGCCCAAAGATAGACCCTTTACAATTACTCTTTTCTCAAAAGAGTTTGAGTTAACTGAATAGCATTGAGGCTTCAAGCTTTTGTGTGTGATCGACAGTGTCTTAGCTATGTCTAGTTGTATCAACAAGTGTGGGACATTAAATAAGTCGATTACTTTAGGCTCTGTGTGAATGGTCTGTAGACCTTAGAGCGTTGTATTCACTTTGATATATGTGTTATGGAATAAAATGAAAAAGGGCGATGAGAGCATATAGCTCTTCTCTATTGCTTCAACCATTCTCTCTGCCTCTCTCTCAACATGGTATCAGAGCCATGAATGGGCTTTGTGGTGGATAGCATTTTTGAAGAAGACTTGAAGACTGAAGGCCAAGGATTTTTGTGAATAGCAAGCTGCCTGCCATTGTTGTTTTACAAGGTATGTGCTAAAGGTATTTCATCTTGCTTGAAGGAGAGGTTGTTTGGATCCTGTTTGAAGCATTTGGAGGCTTCATTGACTACATTAAAGAGAGCACTGCATTGACTACATTAAAGAGAGCGTTTGGAGGCTTCATTGACTACATTAAAGAGAGCACTGCATTGACTACATTAAAGAGAGCGTTTGGAGGCTTCATTGACTACATTAAAGAGAGCACTGATCATCAGTGTGCTGTGAAGACTTGTTGAATACACCCCTAGGTTGCATCATGTGATTGCGCCTGCTATCCAAACTATTCCCCATGGCTACTAATCAATAAAATAATCACTACTCAAGTTATCTACAGCTTGCATACACACTTTGGAAGATACTTGAAGGTCCTAACATGGCAATGCATTAATGGAAGCTTAGTTTGAAGGTTATGCATAGGTACATAGACTTGGAAGAGAGAATGAACTGCTGTAAACAGTGAATATACAACATACACTGGATCTTGGTTGAAGCATTGAAGCTATCTGACATGCATTCTTGGCTCTATTGAAGTGTAGATACATCCTGGAAGACATATGTATTGAGGCTTATGCATTTGAGTTGCAATTTATTGAAGAAATAACTCAAATCTGGAAGTGTATAATAGGCTGAAAATTGTCATAAAATGGTGGACATCAAGTACTTATTGGTCCTGAAGCATTGCATAACACTGGTTAGCTTCTATCAAGTGTATGATATGGCATATGTTTGCTGAATGTCTGGAGGACTGAGATGAGCATTGAATGCTCATGAAAGCTAAAGTTTGAGCTGGAAACAAATGCGTTGATATTATCTTGGCTAGTTACAAATAGGGAATGCATTCTATGACATTGTTTGTTGAAGACAGAGTGTCTATGGTTGTCTGTATGGTCATGTATTGACCCCTACACACAGTAGTACATGTATGAAGTGGTTTGAGGATCTTTTGAGCTAGAATAAACCTTGGTTGAGCTATGTATTGGCCGATTTAAATCTACAACTAGGACATTTGACAATTGCACTTGATGTACATGAACTGAATAGTGCCCGTATAATTATGTATAGACTCCTACATGAAATAGCAAATTTTTTTGGATGTTTTGAAGCATGTATGGCACGTATACATCTCTGTTTTTGTTGTGAAAGAATTGCTAGTTATTTACAATTTGCAGATTTCAGTCTGTATGTATATCTTTGGCAATGAGGTTGAATGTCATAGAGTTTACAGCAACTACATGATCTATGTATTGACTGGTGTACCTACATCCTATATCACTTGTTTGTGAATGTCTTTGATAAGTTCATGGACTGAAATACACTGATTTAAACATGGGTTGATGCTGAAAAATGTCATTATATTGTAAGACTGAAACTAATTAGTTAAGAAGCCTTAGTTTGTAGGTAGTCATGCATTGTTTGCAACATGGCAAATGCAAACAAAACCAACAATATAACCTAGATAGTGGGGGAAAATATTGATAGCAATAATTATGCCATATGGAAGTTCCACATGGAGAATTTTTTGATAGGTAAAGGATAATGGGATTTGGTGACAGGTGTTGAAGCTGAACTTGAAATCCCAGAGAGGAATCCTACAACTGATCAAAGACAAGTGCATTGAGCCTAGTTGGAAAGAGCTCGTAGGGTGCTACACTGGTTATCTTTGTGTATCTCAGATGCTATGGGAATGCAGATCATGAACTGCAAGTCACCGATAGATGCATGAAACATATTGATCAGGTGTTATGGCACAACTACTAGCGCCAGGAAGATACAGTTAAAGCAGAAATTCAACAACATGGAGAGAAAAGGCAAATCTATATAGGATTATGTCACAGAGATTAAGACTATTGCAGATTATTTGGCATCCATTGGCACACAGGTTGAGGATGAAGACATGGTTGGAGTGACATTAAATGGTTTGGGATCTGAATATAAGTCATTTGATGCTTCCATCTCTAAGTGGGCTGAAATGTCAGATTTCAATGAGCTGGTTGTACTGCTTATTCATGAGGAAGTTAAACTTGGCTTGGCTACAGGCTTTAACAGTTCTAAGAGTAAGGACGTTGTCTTCTATTCGAATCAATGTGGTCGTGGTAGCTGTGGTAGAGATTATGGTTATGGTAGAGGAGGCCAACAATATGTATCTTACGGTCATAATAACCAGTAGGGTTCAAATGCAAGAGGAGGTGGAAATTTCAGAGGCAGGGGGAGATCTAGCCCTAGAGGTAGAGGCTCCTAGCAACAACATCGTCCATCTGACAATCCATAATAAGGATAAGGATTGTCACTACTGTGGAAAATACCATCATCTTGCCAAGGACTGCTGGAAGAAGCAAGGCAATCAAAAGGGCAAGCAACATGGACATTGTGCATCATCCAGTCAGACAGATGATGCTTCTAGTGGGGATAGATTGTTTGCCATGACATATGTGAAAGACAGGGCTGTTGAGAAGTCTATTGAGGATGTTGTTTTGTATATTGATATGGGGGCATAGAATCATATGACTCCTCATGGTGACTAGTTTATTGACATGGTGTCTGAGAGGAATGGCTATGTATGCATAGGGGATGACATGCATCATAGCATTGAACATAAAGGCAAAGTGCCTTTGGTAATCCATGATGGTAAGAAGAAGAATTTACATGATGTACTACATGTCCTTTCAATTACTAAAAATGTGTTGTCTGTGGGCCAGATGACTGAGAAGAATTTGCAGGTTAGGTTTAATAAGCATGGTTGCTTTATTGAGGAGTTTGGTAATGGCTGCAAATTGATTGCCCGTGGTCATAGGAATGCCAGGATGTTTACTCTTGATGCCACTTTGCCACAGTTGAAATGAGCCATGTTTACCCATGGCTCGGGCACAATTAGAGATTTAGAAATATGGCATAAAAGTGTGGTGCATGTTAATCTCCAGCCGCTACAAATGATGTAGAAGAAACAACTTGCTATAGGTCCACCCAAGTTTGCCTACACAGATATTGGTCACGTTTACAATGCTTGTTAGTTTGGTAAACAGTCAAGGTTGCCATTTTTCAAGCATGTAAGAAATAGTAAGCGACTGTTGTAGTTGGTTCACTTTGATGTGTGGGGACCATCCTATAATGCATCTATAGGAGTATGTGTCAAATGAGTTTGATAGTTTCTGGATTGAAAATGACATACGTAGGCACCTTACATCATGCAGCTACACTTCACAAAAGAATGTGATAGTTGAACGGAAAAATAGAGTTTTAATGGAAGGTGTGCATGCAATGATGAATGGGAAGAACATGCCACTCTATTATTGGGCTGAGGCTGTTATGATAGCCATGTATATCTTGAACAAGACTCCCACTGCATGTATTTATGATATGACACCATTTGAGAAGCTGTATGGCTACAAGCCTGATATAAGTCACATGAAAGTATTTGGCTGCCTTGCTTATGTGCACATCCCTAATGAGAAGAGTAAGAAGCTGGATCCAAAATCACATAAGTGTGTCTTTATTGATTATTTGTAGGAGAAGAAGGCATATAAATGCTATGATCCCTCTACTCGGGAGACACTAATCAATAGAGATGTTATATTTGATGAGATGGCATCTTGGTATACATCACCAACTGTAATGCCATTGGATATGCCTTCTACACATGTTTCTACAATTGATTTGCAGTAGAGTACTGCATTGATAGGCCCTAGTTGTATGACACTATCTCCATGGACAGGGAGATTGCGGAGCTCTGGCTCATCGTCCACTAACACCACAATGTCAGTGAGGGGGAGATATGACGTGAGGGATGGCGAAGGGAAAGAAAAAGTCCTTGAGGATGCATTTGGTATGATGACACCTGGCATGATGATTTCAGGCTATGACTCAACTGATAGTCTAGATAGTGAGCTTGGTATTCTGATTGTGTATATGCTTGGCACTAGGCAAAATAGGTACATTCTACCTCATGAGATAGGGGAATTGAGTAGTGCACCATAGCTTAGACACTCGCAGAGAGTCAAGTACCCTGTGGATAGTAGACTAACTTATAGTGGTTACTTTGCAAAGCATTATGCTGATATGACAAAGCTGATGGAGGTCAAAGAACCTGCTACATATACTGAAACAATGATGGATAAAAAATGGTGCCCAATTATGGATGACGAAATATATGCCTTAGCTGAAAATAGAACATGGGATCTTGTGCCACTGCTAGAAAGAAAGAAGACCATTGGCTGCAAATGGGTCTACGAGATTAAATGCAAGTCGGATGGTAGTGTAGAGAGGTATAAAGCCAGGCTGGTTGCTAAAGGATATGCTCAGCAGTATGGGTTAGACTATGAGGAAACATTCAGTCGTGTTGCCAGGATGGCAACCATACAAACAATGATCACATTGATAGTTGCGAAAGGCTAGAAATTGCAGCAGATGGATGTTAAGAATGCATTTCTCAATGGTGATTTAGTAGAGGGTGTTTATATGGATCAGCCTAAATGGTATGTACACCTTGATTTTTAGCATTATGTATGGAAACTAAAAAAAGCATTATATGGGCTGAAACAAGCTCCAAGAGCCAGGCATGCAAGGATCAGTAATTACTTGCAAAGTTTGGGATTCATTGTTGGCAAATAGATCATAGTCTGTTTATGAAAAAGACAGATAAAGGTTTGATAGTATTGGTTATCTATGTTCATGATTTGATAATCACAGGTGATGATAACTTGGGAATATAGCATGTTATGCAAATGCTAAAATCTGAATTTGATATGAAAGACTTAGGTGAAGTGAAGTATTTCTTGGATATTGAGTGATCAAGGCTGAAAATGGTTTATGGCTGCTCCAGAAATACTATGCCATGGAAATGCTAAAGAAATATGGCATGGTTTAATGTAAACCACCAGATACACCTATTGATCAGAATGTCAAGTTGGACATTAGCATTGGAGCTGAAATTGATGATGTGACAATGTAGAGGCAAATGGTTGGAAGTTTGATCTACTTGACCATCACCAAGCCTGCTGACTTGAGTTATGCTCTTGACCATCACTAGGCCTGACTTGAGTTATGCTCTTGGAAGTTTTATCTACTTGACCATCACCAGGCCTGACTTGAGTTATGCTCTTAGGCTCATAAGTCAGCTCATGCGGAAGCCCAGAAAGCCACATTTGGATGCTGTTAGGCGGATTATGAGATATATAATGTCCACTATAGATTATGGGATGCTGTATGTGGAAGATAAGCCCTTGACACTAGTTGGATGCATGGGGAAAGCAGGATGCCCATATGATCGTAGATCTATAAGTGGTTATGCTTTTGGATTTGGAAGTGGGATGATTAGTTAGAGCAGCAAGAAGCAACCTACAGTTGCATTGTCTAGCACTCATGCAGACTACAGGGGTGTTGCATTGGCAACATGTGAGATTTCATGGTTGCTTAAGCTTATGGCTGATTTGGACATATAGGTGGATGCTCCAATGACCTTGTATGTGACAATCTCAATAGTGTACTCCTAGCAACAAATCCAATTTATCATGCCATGACTAAACACATTGAGGTACAATACCATTTTATTAGAGAGATGGTTCTTGTACAAAAAGTAGACCTTATACATGTGAAGATTGATGAGCAGGTTGCAGATATATTTACCAAGTATTTGGGTAAAGATAAGTTCAGTCAATTTCAACAGCTACTTAGTGTACATGTTTTATCTTGATCTTGAGGGGGACTGTTGAGACTTCAAGCTCATGTGTGTGACCAACAGAGTCTTAGCTGTGTCCAGTTGTATCAGCAAGTGTGGGACATTAAATAAGTTGGTTACTTTAGGCTGTGTATGAATGGTCTATAGACCTTAGAGTGTTGTGTTCACTTTGATATATGTGTTATGGAATAGTATGAAAAAGAGAGATGAGAGTATAATGCTCTTCTCTATTGCTCCAACCATTCTCTTTGTCTCTCTCTCAACAAATAGATGGTTACAATCAGTTTGCAGGACTCACAACTATTGAGAGCCATAAAATATTTGTAGAATATCTTCAGTATATCTTCTAAAAATCTCAAGTATCAATAAATATTTACAAAGAGGATGTACATATGCCTTAGAATAAATGACGATGCGTCTATTTAACGAAGAAGTCTTTGAAATAAATTGCACTTGTCGCATATATCCAATTCCTCTTGCTCTACACATCAGCTATATCAAAAATTCAAAAAATCAAGTTAGAATTTT
The DNA here is from genome assembly GCF_053477565.2 of Lygodium microphyllum. Taxonomy (NCBI): domain Eukaryota; kingdom Viridiplantae; phylum Streptophyta; class Polypodiopsida; order Schizaeales; family Lygodiaceae; genus Lygodium; species Lygodium microphyllum. Next base: position 13,137,566 of record NC_141161.1, on the reverse strand, counting down.
TTTTTTGAATAAATACAGCTATCCATAATAAATCAAATAGTCATTGAAACTCCATTGAATAATCAAATCATATAGAGGTTAACACTTGAGATATGAATATTATGGCATCACCTAAGTATGGCTTCACCTATGTTCACACCTGCAAGTCTCATGCTCGAAAAGGATAGGCATCTCTATCAATCTTTTTCCCAAGAAAAAAATTAATTTGCTCTTAGAAACATGCCATGCGCTAATGGTGAACCATTCGCGGCACTCATCCCATCAATGTGCACAAAAGGGTGAACCATTGAAGGCACTCATCCTCTCGTGTAGGTGCCTCTTGGCAACATAGCCTTGGGCGTAGTCCATATATTAAATAGCCTTAATTTTGCATGGATCAACTTCTATTCCTTTAGCAGATACAATATGATCTAAATATTTAATTTTTGTTTGAAAGAAAGTACTCTTTTTTTATTAGCAAAAAGATGATTTTGTTTTAGTAAACTAAAGACTAAAGATAAATGATTTTCATGTTCTCGTTTAGTTTTACTAAAAACAAGGATATCATCGAAAAAAATAATAACACAATGCTAAAATCTTAGAAATATTCAATTCATCATTCTACTAAAAGTCGTTGCATTAGTAACACTAAAGGGCATTACTAGAAAACCGTAATGGCCAAATTGGGTCCTAAAAGCAATATTATAAATGTCAAGCCATGCATACTTGATTTGATAATTGGCTTAAGGTCAATCTTGTTGAACATAGTCGCACCTTGCAATTTGTCTAATAGACGATCCACACGAGGAATTGGATATCGGTTTTTAACCGTACTTTTATTTAGAGTTTTGTAATCTATGCACATATAATAGGTTTGATTATTTTTCTTTAGTAAAAGTAAGGGAGCTCCAAAAGATGAACTTCTAGGTTGGATTAATTTTCTATTTAATATTCCTTCAACTTGTTTTTGGATTTCTTTTAATTCTATCATATTATGGCAATAAGGAGCTTTACAAGGAGGTTGACTACCAGGTATAAAAGGTCAACTTGATGATCCTTGAGTTGTGAAGGAGGAAGTTGAAGAGGCAAATCAGAAGAAAAACAATCAGAATCTTTAATCTATTTTTTTTTTCCATCTTATGATCAACTAAGACTTAGCAGCTTTAACTTCATTAAGTAATACAAGAAAAGCTTTAGATTATTTTTTAATGACACGCTTTTCCTGAATATGACTAATTAAGGGGTATAACTCAATGTTTGTTAGTCCTTCAAGAAAAAGAATTTTATCTTCATGTTGAATATGCATTGGATGCATGTCATATTCAATATTAGGATTAAATTGATGCCACTAAGGCAAACCTAAAAGTACATTGGTAGATTATAACAGTGCTACTAGAAATTTTTATTTTTCTCTATATGCTCCGATGCAAATTTCTAATCCATGTACTTATTTAGTTCCATTATGTCATTTTCCTAGAAATGTAGCCTTAATTTTATAAGTGGACGAAACAATTTTGAGTTGCAATTTTTTAACTACATTTTCTAAAACAAAGTCATGTGTATGTCTGTCATAATGCAAAATAGTCATTTCATTATTATGGATTTTACATCTCATTTTCAATAAATCATGGATAGAAATTTTACCAGCAAGTTTGTCAAAGAGTTTTCTCCCATAAGTGTGGCTTCATCAAAATCAAGCATCACTTCAAGGTCTTCAGTTGCTTCATTAGCTCCAAAATAATTTAATGTGCAATAGGGTTTTTCCAATCATGAGTGTTTCCCATAGGACTAGAACTCACAATATGGTTAGAGAAAGTACATTTATAGCAAATTACGTTCTTGGAATTTGTATTTGAGACACTTAGATTAATATTTTTATGTTTAGATAACTTAGGTAGAGTAGTAGGTAGATTATCGATCTTGGGATTAGAATTTGAAGTAGATTGGCTTACATTATTATAAAAATTTCTCATCCAAGGTCAGTGATTAAGACGAGTCTTTCCAAATTGAAAGTTGGAATCACAAAAAGAATTAAAATGAGAATTGTTGTTACCCATATTATTTCCCCTGAAAGTTAGAAGTTATCGCTAATCTTTAGATTGTTTCTTTTTGGTATCATGTGCCAAAGAGATAGCCTCATCCAATGTGTTGGGTTTAAAAAGATTGACTTCACATTGGCAAAATGACAGAGGGTGAGATATATAGTTTCTTTTAAAATTTGATTTGACTACAAGCTTGACCATTTGAAGTTTCAACAATGTATTCTAGAATCTTTCAATGTATTGAGGAATGGTCTCTTGCTTTTTGCATAAAAACATCCCATCGTTGCACTTAAAGCTCGAATTGGATAATAAGAAAATTAGTAAGAACCTTCTTACTGAATGCTTCCCAAATAAGGGGACCATTGTTGGATGCTGAATTGACTTGATTTTTTGGTTGATTTTTGTTGTTTTTGAGACATGAATGGTTGATTTTTTATGGATTTTGAGTGATGTTTGATTATTTTGGAAGTGTTTAGGAGTATTTTGAATGAGATTGATTATGTTTTGGAAGATCATGATGATTTCTAGTAGAGATATGAGGCTCTGTGATGTTCTGATAACTTCTATTAAGCTTTTGTTTTGTTCTTATTTTCTTCTGTATGAAGCATGGAGTAATGATTGATGAAGGTTGAGAATGTTTGAAAGCTCATTGAATGTTTTTTCATAGTTTAGAATGGTTTTAGTATAAGTGATGTGGTTTTGATATTTTCTATTGACCTTCTGTAACCCTTTGTTGAGCTTTTGTAGATCCTATGTTTCTGTTCTGTTATGTTTTGAATGCTTCTATAAGTATTCTGTAGAATGTATGTGTGACTTTGGGAAAGTTTTCTAGCCTTGGAAAGAGGTGAATGTAAGCTCAAAAGAGCTCAAGAAAGTGGAAGAAGCAGCTGCTAAACACTCAAGGGAAGACAAGAGTGAAGTGATAGTGATGAGCTATGAAGAGTCAATATAGTGGCTTTGGTGACCTTTCATATTAGACACACCTTTTGGAAGGGGCATCCATGACCGAAGAAGGACCTTCTGTAAATGCAAGCAGATCGCTTACAACACCTTGCAGGAGTCAAGAAAGGGATTGCAAAGAATCAACTTGTCAATGCATGACTGGAAGGTCATCCGACATGGCATAATACATTGCCCAACCATCCAAATTCACTATTTGTACCATTATTCCAGAATTGAGTGTCATAAACATATTTTAGCATAATTTCCCCATGCATAGGCATCTCCCATACATTCCAAGCATCATATTCACTGCCATTAACTACATATGTATTCTCATGTTTGCAAATATATCCTCTATAGTATTTTCCATACATTTGTAGCCAATAATACATCCATACATCAATGCCAAGTCAATATCTCAATTCTTTAAGTGGATACCTGCACCTGCAAGCAACTTCGGGCTCTGGATCATCGGGAGGTGGGCAAAGTTTCCCTCGGGCCGGGTTGTGCACCCCTTCAGGGTCTTTGATGGCAAGGGGGGTCACCCCTCTTTTGTCTTGCCACCTTGCCTTGTTGATAAACACGGATCTAGAGCTAGTTAACTATGGTGGATGCAAATCGAACACACGATACATTATCAAGACTGAGAGATTGTAACTCAAGTGAATTAGGTTCCAAGATAGATTAGCTTGGACTCGTAAACACAATCTTGAGTGAATCAAATTGATAGTGCCATTACATCGAAATGATTGTCAAGTACATGCTTATATAGCCTTTTTGGATAGTACCACTCTTCCTCTCTGTGCTTATGGGATTTTGGACATCTCTTCTGGAGCATACAACTTTTGTCATCTCTCTTATAGAAAGCCTCTTCCAGGCATACATCATTTTATTTCTCAACACCCCCCCTCAAATGATGAGTCCCTACACTTGCTGGCTATTGCCCCCCCTTCATGATAACATGGCCCGGAAGACTAGCTCGTAGGCAGCCTAGTCAAGTTAAAGCTTGAGACTTTACATCTTGGCAAGGGTTGTACAAATTAAATTCACTAAGGAAAAGAAAGATCTACTATGGGAAAAACATATGAAAGATACAATGAAAGTTCTTCAAAACAATCTGTCAGAGTTGTTGATGGTAGTGGAAGCATATTCTTCTTCTTCTCTTTCTTCCATGTATTGGCTCTGGTGATGATCACTTTGCCATTTTTGGGCTCTCTTCTTGTGGAAACATTCACTGGCTACATGGCTAGTCTTACCACAATAGTGACATGTAATCCGATCCTTGTTATTGTTGTTGATGAATCCTCAACCTCTTCCTTTAGGTCCAGCAGCTCCTTTGGTGTACAAAAGATTGTCCCTAGATGATGAGACATTGTCTTTTGCATTCTTGGTTTTTACTTTGCCTTCTTCATCAAGTAGTGAGTGCTCAATATCTTTAAGTGTGAGGCTTGGAACATTACTCAAAGTGGACACAAGATTTTCATATGGATCCTTGTTTACACTTGCAAGTAGTACGGCTATTGCTTCATCTTCCTCAATATTCTTTTTAAGAGATGCAAGTTGAGTTTTTAAACTCTTAAACTTATTAATGTGTATGGTCATAGAAGCACTGTCTTTGATATCCAGTTTATAAAACTGCATGAGAAATTTTACCTTTGAATTCTTTGCTTGAGTACCAAACATTTTATCAAGTTCCTCCCAGGCGGTTTTAGCATTTCTAATGCCAGATATATGATGTAGCACATCATCACTTAATCCCCAAGCAATGATGCCTAGTACCTTATTATTCATCTTCTTCCATTCTTTGGATTTGAACTGGTCTTCTTCAATGAACCCGTCTTCATCATCTTCCTTCTTGTTATCTGCATCATCTTCAAACAAGTCCCATAAGTCTTTCCGCATAAGATGGTACATGGTCTTCTCCTTCCAGGCATGGAAGCCTTCACCATTAAATTTTGCTATATGTTCCACTTCAGTCATTTTTAGTAGAAGGTCTTACCACGAGAACTCTCAGGCAGTGTCTATCCTTTTTACAAGAAGATAAGGGATTCAATAATTGTGCAAGCAAATAATTTCATGCGGGAAGGTCTTACCAATTGGCAATCTTGCTCAATGGCAGTGTCTAATCCCGTACAAGTGCTTCAGATTTTGAAGAAATGGCACCAAATTCTAGTGTCTAAAGAAACTTGATGGAGTAGAAAATCGATATTAAAAACTAAGATCACCGTGAATAGCTTAGAGTGTGGGAGTGTGAACAAGGGTATTTGAAAAAAAATTTATTGAAGCCTTAGAGATAAGGCTCTTTAAAGCCTTTAAGGATTTAATCGTGAGTTGCTGGAAGTCCACCCAGCATGGCTGCCTCTCAAATTTCGTGCGCTTGCTTCGCACACAGGAGGAGTATCAAGCTCAGCAGAGCCGTGCTCCACAGAGCCTCTCCCGCACTAGCAGCCTTGCTCAAAACCGTGTCCCTCCTCCCATTCAATGCAGGAGTCCGCCTAGCACTTGTGCCTGTTGTCCAGCCCGTGCGTGCCTTCTGCGCAGCAACAGACGCATCCTCCAACCAGTCTTCATCCTCCTTTGGCCTGCTCAGCAAAAGTGTCTGATATCTCAAACCATCATCAGTAGTAGTTGGCCGCTCTGCTTGCAGGCGTCCTCCCGGCTGCTCCCCTGGCGGCTGCCACCCCTCTGCCCGGCGCCCCTCTGCCCGACGAGCTCATGTGTTTCCACTAATCCAGCCACACTTCATCCTCTTGCCTCATTGATCTCCCTCCGACCACGTTCATGCGCTTCTTCAATTACTTGTAATTTCAGAGAAGCAAGGCTCAAATCATTGCCAAGCTTTAGAGCTTAAAGCTCTATCACTTCTTCTCTATCTCTTCCTGTTACAGCTTCTAGTTCCGCCTCATAACAAAGTCAACGTTTTGGAAAAAAAACAGACCAAAAACCACTTTAAACAGTAGCAGACAATCTTCTTCTTGAGGTGGGGCGCACGCTAATGAGACAAAGAAGAGTGCTGAAGGGAAGGCCTCTAAGAATTTTTGAAGCTTGAGATATTGAGATGGGAAGTAGGCTTGTACAAGGAGAAGAATGAGCTGATTTAGAATATTCAAGAAAGAAGAAAATGTTAAGAAGTTATACCCACTAGCTATCTAGCTCAGCCATGGCTCTGATACCATGTTGATAAACACGGATCTAGAGCTAGTTAACTATGGTGGATGCAAATCGAACACATGATACATTATCAAGAATGAGAGATTGTAACTCAAGTGAATTAGGTTCCAAGATAGATTAGCTTGGACTCGTAAACACAATCTTGAGTGAATCAAATTGATAGTGCCATTACATCGAAATGATTGTCAAGTACATGCTTATATAGCCTTTTTGGATAGTATCACTCTTCCTCTCTGTGCTTATGGGATTTTGGACATCTCTTCTGGAGCATACAACTTTTGTCATCTCTCTTATACAAAGCCTCTTCTAGGCATACATCATTTGATTTCTCAACATGCCTGGCATCACGCTTTTCCTCACCTAGAATATACATGGCAGACATTTATTAATTAAACACCCAACATGAGATGCATTCGAAAGTAGGAATGGAAAATTGGGGTCAAGGGTAGGGCCTACCAAGCAATGACCCTTATAGAATGGATTTTAAAAAAAATAAAAAAAATAAGTGGCTCAGTCAAGAAACAATAACTCAATTGGTTAAGGTAAGCAGAACCAATAATCTTAAATGAGTTTCAACATGAATTTACCCATTCAATGAGAGTGAAACAAAATGACTGTGACGAATTGGATAGTAGTCAAGTATCAAATCTATCACCTAATGCCTACTTAAGCTCTTGCATTCTCTCAAGCAATTGGTTATGGCTTAGCAAGAGGATAAATTTGAGAGAATAAGAGTCTAAGAACCAAGTACCTTATGATGCTTGATGAAGTTGGAAATCAGTTACGGGCAAAATTTCTCAAGCTTCTCTTGTTGCAAGCTTCACATTTGCCGCATGAGTGCACCATGCACCCAACACCAACATGATCTCCAACCTTGAATCGTGTGATGTCTAAACTGCTGAACTAACCTCCATAAAAATAACAATTTCAACAATTTCATGCCTTGAAATGAAAGGTATTGTGATCCTCAGGAATGCCCTCTACCTTAAACCTTCAGCAAGTTGATGGCATTGTCACAACAGGAAGCTCCTTAGGAATGCCCTCTACCTTAAACCTTCAGCAAGGTGCTGGCACTGTCAGGTGGCAAGGAGAAAGGAGCGACCACATTGGATCCTTGCGCCAACAACTTTGATCTCATGTATGAGCAGGTCAAGGGTATCAAGGAAGGCGAGCCCATTGAGAAGCCTATTTACAACCATGTCATTGGTCTTCTTGACCCTCGAGAGACTATTCTGCCTCCTAAAATCTTTGTGATTGAGGGTCTACACCCCATGTTTGATGCGCGAGGCCGAGAACTTCTAGATTTCAGTACCTACCTGGATATTAGTGATGAGGTTAAGTTTCCGCAGAAGATTTAGTGTGATATGGTAGAGTGCGGCCAGAGCTTAGAACCTCAAGGCTAGCATTGATGCAAGGAAACCAGATTTTGATGCATACATAGATTCCTAGAAGCAATACGTGGATGTAGTGATCCAGGTCATGCCTACCCAACTAATCCCAGATGACAATGAGGGCAAGGTGCTAAGAGTAAAGATGATAATGAAGGAAGGAGTTCCAAATTTCACCCCTGTGCATCTCTTTGATGAGGAATCAACCATCTCTTGGATTCCATGTGGTCAAAAGTTGGCATGCTCATACCTAGGGATCAAGTTCTTCTATGGTCCTAACACATACTATGACAATGAGGTTACCGTTTTGGAGATGGATGGTCAATTTGAAAAGCTCGAGGAGCTCATATATGTCTATCATAACAAAGATCCTTATGAACTCTTCCACATAGCAGCCGTAGAGTTTGATAAGACTACGATGTTGCCCAATTGTTAGAAGGCTAACTTCATTTAGAACTTCCTCTTTGCCATGCCTACTTGCCGATGGGCAACGTCTACTTTGCTCCAAACAGTTATAGCATTGAAAGAATGACATGCAAAAGCCTATCTGGATGAGGAAACCGGAAGAGATCACCATGGATGAGAATGTTGCCTTCTACAAGAGCTTGATCAACGACTAGGAAGGGCATCTTGCTCTGTAAAGCACTTCTCTGTGGAAGGTCAGCTAGAATTCAAGGCAGTGTTATTTGTACCTAAGTGAGAGCTCCATTTGATCTGTTTGATACAAAGAAAAAACTCAGCAACATTAAGCTCTATGTGCACAGATTTTTCATCATGGATAATTGTGAGGAGCTCATTCTTGAGTATATAGGCTTCGTTAAGGGGGTGGTTGACTCCGAGGACCTACTCCTGAACATATCCCATGAGATGCGACTTCAAGTCTTCAAGATCCACGCTAAGCTCTTCCTCAATGTTATGAGAAAAGGTTTGGTCCTTATTTCTACTGGCCTGTTATTGCTAGATTGGAGAAGATGGGAGGAAGAATGGGCCAATATCTTCCATGGAAGCTTGGCAAGAGCTTGGGGATAAAGAAAGAGAGAACTCTTCCTGAAAAATAACCAGGACTTTTATCCTCTTCTACTCCATTTACCACTGTCTTCTAAGAAAATACCTTCAAAATTGGCCAAAAAAGACCCACGAGATACCAAATCCAATCTTCCATCCTCTAAACTTGGTCCAATGACTCCATTAATGCGTTAGACCTGCAGTCCTTATGGCCTAGAAATCCTTGGTAATTGCACTGCTGCTCCATGTCATGTCTGTACATGTGTACCTGTGGCTTCTTGGATTTAAATTGAAAAGGATGGTAAATGAGCATGTAAGGTAACTAAATGGATCAGAACTAGAGCTCTGATAACACTTGTCAAGAAGAGGACAGGAGAGAAAGAAGAAGGGGAGAGAGAGAGAGAGAGAGAGAGCAAAAGAGAGAGAGAGACTGCAGGAAGAGAGAGAAAGAGAGTGACAAGGAGAGAGAAATACTAGAAAAGGAGAGAGAAAGATAGAAAGAGAGAGGAAGAAGCCATGAAAGCTTGGAGAGAGAGGTGAAGATGAAAGGAGACTTGTATTATAATCCGATCCTCCAAAAATCAAGTCCCTAACACCTTATATACCAGCCAATGTAGCTAGTATTTCCCCATTATTAAATCCCCCTCTCTTATAGTGGCCACAGGGCGGGTGAATGTTGGCGGCGGGCTGGCAACGAGGCCAGTGGGTGCGCGGAACAACTATGGTGGTGGCGGAACGGCTTTGGAGGTGGCGAAACGGCTTTGGCGGTGGCGGAATTGGCGGTGACGGAATGGCTTTGGTGGGCAGCAGTTGGCGAGCTCCTGCCAAACGAGGATGGTGCCAAGCGCCTAGCAGTGGCGGACTGCCAGTGCGGACGGCAACAGGATGTCCAAGGCGGGGCAAAGGGCGACGAACCAAGGTGGGGCAAAGGGCGATGGCCCAAGGTGGGGTGGCGATGACGGAGGAGGAGGAGGAGGAGGAGGAGGAGGAGGAGGAGGAGGAGGAGGAGGAGGAGGAGGAGGAGAAGAAGAAGAAGAAGGCAGAGAAGAAGAATGAGGAAGAGAGAGAATGAGGAGGAGCAAGTGGAAACATGGAGAGAGGGAGAGAGCAAAAGCAAGGAGGGGTCGGGGAGGGTGAAGAGAGAGAGAGAGAGAGAGAGAGAGAGAGAGAGAGAGAGAGAGAGAGAGAGAGAGAGAGAGAAGAGGGAGGGGGTGAGGGGACATGGGATGGTAGTTAGAGGGGGAAAATTATTATTATTTAATAATAAATCAATCAATCAAGCAAAAGAAGCAGAGAAACCCTCCCCTCATCCCACGTGCAGGCACAAGCGGGGGGGCAAAAAAATTTGCAGTGCCGCGAACAAGGAACGAATGGTTAGCGGACAACAATTCAAATGCGTCATGCATGTGAAAAGATGCAAATGAGGGTGTTCGCGCGCAAACTTGCGAAACTTTAGGATGCAAAAATAGACAAAAATTAAATTTGAAAAATTCGACCACCAGAACAAAATGTGAAAAAAAGGAAAAGTATGCAAGATGACATGTCAGAGTAGCCTATCACATCAAAGCACCATTCTGATAGGAATAGGACCTCTTTACATGGAAAAGACCAACAAAAATATACTCAAGTCAAGATGTAAAAATTAATACACAGGAGTACGTAGGTTGAAACCTGATGAGATGAAAAGGAAAAAGGTCTGTAGTGATGTGTCAAATTGGATGGATAAGGGAAAACACGGTTTTGGGGGAGGTAAAACGCATTCGCATGGGAAAAACAATAAAAATGCACTCGCAACTAGACTCAAAAATTAATTGTGGGAGATCCGTTCATCGGAACAGAAGGAAATAAAAAGAAAAAATGTTGAGACAAGTGTGAATGATAGGACGGTTAGATCAGAACACATTTTCGGGGACATGAGGGGGCATTCACATGGGAAAAACAATAAAATGGAGCACGAAAACACATGTAAAAAGTAATAACAAAAAATTCGTAGTCAAAATAGGGCAGAGTAAAAAGGAACAATGGGTAAGAAGGAGGGTCGAACAAGGGTATCAAATCAAAATAAAGTTTGGAGGAGAATAAGGCAGGCTCACATGGAAAAAAGGACAAAAAGACACATGAAAAAGACACGAAAACTTGCAAAAATTAATAATTGACAAATCGTACCTAAAAATGACTAACAGTAAAAATGAAAAATGTCACGTGGAAGGTATACGTCAGGGCTGTCATATCCATTGGCCGTTTCGAAGCAAAAGAGACACATTCACATCGGCGCACGTCAAGGTGACGTAAAATTCTTCAATAAAATTCTTCAAAGATTAATAATTGTTGAACCATCAATCAGAATAGGGGCTATAAAAAGGAAATCTATACCAATCTAAGGGATGATCAGGGCTATAAGTTTGGATGTGGGTCTCAGTGATAGTAGAATGCATTCACATGAAAAAACATCAAAACAAGAAATAAAGAGAAACGGGGAAGGAACATCCTCAGGAGTGGGGTAAGAGAGGACGGGTGGGTGGGTAAGTTTAGGTCATGGCATAGATGCATGATCACAATCGGGATATGTAAGAGGGTATGCATTGTAGGTGCGCAGGGACGCGTCCCCACACTTAAGACCTTAACGAAAAGGGTGAACCGAGCAACAGGGACCTAGGACCCCACGGTAGACCCACCCCTGATGTCTCCACACTTAAAAACATGACTGTCACTAATAAACAAGAAGTGTAGAGTTAGAAAAACTTAGCCATGTTGTTGAAAAGTGAAGTAGATTGTTAATATCACGTCATGTGTCGTGGTTGGCTGCAAGAGGTACCAAGGTGTCTTCACAGCACATGTCCAATAGGGCGGCAGGAACCACACAAAAGCACCCACGGAGGCAACTTGGTTGAGGGAATCGTGGGAAATCATGGGATCATCAATGGATTATGTTGAGGAGCTACCATCGATAGATGAAGAATGCATCATTCAATACATACTCGAGAAAGTCATAGGACAAAGGGAAAAGAATCTTTGCTCTCGCTCCGTCATGGAATACTTGATTAAGTTGCAAGTTTTACTGCTTGAGGAAGCTTCTTGGAGGCCAGCTTTAGTTTTCGAAGAGTTTCCATACCTACTAGAAGCATATTTGGCTGGAATCTAGCTAACTATGGCCCTGTTTTCTCTCAAAATTGACTGCAAACAACTCTCTTTTTCAAAACAAATTTTGTTCTATACTATGAAAAGTAATTGATGTCATACATGGGCTAAAAGTGCTCCTCGAGAGCTCCGTTTTGACATATGGCAACCCCGATCAAAGTCTCCTACATAAAGTTATGATAGATTTATAGTAAACAACTTGCTGTCCATTGTCTGCAGCTTGCATTTACTCAAGATTCTTGGGTCAAAAATTCATTTTTATAATTCCCCAGTAAGGCCCATGTATCGTACATACCCCAATGGCCCATCATACACAATAATACCTCTTCATTCATTAGTATACTCCTATAATAATACAACAGAGTAGTACTCTAACTTGCTCCTACCCAGTTATCAAAAGTGCCCAAATTGTTTTTGAGGGCAAAAACCTTCGGGTGGGGATGGAATGTAAGAGAGGGGGATTTAATAATGGGGAAATACTAGCTACATTGGCTGGTATATAAGGTGTTAGGGAAGGATTTTTGGAGGATCAGATTATGATACAAGTCTCCTTTCATCTTCATCTCTCTCTCCAAGCTTTCATGGCTTCTTCCTCTCTCTTTTTGTCTTTCTCTCTCGGGGAGGCTGCCACCCGGTGCCGCCCTCACGTCACTCCCACTTTTGGGCCCCGCCCCGCCCGCTAGTTGTCGTCTCGCCACAAGTGCCACCCCCTTATTCCATGTTGCATGCTCACTGTTGGCCCACAACCCCTCGTAAGCCCCCCTTCCCCCCACCATTCAAACACCCCACCCCACCAGCTCCCCCTAAGCCCCCCTTCCCACCCTTCCCCCTTAACCCCACTGAACAACCCCCCTCCCCTCCCCTCCCCTCTTCCCTAGCCCCCTTTCCCACCATTTCCCCAACTCGCACCAGCCCCGCCGTCAAACCTCCTTTTTTAAAAAAATTTCCTGCACACCATAGATAATTTTAGTGGCTATATGTCACAAAATAGCTATACTTTTATTTTTTCAAATTTTTTTCGAAACTCGAGTAGGTCGAGTTATAACTCCAAAAGTTTTTATTCGCCAACATTTCTAAGGTATATTGAGATTTTGAAGGCTCTTTCGCCATTCATCATGTGAAACAAATTTTGAAAGAAATATATTAAATTCACCACAATATTTATAAGTTATAGCATATATATAAAAGAAACATTCGCCACATGTACATATGTACTTATACACATAGTACATACATAGACACATGTTACATACTACTTATCCTTTCTCCTTCTTTACATACTCATACATATGACTCACACACACCCCTCCAGAGTCCACACACACACATTACTCAGCATTACATCTACTCTTGTATTCATACATACATATACACAATTCTTAGAGCCAAAAGGTTTGAGATACTCATGGTTCAATAACTTGAGCTAGTCAAATCTTTGAAGCATGCATCTTGAAAGTTGCAAAGCAAGAGAGAGCTCTACCTAAAACCCATAAATGTTAAGGGACTTCCCCTCTTCATAGACTTGAACAAAAATAATACCTCCCCTTCAATGAATGGTTTAAGCAAGGTGCCAAGGACTCTCTCCACGTCCACATCCAAGATTTTAGCAACAGACTAGGACCAATCAACAACACTCTTGGGCTAGCTCAACTTCGGCTAGCACTGAGAGATTCTTGTGGAAAACAGCAGCATATCCTAGTCAGTAGTCATCAATAAAGGTGCATCTATTTTTGTCCTAAATAAATGTGACCGTCTCTTTTTGATGCTTAGATTTGAGATAGTTGAAGTAAAATTGATATGGAGCATCTTTGAGGAGGTCCCACCTAACTTAACAAGAGGATCCAAAATTCAAATCGAATGTTTTAGTTACTAACACACAATGATAAGTAACAATGTCAATCAAGAGGTTGGGACCCTCAAGTGGTTAGCTATGTGAAACTTTGTCTCGAGTAGGGTTTTAAACAAGAGGGGGTGATGCTCTAATTTTGGATGTAGACCAGGTTACATTAGAGAATGATGGATAGAATAGAGATGTTGTTGCAGTGAGTTGGATTCGATTGAATTGTTTTGGTGGTACATTGCTACTCTACATTGCTCATGATTTGACAATCCCTACAGGCACTTTCAACTCAATGCATATACAATTTCTTCTAAAACAGGCATTGAGAGTTGCATTTTTATTTGATTTTGTCGACTTGAAATTGATCCTGAATTTCTATGGCAAGTGCACAACTAGGGATAAGCCTAAGTGCTCTAGCATTCTTCTTGGGCAACATCTTTAGTATGACTCATCATGACTAGCAGTTGCATGGGGCATCCTTCAATATGTATAGGCATGTGGTTCACAAGCAAGCACATGAGGACTTGATTTTTAAGAAGGATGTCCATCATTTTTTCCACATTGGCCATTTGGATTGAGAAAAAATTTTGTGGAGTACTAGGGAATAGCCTTCTTATGCACATATTTTAAGCTAAGTTGAGTAGCACCTTAGTAGGATCAAGATTCATGCTCTATGCTAGGGTGATAGTTGTGCGAACACAAGCATTTGTAGTACATGGTGCAAGTGAAATTCATGAGTCACTACATGGTCTAGGGACCAAAATAGATGTAGCCAGTTTTCCAAGCAGGTCAACAAGATAGAGGTACTCCGCTATTACCTTTTTCAACAACATTTGTATACATGGTGGTATTACTTTTTGATTATAAGTCACTTGTGGATGAGAGAAGGAGAAATTTGACACAAAATAAAAAGGCTTGTAGGTGATAAGTTTGGCAAGAGGTGTTGAAGACTTTTAGAGCTAGCAATGCGAGCCACGAGCTAGAAGTTGTACTTTAAGTGCAAAGCACTGACCTAGGTGCATAGAGCTGAGTAAAAGCATTTACAAGTCTACTCTTTATGTGAAAAAACCTTGCATGACTATTGATTCATAGGTGTGTGAACCCATAATGTTCTCCTAATGATAGTAACTCCATGGCTTCTTTGTGATCAAAGGCATAAATATCTTCTACATATGCTTCCTATTGGCCTTGGAGTGTAGGAGCTCATTTCAAGTGAGTAATACTTATACATGGCAAAAGAAATGATCATATTGATGGGACCTAAAATAGGTTGGCACTGGCTCATGCACTAGCCGGACCTCTATCATGCGCTCAACAACCCCACGGCCTCGTGGCTAGGAGCGTAGATGACACATGCATCATCTTCCTAAACATCTTGCATTTGTATCATGTCTCGTAGTCCAACTCTAACCCAATTAACACTCCTCAGAGGGAGTCCCTAGCACATTGCCAAATAGCATGAAGCACAACGATAGGAGGTCCTCCCATGGCTGACTACCGCTACCTCACTGCGACTCTCCTACACCTTGGGGATTGGCCCCTCGATGCATCGCTAAACATATATAACATAATATCGTACACATTTCCACTCAAGGTACCAATTGATCGTATCCACGAATGTACCTTCCCTCACTTTCTTTCCCTTAGACCCAATGCCTAGCCTACAACTTGGACAACCTTACTCACTTAACGTTGGTCATGTTCCTCTAGAAAGCAATTGCCATGGATCCAGGAGGTATTGTCTGATACTCTTTACCATTCATGCTTCATGCAAATTGTGAATGTCTACGTGCTCAAACAATTGAGAAAATCAGCATTGGTGCACATGTGGAAAACATTTCTTTCAATGACTTCAACTATTGCTCGTATGCTGCATTGCATGAACCTAGTACCGAGAAACCCTCATGCTACTAGGTTCTTAATCTTTAATTATCCACCAACCTAAATGGTATGCACAAAAACAAGCAAGCTTTTCATCATTTTATTCAGCATTTAAACACTTCTCATACACTCTACCTCCTCACCCGTTTAGATTGTGCATGGTGCATAGGTTTAGGGTTCATTTTCCATGTTTTTATTATATGAAAAGCAATAAAAACTCACTAAAACATAAAGGTAGGGTTGAACTGAGGCTAAACCTCATACTTCAGACCCCCCATACATCCACAAACATGAATCTTATTTTTCCTTAATTTTCGGCACTCAAAATCCATTTTTTCTCTATTTTTCTCCAATTTTCCTATTTTTCTTGTATTTTTTGCAATATTTAATGACTGAAAAATCAAAATGAGTTATGGGCTAAGGCCTTTAGGTTCATTTGCAGCAAAAACACAAGTTTAGTTGGTGTGTCTTACTATATTTTCCATTTATATCTCAAAAACACCCAATTTCCCCATAATTTGTGTGTTTTACGGGATTTACACTATTAATTTCATCCACAACACTTATGATTTCCTGATTTTCTGATCATAAACAGTTGAAAGACATTGCAAACAACATTATAATGCATAATCATCTCATGGGAACAAGTATTCATGAAGCAAATTGCATAAAAACACCATTTTCCTTTGTAAAAATGAGATTACCGTTCTTTGGGGTTGCGGGTTTTTATTTGCCATGTCTCGGGACTGATTTCCAGCCACCATTAATGCTGATGACAGTCCACAATCAGCAATCTTCAATCTTCTTACACCACGGAGCAATCCGGTCTTCATTGGACAAGCATCCATCATCCATTCTTCTTCTTCTTCTTCACCACATGAATTTGCCCTTAGGGGAGAGAGAGGGAGGAGAGAGAAAGATTGAAATTAGAGATCTTCATAGAGACCGCCATTTGACACACGAGAGGCGGCGATAGAGTCAGCAGCCAGGATGGAAGCAAGGGCAATGATCAGTGATGGGGGTTGTTTGCAACAGCCATGCTCCATGATCAACAAGGGGGCGCATTTTTCGGCGCCTCCCTGATCACGTTTTCTTCATCCACACTCTCTCCACGATTTGTATGCCACATTTCATGTGGAATAAGTTGTCCAATGCCCAAAGGTCACCACTCATTTGGCCAAACTTTTGTCCACCTCTTCGCATCTTGACCGGTTTCTTGGCCATTTCCCCGTCTCGACTCGGAATTGAGCTCTGAAAAATTCTGGGCATCTAGCTTGGCATCCCTCATTGGCCGAAAACTTGTGTCAACCCGCACGACTATCTGAAAAATTATGAAAAATCAACAAGTGTCACTCGGGCGCCTTAAGAGCGCTTTGATGCTTAAAATCATCCTAGATCGAGCCGCCGCCTTCGACATTGAATATTTTTCCCTTGATATTCATAATTTTAAGCTATTTTTAAGCACTTCTTGGCGTCAAAATTCCGCTCTCATTGGCGACCACGAGATAGGGTGACTCAGCCCGTCGAATCCACGAACATATCTATACATAAACAACCAAGGGAAGCATCAAGCTGATTCAAAACAAATATCGGATGCTTATCAATGAATAACAGATCAATCTCAGTATTCTTTGGCATAAACTGCTAGCTGGTCCCTAGACAACCAGGATTCGAGGACCGCCACTTCTAAGCGGCTCCCGACAGACGCACCACTGATGGGACCTAAAACGGGCTGGCACTGGCTCATGCACTAGCCGGACCTCTATCATGCGCTCAACAACCCCACAGCCTCGCGGCCAGGAGTGTGGATGACACATGCATCATCTTCCTAAACATCTTGCGTTTGTATGACGTCTCATAGTCCAACTCTAACCCAATTAACACTCCTCAGAGGGAGTCCCTAGCACATTGCCAAATAGCATGAAGCACAAACATAGGAGGTCCTCCCACGGCTGACTGCCGCTACCTCATTGCGACTCTCCTACACCTTGGGGATTGGCCCCTCAATGCGTCACTAAACATATATAACATAATATCGCACACATTTCCACTCAAGGTACCAATTGATCGTATCCACGAATGTACCTTCCCTCACTTTCTTTCCCTTAGAGCCAACGCCTAGCCTATAGCTTGGACAACCTTACTCACTCAACGTTGGTCATGTTCCTCTAGAAAGCAATTGCCATGCATCCAGGAGGTATTGTCTGATACTCTTTACCATTCATGCTTCATGCAAATTGTGAATGTCCACATGCTCAAACAATTGAGAAAATTAGCATTGGTGCACATGTGGAAAACATTTCTTTCAATGACTTTAACTATTGCTCGTATGCTGCGTTGCATGAACCTAGCAACGAGAAACCCTCGTGCTACTAGGTTCTTAATCTTTAATTATCGACCAACCTAAATGGTATGCACAAAAACCAGCAAGCTTTTTATCATTTCATTCAGCATTTAAACACTTCTCATACACTCTACCCCCTCACCCGTTTAGGTTGTGCATGGTACATAGGTTTAGGGTTCATTTTCCATGTTTTTATTATATGAAAAGCAATAAAAACTCACTAAAACATAAAGGTAGGGCTGAATTGAGGCTAAACCTCATACTTCAGACCCCCCATACATCCACAAACATGAATCTTATGTTTTCTTAATTTTCGACACTCAAAATCCATTTTTTCTCTATTTTTCCCCATTTTTTCTATTTTTTTGTATTTTTTGCAATATTTAATGACTGAAAAATCAAAATGAGTTATGGGCTAAGGCCTTTAGGTTCATTTGCAGCAAAAACACAAGTTTAGTTGGTGTGTCTTACTATATTTTCCATTTATATCTCAAAAACACCCAATTTCCCCATATTTTGTGTGTTTTACGGGATTTACACTATTAATTTCATCCACAACACTTATGATTTCCTGATTTTCTGATCATAAACAGTTGAAAGACATTGCAAACAACATTATAATGCATAATCATCTCATGGGAACAAGTATTCATGAAGCAAATTGCATAAAAACACCATTTTCCTTTGTAAAAATGAGATTACCGTTCTTTGGGGTTGCGGGTTTTTATTTGCCATGTCTCGGGACTGATTTCCAGCCACCATTAATGCTGATGACAGTCCACAATCAGCAATCTTCAATCTTCTTACACCACGGAGCAATCCGGTCTTCATTGGACAAGCATCCATAATCCATTCTTCTTCTTCTTCTTCACTACATGAATCTGCCCCCCCTTAGGGGAGAGAGAGGGAGGAGAGAGAAAGATTGAAATTAGAGATCTTCATAGAGACCGCCATTTGACACACGAGAGGCGGCGATAGAGTCAGCAGCCAGGATGGAAGCAAGGGCAATGATCAGTGATGGGGGTTGTTTGCAGCAGCCATCCTCCATGATTAACAAGGGGGCGCATTTTTCGGCGCCTCCCTGATCATGTTTTCTTCATCCACACTCTCTCCACGATTTGCATGCCACATTTCATGTGGCATAAGTTGTCCAATGCCCAAAGGTCACCACTCATTTGGCCAAACTTTTGTCCACCTCTTCGCATCTTGACCGGTTTCTTGGCCATTTCCCCGTCCGGAGTCAGAATTGAGCTCTGAAAAGTCATGGGCGTTTGGCTTGGCATCCCGCATTGGCCGGTAACTCGTGTCAACCCGCACGACTGTCTGAAAAATTATGAAAAATCAACAAGTGTCACTCGGGCGCCTTTAAAGCACTTTGACGCTTAAAATCGTCCTAGATCGAGCCGTCGCCTTCGACGTTGAATATTTTTCCCTTGATATTCATAATTTTTAGCTATTTTTAAGCACTTCTTGGCACCAAAATCACGCTCTGATTGGCGACCACGGGATAGGGTGACTCAGCCCGTCGAATCCACGAACATATCTATACATAAACAACCAAGGGAAGCATCAAGCTGATACAAAACAAATATATAATAAAACTCAGCACAATGCTCACCCTACCCCCTGCAAGACCAAGGCATGACATCCACAAGGAGTAGGCCTGGCATGATCTGATAGAAGATCCGAAGCGAGTCACTAACCAACTGCTCCAACACGACCAAACTAAAAAGAACTATCAAAGAGGTTGCCCTAAGTGGTGGTCTAAACTACCTACCTAACTAAGGATAACACAACTAGGAGTTCCTACTAGGCGAGGACTCCTATAGCCTGATCAAGAAGTATTTTCCTTTCAACACATTTCTTCTTTTAGGGTTTTTATTTTTTCCATACTCGGGCATGTAAAGAGGAGGGAGCTGAGTGTAGTGACCAAAGGAGAACAGGGCATTGGCCTTAGGACCTGTCTCGGTACCCAAGAACCTACCAAGCCCTCGCAAGGCGACACTTAATCCTATTCTAACACTCACTTTTATTTTTGCTCCAACCTTCTTTAATTCCTTTCCTAGCAAGATGCCACCCCTAGGAAGACAAGGCATCGGCCCCGAGTCTGACTCGATACCCAAGAACCTACCAGGCCTTCGCAAGGCAATGATCAACTGCTTATAGATTTCTTTCTTTTCTTTTCTTTGATAGGGGTTAGAACCCCTTTTTACACACCTTCGTATTTATTTATTGGCTTTAAGATATTCAGGGTTTCTTTCCCTTTTTATCATAATCATTTTTCTCCTGGCAGGCTTATCTAACTGCCTCACAACTGACAGGAACTCCTAGAATAGCTGCCTAGCAGGCTAGCAGAACAGGGTCACTAGGACTCCCTACAGAAACAGGTTTTTCAATGCCTGACAATGTCTTTACAGGAGGCCATGACTACTCAGACCTCCCTCAAACATATTAAACCGAAACCTCGGGACTTCATGCCTTGGACATCGGTCCCCAAAAAGAAATGAAAAAAAAACCCCTTTAACAAGTACACAAACACATAGAACATGATAACCATAGTACTCATAAAGGAAAGATATCACCTGGATAGGGCCATGAGAAGCTTCCACACAACAAAAGGCTCCTTCCAGCTCCTTGGAATCTGTCAAGCATAGGACTCAAACAAGAAACCATTAACCGCACCTGCACTAAACAGACAACGGGCCCTCTTGGCCTAATGAGATTAAACACGTCACTACAAAACTGAATCCGCCCTCTTGGCCTAACGAAATAAAGCATTCAAAACCTCACAACACTGGCCCTCTTGGCCTAATGAAATAAAACAAAGTAACACCTACACATCCTTCCCTGGAAGAATCCAGATATACAATAAGAGGCTCCCTCCCAAGGAGGAAAAACAGGCTCGTAGCCCTAAACTAAGTGCATAAGGTTATGACCCATCCCTCCTGCATAGATAGCAAGAGGCGTACGCATAATATGATGTCTAATCAATCTATGGGTCCCAATAATAACGGTAGATTGGTCTCAGCTACTCTCTGCATCACCCATATCAACCATCGTCTGCCATATATTGCATGTTCTGATAACATACCCCACAAGCGACCGGGTCCTGTTTCATCATTGATAACAATATTTGAACTAGGACCACAATTAAAGAAGAGGTCTTCCTCATCAGCAAGATTTGCTAAGGAATCTACAAACTGATTCCAGTAACGTGGAATCAGCTGAATAGACACTCTCTCAAACTCCTCAAGTAGGGTCATAGCAGTCCGATGATACATACAAAGAATGGGATTCCACACTGTGTATGTCCCATCTAGCTGATTCAGGATTAACTGGGAATCTCCTTTTACTAACAATCGACGAATACCACCTTGCTTGGCAATATGCAGTCCCATAATCAAGGCTTTATACTTTGCCATATTGTTAGTGAATCCTACCCCGAGATAAGCAGCTAACTTCATCGTCACTCTACGTCGGGGATCGTGGATTACTACTCCAACACTTCCTTTTTTTATTAGGGCCCCTGGACGCTCCGTCAAAATATAGTGTATACATCCATAATGGGTTTACACAGCCAGCCATCACGAACTCCTCTATTCGTAATTAGGGTAGTCAAAGTTTAACATATTGAGATGATGAAGTGACGGCTCCATCCCACCTTCTTCATTGAACAACAAGCATACTCATCAACAGTCGTAAACAGTGATGGCAGAAGACTTTAATCTCCCACACAAAAGTTCCGTCTTCTTGCTCAATCACTTTATATCCTTTGCTCCACCAGATGAGTTTCCCCTTATGGTATCTTTGCTCCAGATATGGGTGCTCCAAATAAGGGATTAACGGACCCATCAACCGTCTTTTAAACTCTTTTCCGTAGGTCTCAAATCATTCCTAACATGGACCTGCAATGCATTTTCTTTATATTAGCATATTTAGAAGTAATAAGGTTTAATCTTACTAAGATTAACCTTATTCTTAAACTCTACTCCCTGTAGATCAACTAATAGGGCTGTAGACCTGTTCTTCCCTAACCTAACAATCTTGTAGGGACCATCCCATTTAGGTTCCAGCTTCCCTGGAAACAGCTCCCTACGCCCATCATAATATAAAACCAGTTGTCCTTTCTTAAAGGTGTACTTCTTCGCTTTTAGGTCATGCAACTGTTTCATGCGACGTTTAGCCACCTCTTGATGTAATAGACTTTGCAACTTAATTTCATCTAGGTGTGCTAAAGTCGTAAATTGCTCTAATGGGGCGTCTTCACTACCCAAAGAATGGTTTATTGCAAATCTAATGGTCGGTAACTCAATTTCTAAGGGTAAAACGCACTCCTCACCATAAACTAGTTTGAACAGCGTGTGGCCAGTGGCTCGCTTAAACGTGGTATTATATGCCCATACTACCACATATAGCTTCTTATCCCAGTCACGTTTCTTTTCAGATACGACTTTCAATAGGATACCCACAAGCTACTTGTTGGTACTTTCAACCTGCCCATTTGCCTGTGGATTATAAGGAGTCGTTTTATTGTGCTTGATCTGCCAAGCCTCAATCAAGCTTTTCATCACTTTATTCAGGAAATGGGTTCCACGATCCGACACTAATTCTTTCGGTGGACCAAAACAACATATTATCTGCTCTAAAAGGAAACTAGCAGTTTCTTTAGCATCATATTTCCTTGTTGCACGTGCTTTTGACCACTTTGTGAAGTAGTCAGTCACTACAATAATATACCTCTTTTGCGCAATCGACGATGGAGTAATAGGATCCACAAAGTCTATTCCCCACTTCTCAAATGGAAGTATCGCCATAATAGGGGTGAGTGGTCTTTTCCTATTCTCTCGACTATCATGTCGTTGACAAATATCGCATCTCTTAACATATGCAAACGCATCCTGGAAGATGGCAGGCCACCAATAACCTACTCTTAAAGCCTTTTGTGTTGTAAGCCATCCAGCAAAATGGCCTCCGCAAGCGGAATCATGGCACTCTTCCAAAATGAATGGCACCTTGTCAGGCATCACACATCAGCGATAGATGTCATCAACCCCTTTCCGATATAATGTACCTGCAATCAAAGCAAAATTTAATGCCTGCTGCTTAATTTTCCTTCTCTCAGCTTTAGATAGTTCGGAGCCAGCCTCTCCTGTTGATAAATAATGCGTTATTACAGCATACCACAAGGGAATAGACGCCGTATCTATCTTAAATAACAACTCCATGTTACTACCTTCAGCCACAGATTCTTTCGGCTCCCCAAAGTCCACAAGACATTCCACAATACCCTGTAACCTTGGTAGCTTACTCTTGATCTCATAATCAAACTCCTGCAAAGTGATTAACCACTTCGCTAGGACGATCAGGCGGCTGCAGCTTATTCATCAATAATCAAAGCCCCTCCGCCTTCGTATAAAGCACAACTTTCTCATAGAGAATATAATGCCTGAATTTCTTGGTCCCAAAGACCATCACCAGACACAACTTCTCCATGTAGGTATAATTGATCTCTGAAATGCCCAATTTCCGACTAGCAAAGGCTATCAGATGATACCATTTTTCTTCCCAAATTTGGGCTAAACAACAGCAGCCCCAGCTGATACTATGCATGGTGGCTGCTGAAAATATATAAAATACCTCATCTCTTTTATGTGCTTTTAGAACAGGTGCTTTTACTAGCTCTTGCTTCACATCCTCGAATGCTACCTTATAGGGGTCACCCCATATAAACAAACAGCTAAAGGACAATAGATTTGTAAGCGGCAACGTTCTTTCTACCAAGGCGTTTATGAATCTATGGTAATAACCAACTGAAGACAGAAAGCTATGAACCTCTTTCGGAGTGCGTGGTGGACCCATGGCAACTATGACTTTGAACTTCTTGGGATCTGTCGCAATACCTACGGAACCGACCACGTGGCCCAGCAAGAGCCCATAAGGTACACAAAAAACACACTTCCGTAGGTTTAGAGCGATACAAAATTGCCTACACCGTTCAAAACATTTTCTTAAAATGATCAACTGCCTTTCTCTCATGGTGGCAGCCCCTAAATCATCAATAAACACCTTCAACTCTTCAGGGGATATGTCACCGAATGTCTTATCTGCAGTTCGTTGCCACGAACCAGGTGCATTGCATAAACCAAAGGCCATCACATGGTACGCAAAAGTACCAAAGACAGTGATAAAAGTTGTTTTCAACTTTTCCTCTTCTGCAATTGCCATCTGGTTGTATCTTGCAAAGCAATCCGTAAACGAATATATCTCCCTACCCGCTAATTGATCCAAAATTTGGTCAATGAATGGCAACGGGTAGTAATCCTTAACTGTCTGCTTATTCAGCTCCCTAAAATCTACACATAATCGGATCTGATTATTATTCTTCTTTTTTATCACAACTGGTGAACACCATTCCGTGTGTTGTACAAGAAAAATCAAACCCGCTTTCCGAAGCTTCTGTAACTCTTCAAACAGCCCGTCCCTCAGTTCAAAAGGCATACGCCTTACCTTCTGTCATACAGGGCGGCTTCCTTCCTTCAACGGAATTGTATGAACGGCCAGGCTGGGAGGGATGCCTCTCAGCTCATCATAACTCCAGGCAAAGATATCACGGAATTCTTGAATTAGGGACACATAGTCCTCCCTTTCTGCTGAGCTGAGCATAGAACCTAATTTAATTGGCCACGAATCATTTAGCGTGCCAAGGTCTAGCTCGATAGCATCTACATCTCTTATACGATCTTGGGCCTCTATCGGCTCGCTCAAAGTGATCTGATAGATGTCTTCGGTGGTGGATCCCTCTTTGGACTCATCACTCGATGATGTCTCACTAGTAGATACATCTTCTAATGTCTCCAATTCTGTGGAAGATAGAGGAGCTCTCTCACTTTGCGGGGACTCAGGATAGGCATCAATCACCACGCGCTGAGCATCTCTGTCGAATATCAGCCAACCGGCGGGTTTATCCACTTGGCAGTCCGCTTGCAAGATCCAAGGTCGTCCAAGTAATACTTGGTAACTTGAACGCCCTGCAAAACGAATCACCCTAAAGTCCAACAGGCATTCTACATTTGCAACAGTGACATGGACCTTAGTAATGCAGCCTTCCGGCTGTCTCAAACTATCATCCGCTATTCTGAGAATTGTGGAGGTATCTTTCTGGATCGCAAGACCCAACCTTTCCATTAGTTCAGAACTCATAATGTTAACAGATGATCCCGTGTCGACAATGGCATAATCTACTAATATCCCATCGACATAGGCTGCAACCCTTGGGCAATGCTTCTTAGCATGCTTGAACTAGTCATCACCAACTCGCGCAATACCCAAAGGTTCTACGATATACCCGGTACGCAGGATCTTTCTAAATTCCTTGCATACTCGTGGGGAAAGCTTAATAAGCTGTAAAAGATTCATATCCGGCTTGACTTCGCAAAGAGAGCTCGGCAAATCGAATTCATGATAGTTCGATAGAGTTCGCTTTTCTCGCCAAACCATCCGCTCTTTAGGTCGCTGAACCAGCTTTACTACCTCTTTTTTTACTTTCACCTTCTTTCTCGGTGGTTCCTTATCCTTCTTAACATCGGATTTACTCTCCACGGGCTTCAGAGGTCCCCCTTCCATGGCAGGATCCGGAACTTGTGTTTCTTTGTCACCCTGTTTAGGGTTTCTGTCGACAGGCTTATCCTTGTTGGCCTCTCTACCCTTTTGACCTCTTGTAAGGACAGCTCGTAGATTAGAGGTTTCAACATCATTAACACGCACAGCCTCAATCAAACTAACCCCATTACCACTAGGCAGCTCCTCTACTGTAGTCTTTGGTTGTTGCAGTATTTGTTTAGGCCCATCTTCTCGCTGGGAATCATTTCCTTGCGCACGATGATTAACAGGCCTTGGTTTTGCTGACTACCTCGCTGGAGGGAACTAATCTTACTCCAACAAGTGGCTGCTAAATGGCTGGATTTTCCACAGATGTCACACTTGACATTTGGGCAATTTCGTGGATAATGTTGCCCACCACACCATTTGCAGCTAAACCTCGAAGGTGCACTCTCATCCGGGTATCTACTTCCTATCAAATTTTGTTGTTTTTTAAGGAAGTTGACATCAACGGCTATTTGTCGATACTACTCCGTAATCATGTCGGTATAATGCTTCATCATGTCCTTAACCTCGCCAAGAACATTGGAAGCGCTCGACTCGTAGCCTTGATCATTACCTTGTCGTTCCATTGGCCTAACAATTCGATTAGGCACTGGTTGTTGAACTGCAGGCATGGTATTAGGATTAACTGCCTGGCTTCCACCATTTGGAGCCAGTTGAATGCTCATAGGCACCGACATGCTAGGGGGAGCTGGTAATAAAGGCACATTCTGCATCATGTTCCCTCTCCCGTTAGGATTAGCCATTGCTATCCCTTGGCTACCACTACCATTGGCCATCGCCATATTATTTCCCAATGCTAGACCTATATTCGAATTGCCCCGAGAGGCATAGGTTGCTTGTAGTCGGGATTCCACTTCTTGTGCTCTTGTAATGGCATAAACCTATATCCCCCAAAGGGACACTACTCAACTACAACTAAATATTAAAGTCCAAACCATGTAGGAAATATTGCAATTGGGCAGCTGCGGGAATAGGAATAGAGGTGTCCAACTTACGGAAAACCTCTTTTAGTATCTTCGCATAAGCACGAATATCCTTGTGTGGTTCTTGGCGGGTCACGTTAAGTACACGCAACCAATATTGTCCACCCCTTTCAGGGGCAAAATCCCTTCGAAAAGCTCCATAAAATGCATCAATATTCAATATGCTTTCTACTTCTAAACCATGATACCATATGGCAGCTCTTCCTTTGAGAGTCATGTTGAAGAATATCATTAAATGTCCTTCTTCTTGGATGCGACAGTTAAACATCAGCTTTTGAAACTCCCTGATGTGGAGTTCTGCATCTTCCTCAACTAGCCCATTAAAAATGGGTAGTGGGTAACTTAGAGCCGACAAATCCGTCGTTCCTATAGGAATTGCAATAGCCTGCGCCATGACGGAAATTGGATTTGCACTAGAAATAGGGGATGGGGGGGTTACACCTCCCGCACTTGATGTAGACTGGCTTATGAGAGAAAGGGGAGGACTAGAGCTCCCTCCTTCTCCTAACTTACTACTTGTGGCACCAAGACCACTAGATCCACTCCCTCGTAAGGGTTCAGCACCACTACGCTTAGGGGAATACCTCCTAAAAATTTCCGCACGTCACCTAGCTCTTTCGTCTCTCTCTTGCTTTTGGATTTTTGCTAAACGATGCTTATCGATGAATAACAGATCAATCTCAGTATTCTTTGGCATAAACTGCTAACTGGTCCCTAGACAACCAGGATTCGAGGACCGCCACTTCTAAGCAGCTCTCGGTAGACGCACCACTGATGGGACTTAAAACGGGCTGGCACTGGCTCATGAACTAGCCGGACCTCTATCATGCGCTCAACAACCCCACGGCCTCGCGGCCAGGAGCGTGGATGACACATGCATCATCTTCCTAAACATCTTGCATTTGTATGACGTCTCATAGTCCAACTCTAACCCAATTAACACTCCTCAGAGGGAGTCCCTAGCACATTGCCAAATAGCATGAAGCACAAACATAGGAGGTCCTCCCACGGGCTGACTGTCGCTACCTCATTGCGACTCTCCTACACCTTGGGGATTGGCCCCTCAATGTGTCGCTAAACATATATAACATAATATCGCACACATTTTCACTCAAGGTACCAATTGATCATATCCAGGAATGTACCTTCCCTCACTTTCTTTCCCTTAGAGCCAACGCCTAGCCTATAGCTTGGACAACCTTACTCACTCAACGTTGGTCATGTTCCTCTAGAAAGCAATTGCCATGCATCCAGGAGGTATTGTCTGATACTCTTTACCATTCATGCTTCATGCAAATTGTGAATGTCCACATGCTCAAACAATTGAGAAAATTAGCATTGGTGCACATGTGGAAAACATTTCTTTCAATGACTTTAACTATTGCTCGTATGCTGCATTGCATGAACCTAGCACCGAGAAACCCTCGTGCTACTAGGTTCTTAATCTTTAATTATCGACCAACCTAAATGGTATGCACAAAAACCAGCAAGCTTTTCATCATTTCATTCAGCATTTAAACACTTCTCATACACTCTACCCCCTCACCCGTTTAGGTTGTGCATGGTGCATAGGTTTAGGGTTCATTTTCCACGTTTTTATTATATGAAAAGCAATAAAAACTCACTAAAACATAAAGGTAGGACTGAACTAAGGCTAAACCTCATACTTCACAGCCCCCATACATCCACAAACATGAATATTATTTTTCCTTAATTTTTGGCACTCAAAATCTATTTTTTCCCTATTTTTCCCCATTTTTCCTATTTTTCTTGTATTTTTTGCAATATTTAATGACTAAAAAGTCAAAATGAGTTATGGGCTATGGCCCTTAGGTTCATTTGCAGCAAAAAAACAAGTTTAGTTGGTGTGTCTTACTATATTTTCCATTTATATCTCAGAAACACCCAATTTCCCCATATTTTATGTGTTTTACGGGATTTACACTATTAATTTCATCCACAATACTTATGATTTCCTGATTTTCGGATCATAAACAGTTGAAAGACATTGCAAACAACATTATGATGCATAATCATCTCATGGAAACAAGTATTCATGAAGCAAATTGCATAAAAACACCATTTTCCTTTGTAAAAATGAGATTACCGTTCTTTGCGGGTTGCGGGTTTTTATTTGCCATGTCTCGGGACTGATTTCCAGCCACCATTAATGCTCATGACAGTCCACAATTAGCAATCTTCAATCTTCTTACACCACGGAGCAATCCGGTCTTCATTGGACAAGCATCCATCATCCATTCTTCTTCTTCTTCTTCACCACATGAATCTGCCCTTAGGGGAGAGAGAGGGAGGAGAGAGAAATACTGAAATCAGAGATGTTCATAGAGACCGCCATTTGACGCATGAGAGGCAGCAATAGAGTCAGCATCCAGGATGGAAGCAAGGGCAATGATTAGTGATGGGGGTTGTTTGCAGCAGCCATGCTCCATGATCAACAAGGGGACGCATTTTTCGGCGCCTCCCTGATCACGTTTTCTTCATCCACACTCTCTCCACAATTTGCATGCCACATTTCATGTGGCATAAGTTGTCCAATGCCCAAAGGTTACCACTCATTTGGCCAACACCTCTTTGCATCTTGACCGGTTTCTTGGCCATTTTCCCATCCGGACTCGGAATTGAGCTCTGAAAAATCTTGGGCGTCTGGCTTGGCATCCTGCATTGGCCGGTAACTCATGTCAACCCGCACAACTGTTTGAAAAATTATGAAAAATCAACAAGTGTCACTCGGGCGCCTTTAAAGCACTTTGATGCTTAAAATCGTGCTAGATCGAGCCCCCGCCTTCAACATTGAATATTTTTCCCTTGATATTCATAATTTTTAGCTATTTTTAAGCACTTCTCGGCACCAAAATTCCGCTCTCACATGTTGATGCCATTTGATGATCATCTTGAAACGTAGTGTACTCTCTCAAGTGTCTCTTGTTAGATATACTTGTGTTAAGATGCGTGGGATCTAGAGCATGGTAGATGCGGAAGCTATGGAGGTTGAAAGAGAAAGAAGAAACTCATGAATACATTGACCTTGACAAATACAAATTGTCACACAAGTGAATTAGGTTCCAAGATTGAGACTTGGACTCATAAACACAATCTTGTGTATGGATAGTGACATTGACACTTTACTAGAAAGAAAAGAGTACTATCATTGCCATTGGAAAAAGAGTGCAAGTACAATGCTTTATAGGAATTGAGTGGTGGTACTTTCTCCTACTGTGCATATGGGATTCTGGTCCTGAGCCCTCACAGCTCCTCTTAAAGGGACTAAAGTAGGTGTGATTTCAAATATCTCATCACCCCTCCTCAATCACAACCAAAAGTACAAAGTGTGTAGAGGCTTTAGTGAAAGCAACACCTGCAAAGTGTGGGCACACCATAAACATGGCAAAACACCAAAGGTTGTCGCAAAAAAGGCTAAGTGTGGGTACCATAAACATGATGGACATCCAGAGGCTGTAGCAGGGGCCTTACAAAGTGTAAAGAGGCTGTAGCACAAGGATAACTGAGAAGTTTACAAGTTTATGTTTGAGACATTAGGGCGAGGAAATACAAAACTAAAAAAGTCTATCTGAATAGAAGGACTGATGAGGTTGTCCTTCTCCTGGTGGTCTTCTTCTTCTTCTTCTTCCTTTGCTCCATTTTCTTCTTCTTCTTTAACTGCAACTAGATAGGCTTTTTGGGACCTCTTTCTTGCGTGGCAGAACTTCTCGATGTGTCCGGTCCTTTTGGAGAAGTTAGAGAAGAGCTGATCCTTCTTGCCTTTGTACCTGTTGCCAACATATAATGCATGCTCATCTCTAGAGGTACTTGGTTCTTCCTTAGTTTTTAGCTTCTTTTCCTCTTCTAACAGTGGTGCCTCGATATCGACAAGTTCAGGATTTGGCATGTTGATTAAAGTTGTTGATACATTATTATATTTAGGAGGCAAACTCTTAAGTAGAACACCGATTGTAAACAACTTCTTCCATTTTAATGTTGATTCCTGCAAGTTGGGTTAGAAGTCCTTCCATGTAATTTAGATGTGTGGCAAGTGATGTGTTAGACTTCATTTCAAGCCTGAAAAACTCAATCAACAGACCATACTTTGATGATTTAGACTGTGCACCGAACTTGGTGTCAAGTCTCTTCCATGTATCCTGTGAGGTCTCACAGTTATCCACATGGTGGATATAGCTGTCGTCTAGCTCCAGTTTGATAATGGCCTGGGCTTTATCATCATTCTTTTGCCAAGTTACAGCAAGATCCGCATCACGAGGCTCCTTTTATTTTCGAGTGGTAATGACCCAAAGGCCCTTCTTCATCAGGATGAGTTTGATGCGGGTTTGCGAGGTGTGAAACCCGACTCCTTTGAAGCGAGCAATTGGAGAGTCTTTGCCCATGTTAGAATTACGAGAACAGTAGCAAATCAACTCCAGAATTTTGAGATTTATCAGTGGAAGAGCAGATTACAATGTGTCAAGAGACACAAGTAATGACAGTGTGAAAACACACTATGCGGAGACTATGTCTGTGTTGATGTTGAGCTTAAAACTTCTTTGTTCGAGGTTGTCGATCCTTCTTCAATCTTTCCAGGTCCTTTCCCTCCTTGATTTGATGCTGGGAAAATAGATCAGAGTGGCAGTGTGCTGCTCCAGGTGACAGGAGAGAGAAAATGATGAGATTTTTGAGCTTGAGTGAAAAATTGGCTATGGTGGATTTTAGGGTTTCATGACAGGGGCTTGGTTTTTCTGACATTGCAGGAGCTATGGTGGATCATTTTCAAAACTTTTTTTGTGAAAATATAGCTTATGTGATGCTCTACCAAAGCCCTATCCTCCTCATCCAGATCACGGCCCGTACTGCACGCGCAGAGAAGAATACCATGAACAGGCGTAGTCCAGACATATTTTCACGATTTCGTCAATGCCAGAGCAGAGGGTGACCAATGTCATGGTTGTTGGTGCTGGGATGAAGTGCACTAATGTGAGGAATGATCCCTTAGAAGGAAGCAAGAGGAGATATGCTTTGTGTTGGGAGATCCAGGGACTCCAATCAAGGTATGTCCTATAGGTCACAGATTTAGGCTATGGCAGTGATTGACAATTTGAGCAATGCTGAGTTATGGAGTGGCCAATGTCAAGCTCTTAAGTGATACAGAGAAGCCTTGGGAGTCAAGGAACAAATATCCATAAGAAAGCATGTTCAGATATGACCTGTCGAGAGAGATCCAAGAGCTTCAAGTTGATAAGGTGCTCCTGGCTATGGCTGCCAAGGAAGGTCAAGTAGAGATGGAGGTGAGAAATGGAACCATGAGCTGGACTTGAGCTGACCTGAGGTTAAGAGGGACTGAGAGAGCAGAGAAGGGAGTTATGCCATGCCCGATTGGGCTCTGATACCATGTTAAGATGTGCGAGATCTAGAGCATGGCAGATACGAAAGCTATGGAGGTTGAATTAGGTTCCAAGATTGATAATTGGACTCATAAACAAAATCTTGTGTATGGACAGTGACATTGACACTTTACTAGAAAGAAAAGAGTACTATCATTGCCATTGGAAAAAGAGTGCAAGTACGATGCTTTATAGGAATTGAGTGGAGGTACTTTCTCCTACTATGCATATGGGATTCTGATCTTGAGCCCTCACTGCTCCTCACAAAGGGACTAAAGTAGGTGTGATTGCAAATATCTCAACAATAAGGAATGACAACAATAGCAAAAATGGCATTTGAAATTTTATGTTGTTACTCCAAAGCAACATTGCACCTTATTTTCCAAAGAGTAATGTTTATGTAGATTTTGATTATACAAATGGAAATGATGATAGGCAAGAGAATGTGGGTGCATTCAAAGCTTCAAAAGAGACAAAGTAAGTATTTTATGAGCTAGATTGCTATTTCTAGATTATGCCAACACAATTTTTGATGCATTTCTTCTGAGATAATGAATATTCCCATGTAGTGTTTCCACTGTACTTTTATTTAAGTGTGAGTTGATAAGGTTTGATGTGGATATGAGATAAGTGTGTTACAATCTAAGGTTCATAGGTTGGGGCTAATAGAAAAATGGCAATTTTGTGCTAGGCACTGCATGAGGGAGCATGTATGCTAAGTGTGCTATGCTTGTAAAAGTGCAAGAAATATTCAAAAAAAGCTTATAGAACCACATGTAGTCTCTTAGATTGTCCTAATTGCTCGATATTTGGACATGGACATCATGATAAAAATTTGAAATGCTTTGGGCACATCCAAGATGAAGGTCTCTCTCTAAAATTTAAATGCTCTTGTGTAGGTTTACACACTTACACGTGTCTAGGTCTATGAGTCAATGAACATAAACACGCATTGTCTATATTAGTGCTCAAAAGCGGGAAATGCAAGGGGAGTAGATAGACAGATATGAGAGATAATTCTTTGAATGAACAAATATAAACACACACGTTGTCTAAATTAATGTTCAAGTAGCATGGGAAATGCAAGGGAAGATAAAGGAAGAGAAAGATATATCTAGAAAATTGTGTTTATTGAACTTTCTAGTGTTTGCACACACACACACACACACACACACACACACACACACACACACACACATGGAGAAGTGAGCTACCCATTCTTGCAAGTTGCAATGGTGGCCCTAAGGCTATTGAGCATGCAAAACCAAGATAGTGTGCAACATGAAAATTAGGTGCTCCTCTGCACTTCTCCAATCTTTGGAAGAATCTTGACAAAGATTCATCGATAAGCTGCCACCCAATGATAAGTTCCAACAACACCATCCCAAAGCTGACAACATCAAGTTCAAAGATCCCTTGCAATAGTGGGACAATTGCAACAGCAAGGTTAGTTTGCCCCAATATATTTTATTATGAGTCATGATGTATTCCACATCTACAAAACATGAAATCTTGTGAGCTCTCATAGGGACATGGCTTTTTCTTTTGCCCCACTTTAACCACCGGCCAATGCAAGGTCTCCAGTTTTCAAGCATAAAGTGATAGTAGATGCCTTGTGGTTGGATTGCCGGTACAATCCAACCTAGGTTTTTGAAGAGGTCAAAAATTTTGAATCAATGTCTACGCTTAAATTAAGTGAAGGGGAGCCTCAAGAGGAAAAGGAGCTATCTTTCCAAAGGAGACTACTCATGTTGTGGGATTGATGAAGCCTTATGCAAAGCAAAAGGATCCATTCATGGGAACAAGGCTACATGAGGACATTTGCAAATGAGGGTTTCTTGAAAGAAGCCCCTATGTTGCAAGCACTTTAATAACTATGTATGCTAAATGTGGCACTCTTGCAAAAGCACAACAAGTTCTTGACAAATATATTGTTCATGATGGATTCTCTTGGACTGCACTGATTGTTGCAAGAAATGCACAAAATGGTCACGGGTGATGAAGTTCTAAAATGATTTGATAAGATGCGGCATTATCTTTCTCCATCTCAATGCCAACATGTGCCCGTAACTAGCATGACCGGCATACATAGGGGGATTCTGGATCCATGTGTGCATTTATCCACAACCCACTACATGGGTGCCATAATATCATCTTGCTTCATCATGATTCATAACAAATACCCCCTCACTCTATATGATAATCAACCCATACACTCCCTCTCTCAAAATTAAAAAACATGAATTAAAAGCTCTCTCTCTCTCTCTCTCTCTCTCTCTCTCTCTCTTTCTCTCTCACACAAACATATACAAGCACACATACACCCCTCTCTT
This sequence comes from Lygodium microphyllum, assembly GCF_053477565.2. Classification (NCBI taxonomy): domain Eukaryota; kingdom Viridiplantae; phylum Streptophyta; class Polypodiopsida; order Schizaeales; family Lygodiaceae; genus Lygodium; species Lygodium microphyllum. The sequence continues at coordinate 13,103,465 of NC_141161.1, read as the reverse complement.
CTTCCTTTTTTTTTCTTTTTTCATAAAGACTTCCCTTCTTTTCTCAAAACCAATCTCTCTCTCTCTCTCTCTCTCTCTCTCTCTCTCTCTCTCTCAATCTGCCTAGTCATGCATTACTTCTGATGTGCTAGTGGTCTTCACACCGACTTGCTACCCTCCCTTATTATGTAGTCCTATGTTGGGTCTTCCTTAGCTAGTTCTTTAGGATAATGCCTACATGGACGACCTACCTCGTGTCAAGATTGTGGGAGATAAGGAAGGAGTCTCACTTGTAGCTTTCTTACTTGCACAATGGGGGAATACACACAAGGGTGGAGGTTGAAAACAGTTTTCCTCTTCTTAGTTGTGTAAGCAAAAAAGAACTCACATACAAAGAAATAGAAGAACCCTATATATGGGTTTCAAACCAAACTCAACTAACTAAGGTGGCATACTAAAACTGAGCCACGAACTAGAGTAGATAAGGATAGCTGTCATCTAGCTATTATTCATGGGCGGTGTACCAACCGCATCTGCAACTGACAAGTCGGTGACATAAATGCACAACAGTCACCCTTGCATATCATGAGTGGAGCTCGATATCTCAACACTCCCCCTCGAGCTCAATCCCAATTCTTGCACACCAAGCAGGTCTCTGAACTTGCACAGCTTCTCTGAACCCAATGCCTTCGTGAATATGTCAGCTACCTGATCCTCTGTGCTGACATAAACTAGATCAATAAGACCTAGTAAAACTCTCTCTCGCACATAGTGATAATGCACCTCAATGTGCTTTGTTCTAGCATGATAGACTGGGTTATTTGCCAAGTGTATACTACTCATGTTGTCACAATAAATGACAACTGGCCCATCTATAGGCTGATGCATATCATAAAGTAGCTTATGCAACCAAGCTACCTCACATGCAGCCATTGCTGCACCCCTGTACTCAGCCTCTGTGCTCGACAAGGCAACTGTAGACTATTTCTTGCTACTCTAAGTGACTGCAGCACTCCCAAAAGAGAACACATATCCACTGGTAGATCGTCTATCAAAATTACTACCAGCCCAATCAGCATCAGTGTATCCATGCAACTATATCTGAACCCCAGTCTCATAAAATAGTCCATACTGCAATGTGGACTTCACATATCTGAGTATGTGTCTAGCCGCATCCAAATGTGGTTTTCTTAGAGCCTGCATAAACTGACTTACCAATCCAACATCATAGCTCAAATCTGGCCTGGTAATAGTCATATAAATCAAACTTCCTACTATGCGTCTATACATAGTAGGGTCTTCGAGAAGCTCACCTGCATCTGCGCTCAACTTCACATTCTGCTCCAAAGGAACTGAAATAGGCTTACAGCCTGTCATCCCATATTTGGACAGCATGTCCAATCTATACTGCCTTTGCAAGAGCCATATCCCACTTGGTGATCTAATCACCTCAATGCCCAAGAAATAATGCAGCTCTCCCAAATCCTTCATCTCAAAATTTTGCTTCAATAGCATTTTCACATGAAGGATATATTCATCACTGTCACCTGTCATAATCAAATCATCAATATAAATGACAAGTAGCATAATACCTTTCTCTGTTTTTCTCACATAAAGTGAAAAATCTGCCTTGGAAATCTGAAAGCCAATAGTGACAAGATACTGTCCTATCTTGTCAGACCATGCTCTAGGTGCTTGCTTCAAGCCATACAAGGCTTTCTTCAACTTACAAACAAACTCAGGATGAACAGCATGCACATAACCTGGTGGCTGCTCCATATAGACCTCTTCTTGCAAATCACCATGCAAGAAGGCATTCTTTACATCCATCTGATGTAAAGACCATTCCTTTGATGCAGCCATAGCAATGACTGCTCTTACGGTTGCCATCCTTGCAACCGGAATAAATGTTTCTTCATAATCAATGCCATATTTTTGTGTATACCCCTTGACTACTAATCTTGCCTTGTATCTGTTCACAGAACCATCTACATTATGCTTCACCTTATAAACCCACTTACAGCCAATTGCATTCTTACCTTTAGGCAAAGGTACCAATTCCCATGTAGCATTTACTTCTAAGGCATCTATTTCTTCATCCATGGCTTTCTCCCATTTTTCTTTTCCCATGGCTTGCTCAAAAGAAGTGGGTTCTGGTTCCTATATCACTTTGACCATATATGCATAGTCAATGGCTGTAAATCCATCATATTTCAGCCTATCCACAGGATACCTAGCTCTGGTAGACCTGCACAAAGTAGGTTCACTCCCAGATGCTCTCAAAACATCCCTGGTCTTCCTTACTCTAGGTATAACAATAGAAGGAATGCCCAACTCATCATCAATGCTCTGTTCTGAGCCACTAGATTCACCATCCACATAAGAGTGACCTATATTCACATCAAACATGGGCTGATCTACCTTCTCTTTTCCATTTCGTGATACCTGCATACCACTATCTGCATTGCTTTGAGAAGATTCTCCTGATCTCAATCTGCCTGTCCATGGCGAAGAATGTGAACCACTGCTAGAGGACGCTCCGGGTCCACTAATATCTTGTGACTGCTGCTGTGAATTCTGTGCAGCATTACCATTTTGTGCATCTACATTATCAATCACATTTACTGGTTTATACCAGCTACTCATCTCATCAAAGACAACATCTCTGCTCATTCTAAACTTACGAGTAGAAGGGTTATAGCATCTATACCCTTTCTGCTACAAAGAGTAAACAATAAAGATGCACTTCTCAACTTTTGGATCCAACTTGGATCTCAACTCATCTGGCACATGAACATAGGCAATGCAACCAAAATTTTTCAAATGAGAAATATCTGGTTTCCTACCAGTATACCTCTCCTCTGGAGTCATCCCATGTATTGCTACAGTGGGAGTCCTATTCATTATGTAGACTGCTGTAGCAACTGCCTCAGCCTAATAAAAATCTGGCAGGTCTTTTTCATTGAGCATGGCACGAGATACCTCTCCAATATGCCTGTTTTTTCTTTCTGCAATTCCATTTTGTTGTGGAGTATGACTACATGAATATTGCTGCTTTATGCCATGCTCCTGCAAGAACCTTGCAAACTCATTTGAGAGGTACTCTCCCCCTCCATCTAACCTTAGGCATTTTATTTGCAGGCTTGTTTCTTTTTCAACCATAGCTTTAAGAGTTTTGAAATGCCCAAAAACTTCACTTTTCTTTTTCATAAAATACACCCAAACTTTTCTGCTATAGTCATCAATAAAAGTGACAAAATAATGACAGCCTCCAAGAGATGCAGCTTTAGTAGTCCACACATCAGAGTGGATTAATTCCAATGGCTTATTACTCTCTTGAACATGTCTAGAAAATGGTTTCCTTGCCTGTTTTCCAAACTGATAGGCTTCACATACCTTATGCATTTCTGCAACCTTGAATTTAGGCAATCCTGCAACAATATTTTGGGCCTGCATTGATTTAAGTCATTGTACATTAACATGACCAATGCATTTATGCCAGATATCAATATCTGCATCTACACCGGTCCCATGTGCAAACATTGCTGCACTCAATTCAGACATGTCTGCATCCAACGTAAACATTCTGCCCTTCTTCTTTCCTTTTGCTATCAAGCGACCTTTATTTTTCATATCCTCAACAAAGCATCCATGAGAGTTAAATCTGACCTGCAAGCCCTGCTCAACCATTTGACGGCCAACAGAAACTAGGTTCTTGGTGATATTCAGGACATGAAATACATCCGATAGGTATTTCTTTTTCCCATCTTGCATAGACAAAGGAATTTTTCCAATCTGCACAATAGGATGTGCAGTATCATCACCAGTCTCCACAAATCCTGGTTTTTCCATTTTCCTTGCATCCTGCATCCATTTTGCATGACCTGTCATGTGGTTTGATGCACCTGAGTCAACATACCACACATCGTTTCTTTCTTCTGCACTTGTCACAGAATTGGTCATGTGCTGCACCATAAACAAATGCTCATTTCTGTCATCACCCTGTCTACTAGAAGATGCATAATTCCCTTGTTGCAATTTTCCATTCATGATGTCATTCTGCTAATTATAGTAGTCCTTAGCCATATGACCCATTTTACCATAGTAGTAGCATTCAACATTGCTGTTTGCATTTTGGCCTCTTTGCCATCCACCACGACCTCTTTGGCTCCCCCTGCCTCTAGAGTTACCACGTCCTCCTCCATAGGACTGGTTTTCTTGAGTTTGCTGCATATTCTGATTTCTACCACAGCTTCCAGATCGGCCTCCTCTACCTCTGCCTCTACCTCTTCCAACATTTGAGTAGAAGACAGCTTCTTTTGAAGTTCCTCCTGAAGAAGATGCACCACCATTTCTCTGCTCCTCAGAAATTAGAAGAGCAATCAACTCCTCAAAATCAGGAAATCTTTCACGGACGGAAATGGATGTTTGGAACTGTGCATAATCCTTTCCTAGACTATTCAAGGTCACAGAAACTAAATCATCATCTTCCACTGGCGACCCAATGGAAGCAAGTGCATCTGCAATCTTCTTCACCTTCATATGGTAGTCATTGATGCTCATATTTTCTCTTTGCACATTATACAACTCTTGCTTGAGCTACATTTTCCTGGCTTGCGTATTTGTGCTATACATTTTTGACAAAGTATCCCATGCCTCCTTTGGCGTACTTGCATCTTGAATATGCACAATGATAGAGTCTGAAATGCTGATAGACAGCCATTACATAACTTTCCTGGCTCTCTCATGCCATGCTTTAAATGCCTGCATTTGCTGTTGATTGGGAACATCAGGAAGAACTGGTTCTTCTTCATTTCCTGCAACAAATTTCCAATATCCTTTTTCCATAAGGAAATTCGTCATTCTAAACTTCCATGCTTGGAAGTTGTTCTTGTCAAGCTTTTTAGTGACAATCTGTGAAAGAGAATCAGACGCCATTACAGAACACTACAAAAAATTCTGTCACTGCAAAGAATACAGCTTCAGCCTCACAAGGGCAAATCTGCAAAACTGACGAAAGTGGTATTTGACCACACAGTCACTTCCTAGTGATGATTTTGCATCAATAGGCAAAAAGGATGAATCTGTAACTCCCAATGTCTCTGCGCACAGGCATATGATGCAATTTCTATAGTAACTTTTCACCGATCTGTAGAACAGTGGTCGCACAACATAAAACTGGGCCTTTTCTTGAGTGAGTGCAGAAAACTTCTGCCTCCAAAATAGGCCGTGAAATGGCCTCAAATAAAAAAAACAGGGTCACCAAAGGCTACAGACCTTTCCCGCAGCATATACTACCCTCTTGCTTCACCGCGAAGGGCGTCTCAACCTGAGACAATGCACTCTTGCACTTTCCGGCTGTGCTACTTGCAGAGACTTGCTCCCAAAACAGAAGAATGAAAGCAAAACTGGTCCTCTTACCAGAACACCGCGAACTTGGCTTGCTTTGTTGATCTCCTTACCATGAACAAGGCTCTGATACCATGTCAAGATTGTGGGAGAGAAGGAAGGAGTCTCACTTGTAGCTTTCTTGCTTGCACAATGGGGAAATACACACAAGGGTGGAGGCTGAAAATAGTTTTCCTCTTCTTAGTTGTGTAAGCAAAAAAGAACTCACATACAAAGAAATAGAAGAACCCTATATATGGGTCTCAAACCAAACTCAACTAACTAAGGTGGCATACTAACTGAGCCACAAACTAGAGTAGATAAGGATAGCTATCATCTAGCTATTATTCATGGGCGGTGTACCAACCGCATCTGCAAAACTGACAAGTCAGTGACATAAATGCACAACAATCACCTTGGCATATCACGAGTGGAGCTCGATATCTCAACACCTCGTCAATCTCTAGCATGCCCCAACCACCAAGCATGTCCCCATGTGCTGCATTGAGTAGTGTGCCCCCACATCTAGCATTGAACAACTTCATTGATTAAACCAATCAAGGTAAGATTTCAACAATATTGGAATATATGCCTTTAGTGATAAGCTTTTCTATTGTAGTATAAATAGCAACTAACTCTAGAAATTGGCTACTATGTTTCTATCATTTTGATTATAATGACAATTGTAGCACACCCAGGCTATATGCCATCATTGTTTAATCATACAAAGGCTTTTACTCCTATGAGAATATTATTTTGAGGGACTTGGAAGGGGATTTGTTTGTGGCCAGTAAATTTGTGGACATGTACTATAAAATGCTACTCCCTTGCAGAAGCACAACTGGTATTTGACAATTTACGAGTTTCAAATGTGGTCACATGGAATGCCATGCTCGCTAGGTATGTAGAACATGGGCCTTGTGAAGAAGCGTTGAGATGTTACAAAATACTAGCTGCAAAGCATACATGTAGATGTTATTACATTTGTCATGTATTTGAAATCTAGTGGGACCTTGGGGGCATTAAGACAGTAGGCTAGGAAATACATGCTGAGATCAAGAACTCAAGCTTAGGAAATGATCCTATAATAGGAAATGCATTGGTAGACATGTACGGGAGGTATGGTTCTGTTGTGAAAGGTCACATGTTTTCAACAACATGCTGATAGCTCGCGTAAGTTACTATGTATAAAAATGTGCATCACGTAAGTTCAAAAGAAGGGAAATTTTTAAAAGATAGTCTTACAGAACATATACATTCACAGAAAGAAAAATTTTAAAACGCATAAATTTATTCATAAAAGGAGTATCTATATTCCGTGTGTGTAATTTTTACATAAGGGTATTATTAATTCATAAAACTAACCAAGATTTTCTTACCAAAAAGGGGTCTCAAATAATGCCTTCCACTTATGTAGTGATGGAGTTGTCAATTGTAGACATAGAACTGCTTAGATGTGATAGGAGCCAAGAGTTATAGGTAGGGGCCATTGGAGCTCTTGGAATGTTTGTGGAGGTTGCATAAGCAAGGCATCTAAAAGCCTTGGGTATAAACATGTTTAGTGGCATGAGTATTGTAGTTGTGTAGCCAAATGGTGACCACATGAGACCACATGCTCTTCAACACTCCTTCAACATCTCCACAAGTTTATTTGACATGTGTATGAGATGGATCATAAGAGTTGCACCACCCATAAGTTCATGACTCGAGCTGAGAATGTGATTGAACGTAGAGCGCAATGGTGAGGCAATAGCCACATGTAGGTAGAGTTGATAGTAAACCCAGAGCTTGATGTGTTACACAGATGAGAGAGAAACCACAATCAAAGGGGAGAGAGACAATCCGATGATCAATAAACTTCCATATTTGGAGAGTCAATAGAGTAAACCCACTAGACGAGGTTCCTTATTTTGTGGGGTTAAAGTTTAGAGAGTTATTGGACTCGTGTAGGTTAATGGCCACTTTTGCAACTTGCGTAGGTCAATTGACCTATGTGTGTCTTGGCCCTAACACTCTTTCCATTATTTTATAGTTACAACATTCTTTCTCCCTAATTAAAATGAGATTGAAACACACATATTTTCATGCTCCTCTATCTCTCACAAACACGAGCGTGTGCATGTGCACAGCATACACACTCTCTCTCCCCCTCCCATCATAGAGCCGTCATACTTGAACCCTGAAGTCACCATGGCATCTCTATCACTCTCCCACTAAACATGCACCAAGCTGCCTAAAGTTTCAAAACTCTATAAAGAATGAAGCTTGAATTTGCACACTATGATCATCCCCTTGAGCCACTCTCTCTCTCTCTCTCTCTCTCTCTCTCTCTCTCTCTCTCTTTGTGTGTGTGTGTGTGTGTGTGTGTGTGTGAGTGAAATGTGCATATCCTCCCTCCTCTCCCTGAAGCAACCCTAAACAGATTGTGCTTCATAAAATGTGTGAAATGCTTTCTTATGTTGACAAGTGCCTCAAAGTTTAGATAAAATTTGACCAGTTCTAAAGTTCTTTTTATTCATTTCACATCTAGTTATTTACAATGAAAGATAATCCAACCTTGTATGTTAGAGTGGCACAATATTCCAACAAAATCTTTTAAATGAAATCTTTACCTGCAAGAGGCCATGCTAATGAAGATGACTTGCTTCCTGGATTTGAAGGGATTATTGTCAAACTTGCCAAAGTTAATGCACTTGTCTATGTAGTAACCACAACACACATACCTTGGCACTATATTGACCTCTCAGGTTGAGTGTGTAGGCCTTATCATCGACTCAAGTGCTAGGTTTTGAAACTTGTATTTCTAAATATGGAAAGACTCATGAGTATGCCCTCATTTCATTTACCATGTATGTGAAGCAGATAATTGGCCATTGTAACAAGATGGATGCAACAACCTTGAAACACTTAAAATCTTGTTATGATGAAATCATTAAGGAGGCGATCTTAGTATGGTTTTGTATATTCTTTTCTAATCTTAGATTTTTGATATATGTAAGACACTAATTTAATATTTTTGTAGGCTAGTAAGCATATAGATATGCTAAGAGTTTGTTAAACACACTTGCTTGCTAGTTTGGCCTGCACATGAGCCTCTCACTTAGTCATGTAGACTATTAGTACTTCCATGTTTAAAATTAAAATTGAAAATTAAAATAATTAAAAAATAAAGATTCAAGCATGCTTTGGTTTTGATTACTCATTATTAGGTGTAGTAAATAGAGTGAATGATCATAAGGCCACTACTCTTGGATTCAAAAAGTCCATCCAATTTACTCTAATTAACAGTCTGGCAATTTACTCCAATTAATTGTCTTGTGGTTCTCATGCCATTCTCACACACACACACACACACACACACATAGATATTGTAGGTCATAGGTTATGAAGAGGTTCTTTAGGTGTGCAGAGGTGGGAGAGACAACTCAAGAAAATGGAAATGGAGCACATGTGAATGCTCTCTCTCTCTCTCTCTCTCATTTTCCAATGGCCAGCGGGGGCTGTCTAGCAAGAGATGGCAAGAGGCGGGTGGATCTTGGGAGAGTTTGGTGGCCTCACTCTCTCTCTCTCACTCTCTCACACAAGCCCTCTCTCTCTCTCTCAATGCTTATAGCATTGAGAGAGAGAGAGAGAGAGAGAGAGAGAGAGAGAGAGAGAGAGAATGTCTGGCCTAGTTATTAGCAGGGAGATGCTCCTGCACCCCGAGAGAGAGAGAGAGAGAGAATGTTTGGCATGGTTGCTGCATCGTTGCTGGTAGCGAGGCACTCCTGCACCCGAATTGTCAGAGAGCCAGTTGCAACGTGGAGCCAAGGCCGGTAGAGGCAAAGGCCTAGCAGAGTGCGCCAGGGATTGGGAGCAGTAAGAGGAGGATGATGACTCTATGGTTGTTGGCAAGGAGGCGCTTGTGCACAAATGCTCCACTCGAAGAGCCAGCCAATGTGGAGCCACGGTTGGTAGAGGCAAAGGCCTGGCAGAGTGTGCCAGGGCTTGGGAGGAGGAGCAAGAGGAGGATGAGTATGCCAGAGCACTCCATGAGAGGAGGAGGAGGATGCACATTGACACAGCTCTGCCTTTGTGTAGAGGTAGGTGAGCAACATGATGAGGAGGTACGCCACTGCGCTCATCAACGATAGGAGGGGGATCACTTTTTTGAGATGGATCTGCCTTTGTGCAAAGCGAGAGATTAAACAAAGAGAAGGGGCATGGTAAAGCCTCACGTAAAGCAACGTGGAGAGAGAGAGAGAGAGAGAGAGAGGGAGAGGGAGAGGGAGATATATATATATATATATATATATAATTTTATTTAAAATTGTGAAAATTATTTTATGTTTAATGTATAACATTCAATTCATTGTTTTGGTGCAGATCACAAAGCTTAATCATGGTTGTCGTCAGTCTTTTTGCACTCGTTTTGCGTCTCTAGGCCATCTCTCTCTCATTCTCCTGGTTCGCTCCATGTTCCTCTCTCTTCTCATTTGTAATTATTACTTATCATTGGTTAAGTGTTTATATAATTACTTAATTTTTTGGTATTTAATATTTAAAATCATTTAATTATTACTAGTTAAAAATTTATTTAATAACTTAATTATTTGGTATTTAGTATTTAAAATTAAATATTTAATTATCATAATAGAGGAGAGAGGGGGAAGAGAGATATGTGTGGAGAGAGAGAGGGGAGAGATTAGAGAGAGATTGGACAGAAGAGAGATTATTTAATATTTAATGTTTAATGTGATATCTAATGTTTAACATTTAATTGTCAATCGTTATTTCTAGAAGTTTCTAGAAGCTCCTCTGACGATACATTCATGTTTAGTGGAATTGTGGTATGGAATGTTTTGTATGTGAGCTTGTGTTTTATCTTTAGACAGTTGATTCAAGTGATAAATTGTCATAAATATTGGACATTGTAAAGCCATGATTTGCATAGTGGGCATGTTTATGAAGTTTGTGAGAGTACTAAGAATTTTCTTGGGGATTTTTCAAATAGAGATTAGTATGCATGTGGTAAATCTGGTTTTCCTACTTTGGGAGCTTGCTTTGAATAATATGGTGAGCATTTTGTAGCTTATTAGTTAAGTGAGATAAGTATTTTCTACTATGTATAGTACACTTTTTTGCATGTCATATATCATGAAGATATTTTGCAAAGCTTCATCATCACTAAAAAGCTAAACTCTTTTATGAACCCTTAAGAGCTAGTTGTGATCAATTCTATGATAAAAATAGTGTTTTGTATTTATCACATAAGGATTTGCTAAATTCTTTTCTTTAAAAAATAAATTTACAGCAAGGGATTTATAAATAATGGTAAGAAGTTACAAAAGGGTTTTTAGAAAAACACAAAAAAGGTTACATAGGGATATACAAAACATGCCATGTGAATGCACCTCATATAAAGGATTCATACATAGTTTTGTAGGCTAGTAAGCATATAGATATGCTAAGAGTCTGTTAAACACACTCGCTTGGTAGTTTGGCCTGCACATGAGCCTCTCACTTAGTCATGTAGACTATTAGTATTTCCATGTTTAAAATTAAAATTGAAAATTGAAATAATTAAAAAATAAAGATTCAAGCATGCTTTGTTTTGATTACTCATTATTAGGTGTAGTAAATAGAGTGAACTAGAGACCTTGCCTCCCAATCGTAAGTTAGACTACATCACTTGAATAAAAGCAATTGATATACAATCCTTGTTTAAAAACAAAATTACATGATACCAATCTTCAGTTATACTAGTGTTGTAGACTTCAATTGAGTTAAAATTACATGATATCATTTAGACATTGAACAATGAAGATGCAACATAGATTGCATCAAGTTGTTTTCTCATAAAAGCATAAATACACAAAAAGATTGCGAGAGTTTTAAAGATCTACACACGCGACCACACTTTACGGTCGAGTGTACGACCTAAATGCCCATCCCATCAATCAACACTTAATAACTAGCATGTCAAGACATTATGTAGCCAAAAACACGACCAAATGACCATCACTTATTTATTCATTTATAGCCCATCATGACATTATCTAGCTGAATTCACGATCAAGTGCCCATCCATACCCAAGGGGGAAGGGAGGGTATCACAATCAAAATGACACATCGATGCTGAGTTCACGACACAATGTGAAGTCAATTGTGACATACTTGTCAAAAGACACTCACTTGCCGACTTCACGATTGAGTGCCTACTTAATAAGCACCTTTCAGCCCTACACACACACACACCCATCATGAGACAAGTATCATGACATGAATACGTCGAATACATGACACATGCCAATCCACGTATCTCACAAGTGACTACAAAATACATATGCACAAAGAATCAAAGATACAAATAATGCATGGCAAGAGACCCATCTCATGACACACATACATGCCAGTCAACACGATCCCTTGCCATACACGTGCATGTGAAGAGTATACACCTTCGCACAGTGAGTGATAGGAGAGGATTGCCTTATCAGTTCTCTTGACATGCATATCCCGAATTCACAGTGCATGCCAGTCAAATGGCCTCTCTTGTCACACATGTGGATATGTGCACACACACATGCACACACATACATGCACACATCGTGACAAGAAAGGACTATCTCATGACAAGCATATGCTGAATTCATGACACATGCCAATCAATGGGCCTCTCCTCCCACACACACCATACCACCTACTCTCTAATCTTTTTTTAATGGTATTCTTGAAAACAATTGGCATGTGGTAAGGTATCCTACTATCAATGGTAAATACCACCTCGCATTATCATTAAGTCCCAATCCAATCCCTATGTGGTTTGCTCGGGCGAGGGGGGGGGGGGGGGGTTCACTATGTATGAATCCTTTATATGAGGTGCATTCACATGGCAAGTTTTGTATATCCCTATGTAACCTTTTTTGTGTTTTTCTTAAAACCCTTTTGTAACTTCTTACCATAATATATTAATCCCTTGCTGTAAATTTATTTTTTAAAGAAAAGAATTTAGCAAATCCTTATGTGATAAATACAAAACACTATTTTTATCATAGAATTGATCACAACTAGCTCTTAAGGGTTCATAAAAGAGTTTAGCTTTTTAGTGATGATGAAGCTTTGCAAAATATCTTCATGATATATGACATGCAAAAAAGTGTACTATACATAGTAGAAAATACTTATCTCACTTAACTAATAAGCTACAAAATGCTCACCATATTATTCAAAGTAAGCTCCCAAAGTAGGAAAACCAGATTTACCACATGCATACTAATCTCTATTTGAAAAATCCCCAAGAACATTCTTAGTAATCTCACAAACTTCATAAACATGCCCACTATGCAAATCATGGCTTTACAATGTCCAATATTTATGACATTTTATCACTTGAATCAGCTGTCTAAAGATAAAACACAAGCTCACATACAAAACATTCCATACCACAATTCCACTAAACATGAATGTACCGTCAGAGGAGCTTCTAGAAATTTCTAGAAATAACGATTGACAATTGAATGTTAAACATTAGATATCACATTAAACACTAAATATTAAATAATCTCTCTTCTATCCAATCTCTCTCTAATCTCTCCCCTCTCTCTCTCTCCACACATATCTCTCTTCCCCCTCTCTCCTCTATTATGATAATTAAATATTTAATTTTAAATATTAAATACCAAATAATTAAGTTATTAAATAAATTTTTAACTAATAATAATTAAATAATTTTAGATATTAAATACCAAACAATTAAGTAATTAAATAAACACTTAACCAATGATAAGTAATAATTAAAAATGAGAAGAGAGAGGAACATTGAGCCAACTAGGAGAATGAGAGAGAGAGAGAGAGATCGCCTAGAGACGCGAAACGAGTGTAAAAAGACTGACGACAACCATCATCAAGCTTTGCGATCTGCACCAAAACAATGAATTGAATGTTATACATTAAACATAAAATAATTTTCACAATTTTAAATAAAATTATATATATATATATATATATATATATATATATATATATATATATCCCTCCCTCTCCCTCTCCCTCTCCCTCTCCCTCTCCCTCTCCCTCTCCCTCTCTCTCTCTCTCTCTCTCTCTCTCTCTCTCTCTCTCTCTCTCTCTCTCTCTCTCTCTCTCTCTCTCTCTCTCTCTCTCTCTCTCTCTCTCTCTCTCTCTCTCTCTCTCTCCTTCTTCTTCTTCTTCTTCCTTGCATGCTATACGCATTGATGCCCTTCTTCCCTCCCTCCCTCCCTCCCTCCCTCTCTCTCTCTCTCTCTCTCTCTCTCTCTCTCTCTCTCTCTCTCTCTCTCTCTCTCTCTCTCTCTCTCTCTCTCTCTCTCTCTCTCTCCATGTTGCTTTACGTGAGGCTTTACCATGCCCCTTCTCTTTGTTTAATCTCTCATCTAGCTTTGCACAAAGGCAAATCCATATAAAAAAAGTGATCCCCCTCCTATCGTTGATGAGCGCAGTGGCATACCTCCTCATCATGTTGCTCACCTACCTCTGCACAAAGGCAGAGCTGTGTCAATGTGTATCCTCCTCCTCCTCTCATGGAGTGTTGTGGCATACTCATCCTCCTCTTGCTCCTCCTCCCAAGCCCTGGCACACTCTGCTAGGCCTTTGCCTCTACCAGCCCTGGCTCCACATTGGCTGGCTCTTCGAGTGCAGCATTTGTGCACAAGCACCTCCTTGCCAACAACCACAGTGTCATCATCCTCCTCTTACTCCTCCCAATCCCTGGCACACTTTGCTAGGCCTTTGCCTCTACTGGCCTTGGCTCCACATTGCAACTGGCTCTCTGACAATTTGGGTGCATGAGTGCCTCGCTACCAGCAATGATGCAACAACCATGCCAAACATTCTCTCTCTCTCTCTCTCTCTCTCTCTCTCTCTCTCTCTCTCTCTCTCTCTCTCTCTCTCTCTCTCTCTCTCTCTCTCTCTCTCTCTCTCTCTCTCTCTCTCTCTCTCTCTCTCTCTCTCTCTCTCTCTCTCTCTCGGGGTGCAGGTTCATCTCCCTGCTAATAACTAGGCCAGACATTGTAATGAAAGTTCCAAACTACCATAAATCTAACTATGGAACAATGGAAAATGAAGAAATCACTACATTAACCTACGATGAAAACCTGAATACAAGAAAGGATTCTTGGAACACACCCCAAGCTGGTGCCATGGAAACTCACCTCCATGTAGGTGAAGGACAAGAAAACTAATGTGTCTACCAAGAAAACTTACATGAATAACATGTCCAAATGGCAAAAGGCCCCTAACTTTGGCTAGGGCTGCCTATTTATAGCAAACCCTAAGCCCTAGACCTCTAGTTTTATCACAAAGGCATTTAGCCTACTGTCATTGTTTCCCATTGGCCTCATTTGCTTCATTACAAACCCTCCCTGCCTCAATTAGCTTTGTCCTCAGAGCTGCAAATGGGAAGATATTACAATGGATATGTCATGAATGTCCGAAAGCACAATTTGAAGAAGATTCCATGGTCCAAGAAGTTGATGACTGCCTGCATGTTGCTCATGCTGTCCATAGAAGGGCAGTGATAGAAAAAGAGTCATAACTTCTTAAATATAGCTCCAAATCCAACAAATGCGGTGTCATTTTGAAGAATACACCTAGAAGCATCATATCCAATCATCAAGTGATGACTTTGATGATGTCAGACCATTTATTTTCATGACAGTAATTTAATACAGCAAGCTGTATTAAACAATGAGCTCATGCTTCTTCAACTGTTTTTTTTTTTCATAAACCATGTAAAAATCAATGAAGACAAGCTGTCAATCAAATTTTGCAGGTCAAGGGATGTCAAATCATCATCCAATCATCCATAATAACCTCCGGGATCAGATGGAAATCCTCCAAAATAATGGTCACAACCTCTCGAGTCATATGGAAATACATCCAAAATTTCATAATCATCAAGATAAATCCCTACATCATAAGGAAATGACACATCAAAGTCATATGTCATATTAGCCCCATAACCAAAATCATACTCAGTCGAAATGCCATCATAAGGTAGTCGCAGTCCATGATCATCTATGGGCTGATCATGATCAAAGATAGGCTGATACATGTCTTCATCATTACCCCATGATAACTCATCATCATGCACATATACATTGTCGTTCATATCTACAACAAACTCTTCTTGTGCACTATCTTCATTTGAATCTGCATACTCTTGCTCTTCAACTTGGTCATTTGAATCATCTTCTTCTCCTTGATCTTCCAAGTATGCTTGCTCTTTACAAATTTCTACATGCATTGCATTAAGAGACATTTCCCTAAGCTTTCCCACTACATTTTCAACTTTATTATCAACATCTTTATCCTCTTCTTGCTGTCCATGACAAACTTGCACTTCCACTTGAGATACATTTACATTAGAATCCTCCAATACAAGGGCTGTAGCAAAGTGACTATTCCTGCAGTAACTCTCATGATTAGGAGACCATTGACCCTCACATTTATAGCATATGAGTTGCCTTTTCATTTCCATCAGCTCTTGATGAGGTATAAGCTTTCTTCGGGTGCCAAAAGGGGTAGGCCATTCTAAGATAACTGAAATTCTAACATGCTGTGCCCTGCATACATTTGGATGACCAATAACATTCTTCTCTCCACATTTGTAGCATAGACCTTTAGAAGTGAGATCATCCAACATACGGCTTGATAAGTAGGTACCATGAACATTGTCGAAGGAGAAAGGACGGGTTAGTACTTCTTCTTCCTCATGATAATCCATGACATAAGCTGACTATCCTTGGTACCCTGCATAGTGTGTGCCATAGGCATTATTTGCACCCATATCATGCTCATATGCATAAGATTGATGCTGCCCACCATTCATGCATAATGCACAAGCTTCATATTGCTCATATGGATCATTATACGCATGATTTTCCACCCTTCCATCAAAATATCCATGTCTGTCTCCCATTTTATACATGCAGTCTGAGTATACAACAGTGGAAAATCCTCAATAACTTGAGCTCCAATTGTCCAAATTGATTACTTTATGGCTTTATTTGAAGCTTATACAATACTCTTTCAAATGAGTTATCAAGCTCTACAAATGGATAAGTATAGACAATTCTGGAAATGCTTTTTTTGTTGTCAGCCAGACACACTCTGTAAAGAGTGAATGCCTTGTTTCAAGTGTCTTTTGTACTTCTCATCAAAATTTGAGCAAATATCCAACACCAAGACACTCAAAGGAGTAGGGAAGAGCTGTAGGATATTGAAATAGATGAAAACAACCTCTGCAAATCCAAAACTGAAGCAGATCTTGCTTAAGAATACCCAAGAAATGGTCAATATCAATCCAAATCAAGATTCACTAAAAGAGATTCTCTTTTGCCCATAGGAAAGCCAATGAACATGTATGCCCTATTCATACCCCTACATACATCAAAATACTAACTCTTCCAAGTGTAGGGCTGAAGTAGATTATATTGTACATTCATTGCATACTCATCCCTGCATTCCATTTGTCCAAGGGAGAATACATCTTGTTGCCATTCTTCATTACCATGTTGCATCCATAACATTGAACCATTTGTCCATAGATGTTCATTGATCAATTTCCATTGATCAAACAACCAAATACTTGAGCATCATACCCTTGAGAATGCTCCATCGGTCTATGCTGTCCAAGTTCTTCAACCTTCAAGAAATGGTCATGGATATTTTGATGTGGGCAGCAGTGAATTACAAACTCCTTTTGAATGCAAGGCTTTTCCCTGATATGAAGTTGACTAGCATGCATGCCATATTCTCAAGCAGTACACCAAAGCAAAATACATTTGTCCATGAAATCTACTGCATAAATCACACTTCTGTTGTTGGTTATATATAGCAGCCACAATCACAACAATCACAGGCCCAGCAACTTCAACATCTGCAGGCACAGCCTCAGTCACATCAGCTTCAACAGCAGCAGTAGCCTTTGCAGCTCCAACAGAATGCTCTAATGCAGCAGCAGCTGCAGCAGTCAGTATTGATTAAACAGAATCTGCAACAACAACTTTGCCCTCATAAGAAATAAGTGTCCCACTTCTAACATCTGATAATGCAGTCCTGATACACTCCTTTATGAACTCAAAATGTTTCTTAATCAAATCAATAGTTCTCCACTGTCAATACTGTGCTTTCTCCAACTGGTTCTTATCATGGGAGAGATGACAGATAATGAAGCTGCTCTAAATGCACGGTGATCTAGATGAGCACAAAAAGGCAACTTGAATCTTTGTTGTTGCTTCCACCCTGTAAACCTTCCGTGAAGTCACTCTGAAGATCATCGAATTGGATTCCTTCTGAGATCAAGCCTGAAATAGTGTTTCGGAACTTGACAGCAGCAGCACTCTGTTCCAATTCTTGCTGGCCAGTGATGCTGATGTTATTACAGTAGTTGCTAATGCCAACAGGGATTATGCAATTGATTATTTGTACATTGCCTTGCTCATCGCCTCTATTTTTTATTTACTGTCACTGGACCCAATGGTGAAGATACTAATGTCAATGGAGAGGCTAAGCCCACTGAAGAAGCTGCTATTCAAACTGCAGCCGATGATGCCAGTAAGTCTAAGACAGTAGGGCGAAGACAAAAGCCACCAACTCTAAGAAAAAGGCTGAGGACGCCATGATGAAGGAAGAGGAACCATGCCTGTTCAGTTTCTGTTTCACCTGTGTATACAAGCAACGATTCTTTACTTTTGATTGTTTGTGGTATGTATGTACAAAGGGAGATGGAACCATGCTTTGGCTAGGCCTTTGAGGCAAGGCTACTGTGCCCGATGTTTATAATGCTGAGCGTCATTACCAGTCCCTGCTGCAAGAAAATCCCGATAATCCTTTACCTCTGAGGAATTCTGCACAATACTTGTATGAGGCTAAAGGTAATGTATAGAAAGCTGAAGAATACTATGAGAAGGCCATCTTAGCATGTCGAAACGATGGTGAAATATTATCACAGTATGCGAAATTACAATGGGATGCACATAAAGATCAAGATCGTGCAGAGGACTACTTTGAACAAGCTGTACAAGCTACCCCAAATGGCTGCTATGTCTTGGGATCTTATGCCTCGTTTCTATGGGAATATGAGGAGAACGAAGACAGTGAACCTGCATCTCTTGCTAACTGTTCAATTCTCAATTCTGGCAGCGCGCACGCTCGCCGACTACAATATCCAGAAAGAGAGCAAACTATACAAGCTACCCCAAATGACTGCTATGTCTTGGGATCTTATGCCTCGTTTCTATGGGAATCTGAGGAGAACAAAGACAGTGAACCTGCATCTCTTGCTAACTGTTCAATTCTCAATTCTGGCAGCACGCACGCTCGCCGACTACAATATCCAGAAAGAGAGCACGCTCCATCTCGTCCTGAGACTTCGTGGTGGCATGCAGATCTTTGTCAAAACCCTCACGGAAAAGACCATTACCTTGGAAGTGGAGAGCTCCGACACCATTGACAACGTTAAGGCCAAGATCCAAAATAAGGAACAAGGCATCTCCCAAACGTGCCAAGATAGAGGATAAGCCCGAGCCAGTTGTGAATCGTGACCCTATGGCGGGAGAGATGCAGAGGATGCGACAACAAGTGGAACTTATGCAGGCTGAGCTTCTTTGTATCAGGGCAGGTGGTTCATTTGAAGAGATACAGATTTTGAAGCAAAGAAAGAGCAGCTCTCTCTCATGACCATGCGGAAGAAGAACGTCTGCCATGAGATGCCCGATGATGCTCCTTCATCATCATCAGGGAAAGCTGCATACTGCTTGGCTAATTCGGCTTCTTCTTCTCCTCCTTTGTCCAACAGAACAGCGAAAACCTTGACAGAGAAGAACTACCACGAGACTCTTGAGAACGACTGGGGAGTTTTCTTCTGGAGGCATATGATGGCCTACTGTTCCAGCACGAGAGAATGGCGGAGAGGATCAGGAACATGCAACGGAAGCTGAGAGTTCTCTGGATGGTAGCGTTGTGATTAACAAGCGCAAGGGAAAAGGGGGCCACGGAAGAAGAAAGAGTGGCAAATCAGAAGACCAGCAGGACAGCTCCTTGATCAAGAACGAGCCTGTCTCATTATCATGTACCCTCACCCTCGTTCTTCTGATCCCGCAAGAAGCAGCCATGGCACACTTTGCAGGAGCGAAAGAGCCAGTCGAGCTTCAGAACGACATGGAGTTGGAAGAGCTCGCCAAATTTGCCGTAGATGAGCATAAAAGAAAATAGCATTCCGACCTCAAATTTGTGAAGTGGAGGACGACGGGGCTATGGACATTGCTGAAAAATGCTTCAAGATCCACAGAAAGGATCAATAGTTTGGCTAGGCACATTTGGCACAGCAGAAGAAGCAGAACTTTAAGTCGGTGAAGAAATGGAGGAAGATGAGAAAGGACAGCGATTTTGCTCTCTCTTCGAGCAGTGTGTGGAACCCACAATGGATAATATAAGTTATTTTCCTTCAAATTTGAAATTTTGTGCCAAAATGTACAAGGGCTCTAAAAAATGCCAAGTTACAACAGTTTCAAGTGGAGCGTGGGATAAAAAAGGTCAATGCATCGATTGTGTGATGCATTGCCTTCACTTTTGAGCCCCCTTGGGTTACAGTCTTCCCCTTATTCAATGGTGGTACATTAAATGATGTATTGATGTGGGGTCCTTTCAAGGAATGCATATATAGAAGAACAATCAAGTGCTTGTGCAAGACATCAATGGGATTCATCCCTAATCCTAACAAGGTGCCTAATGCAGAGGAGAAAGCTAGGATTGTGGGCATTATCAATAATATGCCGAATATTATTCTTGCACTAGTGAATGGTATGAAGTCCGTGCATAGTGCTGGCATCATCCATGATTTAGACTTGCATGCTAAGAAGATGGTAATAGACTTTACCAAAGAGAACATCCCTAGGGTTGGCATCATAGACTGGGGTCTAATGCTCATTTCTGGCACAACAAGATCATCAATCAACTCTGGTGGTCCAAATGATCCCATGCACCTCATAGATGAGCATCCATGGAAAGGAGAATTGGAAAGGAGAAGACAACCTTGGATTGCACTTGAGATCTGTGGCCCATTCTGCCAATCTGCTTATAGCAAGGAGTCTGATGTGTATGCAATTGGCTGGCTCATCATATGTCTTGTTGAGTTTTGGTGCCTAGGCCAAAACTTGTGGTTGTGCAAAAAGCCAAGGGATGCCTAGATGAAGTGATCATGCATTTGATAGAGTTAAAGGCAAGTGATCGCATGTTGGTAGATGATAGGGTTGCACGCATATCCTTTGCAGACCTCAACAAATTTTTGAGGGTAGAGTGTGGGATTGATCCTGCTTAGGCAAGAGTCCCCTTGTAGAGCTTTGTCCTATCTTAGCTCACCCCTTTTGAGTAGCCCGACTCCCACAATCTCTACTTGCATTTTGTAAAACAATCGATCAATTTTTGGAGTTTCCATGACTTGTGAATCCAAACATGTCTTGAAAAGATTGGCAAATTTGTAAAACTCTATACTCCACGGAATGGGACTCATAATTTGTGCCTATAGATTAAGTTAGTTAAGTGCTTTTAATTGTTAGGAGTAATTATTCCAAGATTGTGTGTCTATCTTATTCACGATTTGTTTTGTATGATTGATGGTTTTTTCAAGTTTTGAAATTCACTATTTGCATCGTGTCATGTTTTATATCACGATGAAGATTTTATATCTATAAGCTGTTTCTAGTAAGCAAATGTGAAACAGTAGTGAGTATTCTAATACATACACGAGGTTTATGAGTGCGAATAATCATATCTTGATATTTACATCATAGACCACAATGCTTATCATAATGCGCTTAATAAAGGTAACACTTAGAAAATTTCATAGTCACTAGAACCACTCAAAGATTTTTATCAACCTTTGATAGCTGCCTTGCGATTAATTCCATGATAAACTTGGATATCAAATTATTAACCATATTGCATTTTATCTCCATTGAGCTAGTGTCATTATTTAGTAAGGTTTTTAAAAATGTGCAACGATGTATGTGTACATGCGTGTGTGGGTGTGTGTTATTCCTTGCAAGTAAGAAGCTTTAATCTAAAAGCTTGAAACCAATATTTTATGGGTCATAGCTAAGTTGATAATGGTCTATACGTTTCTTTCAATTTCAAGTTATATTTTCTTTTATATGCAACGAGTACAAAATGTGCAAGGATGTGTATGTGCACACATTTAAGGGTGGTGTTCCTTGTTGCAAACAAGGTGATTTAATCTAAAGACTTGAAACCAATCTCTTATGGGCCTTGGTTAAGTTGGTAATGGTTTATATGTTTCTTTAAATTCCAAGTTATATTTGGATTTATGTGCAATTGGTATAAAGTGTGATCATATGTGTATGTGCACAAGTGTGTTGTTTCTTACAAACAAGTTGCTTTGATCTAAAAGCTTGAAGCCAATCTTTTGTGAGTTGTAGTTAAGTGGTAATTGTTTGTATGTTTCTTTGATTTTTAAGATATATTTGGATTTATATGCAACCGGTATTCTTTAAAAGTTGATATAATTTTGTAGTAGCATTTAGGTATTGTTTTGTGTGTTTGTCTGCAGGCATGGGTAGATTAAAGAAACAAAAAATTTGTGAGGTTTCAAAGGGAGATATTGCAACATTTTTCGACCATCCAATAAATACACTTGCAACCACAAATGTTATAAATGATTCACAGACATCAACAAATCAACCAGATACATCTATTCTTGGAAATGAAGCAAATAATGAGACTGAAACGCCATATCAAATAGTAAGAGATCAACAAATTTGTGCCACTACTAGTGTTGGAGTAGTTGAAACACAAGTTACACCAACTGTACAAAATGCTCCATGTCAACCTATACAAACAAATGAAGAAGAGATGTCAAGTTTCTCAAAAAGCACACAAGCTAGTGAGAAGAAAAATAAAAGAATTTGGAGCCTTGCAAAGCATACATTTCAGCTAGACTGGGTTAGTAAATTTCCATTCATTGAGCTAGTTATATAAGCTAATGATTCTTCTCCAAAAAAGGCTCGATGTATTAGTTGCTCATGGAAAAAGGGAGTTGATTACACACTTCAGCTCAAAATTGACACTATAGAGAAGCATGTAGGCAAGGTATATGAAAAATCCATTGTTGATGGGCAAGAAGTAAGTCAAGTAAGATGGAAGTCTAGTGAGGAGTGTCTACATCTAAAGAATGCAGGACTATATGAGAAACATTTGCTTGAGCAAGCACAATATGAGAAGTTATCAATTATCAACATGTTCAAAAAAATGCAAGATAAGACCTTGCAAATTAAAATCCTACAATTGAACGTATTTTTTAATCATTTATAATTATTAATATTTTCATAATATGTTTCATATTGTGTGTAATATCAAATTGTAATGGTTTTTTTATATGCAAACTTTTTTTTATATCTTAAGGCAAGGGAGGCCAATGGTGGACGATCCCGAGTATAAGGAATTCTTGTCACAATTTCCTATTGATAATTTTCCACAATCACATTGGTCATGCAATAGTAGATGGGATTTGGCGAAAGCATTAGATGAGGTTTTCAAACAAGATTTGAGAGAAAAAATCAAATCTTCTCAATTTTTTGCTCTCTCGCTAGGTGAGGCCACATCTAGAGATAATACTAGTTAGGTTTGCATGACTGTTTATATTGTGGAAAATAATGTTTGTCGTGCATATTTTCTTACAATTAAAAAAATGCAAAAAGATGCCACAGCAGAGAACCTATTCTTGTTAGTTGAAGAAAGCTTGATGAGTATGTTGCAATTATCAAGGGTTGAGATTACAAAAAAACTAATTTGTGTGGGAGTTGATGGAGCAACAGTTATGCAAGGCCATCACTCAGGAATTTGTGTACGCCTACAAACTTCTATAGCACCTTTCATGTTAGGAATTCATTGTATGGCACATAGAATGAACTTGGCCTATAAAATAGTTGATGAGTTTGATAGTGTTGCAAAGGTGGAGCAGTTGGTCAGTACATCTAGTAGTTTTTTTTGTAGGAGTTCCAAATGATATTTAAAGTTCCAAGAGATGGCGAAGGGCTTAACAGAGGGTAGAAAATTATTGAAGCATGTAAATACAAGGTGGATTAGCTTGTACTTGCTAGCTAGGAGATTATTAGAGGAGTACCCTTCTTTAGTAGGACTCATGGATAGATTGGTAGCAAAAGTCGAAGGAGACTGACAAGGCATTAGAGCTTTTAACAACTTTGACAGATTTAGAGACATTACTTACATTGATAGGTATTTCAATGTTTTTGGAGTCATTATATTGCTTGTACTTTTTTTTTCTAATTTTGATATCTAATATTTTGTATCTTTGTTTTATAGGAATTGTTCCTTTGCTTGGGGAGCTTAATGTCCTTGTGAAGCTTGCTGAAAAGAGAAAAATTTATATGATTGAATATAGAAATATTCGGAAGATGGTATGCTTGGCATTAGATTTTTTTTATGGAGATATGAATCATCCTTTGCATGAGGAGAGATTCAAAAGACGGCATGAGATCATGAACTTTCAATCAGAACCTAGCAATAGCTTTTAAAAGATAAACAGAAATGGTACAGTATGCATCAAAGTAAATTCAAGATTGGTACATCTTTATGTCTCTAGGAAGCGAGTTTGAGGATGACTTGTTAGAAGACAGCCTATAAAGATGGAAACTTTTAATAATGTAGTGGAGAGTGCTAAAATCACATTAGCACAAGTTGCACGGTTTGTGTCACAGGAAATAAGAGAACGGTTTCCAAGAGATGAACTATTGGAGGCAATGTCAATAGTTTATCCACAATTTGGAATCATTAGCAAGACATGTGTGCTCTTCAAGCATATTTCAAGTAAAAATTTCATGTTCTTAAACATCACTTTGGAAAAATGTTACAATTGCAAGGGTTTGATGCAACCTTCTCGGTAATAGATGGAGCAACAATCACAATGATTTGGAGATACCATGTAACATGTCAACCTATCTATTTGTGGAACACGACTTTAATCCATCAAGAGATAATCCTAGAAGATGCCGCCTGGCACTCCCAAAGAATGACACAGGGTTTGTCTACCTTCTAGTATCAAGACCTCGAGATCCCATCTCAAGTCATGTAGAACACTTGTGTAGGATTTGGAGGCATTGGGTTTTTACGGCCAAAGCCCCCTGGCACCCAAGCATCCTTCTACGCCAAGTAGATTCCACGAAGAGATCTCTCATGGCGGGTTTGGTCCACATTCCCGGTGCAAATTCATAACCCCCTTGGTTAGGGTTTGGTAGTTTGTGGGGGTAGCTAGCGCCATCCTTCCTTAATTATCCCTTTAGGAAATCATCTACAGCTGAAGCAACCAGCCTAATAACATTTACTAGGAAAAATATCATTTTCCAAATCAGCAAGTAACCACTCTGCTTAGCACCCTCTTTTCCATCTTTAACAAGATCAATCCTCATTAAGAACATCAATGATAAACCATTTCAACTAGTTTCTTAAGCAAGCATTGCATTCTTTCCAAGGATACAACTTAGCTTATCCTTAATCAAGTCGTATTCAGCTATGATAGACTACCTTTCTAGAGTTTACTCTCCCCCTTAGGGTTTCATATGGTCAACTTGATGGTTATCTGCTAGATCCCTTGAAGTGCCTATGTACCTTTATCTCTGATCTTAATTGATCAAGATTGTCTATCCCCTTGACCATGGTTGATTAAGATGGTTCTCTTTAGAACAGTTCCTACTCCGTCTTAAGCCCTCTTAGTACCACTCACATGCATTAACCCTTTTCTTATCCATCTTGGAATCACCTACTGAGGATTTGACATGGGGATCATGGGTCATTAGTTTCTCTTGACAACATTCTACCATTCTTGACAATTACAAGTAACGATTACAAAACAACGTTGCACCTATTTTGACAACTTCTAATGTCATGTTTTCATTCCGATGTATGCAATAGTTTTGTATGACACATGATGCGAAGATCCTTTCAATGCATGCGACTTAACATGTACCTTGTTTATGCGAATATATTTCCCATGTATGTAGAAGTTTTCCTTGCATGTACCTAATATGATTGTGATAATTTATGCATTTCATTATCAATCCCAAGAGAAGACCCTAGGATATGCCATTTCCAATTCAATACATGATGGAGCATAATTAATATACTTGAGACACGAAGGTAATGCTAAGTTCTATTAGTGCAGTTGACTCCCATGCAATCATCTCATGTTTGCAAATTTTCCATGCAACTCATACGCTAAATTTTTTATTAAATTCAAGAGATTCTTCTTAAACAACGCAATGAAATAATTTTTATGAGTTTTCCTAATGCAAAAATTTCCTATGAATTTATTCAATACATATTTCATGAACTTTGTATTTACAAGGTTAGGTAATCATTTAATGCATTGAGTTCATCAGCAAGGGATGTGGGATCATGGACCTGATTTCTGACAAATGAAACCCCATTAGCGGCTACTCCTCTGCCTTGGGTAGAAACACCTGCAGAGTTGCTAGTTGTGAGTCTCTTGGGTGCCATCTTTCGCGGAAATCTAGTGGCCTTTGTGTGCAGAAGCAGATGCCCTACCTCGTAGGGATTTCTAACTGGTTGCCCAGTTGGTAATTTGCACTAGCTCCTTTGTTTTTTCACAAAGGATGGAATATCTCAGTGTAATGAGTGAGGATTACAGGAACATGGCATGGGAACATACCTGTCACATTGATGGTATGTAAGGTGCAAGAGGGTATTTTGAGGCATCACAGAAATGATCAAGAAACTCTCTTTTCACCTTCTCAAGCTTCCATGGCTTCTTCTTCCCTTTCCTCTCTTTCTCTCTCTTCTTCCTGTATTTCTCTCTCCTCTTCCTCTTCTCCTACAGTGCTTCTCTCTCTTCTCTCCCTTAGTTAGGATAGTTAGGTCTCTTTCATTACAAGTGGTATCAGAGATTTGTCCTTGATCCTTCTCTTTTCCCATAGATTTAGGGCTCTCACAGTTTTCCCACAATGAGAAAACCCTAGTTACATCTCCCTCACAAGTACATAGGAGTACTCAGGCAGGCTGTCAGCCCTCTTGAAGAGTATGGCAGCCTTTCGTGGAGCTTTCCCAAGAACCATGGACACATCTAGAGGCGGGCAGATAAATTTGACAGGTCGTCACTAATTTTTATGTAAGTTTCTTGAGGGTTTTGGGCAAAAAGGAGTGTAGCACAGTTAGAGAAGACCAAAAGCTCAGTTACTTTTCAAGAGGACCTTCTCTCTCCTCCCTTCAAGCTGCCATGGAACCTTCAGCCCAAGAACCTTAGAGATCTTCCTCCCTCCTCTTCCTCAGCAAGAATGGTTGGTCCCAGTGCTCTCCCTTCATCTTGCTCAGCATCTAGAGCAGCATTGAACCTTGCCTACCTTGTCTGGAGCCTCCAAGGAGTAGCTCGAAAAACGCGTCGCATTTTGCATTGGTCTTCCTGGCCTACTTTCTCTACTCCAGCTCAGTCTCAGCCCTCCCTTGCTTCACTTTGCAGCTTTGGCACACCCCTGGGCAAGCTTGAGCACGGGTATTGATCCCCCCCATCAGTTCTTGGCAGCACCTCAAACCCTACTGCGGGCAGCAGCCAATGCAGACATGGAACCTTCAGCCCAGCTCATAACACACTAAATCCCCTTCAATTTACTCTTCTTGGGAGCCTTGGGAGCAGCCATAAGCTTCAATAAGTGAAGATATACGACATTGAAGACCCCCCATACAACCATGGGCAGCAAGAAGATGGGGCAACCACAAAGCTCTTGAAGGAGGCATCCAATAACTCTTCCCCAGGCTTGAACAAGGTATGTCAATCAGTTCTTCCTCTCTCATTTACATCCAATTGTTGAGCTCAGCCACTTATGATAGAGATGGAAGAAATGCTTGGGTTGGGATTCCCACCCTCAACCCACACCCTAGGAATACATGCATAGCTGGATAATCTTCAATTGCTTTCCCATTGATCAAGATTTTACTCTAATCCTTAACCATTCTCTTGTTTGATTCCTATTGATAAAAAAATTTGTAAGAAGGGTAAGTCATCCAATTAGTGTCACTGAATTGCAGAGGTAACCACTTCCCCATCCCATTTCCTTATTGATCATGCATATCATGAAAGACCCAATCCTCAATTTGTAAATGCATAGCATGCTGGTTTCTTAATAATAAATTCCTGCCATGTATATTCTGGGTGAGGAAAAGCCCAATGTCAGGCGAGATGGCAAGAAAAAAGAGGGGTGACCCCCCCCTTGCCATCAAAGACCGTGAAGGGGTGCACAACCCAGCCCAAGGGGAACTTTGCTCCCCTCCTGGTGATCCAGAGCCCAAATATTATTGCAAGTGTAGGTACATTTGATGGAATGCCCCGAGCCCTGATCATTTGAGTCTACAGCCCTCTACATGCATTGGTAATGTCATGTATCACTTGGAAATGTATGGTGGATGCATGCAAGAAGGACAGGGTATGCACTCATGGAAATGGTCTCAGCAATAGAACTACGGATGCAAAGGATGTATGGCTCTATCTGGCATTGAGAACCACCATTGAGGCCTTGGATGTCCTGGAATAAGCTTCTCACCATTGGGATAAGGTATGCTCCTTGAGGGAGTCTTTGCAGGGTATTGCAGACAGCCAGTCCCACACAGTCAGCCTGCAAAAGTTGATTACATCAAAGCCTTCTTGTGTGAGTAAGCACGGTATCTATAGCTTGATTCGAAGAGGGCATCCCCCCCTTTGATTTGAACTAAAAATCTCCCCGTTCCGCCCTACAGTTTGGGAGGTATGCTTAGTTTTGTGCTCAGAGGTACTGTGGGACAGGCAGCAGTCCTACACAGTCAGCCCACAAAATTCTATTACAGCAAAGCCTTATTGTGTGACCGAGTGTAGACCCCATAGCTTAATTAGAAGAGGACGTCCCCCCCTTCAATCTGAACCAAAAATATCCCCATTCCGCCCTACGGTTTGGGAGATAAGCTCAATTTTGTGCTCAGAGGTACTGTGGGATGGGTAGCAGTCCTACACAATCAGCACAAAAAGTGATTATAGCAAAGCCCTGCTCATTTACTATCAGAGATATTTTTACATAGCCTCATAGAGGGGATTGAGGGCTTTAATTTGAATAAAAAAATTTGGTGATCTTCCTAGCTCAAGATATTGTCATTTCTGTAATAAGGGGTTTGGTGGACTGCACTTGGGATGGCAGGCCACAAGGATAAAGCAAAGGCCGAGGAGGATTTCCAGCGTGAAATAAGGGACTCCCATGCCTCAATGAACGATCCTAGTGTTCAAAGTAGAGAGAGAGAGAGACAGGAAAACTCCATTGTCATGAGCCTTCAGGCTCTCAAGGTCATTTCTTCATGTTCCACACACTAAACTGAAAAGCACACACAATACAAAGATAAAGTGACCTAGTGTAAGTGTAGACTAGACAAACTGACTCTAGTCAGGTCACTAATTGACTATTAACCCGACTTATTTAATGTAGTCACATGTAGATAGCTGCACACTCTAGCTGTCATAGATGTCGGTCATAGATAAAGACACACTGACGGTGAGCTTGATTTCTAATACTCCCCCTCAAGCTCAAAACAAAAACTCAAATCATCTGCATCACTCCAAGTAGCTGTCTAAAGTGAATGAACTTATCTTTACCAAGTGATTTGGTAAAAATGTCTGCTACCTGGTCTTCAGTCTTCACATGCTCCAAGTCAATCTGATATGCTTAAACCATTTCCCTGATGCAATGGTAGTGAATCTCAATGTGTTTTGATCTTGCATGCTAAACAAGGATTGCTTGCTAACATGACACTACTCAAATTGTCACAGTATAGCTTGACTTTGCTATCCAAGTGTACTCCCAAGTCATTCAGCAACTTCTATAACCACTTAGCTTCACAGGCCGCTAAGGTCACACCACGATACTCTACTTCCGTACTAGACAATGCAACTGTAGGCTGTTTCTTACTCTGCCAACTGATCATGCTACTACCCAATCCAAATGCATAGCCGCTGGTTGACCTCTTGTCATACGTGCAACCAGCCCAGTCAGCATCAGTGTACCCCATAAAGTCAAGGGTTTTCCCATATGCATAAAACAGCCCATGATCTGTAGTACTCTTTACATATCTCAGAATTCTCCTGACTGTATCCAAGTGTGGTTTGTGAGGCTTCTGCATGAACTGACTGATCAGCCCCATAGCATAACTCAAGTCAGGTTTAGTGATCGTGAGATAGATCAAGCTGCCTACCATCTATCTGTACATAGTAACATTCTCAATCTCTATCCCAACATCAATCTACAGCTTGATATTCTGCTCTAAAGGTGTATCCATAGGCTTGCAATCAGCCATACCATATTTCTGTAACATGTCATGAGCATACTGCTTCTATAGCAGCCATATGCCTTGAGGTGTAGAGACAACCTCAATCCCCAAAAAATATTTCAGCTCTCCAAGGTCCTTGACCTTAAACTCAGCCTGTAAATATGTCTTTATTTCAGCAATCCCATTTTCATCATCTCCTGTAATGATTAAGTAATCAACATAGACAACTAGGAAAACATAGCCACTATCTGTCTTTTTCACAAACAGATTATGATCAGCATCACCCAATCAGAAACCATGTTGCTGCAAATAACTGTTGATGCGAGCATTCCATGCTCTGGGTGCCTGTTTCAGCCCATATAATGCATTTTTCAGCCGACATACATGTGCTGGAAATTCTGGATGTACATAGCCTTCAGGTTGTTCCATGTAAACCTCTTCCTGTAATTCTCCATTGAGAAATGCATTCTTTATGTCCATTTGCCATAGTTTCTAGCCTCTAGCTGCTGCCAAAGCAATCACAGTTCTAACTGTAGCCATCTTTTCTATAGGGCTGAAAGTCTCCTCATAATCAAGACCATACTGTTGCGCATACCCTTTTGCAACCAGCTTGGCCTTATATCTTTCCAATGATCCATCTAATTTACATTTTACCTTATACACCCACTTGCATCTAATAGGTGTTTTGCCCTCAGGCAACTATACCAAATCCCATTTACCATTTTCAGCCAAAGCTGAATATTCCTCATCCATAGCAGCACGCCAATTCTCATCTGCAACTGCCTCATCAAACTTACTTGGTTCTCTAAAACCTATTACTTTCATCATATAAGCATAATGACGGGCTGAATATCCAGTGTAAGTGTATCTATCAATAGGTCGTTTGACCCTCTCTGATCTCCTGAGCTGTGGCTCACTGTGAGCTTGCCTCTCATGAGGCGGCACATAACGGCTCTACCTAGCACCTGGCGTCATAACAGACGGAATCCCCAATTAACTGTCTAAGCTGTCACTGCTAGATGAATCATAACCTGCAATGAGTGGACCTGTTACATATTCAAAAACCTTTTCTTTTCCCTTATCTGTTCTCCCCCTCACTGACATATCCGTGTCAGTGGATGCTGTAGTGTGACTTCGCAATCGTCCTATCCAAGGACTCACTGTAGATGATACATCACCTGTCTGACCACTCATGGAAGTACTCTCTACAGGAGTATTTTCAGCATGACTCATACTGGGTGAGCCATCAGTAGGCACTGCAACAAGATTCCCATACCAGGATGCTAATTCATCAAATATTACATCTCTGCTTATGAGTGTCTCATGCGAAGAAGGTACATAACACCTATAAGCTTTCCGTTCCTGTGCATATCCTATAAACACACTTTTCACTGCCTTAGGATCCAATTTATTCCTCTTCTCATCTGGTATATGCACATATGCAATGCTGCCAAATACCTTCATGTGCGAAATATCAGGTTTATGACCATACATCCATTCTTACGAAGTGACATCATGAATCCCTGCTGTAGGGGTTCGATTCAACACATAGGCAGCAGTCATCACCCCTTCAGCCCAATAACCATTTGACAAACATTTTTCATTCAGCATAGCTCTAGCTAACTCCATCAAAACCCTGTTTTTCCTCTCTGCAACACCATTTTGCTGCGGTGTATAACTACATGTGAGCTGTCTTCTGATCCCATATTTAGCAAGATACCTGTCAAAGTAATTTGAGACATATTCACCTCCTCCATCTGATCTCAAGCATGATATGTAATAGCCCAATTCATTTTCAGCATGCTTCTTGAAGTCTTTGAATGCATCAAACACATCATCCTTATGCTTCAAAATATAAAGCCAAGTGTACCTGCTGAAATAATCAATGAATGAGACACAATACCGTGCACCTCCAAAAGAAGCATTATGTGAAGGACCCCAGACATCAGAGTGCACCAACTGTAAAGGCCTAGTGCTGTTTTTTACATGTCTCATGAAAGGAAATCATGCCTGCTTCCCAAACTGACATGCACGGCATACATGACCAAAATCATTATACTTGAATTTAGGTAATCCAAGTACTACTTCCTTCTGTTGCATAGATTTCAGCTTTTGTACATTGACATGTCCAATCCGCTTGTGCCAAATCTCTACATCCCGAATGGCACTCTCATCATGAGCAAACATGGCTGCCTTAAGTCCCGGAATGGTCGCATCCAATGTAAACATCCTGCCATCCCTTCTGCCCTTGGCAATTAACTTGCAACCATTTCCATACTCCTCAATGAAACACCCATCTTTGTTAAACCTCACTTGCAAATTCTGTTCTGCCATTTGACCCACAGACAACAGATTCTTTGTTATGGTCGGTACATGTAATACATCATGCAAGCCTTTCTTCTTGCCATCAGGCATCATAAGAGGAACAATCCCTTTATGCTTTATGTCATGTTGGGTGTCATCCCCAGTACATACTGTTGAGATATCGAGCTCCACTCGTGATATGCCAGGGTGACCGTTGTGGATTTATGTCACTGACTTGTCAGTTGTTTGCAGATGCGGTTGATACACCGCCCATGAATAATAGCTAGATGACAGCTATCCTTATCTACTCTAGTTCATGGCTCAGTTAGTATGCCACCTTAGTTAGTTGAGTTTGGTTTGAGACCCATATATAGGGTTCTTCTATTTCTATGTACTTGAGTTCTTTTTGGCTTACACAACTAAGAAGAGGAAAACTGTTTTCAACCTCCACCTTTGTGTGTATTCCCCAATTGTGTAGCAGGAAAGCTACAAGTGAGACTCCTTCCTTCTCTCCCACAATCTTGACATGGTATCACTGTCAAGATTGTGGGAGAGAAGGAAGGAGTCTCGCTTGAAGCTTTCTTGCTTGCACAATGGGGGAAGACACACAAGGGTGGAGGCTGAAAACAGTTTTCCTCTTCTTAGTTGTGTAAGCCAAAAGAACTCAAGTACAAAGAAATAGAAGAACCCTAGATATGGGTCTCAAACCAAACTCAACTAACTAAGGTGGCATACTAACTGAGCCACGAACTAGAGTAGATAAGGATAGCTATCATGTAGCTATTATTCATGGGCGGTGTACCAACCGCGTCTGCAACTGACAAGTCGGTGACATAAATACACAACGGTCACCCTGGCGTATCACGAGTGGAGCTCGATATCTCAACACTCCCCCTCGAGCTCAATCCCAATTCCTGCACACCAAGCAGGTCTCTGAACTTGCGCAGCTTCTCTGCGCCCAATGCCTTCGTGAATATGTCAGCTACCTGATCCTCTGTGCTGACATAAACTAGATCAATAAGACCTAGTAAAACCCTCTCTCGCACATAGTGATAATGCACCTCAATGTGCTTTGTTCTAGCATGATAGACTGGGTTATTTGCCAAGTGTATACTACTCATGTTGTCACAATAAATGACAACTGGCCCATCTGTAGACTGATGCATATCATAAAGTAGCTTATGCAACCAAGCTACCTCACATGCAGCCATTGCTGCACCCCTGTACTCAGCCTCTGTGCTCGACAAGGCAACTGTAGGCTGTTTCTTGCTGCTCCAAGTGACTGCAGCACTCCCAAAAGAGAACACATATCCACTGGTAGATCGTCTATCAGAAATACTACCAGCCCAATCAGCATCAGTGTATCCATGCAACTGTATCTGAACCCCAGTCTCATAAAATAGTCCATACTGCAATGTGGACTTCACATACCTGAGTATGCGTCTAGCCGCATCCAAATGTGGTTTCCTTGGAGCCTGCATAAACTGACTTACCAATCCAACAGCATAGCTCAAATCTGGCCTGGTAATAGTCATATAAATCAAACTTCCTACTATGCGTCTGTACATAGTAGGGTCTTCTAGAAGCTCACCTGTATCTGTGCTCAGCTTCACATTCTGCTCCAAAGGAACTGAAATAGGCTTACAGCCTGTCATCCCATATTTGGACAGCATGTCCAATCCATACTGCCTCTGCAAGAGCTGTATCCCACTTGGTGATCTAATCACCTCAATGCCCAAGAAATAACGCAGCTCTCCCAAATCCTTCATCTCAAACTTTTGCTTCAATAGCATTTTCACATGAAGGATATCTTCATCACTGTCACCTGTCATAATCAAATCATCAACATAAATGGCAAGCAGCATAATACCTTTCTCTGTTTTTCTCACATAAAGTGAGAAATCTGCCTTGGAAATCTGAAAGCCAATAGTGACAAGATACTGTCCTATCTTGTCAGACCATGCTCTAGGTGCTTGCTTCAAGCCATACAAGGCTTTCTTCAACCTGCAAACAAACTCAGGATGAACAGCATGCACATAACCTGGTGGCTGCTCCATATATACCTCTTCTTGCAAATCACCATGCAAGAAGGCATTCTTTACATCCATCTGATGTAAAGACCATCCCTTTGATGCAGCCATAGCAATGACTGCTCTTACGGTTGCCATCCTTGCAACCGGACTGAATGTTTCTTCATAGTCAATGCCATATGTTTGTGCATACCCCTTGACTACTAATCTTGCCTTGTATCTGTTCACAGAACCATCTGCATTATGCTTCACCTTATAAACCCACTTACAGCCAATTGCATTCTTACCTTTAGGCAAAGGTACTAACTCCCATGTAGCATTTGCTTCCAAGGCATCCATTTCTTCATCCATGGCTTTCTCCCATTTTTCTTTTCCCATGGCTTGCTCAAAAGATGTGGGTTCTGGTTCCTGTATCACTTTGACCATATATGCATAGTGAATGGCTGTAAATCCATCATATTTCAGCCTATCCACAGGATACCTAACTCTGGTAGACCTGCGCAAAGTGGGTTCACTCCCAGGTGCCCTCAAAACATCCCTGGTCTTCCTTACTCCAGGTGTAACAATAGAAGGAATACCCAACTCATCATCAATGCTCTGTTCTGAGCCACTGGATTCACCATCCACATAAGAGTGACCTGCATTCACATCAAACATGGGCTGATCAACCTTCTCTTTTCCTTTTCGTGATACCTGCATACCACTATCTGCATTGCTTTGAGAAGATTCTCCTGATCTCAATCTGCCTGTCCATGGCGAAGAATGTGAACCACTGCTAGAGGACGCTCCAGGTCCACTAATATTTTGTGACTGCTGCTGTGAATTCTGTGCAGCATTACCATTTTGTGCATCTACATCATCAATCACATTTACTGGTTTATACCAGCTACTCATCTCATCAAAAACAACATCTCTGCTCACTGTAAACTTACGAGTAGAAGGGTTATAGCATCTATACCCTTTTTGCTGCAGAGAGTAACCAATAAAGATGCACTTCTCAGCTTTTGGATCCAACTTGGATCTCAGCTCATCTGGCACATGTACATAGGCAATGCAACCAAAAATTTTCAAATGAGAAATATCTGGTTTCCTACCAGTATACCTCTCCTCTGGAGTCATTCCATGTATTGCTGCAGTGGGAGTCCTGTTCATTATGTAGACTGCTGTAGCAACTGCTTCAGCCCAATAAAAATCTGGCAAGTCTTTTTCATTGAGCATGGCACGAGATACCTCTCCAATATGTCTGTTTTTTCTTTCTGCAATTCCATTTTGCTGTGGGGTATGACTGCATGAATATTGCTGCTTTATGCCATGCTCCTGTAGGAACCTTGCAAACTCATTTGAGAGGTACTCTCCCCCTCCATCTGACCTTAGGCATTTTACTTGCAGGCCTGTTTCTTTTTCAACCATAGCTTTAAGAGTTTTGAAATGCCCAAAAACTTCACTTTTCTTTTTCATAAAATACACCCAAACTTTCCTGCTATAGTCATCAATAAAACTGACAAAATAATGACAGCCTCCAAGAGATGCAGCTTTAGTAGTCCACACATCAGAGTGGATTAATTCCAATGGCTTCTTACTCTCTTGAACATGTCTAGGAAATGGTTTCCTTGCCTGTTTTCCAAATTGACAGGCTTCACATACCTTATGCATTTCTGCAACCTTGAACTTAGGCAATCCTGCAACAATGTTTTGGGCCTGCATTGATTTAAGTCGCTGTATATTAACATGACCAATGCGTTTATGCCAGATATCAATATCTGCAACTACACCAGTCCCATGTGCAAACATTGCTGCACTCAATTCAGGCATGTCTGCATCCAATGTAAACATTCTGCCCTTCTTCTTTCCTTTTGCTATCAAGCGACCTTTATTTTTCATATCCTCAACAAAGCATCCATGAGGATTAAATCTGACCTGCAAGCCCTGCTCAACTATTTGACCAACAGAAACCAGATTCTTGGTGATATTCGGGACATGAAATACATCAGACAGGTATTTCTTTTTCCCATCCTGCATAGACAAGGGAATTTTTCCAATCTGCACAATAGGATGTGCAGTATCATCACCAGTCTCCACAAATCCTGGTTTTTCCATTTTCCTTGCATCCTCCATCCATTCTGCATGACCTGTCATGTGGTTTGATGCACCTGAGTCAACATACCATACATCATTGCTTTCTTCTGTACTTGTCATAGAATTGTTCATGTGCTGCACCATGAACAAATGCTCATTTATGTCATCACCCTGTCTACTAGAAGATGCATAATTCCCTTGTTGCAGTTTTCCATTCATGATGTCATTCTGCTTTTTATAGCAGTCTTTAGCCATATGACCCATTTTACCACAGTAGTAGCATTCAACATTATTGTTTGCATTTTGGCCTCTTTGCCATCCACCACGACCTCTTTGGCTCCCCCTGCCTCTAGAGTTACCACGTCCTCCTCCATAGGACTGGTTTTCTTGAGTTTGCTGCATATTCTGATTTCTGCCACGGCCTCCAAATCGGCCTCCTCTACCTCTGCCTCTACCTCTTCCAGCATTTGAGTAGAAGACAGCTTCTTTTGAAGTTCCTCCTGAAGAAGATGCACCACCATTTCTCTGCTCCTCAGAAATTAGAAGAGCAATCAACTCCTCAAAATCAGGAAATCTTTCACGGACGGAAATGGATGTCCGAAACTGCGCATAATCCTTTCCTAGACCATTCAAGGTCACAGAAACTAAATCATCATCTTCCACTGGTGACCCAATGGAAGCAAGTGCATCTGCAATCTTCTTCACCTTCATGTGGTAGTCGTTGATGCTCATATTTTCTCTTTGCACATTGTGCAACTCTTGCTTGAGCTGCATTTTCCTGGCTTGCGTATTTGTGCTATACATTTTTGACAAAGTATCCCATGCCTCCTTTGGCGTACTTGCATCCTGAATATGCACAATCATAGAGTCTGAAATTCTGATAGACAGCCAATACATAACTTTCCTGGCTCTCTCATGCCATGCTTTGAATGCCTGCATTTGCTGTTGATTGGGAACATCAGGAAGAACTGGTTCTTCTTCATTTCCTGCAACAAATTCCCAATATCCTTTTCCCATAAGGAAATTCGTCATTCTAAACTTCCATGCCTGGAAGTTGTTCTTGTCAAGCTTTTCAGTGACAATCTGTGAAAGAGAATCAGATGCCATTACAAAAGACTGCAAAAAATTCTGTCACTGCAAAAACCACAGCTTCACCCTCACAAGGGAGAATCTGCAAAACTGGCGAAAGTGGTATTTGACCACACAGTCACTTCCTAGTGACGATTTTGCATCAACAGGCAACAGGGATGATTCTGTAACTCCCAATGTCTCTGCGCACAAGCATACAATGCAATTTTTACTGTAACTATTCACCGACCTGTAGAACAGTGGCTGCACAGCATAAAACCGAGCCTTTTCCTGAGTGCGTGCAGAAAACTTCCGTCTGCAAAACAGGCCCCGAAATGGCCTCAAATCAAAAAAACAAGGTCGCCAAGGGCTAAAGCCCTCTCCCGCAGCATATACTGCCCTCTTGCTTCACCGCGAAGGGCGTCTCAACCTGAGACAATGCACTCTTGCAATTTCCAGCTGTGCTACCTGCAGAGATCTGCTCCCAAAACAGAAAATGAAAGCAACACTGCTCCTCTTACCAGACCACCGCGAGCTTGGCTTGCTTTCTTGAGCTCCTTACCACGAACAAGGCTCTGATACCATGTCAAGATTGTGGGAGAGAAGGAAGGAGTCTCGCTTGAAGCTTTCTTGCTTGCACAATGGGGGAAGACACACAAGGGTGGAGGCTGAAAACAGTTTTCCTCTTCTTAGTTGTGTAAGCCAAAAGAACTCAAGTACAAAGAAATAGAAGAACCCTAGATATGGGTCTCAAACCAAACTCAACTAACTAAGGTGGCATACTAACTGAGCCACGAACTAGAGTAGATAAGGATAGCTATCATGTAGCTATTATTCATGGGCGGTGTACCAACCGCGTCTGCAACTGACAAGTCGGTGACATAAATACACAACGGTCACCCTGGCGTATCACGAGTGGAGCTCGATATCTCAACAATCACAGCCTTGTTCGTGGTAAGGAGCTCAAGAAAGCAAACCAAGTTCACGGTGTTCTGGTAAGAGGACTAGTGTTGCTTTCATTTTTCTGTTTTGGGAGCAAGTCTCTGCAAGTAGCACAACCGAAAAGTGCAAGAGTGCATTGTCTCAGATTGAGACGCCCTTCGCAGTGTAGCAAGAGGGCAGTATATGCTGAGGGAGAGAGCTTTAGCCCTCGGATTCTCATTTTTTTTAATTTGAGGCCATTTCAGGGCCTGTTTTGGAGGCGAAAGTTTTCTGCACGCACTCAGGAAAAGGCCCAGTTTTATGCTATGCGACCACTATTCTACAGGTCGGTGAAAAGTTACTGTGCATCGTATGCCTATACGCAGAGACATTGGGAGTTACAGAATCATCCTTGTTGCCTGTTGATGCAAAATCATCACTAGGAAGTGATTGTGTGGTCAAATACCACTTTCGTCAATTTTGCAGATTTGCCCTTGTGAGGCTGAAGCTGTGTTCTTTGCAGTGACAGAATTTTTTGCAGTGTTCTGTAATGGCGTCTGATTCTCTCTCACAAATTGTCACTGAAAAGCTTGACAAGAACAACTTCCAAGCATGGAAGTTTAGAATGATGAATTTCCTTATGGGAAAAGGATATTGGGAATTTGTTGCAGGAAATGAAGAAGAACCAGTTCTTCCTGATGTTCCGAATCAACAGCAGATGCAGGCATTTAAAGCATGGCATGAGAGAGCCAGGAAAGTTATGTATTGGCTGTTTATTAGCATTTCCGACTCTATGATTGTGCATATTCAGGATGCAAGTACGCCAAAGGAGGCATGGGATACTTTGTCAAAAATGTATAGCACAAATACGCAAGCCAGGAAAATGCAGCTCAAGTAAGAGTTGCACAATGTGCAAAGAGAAAGTATGAGCATCAATGAATACCACATGAAGGTGAAGAAGATTGCAGATGCACTTGCTTCCATTGGGTCACCAGTGGAAGATGATGATTTAGTTTCTGTGACCTTGAATGGTCTAGGAAAGGATTATGCATAGTTTCGAACATCCATTTCTGTCCGTGAAAGATTTCCTGATTTTGAGGAGTTGATTGCTCTTCTAATTTCTGAGGAGCAGATAAATGGTGGTGCATCTTCTTCAGGAGGAACTTCAAAAGAAGCTATCTTCTACTCAAATATTGGAAGAGGTAGAGGCAAAGGTAGAGGAGGCCGATCTGGAGGCCATGGTAGAAATCAGAATATGCAGCAAACTCAAGAAAACCAGTCCTATGGAGGAGGACGTGGTAACTCTAGAGGCAGGGGGAGCCAAAGAGGTCGTGGTGGATGGCAAAGAGGGAAAAATGCTAATAGCAATGTTGAATGCTACTACTGTGGTAAAATGGGTCATATGGCTAAAGACTGCTATAAAAAGCAGAATGACATCATGAATGGAAAACTGCAACAAGGAAATTATTCATCTTCTAGTAGACACTGTGACGACAAAAATGAGCATTTGTTTATGGTGCAGCACATGACCAATTTTATGAGAAGTGCAGAAGAAAGTAACTATGTGTGGTATGTTGACTCAGGTGCATCAAACCACATGACAGGTCATGCAGAATGGATGCAGGATGCAAGGAAAATGGAAAAACCAAGATTTGTGGAGACTGATGATGATACTGCACATCTTATTGTGCAGATTGGAAATATTCATTTGTCTATGCAGGATGGGAAAAAGAAATACCTGTCGGATGTATTTCATGTTCCGAATATCACCAAGAATCTGGTTTCTGTTGGTCAAATGGTTGAGCAGGGCTTGCAGGTCAGATTTAATTCCCATGGATGCTTTGTTGAGGATATGAAAAATAAAGGTCGCTTGATAGCAAAAGGAAAGAAGAAGGGCAGAATGTTTACATTGGATGCAGGCATGCCTGAATTGAGTGCAGAGTTGTTTGCACATGGGACCGGTGTAGTTGCAGATATTGATATCTGGCATAAACGCGTTGGTCATGTTAATGTACAGCGACTTAAATCAATGCAGGCCCAAAATATTGTTGCAGGATTGCCAAAATTCAAGGTTGCAAAAATGCATAAGGTAGGTGAAGCCTGTCAGTTTGGAAAACAGGCAAGGAAACCATTTCCTAGACATGTTCAAGAGAGTATGAAGCCATTGGAATTAATCCACTTTGATGTGTGGACTACTAAAGCTGCATCTCTTGGAGGCTGTCATTATTTTGTCACTTTTATTGATGACTATAGCAGAAAATTTTGGGTGTATTTTATGAAAAAGAAAAGTGAAGTTTTTGGGCATTTCAAAACTCTTAAAGCTATGGTTGAAAAAGAAACAGGCCTGCAAATAAAATGCCTAAGGTCAGATGGAGGGGGAGAGTACCTCTCAAATGAGTTTGCAAGGTTCCTGTAGGAGCATGGCATAAAGCAGCAATATTCATGCAGTCATACCCCACAACAAAATGGAATTGCAAAAAGGAAAAATAGGCATTTTGGAGAGGTATCTCGTGCCATGCTCAATGAAAAAGACCTACCAGATTTTTATTGGGCTGAGGCAGTTGCTACAGCAGTCTACATAATGAACAGGACTCCCACTGCAGCAATACATGGGATGACTCCAGAGGAGAGGTATACTGGTAGGAAACCAGATATTTCTCATTTGAAAATTTTTGGTTGCATTGCCTATGTTCATGTGCTAGATGAGTTGAGATCCAAGTTGGATCCAAAAGCTGAGAAGTGCATCTTTATTAGTTACTCTTTGCAGCAGAAAGGGTATAGATGCTATAACCCTTCTATTCATAAGTTTACAGTGAGCAGAGATGTTGTTTTTGATGAGATGAGTAGCTGGTATAAACCAGTAAATGTGATTGATGATGTAGATGCACAAAATGGTAATGCTGCACAGAATTCATAGCAGCAGTCACAAAATATTAGTGGACCTGGAGCGTCCTCTA
Source organism: Lygodium microphyllum (assembly GCF_053477565.2). Taxonomy (NCBI): domain Eukaryota; kingdom Viridiplantae; phylum Streptophyta; class Polypodiopsida; order Schizaeales; family Lygodiaceae; genus Lygodium; species Lygodium microphyllum. The sequence goes on along the minus strand of NC_141161.1, from coordinate 13,062,397 downwards.
GCAGTGGTTCACATTCTTTGCCATAGACAGACAGATTGAGATCTGGATAATCTTCTCAAAGCAATGTAGATAGTGGTATTTAGGTATCATGAAAAGGAAAAGAGAAGGTAGATCAGGCCATGTTTGATGTGAATGTAGGTCACTCTTATGTGGATGGTGAATCCAATGGCTCAGAATAGAGCATTGATGATGAGTTGGGTATTCCTTCTATTGTTACACCTGGAGTAAGGAAGACCAGGGATGTTTTGAGAGCACCAGGGAGTGAACCTACTTCGCGCAGGTCTACCAGAGCTAGGTATCCTGTGGATAGGCTGAAATATGATGGATTTACAGCCATTCACTATGCATATATGGTCAAAGTGATACAGGAACCATAACCCACTTCTTTTGAGTAAGCCATGGGAAAAGAAAAATGGGAGAAAGCCATGGATGAAGAAATGGAGGCCTTGGAAGCAAATGCTACATGGGAATTGGTACCTTTGCCTAAGATAAGAATGCAATTAGTTGTAAGTGGGTTTATAAGGTGAAACACAATGCAGATGGTTCTGTGAATAGATACAAGGCAAGATTAGTAGTCAAGGGGTATGCACAAACATATGGCATTGATTATGAAGAAACATTCAGTCCAGTTGTAAGGATGGCAACCGTAAGAGCAGTCATTGCTATGGCTGCATCAAAGGAATGGTCTTTACATTAGATAGATGTAAAGAATGCCTTCTTGCATGGTGAGGTCTATATGGAGCAGCCACCAGGTTATGTGCATGCTGTTCATCCTGAGTTTGTTTGCAGGTTGAAGAAAGCCTTGTATGGCTTGAAGCAAGTACCTAGAGCATGGTCTGACAAGATAGGACATTATCTTGTCACTATTGGCTTTTAGATTTCCAAGGCAGATTTCTCACTTTGTGTGAGAAAAACAGAGAAAAGTATTATGCTACTTGTCATTTATGTTGATGAGTTGATTATGACAGGTGACAGTGATGAAGATATCCTTCATGTGAAAATGTTATTGAAGCAGAAGTTTGAGATGAAGGATTTGGGAGAGCTGCGTTATTTCTTAGGCATTGAGGTGATTAGATCACCAAGTGGGATACGACTCTTGCAGAGGCAGTATGGATTGGACATGCTGTCCAAATATGGGATGACAGGCTGTAAGACAATTTCAGCTCCTTTGGAGCAGAATGTGAAGCTGAGTGCAGATGCAAGTGAGCTTCTGGAAGACCCTACTATGTACAGACGCATAGTAGGAAGTTTGATTTATATGACTATTACCAGGCTAGATTTGAGCTATGTTGTTGGATTGGTAAGTCAGTTTATGCAGGCTCCAAGGAAACCGCATTTGGATGCGGCTAGATGCATACTCAGGTATGTGAAGTCCACATTGCAGTATGGACTACTTTATGAGACTGGGGTTCAGATATAGTTGTATGGATCCACTGATGCTGATTGGGTTGGTAGTATTTCTGATAGACGATCTCTTTTGGGAGTGCTGTAGTCACTTGGAGCAGCAAGAAACAACCTACAGTTGCCTTGTCGAGCACAAAGGTTGAGTATAGGGGTGCAGCAATGGCTGCATGTGAGGTAGCTTGGTTGCATAAGCTACTTTATGATATGCATCAGTCTACAGATGGGACAGTTGTCATTTATTGTGACAACATGAGTAGTATACACTTGGCAAATAACCTAATCTATCATGCTAGAACAAAGCACATTGAGGTGCATTATCACTATGTGCGGAAGAGGGTTTTACTAGGTCTTATTGATCTAGTTTATGTCAGCACAAAGGATCAGGTAGCTGACATATTTACGAAAGCATTGGGCGTAGAGAAGCTGTGCAAGTTCAGAGACCTGCTTGGTGTGCAAGAATTGGGATTGAGCTTGAGGGGAAATGTTGAGATATCGAGCTCCACTCGTGATATGCCAGGGTGACCGTTGTGGATTTATGTCACCGACTTGTCAGTTCAGATGTGGTTGGTACACCGCCCATGAATAATAGCTAAATGACAGCTATCCTTATCTACTCTAGTTCGTGGCTCAGTTAGTATGCCACCTTAGTTAGTTGAGTTTGGTTTGAGACCCATATATAGGGTTCTTCTATTTCTATGTACTTGAGTTCTTTTTGGCTTACACAACTAAGAAGAGGAAAACTGTTTTTAGCCTCCACCTTTGTGTGTATTCCCCCATTGTGCAAGCAGGAAAGCTACAAGTGAGACTCCTTCCTTCTCTCCCACAATCTTGACATATACATGACCATGTGTACCTGCAACCATCTCATCAAACCACTCTCCATGCGGTGTCATGTGGTTTGACGCTCCAGAGTCAATGTACCATCTGTCATCTCTATCATGTCTCGATGCATTTCTGGATACATGCTGCATGGCAAAGAGTCTGTCAACTGGCTCATCATGAGCACCACTGGAAGATGCATAGTGCCCATGCTGTCTGCCCTTTGCCTTCATATCTTCCTGCTTCTTGTAACAATCCTTTGCAATATGCCCATACCGGCCACAATAATGGCAATCCTTGTCCCTTTTGGACTGATAAGATGAGTGCCATGAACCAGATCCACCACCTCTACCTCGGGGTGATCTCCCCCTGCCTCTAAACTCGCAAGATCCGCACTGGCTTTGTGTATTTGCACCATGCCAATTACTCTGCTGCTGCTGCTGTCCATAAGCATTACGAGTGTCACCACGACCTCGAAATGAACCATGACCTCTAGATCCTCTGCCATGCTGGCTAGAGTATAACACAGTGTCTCTACTCTGAGATGCACTGGAACCTGTATTCAAACCAAGTTTAACTTCCTCATGCAGCAACAAGGCAACTAGCTCTTCCTAGCTAGGGGGCTCTTCTCTGACAGAAATGGAAGTGTCAAAATCTTTGTACTCTTTGCCTAAGCCATTCAAGGCAACAACAATCATATCATCTTCTGATACACTTGAGCCAATTGTAGCAAGTTGATCAGCTATGGTCTTAATCTCCGTGGTATACACTTGGATGCTCTTGCCATTCCTAGATATGTTATTGAACTACTGTTTCAAATGGATCTTCCTTGCATGTGTCATGGTTCCATAATTTTTCATCAGTATGTCCCAAGCATCCTTCGGAGTCTCACATCCAGTGATTTGAACTACCATAGCATCAGATATACATAAAGAAAACCAATGCAGCACCTTGCATGCTCTTTCATTCCATAGCCTATAAGCTCTTTTCTGTTCATTTGTTGGATTGTGTGCAGGCAACTCAGGAGTAGCCTCATCTCCTGTACATAGATTCCAATAACCTCTGCCAACTAGAAAGTTTTTCATTCTGAATTTCCATAATGCAAAGTTCTTGTTGTCCAACTTCTCTCCAACTATCTGAGTGATATTGTCACTCCCATGTGCATTAGCCATAATGCAATAGACTGTCTATCAAGTGCCTGACTCCTTGCAGACCAATAAGTATGACTGACCAAGTTCAGTCCGTAACAGTTTATGATAGCTTTCTGCACTAAATTGCAAAAAAAAAAACAGGGTGTTTCAGCCCACAGACACCCCAAAACCACCCACAAACAAGTAGTCTCAACTGTAGGTATAACTGTCAATACATAAGCTATTTGTTTGCTTCAGCTTACGATTCTATAACCTCACTGCCAGCTTACATACATGCAATCTGAAAACTGTAAACTGTGAGTAATCAGTAGCAATTTCAAGTCCAAAATTGAGTGGTAATCATATCATATATGTTCCAAAATCTCCCAGATAGCTGCTATTACATTTGGCACTCAAGACATGAGCATAGAGGCACAGAACAATGCATAACCAGCACATACAAGTGCCAACAAATTTAGTTGCAGGTTGTAGTCAACTAAAATTCAGCATAACAAGCTCCAAGCAGCTCCAAAATGTCTTCCAATCATGTCATACATTTACTTTGTAGTGGCAAGTTCAATACATGAGCATCTGAGTAGGCATAGACAACTTGTCTTCATTGACCAATGGCATAAACTTCATGAACTGTTTGTAATTAACCAAGACAGTGTGACTGCATTTACTTCAGCTTCAGAATTTAGTTTTCAATGATGCTCATTGCTTGCTTCAATCCTCCATACATTCAGCATGTATAGGTCAGTTCATATAGATGATAGAACCCCCAAGATGACCTGTATTGCTTCAGTAATACACAATGCTTGTCATTGACTATGTATGACAGTTTTCAACCACTAACATACTTCAGATTTGAGTGATTTTAGTGAGCAACTTCAGCTCAAATGCATTACATCCGGTACATATGGCTTCTTGACATACATCTTGGCCCCAGTGATGCTTCTGGGTATGTATGAGTTCTTCAAGCTCATGCCAGACAAGTGTATATGCTTTGTAGTGGCTGTATACAGCAGGCCACTGTTTATGACAGACCTCTAATCTTTGTTTTCAGCTCATAAGAGAGATCTCACATAAGCATTCACACATTGTCCTCTTTAAGTACTTTCCATTAGTCTCTGTCCAGCGTTTAGCTACTTCAATATCACTTGCATATGATATTTCCAGCCACAAAGATGTCTGCATAACCAGGTGCAGTTTGCGCAGATCTGTCCTCTACTCCAGCAGCTCGATTTGATGAGGTTGATGCTGATGGAGCACACACTAGTGCTTAATACCCCCTTCACAAGGCTCTAAACAAGCCACAACCTGTAGCTTGAACCATAGAGTAGGCAATCACTCAATGCATACCTTCCATTTTACAATGGCATTCAGCCTGTTTGACAAATGACACAAGTCTTCAACTGCATATCATCTTCACTCCCTCCTGCTCCAAAAAGTCCACCAAGTCAAGCTCTGATACCATGTTCAAAGTAGAGAGAGAGAGAGACAAGGAAACTCCATTGTCATGAGCCTTCAGGCTCTCAAGGTCATTTCTTCATGTTCCACACACTAAAATGAAAAGCACACACAATACAAAGATAAAGTGACCTAGTGTAAGTGTAGACTAGACATACTAACTCTAGTCAGGTCACTAACTGACTACTAACCCGACTTATTTAATGTAGTCACATGTAGACAGTTGCACACTCTAGCTATCATAGATGTCGGTCATAGATAATGACACATTGATGGTGAGCTTGATTTCTAACACCTAGCTTAGCCCAAGAGGACCGTGAAGACATGTTTGAAGAGGGTGCCCCCGAGATGGACCGGTTATTTATGCTCAACCAAACCCTATGCCAACATGAGACCCGTCATATTGAACGACATCAAGAGATGGAACAACGCCATAGGGAGATGGAAACACGCCAAGATGACTGTCATTCTGAGATGATGGCCAAGATGGACTTACTCATAGAGCCCATGGGCGCCCTCATCCCTGCCATTGCCCCCCCTTGGATCGACCCAAGGAGTACGTCCCTCCTCGTGAGGTTAACCGCCCTCCCCCCTTGGAGACCGGGCATAGCCCACAAGGTCTTGGTGGTACCCATGGCGTTCCTCATAGCACTTATGAGACGGGTGAGCCTTCCACCCGACGTGATGAACCCCTCCTTCCCTCCCCCATTACGAATCCTTCAAGCCCATCCTTGGCACCACAACTCCCCCGTAACGGAAACTATATGCATACTCATGGGAATGGCTCCAATGCAAATCTTCGGCAGCATGGCATGCAAGGAGTACATGGGCAACATGCACATGGCAATGGGAAACATGTATATGGCAATGGGCAGCATGCATATGGAAATGGGAAACATGCACATGGCAATTTTGGGCAGCATGGCCATTTTGGACAGCAAGGTCCTAATGTGCAATTTGGTCCTCATGTAATGCATGGACAGCATGGCCCCCATGGAAATTTTGGGCAGCCATGGATTGGACAGTAAGGCATGTATGGGTACCATGTAGCACATGGCATTCATGGATAGCAAGGCCCAAATGAGCTGCATGACAAGATTGTGTTTACTAAATTTAATGGGCAGTCCTCATCCCCAACTGAATTAGAGAAATTGACCTCTAAATTGGAAGCCTATTTTCTCGTCTATCCCCGTACCGATGAGGCGAATATTATTTTTGTCTCCCTTCATTTAGAAGGTTTTGCCCACACATGGTGGAGATTCGTTCAAAGAGAAAATCAGCAGTTTCGTAATTGGGAAGAGTTCAAGATGCATATGATCCAATTTTTGGTCTCCCCGGTAGAAAAAGAATGCTTGTCTAGGCAATGGTATCAATTTGATCAGCAAAATCTCACCATGAGGGAGTACACCAACCAGTTTATGAACCTATCCATGTATGTTGAGGTAGTCAGTGATGAGGCCAAATTGCATAAATACATTTATGGGCTAGATACGCATCTCTCGGTTGATGTAATGGCTCAAAAGTCAGCCACCCTATTTGCAACCATAGAATTGGTTGAACGCTATGGTCAAAAATACCGTCGCAATGAGGGCATACAGCCCATTGCAGGACATCAAAGATACCCTATCAGGCAACCCCCATATGCCAGTAATTATGTAGCAACAATGCAAGGAATGGTAGCCCCAAAATCCCCACTTATCCCACTTTTAATGCTAAAAGGAAATATGGCAGTTTTGGGACAGCACCCCCCTCCAAAAGTGACCCAAAGTATGCTAAAAATAAGACACGGAATGGCTTCAGCCCTAATGGTCAAAAATTCATTCCTCCTAAAGTTGTCAAGGATCGCAAAGCTAAAGGCTTGTGCTTTAAATGCAGGAATAAGTACACGACTGATCATGCATCCAAATGCCCCTTTAAGAATGCCATTGTCAAGTTTAATAGCATGTATGTGCTAGAAGATAGTGACAAGTTGGAAGAGGACTTGCATGACAACTCTCCCATGATGACACTTGCTAAAAATGCTGAATATGAAGAGGATCTTGACACCGATCAGTTTTATGACTCACCGGATGGGTTCCCTTTTGACCCTGGTGTGGCTGCCCCATCGATGACATGCTTGGGAATGACCCTTTGCACCCCTCATTCACCACTATATCATCTTCCTCGATCTCCATGGATGCATGGACCAGTCGGAACACCCTACGAGTACATGGTAACATTGATGGCAAGAGTGTATACATTCTCATAGATAGTGGCAGCATGCACAATTTTGTAAATAAATCGACTCTTGGCCTTTTGACATGTGTTCCTACTGAATTATAGCAACCTCTTAGGGTTCAAGTGGCCAATGGAAATGAGGAAGTGAACTCCCATGTATGCACACAAGTATCTCTTATGCTGGCCGAAAATTATATAGGTGGACTTAATTACCCTTGATATGGGCCCCATGGATGTTGTTTTGGGATGTGATTGGCTTCAGTAGTTGGGAAAAATCTCTATGGACTTCTCTCAGCTGTATATGGAGTTTGTAATGCATGGGCAGCTTGTACATTTGGAGGGAATCAAAGAAATTGCAGATTTTCAGCTTATAACAGCAAGACAACTCAAAAGGGAATTCAACAAACGCTCCCATATCTTTTTCTTGCATTTGCATAAGGATAATGATGACCATCACACCTTGGGGAAGCAAAATGCAAAACTAAAAGCACTTTTGGCTGAATATGAGGACCTATTTCAACCCCCCACCACCCTCCCTCCTTAGAGATCGGTGGATCACCCGATTGACTTGGAGCCCCATGCCAAGCCCATCAATAAACCCCCATATCGGCTCTCTAAATGTGAGAGAGAGGAAGTAGCTAAGCAAGTCAGGGAGCTCACTGAAATGGGATTCATAGAGTCTAGCTCTTCCCCTTATGCCTCCCTGGTTCTATTGGTTAAGAAAAAGGACAGATCCTTCCGGTTGTGCATTGACTACCGTGATCTCAATAAGATCACCGTAAAAAATAGATACCCCATCCCTCGAATTGATGACTTGCTTGATGAACTCAAGGGAGCATGCTACTTCATCAAGATTGATTTGCAATCCGGTTACCACCAAATCAGAATGAGGGTGGGTGATGAAGTCAAAACAACTTTTCGGATTGACCGTGGCTTGTACCATTTCCTTGTCATGCCATTTGGGCTCACTAATGCACCCGCCATGTTTTAGAGCTTAATGAACAAAATATTGCAGCCATGGATTTTCCAGTTTGTGTTGGTATTCTTTGATGATATACTCATTTACAGCAAGTCACTGCATGAGCATTTGAAGCATGTCATACAAATTTTTGATGTACTAAGAGAGCACCAATTATTTGCCAAAGAAAGCAAGTGTGTCTTCATGCAAATAGAGGTTGAGTACTTGCGACACATTGTTAGTGAAAAAGGCATCCAAGCTGATCCTAAGAAAGTGCAATGTGTCCGGGATGTCAAGATTGTGGGAGAGAAGGAAGGAGTCTCACTTGTAGCTTTCTTGCTTGCACAATGGGGGAATACACACACAGGTGGAGGCTGAAAACAGTTTTCCTCTTCTTAGTTGTGTAAGCCAAAAAGAACTCTAGTACAAAGAAATAGAAGAACCCTATATATGGGTCTCAAACCAAACTCAACTAACTAAGGTGGCATACTAACTGAGCCAAGAACTAGAGTAGATAAGGATAGCTGTCATCTAGCTATTATTCATGGGCGGTGTACCAACCGCATCTGTAGCTAACAAGTCGGTGACATAAATGCACAACGGTCACCCTGGCATATCACGAGTGGAGCTTGATATCTCAACACTCCCCCTCGAGCTCAATCCCAATTCCTGCACACCAAGCAGGTCTCTAAACTTGCGCAGCTTCTCTGCACCCAATGCCTTCGTAAATATGTCAGCTACCTGATCCTCTGTGCTGACATAAACTAGATAAATAAGACCTAGTAAAACCCTCTCCCGCACATAGTGATAATGCACCTCAATGTGCTTTGTTCTAGCATGATAGACTGGGTTATTTGCCAAGTTTATACTACTCATGTTGTCACAATAAATGACAACAGGCCCATCTGTAGGCTGATGCATATCATAAAGTAGCTTATGCAACCAAGCTACCTCACATGCAACCATTGCTGCGCCCGTGTACTCAGCCTTTGTGCTCGACAAGGCAACTGTAGGCTATTTCTTGCTGCTCCAAGTGACTGCAATACTCCCAAAACAGAACACATATCCACTAGTAGATCGTCTATTAGAAATACTACCAGCCCAATCAGCATCACTGTATCCATGCAACTGTATCTGAACCCCAGTCTCATAAAGTAGTCCATACTGCAATGTGGACTTCACATACCTGAGTATGCGTCTAGCCGCATCCAAATGCGGTTTCCTTGGAGCCTACATAAACTAACTTACCAATCCAACAGCATAGCTTAAATCTAGCATGGTAATAGTCATATAAATCAAACTTCCTACTTTGCGTCTGTACATAGTAGGGTCTTCCAGAAGCTCACCTGCATCTGCGCTCAGCTTCACATTCTGCTCCAAAGGAATTGAAATATGCTTACAGCCTGTCATCCCATATTTGGATAGTATGTCCAATCCATACTGCCTCTGCAAGAGCCGTATCCCACTTGGTGATCTAATTACCTCAATGTCCAAGAAATAACGCAGCTCTCCCAAATCCTTCATCTCAAACTTCTGCTTCAATGGCATTTTCACATGAAGGATATCTTTATCACTGTCACTTGTCATAATCAAATTATCAACATAAATGACAAGTAGCATAATACATTTCTCTGTTTTTCTCACATAAAGTGAGAAATCTGCCTTGGAAATCTGAAAGCCAATAGTGACAAGATACTGTCCTGTCTTGTCAGACCATGCTCTAGGTGCTTGCTTCAAGCCATACAAGGCTTTCTTCAACCTGCAAACAAACTCAGGATGAACAACATGCACATAACCTGGTGGCTGCTCCATATAGATCTCTTCTTGCAAATCATCATGCAAGAAGGCATTCTTTACATCCATCTAATGTAAAGACCATCCCTTTGATGCAACCATAGCAATGACTGCTCTTGCGGTTGCCATCCTTACAACTGGACTGAATGTTTCTTCATAATCAATGCCATATGTTTGTGCATACCCCTTGACTACTAATCTTGCCTTGTATCTACTCACAGAACCATCTGCATTGTGTTTCACCTTATAAACCCACTTACAACCAATTGCATTCTTATCTTTAGGCAAAGGTACCAATTTGCATGTAGCATTTGCTTCCAAGGCATCCATTTCTTCATCCATGGCTTTCTCCCATTTTTCTTTTTCCATGTCTTGCTCAAAAGAAGTGGGTTCTAGTTCCTGTATCACTTTGACCATATATGCATAGTGAATGGCTATAAATCCATCATATTTCAGCCTATCCACAGGATATCTAGCTCTGATAGACCTGCGCAAAGTAGGTTCACTCCCAAGTGCTCTCAAAACATCCCTGGTCTTCCTTACTCCAGGTGTAACAATAGAAGGAATACCCAACTCATCATCAATGCTCTGTTCTGAGCCACTGGATTCACCATCCACATAAGAGTGACCTGCATTCACATCAAACATGGGCTGATCTACCTTCTCTTTTCCTTTTCATGATACCTGCATATCACTATCTGCATTGCTTTGAGAAGATTCTCTTGATCTCAATCTGCCTATCCATGGTGAAGAATGTGAACCACTGCTAGAGGACGCTCCAGGTCCACTAATATCTTGTGACTGCTGCTGTGAATTCTGTGTAGCATTACCATTTTGTGCTTCTACATTATCAATCATATTTACTGGTTTATACCAACTACTCATCTCATCAAAAACAACATCTCTACTCATTGTAAACTTACGAGTAGAAGGGTTATAGCATCTATATCCTTTTTACTGCAGAGAATAACCAATAAAGATGTATTTCTTAGCTTTTGGATCCAACTTGGATCTCAACTCATTTGGCACATGAACATAGGCAATGTAACAAAAAATTTTCAAATGAGAAATATCTGGTTTCCTACCAGTATACCTCTCCTCTGGAGTCATGCCATGTATCATTTTTGTGGGAGTCATGTTCATTATGTAAACCGCTGTAGCAACTGCCTCAGCCTAGTAAAAATCTGACAGGTCTTTTTTATTGAGCATGGCACGAGATACCTCTCCAATATGCCTTTTTTTTCTTTCTGTAATTCCATTTTGCTGTGGGGTATGACTACATGAATATTGCTACTTTATGCCATGCTCCTGCAAGAACCTTGCAAACTCATTTGAGAGGTACTCTCCCCCTCCATCTGACCTTAGGCATTTTATTTGCAGGCCTGTTTCTTTTTCAACCATAGCTTTAAGAGTTTTGAAATGCCCAAAAACTTCACTTTTCTTTTTCATAAAATACACCCAAATTTTTTTGATATAGTCATCAATAAAAGTGTCAAAATAATGACAGCCTCCAATAGATGCAGCTTTAGTAGTCCACACATCAGAGTGGATTAATTCCAATGGCTTCTTACTCTCTTGAACATGTCTAGGAAATGGTTTCCTTGCCTATTTTCCAAATTGACAGGCTTCACATACCTTATGCATTTCTGCAACCTTGAATTTAGGCAATTCTGCAACAATATTTTGGGCTTGCATTGATTTAAGTCGTTGTACATTAACATGACCAATGCGTTTATGCCAGATATCAATATCTGCAACTACACCGGTCCCATGTGCAAACATTGCTACACTCAATTCAGGCATGTCTGCATTCCAACGTAAACATTCTGCCCTTATTCTTTCCTTTTGTTATCAAGCAACCTTTATTTTTCATATCCTCAACAAAGCATCCATGAGAATTAAATCTAACCTGCAAGCCATGCTCAACCATTTGACCAACAGAAACCAGGTTCTTGGTGATATTCGGGATATGAAATACATCTGACAGGTATTTCTTTTTCCCATTCTGCATAGACAAAGGAATTTTTCCAATCTACACAATAGTATGTGCAGTATCATCACCAGTCTCCACAAATCTTGGTTTTTCCATTTTCCTTGCATCCTGCATCCATTTTGCATGACCTGTCATGTGGTTTGATGCACCTGAGTCAACATACCACACGTTGTTGCTTTCTTCTGTACTTGTCACAGAATTGGTCATGTGCTGCACCATAAATAAATGCTCATTTCTGTCGTCACCTGTCTACTAGAAGATGCATAATTCCCTTGTTGCAATTTTTCATTCATGATGTCATTCTAGTTTTTATAGCAGTCTTTAGCCATATGACCCATTTTACCACAGTAGTAGCATTCAACATTGCTGTTTGCATTTTGGCCTCTTTGCCATCCACCACGACCTCTTTGGCTCCCCTGCCTCTAGAGTTACCATGTCCTCCTCCATAGGACTGGTTTTCTTGAGTTTGTTGCATATTTTGATTTCTACCACGGCCTCCAGATCGGCCTCCTCTACCTTTGCCTCTACCTCTTCCAGCATTTGAGTAGAAGGTAGCTTCTTTTGAAGTTCCTCCTGAAGAAGATACACCACCATTTCTCTGCTCCTCAGAAATTAGAAGAGCAATCAACTCCTCAAAATCAGGAAATCTTTCACGGACGGAAACCGATGTTCGAAACTGTGCACAATCCTTTCCTAGACCATTCAAGGTCACAGAAACTAAATCATCATCTTCCACTGGCGACCCAATGGAAGCAAGTGCATCTGCAATCTTCTTCACCTTCATGTGGCAGTCATTGATGCTCATACTTTCTCTTTGTACATTGTGCAACTCTTGCTTGAGCTGCATTTTCCTGGCTTGTGTATTGGTGCTATACATTTTTGACAAAGTATCCCATGCCTCCTTTGGCGTACTTGCATCCTGAATATGCACAATCATAGAGTCTGAAATGCTGATAGATAGCCAGTACATAACTTTCCTGGCTCTCTCATGCCATCCTTTAAATGTCTGCATTTGCTGTTGATTGGGAACATCAGGAAGAACTGGTTCTTCTTCATTTCTTGCAACGAATTTCCAATATCCTTTTCCCTTGAGGAAATTCGTCATTCTAAACTTCCATGCTTGGAAGTTGTTCTTGTCAAGCTTTTCAGTGACAATCTGTGAAAGAGAATCAGACGCCGTTACAGAACACTGCAAAAAATTCTGTCACTGCAAAAAGCACAGCTTCAGCCTCACAAGAGCAAATCTGCAAAACTGACGAAAGTGGTATTTGACCACATAGTCACTTCCTAGTTACGATTTTGCATCAACAGGCAACAAGGATGATTCTGTAACTCCCAATGTCTCTGCGCACAGGCATACGATGCAATTTCTACATTAACTTTTCACCGACCTGTAGAACAATGGTCGCACAGCAAAAAATAGGGCCTTTTCCTGAGTGCGTGCGGAAAACTTCCGCCTCCAAAACAGACACCGAAATGGCCTCAAATCAAAAAAACAAGGCAATCGAGGGCTAACACACTTTTCCGCAGCATATACTGCCCTATTGCTACACCGCGAAGGGTCTCTCAATCTGAGACAATGCACTCTTGCACTTTTTGGTTGTGCTACCTCCAGAGACTTGCTCCTAGACTCAAAAAATGAAAGCAACACTAGTCCTCTTACCAAAACACCACGAACTTGGTTTGCTTTCTTGAGCTCCTTACCACGAACAAGGCTTTGATACCATGTCAAGATTGTGGGAGAGAAGGAAGGAGTCTCACTTGTAGCTTTCTTGCGTGCACAATGGGGGAATATACACACAGGTGGAGGCTGAAAACAGTTTTTCTCTTCTTAGTTGTGTAAGTCAAAAAGAACTCTAGTACAAAGAAATAGAGGAACCCTATATATGGGTCTCAAACCAAACTCAACTAACTAAGGTGGCATACTAACTAAGCCACGAACTAGAGTAGATAAGGATAGCTGTCATCTAGCTATTATTCATGGGCGGTGTACCAACCGCATCTACAGCTAACAAGTTGGTGACATAAATGCACAAAGGTCACCCTGGCATATCACGAGTGGAGCTCGATATCTCAACACGGGATTGGCCCACCCCCACTACCACTACCTCCTTGCGTGGTTTTATTGGCCTCTCCTCTTTTTATCAGAGATTTATTCGCCATTATGCCACAATTGCAACCCCATTAACAGACAGGTTGAAAAAAGAGGCTTTCCTATGGGACGATTTGGCTGATCACAGTTTTCAACAGCACTAAAAGACTTGCTCACTTCAGCCCCCATCCTTGTATGCCCCGACTTTTCAAAGGATTTTACCATCCAGTGTGATGCTAGTGGACGGGGTATTGGTGCAGTATTGCTGCAAGAACACGGGGTAATAGCATTTGAGAGCCAAAAATTGGATGATAAAGAGAGAGAGCTGCATGTCTATGATCAGGAGATGTTGGCAGTCATTCATGCTATTAAAAATTGGCATTACTACTTGTATAGCAGTAGATTTAAGGTGAAAAGTGACCACCGTGTGCTCAAATACTTCTTGACTCAACCCAACCTTATTCCCAAACAATGTAGATGGGTGGCTACCCTACAAAACTATGACTTTGAGATTACCCACACCCATGGCAAGGACAATGTAGTGGGCTGATGCACTCTCTCGCATGTGGGCATGCAAGGTTTCATCCATCACTAAACTCCACCATGATTGGATTGAAGAGCTCCAAGAGGCATACTTGCTTGATGCTGAATTCAGCCCTCTTTTCCAGAAATTACAGCAAGGTGTCATGGATGACCACTCTCAATATCAGCTCCACAACGGCCTCATTTGGATCCATGGCCGTATTGTGATTCTCCATGCCTCCCCTTTCACCCAAAGGATCCTTGAATGTTGAGATGACAAGCTCAACACATGTGGACATTAATGATGGACCACATTAATGATGGACCACCGGAAGCAGGGCAGAGCAAAAATCTCAAGTTGTAGTGAGATTTGGTGTGTACGAAGAGCGCTGTGTATTCTGTAAATAATCCCTTTAGGACTTATCGCTATTATTTTGGCCATCTGAGGTCATGCGGACAGTAATTTGAGGTATCCTGCAATTTCAGCTGTGTCTGTCGTATACAGGTGCACAGGTTATAGATTTGAGATCTGTAAGTTCAAAGGTGTTTAGCAGCGAATAAACACAAGGTTTATTTGCAAATTGGTTGCAGATTGTATGTATTGTTGAGCAGACAGTGAAAAAGGCTGTCTGGTGTACTGCTGTGCACTACAGGTCGAGGGTTGCAGAAGATTTGCTTGCTGTTTGGTATTAGTTTTGTGATAATGGCAGAGAACAGTGGAAACCCCATCATTGATAAGCTCGACAAGAACAACTATCCTTCATGGAAGTTCCATGTCACGAACTTCCTTATTGGAAAAGGCCTCTACGAGTTTGTCTCACGTGAAGAAAAGGAGTCGGAGGTGAGTAATCCTCCAACTGCAAAAGAGACAAAGGCACAGAAGGAATGGAATGCAAAAGATAAAAAGGTCATGTATCGGCTGTCTGTAGTAATTGACAATAATATACTAGTACATATTAGAAATGCAGAGAATTCATATGCAGCTTGGACCATACTTGAAAGTATGTACAAAGGCACGAAAGATTCAACTCAAGCAAGAGTTGAATACATTGAAGAAAGGGAAGATGTCTATCAATGAGTATGCCTTGGCAGCGTGATTGATGCAATGCCCAATGATGATGATTTGGTGTCATCTACCTTGGGTGGACTTAATAATGAAAAGGCTTGGAAGTATTTTGTAACTTCTGTACATGTCAAAAAGCCATTTCCAGATTTCGATGAGTTGGTCTCCCTTATGATCACTAAAGATATCAACATGCAAAGTGAGACATCTGAAAAAAGTGGTGAACAGGTCCAAGCTTTCTATTCTATTTTAGGAAGGGGACGTTGCAGGTCCTCTTCAAGAGGCCGTGGTATAGGACATGGTAGTGACAACTAGCAAAACAGATTGAATCAGCAATTTGGCGATATGTAGGTTTTAGGAGATCGTGGTAACTTTAGAGGCAAGGGGAGATTTAGAGGAAGAGGTAGATGGCAAAACAGAGGTTCTAACAACTCTGGTATTGTGTGTCACTACTATGACAAAACAGGTCATATTGCAGCCCAATGTTATGCTAAGAAAGATGATATTCGTAGTGGGAAGTTGTAGCAAGGAAACTATGCATCGTCTTCATGACAGAATGAAGACAAAAATGAACGTTTGTTTGTTATGCAACATATTTTGAATGCTGTTATAGGAAAGGGAACACATGATGATGTTTGGTATGTTGATTTAGGTGCATCCAATCATATGACCAGCCATGCAGAATGGTTTGGAGAGATGCAGGATTTGCAAAATACAGGTTATGTGCAGACATGTGATGATTCATGCCACCCAATTTCACATATTGGAAAAGTTCCCTTGTCCTTGCATGATGGTAAGACAAAGAGTCTTTCAGATGTATTACATGTGCCATCTATTACAAAGAACTTGGTGTCAGTCTGGTCAGATGGTAGAGCAAGGACTGCAAGTCAGATTTAATGCAAAGGGTTGCTTTGTAGAAGACTTCAATGACAACTGCAGGTTGGTTGCAAAGGGAAGTAGAGTTGGACGTATGTTTACTCTGGATGCTGGAATTCCTACTACGAATGCTGCTATGTATGCACTAAAGGAAAAGGTGTTGTTGCAGATATTGAAATTTGGCACAAACGCATTGGACATGCAAATGTACAAAGGCTGAAATTAATGCAGTCCAAAGGGTTGGTTACAGGTTTGCCTACATTTAGAATTGCAGAATTTCATAAGGTATGTGAAGCATGTCAATTTGGTAAGCAAGCAAGACAACCCTTTTCACATGACAGAGATGTAAGCAGAAATATCATTGATGTTTTGCATACAGATATTTGGGGGCCTACACAAAATGTATCTCTTGGAGGCAGTTCATACTTTGTCACATTCATTGATGATTGTTCTAGAAAGCTGTGGATATATTTTATGAAGGAAAAGAGTGAAGCGTTTAAGCACTTTAGAACTTTCAAGGCTATAGTTGAAAGAGAAACAGGCTTGAAAGTGAAGTGCTTGAGGTCAGATGGAGGGGGAGAGTACTTCTCGAATGAGTTCAAGAGGTCTCATGGGATAAAGAGACAGTTCACATGCAAGTATACCCCACAGCAAAATGGGGTTGCAGAAAGGAAAAACAGGCATATTGCAGAAGTTGCACATGCCTTGATGGCTGAAAAGAATATGCCTAAGCATTTTTGGTCTGAGGCTATTTATACTACTGTTTATATTATGAACAGAACTCCCACAACTATAGTTCATGGTATGACCCCCGAAGAATGTTTTACAGGTAAGAAACCTGATGTCTCACACTTGAAAGTGTTTGGATGTATTGCATATGTTCATGTGCCAGATGAGTTGCAAAAGAAACTGGATCCAAAGGTTGAAAAGTGTGTCTTTGTTGGATACTCTTTAGAGCAAAAAGGGTATCATTGTTATAACCCTGTCACATGTAAGTTCAAAGTGAGCAAGGATGTCATCTTTGATGAAATGAGGAGTTGGTATGCATCTAGTGGTGATGCATTGGATGATGATGATGATCATGACACTCATGTGCAGGCTGAAAAGCAAGAATCACAGACTCTTAGTAGATAGGAGACATCATCTAGTAGTCCTTGGTCTGGGAGATTAAGGAGTAGCTCTACATCTTTAGGTGCATCTAGTAGCACTACAGGTAAAGACAAAGGAAATAATAAAGTGTCAGATGGCATTGATGCAGTTCTTGATGGAGACTCCAGTGGTTTAGAGAGCTTGGATAATGAGCTTGGCATTCCTTCAGTGAGGACTCCTGGTGTGCAGAGAGCACGCGTCAATGCAAAGACTCCATTGAGTGATCCAGTGGTACGCAGGTCTAGCAGGGTGAGATACCGTGTTAACAGATTTGGTTTTGAAGGTTATGCAGCTCACCATTATGCTTATCTGGTGAAAGTGATTGAGGATGTTGAGCCCACATGTTTTGAGGAGGTTGTTGGTCATGCTAATTGGGATGCAGCAATGGATGAGGAGATGGAGGCATTAGAGGCCAATAAGACTTATGATCTAATATCATTGCTGAAGGGCAAGAAAGCTATTGGATGTAAGTGGGTTTATAAGATTAAGCACAATGCAGATGGTTCTATTAGTAGGTACAAAGCTAGGCTGGTTGCAAAAGGATATGTTGAGACATATGGCATAGATTATAAAGAAACCTTCAGTCCAGTTGCTAGGATGGCAACTGTCAGATGTGTGATTGCTTTGGCAGCAGCCAAAGGTTGGAGGTTGCAGCAAATGGATGTGAAGAATGCCTTCTTGCATGGTGATTTGGAGGAAGAAGTGTATACGGATCAACTAGTAGGTTATGAAGATTTAGAGCATCCCACGTATGTATGCAGGTTGAAGAAGGAGCTCTATGGGCTCAAGCAAGTACCTAGAGCATGGTCTGACAAGATCAGAGAGTATCTTGTCAATATTGGCTTTTATGTTTCTGATGCTGATCACTCACTTTATGTGAGAAAGGGAGATGCAGGTTTGGTCATGATAGTCATCTATGTGGATGACTTGATTATTACAGGTGATAGTGATAGTGGGATTGCTGAAGTCAAGGACTTTTTGAAGAAGTTTGAGATGAAGGATTTAGGTGAGCTAAGGTACTTCCTTGGCATTGAGGTGATCAGATGTGATGATGGTATATGGCTATCCCAAAGACATTATGGCTTAGATATGTTGTCCAAGTATGGTATGATAGCATGCAAACCACTTTCAGTCCCATTGGAGTAGAATGTAAAGTTAAGTACTGATGTTGGGGATGAGATAGAAGACCCTACTATGTTTAGGAGGATAGTGGGGAGTTTGATCTACATGACCATTACAAGGCCAAACTTGAGATACGTTGTTGGTCTTGTGAATAGTTTATGCAAGTACCTAGAAAGCCATATTTGGATGCACTCAGACGTATATTGAGATATGTAAAGTCCACATTACATTATGGACTTTTCTATGAGGCAGGCACGGATGTACATGTGATTGGATACACAGATGCAGATTGGGCTAGTAGTATGTCTGATAGAAGATCTATCAGCGGATACATGTTCTCTCTTGGTAGTGCAATAGTTACTTGGAGTAGCAAAAAGCAATCTCCGGTTGCTTTGTTGAGTACATACGTTGAGTATAGAGGTGCTGCTATTGCAGCACGTGAGGTAATATGGCTGCAAAAGTTATTGGCTAATTTAGATGTGCAGGTGGAAGGTCCAGTTGTCATTTATTGTGACAACATGAGCAGTATACAGTTGGCTAGGAACCCTGTGTTCCATGCGAGGACAAAACATATTGAGGTATACTACCACTTTGTAAGAGAGAAGGTACTAGCAAGTGAGATTGACTTGGTGTATGTCAGCACACAGGATCAGATAGCTGACATCTTCACGAAGGCATTGGGTACAGAGAAGCTTCAAAAGTTTCGAAGCTTACTTGGAGTTGTAGATATGCACTTGAGCTTGAAGGAGAGTGTTGAGATGACAAGCTCAACACATGCGGACATTAATGATGGACCGCCTAGTTAGATGGGTCCACACGTCTACACTTAGCATGTCAATGGTCATTATGACTCTCACATGGCCACTGGCTCATTACTTATTATATTCAGGTTGTTACACCTATTTACATGTAATATTTCTACAACAAAATATTATAAAACCCTAGATCCCATGCAAAAACAATATGAAGTAATCTCCCGCAACAAAAAACTCTGGCCTAAGTGCTCTGTCCCTGTGAAATAACAATATCACCCCCCGGTTGTGCATAAGAAATCGTGTGCTTACAAACCCGCAAATCACCGCAGGAACTCCCCTCCAAGAAAAAAAAGGATAATGAATAATTGCAAAAAATAAAAATTTAAACTCCCTCTCCTTCTCCCATTGCATGGCGGGGAGAGAGAGTGTGTGTATGAGTTTATGGAGGGGCATGAGGAGGAAGGCATGCGGTCGCCACCTCTGTGACCACCCCCCCCCTCTCCCACTGCTTTAACTATCCCCACCTCCACCTTATAAGACCCCCCCTCCCAAGCTTCAGGGCATCGTCCTGACCTGTCGCCATCACCGTCAAATTGCTGCTAATGCCGACAGGCTATCGCCATCATCGTCAGGTTGCCGCCATTGCAATCATCTTCATCATCCTCACACGACTGATTATCATCATCTTCACCATCATCATCCGATTAGTCATCATCATCATCATCACGTCATTTCTGAAAATCAGAAGCTTGAGAAGCTTCTATTGAAGCTCCACTATACCAAATTCACCCCTGGCTTTTGGGTTTCATAGATCATGTTCCGCAAGGCTTATTTCTTGCGCTGTGAAGGAGATCTCGAGCTGGAAGAAATCTCGGAATTGGTAAGGGGTCCAAGGGAGAGTTCGTTGAGTGGATATTATTTTCGTCAATGGCTCCCAAAAATCGAGAGGAGCACATGCGAGAGTTTCCACCCAAAGCACGAGAGTGGACAACGCCCCGATATTAGATGCCCAAGTTCCAAAAAATATCTTCTCATGGAATGGATACATAAAGCATGTTTTAATTCACATAGAGAGACTTATAATTCTTGCACTTCCATGGTCAAGGGTAGTCGCATTTTTTGAATGTATGATGCATAAGTTAAAAGATGCACTTGTGCAAAGATGTCCTTGTTGCAACATGCATATAGATTGAATGCATTTTGGGATGTTCTTACATATTGGGAGGTTCACATTGTTGGAAAGGATGGGGCATATAACACATGATGCACTTATGGAATTTGTAATAAATTCCTTGTTGTGACTCGTATATAGGTTAATTGTAGAAGGTCGTTTAATGATGAATAAATCAATGATGTATATAGGTTAATTGTGACTCGTATATAGGTTAAGTTATGTGATAAAGGAAGAATTAAATCAATGATGTATTCATTGGCATCTGGTCATGAAAGAATGATGCATCCATGCATAGAGTTCTTTATCAAAGTTCACAATTGGGAAAGGATGCATTTTCATTAAAATACAAAAGCTTTGGATGCAATGCATAAACGTAAGGTTCATAAGAGATAGTTATTAATGTCAATCAAATCGTATAGGGCATGGAAAGATGGAAATATCATTAGAGATCCTATAGTTGCATAAAGGTGAAAGGCCTATGGTCTTGCAATTGCATATTTGCATGGAATGATACATCTCATACATCTTGTAGTTACTTACATCTTTTAAGGAAAGTATTTGCAAATTTTAGAGGAAAGTATTTGCATCTTTAAAAAGGGAAGATCATCTTTAATCATAAGTTGGTTAGATCAATTAAGTAATTTACATGTAATTGAGTAGCTTACATGAAATTCATAAAGGCATGATTAGTTAGCATACGACGGTCACCTCAATGTGCTAGGTCGGGTTAAGTTATGTTAAAATTCTGCTTAGTATCGCGCTTAGGATGTCGATTTAATATTTTCAATCTTAAAAGTTCCACCCACATTCACGAAATGTTAGGGTTATCTAAACAACCGTGCAAGAATGATCTAGGGTTCTCACCTTAAGGATGGGATGACCAAATGCTAGACTTTTGCAAGGAATTTAGGGACCCTAGGGCCAAATCATTTATCAATCTAGCGGGATTAGGGTTTTGGATTGGGGTCAATGGGACTCCCAAATCCTATATCTTGATCAAAGAATACTATATGATAAGAGATGTAATCCCTCAAGTTAGGTACTGCTACCTATCTCGTGCAACAAGTCTGCAAGGTCATATGCTCTTACGACTAAATCGCAAGATAGTACTGCTACACCTTAGACTAAGAACGATGAGTTCTAATTACAAGTTAGATTCTCTAAGAAATGAATAGTTGTCCTACTACAACACTTTTTCTTGGGGACTAATTTGTCAAGCTTAGGGTAGTTGTGAATTGCCAAGAAAGCAAATTGACCAACCAAGTTAGGACGACGTGGTTTTCCAAAATCTATTTGACTATAGTATAAGGAAACCTAAGGTAGTGATAATTTGGGGTCAACAGGGTATAAACGCTAACCCAAGGAAAAAGGGTAAACAAGCAGCCTAGCTTGCTAAGCCTTTGGGATCTTGCCAAGTCAGAATGATCCAGGATCGAATGCTGGGAGTATTCGGGAAAAAGGAATCACACCTTAGCAGTTGGTTGTACGAACGACCACTGGAATGCTCGTGATTGTACACTTAGGTACACTGTTTGTACTTCTTTGCCCAAGGAACTAATTCAAGGAAAAAACAACTAATGCTTCAGGTTAAAAGCCTAGAGGGAGAGGCAGGTACAATTACCTCCGACTATCTACCTGACCCTATCCAAGGGGGTTGTTAGCCGCGCCGGGTACGTGGACCGAACCCGCCGCAAGAGGTCTCTCCGTGGGTGCTGCTTGGAGCAAGAGGATGCATGGGTGCCAGGGGAGGCTCTGGCCGTAAATCCCTTGCCTCCAGATCCTGCACAAGAGGCCAACGTGACTCAAGATGGGATTTACAGCCTTCGGATCCCTTACCTCCGGATCTTGCACAAGAGGCCAATCTTGAGGACTGCTGATATAGCCTTCAGGAAAGGTATTTGATGTATTCCAAAGACTATGATAAATGAAGATCAAATGTTTGAAAAAGGAACATGCTTGACATTGTTTTTCTATGTCAGTGCCTAAGTTATGTGAAGAAACTAGTGTCTAATTGGTTAATTAAGAAAGCTGCTTTTGCATGTCAAACATAATGTGGTAGGTAATTAGATAACTAAGAAACCCGAGGAAAGTGTGGTGGATGTGACTCTGGGTCCGTCCTACGGAAGGGTGGTCCCGATTAGCCGGGAACTTTTCTCAAAGGAATTGATAGCAAAATAGTGATGACCTAGAAACAATAGAGTTAGAGTCCCGATTTAGGCTATTTTAGGGGAACGAAATGGGACTAATCCTTACGGGCAGAGAGGTTGAGCTTTGCATCCCTCTCATTTTCCATTCTCCTTGAACCAAGTGCAGTGTAAATCCACTTTGACCCTGATGTTTTTGCGCAAAGTGGTTCATCTGAAGCTCAACGCTAGCTACTTCCTAGAGACTTGACTATTAGGAAAACCCTGATTTTAGGTCGATCCTAAGTGGGAACAACCGGATATTTCCGCTTTGTGGCAGACTCAGGAAGACCTAGGTCGCAAACCTGTGACATTCCTTGTGAGTGACAGGCAACGCTTTCTAGACTCTCTTCCCGATGGGTTGCTAAGACGTGTCCTACAGGTGGACAGGTGGACACGTTACAGTTGGTATCAGAGTAAACCAATGGAATCTAATATTTACAAGGGAACTTAAGGGAGGAAAGTAGATCAATGTTGCTGTTGAGAACATTTCCTTACTTACTAATGGATGCTGGGTTGCAAAGTCATGAAGCGTGGAACAAATTCTTGGTGTTCCAGGTTATGTTTATGACTGCAATGCGTGCTTCGGATTATCGAGGGAGGCTAGGCATGATGAATATTCTAGACCGCGTCTATAATCCTTCACCCCTGTACGTGGAACAGAGATGGATGGGTGAATCAGGAATATATTACATAGCAGCCCACCGACTTGCGTACCTTCATACCAAATTGAAGAGAATCAAGTGGATGGAGGATTTAAAGATCGTGAAGCTGTTCATCTTTTCCGAGGCTCACGCAAACGCAACCCTGCATGTCTGCCGTCGGCAAGTCAAGCAGAACAAGTATGTGTACAAAAGAAGTGACTCGGGTGATCCCTACCGACAGAATCAAGGTGCGGGGACGTTATGAGAAGAATGGGTATCAAAGGAAGGGATACCCCAAGCTTCCTATGACCTATCGATTCTTGAAAATCCATGACCCCTCTCCATATTATTACTCAGTTCCCATAGCCGAATGTAACACAATCCTATTTTTCCCAAACTGATGTGCCAATCAGCTTGTTCTACTTTCCCAAAATAAATGTACTCAAAAGGGCTATGCCTTCATGAATGAATAAGATTTTTATCACTGTCTGTCATGGCTGTAAGTGTTGGTAAAGGAGTTAAGTGATTAGGTCACTTGGCTAAAAGCTGTACTGGGCATATTAATGTAATGTGAGAAACGTTTGGTAAGTTTTTAATGTAAAGAATCTTATTACCCAGGCACAACTCCAAGTGCAGATTCCTAGTCCGACCCCTGCACTAAGTACAGTTGTAATTCAAGAGAAGAAGTTCTTTCTCAAACAAATCAAGCCACCTGAGTTTGATGGTAAGAGAAGGACTGTTCAAACTGATGCCGAGGTCTGGATCGAATCCATGGAGGACTATTTTGAGGCAACAGGAACTGCACCTGCTAACCAAGCTATGCTCACCAAACTCAAGCTTACAGGCAAAGCAAGACTTTGGTGAAAACAATGGTGCAGAGACCAAGGGATCTCGGAGGGGACAGTTACTTGGGAACCGCCAAGGGCCATTCCAAGGAGTCATCCATGGCCAAGGAGCCACCGTCATGGCCAGAGGGAGAACCTCCAATGTTGCCAACAAGGAGCTGGGTGATGAAGAAGATCCATCCATGGAATCTGACATTGAGAGGGCAACGGTTCATGCCGCTCTTCACAAGAAAGGCCCGAATCGCCAATTCTCGGTGATTCAAACTCCATTGGATTATCAAGATAAAAGTTTCAAAACCTTGATTGATTGTGGCAGTACACATTTCTTCATTTCACTCGTCTGTGAAAAAAGATTAGGAATAGCCACAATAGATGCACCTACTTTACTTGTGGAATTAGCAAATGGTCATGAGCTCTCTTGTACAAGGAAAACTGCTAAGGTGAAATTCCTACTGGGTGGAAAGTCAACTTCGGTCAGATTCAGGGTAATGAACCTAGGTGTCCACAAATGTTTGATTGGAATGGATTGGCTAATACCCAATGATGCCCACATACACTGTGGTAAGGGCTAAGTCTCCTTCTGAAATTTTGAAGGGGAACTAGTTACAACTCAACGAGAGACTCGTAAGCCAAAAATTCAACTGGCAAAAGCAATACAGATAATAAAAAGAGATAAAAAGAGCCTACCTGTCTATTTGATTAAACTAAATAAGCTAGATCAGAATCACGAATCTATGAAAGAACCTTCATGGTTAAGGGAATACACAGACGTATTTCCTAAAGAGCTGACAGAGCTTCTCCTCAAAGGAAAGTCGATCATGAGATCAAGCTGGTGCTAGGAGCTGCACCAGTCGCAAAGAGACCATATAGGATGTCCATCCCGAAAGTGATTGAACTGAAGGAGCAACTCAAGCAACTGTTAGACCAAGGCTACATCCATCCTAGTAGTTTGCCATGGGGAGCTCTAGTGCTGTTCCAGAAGAAGAAAGATGGAATGCTTTGGCTATGCATTGACTATAGAGGGTTGAATCAATCGACCATTAAAAACAAATACCCCATTCCTAGAATAGATAAACTTCTTGACCGTCTTCAAGGTGCAAAGATCTTCTCTAAGATAGATCTCAGGTCTGGATATTATCAGATAAGGATCAAGGAAGAAGATATCCTGAAGACCACATTCAGCACAAGGTATGGACACTTTGAATTCCTAGTGATGTCATTCGGGCTGACAAATGCTCCTGCTACCTTCAACAGGTTAATGCAAGATATCTTTAGGCCCTATCTTGATGACTTCGTACTCGTCTTCTTTGATGATACCCTAGTCTACTCTAAGCGGGAAAAAGATCATGAACCCCAACTTTGCATTGTTCTTGAAACCATGAGTGCACACAAGCTTTATGCCAAGAAGAAGAAGTGTGCATTTTTCAAGCGACAGATTGAATATTTGGGATTCATTGTATCAACAGAAGGAATTTCAGTGGATCCAGAGATGTTCTGGAATGGCCAACACCAACTTCTGTCAAAGAAATACGTAGTTTTCTTGGATTGAAAGGATGGTATAGGGTCTTTATCAAAAACTATGCTTTGATTGTAGTGCCTCTAACTGATCTACTAACTGATCTACTAAAGAAGCAAGTATCAATTGTATGGTCACCTGCTGAACAGACCAGCTTTGACAAACTAAAGAAAAGCTTGGTATCAGCACCCATCTTGAAACATCCTAATCTTAGTAAGGAGTTTGAAGTGATAACTAATACTAGCGCACTTGCCTTAGGATGTGTGCTTATACAAGAAGGTCATCCCGTAGCATACTCTTCAAGGAAACTGAAGAGACATGAAAGGAATTATGTTATCCACGATCTGGAGCTGTTGGTTGTCATCCATGCTCTCAAACTTTGGAGACATTACTTGCTGGATAACAAATTTGCCTTAGTGACGGACCACAAGAGTCTTAAATGGATTTTCACCCAGAATGAGCTCAATATGAGGCAACAACAATGGATTGAAGTACTGGAAGAATATGATTTTGAAATCAAATACCGGCCTGGAAAGGAGAATGTAGTTGCCGATGCACTCAGTCACAAGGCATTTTTGAATTCTCTGATTTTGCAAGATCCATCAATAGCAAGATCTCTAGCCACAAAGGTATCAATGCCAAACAACCCAATTCTTGAGCTAGCTAGAGAAGAGGCATGTCATGACCCAACCTATCAGAAATTGCTAAAGGAGATCCCCATCAAAAATCAAGACCCGAAGCTAAAAATGAAGTATCAAGAATTCTCTATCAATAGTGGACTTGTCTACTTTAGGACAAGATTATGTATCCCCGCAGCCAATCTCTCAAGCAGAAGATACTTTGGGAAGCCCACGACTCCCCTTTCTCAGGATATCCTGGCTATGCCAAGACCTTTAATGCGGTGAGGAAGAGCTATTATTAGGATAAGCTCAACGGTGGCATTCTCAAATATGTCACAGAATGTTTGCCTTATCAATGCATTAAGGCTGAACATGTCAAAATGCCAGGGAAATTGCAACCACTTGACATTCCCCAAATGAAATGGGAATTCATTAGTATGGACTTTGTTGTTGGCCTACCCCAAGTTCAGGGAGGATACAACTCTATTATGGTCGTGGTAGACATGCTCACCAAGGTTGCACATCTTATCCCTGTTAAGACAAACTATAAAGCCTCAGACATTGCAAGGTTATTCATCAAGGAAATATTCAAACTGCATGGGTTACCCAGAAGAATCATTAGTGATCATGACTCCCTCTTCACATCACACTTCTAGAGGGCTATCTTCGAGGCCATTGGGACTCAACTCTCCCTCAGTACGGCCTACCATCCCAAAACTGATGGTCAAACGGAATGAGTCAACCAAGTCATCGAAGATATACTTAGGGCATACTGCTGTCGCGAACCCAAAAATTGGATTTCAATATTTTCCACTGGTTGAGTTTGCCTACAATGCTTCTTACCAACTAAGCATTTAGATAACCCCTTTGCAAGCATTTTATGGGTACGATTGTCGTACTCCTTTGAGCTTTTCAGATCCAACCTTGAGGATTGAAGCTTCAAAGCAGATGCTGGAAGACATGGATGACCAAATAAAATCAATAAGACAAGACATCCAAGCCGCCAAGGACAGACAGAAGGCTTATGTGGACTTGAAACGGCAAGATAGATCCTTCGTTAAAGGTGATATGCTTCATTCGCGTATGTCCAAAGAAGAGTTCCCTATCCTTGGGTGAGTGCAAAAAGCTAAGTCCAAGGTATTGTGGACCCTACAAGATTCTCAAGTGCCTAGGGCCTAATGCTTACAGACTTCGACTCCCTAAAAACCTAAAAGTTCATAATGTATTCCATGTTAGCCTATTGAAAAAGTATGTACCTAACCCTAGTGATGTGCTTGATGATCAACAAATTGTAATGCCTAGCCAAGGAGTCCTTGAGCTACGGCCTGACAGAATCCTAAATGTTAGGGAGAGGCATTTGAGATCCAAGACCTTGAGAGAATACCTCATCCAGTGGAAAGAATATCCCGAAGAGGATGCCACCTGGATGGATGAAAGTACTCTCAACTAACAATACCCCCAAATCTTCTCGAGATGAGGACATCTTGATTCCTCTAAGGGGAAGAGAATGTAATATTTCTACAATAAAATATTATAAAACCCTAGATTCCATGCAAAAAGAATATGAAGTAATCTCCCGCAACAAAAAAACTCTGGCCTAAGTGCTCTGTCCCCGTGAAATAACAATATCACCCCTCGATTGTGCATAAGAAACCGTGTGCTTACAAACCCGCAAATCACCGCAGGAACTCCCCTCCAAGAAAAAAAAGGATAATGAATAATTGCAAAAAAAAAATTAAAATCCCTCTTGTCAAGAATCGCGTGGTGGGGGGGACTTGCTCAAGATGCTGCGCCAAACACACACAGAATGCACAAGGAGAAGCTCACTCAAGAGACAAGAAGAGAGATGGAGGCGAAAACGTTTTCTTGTTGATTTCTTCTTCTTCTTCCACCACTTTACAATGTACACAAAGTATAGATAAGATACAACATAAAGGAAAGTGGCCTACTAAGTCAAACAATGAATAACTGACTACACTAGTCGACTGGTGCTATAACTATGCCAGTTGTAAATAGGTGTAACAACCTAAATATAATAAGTAATGAGTCAGTGGCCATGTGAGAGTCATAATGACCACCAACGTGCTAAGTGTAGATGTGTGGACCCATCTAACCAGGCGGTCCATCATCAATGTCCGCATGTGTTGAGCTTGTCATCTCAACACTCCCCCTCAAGCTCAACTGTATCTCTGCAACTCCAAGTAAGCTTCGAAACTTTTGAAGCTTCTCTGTACCCAATTCTTTCCTGAAGATATTAGCTATCTGATCCTGTGTGCTGACATACACCAAGTCAATCTCACCTGCTAGAACCTTCTCTCTCACAAAGTGGTAGTGTACCTCAGTATGTTTTGTCCTGGCATGGAACACAGGGAAATCTGCATCTGTATATCTAAACACCTGTACATCTGTACCTGCCTCATAGAAAAGTCTATAATGTAATGTGGAGTTCACATATCTCAATATGCGTCTGACTGCATCCAAATGTGGCTTTCTAGGTACTTGCATAAATTGACTCACAAGACCAACAACGTAACTCAAGTCTGGCCTTGTAATGGTCATGTAGATCAAACTCCCCACTAGCCTCTTGAACATAGTAGGGTCTTCTATCTCATCCCCAAGATCAGCACTCAACTTTACATTATGCTCCAATGGAACTGAAAGTGGTTTGCATGCTGTCATACCATACTTGGACAACATATCCAAGCCATACTGTCTTTGGGATAGCCATATACATCATCACATCTTATCACCTCAATGCCAAGGAAGTACCTTAGCTCACCTAAATCCTTCATCTCAAACTCCTTCAAAAAATCCTTGACTTCAGCAATCCCACTATCACTATCACCTATAATAATCAAGTCATCCACATAGATGACTATCATGACCAAACCTGCATCTCCCTTTCTCACATAAAGTGAGTGATCAATATCAGAAACATAAAACCAAATATTGACAAGATACTCTTTGATCTTGTCAGACCATGCTCTAGATGCTTGCTTGAGCTCATAGAGCGCCTTCTTCAACCTGCACACATACATGGGATGCTCTAAATCTTCATAACCTGCTGGTTGATCCATATACACTTCTTCCTGCAAATCACCATGCAAGAAGGCATTCTTCACATCCATTTGCTGCAACCTCCAACCTTTGGCTGCTGCCAAAGCAATCACACATCTGATAGTTGCCATCCTAGCAACTGGATTGAAGGTTTCATCATAATCTATGCCATATGTCTGGGCATAGCCTTTTGCAACTAGCCTAGCTTTGTACCTACTAATAGAACCATCTGCATTGTGCTTAATCTTATAAACCCACTTACATCCAATAGCTTTCTTGCCCTTTGGCAATGATACTAGATCCCAAGTCTTATTGGCCTCTAATGCAGCCATCTCCTCATCCATTGCTGCATCCCAATGAGTATGACCAACAGCATCCTCAAAACAAGTGGGCTCAACATCCTCAACTAGTTTCACCATATAAGCATAATGGTGAGCTGCATAATCTTCAAAACCAAATCTTTTAACAGGGTATCTGACCCTGCTAGATCTGTGTACCACTGGATCACTCAATGGAGCCTTTACATTATTATGAGCTCTTTGTACACTTGGTGTCTTGACAGAAGCAATACCAAGCTCATCATCTAAGCTCTTTGAGCCACTGGAGTCTCCATCAAGAGCTGCATCAATGCCATCTGACACTTTATTATTTTCTTTGTCTTTACCTGTAGTGCTACTAGATGCACCTGAAGATGTAGAGGTACTCCTTAATATCCCAGACCAAGGACTACCAGATGATGTCTCTGGTCCACTAAGAGTCCGTGATTCTTGCTTTTCAGCCTGAGTGTCATGATCATCATCATCATCCAATGCACCACCACTAGATGCATACCAACTGCTCATTTCATCAAAGATGACATCCCTGCTCACTCTGAAATTACATGTGAGAGGGTTATAACAGTGATACCCTTTCTGCTCTAAAGAGTATCCAATAAAGACACACTTTTCAGCCTTTGGATCCAGTTTCTTTCGCAACTCATCTGGCACATGAACATACACAATGCAACCAAACACTTTCAAGTGTGAGACATCAGGCTTCTTACTTGTAAAACATTCTTCGGGGGTCATACCATGAACTGCAGTTGTGGGAGTTCTATTCATAATATAAACAACAGTATGAACAGCCTCAGACAAAAAATTCTTAGGCATATTCTTTTCAGCCATCAAGGCGCATGCAACTTCTACAATATGCCTGTTTTTCCTTTCTACAACCCCGTTTTGCTGTGGGGTATACCTGCATGTGAACTGTCTCTTTATCCCATGAGACCTCAGAAAATCACTAAACTCATTTGAGAGGTACTCTCCCCCTCCATCTGACCTCAAGCACTTTACTTTCAAGCATGTTTCTCTTTCAACTGCAGCCTTGAAAGTTCTAAAGTGCTCAAACGCTTCACTCTTTTCCTTCATAAAATATATCCACAGCTTTCTAGAACAATCATCAATGAATGTGACAAAGTATAAACTGCCTCCAAGAGATACATTTTGTGTAGGCCCCCAAATGTCTGTATGCACAACATCAAGGATATTTTTGCTTACATCTCTGTCATGTGAAAAGGGTTGTCTTGCCTGCTTACCAAACTGACATGCTTTGCATACCTTATGAAATTCTGCAACTCTAAATGTAGGCAAACCTGTAACCAACCCTTTGGACTGCATTAATTTCAGCCTTTGTACATTTGCATGTCCAATGCGTTTTTTGCCAAATTTCAATATCTGCAACAACACCTTTTCCTTTAGTAGACATAGTAGGATTCATAGTAGGAATTCCAGCATCTAGAGTAAACATATGTCCAACTCTACTTCCTTTTGCAACTAACCTGCACTTGTCATTGAAGTCTTCTACAAAGTAGCCCTTTACATTAAATCTGACTTGCAGCCCTTGCTCTACCATCTGACCCACTGACACCAAGTTCTTTGTAATAGATGGCACATGTAATAAAACTGAAAGACTCTTTGTCTTACCATCATGCAAGGACAAAGGAACTTTTCCAATGTGTAAAATTGGGTGGCATGAATCATCACCCGTCTATACATAACCTGCATTTTGTAAATTCTGCATCTCTCCAAACCATTCTGCATGGCTGGACATGTGATTGGATGCACCTGAATCAACATACCAAACACCATCATGTGTTCCCTTCTTGTAACAGCATTCAACATATGCTGCATAACAAACATACATTCATTTTTGTCTTCATTCTGTCGTGAAGATGATGCATAGTTTCCTTGTTGCAACTTACCACTGCGAATATCACCTTTCTTAGCATAACATTGGGCTACAATATGACCTATTTTTCCACAATAGTGGCACACAATACCAGAGTTGTTAGAACCTCTGTTCTGCCATCCACCTCTTCCTCTAAAGCTCCCCCTGCCTCTAAAGTTACCATGACCTCCTGAAACCTGCATATCACCAAATTGCTGATTCAATTTGTTTTGCTGGTTATCACTACCACATCATGTACCACGGCCTCTTGAAGAGAACCTGCCACGTCCCCTTCCTGAACTGGAGTAGAAAGCTTGGACATGTTCACCACTTTTTTCAGATGTCTCACTTTGCATGTTGATCTATTCAATGATCATAAGGGAGACCAACTCATCGAAATCTGGAAATGGCTTTCTAACATATACGAAAGTTACAAAAGACTTCCAAGCCTTTTCATTGTTAAGTCCACCCAAGGTAGACGACACCAAATCATCATCATCAGGGATTGCATCAATCGTTGCTAAGGCATCTGTAATGCTCCTTACCTTCAGTGTATACTCATTGATAGATGTCTTCCCTTTCTTCAATGTATTCAACTCTTGCTTGAGTTGAATCTTTCGTGCCTTTGTATTTACAGAAAATATACTTTCAAGTATGGTCCAAGCTGCATATGAATTCTCTGCATTTCTAATGTGTCCCAGTATATTATTGTCAATTACTGCAAACAACCAATACATGACCTTTTTATCTTTTGCATTCCACTCCTTCCGTGCCTTTGTCTCTTCTGCAGTTGGAGGATCACTCATCTCTGGCTCCTTTTCTTCACCTGAAACAAACTCGTAGAGGCCTTTTCCAATAAGGAAGTTCATGATACGGAACTTCCATGAAGGGTAGTTGTTCTTGTCGAGCTTCTTGATAATGGGGCTTTCATTTTTCTCTGCCATTATCACAAAAAAAAAAACCAAACAGTAAGCAAATCTTCTGCAACCCTCGACCTGTAGTGCACAGCAATACACCAGACAGCCTTTTTCATTATCTGCTCAACAATATATGCAATCTGCAACCAATTTGGAGATAGACCTTGTGTTTACTTGCTGTAAATACCTTTGAACTTACAGATTTGAAATCTATAACCTACGCACCCGCTTTCGGTCAATACAGTGGAAGTCACAGTGTACCCTGAAATTGCTGTCCGCAACCTTGCGGCTTTAAAACGGCAGCTGAAACGGCCTCAGATTCCCAAAATAACTGTGGGAAAGCCCTTAAAAGCGTATTTGCAGAATACACAGCACTCTTCGTGCACACCAAATCTCACTGCAATCTGAGATTTTTGCTCGACCCTGCTTCCGGTGCCTCCATAGGCACTATCCAAGAGAGAAAGTGGAAGAATGGGAGAGCTTCTTATCCGTGGCTTGCTTACTTGAACCTAGCTTCTTCTCCTTCACTTCAACCTTCGAAATCAGCCTCTCTTAGTGGCGCGGCTCTGATACCATGTCAAGAATCGCGTGGCGGGGGGGACTTGCTCAAGATGCTGCGCCGAACACACACAGAATGCACAAGGAGAAGCTCACTCAAGAGACAAGAAGAGAGATGGAGGCCAAAACGTTTTCTTGCTGATTTCTTCTTCTTCTTCCACCACTTTACAATGTACAAAAAGTATAGATAAGATACAACATAAAGAAAAGTGGCCTACTAAGTCAAACAATGAATAACCGACTACACTAGTTGACTGGCACTATAACTATGCCAGCTATAAATAGGTGTAACAACCTGAATATAATAAGTAATGAGTCAGTGGCCATGTGAGAGTCATAATGACCACCGACGTGCTAATTGTAGACGTGTAGACCCATCTAACCAGGCGGTCCATCATCAATGTCTGCATGTGTTAAGCTTGTCATCTCAACACCTCTTCTTCTCATGTTGCATGGCGCGGAGAGAGAGTGTGTGTATGAGTTTATGGAGGGGTATGAGGAGGAAGGCATGTGGCCACCACCTGTGTGGCCACCCCCCCTCTCTCCCACTGCTTTAACCATCCCCACCTCCACCTTATAAGACCCCCCCTCCCAAGCTTTAGGGTATCATCCTAGCTTGTCACCATCACCGTCAGATTGCCGCTAACACCGACAGGCTGCCACCATCGCCGTCAGGCTGCCATCATCGCAATCATCTTCATCATCCTCACACGACTGATTATCATCATCTTACCCATCATAATCCGATAAGTCATCATCATTATCACGTCCTTTCTGAAAATCAGAAGCTTGAGAAGCTTCTATTGAAGCTCCACTATACCAAGTTCACCCGTGGCTTTTGGGTTTCATAGATCGTGTTTTGCAAGACTTATTTTCTGCGCTGCGAAGGAGATCTCAGGCTGCAAGCAATCTCGGAATTTGTAAGGGGTCCAAGGGAGAGTTTGTTGAGTTGATATTATTTTCATCAATGGCTCCCAAGCAAAAATCGAGAGGAGCACACGCGGGAGTTTCCACCCAAAGCACGAGAGTGGACAACGCCCCGATATTAGATGCCCAGGTTCCGAAAAATATCTTAGCATGGAAAGGATGCATAAAGCATGTTTTAATTCACATAGAGAGACTTATAATGCTTGCACTTCCATGGTCAAGGATAGTCGCATTTTTTGAACGTATGATGCATAAGTTAAAAGATGCACTTGTGCAAAGACGTCCTTGTTGCAACACGCATATAAGTTGAATGCATTTTAGGATGTTCTTACATATTGGGAGGTTCACATTGTTTGAAAGAATGGGGCATATAACACATGATGCACTTATGGAATTTGTAAAAAATTCATTGTTGTGACTCGTATATAGGTTAATTGTAGAAGGTCGTTTAATGATGAATAAATAGTTGCAATGAAAGGAAAACGTTTATGAACTTTGACAAAAAGCATATAGTATGCAATTTGCATGAAATGATAATTACATTTTAGGTTAAGTTAGGTGATAAATGAAGAATTAAATCAATTATGTATTCATTGGCATCTGGTCATGAAAGAATGATGCATCCATGCATAGAGTTCTTTTATCAAAGTTCACAATTGGAAAAGGATGCATTTTCATTAAAATACAAAAGCTTTGGATTCGATGCGTAAACATAAGGTTCATAAGAGATAATTCTTAATGTCAATCAAATCGTATAGGGCGTGGAAAGATGGAAATATCATTATAGATCCTATAGTTGTATAAAGGTGAAAGGCCTATGGTCTTGCAATTGCATATTCACATGGAATGATACATCTCATACATCTTGTAGTTACTTACATGTTTTAAGGAAAGTACTTGCAAAATTTTAGAGGAAAGTATTTGCATCTTTAAAGGGAAGATCATCTTTAATTGTAAGTTGGTTAGATCAATTAAGTAATTTGCGTGTAATTGAATAGCTTACATGAAATTCATAAAGGCATGATTAGTTAGCATACGACGGTCACCTCAATGTGCTAGGTTGGGTTAAGTCATGTTAACATTTTGCTTAGTATGGCGCTTAGGATATCGATTTAATATTTTCAATCTTAAAAGTTCAATCCACATTCAGGAAATGTTAGGGTTATCTAAACAACCTTGCAAGAATGATCTAGGGTTCTCATCTTAAGGATGGGATGACCAAATGCTAGACTTTCGCAAGGAATTTAGGGACCCTAGGGCGAAATCATTTATCAGGCTAGCGGGATTAGGGTTTTGGATTGGGGTCAATGGGACTCCCAAATCCTATATCTTGATCAAAGGTATTCTTGATCAAATAATATCGTACAATAAGAGATGTAATCCCTCAAGTTAGGTACTGCTACCTATCTCGTGCAACAAGTCTGCAAGGTCATATGCTCTTACGACTTAATCGCAAGATAGTACTGCTACACCTTAGACCAAGAACGATGAGTTCTAATAACAAGTCAGATTCTTGTCGGGTACCTTACTATCCCGAATTTGTTTATTTTATTTCCATAAATTAGAAAAACGGTAAATTCATTGAAAATTTTGGCAAAATGTGTAAAAAAATCAATAATTTTTTCCTTAAAATATTGAAAATGACACTAAAAATAAAAAATTTCCAACCAAATCTTAAAAATTCAACATTAAATTTCAAAACTTGACGACATAATAATAAAAGTCAAATAAATAAATATTTAAAGTATAATAAGTCTCATAAAAACCTCAAAAAATCATAAAAATACCAAAAATATTATGAAAAAAATTCAAAAAATTGCTGAAATAATTATCAACTTTTTGAAAATTTTCAAATTTTTATTTCATGATAATAATCATTGAAAATTAGAAAATCATTAGAAACCCTTAATTTCATGAAAATTTACTTAAACATGGTTGAAAAATGGTGGAAACAATCAGAAAAAATTTCAACAAAATTTCAAAAAACCATTTTCATATTTTTAGATTACTTGTATGGGCTGACATGATTGGAAACAATTAATTGAAAAAAAACCAAACCTTTTTTTATGTAATGTCTTTGCAAAATTCTTTTCCACTCCAAAAATAGCAAACAAAATCTAGAAAAATTTTGATAATGTATTGGAATTTTGTGCTTCACTTTTAATCCATATTATTGATTAACAAAGAAAAACAAGTACATCAATTTTATCCAAATTCATTACTATTGGCAAACTTTGTCAACTAGTTGGATTTTGTTGATTTGATTACATTGTGGTTGCATCATCTTCATTACTGATAGTGCATTCAGACTATGCTTGCATACACACCCCTACTAGGTTATAATTTGGGGTCGTGGTTGGGTGGTTTATTTGAAGACACTAAAGAAGATCAAGTTGAGCTCTTTAATGAACTTATATTTCCTTTTTCTTAGATCGCGAGGATGATTTCTTATTAAGTGTGGGGATATGTTGAATGTTGAATTGACTTGGTTTTTTGGTTGATTTTTGTTGATTCTGAGGCTTGTATGGTTGATTTTTGATGGATTTTGAGTTATGTTTGATTATTTTGGAAGTGTTAAGAAAGTTTTGGATAAGATTGATTATGTTTTGGAAGCTCATGATGATTTCTAGTAGAGATATGAGGCTCTGTGATGTTCTGATAGGTTCTGTTGAGGTTCTGATAACTTCTGTTTAGCTTCTCTTTTGTTCTAATTTTCTTTTTTTTGAAGCATGGAGTCATGATTGATGAAGGTTGAGAATGTTTGAAAACTCATTGTGGTTTTTGATAGTTTGGAATGGTTTTAGAATGAGTTATGTGGTTTTGATGTTTTCTGTTGACCTTTTGTAACCCTTTGTTGAGCTTCTATAGATCCTCTGTTTCTGTTATGTATGCTTCTGTAAGTGTTATGTAGAATGTATGTGTGACTTTGGGAAAGTTTTCTAGCCTTAGAAAGAGGTGAATGTAAGTTCAAAAGAGCTCAAGAAAGTGGAAGAAATAGCTACCAGAGACTCAAGAGAAGTTTGGAGTGAAGTGACAGTGATGAGCTATGAAGAGTCACTGTAGTGGCTCTGCTGACCTTTCATATTAGACACACACCTTTTGGATGGGGCATCCACAACCAAAGAAGGATTATTATGAGTGATTATTGAGTATTGTAGTGAGGAGATGATGTACTATTGATTGAGAGAGATATAGAGAGTTAGAGATAGCTAATTCTATGCTAAACAATGTATCGATCTATGAGATCAGATTGTGAGAGAAAACTATGAAGACAATGAAGATGAATACTATGTGATATTCTTCCATTGAAAGTGGTGTTTTTCTCTTGTGTTCTCTTTTTTGGTTGATGAATTCTATGAAGAATATGAAGAGAATGATGAACTAAAGCTATGGGAGAATTGTTTCTATGAAGATACATGAAAATTTCTTGTTCTTCCTGGTGTTGTTTTCTTTGTTGTGATTATATAAAAGATGAAAGAGATGGTTGTTGATGTTACAAGATAGATTTTCTTACAGTAGAAACCCTATTTCTTTGGTGTTTCTTTTTGGGGCTCCAACAATTGGTGTTCTTATGTGTGATATCCCACCATAAAAAAACTTGTCGATAAAATAATATGAGGCACACTTGATTTTATTATTTTCAGCATAACTTTCATTATCAAAATATGAGTTGAATCAACTTAGCCAAGGGAGAAACTTATGACCATCTTTAATACCATTGTAAGTATTAAATTTAAATGTATGTTTTCTTATCTTCGCCTCTTTATGGTTAGATTGTGCTTCAAGGGTGTGGCATTGATGGTGCAAACCATAGTGCCATAAGTAGAGGAAATTTGGGATGATGGACGCTTGAGAGATCGCATCTCTTACTCTAGTTGGGCTCGATGTTGATGCTCTTCTTCTAGTTGCATGGACAATAAATCTATGCATTACACCATGGTTGTGGTTCAGGAAGTGACAATGTAGAATCAAAATTTACAGTCTTGGATGGTTCTTCATGAGACATGATGATTGTGGACGGCTTGATGAAGACATCTAATTAATAAAGATGCATTGAAATTAAAAGATGCTTTATCCATGGTAAAAATATTTTGGGTGTGTAAACATCAAAATAAAGAGTGGCTTCTTAGTAAAATAATAAGACGGAATAGGCAAGAAAGAATAGAATTTTTAATGTTATTTTGATGAAGTTTCACAGTCCTAGAGTAATCGTGAAGGAATAATTTCTTAAAGGCCGAAAGTCAATGGTGATTTGGGCTAATTTGCAGGTGACTTGGAGTAAAATAAGATAGAGTTGAGTAAGTTAGAAGTGATTGATTAAGACTTTTAGCCTTAATTAAAAAAATTGATCTCAAAGGACAAGACTATGGCATCGATTTGTTGGTGATAACCTAAAAATGTCCCCCTCCCCGAAATTAAAATGAAGCTTTAAACTTCTTTAAGCTTATACAAAGATTATTAATTAAGCGTAATGAAGCTTGAATAAACCTTCTATTAGTCTAAAACTCATAGAATGATGGCACCATGATAGGCCCGGTTGGATTTTTTAATGTCATGCTAAATGGGTTTTAAAGCGTTGGGAATCTAGTTGTGAAGTGGGTTTGAGTTGAGATGAATCGTAGAGCCGGATTGCTTCAAAGAGCTCACCTTCACACAAGATGATAGGCGATTGGAAGCCCCATATGTAAGCTGAGCTATGATACCATTGTTGCACATATCAGATGTGAGACTTGCGCATAGCAAATAAAACAAGCTCTCCCTTACTCTCTTTTCTTATAAAAATTGAAAGCACAATTCATAAAACTCAAAATAGACTTAAAGAAGAGTAAATAAAATTTGAATGACACAATATTGGGTGCAATTTTCCCCCATATATGGAGTGGGCATCTCCTCCATGTCATATTTATAATATTAAAAATAATATTTCTTTGTGCCCAAATATAGGCCCTTTACAATTACATTTTTGCAAAGGAGTTTGAGTTAACTGAATAGATGGTTACAATCAGTTGCACAACTCACAACTACTGAGAGCCATAAATTATTTCCAAAATATTTTTAGTATGTCTTTTAAAAATCTCAAGTATCAATAAATATTTACAAAGATGATGTACACATGTCTTAGAATAAATGACAATGCATCTATTTAATTAAGAAGTCTTTGGAATACATTACACTTGATGTGTAAATCCAATTCATCTTGCTCTACACAACACTAAAAACAATGTAATGCTACTATCAAAGAGCATTTTGACCATAAATGAGTGATCTAGATTGATGTAAAGGTTTATTTTAAAGTAGGCATTCATCATATAGAGTATTATATATATAATGCTTTACCTGTATTTATTATAACTTGTGTGATTATATCCATCAATATTTTGCACAAAGTATCTAGTAGAAAAAGATGGTTTGTGTGGTGATCTTTGTTGATGGTTTGCTTAATTCCATACAACAAATGCATATAGATATGAAAATGTGATAATAGTATGATTTAACCCTTATGAGTGAATTCTATGTGGCTCTAATCCATTTAGAAAATACTTCAAAGTAAAATCTTATGAATCATAAAAGACTAAGCACAAAACTCCAAGTCTAATCCATAGTTAGGCTAGTAAAACATGAGAGAATTCCAATAGATAGATGAATCATGATAGACTATGAACCTTCTTAGATATTGTTATATTGAAGCAAACAAGAATTATTTTTATATTGTTGAGAAAATTACAAGAATTTAATATTTTAGTATACATGAATTGTGCTACAAAAAATTTTGCAACATATCAAAAACTAATCATACAATAAAAAGATGCTCGATCATGAGGCTCAACAATTATCACAACTAGGATTGGATCCTTCTTACATCTAAGAATCCATTTGCTCCTACAATTACACATATCCAATCATATAAAAGTCAATATAAGCTACAAGCATATCAAAATTTTCATATTTAATTTAAATTATTTACAAACATAAGAGCACTTAATCACATAAACAATATCATATCGTGCAACCCAAATTGTATCACTTACAATATTTGGGACACACATAGGAGTCCATGTATCTTCACTAGCTAGGAGTCGTCATGTGTATCCAGATGACTACTCTAAGCTAAGAACTACCACCCCATTTTATACATCACCTTATGTATCCATTGCATCATCACATGACTAGTCAATCGCTCTTTGTATAATTGGATTAAGAAGATTTCTTGCTAGTGTGTGTATGTATCCAAATATATGCATATGCATGCATGCATGTGTGTCTGTGAACCTCGTTGTCTCACTATTTATTGTCTCCCCTTCCGCTCTCTCTGTTTATCCTACTTTTTCTCTACTCCCTACCTTAGCTACCAACTCTTTTCTGTCTTTACTCTCTCTTATTCTATAGTGTGAGATACTTCCTAATTTTTTTCTACTCTCTACTTTAACTACTTGTTATTTTCTCTTTATTCTCTCTTATTCTAAAGTGTGAGATACTTTAACACAATATGAAAAATGAAAAAATAAAAAATTGTGAGTTTATCTTGAAGTGTGAGAAAATCTCTAACACAACAAAATAAACTTACTTTAATGAGGGATAAATTGCCCCATGAGTCTTTGTGATAAAACTATGGAAAACCACTAGTTTAGACTTCTAGGGTCTAGTATGAAAGGGGCACAAGGTGCCAATGTAATGATTTTTTTCTCATTTAACAGATATTGAACTCCTAAAGTTAGCACCAACTTGGGGTTTGTTCCAAGAATCATTTCTTGTACCTTCTTATATGCATCCATGGCTACCTAGTATCATGGGAATGAATGGAACACAGATCCATGGCATCGCCATGATTTTGCATTTCTTTGTCTTTTCTCTATTATTTTAGGAGTAGATTAACTATTTAGAATAGGAATCTTTTACATTGGTATCATAGCATGGCTTTAGGTCCTGTCATGGAGTCATTTTCATGCTTAGATATGGTGGCAATGGTTAGGATAGCCAATTAGAGTCTCATATTTGGTTACCATGACTAGTCTTGGACATAGGTAACTAGAGTCTCAGATTTTGTTACTATGACTAGTCTAGGGGTAGGCTTTTACATGTAATAATGACTAAGTCTAGAGCTATTCCAAGTAATTACTAGAAATCTTTGCAAGGAACACACCATTTTTTCTTGCCATCACCAAATCTAGAGAAAATTTAGAAGCCTTGTGGTCAAAATGGGGCTAAGAGGTTGAAGGAGACTAAAAGTTCTATTAATTTTCAAAGTAGGGTTGTCCCTTTTCTTCTCAAGCTCTTTTTTAAACTTCCATGGATGGATCTTGCTATTCTCTCCCTCCTTGAGCATTCATAGCTACAAATACCACTTGATCCACTTTCTATCAATAAAGAGAAGCTCATTGAGCACCATATTATAAGGTTTTGATGCCACATGGGATGCTTATGTAGCAGTGAAAATTGCCTTGAGTATAGGGCTATATAATAGTAAATGTTTGCAAATATTGGCCACGTTTTTCATCATTGGATGCTAAAATGCTTTGCAAATGGATACTAGAAGATTTTAGCAAGAATTGAAGGCTATTATACTCTCTATGAGCAAGAGGCTTCATCCTTGAAGCTAAATTAAGAAAGACAATAGCAATCAATCTCATATTTAATCATGGATTTCAATTCTACAATCATTTTATTAAGCATTTTAGGACATTTGAAGCTTCTCTTGTAAGTACTAATGGCAATACTACTCTCTTTGGGCCAAAAACTTCAAGATTCAAGCTAAAACAAACAAGAAAATAGCCAATATTTCTAGATTTGTTTGCTATTCTCTCCCATTTGTTTGCAATGACTATTGGAAGCTTCTATGATCAACGTTGAAGGCTATTATTGGTATTATTCACTCCATGGGAATTACGCTTCTTCTTCTCAACCATTCCAACAAGGGAAATAGAAAATACTTCTAGTTTTAGTAATGGATATTCCTGTTAAATGATTCTAACAATGGCTTTTGAGCATTTGATGCTCCTATTCCAATGCTTGAAGGCATTCGTCCACTCATTGTTCCATTTTCCCTCTTCCTCTTACCCATAACTTTGAAATTTTTGGATACCAAGATTTCTTTGTCTCGAATCTTCAAATATTTGAAGGAATTTTTCTTCTTCATGCTCTTAGAAGTGAGCTTTTATCAAGGGGCAACCAACTAAAGTAAGATTGATGAGGTTTACAACAATGGAGTTCCCCACAGATTCAAGAGTTGGGGAAAATGATCATAAAGGTTTACTCATTCATTCTTGAATCTTGGAGATTGTCAAAAAGTTGTTTTGGAGTAAAGAGTGATAATCTTTATGCTTCATTGGATCAAGAAGCAATGGGATCTTGCAAGTATTCATCAACTATATGAAATATATATTTCCCTTTGCAATTATTAATCTCTCTCCCACACCTTATTGTTGAACCCATTCAATTGTTCAAAGGGATTAATGAATTTAATTCCCCTTTGATTCTTACCATAATGCATTGATAGAATTTCTGTCTTGAGAAAAACAAGGAATTAGTTGCTTCTTGATGCCTCCTTCCTGCATTCTCGAATTGCCTTGAGCTTGAATCATGCTTGATTGAGCTTGTTCAAGAGATAATTACTCTTTGAAAATCTTATTTGCTAATCCATAACCCTCATGTGAGTGTGTGATCCTTCTTGAAAAAGGGGTAGGAATAAAATTATAAAAAGTAATGAGTCATTATTGGTTGGTAATCCCTATCCTATTCCCTATTTTTTAGTCATTGAATCTTGCAATTCCTTGCATAACATTGAAGATTTGGAAGACTCATTTCTACCCTACATCTCATACATGTTTTCTTAGCCTAGACTTGTGTTTCCATGTTCAATGATTGCAATAAGGAAAAAGTGGGTGCCATGCAAGACAACAAGGAAAAAGAGAGGTTACCCTCCCTTGCTATTTATGACCCTAAAGGGATACACAATCTTAGCTTGGGAGGTACTTTGCCTACCCCTAGTCATCTAGAGCCCACAAATGGTGTAGATATATCATCTGGATGATGTTGGGATTGATATATTCAACATTACAATAGTAAATCAATTTCCCACAAAGGATTTGCAACATTCTCTCATAACGCTCTTGAGCATCATGTGCCAAGTCAGTTTAGAGGTGTTAACTCTTGTGATTCTGCCTTAGCTCTCTCCTCAAGCTTCATCAAAATCTAGAGGATCCATACAATCAAAAGGAGGTGACAAAACTTTTGATGGCTCTAATGAAATAGAAGCCAACTCTGCATCTCATTGGGTTTAGAGGATTCTATTTGAATTAGACATATTCTCTCATCTCTTGATCACTATAGCCAATGATGCACAAGTGATTAATCATTTGGGATGTGATTGTCAAAGATCAACCATATGAGTTTCTTACCATGTTCAATATTGGCTATGGCTCTTGTAGCGAGTCCCAACTAATCTTTTAGTGCTTCTACATTGAAATATCATTTCGTCATAATTTCTACTAGCTCTTTTCTTCACATGACTAACTATATTGGTTAGACATGTCCTAATTGTGTCCTGCAACCCCATGAAGGGCATCTTTATTTGTGCTAGATTTTGAGGCGCTTTTGATAACTCTCTAGGGAGAGCCATTGTCCTTGCCCTTTCTTTCTCTAGCTACATTATGAGGTCTGTAATCTGCATGCAAGAAAAGCTACCTTGTTCCCTCAAGTTTTCAACCTCTTGCAACATTTCTCTCAACTCCTCCATTTGTTTGGTGTTTTCCTTAAATATGACTATATAGCTCATGTAGCAGTTGAGTTGAGTGCCTCAAGAATTCTTGATGAGTAGTTTTCTCCTGTTCATACCTCCTTTGTATCTCTTGTCTCTCCTAAATTTCATGTTCTTTGTCATATTTAAAATCCTCATATAAGTACTACAATGTGCTAAGACTACAATAATTTACTAGTGCCCTTTCTATGCATTCTTGTAAGCCAATGGTAGATTTTGCAAGTTGTTGATTTTTTTAAAAGGAGATGATTGCAACAACCTCATTCTACTTACCCTTTTTCAACTAATTGATCTTAGCCCTTGCATAGTTTGGAGAGTTTTCATGAACATTTGAAATATCTCAAAGTAATCATTGATTGCTCTTTGTTGGCTTTGTCCTTTCCTTTTCAAGGGCCTCTTGTTCTCCTAGCAAGTTATTCCCTCAATTCTCTATGGGATGGAGGCTTCCTTCTTCCTCATGGCTTCTTCATATAATTATCACATGGCTATAGCCATGTCTTCCTTTTCCTTCTAAAAATCTCCCTTCATGAGCTACAACTCTCTCAAAAGCTCCTTAATGGTTGCACATATCTCTTTCTAGTATTGTCCTTTCTTACTACCTTCTTGGCTCATTTTTTGGGTGGCTATCTAAATAACTCATGCTTCCCTTTTGGTCTCTTTTCATTGATTTGACCCATCTCTACTTTTTCTTTGGCCACTTGTAATAGATTTTGGTCCTCATATAGAGTGAAAGCTTTCTTTTTGGCTCAAGTAGGATTGATTGTTCTAATGATTTTATCAACACTTATAGTTGGGTATTGTTGAGATTGCAAGCTCAACACATGCATACATTGATGATGTACCACCTGGTCCGCATGTCTACATTTAGCATGTCAGTGATCATTATGATCCTTAGATGGCCACTAACTTATCACTTGTTATATTTGGTTGTTACACCTATCTACAACTAGCATACGTATAATACCAGGCGATTAGT
This sequence comes from Lygodium microphyllum, assembly GCF_053477565.2. Lineage (NCBI taxonomy): Eukaryota > Viridiplantae > Streptophyta > Polypodiopsida > Schizaeales > Lygodiaceae > Lygodium > Lygodium microphyllum. The sequence goes on along the minus strand of NC_141161.1, from coordinate 13,017,657 downwards.
ATAGTTAGTTATGCACTGTTTGACTTAGTAGGCACTTTTCTTTGTATTGTATATTATATATACTATATGTACATTGTATTGTGAGAGAAATAATAAGAAGAAACCAACAAAATTTTTTTTGGCCTCTATCTCTCTTCTTGTGCTCTTGAGTGAGCTTCCTCTTGTGTATATGGTGTGCGTTTGATGCAACAACTTAGGTAAGTAACCCCACCACATGATTGTTGACATGGTATCAAAGTGAGACCACTAAGAGAGACTAGTTTTGAAGGCTGAACTGAAGAAAAAGAAGCAAGGATTTGAGCAAGCAAGCAACAAGTAAGAAACTCTTCCATTCTTCCACTCTTTCTCTTGGATAGTACCTGTAGAGGCACCGAAAGTAGGGCAAAGTAAAAGTCTCATATTGCTATGAGATTCAATGTACGAGTATAGCATTGTATAGTTTGTAGATAAGCCCTTTAGGGCTTACCCATTACTTTTTTGGCCATCAAAGGCCGATTGGAGCCCCATCCTAGACATGTAAGGTTGGGGACAATAGTTTCAGGGTATACTATAATTTTGACTATGTCAACTAAAAGTGGATACACATGTTACATATTTCAAATCTGCAAGTTCTAACGACATAAGTTTTATTTGCAGATAGATTATAGAGTACATATACTATTGAGTAGCCATTGAAAAAGATTATTTCATGTATCATTATGCACTTGTTATGAAAGGTTGTAGAAGAGTTACTTACTATTTTTATCAATTTTATGAAAATGGAAGAGAATAGTGGAAACCCCATCATTGAGAAGATAGACAAGAAGGAAAGTTTTACGTGACAAACTTCCTTATTAGAAAAGACCTTCATGAGTTCGTTTCCGGTGAAGAAAAGAAGCCAGAACTAAGTGACATGCGGCTATAGATGATTCAAAGGCATGGAAAGAATGAAATATAAAAGATTAAAAGGTGATGTATTGACTATCTATAATCATTAATAATATTATATTAGGGTATGTTGGGGTATATCATAAATGTAGAAACTTCACATGGAACTTGGACAATCTTTGAGAATATGTTTTTAGTAAATACAAAGACACATAAGATTCAACTCAACCAAGAGTTGAATACCTTGAAGAAAGGAAATATGTCTTATATAAATGAGTATGTTTTGAAGGTGAGAAGCATTGGAGATGCCTTAGAAACTATTGATGCAATGCCCGATGATGATGATTTGGTTTCATCTACCTTAGGTGGCCTTAATAATGAGAAAGCCTAGAAATTGTTAATCATTTATGTGTATGTATGCAAGCTATTTCTAGTTTTTGATGAATTGGTCTCTCCGGTACTAAAGAGATCAACAAGTAGGGTGAATCATTTGAAAGAAGTGGTGAACAAATCGAAGCATTTTACTCAAGTTTAGAAAGGGAACGTGGAAGATTCTCTTTAAGAGGCTGTGGTACAGGACCTACTACTAATAACCAACAAAATAGGTTACATAAATAGTTCGATGAAATGCAGGTTTTAGTAGGCCATCGAAACTTTAGAGGTAGGGGGAGCCCTAGAGGAAGAGGTGAATGACAAAAAAAAGGTTCTAGCAATTATGGTATTGTTTGTCATTATTATGGAAAAATAGGTCATATTATAGTCCATTGTTATGCTAAGAAGGATTATATATGCAGTGGTAAATTGTAACAAGGAAACTATACATCGTCTTCATGATAAAATAAAGACAAAAATGAGCGTCTATTTATTATGCAACATATGATAAATGCTACTACAGGAAAGGGGACACATGATGATGTATGGTATATTGATTCAGGTGCATCTAATCATATGACCACCAGCCAAGTTGAATGATTTGTAGAAATGTAATATTTACAAAATCTAAGTTATGTGCACACGTGATGATTCATGCCATCAAATTACACACATGGAAAAAGTTTCCTTGTCCTTGCATGATGGGCAGACATAGAATCTATTAGATGTATTATATGTGCCATCCATCATAAAGAGTTTGGTGCATGTTGGTCAAATGGTAGAATAATGATTGTAAGTTTGATTTAAAGAAATAGGATACTTTATGGAAGATTGTAATGATAAGTGCAGGTTGGTCGAAAAAGGTAGTAGAGTTGGTCGCATGTTCACTTTAGATGCTGGAATTCCCGCTATGAATGCTAAAGGAAAATGAGTGGTTGCAAACATTAAAATATGGTTCTAATGTATGCAAATATGCAAAGACTGAAATTAACACAGTCCAAAGGGCTAGTTATACAAGGTTGCCTACTTTTAGAGTTGCAGAATTTTATAAAGTGTGTGAAATATGTCAGTTTGGTAAGCACGCAAGATAACCTTTTTTTCATGATAGAGATGTGAGCAAGAATATACTTGATATTGTGTATATGGATGTTTGGAGATCTACAGTTTGATGTTATTCATATTGCCATCTATATTATGAATAAAACTCCCATACTTGCAGTTCATGGGATGATCCTCAAAGAATTTATAAGCAAGAAACCTGATATGTCACACTTGAAAGTATTTAGTTGTATTACATATGTTCATGTGCCAAATGAGCTACAAAAGAAGCTTGCTCCCAAGGATGAAAAATATATTTTTGCTATAAACTCTTAGAGTAGAAATGATATTATTGTTATAATCCTATCATAGGTGAGTTTAGAGTGAGGAATGCTATTTTTAATGAGATGAGTAGTTGGTATGTATCTAGTGACGATGCATTGGATGATGATGATGATAATGATGATAGTTATGTATAGAAAGAAAAGCAAGAATTAGAGAGCCTTAATGGACCAGAAACAACATCTGACCCTACATCTATAGTTAGCCCTTGGTTTAGGAGAGTAAGGAGTAGCCCCACATCTTTGGGTTCATCTACAAATATTGCAGGTAAAGACAAAGGGAAGAGGAAAGTGTTAGATAGTAATGATACATCTACTAGTCATTTGGGATTTGATGGAGATTCTAGTGATCTAAAGATTTTGGATGATGAGCTTTGTATTCCTTCAGTCAAGACACTAGGTGTACAAAGAGCACATGATAATGTAAAGGCTCCATTGAGTGATCCAATGATATGTAGGTCTCGCAAGGTTAAATGCCCTATTTAAAGATTTGATTTTGAAGGTTATGTAGCCCACCATTATGGTTATATGGTATAGGTGGTTGAGGATATTGATCCCACTTGCTTTGAGGATGCTATTAGTCATGCTCACTGGAATGCAGGAATGGATGAGAAGATGGCCACATTAGAAGCCAATAAGACTTCGAATGTAGTACCATTACCTAAGGGCAAGGAAGCTATTGGGGCCTATAAGTGCATTTACAAAAGCAAGCATAATACAGATGGTTCTGTTAGTAGGTATAAGGCTAGACTAGTTGCAAAAGGCTATGCTCAAACATATGGCATAGATTATGAAGAGGTATTTAGTCCGATTTCTAGAATGGCAAATATCAGATGTGTGATTACTTTGGGAATAGCCAAAAGTTGTAGCAAATGGATGTCAAGAATGCATTCTTGAATGGTGAATTGCAATAAAAAGTTAGTATGGAGCAACCCACAAGTTATGAAGATTTCGAGCATTCCATATATGTGTATATGTTAAAGAAGGTGCTCTATGTGTCAAGATTGTGAGAGAGAAGGAAGGAGTCTCACTTGTAGCTTTCTTGCTTGCACAATGGGGGAATACACACAAGGGTGGAGGCTGAAAACAGTTTTCCTCTTCTTAGTTGTGTAAGCCAAAAGAACTCAAGTACATAGAAATAGAAGAACCCTATATATGGGTCTCAAACCAAACTCAACTAACTAAGGTGGCATACTAACTCAGCCACAAACTAGAGTAGATAAGGATAGTTGTCATCTACCTATTATTCATGAGCGGTGTACCAACCGCATCTGCACAACTGACAAATCGGTGACATAAATACACAACGGTCACCCTGGCATATCACGAGTGGAGCTCGATATCTCAACACTCCCCCTCGAGCTTAATCCCAATTCCTGCACACCAAGTAGGTCTCTAAACTTGTGCAGCTTCTCTGCCCCCAATGCCTTCGTGAATATGTCAACTACCTGATCCTCTGTGCTGACATAAACTAAATCAATAAGACCTAGTAAAACCCTCTCCCGCACATAGTGATAATGCACCTCAATGTGCTTTGTTCTAGCATGATAGACTGGGTTATTTGCCAAGTGTATACTGCTCATGTTGTCACAATAAATGACAACAGGCCCATCTGTAGGCTGATGCATAACATAGAGTAGCTTATGCAACCAAGCTACCTCACATGTAGCCATTGCTGCACCCCTGTACTCAGCCTCTGTGCTCGACAAGGCGACTGTAGGCTGTTTCTTGTTTCTCCAAGTGACTGCAGCACTCCCAAAAGAGAATACATATCCACAGGTAGATCATCTATCAGAAATACTACCAGCCCAATCAGCATCAGTGTATCCATGCAATTGTATCTAAACTCCAGTCTCATAAAGTAGTCCATACTGCAATGTGGACTTCACATACCTGAGTATGCGTCTAGCCGTATCCAAATGTGGTTTCCTTGGAGCCTGCATAAACTGACTTAACAATCCAACATCATAGCTCAAATCTGGCCTGATAATAGTCATATAAATCAAACTTCCTACTATGCGTCTGTACATAGTAGGGTCTTCTAAAAGCTCACCTGCATTTGTGCTCAGCTTCACATTCTGCTCCAAAGGAACTGAAATAGGCTTACACCCTGTCATCCCATATTTGGACAGCATGTCCAATCCATACTGCCTCTGCAAGAGCCGTATTCCACTTGGTGATCTAATCACCTCAATGCCCAAGAAATAACGCAGCTCTCCCAATCCTTCATCTCAAACTTCTGCTTCAATAGCATTTTCACATGAAGGATATCTTCATCACTGTCACCTGTCATAATCAAATCATCAACATAAATGACAAGTAGCATAATACCTTTCTCTGTTTTTCTCACATAAAGTGAGAAATCTACCTTGGAAATCTGAAAGCCAATAGTGACAAGATACTGTCATATCTTGTCAAACCATGATCTAAGTGCTTGCTTCAAGCCATACAATGCTTTCTTCAACCTGCAAACAAACTCAGGATGAACAACATGCACATAACCTGGTGGCTGCTCCATATATACCTCTTCTAGCAAATCACCATGCAAGAAGGCATTCTTTACATCCATCTAATGTAAAGACCATCCCTTTGATGCAGCCATAGCAATGATTGCTCTTACGATTGCCATCCTTGCAACCGGATTGAATGTTTCTTCATAGTCAATGCCATATGTTTGTGCATACCCCTTGACTACTAATCTTGCCTTGTATCTGTTCACAGAACCATCTGCATTGTGTTTCACCTTATAAACCCACTTACAACCAATTGAATTCTTACCTTTAGGCAAAGGTACCAATTTCCATGTAGCATTTGCTTCCAAGAAATCCATTTCTTCATCCATGGCTTTCTCCCATTTTTCTTTTGCCATAGCTTGTTCAAAAGAAGTGGGTTCTGGTTCCTGTATCACTTTGACCATATAGGCATAGTGAATGGATGTAAATCCATCATATTTCAGCCTATCCACAGGATACCTAGCTCTGGTAGACCTGCGCAAATTAGGTTCACTCCCAGGTGCTCTCAAAACATCCCTGGTCTTCCTTACTCTAGGTGTAACAATAGAAGGAATACCCAACTCATCATCAATGCTCTGTTCTGAGCCATTGGATTCACCATCCACATAAGAGTGACCTGCATTCACATCAAACATGGGCTGATCTACCTTCTCTTTTCCTTTTCGTGATACCTGCATACCACTATCTGCATTGCTTTGAGAAGATTCTCCCGATCTCAATCTGCCTATCCATGGCAAAGAATGTGAACCACTGCTAGAGGATGCTCGAGGTCCACTAATATCTTGTGACTGCTGCTGTGAATTCTGTGCAGCATTACCATTTTGTGCATCTACATTATCAATCACATTTACTGGTTTATACCAGCTACTCATCTCATCAAAATAATATCTCTGCTCACTATAAACTTACGAGTAGAAGGGTTATAGCATCTATACCCTTTCTACCTGCAGAGAGTAACCAATAAAGATGCACTTCTCAGCTTTTGGATCTCAACTCATCTGGCACATGAACATAGGCAATGCAACCAAAAATCTTCAAATGAGAAATATCTGGTTTCCTACTAGTATACCTCTCTTCTGGAGTCATCCCATGTATTACTGCAATGGGAGTCCTATTCATTATGTAGACTACTGTAGCAACTGCTTCAACCCAGTAAAAATCTGGCAAGTATTTTTCGTTGAGCATGGCACGAGATACCTCTCCAATATGCCTATTTTTCATTTCTGCAATTCCATTTTGTTGTGGGGTATGACTGCATGAATATTGCTACTTTATGCCATGCTCCTGCAGGAACCTTGCAAACTCATTTGAGAGGTACTCTCCCCCTCCATCTAACCTTAGGAATTTTATTTGCAGGCATGTTTCTTTTTCAATCATAGTTTTAAGAGTTTTGAAATGCCCAAAAACTTCACTTTTCTTTTTCATAAAATACCCAAACTTTTCTGCTATAGTCATCAATAAAAGTGACAAAATAATGACAGCCTCGAAGAGATGCAGATTTAGTAGTCCACACATCAGAGTGGATTAATTCCAATGGCTTCTTACTCTCTTGAACATGTCTGGGAAATGGTTTCCTTGCCTGTTTTCCAAATTGACAGGCTTCACATACCTTATGCATTTCTACAACCTTGAATTTAGGCAATCCTGCAACAATATTTTGGGCCTGCATTGATTTAAGTCGTTGTACATTAACATGACCAATGCGTTTATGCCAGATATCAATATCTGCAACTACACGGTCCCATGTGCAAACATTGCTGCAATCAATTCAGACATGTCTGCATCCAACGTAAAAATTCTGCCCTTCTTCTTTCCTTTTGCTATCAAGTGACCTTTATTTTTCATATCCTCAACAAAGCATCCATGAGGATTAAATCTGACCTGCAAGCCCTGCTCAACCATTTGACCAACAGAAACCAGATTCTTGGTGATATTCGGGACATGAAATACATCCGACAGGTATTTCTTTTTCCCATCCTGCATAGACAAAGGAATTTTTCCAATTTGAACAATAGGATGTGCAGTATCATCACCAGTCTCCACAAATCCTGGTTTTTCCATTTTCCTTGCATCCTCCATCCGTTTTGCATGACCTGTCATGTGGTTTGATGCACCTGAGTCAACATACCATACATCGTTGCTTTCTTTTGCACTTGTCACAGAATTGTTCATATGCTACACCATAAACAAATGCTCATTTCTGTCATTACCCTCTCTACTAGAAGATGCATAATTCCCTTGTTGCAATTTTCCATTCATGATGTCATTCTGCTTTTTATAGCAGTTGTAATATTCCGCGTGGAGAAAATAAATCGGACTTTTGGAAATTTTTTTAATTCCCCCCCTTATCCCTCCAGCCAACTGACAAGCTGGAGGGGGAGGGGAATAGAAGGAGCTATAAGCTCCTTGGTGGAGCCTTAGGAGGGAGGGGGACCATGTGTGTTGACACGCCATGAGGAAAGATCCCCCTCCCTTCCACTATTTAACCAGGGGGGCCGCTGTACAGGAGGTAGGTGCTGTCGTGCTGCATGAAGAATGAGGGAGAAAGCCGCAGACGTTGCCACACTAGAGAAGGTGCCGCTGGGGAAGCCATTAGCCGCCGAACTAGGGGATGCCATCGCCTGTGGCATTGACAGCCGCCGCCATACCATCGTCCCTCTTCCACGAAGCTTCTTAGAAGCTTCTTTAAAGAAGCTTCTAAGGGGGCTTCCTTAAGCCCCCTTCCCACTAATCCCCCCTAAGCCCTTATTACCCCCCTCCCGGGTTTTTAATTTCCCCTCTAAGGCCTTGTTTCCCCCCCTTCCGGGTTTTAAATCCCCCCTTAAGGCCTTGTTTCCCCCCCCCCTCCCAGGCTTTAAATCCCCCTTAAGGCCTTGTTTCCCCCCCTCCCGGGTATAATTCCCCCTAAGGCCTTGTTTTTCCCCCTTCGGATTTTTTTAATCCCCCCTAAGCCCTTGCCCTTCCCCCCCCATAGCTCTTTAGACTATTCAAGTCACACCCATAGGCCTACTTTGTCATTAGGCTACCTTGCGAACCTCCATTCTCTTGAATTAATCTCTTCACTCACTTTCTAGATCTGTTTGTGCAAGTGCTCCCTTAGTTGAGCTTTGTGATCTTAGTTTTATCAAACAAGTCGGTGTCCACACACTCCCATGCCCTTAAAAAATCCAATTCATCATCATGGTCTCATATGGTATTCCGTAAAGGAGAAATAGCCGTGAGATAAAAGATAGGGAGGGAAGTAGAGGGAGTGAAAAGAGGGAGTGAAGGAGGTAGAGTGGGAAAAAGGTAAAAGAAAAGGAAGGAGAAGACGGTGGAATTCCAAGAAGAAAAAGGAAAAGGCTATCTCACATTCGAACTACGATGCCGTCGAAGAAAGTCCAAGGTGTAGCGGCGGGAGGGTCATCTCCCGGTATCCATGTGGATATCTTACCTCCAAGCCAGGTTTTTTTCTTCTTGGTGTTAATTCGGTTTTAAGTCAATCATGCAAAGAAAAATTGTTAAGGATAGATATATTTGTTCGAGTTATTTTAACGAAGGAGTTAGCTTATGAATGACAATGTATACAAATTAGCTTTCTTCAAATTGCATCAAGCATTATAAAATTATAGGCAAGATTAACCATTTGCTATAGGAATATATTCCTAAAGTGTTGAAATTATATCTTGCACCATTAGTCTTATTCCCTTTCACAACGATTCATGGTAAATAGCTAAATTCAAGAAAGGTCTCTTCAATGCTCAAATTACTAGGGAGTTATCTTTGCTAGTTGCACATCTTAGCAAGGAAATTGTTGTTTTTTGGCATGAGTTCAACTTTAAAGGAGGCGGAAGTTAAATTTTAGGAATTAACAAGTATAAAAATTAGATATACGAATTCATTTGGAAAGAAAATGTAAAAGGGGACTGCTGGATGACACTCTATTAACACTTTTTCCCTGCTATTTGAGGACTTGGGATTAATAAAGTGTGTATACACCAATTTCTCAGCTAGGCCTTTTTGTCCCAAGAAGTATTGTCGCTCTTTGTATCACCTTGGCATTATGCTATATGCCAAATTAAACTATATTTATTGGGAAAGTAAATTGTCACAAGGATAGTAAAAACCGTGACAAGACGATTAATATTACCTTCCAAAAGATAACTGAACCAATCTAAACATAGAAACATTCATACCCTAAACACTTGACTACTTTTCTTACCGTAAGGACAATAAATTCATAAAGATAAGAAACTAGGGTTTGTCCCTAAGATTCTTAATTGAACAAACCCTAAGCCTGACATACGTCAGCTTAAAGAATCTAAACAGATTATTCCATCGCAGGACTTGCGCAACATGTATGAAATCATTTTGTGATTGATTCACAAGGAGGAAAGGAAAAAACCCTCAACAAGGACGGCAGATCCTTACGCAAGTTATCTTGCAAAAAGATGTATTTTTGGGTATCCTTCTAAATAAGGAAAGTTGTAAACCAGAAACTAGCATATCTAAGGTACCTTAGGGTTAACCAAGTTGGGTATGCCCTACACCGGAATGTAAGAGATCTTGCCAAGTTACAAGACACCTTGGGAACGAGTGCTGATACACTCAAAAAGGAAAGAACACTTCCTTAGCAGTTTGCCATACAACTGAGTTGATTAATGGAAATGTTTGTGCTTGCTAGAGATTTTAGGGCTTTGGTTGAATTATGAATTACAAATTAAATAAGTACCTATACTTTAGGTTAAAGGCCTGAAGGGAGAGGCAGCTTCAATTACCCTCGACTGCCTGCCTCACCCTAACCAAGGGGGTTGTTTGACCACGTCGGGAACGTGGACCGAACCCGCTGCGAGAGGTCTTTCCATTAAGCTCTACTTGGAGTAGGAGGACGCTTGGGTGCCAGGGGGGGCTCTGGCCGTAAATCCCTCGCCTTTCGGGTCCTGCACAAGAGGCTAATGTGACTCGGGATTGGATCTCGAGGCCTGCATACTAGTTGACGCGGGTGGAAGCTTGGAATAGTGATCCCTGGAGATTACTAGTTAGCCTTCGGGCAGATTATGGACAAGCCTACAGGTGGAACTTCTTGTATTTCAAAGATAAAATGATGTGATGTTAAAAGAACTTGCTTGATGTTGTTTTTATATGTCACGCGATAAGATTACGTGAAGGAACCAGTGCTTAACAAGATTAATTAAAGAAGCTGATTGTTATATATCAAATTAATGTGTTAGATAATTACATAACTAAAACAAACCGAGGAAAGTGCGGAGGATGGGCCATGGGTCCGTCCTACGGTTGGGTGGTCCCGGTTAGCCGGGAACTTTTCTCAAAATTCTCGAAGACCAGTGGAATGATCATCATCATCAAAAAGAATAACGAGAACGATGACCTAGAGTTACGTCTTACCCGATTTACGTTGTTTTAGGGGAACGGAATGGGACTATGCCTTATGGCAGAGAGGTTGAGCTTTGCATCCCTCTCGTTTCCCATTCTCCTTGAACCAAGTGTAGCGTGAATCCGCTTCGGACCTAGCGTTTCTGCGTAAAGTAGTTCGCTCGGGTCTGATGCTAGTTGCTGTTAGCTAATGACCCATTAGGAAAACCCTAATTCCGGTCGATCCTAAGTGGGAACGGCCAGGATACTTCCGCTATGTGGCAGAGGTGGGAAGAACTAGATCGCAAAATCCGTAACATTCCATGGGAGTGCCGGGCGGAGCTTTCTAGGCATCCTTTCCGATGGACTGCTAAGACATGTCCTGGATGATACTAGGGGACACGTTACAGTTGGTACCAGAGCCGACCAAGAACGAAATTGTTTTATGAGATCTCAATAAAATAAAATAAATTGTTGCTGTCCAAACTTTTCCTCATCTTCAATGCTGTCTTGTAGAACTATGAAGCGTGGAACAAGTTTTTGGTGTTTCGGGTCATGTTTATGACTGCAATGCATTCTCCGCTTTATAGACAAAGAATTGGGATGATGAACATCCTGGAGCAGATTTATAATCCATCACCTTTATACATAGAGCGAAGATGGACGGGGTCTTCAGGAATCTACTACATAGCTGCCCACCGGTTCGCTTATCTACAGACCAACCTAAAGAGGATCAAGTGGTTGGAAGACTTGAAAGTCGTGAAGCTGTTCATTTTTGTGGAAGCTCACGTAAATTCGACTTTACATATTCAAGGTCGGAAGGTTGAAATGAACTCATATGTATATGAGGAAGTAACCTGTGTAATCCCAGCCGACAGGATTAAAGTGTTGGGCCGCCATGAGAAGTATGGATTCCAACGAAAAGGGTATCCTGAACTTCCAATGAATTATCGATTCCTAAAGATCCATGACCCAAAACCCTACTACTACACAGTTCCTGTAGACAAATGCAATACAGCGTTGTTCTCCCCAAACTGAATGTAATGATTGGATTATCATCACACGAGATGTTGTATAAGGCTACGCGCATTTAAATATAAATAAAGACTTCTTTTATCAATATCTGGCTGTGCATCAGAGTTGTTAAAAAAGTTAATTAGCTTCATTATTTACGAGATAGCTGAACTAAAGATAAGCTAACGTCAATTATCATATAATAACGTTAAGAAAACTTTTATCCAGGCACAACCCCAGGTAGAGGTTCCAAATTCGCCCCCTACATCAAGTACTGCTATGACGCAGGAGAAGAAGTTCCTCCTCAAGCAGATAAAGCCACCCGAGTTTGACGGGAGAGGCAGATTCGTCCAGTCTGATGCTGAAATTTGGATTGAATCTATGGAGGATTACTTTGAAGCAGCTGGTACTGCACCTACCAATCAGGCCATGCTCGCCAAGTTAAAACTCACCGGCGAAGCCAGACTTTGGTGGAAACAATGGTGCAGGGATCAAGGGACTTCAGAGGGGTCCGTTACCTGGGAGAAGTTAAAGAAAGCCGTGCAGGGGAGATATTTGCCACCTACATATCGTACTCAGAAAATGAATGAGTTCTACGAGCTAAAATAGCTAGGACTCACCCTTGATGCATACTACTCTAAATTTGTCTCACTCTTAAAATATGCGCCACAGATGGACACGACACAGCAGGTGTCCAAATTTTGCGCAGGCTTAAATCCACCCGTAAATACCCATCTCGAATCTATGCGTCCATCAGATCTGCAGGATGCACTCATTCGAGCGGCGCCTATAATTCAGGAAGTGCAAGTTAGACCAAGGGGTAACAAAACTCGGTCCTATAGTGACCCAAACAGAGGAGCATTCAGACCTCAAGTGAAGAGAGTTCAAGGTCACAATCAGGGACAAAGGAAGAAAGCAAGGACAAATAACGTCAACAACTTTGTTCCTACTCAAAGTAATGGCCGAAACCTCCGATGTTTCCACTGCAACGAACCCGGTCACTTCAAGAGGCAATGTCCCAAGCTCAGCGGGGGACATCGTCAAACGCCTTTCCAAGGTGCAGGCCGCGGTCAAGGAGCCACCACCTGTGGAAGAGGAAGAACTGCCTGCATTGCCAATAGGCAAAGATGCGAAGAAGAAGAAGAGGAAGATCCGACTATGGAAGCAGAATTTGAAAGAGCGACAGTCCATGCCGCTTTACACAAGAAAGGGCCGAATCGCCAGTTCTCAGTGATTCAAACACCGTCGGACTATCAAGGTAAAGGTTTCAAAACCTTGATTGATTGTGGTAGTACACATTCCTTTATCTCACCAGCATGTGCAAAAAGATTAGGAATAGCCACAGTAGAAGCACCTACCCTACTTGTGGAATTGGCAAACAGTCGTGAGATAACTTGTACCAGGCAAACTGCTAAGGTGGAATTCTTTTTGGGAGGAAAGAAAATCTCAGTCAAATTCAGAGTCATGAATTTAGGTATCCATGAGTGTCTACTCGGGATGGATTGGCTTAAGCCTAATGACACCCACATCCACTGTGGAAAGGGTCAAGTTTCCTTTCGAAACTCTGAAAGGGAATTTGTCACAACTCAAGGTGAGGCAGGAGTGCCAAGAATCCAATTAGCCAAAGTATCTCGGATCATAAAAGGAGTCAGAAAAGGATTACTCGTTTACCTGATCAATCTCAACAAGTTAGATCAAAAGCAAGAGTCTCATGAAGGACCTTCTTGGCTAAAGGAATACGCTGATGTATTCCCTGAGGAATTGATTGAACTTCCACCTCCAAGAGAAGTAGATCATGAAATTAGGCTAGTGCCTGGAGCTGCACCAATTGCAAAGAGACCTTATAGAATGTCCATACCAGAAGCAATTGAGTTGAAGGAACAGCTCAAGCAACTGTTGGATCAGGGTTACATCCGGCCTAGCAACTCACCGTGGGGAGCTCCAGTACTATTCCAGAAAAAGAAAGATGGGACACTTCGACTATGTATTGATTACCGAGGGTTGAATCAATCAACAGTCAAGAACAAGTATCCTATTCCTAGAATTGATGAGCTTCTCGATCGTCTTCAAGGTGCAAAGATCTTCTCCAAGATTGATCTCAGGTCAGGTTATTATCAGATAAGGATCAAGGAAGAAGATATTCCAAAAACGGCCTTCAATACAAGATATGGGCACTTTGAGTTCTTGGTTATGTCATTCGGGCTTACAAATGCACCTGCCACCTTTAATAGATTAATGTAGGATATTTTTAGACCATATCTTGATGATTTCGTGCTTGTCTTCTTCGATGACACTTTAGTCTATTCTAAACAGGAAGAAGATCATGAACCTCAACTTCGGATTGTCCTTGAGACAATGAGGTCTCATAAGCTGTATGCAAAAATGAAGAAGTGTGCATTCTTCAAGCGTCAGATTGAATATCTGGGATTCATAGTATCATCAGAGGGAATATCAGTACACCTAGCCAAAGTCAGAGATGTGCTTGAATGGCCAATACCAGTATCCGTCAAAGAAATATGTAGCTTTCTTGGCTTGACAGGATGGTATAGGGTCTTTATCAAAAACTATGCTTTGATTGCAGCACCTCTTTACAGACTTACTAAAGAAGCAGACTTCTATTACATGGTCAACTCCCAAACAAAATAGCTTCGACAAATTGAAGCAAAGTTTGGTATCAGCACCTATTCTAAAACTTCCTGACCTCAATAAAGAGTTCGAGGTAGTAACTGATGTCAGCATTCTTGCCTTGGGGTATGTACTTATGCAGGAAGGTCATCCAGTAGCATACTCTTCAAGGAAATTGAAGAGTCATGAAAAGAATTATGCCACGCATGATCTGGAATTATTAGCTGTCATCCATGCTCTAAAGCTTTGGAGACACTACCTGTTGGGTAACAAGTTTACTCTAGTAACCGATCATAAGAGTCTCAAATGGATTTTTACCTAGAACGAGCTCAACATGAGGCAACGTCGGTGGATCAAAGTATTGGAGGAATATGATTTTGAAATCAAGTACCGACCAGGGAAAGAGAATGTAGTTGCCGATGCACTCAGTCGCAAGGCATTCCTAAATTCCCTAATCTTGCAGAATCCATCAACGGCTAGATCTCTGGCTACAAAGGTATCTATGCCAAACAACCCTATACTTGAACTAGCTAGAGAGGAAGCATGCCATGATTTGACCTACCAAACAATGATAAAGGAAATATCTACCAAGGAGCAGAATCAGAAGTTGCAAGCTAAGTATCAGGAATTTTCCATTGATAATGGGCTTGTCTACTACAGAACAAGGCTGTGTATACCAACAAGCCAATCACTTAAGCAGAAGATATTATGGGAAGCTCATGATTCTCCTTTCGCAGGACATCCTGGCTATGCAAAAACTCTTAATGCAGTTAGGAAGAGCTACCATTGGGAGAAGCTCAAAGGTGACATTCTCAAATATGTCACTGAATGTTTGTCTTGCCAACGTATCAAGGCCGAACATGTCATGATGCCAGGGAAACTGCAACCGCTTGACATTCCCCAAATGAAATGGGAATTCATCAGTATGGATTTTGTTGTGGGCTTACCCCAAGTCCAAGGAGGATACAATTCCATTATGGTTGTGGTTGACATGCTTACCAAGGTTGCACACCTGATTCCAGTAAAGACAAACTATAAAGCCTCCGACATTGCAAGATTGTTTATCAAGGAGATATTCAAGCTACATGGGTTACCTAAAAGAATCATTAGTGATCGAGATTCTCTCTTCACATCACACTTCTGGAGAGCTATCTTTGAAGCTATTGGGACTCAACTCTGTTTTAGCACCGCTTACCATCCCCAAACGGATGGACAAACAGAACGAGTGAATCAAATCATTGAGGATATGCTTAGGGCATACTGCTGTCGAGAGCCGAAGAGGTGGATTCAATACTTGCCGAAGAGGTGGATTCAAATGACCCCTTTCCAGGCATTGTATGGTCATGATTGTCAAAGTCCCCTAAACTTTTCTGATCCAACCCTAAGAGTTGAAGCTTCAAGACAAATGTTGGAGGACATGGATGATCAAATAAGGTCAATAAGGCAAGACATACAAGCAGCCAAGGATAGACAAAAGGCATATGCAGATTTGAAACATCAAGAAAGAGTCTTCGAAGAAGGAGACATGGTCTTCATTCGGGTACGCCCTAAAAAGAGTTCTCTATCCCTAGGAGAATGCAAGAAGCTAAGTCCAAGGTATTGTGGGCCGTATAAAATCCTCAAATGCCTAGGACCCAATGCTTATAGATTGCAACTCCCTGAGAACCTAAAGGTTCACAATGTATTCCATATCAGCCTATTGAAAAAATATGTACCCAATCCTAATCATGTACTTAATGACCAACAAATTGTAATGCCTAGTCAAGGAGCCCTTGAACTAAGGCCAGAAAGGATCTTAGATATTAGGGAAAGACAGTTAAGATCTAGAACCTTGAAAGAATGCCTTGTCCAGTGGAAAGATTATCCCGAAGAGGATGCCACTTGGGTAGATGAAGGCACTCTCAACCATCAATATCCCCAGTTTATCTCGAGATGAGGAAATCTCGATTCCTCCAAGGGGGAGAGAATGTAATATTCCGCGTGGAGAAAATAAATCAGACTTTTGGAAATTTTTTTAATTCCCCCCCTTATCCCTCCAGCCGACTGACAAGCTGGAGGGGGAGGGGAATAGAAGGAGCTGTAAGCTCCTTGGTGGAGCCTTAGGAGGGAGGGGGACCATGCGTGTTGACACTCCATGAGGAAAGATCCCCCTCCCTTCCACTATTTAACCAGGGGGGGCGCTGTACAGGAGGTAGGTGCTGCCGTGCTGCATGAAGAGTGAGGGAGGAAGCCGAAGACGTTGCCACACTGGAGAAGGTGCCGCTGGGGAAGCCATTAGCTACCGGACTAGGGGACGCCATCGCCTGTGGCGTTGACAGCCGCCGCCATACCATCGTCCCTCTTCCACGAAACTTCTTAGAAGCTTCTAAGGGGGCTTCCTTAGGCCCCCTTCCCACTAATCCCCCCAAGCCCTTATTACCCCCCTCCCGAGTTTTTAATTTCCCCTCTAAGGCCTTGTTTCCCCCCCCTCCCGGGTTTTTAATTTCCCCTCTAAGGCCTTGTTTCCACGCCCCTCCCGGGTTTTAAATCCCCCCTTAAGGCCTTGTTCCCCCCCCCCCCCCCCCCCCCCAGGCTTTAAATCCCCCTTAAGGCCTTGTTTCTCCCCCTCCCGGGTATAATTCCCCCTAAGGCCTTGTTTTTCCCCCTCTGGATTTTTTTAATCCCCCCTAAGCCCTTGCCCTCCCCCCCCCCCCCCCCCCCCCCTTCATAGCTCTTTAGACTATTCAAGTCACACCCATAGGCCTACTTTGTCATTAGGCTACCTTGCGAACCTCCATTCTCTTGCATTAATTCCTTCACTCACTTTTTAGATCTTTTTGTGCAAGTGCTCCCTTAGTTGAGCTTTGTGATCTTAGTTTTATCAAACAAGTCGGTGTCCGCACACTCCCATGTCCTAAAAAAATCCAATTCATCATCATGGTCTCATATGGTATTCCGTAAAGGAGAAATAGCCGTGAGATAAAAGATAAGGAGGGAAGTAGAGGGAGTGAAAAGAGGGAGTGAAGGAGGTAGAGTGGGAAAAAGGTAAAAGAAAAGGAAGGAGAAGATGGTGGAATTCCAAGAAGAAAAAGGAAAAGGCTATCTCACATTCGAACTACGATGCCGTCGAAGAAAGTCCAAGGTGTAGCGACGGGAGGGTCATCTCCCGGTATCCATGTGGATATCTCACCTCCAAGCCAGGTTTTTTTCTTCTTGGTGTTAATTCGGTTTTTAGTCAATCATGCAAAGAAAAATTGTTAAGGATAGATATATTTGTTCGAGTTATTTTAACGAAGGAGTTAGCTTATAAATGACAATGTATACAAATTAGCTTTCTTCAAATTGCATCAAGCATTATAAAATTATAGGCAAGATTAACCATTTACTATAGGAATATATTCCTAAAGTGTTGAAATTATATCTTGCACCATTAGTCTTATTCCCTTTCGCAACGATTCATGGTAAATAGCTAAATTCAAGAAAGGTCTCTTCAATGCTCAAATTACTAGGGAGTTATCTTTGCTAGTTGCACATCTTAGCAAGGAAATTGTTGTTTTTTGGCATGAGTTCAACTTTAAAGGAGGCGGAAGTTAAATGTTAGGAATTAACAAGTATAAAAATTAGATATACGAATTCATTTAGAAAGAAAATGTAAAAGGGGACTGCTGGATGACACTCTATTAACACTTTTTCCCTGCTATTTGAGGACTTGGGATTAATAAAGTGTGTATACACCAATTTCTCAGCTAGGCCTTTTTGTCCCAAGAAGTATTGTCGCTCTTTGTATCACCTTGGCATTATGCTATATGCCAAATTAAACTATATTTATTGGGAAAGTAAATTGTCACAAGGATAGTAAAAACCGTGACAAGACGATTAATATTACCTTCCAAAAGATAACTGAACCAATCTAAACATAGAAACATTCATACCCTAAACACTTGACTACTTTTCTTACCGTAAGGACAATAAATTCATAAAGATAAGAAACTAGGGTTTGTCCCTAAGATTCTTAATTGAACAAACCCTAAGCCTGACATACGTCAGCTTAAAGAATCTAAACAGATTATTCCATCGCAGGACTTGCGCAACATGTATGAAATCATTTTGTGATTGATTCACAAGGAGGAAAGGGAAAAACCCTCAACAAGGACGACAGATCCTTACGCAAGTTATCTTGCAAAAAGATGTATTTTTGGGTATCCTTCTAAATAAGGAAAGTTGTAAACCAGAAACTAGCATATCTAAGGTACCTTAGGGTTAACCAAGTTGGGTATGCCCTACACTGGAATGTAAGAGATCTTGCCAAGTTACAAGACACCTTGGGAACGAGTGCTGATACACTCAAAAAGGAAAGAACACTTCCTTAGCAGTTTGCCATACAACTGGGTTGATTAATGGAAATGTTTGTGCTTGCTAGAGATTTTAGGGCTCTGGTTGAATTATGAATTACAAATTAAATAAGTACCTATACTTTAGGTTAAAGGCCTGAAGGGAGAGGCAGCTTCAGTTACCCCTGATTGCCTGCCTGACCCTAACCAAGGGGGTTGTTTGACTGCGCCGGGAACGTGGACCGAACCCGCCGCGAGAGGTCTTTCTGTTAAGCTCTACTTGGAGTAGGAGGACGCTTGGGTGCCAGGGGGGGCTCTGGCCGTAAATCCCTCACCTTTCGGGTCCTGAACAAGAGGCTAACGTGACTCGGGATTGGATCTCGAGGCCCGCATACTAGTTGACGGGCGGAAGCTTGGAATAGTGATCCCTGGAGATTACTGGTTAGCCTTCGCGCAGATTATGGACAAGCCTATGGGCGGAACTTCTTGTATTGCAAAGATAAAATGATGAGATGTTAAAAGAACTTGCTTGATGTTGTTTTTATATGTCACGTGATAAGATTACGTGAAGGAACCAGTGCTTAACAAGATTAATTAAAGAAGCTGATTGTCATATGTCAAATTAATGTGTTAGATAATTACATAACTAAAACAAACCGAGGAAAGTGCAGAGGATGGGCCATGGGTCCGTCCTACGGTTGGGTGGTCCCGGTTAGCCAGAAACTTTTCTCAAAAATCTCGAAGAATAGCAGAATGATCATCATCATCAAAAAGAATAACAAGAACGATGACCTAGAGTTACATCTTACCTGATTTACGTTGTTTTAGGGGAACCGAATGGGATTATGCCTTATGGCAGAGAGGTTGAGCTTTGCATCCCTCTCGTTTCCCATTCTCCTTGAACCAAGTGCAGCGTGAATCCGCTTCGGACCTGGCGTTTCTTCTTAAAGTAGTTCGCTCGGGTGACGCTAGTTGCTATTAGCTAATGACCCATTAGGAAAACCCTAATTTCGGTCGATCCTAAGTGGGAATGGCCAGGATACTTCTGCTACGCGGCAGACATGAAAAGAACTAGATCGCAAAATCCGTAACATTCCATGGGAGTGCCGGGCGGAGCATTCTAGGCATCCTTTCCGATGGACTGCTAAGACGTGTCCTGGATGATACTAGGGGACACGTTACAGCAGTCCTTAGCCATATGACCCATTTTACCACAATAATAGCATTGAACATCGCTATTTGCATTTTGGCCTCTTTGCTATCCACCACGACCTCTTTGGCTCCCCCTGCCTCTAGAGTTACCACGTCCTCCTCCATAGGACTGGTTTTCTTGAGTTCGCTGCATATTCTGATTTCTACTACAGCCTCCAGATCGGCCTCCTCTACCTTTGCCTCTACCTCTTCCAGCATTTGAGTAGAAGACATCTTCTTTTGAAGTTCCTCCTTAAGAAGATGCACCACCATTTCTCTGCTCCTCAGAAATTAGAAGAGCAATCAACTCCTCAAAATCAGGAAATCTTTCACGGACGGAAATGGTTGTTTGGAACTGTAATCCTTTCCTAGACCATTCAAGGTCACAAAAACTAAATCATCATCTTCCACTGGCGACCCAATGGAAGCAAGTGCATCTGCAATCTTCTTCACCTTCATGTGGTAGTCATTGATGCTCATATTTTCTCTTTGCACATTGTGCAACTCTTGCTTGAGCTGCATTTTCCTGGCTTGCGTATATGTGCTATATATTTTTGACAAAGTATCCCATGCCTCCTTTGGCGTACTTGCATCTTGAATATGCACAATCATAGAGTCTGAAATACTGATAGACAGCCAGTTCATAACTTTCCTGGCTTTCTCATGCCATGCTTTAAATGCCTGCATTTGCTATTGATTGGGAACATCAGGAAGAACTGGTTCTTCTTCATTTCCTGTAACAAATTTCCAATATCCTTTTCCCATAAGGAAATTGGTCATTCTAAACTTCCATGCTTGGAAGTTGTTCTTGTCAAGCGTTTTAGTGACAATTTGTGAAAGAGAATCAGATGCCATTACAGAACACTGTAAAAAATTCTGTCACTGCAAAAAACACAGCTTCAGCTTCACAAGGGCAAATCTGCAAAACTGACGAAAGTGGTACTTGACCACACAATCACTTCCTAGTGACGATTTTGCATCAACAGGCAACAAGGATGATTCTATAACTCCCAATGTCTCTGCGCACAGACATACGATGCAATTTCTACAGTAACTTTCCACCGACCTGTAGAACAGTGGTCGCACAGCATAAAACATGGCTTTTTCCTGAGTGCGTGCAGAAAACTTCCGCCTCCAAAACAGGCCCCGAAATGGCCTCAAATAAAAAAAATAGAGATACCAAGGGATAAAGCCCTATCCCGCAGCATTAACTGCCCTCTTGCCACACCGCGAAGGGCATCTCAATCTGAGACAATGCACTCCTGCACTTTCCGGCTGTGCTACCTGCAGAGACTTGCTCCCAAACCAGAAAAATGAAAGCAACATTGGTCCTCTTACCAGAACACCGCGAACTTGGTTTGCTTTCTTGAGCTCCTTACTGTTGAGATGGAAAGCTCAACACATGTGGACATGGATGATGGACCGCCTGGTTAGATGGGTCCACACGTCTACACTTAGCACGTCGGTGGTCATTATGACTCTCACATGGCCACTGACTCATTACTTATTATATTCAGGTTGTTACACCTATTTACAGCTGGCATAGTTATAGCGCCAGTCGACTAGTGTAGTCGGTTATGCATTGTTTGACTTAGTAGGCCACTTTCCTTTTATGTTGTATCTTATCTATACTTTGTGTACATTGTAAAGTGTGTGGAAGAAGAAGAAGAAATCAGCAAGAAAACGTTTTGGCCTCCATCTCTCTTCTTGTCTCTTGAGTGAGCTTCTCCTTGTGCATTCTGTGTGTGTTCGGCGCAGCATCTTGAGCAACCCCCTCCACCACGCGATTCTTGACATGGTATCAGAGCCGCGCCATTGAGAGAGGCTGATTTCGAAGGCTGAAGTGAAGGAGAAGAAGCAAGGTTCGAGCAAGCAAGCTACGGGTAAGAATCTCTCCCAGTCTTCCACTTCTTCTCTTGGATAGTGCTTGTGGAGGCACCGGAAGCAGGGTAGAGCAAAAATCTCAGATTGCAGTGAGATTTGGTGTGCGCGAAGAGCGCTGTGTATTCTGCAGATAGGCCCTTTAGGGCTTTCCCGCAGGTATTTTGGGCATCTGAGGCCGTTTCAGGGCCCATTTTAGAGTCGCAAGGTTGCAGACAGCAGTTTCAGGGTACGCTGTGACTTCGACTGTATTGACCGAACGTGGGTGCGCAGGTTACAGATTTCAGGTCTGTAAATTCAAAGGTATTTACCAGTGAGTAAACACAAGGTTTATCTGCAAACTGGTTGCAGATTGCATGTATTGTTGAGCAGACAGTGAAAAAGGCTGTCTGGTGTATTGTTGTGCACTACAAGTCAAGGGTTGCAGAAGATTTGCTTGCAGTTTGGTATTAATTTTGTGATAATGGCAGAGAACAGTGGAAGCCCCATCATTGAGAAGCTCGACAAGA
This sequence comes from Lygodium microphyllum, assembly GCF_053477565.2. Taxonomy (NCBI): domain Eukaryota; kingdom Viridiplantae; phylum Streptophyta; class Polypodiopsida; order Schizaeales; family Lygodiaceae; genus Lygodium; species Lygodium microphyllum. Next base: position 12,995,644 of record NC_141161.1, on the reverse strand, counting down.
ACAACTACCCTTCATGGAAGTTCCGTGTCACGAACTTCCTTATTGGAAAAGGCCTCTACGAGTTCGTTTCAGGTGAAGAAAAGGAGCCGGAGGTGAGTGATCCTCCAACTGCGGAAGAGACAAAGGCACGAAAAGAATGGAATGCAAAGGATAAAAAGGTCATGTATTGGTTGTCTGCAGTAATTGACAATAATATGCTGGGACACATTAGAAATGCAGAGAATTCATATGCAGCTTGGACCATACTTGAAAGTATGTTTTCTGTAAATACAAAGGCACGAAAGATTCAACTCAAGCAAGAGTTGAATACATTAAAGAAAGGGAAGATGTCTATCAATGAGTATGCACTGAAGGTAAGAAGCATTGCAGATGCATTGGCAGCGATTGATGCAATGCCTGATGATGATGATTTGGTGTCGTCTACCTTGGGTGGACTTAACAATGAAAAGGCTTGGAAGTCTTTTGTAACTTCCGTATATGTCAGAAAGCCATTTCCAGATTTCGATGAGTTGGTCTCTCTAATGATCACTGAAGAAATCAACATGCAGAGTGAGACATCTGAAAGAAGTGGTGAACAGGTCCAAGCTTTCTACTCCAGTTCTGGAAGGGGACGTGGCAGGTTCTCTTCAAGAGGCCGTGGTACAGGCCGTGGAAGTGACAACCAGCAAAACAGATTGAATCAGCAATTTGGCGATATGCAGGTTTCAGGAGGTCGTGGTAACTTTAGAGGCAGGGGGAGCTTTAGAGGAAGAGGTGGATGGCAGAACAGAGGTTCTAACAACTCTGGTATTGTGTGCCACTATTGTGGAAAAACAGGTCATATTGCAGCCCAATGTTATGCTAAGAGAGATGATATCCGCAGTGGTAAATTGCAGCAAGGAAACTATGCATCGTCTTCACGACAGAATGAAGACAAAAATGAACGTTTGTTCGTTATGCAGCATATGCTGAATGCTGTTACAGGAAAGGGAACACATGAAGATGTTTGGTATGTTGATTCAGGTGCATCCAATCATATGACCAGCCATGCAGAATGGTTTGGAGAGATGCAGGATTTGCAGAATGCAGGTTATGTGCAGACGGGTGATGACTCATGCCACCCAATTTCACACATTGGAAAAGTTCCCTTGTCCTTGCATGATGGTAAGACAAAGAGTCTTTCAGATGTATTGCATGTGCCATCTATTACAAAGAACTTGGTGTCAGTCGGTCAAATGGTAGAGCAAGGGCTGCAAGTCAGATTTAATGCAAAGGGCTGCTTTGTAGAAGACTTCAATGACAAGTGCAGATTGGTAGCAAAGGGAAGTAGAGTTGGACGTATGTTCACTCTAGATGCTGGAATTCCTACTATGAATACGGCTATGTATGCCAAAGGAAAAGGTGTTGTTGCAGACATTGAAATTTGGCACAAACGCATTGGACATGCAAATGTACAAAGGCTGAAATTAATGCAGTCCAAAGGGTTGGTTACAGGTTTGCCTACATTTAAAGTTGCAGAATTTCAAAAGGTATGTGAAGCATGTCAGTTTGGTAAGCAAGCAAGACAACCCTTTTCACATGACAGAGATGTAAGCAGGAATATCCTTGATCTTGTGCATACAGACATTTGGGGGCCTACACAAAATGTATCTCTTGGAGGTAGTTCATACTTTGTCACATTCATTGATGATTGTTCTAGAAAGCTGTGGGTGTATTTTATGAAGGAAAAGAGTGAAGCTTTTGAGCACTTTAGAACTTTCAAGGCTGCAGTTGAAAGAGAAACAGGCTTGAAAGTAAAGTGCCTGAGGTCAGATGGAGGGGGAGAGTACCTCTCAAATGAGTTCAGTGATTTTCTGAGGTCTCATGGGATAAAGAGACAATTCACATGCAGGTATACCCCGCAGCAAAATGGGGTTGCAGAAAGGAAAAACAGGCATATTGCAGAAGTTGCACGCGCCTTGATGGCTGAAAAGAATATGCCTAAGCATTTTTGGTCTGAGGCTGTTCATACTGCTGTTTATATTATGAACAGAACTCCCACAGCTGCAGTTCATGGTATGACCCCCGAAGAATGTTTTACAGGTAAGAAGCCTGATGTTTCACACTTGAAAGTATTTGGCTGCATTGCGTATGTTCATGTGCCAGATGAGTTGCGGAAGAAACTGGATCCAAAGGCTGAAAAGTGTGTCTTTATTGGATACTCTTTAGAGCAGAAAGGGTATCGCTGTTACAACCCTGTCACATGTAAGTTCAGAGTGAGCAGGGATGTCATCTTTGATGAAATGAGCAGTTGGTATGCATCTAGTGGTGATGCATTGGATGTTGATGATGATCATGACACTCATGTGCAGGCTGAAAGGCAAGAATCACAGACTCTTAGTGGACCAGAGACATCATCTGGTAGTCCTTGGTCTGGGAGACTAAGGAGTACCTCTACATCTTTGAGTGCATCTAGTAGCACTACAGGTAAAGACAAAGGAAAGAATAAAGTGTCAGAAGGCATTGATGCAGTTCTTGATGGAGACTCGAGTGGCTCAGAGAGCTTGGATGATGAGCTTGGCATTCCTTCAGTGAGGACTCCAGGTGTGCAGAGAGCACGCGTTAATGCAAAGACTCCATTGAGTGATCCAGTGGTACGCAGGTCTAGCAGGGTGAGATACCCTGTTAAAAGATTTGGTTTTGAAGGTTATGCAGCTCACCATTATGCTTATATGGTGAAACTAGTTGAGGATGTTGAGCCCACATGTTTTGAGGAGGCTGTTGGTCATGCTCATTGGGATGCAGCAATGGATGAGGAGATGGCTGCATTAGAGGCCAATAAGACTTGGGATCTAGTATCATTGCCAAAGGGAAAGAAAGCTATTGGATGTAAGTGGGTTTATAAGATTAAGCACAATGCAGATGGTTCTATTAGCAGGTACAAAGCTAGGCTGGTTGCAAAAGGCTATGCGCAAACATATGGCATAGATTATGATGAAACCTTCAGTCCAGTTGCTAGGATGGCAACTGTCAGATGTGTGATTGCTTTGGCAGCAGCCAAAGGTTGGAGGTTGCAGCAAATGGATGTAAAGAATGCCTTCTTGCATGGTGATTTGCAGGAAGAAGTGTATATGGATCAGCCAGCAGGTTATGAAGATTTAGAGCATCCCACCTATGTGTGCAGGTTGAAGAAGGCACTTTATGGGCTCAAGCAGGCACCTAGAGCATGGTCTGACAAGATTAGAGAGTATCTTGTCAATATTGGCTTTTATGTTTCTGATGCTGATCACTCACTTTATGTGAGAAAGGGAGATGCAGGTTTAGTCATCATAGTCATCTATGTGGATGACTTGATTATTACAGGTGATAGTGATAGTGGAATTGCTGAAGTCAAGGGCTGTTTGAAGATGAAGTTTGAGATGAAGGATTTAGGTGAGCTAAGGTACTTCCTTGGCATTGAGGTGATCAGATGTGATGATGGTATATGGCTGTCCCAAAGACAGTATGGCTTGGATATGTTGTCCAAGTATGGTATGACTGCATGCAAACCACTTTCAGTCCCGTTGGAGCAGAATGTAAAGCTGAGTGCTGATGTTGGGGATGAGATAGAAGACCCTACTATGTTCAGGAGGATAGTGGGGAGTTTGATCTACATGACCATTACAAGGCCAGACTTGAGCTATGTTGTTGGTCTTGTGAGTCAGTTTATGCAAGTACCTAGAAAGCCACATTTGGATGCAGTCAGACGCATATTGAGATATGTGAAGTCCACATTACATTATGGACTTTTCTATGAGGCAGGTACAGACGTACAGGTGTTTGGATACACAGATGCAGATTGGGCTGGTAGTATGTCTGATAGAAGATCTACCAGCGGATACATGTTCTCTCTTGGTAGTGCAGCAGTTGCATGGAGCAGTAAAAAGCAATCTACAGTTGCTTTGTCGAGTACAGAGGCTGAGTATAGAGGTGCTGCTGTTGCAGCATGTGAGGTAGTATGGCTGCAAAAGTTACTGGCTGATTTGGATGTGCAGGTGGAAGGTCCAGTTGTCATTTATTGTGACAACATGAGCAGTATACAGTTGGCTAGGAACCCTGTGTTCCATGCCAGGACAAAACATATTGAGGTACACTACCACTTTGTGAGAGAGAAGGTACTAGCAGGTGAGATTGACTTGGTGTATGTCAGCACACAGGATCAGATAGCTGACATCTTCACGAAGGCATTGGGTACAGAGAAGCTTCAAAAGTTTCGAAGCTTACTTGGAGTTGCAGAGATGCAGTTGAGCTTGAGGGGGAGTGTTGAGATGGAAAGCTCAACACATGTGGACATGGATGATGGACCGCCCGGTTAGATGGGTCCACACGTCTACACTTAGCACGTCGGTGGTCATTATGACTCTCACATGGCCACTGACTCATTACTTATTATATTCAGGTTGTTACACCTATTTACAGCTGGCATAGTTATAGCGCCAGTCGACTAGTGTAGTCGGTTATGCATTGTTTGACTTAGTAGGCCACTTTCCTTTTATGTTGTATCTTATCTATACTTTGTGTACATTGTAAAGTGTGTGGAAGAAGAAGAAGAAATCAGCAAGAAAACGTTTTGGCCTCCATCTCTCTTCTTGTCTCTTGAGTGAGCTTCTCCTTGTGCATTCTGTGTGTGTTCGGCGCAGCATCTTGAGCAACCCCCTCCACCACGCGATTCTTGACACTTACCACGAACAAGGCTCTGATACCATGTCAAGATTGTAGGAGAGAAGGAAGGAGTCTCACTTGTAGCTTTCTTGCTTGCACAATGGGGGAATACACACAAGGGTGGAGGCTGAAAACAGTTTTTTTCTTCTTAGTTGTGTAAGCCAAAAGAACTCAAGTACATAGAAATAGAAGTACTCTATATATGGGTCTCAAACCAAACTCAACTAACTAAGGTGGCATACTAACTGAGCCACGAACTAGAGTAGATAAGGATAGTTGTCATCTAGCTATTATTCATGAGCAGTGTACCAACCGCATCTGCAAACTGACAAGTCGGTGACATAAATACACAACAGTCACCCTAGCATATCACGAGTGGAGCTCGATATCTCAACACTATGGACTAAAGCAAGCACCTAGATCAACATTGAATTTTATATTTATGATGCTGATTACTCACTTTATGTGAGAAAGGAAGATGCAGGGGTGGTCATCATAGTCATCTATGTGGATGCCTTTATTATTACATGTGATAATGACAATGGAATTGCTGAAGTCAAGAACCTTTTGAAGAAGAAGTTTGAGATAAAGGATTTGGGTGAGCCAATGTACTTTCTTGTAATTGAGGTGATCAATATGTGATGATGGTATATGACTGTCCCAAAAGTAATATGGCTTGAATATGTTGTCCAAGTATGGTATGATAGCATCCCTCTTTTAGTGCCATTGGAGAAAAATATAAAGTTATTGATGTTGGAGATGAGATAAAATACCCTACTATGTTTAGGAGGATAGTAGAGAGTCTGATTTACATGGCTATCACAAGGCCAAACTTGAGTTATGATGTTGGCCTTGTCATTCAATTTATGTAGATGCATGGAAGGCCTCATTTGGATGTAGTTAGACTCATCTTGAGATATGTAAATTCTACTTTACATTATGGACTTTTTTATGAGGTAGATAAGGATATATATGTGTTTGGATACACAAATATAGATTGGGTTGGTAGCATGTCAGACAATAGATATGCCAGTGGATTCATGTTTTCCCTTGGTAGTGCAATAGTTACATGGAGCATCAAAAAGCAACCTATAGTTGCTTTATTGAGTATAGAGGATGAGTATAGAGGTGTTGCTATGGCATCATGTGAGGTGGTATGGTTGCAAAAATTATTCGATGATTTAGATGTGCAAGGAGATGGTCCAGTTGTCATTCATTATGACAACCTGAGTAGCATATAGCTAACTAGGAACCTAGTGTTCCATACTAGAACTAAACACATTGAGGTGGTAATACTTTGTGAGAGAGAAGGTACTTGCAAGAGAGGTTGACTTGGTATATGTCATCACTCAAGATCAGATTGCTGACATTTTCACAAAGACATCAGGTTCAGAGAAACTTCAAAAATTTCAAAGCTTGGATTTGCAAAGATATAGTTGAGCTTGAGGGGAAGTGTTGAGATGGAAAGCTCAATATGTATGGACATTGATGATTGACCACTTGGTTAGATGGGTCTGCACATCTACACTTAGCACATTGATGGTCATGATGATTCTCGCATGGCCACTAACATCATTTATTATATTTGGTTGTTACACCTATCTACAGTTGGCATAGTTATAGCGCCACTCGATTAGTATAGTTAGTTATGCATTGTTTGACTTAGTAGGCCACTTTCCTTTATATTTAATCTTATCTATACTTTGTATATATTTTATTATGAGATAAAAAAGAAGAGAAAATTAGCAAGAAAACATTTTGGCCTTCATCTCTCTTCTTGTATACTTAAGTGAGTTTCCTCTTGTGTGTGTGTTGTGTGTTTCGTGTAACAACTCAAGCAAGTTCCCCCACCATGCGATTCATGAGGTGACGGGTATGAAATTCATAAGGGTATATTGATGACATTAGTGAGAGCACTACCATATTTGATTATGAATAACTTGGCCTTTGAAATGTTGAGCTTCTCGTCAAGAGTTATGGAAAGAGCCACATGTGACTTGATAAGGGAATCACAAACTTGATTCAAACAAAAATCATTAAGATCCTTCTTAGATATTCCATCAGTTAAGATATCCTCCATGAAGTCCTTGAATATTGTTATTGTGTGAGTACTAGGTTTGTTGTAAGTTAAAACATAATGTAAGACTTGTACAATGGCCTTGAGATCCTCCTCCTTAATGTCTAAGAATAACAATCCATTTGATGTGACATTTGATTTATCCTTTCGCCTACTTGAATAGGGAGGTCTGAATAGTTTTCTATACTTGTGAGACCCTCATTGAATACCTAAAGCTTGTCCTACTAGTTTAGGAGTAAAAGTAATCTAGCTAACTCTTTGCTCCCTTCCTACCCAATACCCCTTTAAACTTGTCCCAAATTTAGGTCTATAGTTTTGGATGAAATCAAAGCACATATCAACATGAAAGGGGCCATTACTTGCTTTAACATAGTTTCCAAGTTCACATGTTAGCTACCAAGTCCCTATCCTAGGAAGTTCTCCAATTTGATGAGTTCTGGGAATCTCAAAGCTCCCAAGCTCCATGTACTAGCTTTGAGATGGAGCTTGTTGCATTGCTGCATAGTGAACACACTCCTATCATCATTGTGAGAATCCTTGACAACCACCATTCTAGGTATTTCAACTAATTTAACTAGTGGGATTTGTGTAGTATCCATCTACACATGTAAGAATAAGACCGCATCTTTGGAAAATTTTAGTTAACCACAACAAAAATATAATAAAAGACAAACCATACCTTCACATGTTACCATAAATGCCAAAATTAATGGCTCTATTCCGGCCTAGTGGATGATGAAAGCTAGCAAGCTTTCTAGCTTGCAGTGTATAACAAAAGCAAAGGATTGGAAAGAGTTTCAATGAAATAGAAAGATAAATGAAATTATGTACAAAGATAGTCCTATAGGAACTAGGCAGAGGGTGAAGAAGAGGGAAGGGTGGAGAACTACCAATTGTAAAAGTTGGGATCATATTGCAATTCAATAAATGCATCAAGGTCAAATGGGTACATGACCAAGGTGCACAAATAAGTGGCTAAATCTATGAGCAACAAAAACTGACAAAGCAAGTGGCACATGCAATTTCTCGTCCTTAGTAAGGATATTATCAAATATGAGATGATGTTGCAGATTGGATTGCACTTCTAGATCATAAGAAAAAATGATGTAATGGAGTAAGGCATGACACTGATACATAGGGTCAACCCAAAGGGTGCTAATGGCATACTGCCACTTAATAGTGGCCATGAGACAATTATTAGCATGAGAAATATAGAGTTGGTGTTTATACCATGGGCATAAGAAAGGACTAGAAGTAGTTTGTTTGGCTTTAAGTTTTACAATCTCACCCTCATAAACACATGTCACAAAATTGAAGCATAACAATAGACAAAATGAGAGGGCTTGAGATGCTTGTTTACCACTATCTTAGTACCATGGCTAAATATTGTGGTCTAGAGAAGTGGTGGAAGATGTAGCAGGTGGGTTAGATGGGCATGAAACAATAGACTCCCTAAAAATTGGCTACTCAAACTTCACTAAATGGTTTGTAGAAGCCAATTGTGAGGGAGGTGGTTGAACTAGAGGTGACAATGCACAACATTGCCATTGATAGGAAGTGTGTCTTTAGATCTCCGTAGAGCTACCTTAATAAGTGGAACTTGATGTGAAAGGATAAAAAGGGATTTTAGCTATTTTTGGGATCGAAATGTATGTATTGCCACTATAGTAGCCCTGCACCTCTAGGATAGACGTGCAATCTATGGTTGTATGTTATTCAAAATTCAAATTATGTGAAATATAATGGCCAAATTTTACATTGACTCCAAAAATTTGGCCATATTGTTTGGTGACACATCATTATTTTAAGAAATAATCGAATAGTGCTTACACTTCAATAAAAAACCTTTTGATGGAAAAGCTTTCATTATATACTTGCCAAACGTCTTGCTCCTCATTCTTGTTGAGAACTTGTATTTGAGCTTCTAGCTTGAATTAATAAGAAGCTTGCACATCAAAAAATTGAAGTTGGATTATTAATTGAATAGTTAATTTTTATAGTTAGATTAAGCATTTAAATATGTAGATTAGTTATAGTAATTTAAAAATTTAATAATGAGATAATTCATAGATTGCTAGTTAAAATAGTTACATTTGTCAAATAATTAGATTGAGTATATGGTTAAATTAGTCAAATAAGGAGAAAATTTAATTCAATAGTTAGATATTTCAAATAACTAATTAGTTAAAATAATTATATTTTGTAAATGAATTTATCAATTAAAATATCTCAAATAATTAACTAGTTAGATAATGTAGTTAATTAAAATAAAGGGATATATATAAATAATTAATAAAAAATTAAATATATTTAACTATTTAAATAATTACTTATTCAAAAAATATAATATTTAAATATTTAAAAAGTTAAAATTGGTCATTGTATTCTATTAGAGAAAATCTCACACTTGAGAATGATTATAATAGTTGTAAGTGCATAAAAGGCCTACTCTAATGTATTAATCTACTCCTAAAATAACATAGAAAAAACAAATCAATGAAAAATCATGGCCATCCCATGGATCTATGTTTCCTTCATCCCATGCCACAAGGTAGCCATGGCTGCATCACAAAGGTACAATAAATGATTCTTGGAACACACTCAAAGCTAGTGCTAAGTCTAGAAGTTTAATATTTGTCATATGAACAAAAAGTCCTTACATTGGCACCTTATGTCCCTTTTATACTAAACCCTAGAAGTTTAAGCTAGTGGTCCTTACATTAGCACCTTGTGTCCCTTTTATACTAAACCCTAGAAGTCTAAACTAGTGGTTCTCCAAAATTTTATTACAAAGGCTCACATGGACATTTATCATTCATTACAAACTATCTTGGCCTTAATAAGCTTTGTCTTCAAAGCTTGAGAATGACAAAGATACAAAAGAATAGATCACATAAAAGAACTTGATCATGGAGGTTGGCTACTATTTAATACTCCCCATATTGCATTGAAGTATCCCCTCCATAGGAAGATGGCACCACTACTATGGCAAAAGTATGAGAATCCTAAATGCTATCTAGAATAGGGTTGCTATAGGTAAAATACCATAATTGTGGGTAGGGACCTCCAAATAAGTTAAATGAAGCATCATAATGTAGAAGACATCTTAAAGTACCTATCCAAGATATAAAAATCCAAGTTTATCATGATTGGGACAATTAATTTTAGAGCAAATTTTTTATATAGATTGTTATTTTCATGTTTTGTGAGTCATGATTTGTTACGGAGAGAGCTCAGAGGTGAGAGGAGAAAGAAGAGCAAAGGAGAGAGAACAAGTGATGAGGAGAGAGAAATACTAGAAAGATAAGAAAGAAGAGAGAGAAGCCATGGAAGGTGTGAACAAGGAGATGAGATGAGAGATAGTAATTGTATTATTGCTAAAAGACATGAAAATTTACATGTGCCACACTTTTTATATCTATGTCAACGTGACTAAACACTATATTAGGGAATTTGGGAATTTCCATATAGTTTGGGAACCCCTAATACCTTTATTATTTGACTAGATGGCCAAATCTCGTTGTCTTACTCAAAGGTGGAGTCTATCCTAAATGCTATATAAGCTACCTTCCCAAATCCCACTTTCAAATATGGATCAAGATTTAGCCACCTGGTCAAATATTTATTACTTATTTGAAATTGGGACTTGGGAAATTTCCAAATTCTCTAATATGATGTTACTAGGTATTATTGTTGATAATCTCTTGCTAAAAGATATCTTCCTAGCTTTTTATAATCTATCCCTGCCCAAAGGTTTTGCCCAAAAAACAAATAAAATGGCTGAGAAGGAGGGATGAAACAAAGCACTATTCTGATATCAGTTATACAAAGTAAGGAAAATGAATGAAAAAGTGAAAATATATTGATTGAAAGAAATATATAAAGGAAAGCCTCAATTATATACACAATCTTGATATCTTCAAAAAGAAATTAGAGCCTTTAGATCTTTAAGAAACAAGCTCAAGAATGAATAAACAACTTGTTGTAAGAATAGACCTTGCTGAACAAAATCTACCATAACTTTTGGTAGAGGTATCCAAATTGAAGTGCACCATAGGTCAAAATGTCGCTATTGAAGAGTACTTTAACCTATGTAGATTTCCTATCTCTAAAAATTAGGTAGAATAAAAATCTCCTAAAATATACTATTTTCTGAACATTGTCTGCACCATAACTAGCTCCATTGTAGCTATGCCTCAGCCAATGCATCTTGTAAGTAAGGAGACTTGTCTAATATTTAGTTTCACACCTCCAAAAAGCTTAATTAGGTGGAAAACCTCTCTATTTGATCAAATACTCAATGATAGAATGAGAGTGAAGCTACTTTTCATGCTGGCTTATGATCTCCTCTCACGGATGTACTAAATAAGACCTTTATCTATAGGTAGCTCATCAATTGTATCCCCATGAGTATTATAAAAGGGTTGGAGCTGGTTGACATGAAACATATTATGAATCTTAGTAGAAGAGGGTAGTTCTAGTCTATATGCCAAGTCTCCAATGTGTTTCAAGTTCCTATAGGGTCCATAAAACCTATAAGCAAGTTTGTTACTAGATCCATCCTTCAAAGTAGAGTAATGAGACTTGGGTACTTTCACAAAAACTTATTCTCCTTCCTAGAACTCTGAAGGTTGCCCCTTCTCATCGACATATATTTTCATTTGATCTTGGTCCTTCCTAAGATTCATCTTATACTATTGAAGAAGATTCTGCATTCTTTCCAATTCTTCTTTCCCATGAAGTTGATATTCTCACTAAAAATGAATGTGGTGGGTAAGGGTATCTTATAGCAATACATAGCCTCAAAAGGTGAAACTCCAATGCTAGCATGAGTGGAGTTATTATAAGCATAATCACCCAAGAATCCCATGTATGATGATACAGATTATGATAGAAATGGTGAATGTAAGTCTCCAACCACTTATTTATCCTTTCTGTCTGGCTGCTAGATTGGAGGGTGGAGGGAGTGAGCCTTGAATTGAATGCACAGAGTGGAAGCAAGAGCTATGGTGGAAGGAGAAAGAGTAAGAAAGAGATAAACAAAATATGTGTGAGCTCCAAAAACAATCACAATGTGTGGCCAAAATTCCCTTTATTCAATTGTCATTGAAAGAATAAAGAATAAAGTGATAGTGATGGGTGCTGGTAACTGCAGTGTACAGGTGTGTGGGTATACAGGATGTTAGTGTAACTAATACAAGGGTGACTAGGAACATGCACCTTTACCCCCTATAGCCTCCCACTAAGAGAGGAATATGTCCCTAGTGAGGAGAGAATAGGAAAAAGGTGACAAAGTACAAATGTACATAAGCACAAAAGGATGAGGAAAGACGTCATCTCATCCAACACCCATCAACTTCTTAAGGAATGAAAAATGCTCCATGAGAGACTTTTAATGAGTAGATCTATAGGATTTTGGTTAGTTGAGATCTTAACAAGATCAATGGACTTGTTCTCAATGACCTCTCAAATAAAGTTGTAGTGTATCTCAATGTGCTTCATCTTCACATGGAAGACTATATTCTTGGCCAACTGAATAGCACTCATAGAATCCAAATGCAATGTAGGGACCACATTAGTAACTCTAAGGTTTTCCACCAGCAGATAACTAGAGAGTATCTTTGTAGGCATCAGTTGCTGCAACATACTTTGCCTCTATATTAGATAGAGCTATGCATTTTTGCACCCTGTACATCAAAAGAAATAATACCTCTAGCAAAGGTGAAGACATAGCTAGAAGTGGACTTCCTATTTTTTGCATGTCCTGGCCACCATAATAGATGCACATAGCTACTATGCCTTTCAAGTACTGCACGATATCCTTGACAGCATCTCAATGTCATCTGCCAAGTGCAGCCATATAGCATGCCATATCTCCCACTACAAATGCTATGTCAGGACAAGTGGCTATCATGGCATGCATCAAACTACCCATTGTGGATGCATAAGGGATATTGGCCATCTTGGTCTTCTGCTCACCAAGATACAAACAATTGGTGTGACTAACCTTCACATGAGAAGGTAAAGGACAACCAATATGCTTAACGTTCTACAGATGAAACTACTCAAGGGCTTTCTACCTGAGCTGTCAAGTAGAGGAGCCCCTTAGAGCGATCACGTGTAATGTACATCCCACGAATATGTGAGGCCTATCCCATGTCCTTCATCTCAAAGCTCTTATTGAGCTAACCTCTCAAGGCATCCAACTCATTATGAGTACTCCTAGTAATCAACATATCATCCACATAGAGGATCAAAATCACAAGGCTCCCATTACGAGCCTTCTTTGTATATAAAAATGGATCCATATCATTGCGAGAATATCCTTGTGAATGCATAAAGTCATAAAACTTATGGTACCATTCCCTAGTGCCTGTTTAAGGCCATAAAGGCTCTTCCTCAATCTACACACTATGTATTTCTTGCCATGTTCTAGTAAGCCCTTAGGCTAGTCCATGTAAATCTCATTAGGTAAGTTTCCATGAAGAAAAGTCATCTTGACATCCATCTGATAAAGTGAAAGGTGAGAAGGATCGAAGCTTGCATGGGAGAGCTATGGTGGGAGAGCAAGAGCAAGAGAGAGAGAGACTCACAATGTGGGAACTCCAACGGTCACAATGTGTGATCGGCCTTCCCTTTATTCATCTATCACTAAAATAATAAAGAATATAGTGACAGCGGCGGGTGTCCGCTACCTGCAGTGTATAGGCATGAGTATTGTCGGTGTACTATACACAGGTGGCTAGGCGGAGGTATCTTTACCCCCAACAACCTTCCATTTAAAGGAAAATCTACCCCAGTGAGGAGTGAAAAAGAAAAATAAAAGACAATACAACATGTACACATGTATAACAGGATGCAAAACGACGTCATCTCATCCCATGCCCACAAAGGAAGGCAAAGCACTCCGTAGAGAGGCTTTTGGTGAGTAGATCTCAGGATTCTGGTTAGTCGAGATCTTGACAAGGTCAACAGACTTGTCCTCAATGACCCCACGTATGAAGTGATACCTCACCTCAATGTGGTTCATCTTCGCATGGAAGATTGAATTCTTGGCTAATTGAATAGCGCTCATAGAATCCGAATGTAGGGTAGGAATAGCATCAATGCCAAGGTCATGAACCAACTGAATCAACCAAATAGCCTCGTTGCAAGCCTCGGTGGCTGCAACATACTCAACCTATATAGTAGAAAGGTCCGTGCATTTTTGCACCCTGGACATCCATGAAACAACACCTCCAGCATAAGTGAACAGATAGCCAGAAGTGGACTTCCTACTATCTGTATGTCCTGCATAATCAGAGTCAATGTACCCCACGACTCCTGTATCCTGGTTGCCATAGCATATGCACATATATGTAGTGCCCTTTGGGTACCTCATGATACCCTTCATGGCATCCCAATGCTTCTTGCTAGGTATAGCCATATAGCTAGCATGCCACAACACCAACTAAAAAGGCAATATCTGGATGAGTGGCTATCATGGCATACATAAGACTACCCACTGTAGATGCATAGGGAATCTTGGCCTTCTCGGCCCTCTTCTCATCTGTCTCTGCGAACAACTATTTGCGGACAATCGGCCTATGATACCTTCACATAAGAAGGCAATGGACAACTAATAGGCTTCACGTCCTACATGTGAAAGTGCTCAAGGACTTTATGAATGTACTCCCTCTATGACAAGTAGAGGAGTCCCTCATGCCTAACATGTCTAATGCGCATACCAAGTATGTGAGAGACATATCCCAAATCCTTCATCTCAAATCTCTTCTTGAGTTGAGTGTTAAGAGCATCTAGCTCATCATGAGCTTTCCTGCTAGCTAATAGCATGTCATCCACATAGAGTACCAAAATAAGCAAAGATCCATCACAAGCTTTCTTCGTGTACAAGAAAAGATCCATAGCACTACAGCTGTAGCCCTGTGACTACATAAATGCATCAAACTTATGATACCATTCCCTAGGTGCCTGCTTCAAGCCATAAAGACTTTTCTTCAACTTGCAAGTCCCCATGTAAGAATTGTAATTTGAAGAAAGCCGTCTTAACATCCATTTGATACAAGTCCAAGTCAAGCTATGCAACCAAAGCCAAGACTAAGTGTAGGGTGGTCATCTTAACCACAGGAAAGAAGAACTCATCAAAGTCAAAACCATGCTCTTGCTTAAAACCCTTTGCTACCAATCTAGCCTTGTATGCCAGCTTGGGGTGTCAACGGGTACATTTCAACTTGTACATCCACTTGCATGGCAGAGCCTTCTTGCCACTAGGCAAGGAAACCAAATCCCAAGTCTCATTCTTATGCAAGGAGTCTATCTCAGAGTGCATAGCCCTCTCCTAGGAGTGACTGTCACCCCTACACATAGCGTCATCATAAGTAAAAGGCTCTCCTACATTTATAACCAAGACATAATGCATCGGGGACTAAAATCTGTTAGGGGGCATCTATCTTTAGTAGAACACTACTCTGCAAGCTTTTTTGCCTACCCAACATTTTGTCTAACACCCTAGCCATGAGTATCTACTGCTATTACAGGCTGTCCAGTAGACTGTATGAGATCTTGTGGCTCCTCCTGAAATATGACCCTACATATCTCATTTTCTCTCTCAAGCTGCCTATGCAACTTGTCTTCATGGAAGACTACATCATGGTGGCTGTGTATGGGATACGGATGACTTTCTGCACCTGCAGATCCCATGGATGGTAACCCATCTCTCCTACATCTCCATAACCAAGAAATATGCATTTAACACTCTTAGGATGCAGCTTGTTATGATTGTCCTTGGGCACTTGTCCTTGGGCACATGATAGAATGCCTCACATCCAAAGACGTAAATGCACATAAGAGGGAAAATTTTCAATCCATATCTCTTCTACAACCTAGAAATCAATGGCACTACAGGGAAATCTATTAATGATATGCACACTAGCCATAACTACCTCAGCCCAAAAGTGTTGGGTAGGCATGCATGGCTAAGTATACTGCAAACCCTCTCATGGATGGTCCTATTCATCTACTCAACCTTACCATTCTAGGGAGGGGTGTAGGGGGCAATAAATTGATGCTTAATACCCCTCTCATCACATAAATACTCAAAAGCACGTGAGACATACTCACCCCCATTATCTGTCCTCCTTAGGCATTTCAGCCTATACCCGGACTAGTTTTGAAGCAAGCCATCTCTGAAAAACTGCCAATACATCGGACTTCTGCTTTATGGGATAAACCCATAATTTACGTGAAAAAACATCTATGAAAGTAACAAAATACTTTGCACCACCTAAAGAATGATAGGGCATGGGCCCATAGACGTCAAAATGAACCATAGCCAAGGGCTCACTCATGTGTGACATACCAAACTTCTTATGTGTAGACCTAGTCTAATTGCCATAAAGACAATGATCATAAGAATCAAAATGAGAATAGTCAAGGGGTGGTAAGTACTATAAACCAAAAAGCATTTTCATTTCCTTAATGGACATGTGCCCCAAACGGGCATGCCAAAGAGATACATGAGGTAAAGACCCCACAAACAAAGCATGATTAACTATAGATCTAGAAACAACTAAGGGGTAGAGGCTACTAGCCTTGGCACCTCTCGCAAGCACAAGCCTACCATGAGTAATCTTCCATGTAGAGTCTCCAAAAGATACATGATATCATGCGTCATCAAGCTGTCCAATGGACATGAGACTGTGTGTCAATGTAGGTACATGATGTACATCGTGCATAACAAAACTACTACCAAAAGGAAACTACAGCCTAACATCACCAATGCCAACAATCTCAAGAGACCTGTCATCACCCAAGCACATAGAACCCGAAACAAAACGGTATGAATGTAACCACTCTCGGAAAGGTGTCACATGAAAGGATGCACCTGAGTCCAAAAGCCAACACTGTGCATACATAGAGTGTATCTTTGACATATGTGAAGCACTAGATGAAGCTGTTGCAAGGATATAATCTCAATCACTATCCTCGGGCTGCATAACATTGATTTCTTTGATTTTAACACTTGACTTAGTAGGTACTATGCTGTGATCAAAAGACTTTTCTTGCACTTTTTCTTTCCCCTTATCTTTGTGCCTTTCATTGCACAATTCATGACACTGTGGCCTTATGTGGCCTTTCTTCCCACAATGATGACAAGTCAGATTTACATTTCTTCCATGAGACTTACTACATGACTTGGATTGAGATTTCTGTGAAACCTATCCGCGGTCATTTTCTTTGCATTTCCATCATGTTGGCATCTAACTGTCAAAGCATGAGACACAGAGAGGCATTTGAATTCTTACGGTTTATTTCTTCCTGTAGAAGAGAGCTCTCAACATCAGATAGCTTCATAGTAGCCGCAGAAGCACATAAGGCAGTGCGGAATACATCCCAAGACTCATTAAGAGTTCCAAGCAAGAACAACAGAGTGACATCCTCTTTGAATCAATGCCCTGTGAAACCAAGTTCTTAAGAATAGCATGAAACTCATTATTCCTTTGTGAAGTCTTTCTTACTTTATATTAACTATTTGGAATGTTTCTTTGTCTAATAATACCTTGACTTTGAACATTAAGATTGGGTTGCTAAAGTGAAACTAATGGGTCATTGTTTTTTTTTTTTTTCCTAGCACCTTTGTTCCCATTTGCATTGCATCCATTAATAGAATTGAGTTATAGTTTGCACATTGGTCTCTACTAAATTTTCAATTGAAGCCTTTGTTTGGGTTGTGGAATCAATTAACTTTTTAATAGAATATTTAGTTTTATGAGATTGGATAAGACCATTTTCTCAACTCTTGATAGTAGCTTTGCATGCCATTGAGTATGTCTATTCTCATATTCACACATCGTATGATTAAGAGCACTAAGTTCTCCATGAATTGGTGTAAGAGATGGGAAATACTAGAATAAAATAATGTAGGAAAATACCTACTACATTGGCGGGTATATAAGATATAAGGAACTTGACATTTTGTCTCATCATTATTATAATACAAGTCTCCATCTTCTTCCTCTCTCCAGCTTTCATGGTTGTCTTCTCTCTCTTTGTCTTTCTCTCTCCGTTTCTAGTATTTCTCTCTCCTTGTCACTCTCTTTCTCTCTCTTGCACTTCTTCTTCCCTCTCTTTTGCAGTTTTCTCTCTCCTCTATCTCTCTCCCCGATCCTCTCCTTGACAATTGGTATTAGAGCCATAGGTTCTTGATCTAGTTGGCCAAGTTTCCATTTAGTTTTTTTTTTTTAGTTACATAGATCTAAGAGCCACAGGTACACATGCATAGACATGACATGGAGCAACAGTGGAGTTACCAAGGATCTTTGGACCATAAGGAATGCAAGTCAGGAGCATTAATGGCAGCATGGACCAAGTTTTGAGGCTGGAAGACCAGATTTAGTAGCTCATGGGTCATTTTTGACCAATTTTGAAGGTATTTTCCTAGAAGACAATGGTGAATGAAGTAGAAGAGGGCAAAGTCTTGGTTACTTTTCAAGAAGAGTCTTCTCTCTCTTCATTCTCGAGCTATTGTTGCCAAGCTTCCATGGAGGATATCGGCCCATTCTTCCTTCCATCTTCTCCCTTCCAGCTTCAAATCCAGGCCATATTCAGAGAGATTAGACTCTAAAGCACCTAAAAGCATCATAGAATAGGTTGTTGCTTTCACTTTCCTTATTTGCTAAACCTACTTTGGCATCAACCTTCTCCCTGAGAATTTGGCATGGTTCCTTGAGCTTACTCTATTCTCGTGGATAAGTGTCTTCTTCCCTTGCAAAGACCCTTATAGGATGTCGATCGTGTCCAAACTCAATCGTGAGGAGCTTGTCTCTGACCAAATGTTGCTCGATGGTCGGTGAGCTTGGCAAAATGCTCCGCTTCCTCATCTACTAGAGAGACAATAGTGAGGACATGAATACAAAGACCAGAGTAAGCAAGGAGACAAGATCCAAAACACGCTACCTATGGAGGAAGGGCTTTATCTTGTAAAATTATTCTGGAAGGCAACATGTTCTAACATGTTCTCTACGAGCTTGCCTGGGATCATGATAAATTTGATTCGGCTCTATACACCTAGGAGGATGAACTTATCATCAATGCTTGCTTTGTAATCTTTATCCACCACTAGAACAACACTATGACAGGTTCCATGACAAGCTTGCTTCAACTCAAGCTAGCACTCCAGATTTTTGGTCACTCATGATGATTATAGTGTTTTGGCCAAGCTTCCATCAGAGTCAACATCCATGGTTACCAACATGCAACATCCTGTAGATTGTGTCTTTAGTCCTTATGAGTTTTCTATTGAGCATTGATTGCAAATGTCACATGTACATATCTAGATTGCAAAAATGTGTAGCAACCTCAATCATCTAGCATAAACAGGTTCATCACACATTTCTTCATCCTCTCAATTATCTTCATCATCATTTGCATCAGCAGCAGTAGTAGTAGCATTCTTAGCCTCTTTCCTCTAATCACCAATAGCTTGGGGAAAGTAACGCATTTTGGAATCTCCTGCATTGTATCTTGCAATCACCTGATACTAATATTCATCATAGCTCACAATTTTTTGGTAATTTCTTGCATTAATGTCCCTGAAACCATGCACAAGCTCCATTTTCTTAGGGAAGTTATCATTCCTTCCCTGAGGTTACAAATCCTTGTGAATGAATGATGCCAGTATCATTGCATAAATTTTATTTGATTCAAGGTTTCCTAGCTGCCGCTTGAATTAGTGTTGTCAAAATCGACATAGAGACGCCATTTGATGCAGGGAGATTACAATTTCTTGTGATAGAATGCCAGTATCATTGCCCAAACTTCATCTGATTCAAGGTTTCCGTGTCAGTGCCTGAATTAATGCTGCCAAAATCACGCAGAATCACCATTGGATGCAGGAAGTTAGGCAAAAGATGTTGGTGTTGTTGGGTGTAATGTAGCACATACTAAATTTGCAGGCCATGTAGAGTTTGGAATAGAATATGTAGAATTTCTTTATCTTTCTCTTTAGAACAGAATTCTATACCTGAATGCAGACTCTTGAATTTTCAAATATAGGGGAATGGCACTTATCCTCAGATGAAAGTTTGGCTAGCACCTCATCTATGTCAATTTTGGCCTTCCTAGATTCTTCAACCTGCTGAAGAATTTGTGATAAAGCTTCTCTTTTGATTGAGCCTAATCTACTCTTTCCTAAACTACTAATATTTACTGTTGTTGAACTTGGACAATTGGACATTCCAATGCTAGCAAGACTAGTGTGAATAGCAAGTGCATATCCCCTCAAGGGTGAAGTTTCAAGATTGGAACTCGAATGATAAAAAGGGAATGAGTTTCTACAATGTATGCATGGGGCAAGGGTGAGACAGATGCCTTGAATACTCATCTACTAGTCATGCACTCTCCCTTTCAGGTTGTTGGCATTGCATTTTAAAAGTGGCAATGGGATCTTCCTGCAAAGGATGCTTTAAAAGTTCAGAATTAATAGATGATAAATTAGACAGTCCATTCAAGCCATTCACTATTGATGCTAAAATTGAAGACATACCAGAGCAAGAAATTCGATATAGCTCAACAGATGGAGTAATTGTTGACCAGATTACTGTCATCTAAATGAATTCCTGCAACATTTGTATGGTCAAAATTGTGCTTCAAAGCTTTGAGAATGCAATATGATTAGTTGGAGCTATGAATTAGGACCATTGATCATATTCAATTGCAGATGTTTTGGTTGTTGAAACCATAATATTAACATAAGAAATGTACATGAGTTACCTTTGATGTTGTGAATGGGTTTTGGAAACATATGATTTTTTCTCTTTGAAGGCATGCCATCCAAAACCTTCTAGTGTGAGGAAAATATCTTAAGTCGGTCAAGGCATCACTTTTGCTTCTAATTTTTCTCATAAAGAGCTTGCACTTAAGCAAGCTAGATTATAGATTAGAGCAGTTTTAGGTGTTTATTAGAGTGGACTTCAAA
This sequence comes from Lygodium microphyllum, assembly GCF_053477565.2. Lineage (NCBI taxonomy): Eukaryota > Viridiplantae > Streptophyta > Polypodiopsida > Schizaeales > Lygodiaceae > Lygodium > Lygodium microphyllum. Next base: position 12,974,933 of record NC_141161.1, on the reverse strand, counting down.
GAGTAGTTTTGGGCTTTGAGTGGTTGGGTATCATATTGCAGATATAGTTTTTGCATTTGTTGTTACTTGAGCAATATAGCAGAGAAGTAATTTTTGTGCCCTATTAGCTATCCTCATCAAGTGAGCAATCTGAAGTCTTGTGTGAATTAGACTTTGCAACTGAGCATGTTTGACACATCATTGAAGGAGTTGTAACATTTGGTGTTTTCCAGTGATCCAGAGCCCGAAGTTTGCTTATAGGTGCATGTACCCTCTTGAAGAACTAAGATATTGATTTGGCACTGAGGTATGAGATGTATTTGCTGATGTAATGGATGTATTCTTGGATGAAAATGTATGGAAAAATACTACTGAGGATGTATTTGCAGACATGAGAATACATGTGCAGTCAATGGTAGTGAATACAATGCTTGTAATGTATCGGAGATGCCTATGCATGGGGAATTATGCTAAGAGATGCTTATGACATGATCAATTCTGGAATAAAGTTGCAAAAAGAAAAATTGGATGATTGGGAAATGTATTATGCCATGAGGGATGACCCTTCAGTCATGCATTGACAAGTTGATCCCTTGCAACCCCTTGCTTGACCCCCACAGGGTGTTGTAAGCAATTTGCTTGCATTTACAAAGGCATAACTACTCCCAAGAACCAAGGTGCAGAGCATGAAAAGTGCCCAAAAGTCTAACTAAGGGCCTTATGTCAAGATTGTGGGAGAGAAGAAAGGAGCCTCACTTGTATCTTTCTTGCTTGCACAATGGGGGAACACACACAAAGGTGGAGGCTGAAAACAATTTTCCTCTTCTTAGTTGTGTAAGCCACAAAGAACTCTAGTATATAGAAATAGAAGAACCCTATATATGGGTCTCAAACCAAACTCAACTAGCTAAGGTGGCATACTAACTGAGCCACAAACTAGAGTAGATAAGGATAGCTGTCATCTAGCTATTATTCATGGGCGGTGTACCAACCGCATCTGCAACAACTGACAAGGTGACATAAATACACAACGGTCACCCTGGCATATCACGAGTGGAGATCGATATCTCAACACTCCCCCTCGAGCTCAATCCCAATTCCTGCACACCAAGCAGGTCTCTGAACTTGTGCAGCTTCTCTGCGCCCAATGCCTTCGTGAATATGTCAGCTACCTGATCCTCTGTACTGACATAAACTAGATCAATAAGACCTAGTAAAACCCTCTCCCGCACATAGTGATAATGCATCTCAATGTGCTTTGTTCTAGCATGATAAACTAGGTTATTTGCCAAGTGTATACTGCTCATGTTGTCACAATAAATGACAATTGGCCCATCTGTAGAGACTGATGCATATCATAAAGTAGCTTATGCAACCAAACTACCTCACATGCAGCCATTGCTGCGCCCTGTACTCAGCCTCTGTGCTCGACAAGGCAACTGTAGGCTGTTTCTTGCTGCTCCAAGTGACTGCAACACTCCCAAAAGAGAACACATATCCACTGGTAGATCGTCTATCAGAAATACTACCAGCCCAATCAGCATCCGTGTATCCATACAATTGTATCTGAACCCCAGTCTCATAAAGTAGTCCATACTGCAATGTGGACTTCACATACCTGAGTATGCGTCTAGCCGCATCCAAATGTGGTTTCCTTGGAGCCTACATAAACTGACTTACCAATCCAATAGAATAGCTCAAATCTGGCCTGGTAATAGTCATATAAATCAAACTTCCTACTATGCATCTGTACATAGTAGGGTCTTCCAGAAGCTCACCTGCATCTGCGCTCAGCTTCACATTCTGCTCCAAAGGAACTGAAATAGGCTTACAGCCTGTCATCCCATATTTGGACAGCATGTCCAATCCATACTGCCTCTACAAGAGCCGTATCCCACTTGGTGATCTAATCACCTCAATGCCCAAGAAATAACGCAGCTCTCCCAAATCCTTCATTTCAAACTTCTGCTTCAATAGCATTTTCACATGAAGGATATCTTCATCACTGTCACCTGTCATAATCAAATCATCAACATAAATGACAAGTAGCATAATATCTTTCTCTGTTTTTCTCACATAAAGTGAGAAATCTACCTTGGAAATCTGAAAGCCAATAGTGACAAGATACTGTCCTATCTTGTCAGACCATGCTCTAGGTGCTTGCTTCAAGCCATACAAGGCTTTCTTCAACTTGCAAACAAACTCAGGATGAACAACATGCACATAACCTGGTGGCTGCTCCATATATACCTCTTCTTGCAAATCACCATGCAAGAAGGCATTCTTTACATTCATCTGATGTAAAGACCATTCCTTTGATGCAGCCATAGCAATGACTGCTCTTACGATTGCCATCCTTGCAACCGGACTGAATGTTTCTTCATAATCAATGCCATATGTTTGTGCATATCCCTTGACTACTAATCTTGCCTTGTATCTGTTCACAGAACCATCTACATTGTGTTTCACCTTATAAACCCACTTACAAACAATTGCATTCTTATCTTTAGGCAAAGGTACCAATTCCCATGTAGCATTTGCTTCCAAGGCATCCATTTCTTCATCCATGTCTTTCTCCCATTTTTCTTTTCCCATGGCTTGCTCAAAAGAAGTGGGTTCTGGTTCCTGTATCACTTTGACCATATATGCATAGTGAATGGCTGTAAATCCATCATATTTCAGCCTATCCATAGGATACCTAGCTCTGGTAGACCTGCGCAAAGTAGGTTCACTCCCAGGTGCTCTCAAAACATCCCTGGTCTTCCTTACTCCAGGTGTAACAATAGAAGGAATACCCAACTCATCATCAATGCTCTATTCTGAGCCACTGGATTCACCATCCACATAAGAGTGACCTGTATTCACATCAAACATGGGCTGATCTACCTTCTCTTTTCCTTTTCATGATACCTGCATACCACTATCTACATTGTTTTGAGAAGATTCTCCTGATCTCAATCTACCTGTCCATGGTGAAGAATGTGAACCACTGCTAGAGGACGCTCCAGGTCCACTAATATCTTGTGACTGCTACTATGAATTATGTGCAGCGTTATCATTTTGTGCATCTACATTATCAATCACATTTATTGGTTTATACTAGCTACTTATCTCATCAAAAACAACATCTCTACTCACTGTAAACTTACGAGTAGAAGGGTTATAGCATCTATACCCTTTCTGCTACAAAGAGTAACCAATAAAGATGCACTTCTCAGCTTTTGGATCCAACTTGGATCTCAGCTCATCTGGCACATGAACATAGGCAATGCAACCAAAAATTTTCAAATGAGAAATATCTGGATTCCTACCAGTATACCTCTCCTCTGGAGTCATCCCATGTATTGCTGGAGTGGGAGTCCTGTTCATTATGTAGACTATTGTAGCAACTGCCTCAGCCCAGTAAAAATCGGGCAAGTCTTTTTCGTTGAGCATGGCATGAAATACCTCTCCAATATGCCTGTTTTTCCTTTCTGCAATTCCATTTTGTTGTGGGGTATGACTGCATGAATATTGCTGCTTTATGCCATGCTCCTGTAAGAACCTTGCAAACTCATTTGAGAGGTACTCTCCCCCTCCATCTGACCTTAGGCATTTTATTTTCAGGTTTGTTTCTTTTTCAACCATAGCTTTAAGAGTTTTGAAATGCCCAAAAACTTCACTTTTCTTTTTCATAAAATACACCCAAACTTTTCTACTATAGTCATCAATAAAAGTGTCAAAATAATGGCAGCCTCCAAGAGATGCAGCTTTAGTAGTCCACACATTAGAGTGGATTAATTCCAATGGCTTCTTACTCTCTTGAACATGTCTAGGAAATGGTTTCCTTGCCTGTTTTCCAAACTGACCGGCTTCACATACCTTACGCATTTCTGCAACCTTGAATTTTGGCAATCCTGCAACAATATTTTGGGTCTGCATTGATTTAAGTCACTGTACATTAACATGACCAATGCGTTTATGTCAAATATCAATATCTGGAACTACACCGGTCCCATGTGCAAACATTGCTGCATTCAATTCAGGCATGTCTGCATCCAATGTAAATATTATGCCCTTCTTCTTTCCTTTTGCTATCAAGCAACCTTTATTTTTCATAGCCTCAACAAAGCATCCATGGGAATTAAATCTGACCTGCAAGCCCTGCTCAACCATTTGACCAACAGAAACCAGGTTCTTGGTGATATTCGGGACATGAAATACATCCGACAGGTATTTCTTTTTCCCATCCTACATAGACAAAGGAATATTTCCAATCTGCACAATAGGATGTGCAGTATCATCACCAGTCTCCACAAATCCTGGTTTTTCCATTTTCCTTGCATCCTCCATCCATTCTGCATGACCTGTCATGTGGTTTGATGCACCTGAGTCAACATACCACACATCATTACTTTCTTCTGCACTTGTCACAGAATTGGTCATGTGCTGCACCATAAACAAATGCTCATTTTTGTCATCACCCTGTCTACTAGAAGATGCATAATTCCCTTGTTGCAGTTTTCCATTCATGATGTCATTTTGCTTTTTATAGTAGTCTTTAGCCATACGATCCATTTTACCACAGTAGTAGCATTCAACATTGCTGTTTGCATTTTGGCCATCCACCACAACCTCTTTGCCATCCACCACGACCTTTTTGGCTCCCCCTGCCTCTAAAGTTACCACGTTCTCCTCCAAAGGATTGGTTTTCTTGAGTTTGCTGCATATTCTGATTTCTACACGGCCTCCAGATCGGCCTCCTCTACCTCTGCCTCTACCTCTTCCAGCATTTGAGTAGAAGACAGCTTCTTTTGAAGTTCCTCCTTAAGAAGATGCACCACCATTTCTCTGCTCCTCAGAAATTAGAAGAGCAATCAACTCCTCAAAATTAGGAAATCTTTCACGGACGAAAATGGATGTTTGGAATTGTGCATAATCCTTTCCTAGACCATTCAAGGTCACAGAAACTAAATCATCATCTTCCACTGGCGACCCAATGGAAGCAAGTGCATCTGCAATCTTCTTCACCTTCATGTGGTAGTCATTGATGCTCATACTTTCTCTTTGCACATTGTGCAACTCTTGCTTGAGCTGCATTTTCCTGGCTTACGTATTTGTGCTATACATTTTTGACAAAGTATCCCATGCCTCCTTTGGCATACTTGCATCTTGAATATGCACAATCATAGAGTCTAAAATGCTGATAGATAGCCACTACATAACTTTCCTAGCTCTCTCATGCCATGCTTTAAATGCCTGCATTTGCTGTTGATTGGGAACATCAGGGAGAGCTGGTTCTTCTTCATTTCCTGCAACGAATTCCCAATATCCTTTTCCCATAAGGAAATTTGTCATTCTGAACTTCCATGCTTGGAAGTTGTTCTTGTCAAGCTTTTCAGTGACAATCTGTGAAAGAGAATCAGACGCCATTATAGAACACTGCAAAAAATTATGTCACTGCAAAGAACACAGCTTCAGCCTCACAAGGGCAAATCTGCAAAACTGACGAAAGTGGTATTTGACCACACGGTCACTTCCTAGTGACGATTTTGCATCAACAGGCAACAAAGATGATTTTGTAACTCCCAATGTCTCTGCGCACAAGCATACGATGCAATTTCTACAGTAACTTTTCTTCGACCCTGTAGAACAGTGGTCGCACTGCATAAAATAGAGCCTTTTCTTGAGTGCGTGCAGAAAACTTCCGCCTCCAAAACAGGCCCCGAAATGGCCTCAAATCAAAAAAATAGAGTAACCACAGGCTAAAGCCCTCGCCCGCAGCATATACTGCCCTCTTGCTACACTGCGAAGGGCGTCTCAATCTGAGACAATGCACTCTTGCACTTTCCGGCTGTGCTACTGCAGAGACTTGCTCCCAAAATAGAAAAATGAAAGCAATACAAGTCCTCTTACCAGAACACCGCGAACTTGGTTTGCTTTCTTGATCTCCTTACCATGAACAAGGCTCTGATACCATGTCAAGATTGTGGGAGAGAAGGAAGGAGCCTCACTTGTAGCTTTCTTGCTTGCACAATGGGGGAATACACACAAAGGTGGAGGCTGAAAACAGTTTTCCTCTTCTTAGTTGTGTAAGCCAAAAAGAACTCTAGTACATAGAAATAGAAGAACCCTATATATGGGTCTCAAACCAAACTCAACTAACTAAGGTGGAATACTAACTAAGCCACGAACTAGAGTAGATAAGGATAGCTGTCATCTAGCTATTATTCATGGGCGGTGTACCAACCGCATCTGCAAAACTGACAAGTCAGTGACATAAATACACAATGGTCACCTTGGCATATCACGAGTGGAGCTCGATATCTCAACACCTTGGTCAATTTTGGAGCTCTAGTTGGACCCTACAAGATAATTACAAGTCAAATCAGGCCTCCTAAAGGTGTAGATAGGGTGATGTGGACTGCACAGTGTAGCAGTACTTTTCCTATTACATAATTTGAAGAGGGAATCCTTGGGTTTGACTTGAACAAAAAATTAGGTGAATCGGAGCTTCCTTGCTCAAGTTACGGGGAAAATAGTGACAGGTGGTCTAACGGGACTGCACCTAACCAAGGCAGGGAATAGGGGAAAAACCAAGGCCAATGAAGATGTTCAGCAACAAATCAATGATGCACGAGGACCAAGGACTAAAAAAAACCTTGAAATGGATTACAAGGAGTATCCTCATGACATTGGAAGCCTCAATGCTCTTAATGACACTCTATGCAGGCATGAGACAAGGCATAATCAAAGACATGAGGCTATTTTGGAAAGACAGGAGGCTATACTTGCAAGCATAGAAACAAACACAGAAAATCATGCTGAGATGATGAAGAAAATGTGTCAAATGAGAGCCATCATGGACACACTTAATGCCAATTTCTCTAAGTAGTTGGAGATTCAAATGAAGGGAAAAGAGCAAGAAGATCGGTCACATGTACATGCTAAAAGAACCACCTTCCCATCAGTTAATGCAAATTCTCAGGGCATTTTAGGAATGTTAGAATATCAAGCTCCCGTTACTCTTTAGTCAGTATATCTTTACGTGTGTGACTGACATTATCTGGATACAGTTGTACATGTGTGTGATATTCAATAAGTCAGTGTAGTCAATGACTTAACCATAGTTAGCCTTGGTTAATCATACCTATGTGTGTAAGTCTCCTTCAGTTTAGTATGATGAAAGAATAATGGAAGAAGAACAACAATGAGCTGAGACTCATCTTATGCTCCACTCTGTCTCTCTCCATCTCTTCCAACATGGTATTGGATCTTGAACGCCTCAAGCTTGAAGGCTTGGCAGTGGCCATTTGACATCAAGGCATCAGATCTGAAGAAAACGTCATCAAAGGAGAATGTGATTGCAGCTTGCTTCTTTTGGTAGAAGGTATATCTTGCTACAGAAATGGTTTTTGGAGAGATAGCCCACACATTCTTGACCGTTTCGATGTGGACCTTACAACTTTGCATAAGAAAGTTTTTTCAAATTCCTCACAGATTTTGAGATATTCAGCATAGACTTGTGCAAACTGGTTGTTTACTGCAATAAACATCAGGTGATTCCAAGGCACTGGTAGCTTTCATCCTAACAATGTATATGCCCTTATTATCATGCATTTGAGCATGATATTGCAGTGTTAAATGCTCAGTTTTGGAGCTTATTTGCATGCTGGAAATAGTAAACTAGTTTGCTGTCTTGAATTTGGAAACAATATACCTACATGATTGAAGTATATGTGATGCTTATTTGCTAGTGACAAATGCTTGAATCATACCACTTGAGTGGTAGATTATTTTTGGGATATTGTGAGTGCTGAAAGTCCAAAGTTTGGACTAATTTGTTGTTGGTTATACTAGGGTATTGACTAGTTATTGTCTGCAGGAAGGATACTTATCATCTTCACTTGGCATACATGCAATATATTCTGACCAGTTGGACATGTATCAACTCCTGCATAGAGTGACAATTGAATGAGATGTTTTGGGAATATTTTGAGGTTTGAATACTCTTTTTTTTAATAGAGAAAATCTTGCTCGTTATAGCAGTGGGCTGGCTATATTTAGTACTGCTACTTGCATACAATACAAACATTAATACTTGTATGGACATAGTTTGTTGCTGGGATGTTTTGCCACTACCATAGAATGTTTTGAGATGATTTGAGCTTGGTTTATGCTCAGATGGCTATGTTTTTTCATTGTTGGAATACAGTTTAAAGCAAGCACGTTGTCTAGAAAATTGTCCTGAATTGCAAGAAATTGTCCTAAATAGTAGGAAATGGTCCTAAACTATAGGAAAAGGAGTCAGATACATACAGTTTATATACATCATTGAATACCTAAGCTGCAACTATGGAAAATGCTCAAGGCACTTACAATATCACTCAAATTGTGGGAGAAAAGCTAGACAATAAAAAGTTTTCTTTATGGAAGTTCCGTATGAAGATTTTTTCACTTGGTAGAGGTTTTTGGGACTTATGTACATGTGATGAGACTGAACCTGAAATACATGAAAGGAATCCGACAAATGATTAGAAAAGGGCTCATAAGCTATGTACTAAGAGAGCATGCAAGGTGTTACATTGGTTTTCCTTATCTGTATTAGATGCTATGGTTATACAGATTACTAGATGCAGTTTCCCAAAGGATGCAGTTTCCCAAAGGATACATAGGACACACTCACGAAGAATTATGGAAATGTACCACATGCAAGAAAGATTCAGCTAAAGCAATAGTTCAATAACATGTCTAGGAATGGCAGAAGCATTTAGGCCTACACTACAGAGATCAAGAACATAGCGGATTAGCTTGCCACCATTGGATCTTCAGTGTTTGAGGATGATATGATTGCAGTGACATTGAATAGACTTGGCAAAGAGTATAAAGCATTTGATACGTCTATTTCTATGAGAGTTGAATCCCTTGATTGAGATGAGCTGATTGCTTTGTTGCTGCATGAGGAAGTTAAGCTTGGGCTGAATACATGCTCTAGTATGTCTCAAAGCAGAGACACTGTTCTTTACTCTAGCCAGTGTGGTAGAGGTGGTAGAGGCCGTGACTCTTTTGGAGGTCGAGGAGACACTCGAAATGCTTATGGAAAACATTAGCAGAATGCCTGGCATGGCACAAATACATAAGGCCAATGTGGATATGGTGGCTTTAGAGGCAGGGGGAGATCACCCCATGGTAGAGGTGGTGGATCTGGTTCATGGCAGTCAAATGATCAATCAAACAGAGTTAAGGACTCTCATTACTACAACAGATATGGACATATTGTAAAGGATTGTTACAAGAAGTGGGGAGATTTGAAGGCAAAGGAAAAACAACATGGGCACTATGCATATTCTAGCGGTGCTCATGATGAGCAGGTTGACAGAATGTTTGCCATGCACAGCATGTGTCTAAGAATGCATCTAGGCAGAACAGAGATGAGAGATGGTACATTGATTCAAGGGCTTCAAATCATATGACACCCCATGGAGAATGGTTTGATGAGATGGTTGCAGGTTCACATGGTTATGTGTGTACTGGGGGGATGACACCCAACATGACATTCAACAAACAAGAATTGTTCCATTGTTGATGCCTAATGGCAAGAAAAAAAGCATGCATGATGTACTACGTGTACCTAAAATAACCAGGAATCTTTTGTCAGCTAGATAGATGGAAGAATAGAATCTGCAGGTGAGATTTAATAGAGATGGATGCTTTGTTGAAGAATATGGTAATGGTTGCAAATTGATTGCTAGAGGCTGAAGAGATGGCAGAATGTTTACTCTTGATGCATCAATTTCAAAATTGAAAGAAGCCATGTTTGCACATGATGATGGTGCTATACGGGATGTTGAGATATGGCATAAGTGGATTGGCCATGTGAATGTACAAAAGTTAAAATCTATGTAGCAGAAGGAGATTGTTCTTGGACCACCTAAGTTCAAGTATCATGATTTTGGACATGTATGTGATGCATGTTAGTTTAGAAAGTAGATAAGGTTTCCATTTATGAGACAAGTACGGAATATCTCATGACCCTTGCAGTCGGTACATTCAGATGTATGGGGTCTATCGTCTGATAATGCTTCGTTTGGTGGTGCTCGTTACTATGTATCCTTCATTGATGATTTCAACAAGTATACTTGGCTTTACATACTGAAACATAAGGATGATGTGTTTGATGCATTCAAGGACTTCAAGAAGCATGCTGAAAATGAGTTGAGCTGTAAAATTTCACGTCTTAGATTTGACAGAGGTGAAGAATATGTCTCTAATTACTTTGACATGTACCTTGCTAAACATGGGATTAGAAGACAATTAACTTGCAGCTATACATTGCAGCAAAATGGTATAGGAGAAAGGAAAAATAGGATACTTATAGAATCAGCAAGAGCAATGCAGAAGGAGAAGAGTTTGCCAAATGGTTATTAGACTGAAGTAGCAGTGACTACTGTTTATGTGCTGAATAGAACTCCTATAGCAGGGATTCATGATGTCATAAACCTGACATTTCACACTTGAAGGTATTTAGAAGCATTGTATATGTGCATGTTCCTAATGAAAAGAAGAAGAAATTGGATCCTAAAGCTGTCAAGAGTGTGTTCCTTGGTTATGCACAAGACTCGAAAGCTTACAAGTGTTATGTACCATCTACACATGAGACATTCATTAGCAAAGATGTTTTTTTTAATGAGCTGGCAACGTGATATGGTAATCTAGTTGCAGTGGCTACTGATGGATGAGCTAGCACAAATAATGCTAGAAATACACCTAGAGTGAGTACATCTATGAGTTGTACTACAGGTGATGGGTCACCTAGAGTAAGTCCTTGGTCAAGACGCTTGCGAAGTTGTACTCCTACATCCCTTGACACGGATATGTCGGTGAGGGGGAGATTGGATAAGGGAAAAGAAAATATGCTTGATGATGTGACATGTCCACTTATAGTAGGTTATGAGTCATCTAACAACGACAATCTGGATAGTGAATTGGGCATTCCATCTATTATGACGCCTGGAGCAAGGTAGAGTCCATTATGTACCACCTCATGAGAGGCCAAACTAGTAATTCTAGGGAAATAAATAATAGCAAGATTGAGAATAAACAAGGGGATAGCAAGAACAAGAATGTCTTAGCCGGTCAACGATCCAATCCCATGGATTTGTACAAAAAAAGGAAAGAAAAAAGACTTTGTTTCAAGTGTGGGAAAAAGTATATAGTTGAACATGCTTCCAAATGTGCTTATAGAAATGCAAAGGCAAGAGTCCAAAGTATGTTGGTCTTCGAAGACTCAGAGGATGACCATGAGGATGTTATTGCCTTTGTAATCACTGCTAAAAATGATGAGGCTGATGAAGAAATTGGGTAGGAAGAGTTCTTTGACCCTGTAAACACCTTTTCTTTTGACTTCGGTGGTGGCCATACGCGTAGATATGGGTGATGAGAAAGACTCACATGCTACTACCACTATTTGTATTGTCTCTTATGGATGAAGAGGGTATCATCCAATACATTCTAGAGGAAGCTGTGCTCAAGATCAATCATGGAATACTTGATCAAATGGCAAGGATTGCCCCTTGAAGAGGCCTCTTAGCGACCAGCTTCATGTTGAGATGATAAGCTCAACACATGCGGACATTGATGATGGACCGCCTAGTTAGATGGGTCCACACGTCTACACTTAGCACGTTAGTGGTAATTATGACTCTCACATGGCCACTGGCTCATTACTTATTATATTCAGGTTGTTACACCTATTTACAGCTGGCATAGTTATAGCGCCAGAGTCGACTAGTGTAGTCGGTTATGCATTGTTTGACTTAGTAGGCCACTTTCCTTTATGTTGTATCTTATCTATACTTTGAGTACTTTGTAAAGAGTGTGGAAGAAGAAGAAGAAACCAGCAAGAAAACGTTTTGTCCTCCATCTCTCTTCTTGTCTCTTGAGTGAGCTTCTCCTTGTGCATTCTGTGTGTGTTCGGTGCAGCATCTTGAGCAAGTCCCCCCACCACGCGATTCTTAACATGGTATCAGAGCCACACCACTGAGAGAGGCTGATTTCGAAGGCTGAAGTGAAGGAGAAGAAGCAAGGTTCGAGCAAGCAAGCCACTGGTAAGAAGCTCTCCCATCCTTCCACTCTTTCTCTTGGATGGTGCCTGTGAAGGCACAGGAAGCAGTGTAGATCAAAAATCTCAGATTGCAGTGAGATTTGTGTATTCTGTAGATTAAGCTCTTTAGGGCTTACTCGCATTTAATTTGGGCATCTGAGGCCGTTTCAGGCCCTGTTTTAGAGCCGTAAGGTTGCGGACAGTAGTTTCAGGGTACACTGTGACTTCGGCTGTATTGATCGAAAGTGGGTGCACAGGTTACAAATTTTAGATCTATAAGTTCAAAGGTATTTACTAGCGAGTAAACACAAGGTTTATCTGCAAATAGGTTGCAGATTGCATGTATTGTTGAGCAGACAGTGAAAAAAGCTGTCTGGTGTATTGATGTGTACTACAGGTCGAGGGTTGCAGAAGATTTGCTTGTTGTTGGTATTAATTTTGTGATAATGGCAGAGAACAGTGGAAGCCACATCATTGAGAAGCTCAACAAGAACAACTACCCTTCATGGAAGTTCTGTGTCACAAAATTCCTTATTGGAAAAGGCCTCTATGAGTTTGTTTCAGGTGAAGAAAAGGAGCCGGAGGTAAGTGATCCTCCAACTGCAGAAGAGACAAAGGCACGGAAGGAATGGAATGAAAAAGATAAAAACTTTCATGTATTGGTTGTCTGCAGTAATTGACAATAATATGCTGGGACACATTAGAAATGTAGAGAATTCATATGTAGCTTGGACCATACTTGAAAGTATGTTTTCTGTAAATACAAAGGCACGAAAGATTCAACTCAAGCAGGAGTTGAATACATTGAAGAAAGGGAAGATGTCTATCAATGAGTATGCACTAAAGGTAAGGAGCATTGCAGATGCCTTGGCAGCAATTGATGCAATGCCCGATGATGATGATTTGGTGTTGTCTACCTTGGGTAGACTTAACAATGGAAAGGCTTGGAAGTCTTTTGCAACTTCCGTATATGTTAGAAAGCCATTTCCAGTTTTTGATGAGTTGGTCTCCCTTATGATCACTGAAGAGATCAATATGCAGAGTGAGACATCAGCAATTTGGGGATATGCAGGTTTCAGGAGGTTGTGGTAACTTTCGAGGCAGGGAGAGCTCTAGAGGAAGAGGTGGATGGCAGAACAAAGGTTCTAACAACTCTGGTATTGTGTGCCACTACTGTGGCAAAACAAGTCATATTGCAACCCAATGTTATGCTAAGAAAGATGATATCTGCAGTGGTAAGTTGCAGCAAGGAAACTATGCATCATCTTCACGATAGAATCAATATAAAAATGAACGTCTGTTTGTTTTGCAGCATATGCTGAATGTTGTTACAGGAAAGGGAACACATGATGATGTTTGGTATGTTGATTCAGGTGCATCCAATCATATGACCAGCCATGCAGAATGGTTTGGAGAGATGCAGGATTTGCAAAATGCAGGTTATGTACAGAAGGGTGATGATTCATACCACCCAATTTCACACATTGGAAAAGTTCCCTTGTCCTTGCATGATGGTAAGACAAAGAGTCTTTCAGATGTATTACATGTGCCATCTATTACAAAGAACTTGGTGTCAGTCGGTCAAATGGTAGAGCAAGGGCTGCAAGTCAGATTTAATACAAAGGGCTACTTTGTAGAAGACTTCAATGACAAGTGCAGGTTGGTAGCAAAGGGAAGTAGAGTTGGACGTATGTTTACTCTGGATGCTGGAATTCCTACTATGAATGCTGCTATGTATGCTAAAGGAAAAGGTGTTGTTGTGCAGACATTGAAATTTGGCACAAACGCATTGGACATGCAAATATACAAAGGCTGAAATTAATGCAGTCCAAAGGGTTGGTTATAGGTTTGCCTACATTTAGAGTTGCAGAATTTCATAAGGTATGCGAAGCATGTCAGTTTGGTAAGCAGGCAAGATAACCCTTTTCACATGACAGAGACGTAAGTAGAAATATCCTTGATGTTGTGCATACAGACGTTTGGGGGTCTACACAAAATGTATCTCTTGGAGGCAGTTCATACTTTGTCACATTCATTGATGATTGTTCTAGAAAACTGTGGGTATATTTTATGAAGGAAAAGAGTGAAGCATTTGAGCACTTTAGAACTTTCAAGGCTGCAGTTGAAAGAGAAACAGGCTTGAAAGTAAAGTGCTTGAGGTCAGATGGAGGGGGAGAGTACCTCTCGAATGAGTTCAGTGATTTTCTAAGGTCTCATGGGATAAAGAGACAGTTCACATGTAGGTATACCCCACAGCAAAATGGGATTGCAGAAAGGAAAAACAGGCATATTGCAGAAATTGCACGTGCCTTGATGGCTGAAAAGAATATGCCTAAGAATTTTTTGTCTGAGACTGTTCATACTGCTATTTATATTATGAACAGAACTCCCACAGCTGCAGTTCATGGTATGATCCCCGAAGAATGTTTTACAGGTAAGAAGCTTGATGTCTCACACTTGAAAGTGTTTGACTCCATTGCGTATGTTCATGTGCCAGATGAGTTGCGGAAGAAATTGGATCCAAAGGCTAAAAAGTGTGTCTTTATTGGATACTCTTTAGAGCAAAAAGGGTATCGATGTTATAACCCTGTCACATGTAAGTTCAGAGTGAGCAGGGATGTCATCTTTGATGAAATGAGGAGTTGGTATACATCTAGTGGTGATGCATTGGATGATGATGATGATCATGACACTCATGTGCAGGCTGAAAAGCAAGAATCATGAACTCTTAGTGGACTAGAGACGTCATCTGGTAGTCCTTGGTCTAGGAAACTAAGGAGTACCTCTACGTCTTCAGGTGCATCTAGTAGAACTATAGGTAAAGACAAAGGAAAGAATAAAGTGTCAGATGGCATTGATGCAGTTCTTGATGGAGACTACAGTGGCTCAGAGAGCTTGGATGATGAGCTTGGTATTCCTTCTATCAGTACACCAGGTGTACAGAGAGCTCATAGTAATGTAAAGGCTCCATTGAGTGATTTGGTGGTACGCACATCTAGCAAGGTCAGATATCCTGTTACAAGATTTGGTTTTGAAGGTTATGCAACTCACCATTATGCTTATATGGTGAAACTAGTTGATATGTTTATATGTTTTGAAGAGGCTGTTGGTCATGCTCATTGGGATGCAGCAATGGATGAGGAGATGGCTGCATTAGAGGCCAATAAGACTTGGGATCTAGTATCATTGCCGAAGTATAAGAAAGCTATTGGATGTAAGTGGGTTTATAAGATTAAGCACAATGTAGATGGTTCTATTAGTAGGTACAAAGCTAGGCTGGTTGCAAAAGGCTATGCCCAGACATATGGCATAAATTATGAAGAAATCTTCAGTCCAATTGCTAGGATGGCAACTGTCAGATGTGTGATTGCTTTGGTAGCAGCCAAAGGTTGGAGGTTGCAGCAAATGGATGTGAAGAATGCCTTCTTGCATGGTGATTTGCAGGAAGAAGTGTATATGGATTAGCCAGCAGGTTATGAAGATTTAGAGTATCCAACGTATGTGTGCGAGTTGAAGAAGGCGCTCTATGGGCTCAAGCAAGCATCTAGAGCATGGTTTGACAAGATCAGAGAGTATCTGTCAATATTGGCTTTTATGTTTTTAATGTTGATGACTCACTTTATGTGAGAAAGGGAGACGTAGGTTTGGTCATCATAGTCATCTATGTGGATGACTTGATTATTACAGGTGATAGTGATAGTGGGATTGCTGAAGTCAAGGACTTTTTGAAGAAGTTTGAGATGAAGGATTTAGGTGAGCTAAGGTACTTCCTTGGCATTGAGGTGATTAGATGTGATGATGGTATATGGCTGTCCCAAAGATAGTCTGGCTTGGGTATGTTGTCCAAGTATGGTATGACAGCATGCAAACCACTTTCAGTCCCGTTGGAGCAGAATGTAAAGTTGAGTGCTGATGTTGGGGATGAGATAGAAGACCCTACTATGTTCAGGAGGATAGTGGGGAGTTTAATCACCATTATAGGGCCAGACTTGACCTACGCTGTTGGTCTTGTGAGTCAGTTTATGCAAGTACCTAGAAAGCCACATTTGGATGCAGTCAAACACATATTGAGATATGTGAAGTCCACATTACATTATGGACTTTTCTATGAGGCATGTATAGATGTACAGGTGTTTGGATACACAGATGCAGATTGGGCTGGTAGTATGTTTGATAGAAGATCTACCAGCGGATACATGTTCTCTCTTGGTAGTGCAACAGTTGCTTGGAGCAGCAAAAAGCAATCTACAGTTGCTTTGTCGAGTACAGAGGCTGAGTATAGAGGTGCTGCTGTTGCAGCATGTGAGGTAGTATGGCTACAAAAGTTATTGGCTGATTTGGATGTGCAAGTGGAAGGTCCACTTGTCATTTATTGTGACAACATGAGCAGTATACAGTTGGCTAGGAACCATGTGTTCCATGCCAAGACAAAACATATTGAGGTACACTACCACTTTGTGAGAGAGAAGGTACTAGTAGGTGAGATTGACTTGGTGTATGTCAGCACACAGGATCAGATAGCTGACATCTTTGCGAAGGCACTGGGTACATAGAAGCTTCAAAAGTTTCAAAGCTTACTTGGAGTTGTAGAGATGTAGTTGAGCTTGAGGGGGAGTGTTGAGATGACAAGCTCAACACATACGGACATTGATGATGGATCGTCTGGTTAGATGGGTCCACACGTCTACACTTAGCACATCGGTGGTCATTATGACTCTCACATGGCCACTGACTCATTACTTATTATTTTTAGATTGTTCCACCTATTTACAGTTGGCATAGTTATAGCGCCAGTCGACTAGTGTAGTTGGTTATGCATTGTTTGACTTAGTAGGCCACTTTCCTTCATGTTGTATCTTATCTATACTTTGAGTACTTTGTAAAGAGTGTGGAAGAAGAAGAAGAAACCAACAAGAAAACATTTTGGTCTCCATCTCTCTTCTTGTCTCTTGAGTGAGCTTCTCCTTGTGCATTCTGTGTGTGTTCGGCACAGCATCTTGAGCAAGTCCCCCCACCACGCGATTCTTGACACTTCAATCATGGCAGAGTTTCCTCATCTTATGATAGAAAGTAACTTGGCCTCACACAGCCTACAAACAACTCGCTATATTTAACCAAATTTGATTCTACATTATGGACAGCATTTAATGACATACATTGACTAAAAGTACTCGAAGTAAGCTTCGTTTCTATGTGTCAAACACCCTAATCGGAGTTACCTATCAAAAGTTATTGCAGATTTACTACAATAGGATCCTATAGTAGACAATATATTATCCACTATCTGCAACACTCAATTTCTCACTAAATATGGGTCAAATTTGGATTTTTCTTATTCCCCAATCATGCCTATACATCATATTGTATCCATGACCCAATATACATACATAACCCACGTATGATTTATTGAATAACCCCTCGTAATCATGCAGTAGAGTAGTACGATGGATTGCCTTGCCCTATTTTGTAATAAGTGCCCATTTTGTTTTTTAGGGAAAAAACCTTTGGGTGGAGATGGAATGTAAGAGTGGAGCCCCAAGAGAAACACCAAGGAAAAGGGGATTCTACTACAAGAAAATATATCTTGTAACATCAACAAGCTTTTATATTTTGATCATCAAAACAAAGAAAACAACAATTCTTCACGCAGCATCATAGTAGATATCTCCTACGGATTTGATAGAAGCAACCATAATCTTCAACTTCTTCATAGAATACTTCAATAGAACAAGGAACATAAAAGAATACACCATCTTTGAATGGAAATCAATCACATAATATTCATCTTCAACGTCTTCATAGTTCCCTCTCTCAATCTCTCATATATAGTTACACTATTTTTAATAGAATTGACTCTCTCTGGCTCTCTCTCTCTCTCTCAATAGTACATCATATCCTCACTAGAATATTCTCATAATAAATGTCAATAATCCTTCTTAGGTCGTGGATGCACCTCCTAAGAGGTATGTCTGATATGAAGAGTCACCAGAGCCACTACAGTGTCTTTTCACAGCTCACTACTGTCACTGTCACTTCAGTCTTCTCTTAAGTCTTCAGTAGCTGCTTCTTCCATTTGTTTTAACTCTTTTGAACTTAGATTCATCCTTTCCAAAAGTTAGAAAACTTTCCCAAAGTCACACATACATTCTACAAAATACTTACAGAAGGTCTATAGAACAATACAGTAAAATACCGGAACAACTACAGTACAGTTATAGAGCAGAGATAGAGGCTCTACAGAAGGTCTATAGAGGGTTACAAAAGGTCATCAGAACCTCATAACTCATACTCAAACCATTCCAAACTATAAAAAACTATTCAATAAGCTTCCAAAATATCTCAATCTTCATCAATCAACAATCCATGCTTCATACAGAATACAATTAGAACAAAACAGAAGCTATACAGAACCAATCAGAACATCACAGAACCTATATATCTCCATAGAGAATGATCATGAACTTTCAAAACATAATCAATATCATCCAAAATGCTCTCAAAAACTTCCTTTAACAACCATACATCACTCTAAATTCATCAAAAATCAATCATTGAGACCTCAAAAACAACAAAAATCAGTCAAAAATTCAGTCTTTTTCTACTCTCAACATATCCCCACACTTAGAAATGAAGCGTCCTCGCGACCTAAGGAAAAGAAGAATATAAGTTCACTAAAGAGCTGAATTTTGTCTTTTGTAGTATCTTCAATAATCTCACCAAACCACGACCCCAACTTATCAACCGTATCTTTAGAAAAAACTACTAAAGGAAAACTTCGTTATTCGTTAACTCATATGATTAATCATTTAAAAATCATAACAAATTTATAAAGGATATGAGAGGTTCTCTTCATCTTTGCACCATAGGCTTTCATCCACCATCAATAGCTTGAAAAGAGCTCTCGAAAAAATTATTCAACCAGCACGAACTCATCACATACAATTATTACAACATACACAAACACGAAGCAAAGGCATCAATGAATGTGGTCCCTTTTGAAGGCTTTGTGGTTTTGAAAAGGATCCATGGAAAAGGACTCATCTACAAATGTCTTTGGAGGATTTTGAAAGAACTGCAGGCAGCACATCCTTTCTAGCAAAACAAGGTATCTACTAGGTAGACATAGAGCATGAAAATACAGGACAACTGTTGGGAGTCAATGTTCACATTGACATTCATACAAAGATTTGGAATGGCCTTTTGATCATTATGGGAATGCCTATGCATGTATGATAGATACCAAGCAAAATGAGTTGTCAATCTCATTGAAGGATCTAGAGATTGTGAATATTGGTGAGCAAAATGAAGGTAGTTCTGGTATGCTTGACTACCAGTTGTCCAATCTCCTATAATTATTGGCCAGTTTATCTGGGGTCCTGTAAGAGAATCAGTCGAGCTCCATCCTCTTCTTCTTGGAATATGTTGATCAAACCCTCCATACTCACTAACCAACTGAGGGGGTTGAGAAATAGAAGTGGCAGGAGATGGAAGTGGAATAAGTAAAAGAGGATGAAGAGAGGGGTAGGCAAAATCATAAAAGGAGGAATAAGTTAAAGAAGGAGTGGCTGAAAATTTAAGGGAATCAGTTAGGAAAGGTATTAATTGATAAATAGGAAAAGTAGAAGGTATATGGATAGATGGAGAAGGGCATGGTGGAGAAGGGGAAAATACTCTATCTTTGATAAAAGAGCAATAGGTAAATATAGAAATTTGAGGAAAACATTGAGGTTGAAAAAGAAGAGGTAAGATTGCTGCTGAATTGATTTGATAAAGGGAAATATAAGTATTATAGCAATGAGCCATTTGTTGGTAGTATAATAGGCTAGCAACAGAGGGACCTAAGACAGATCTTCTCTGATAGGCATCAGAAAAGGTTGAATCAAATGGATTGTTCTTGGAAAGGTAAGCTAAGAGATCCACCCTCAGTTGGTTAGTGCTCTGTACATAAGTAGAAGCTATATTCTGATGTTGATTCACGACCACAGAATCAATCATTGAGTGCCATGAATTGTCAAGGCAAGTAGCCATTTTTGAGGAGTAACACTGGAGCATGTCATCTATCCGCAACTCCAAATAGTTGACATACAAGACAGCTTGCAAAACCATATCCCCCACATACCAGGCCAGATCTACTTCATCTGGAATCAACAGATCACCTCGTAGATACATGTAGGACAGCAACATGGTATCTGTTGTCACAAAATCTTCAAACACCATACGGACCACTTCTGTCAACAACTCAGAAGACCAAGCCCTACTCCAACCATCCTCTAGAAGCAGAAGATCCATAGTTGAAAGCTTCATGTAAAAGTCCAACTTCTGCAATTGATAGTGGACAAAGAAAGAATGGTCCAGAGGAGCATACTCCTGGAATTGCTCAAATGTAGACCATAAC
The DNA here is from genome assembly GCF_053477565.2 of Lygodium microphyllum. NCBI lineage: Eukaryota > Viridiplantae > Streptophyta > Polypodiopsida > Schizaeales > Lygodiaceae > Lygodium > Lygodium microphyllum. The sequence goes on along the minus strand of NC_141161.1, from coordinate 12,954,477 downwards.
AAATCCATCCTAGACTGCAATATTTCCACTTTATCTTGGAACAAAGGACACAATGTGGCCTGTCTCTGGAGAACTGCCAAGTCTTGCTTAGAGATAGAAGGAATCATAGGAATATTGGGGCTTGGAGGAACAGACCGTGACTGTGCCAGTTGGTCTTGCAACTACTTAATTTGGGAAGCTTGTGATTCCACTGTGTTATGAGCAGTCTGTAAGGCTGACAGTTTTGCATCTAAAAGAGTCTGAAACTCTTGAGCTTCTTTGGGCATCCTCTCTTTCTCCTCTGAGACTTTAGTGACTTCTGATTGAGCTTCTGTTAACTGAATCTTCAAAGAAGATATCTCTTCTCTCTGGGTCTCAATCATTTGGGTTTGCTGCTCCATCTGCTTAAAAAAATCTGCAAGTGTATCCTTAGCAGAGGCTAAATCTGAGGTTGCCTTATGCAATTGGTCTTTCAACTGCATTAGTTCTTCATAGAAAGAAGCATACAGCTGTTGAGCACAAGCTATCACACTAAAAGTTCAATCGAACTCTAGATGTCTTTACAGAGGAATGGAATGGCATCTCCCGACACTAAACTGTTCAGTGAAGGGACTGATATGTCCAAGGAACCCTCTCTATGTGTCCTAAACAAATTGTTACATGTGAGGTAGGTAGGGAGGCCACTGCCAGATGTAGCAGGAATTGTGACTAAAGGAAAAAATTGAGGGAGTTTTATCTGCCACATGCTTCAAGCACTTCTATTGTATGACCAGTGGAGGAGGGGAATCAAGATCCTCTATGTCAATAGGTTTTGACTCTTCTGAAGGTGGTGGGGGAGGTATTGGATCAGATGGAGGAGGTGGTAACACACCCTTTTTTAGGCCTGAGTATGTCAAGAAAACATATAGGTAGAAACCGTAGGTGACATTTGTGACATTTTCTCTGGTTACTTTGACAAAATGTTGGTCCATCTTTGTAAGCAGGTAAGTACTTCAATCAATGGCCACCCCTTTTAACACAATCCTGGAAGCTGTAAAGAGCTCTTTGGACAAGTAATGAGATGGTGTTTTGGCAGGCATAAGCCTGTCTTGGAGAAACTGGCGGACTAACTTCCAAAGAGGATCAGTGATCATGGAAAAAGATACACCTAAAGTGTTTATCACTTTCTTGACATCTAGAATCTCCTTCGTCTGCTTTTGTAACAGCTTGAAAATCTCATCATTGGAGAATAATTGTCTAGTTGTAACAAAGGGCTCTCCTTTGTAGGGAAGAGAGAAATCCTTCCCTAACCCTCGGGGTGTCAATACCATGGAAGCACCATGAACCAGGCCCGACTTCTTGCTGTATGATGCAAGGAACTCATCACACAGGGATGGATCATCTGGAATCAATGGGAATGAAGCAGCCACAAAATTCACAAGTCCTGCTTTCGCTATAGGCTCAAAAGCCAGTAGGGAAGAATAATCCCTACTAATCAGTGGGACATACTGGATAGGAGGAGGAGCGTGAGGCACCATTTAGATGGAAAACACACATACCACAACACAGACAATCACAAAGAATGCCTGCAAACGACCAAAATGGCTATAAAAAATGAATCAATCAAAAGAAGGACACACATAGATATAGCTAACCCATTTACCACCCCAAATAACCCACATCCTAGAAAAAAATTCGGCATGACCTCTACACACATGCGACCGAAAACTTCATGCGATACAACAAACTCCGTATCAGTCAAGAAAGAAAGAAAAACTTCAAACCGTACCCGTAATCCTAACACATAGACAAACCATAATACCAAAAAAAAAATCTACATCAGAACCTGACCATAACCTTGACCAATAATTTCAACTAAAAGGACTTTATGTGCCCATTCCACGAAGCGTGTTTATTAAAAAGGGAAAAAAAGTGCAGTGAGGGGAAATTATTTCAATGAAGGGTTCATTTTAAGAAATTATTAACAATGGGTAAAATTTTATTAGGTTATAAACCTTAATAAGAAAAAGGTGGTTCCTTCTTAAAATTTTAATTACAAATTATTAGGGTGAAACGGTGCTTTATCGAAACTCGGACTACGATTCCCAGACTGGGTCTCTAAATGCAAATTCATTAATTAAAAATTAATAGTGATGTGGAGCGCTTTTTTGCCAGCGCGTGCTTTTTTATGATGGCTGGTTTATTTTTATTAAAAATTAAGGTGCCTCTGAAGCGCACATAGCACGTGCAAAGTGAACGGCTGGTTGATTTTAAATGATTAGAAACTGTGTGTTTAGCGCGAATGCGTGTGGAAAAGTGGGTGAATATAGTTTATTTTAGCAATTAATTGTGATTAAGGGATAATGAAAATGAATAAAGCTCACAAAATAAATACCTGGTAGAGGTGTCTATGAAATAAACTCAAGGTACACGGAGGAGTCTCCCAAATGCAAGGAATCGAGCCAAACAAAAACAAACACCACTGACCGGAAAAAATAAAGCACCTTAGTGTTTTTATTTTATTCAGATTTGATTAGTATTATTTTTAAAATTTTATTTGTTTATGGTTTTTTTAAAATTTTTCATTTTTGAGTTTTAGGTGTGTTTGTATTGTGTATATTTTTTGGTTCAGTTTATTTGTTTGGCTATTTTTTTCTTTTCTTATTTTTTAAATAATTAAATCGGAATATATAACACATGAATATGTTATGAAGTGTAAGAGTGAGATTTCAACATTCTAGTAAGTGTCAATAATGTGTGTTAATTAATCCATGATTTTCCAACTGATTTTTAGAATTTAAAATGAATTTTTATAAAGTGAAGTATTAAAATTAAGGTTTTTGACTTTAAATAATATTTTTCCATTTATGGAAGCATTTTTAATTTAGAAATTAGTGGCAAAACGAATAAAGGGATTTATGGAATTTTTTAGATTTATTTCTAAATTTTTACTAATTTTTAATGAATTTTACTCATTTTGCATGTAATGTTGAAGGAATTTTCAAATTTTCAATTTTCTGCAATTTTTTTTTCAATTTCCACCTTAAAAATATTCCAAATGATTTCAGCAATGTTGGTAAATTTTCAAATTTTTAATACTTTTTTTGAATTTTAAATGAATTTTTGAAATTTTTATGTGTTTTATGTGTATTTTTATGTATTTGCGGGTTGAAAAATAAAATGCAGTATCTGAGCTGCGTGTGAACAATGAAGGATAACTGCGTGTGAAGGGTTGGCTACAATACTCCACCACAAGAACAGGTTGGAAGTGCGTCCTCGCGCGTGAATGCCTGCTAGCACACCCGTACACAATGGGAAAACAACGGAGGAGAAACAACAGGAACGGGGGCTAACTGAGTAGGTTAAGTGAATTAAGTGAGTTTAGTGTCAGAAAGTTGATTAAATTATTTTAGTGAGGTAAATCAATTAGGTTAGTTAGGTGAGTGGAGTTTGTTAAGTTAGGTTATGGTAAGTCATGTGAGTCTGTTTAATCTGTGTAAGTCATGTTAGTGAGGGGAGTATGGTAAGTAATATTAGGTAAGCTAAGCTGTGGTTAGTCTGTGTAAGTAAGGTTAGGTTAGTCTAACTAGGGTTAGTTGGGTAACTAGGGTTAGTCAATCTAACTATGGTTAGGAAAGGATAACTAGGGTTAGGGTCATCTAACTAAGGGTAGATTAGGTTAACTATGGTTAGGGTCAATTAACTATGGGTAGGTTAGGGTAACTATGAGTGAGTTAATTAACTGTGGATGAGGTGAAGTTAACTACAGTGAGGTTAATTAATTAGGGGTTAGGGAAGGCTAACTAGGGGTGAGTTAGTCTAACTAGGGTAAAGTTAATCTAACTAGGGTTAGGGAGGCTAACTGTGGATAGGTTAGACTAACTAAGGGTAGGCTAAACTAACTATGGATAGGTTAATGTAACTAAGGTTAAGTTAATGTTAACTGTGGTTAGTGAGATTACCTATGGGTTAGTTAAACTAACTAAGGTTAATTAATTTAACTAGGGTTAGGAAGGTTAACTATGGGCTAGTTAATCTAACTATGGGTTAATGAATTTAACTAAGGTTAAGCAGCGAGGATACTCGGTTTAGGGTTTAGGGTTTAGGGTTTAGGGGAGGAGGTGGTGAGGGAGAAGAAGGCAGGGGAGGAGGAGGGAGAAGGAGGAGTAAAATGAGGAGGAAGAAGAAGAGAAGAAAGGGAGGGAAGAAGGGGAGAAAGAAGGGGAAGGGGAAGGAGAAGGGGAGAAGGAGGCGGGTGGAAACGGTCATTAGGTACCTTTTTTTTTCTCATTTTTTCGTCATTGTGTGTTTTCTTTTCTTTTTTTCTCTTTTTCTTTTTCTCTTTTGCTTTTTTTCTCTTTTTTCCCGTTTTTTTTGTTTTTCTCTTTTTTTCCCGTTTTTTTTTTCTCTCTTGTTTTTTTTCTTTTTTCTTTGGTTATTTTCCTATGGTGTCTCTTTTTTTTGTTTTTTTTTCTTCTTCTTCTTTTATTGTTTTATTAGTTTTATTATTATTATTTATTTTATTTTTATTGTGTATATGTGGTTTTTGGTGTGTTGGATTGTATTATTTGATTTTTTGGTTGTTTGTTTTTTTAATAAAAAGAAATTGAATAGGGCTGTACAAAAAAATGCACCCCCTGTCCCACGCGCATGCGCGGGGCGCGAGTAAAAAAGTTTGCAGTGACGGGATCAAATGGGGTAGGGACGGTGATGCGCGAGCCACGGACGCCACGTGGGCATCTCGAGCCGCGCAAACCCAGAAACAGGCGCGTTCACGCACGATACGAGAAACACGGTCACACAGGAAAAAGGAATAAAAATTAATAAAATTCAACCCATTCGTCGGATTGAAAAACTGTAAGAAAGGAAAAATGTGCTAGGAGACTAGAGGAAAAGGATGGAAACATGCAACATGGGTTTCGAGGCAAAATAAGGGTGTTCTCATGGGGAAAACACAAAAAACAAGCCTAAAAACACATACGGGCATTAATATCGGAAAATATGCGCATTAGAACGAAGGGCAGAAAGAAGGAAAAGTGTGCAGAATAAGGTGTCCAACAACCCTATCATGGCAAAACACAGTTCCGATCAAGATAGGACCCCAAAAACCGACCTGAATATGGACTCAAAAATTAATACGGAAAGAACCGTGCACCAAAATAGAGGAAAGTAAAAAGGAAAAATGTCCAAAAGAAAGGAATTCATAGGACTAGACATTAAAACTCAGTTTGGGGGAAATTAGGAGGGGTTCATATGGGAAAAACACAAAAATCACACCTGAAAACACTCGGAAAATTTAATAACTAAAAATCCGACAGTCGGAAGAGGGGGGAGGAAAAAGAAAAAAGTGGGGGAAAGACTAGCAGGACACAGCTGTCAAATTAAACTGAAATTCTGGTGAAAAGAGGGCAGGTTCAATGGAAAAATGTAAAAAATAAGCACGAAAAGGGCTCGAAAACCCACACAAATTATTATGGACCAGCCATGCATCGGAATGACAAGGAGTAAAAAGAAAAAATGCCAGGAGAAATGGGTAGGACAAGGCTGGCACATTAGATCAGGGTTTTGAAGCAATAAAGACACGTTCACATGGAAAATCGTCCATTTTATGGGAAGTGCTTTAAAAATTAATAACTTGAGAACCGTTTGTCAGAAAAGGGATTGGTAAAAAGGAAAAATAGGCAGTTCAAAGGACAAACACAGCTATAAGGTGGGATGTGATTTCGATGAACGTAGGGTCCGTTCACATGAAAAACCACTAAACAAAGAATAAAGGCAAACTGTCAAGAAATAGCTCCGAAGAGAGGGTGAAATAGAACGGAGGAGTGGGGAAGGGACCCCATTAGGGTAGAATGAAGTCATGGCATAGAGGCATGATCAGAATAGGGTATATGCATGGGGGTATGCAACATAGACACGTAGGGACGTGTCCCCACACTTAAGACCTTAGTAGGAAGGGTAAACTGAACAATCAAGGACCTAGTACCTCACATCAGACCAACCATGAACGTCCCCACACTTAAGATATAACTATCACTAAAAAACAGAAGGTGTAGGGTTAGAAGAACTTGGCCCATATTGCCGAGGAGGAATGTCGACTATCGAGGTTGCGTCTTGTGTCATTGTCGGCTGCAAGAGGTACCTAGGTGTCTTCACAACATACATTGTTCATGATTCATGGGGCAAGGACCACGCGGAAACACCCAAGGAGGTAGCTGGTTGAAGGAATCGTAGGAAAGTCGTCGATGACAAGGGATATTGCACTCAACTCACGAGCACTCAAATGGAATAAAAGAGCAGTCACTCGCCCCATTACTAACATCACTCAAGGAAATAATGATGAAACCCATAGCTCACACCCCATTTAGGAATCGAGAAGGGGGTGGTGCAGAGGGAGTATGCCAGGGTACATAATTGATGGTGCATCAGTGCGCCCAACCTATTTGGCATAGGTGCAAGGAGGAAGGCCAGGGAGCCTTGCAGTGCAATGTACATAACAGAGTGACGTGTCCTGTGCTGATGGCAGAGACCCAGCCCGTGGGTGCATAGGAAAACGGAAACGTACTTGACTCCAAGGGTCGTAACGTCCCTCAATCCTCACCTCTTGAAGAAACACGAGTCACACTCAGCCCACCCTCTGTCTCACGCTCTGTTGAAAGATACAGAGGGTAACCCATTCCTGAAACCCATTGATGTAGTCCTTACCGTCACTTGTGTAGAGGTTGTATGCCTTGTGCGCAATTGATGGTGCAACTGTGCATCCCACCCTGTGCCGACATATAGCACAAGAAGGAAGGCCAGGGAGCTTTATGGTGCAGTGCATAGGAATTGATCGTGCATTGTGCATTGAGAGGCCCATCCCGTGAGTGCAACACTCCGTTCACACATCTCACCTCTCATTTGATTTGAAAGGAAAGATTGGTCACTCACTCCACCCTCTGTCTCACACTCTGTTAGATACAGAGGGCAGCCCATACTCTCATCCCCATCCTGTTAGGATGTAAGCTTGCATCATTCAAGGGTTTGGTGATGAAGGTCATGGTAGCTGTTGTTGTCGTCAGGATCTTGAAGACGAGGCGTACCCAGGAAGGCAGCCTACAACTCTCATACTTCAATGACTTGTAAGAAGAGTCGTCTGTTAAGAAGGGAAGACAGACTGATATTACAGAGACAACGCATCAAGGGAGGTGGCTTCAAACTACTTGCTAAAAAGGTTCTGCTGCTTAGTCAACTTTCCTGAACTGTGGGGTGTGACCATCTTTTCCACAGTCAGCTTCTTGCCCAAGGGTGTTTCCACCTTTTCCAGGGAATTTCTTCATTTTCTCCCATAACTGTTTTGTTTTTTTTCTTTTTCTTTTTCTTTTTCTCTTTTTTTTCATTAAGAAAGAGAATGGTAGAAACGCCATGTGTCAGGACCAACCTCGCCACCCTTGTTGGATCAGACGAGAAGAGAACAAGATTGGGTTGACATGTTTCTACGTGAGGGGGTAGTAAAACGAGACCACCTCATGAGGAGAATCATAAGGGCTATCAGAAGCACGACAAGAAGGACAGTGCGACATCCAAAAGGGAAAGGGTAGGTTGACTATGATTGTCAAGATCCCCAGGGAGGAAAGTGCATCTTGAGGCGATAGCCATTGATCAGGAAAGGATCATCAAAGGCATCAACGGTCTGCACCTAAACAGAGCCGCTAGGATTGACAGCAAGTACCTTGTACGAATCCATCCACCGTTGTTGAAGCTTTCCAGGAAACTTGCTAAATCTCGAATCATAGGCTAGGACAAGATCACCTTCTTTGAACTCCTTGTGCTTGATGAAACTGTCATGATAGGCCTTGCATCGCGCTTGAGTGGTTTCCATGCAAAGGCCATCTGTCGTATTTCATCCAAGCATTCCAAGTGTAGGAGGCAGTGTTGCAGTGACTCATTATCTCCCAAACATTCTTTAACTGCCACTCGCAAAGAGGGCAATTCCAGCTCAACAGGGAAGACGGCTTCTATACCATATACTAATTGGAAAGGGGTCTATCCTTTAGTTGCCTTATGGGAGGTTTTGTATGCCCAGAGAGCCTCTATAAGTTGATCGTCCCAGTCACGACAATGTGCGGCAATCGTTTTTGTCAGAATTGAGCAAAGGATGCGATTGGTGACTTCAACTTGGCCATTAGCTCTGGGGTAATAGGGAGTGGACTTACGATGGCGGATCTTATATAGTTTTGTCAGCTCCTCCATGATTTTGTAAAGGAAATGAATACCTCTGTCACTCACCAGCTCGAGGGGATTGCCAAAACGGGTGATAATATTCTCGTACATGAACAGGGCTATGCTGTTACCATCATCCCGCTTCAAAGCTTTAGCTTCACACCACTTTGTGACATAATTTGTACATACTAGGATGTATCTATTCTACTTCTATCTGGTAGGTGGATCAATGGGACCCATAAAATCAATCCCCCACTTCTCAAACGGCTTTAGGGGAAGAATGGGTTGCAGTGGCATGGCACTTGTTTTGGTGGGTTTCCCCATTCGTTGACAAGCATCACATCTCTTACAGTAATCATATGCATCCTTATGGAGGGTCGGCCACCAGTATCCTACTAGTAGAGCCTTCACGGCTGTCGCTTCTTCTGCGAAGTGTCCACCACATGGTTCATCATGGCATGCTTTCAATACTATGCCGATTTCACCCCCTGCAACACATCTTCGCAGCACTTCATCGTTGCCTCTCTTGTACAGTGCACCGCCTAGCAAGGTGTAGGGGGCTGATTCTAATAGAAGCTTCTTCTTCTCACGGCTTGAGATGCCAGGAGGATATTGTTGAGTTGCCAAGAGGTTGGCTATGTCTGCATACCAAGGAGTAAGTGTTTCAGCTAGAAACAAGGAAGCATCAGGAAGGTCTGGATCATCCTGTTCCTCTTCTTCTATTTGAGGGATCCGTGACAGATGATCAGTGAGGACATGGGAACGACCACGCTTAGTGACCACTTCAAAATCAAGCTCCTGGAGTAGGAGCAGCCATCTCATCAGTCTTTCTTTAACATCTGCTTTGTTCATCAAGAAGGACAAGGCTTCATGATCCACATAGAACTTGAAATGTGTTGACAATAAATAGTGTCGAAACTTCTCCCATGCAAACACCATTGCCAAGCACTCAAGCTCTGTCATTGTGTAGCTCCGTTCCCTATCAGTGACCTTTCGGCTTGCATAATATATCAGTTGATCTAATTTAGAGGGGCCCTTTTGACATAGGACATCACCTAGCCCTTCAACTGATGCATCTGTGTGCACATGGAAATCCTTCGTCCAGTCAGGAGGTTGCAAGATAGGTGCTTGGATAAGGCACTGTTTTAGGGTATTAAAGGCCTCTTCACAGTCATCGATCCAAATAAAATTTGCATCTTTCCTTAGGAGCTTGTGCATAGGGGCTGCCTTGGTTGTAAAATGTGCAATAAATCGTCTGTAGTAGCCCACATGGCCAACAAATCCTCTCAATCGCTTGAGGTTTGTTGGTGTTGTCAAGGCAAAAATCTTTTCAATCTTTGTCAGGCCTGTTGCAATCCCTTGTGCAGAGAAAATATGGCCTAGAAGAACTCCTGAGGAGACACCAAAGACACATTTGTCAGGGTTGAGAGAAATCCCATACTCTCGGCATCTATCAAAACATTGCTCTAGGTGTCCCCAGTGCTCTCAGATCAAACTATAGACACAAAAGTCATCAAGATACACCTCAATGAAATCATGCAGATGATTCTAGAAGGTAGCCATCATTACTCGTTGGAAGGTGGCAGGAACATTACAGAGCCCAAATGGCATCACTCTATAGGCATAGGTCTCCCATTCTGTGGTGAAGGTTGTTTTGGATTGGTCCTCTTTTGCGATTTGGACTTGGTTATATCTCCTGAATCCATCCAAGAGGGAGTATACCTCATGGCCTACCACTGTGTCCAATAGTTGGTTTGTAAAAGGGATAGGAAAATGATCCTTCTTTGTCTTTGAATTCAGCTTTTGAAAGGCGACACATATTCAAAGTTTCCCATTCTTCTTGGGTACTACCACAATGGGCAAAGCCCATTCACTGTTAGCCATGAGATAAATAAACTTTGCTTCAAGAAGTTTCAATAATTCGGCCTTCACTAGAGCAGAGTAATTAGGATTCATACGCTTTTATCTTTGCCTTACAGGTTTGGCATCAGGCTCTAGGTCAATATGATGTTGACATACTGTGGGATCAATCCCCTTTAGGTCTTTATATGACCAAGCAAACACATCTAAGTTCTCCTTGAGTAGGTCTCGCAGGAACACTAATTCTTCTTCTGGAAGATTGAGACCCACTTTCAGGTGACGTTTGGTACCTTCAGTATCCAAGAACGTTACTTGCCTTTCACCTTCCACTTCACGGATAAATGTCCCATGGATTGCTTCTGGGTAGAGGTCTGACTCTTTCAAGAGAGGTGTATCCTCGTCTGATGTTCCACTAGAACTAGTGTCCTCCTTCTTAATAGATGATTCATTTGTCTGTTTAGGTTGCTGGAAGGGTATTAGAGCTTTGTCTGCTTCTGTTTGAGTGGTGATTTCCTCTAGACTTAGGTATTCATCTTCAGAGGATGAGTCCAGGAATGTCACATAGCACGGACCTTCTAGAAGCCAAGGCTTTGATGGCTCTAGCTTTTGTTGGCAAGGGGCATCATCATCATCTTTTCTCTGAACTGAACAGTTAGGGCGACATGAGCCACTGGTGAGCTTAATTTTTATGCTTTTAATCCATTGCTTATACAAATTTTGCATACTTTGTGGTCCATTGGCCAACCCAAATGGAACCATAGTCATTCCATACAGCACCCTGAGATCTTCGGCCTTTGAGGTCTTTGTAGGGACATCAACAAGATCATCCACTATGAGAGGGAATTCTTCATCTGCACTTTCATAAAGTGCTTCATTTTCTTCCTCATCATTTTCATCCTCTTCCTCTCGAGGCTCTGTCTCTGCTTTTGCAGAGGCTCTGTAGGAGAAGAACAGATCTTCTGCATCTGCATCTGCTTCTACTTCTATCACAGCTTCTGACTCTACTTCTGCCTCTGGCTCTGCTCTGGCTCGGTGTCTGTTACTGTCTCTGACTATCTTTGTATCCGCTCTGTCTCTGTTCTACCTCTGCTCTGTATCTGCTTTGTATTTGTACTGCCTTTGCTCTATCTCTGTATCTGTCTCTGCTCTGTATCTGTTCTGCCTCTGCTCTATCTCTGCAAGACTGTCATGTAACAGGGAGAACAGTACATCCATGCTTCTATTTCACTGTCAAAGGTGATTTCAGAAGTTAACTCTAGTTGAGGCAGGAGGTATTCTCCCATGGACAAGGATTTTGCTTCCCTTGGCAGTTGGCTTATAGTGCCCACTGTTAGGAATTGTACCTCTGTTTTCTTAGGAAAGATCTACTTAACAGCCTCTTCGTCTCCTGATATACTATCTATTACCTCATTGGAGGAGTCAGTTATGACTTTGATGGATGTGGATCCATTGCCTTTTTGCGATCCATACAGCTTCAACACCACTTTGTTGGGTCCTCTGCCTAGGGTCAGGGTTCCTTTGAACCAATCTGTCCTGGCTCTTGCTTCAAAAAGCCAAGGTCTTTCCAACAGCAGAGAGTATGAGGTCCCATAAGAATTCGGTTTGACCATCAAATAGGTCAGCCAATAGTCTCTTCCTGCAAGGGTTGTTTTTACATATGGAAGGATGCCCAATGGCTTAATTCTACTTTGGTCTGCCAATCTGATAAGCCACTGTGTAGGTTGGATTCCTTGCAACCCTAAGTCTTTCATTGTCACATCTGTCATTATGTTTACTGATGAGCCTCCATCATGTTGAGATGACAAGCTCAACACATGCGGACATTAATGATGAACCGTCTGGTTAGATGGGTCCACACGTCTACACTTAGCACGTCGGTGGTCATTATGACTCTCACATCGCCACTGACTCATTACTTATTATGTTTAGGTTGTTACACCTATTTACAAAACTGGCATAATTATAGCACCAGTCGACTAGTGTAGTCGATTATGCATTGTTTGACTTAGTAGGCCACTTTTCTTTATTTTGTATCTTATCTACACTTTGTGTATATTGTAAAGTGTGTGGAAGAAGAAGAAAAACTAGTAAGAAAACGTTTTGGTCTCCACCTCTCTTCTTGTCTCTTGAGTGAGCTTCTCCTTGTGCATTTTGTGTGTTCGGTGCAACATCTTGAGCAAGTCCCCCTACCACGCTATTATTAACATGGTATCAGAGCCGCACCACTAAGAGAGGCTGATTTTGAAGGCTGAAGTGAAGGAGAAGAAGCAAGGTTCGAGCAAGCAAGAAATGGATAAGAAGCTCTCCCATTCTTCCACTCTCTCTCTTGGACAGTGCCTGTGGAGTTTTCTCTTCGTCTTTGGCTCCAATCCCAATGCCTTCTCCACCAAGGATGGGTCTAGACGGACCTGCACCTACTTGGCACTTTCTCCTCTACCCACCGTCACTGTGCCGCATTCTTGATCTGGGTCATATGATCTGAGAAACTCCACACACTTCAGGTGGTTTGGCTCCTGTGAGAATTTTTCAAGGTACTTGCTGAGGTTACATTGCTCGACCACCCTCCTAGCTACTTTCTCCCTAGCCACCACAGCTTCTATGTTGCGGACGGTTCGAAACTTAAGCTGGCTGAAGGCGTGGTTTTCTAGGTAGATGCGATATTGCTCTCTTTCCACATCTATGAATGAGAGTCGGTGGGCTCGGTCTTGCTGTGACATTTTTCGTTCCTGTCATAAACCGAAATTCTCATTGGTGCTTTCCACATAGTAAATTGCTGACTGCTGAAAAAAAGGAGAAACTCTATGCTTGTTGAATGAATTCATTAAGAACCACTGTAGATTTTCCTTTCCAACCTTTAACTTTTTGCCTTTTTTTCATAATATATGCTTATGTGTTTCACTAATTCCCCCTCCCCTTCTAGCTTAAGAAGAATCCTTCCTAGGATTTAGAGTTAGGAAGGTGAGGGCATTTGGCATGGCGGCGTAGGATTTACTTGTGAAGGAGACAATTATAGAATTGGGGGTTGTACTCTAAGTGAGCGTTGCAGTCCAGATCAGAGGGTTTAATCCCCACTTGTGTGATGTATGTGAGAACATCTGTTAGGAAGTCACCAGAGTTGACTCGGCTAGCAATGTGTAACTCCTCCTCGGTCAACAAGCGATCGAGGTAGGGGTGTCCTTTGATGTGTTCTTCTATGGGACGGCCCTGAAGAGTGGTTAACACTCGATATGAGGTTGGCGCGACATATGTGGGGTTGTATTCCACCGTTTTGATAGCACGGCACTACTTAGCGTTGGTCATTATTCGGCATCCTTCAACTTCCCATTGCAACCTAAGAGTGTACCAATGCCTTAACAACTGGGAATCCATCTCAGCAAGTCTTGACAGCTCTGCAACTTCTTGGTCAGTGATGGCAGAAGTGGTTTGCTAATCATACGACGTGATGAGGCGTTGTTTGATTGTTTGCTCTTTGAGATCTCAGTGCTGAGCAATTCAGTAGCGGAGGTAGCGGCTTTTGCAAACGTGAATTCAAATGTTTCCCAAGAATAAGGCATCGTTTGAACTTCGGTTGCGAAGGATTTGTCCAATAGGCCTAAGTCCAGGCAATCATAGCTCAGAGCTAGTGACACAAAAGTAGCGTCCAATCACTTAATGCAATCCACCACGTCATCCCTTGTTTCTTCAGCTAAATTAGCTGCTAGTGTGAGAAAGGATTTCCTCTCGTAAGAGGGCCTAAGGCCTGCAGGTGGTTGGGGTTTGGAAGGACTTGAGCCTTTGGCAACGAAAAGTTGAGGTGGTGATGAGTGTTCTTGAGCTTGCAATTGGGTCGCTGGGACTATGGCTGGGTTAGCAGCAGCCTCAAGTGACGGCCAACTGCTTTCATGATGGATTTGGAAAGTCGGATCAACTCTAGCGGGTGATGACTCTTGTGATAGTGGCTGTCCCTTGGGTTGATAGGCTTGGGCATCCTGGCATACTCCTTCTACACCATTCCCCTTGTTGATTCCTAAACCAGGTATGAGATATGGGTTTCAATCCTTTTGGGGTGATCAAGCTTGAGGCTGGTGTATGAGAGGTGCCTTTGGCCGTGTGGGCCTTAGGTATCCATAGCCAAAAATTGCCCTCATAGTATCCTTGTGCATGCAAGAGGGCTTTGGGGACCCATCTTTGACTGATTGCGTGTCTATTCTTGTAACTGCATTTAGGCCTCCTAGGTTTAGAGTTTCTGGTCTTATGAGGGTAGGAGCATTGACTCCGAGGTGGCTATTGCGGCTATTTAGGCATCCATTGAAGGCGAGGCTATGGGGCCTTAGCTTTGGCTACTATGGATTTTGGTCTATGAAATTCAGGGAGTGGCAGCCGCGCACTACTCCCCTTCTTAGACTTGACTACATATGTTTCTATCGATGGCTTTGTGGCCCGAGATGACGTCGCGCATCCCTTTTGCTGAAAGCTGTAACAATGCGAACGTTTCCTATTGCGAGGTGGATGCGCTGCGATGCGTAATCAACATTGCAGTGAACTTGCTTTTTGAAAGTTTTCCTCAGCAGCGACTCCGTGCCCGTGTCTTTAGTGTCTAGTAACACGTAAAAAATCAATGGTACAGTCACAGACTCGATCGAGATGGCGGCTCTGCACTTGCCCAGAAGTGCGTATGAGTGGGCCCCATATGGGCTTAATTTGACAGTGGTGGGTTGAAGTTGTGATTTGCTAAGTTGGGTGCAATGATCGTGAGTTAAGACATTGCAGTCTGCTCCCTCATCGATCAGGGCATTAAAAGCGCATGTTTGGTTAGCAGTGACCGTGATATGGAGGTATGCGGGCTTTACGGCTTCCTTATCCTCATCATCGATTTCAATGATTGTGGCTACTCGTACTTTGACAGGCAATTCTAACATCGGTGGCTCATGCAAAGGATGCGTAGGAGGGTAGTACTTCTTGACATGACTGCCATTGAAGAAGCCTATTCCTTCACCATCTAGGGTCTCAAGTTTGACATTGCCTGTTCGGCTAATTGCACGAACTTTGAAGGGTCCAAGACCTCTAAATTTCATTTTTTGCTTATGCCCCTTAATTGAGTAGAGGAGCACTAAGTCACCCTGTTCAAATTCATGCTGCTTGATGTGCTGGTCAAACCAGCTCTTGCGTCGAGCTTTTTCACAGATCAGCGCATGGGTGGCTAGAAGACGAGTCTCCGAGAGGCATTCGAGTTCAACTAGGCATTTGTGTCCATGCCTCCTTCCCTTCCCATCGTTCTTGAAGCACTATTCTTAATCTAGGAACGAAGACTTCTAATGGTAGAATCTCTTTTGTTCCATATGTCAGCCTAAAGGGGGTTTGACCGACAGCCGTTTTATAAGCTGTGCGCTAAGCCCACAAAGCTACCATCACCTTGTTGTCCCAGTCTCTCCCTGAAGTAGAGACAACTTTGGTTAGGACATTGACAAGAATCTTATTCGTCGATTTGGCCTAGCCATTTTCCTGAGGGTAGTATGGCGAGGATTTGCGATGGATGATGAGGAAGATGGACAGGAGATGCACGATCACTTCATTGATGAAGTGCGCGCCTTGGTTACTAACCAGTTTGATGGGGTAGTCGAATCGTGAGATCACTTGCTCCCACGAGAACTTAGGAGTCATTCTAGCATCGTTTTTTTGTGTTGCTCTTGCTTTTGCCCATTTCGTGAGATAGTCCGTGGCTACAATGATGTACTTGGCCTGCAAATACTCTGCCGCAGGACTGATGGGTCCAATGAAGTCAAATCCCCATTTTTTGAAAGGGTTGTTGAGCAATAACTGCGGTTAATTCCATTTGATCCTTGCGAATCTAAACCTTCATCCACTGGCACTCGTCACAGTGCTTGACAAATCATGCTGCATCGTGAAAAAGCGTGGGCCACCACAGTTGAGACTACAGCACCTTTCGTGCTGTCATATCCCCGCTAAAGTGCCCTCCAGCAATGCCGCTATGTGCCTCTGAGAGCACATTGTGCATCTCATACTCGTAAACACATCTACATAGCAATCCATATTGCACCAGCCTATAGATTTGGCTTGCAATCAGCTGATAGGGCTGGATCTTAAGGATTAATTGCCTAAGTCGAGCTTTTTCTATCGGTCGGTCAGGTAGTCCGTGCTCAAGCACTTGGACTATGTCATCTATCCAATATGGCGTTAGATCAGCCTCCTTAAATAGATCTCTCTCGCCGGAAAGGTTAAACAGATGGGCGTCAGGTAATTCATCAACAACACCTTGTCCAGCGGCTTCTCCGGTGGGAATGCATGACATGTGATTAGCCATGTAATGTTGTTTTCCCTTTCGTACCACCACGGAGAAGTCGAACTCTAAAAGTAGAAGGAGCCATCGAGCTATGCGTCCTATAGCACAAGGTTTGTTTACTAGATAGAGCAAGGCTTGATGGTCCATGAAGAAGGTAAAGGGCGTGGCCAAAAGATAATGCCAGAATTTCTTCACAGCGAATACCATGGCTAATCCCTCTCTTTCTGTCGTCGAGTAGTAATATTTTTTTCTCAGTGAGTTGTCTGCTAGCAAAGCTCACTGGATAGTTTAAATTGTGTTTGCCAGGTTGGCACAACACTGCTCCCACAACAAACTTAGAAGCATCGATATGCACGTGGAAAGTAATGGTCCAATCTGGGGCTTGTAGGATTGGTGCAGTGGTTAGAGCCTTCTTCAACTCTTCGTATGCCCGTTGGCATGCTTCGGTCCATTTGAAGACCATCTTATGCCTGTCCACAGGATGCACTTGCACCTGGTTGTACCCTGAGAAGCCATCCAGAAAATTGTAGGCTTCCTTGCCTGCCACTCTCTCAAGCATGTGCTCGGTGTATGGCAATGGATAGTTGTCCCTCTTGCTAGCAGTGTTCACCTTCTTGTAATTGACACACACTCAGTTTTTTCCATTCTTCTTCATCACGATGACTATGGGCAATACCCAATCTGTGTGCTCAATTTCGTAAATGAATCCCGCTCTCATCAGCTTATCAATCTCTTCTTTGACAGCATGAGCGTGTTTTGGATTCATAGGGTACGGTCGCTACTTGACTGGCGTTGTGTCTGGCGTCATGGGTATGTTGTGAGTCATGACACTTGGATCCACCCCCTTAAGCTCTTCTAAGGACCAGGCGAACACGTCTATGTACTCTTGCAAGAGAGCGACAAGACTCGTTTCTTCTTCATCAGTCAAGTCATCGACAATGAAGACTGGTCGGGGTGTTTTCCCTTCCTGGGCTAGGTCCACCTCCTTGACCTTGGTTGGTCCCTCGATTGGTTCGCTCGTCTGCGCTTGACATTTGGCACCTAACATAACTACTACCCTATCCCCTTTTTTGAATTTCATAAATCATTTAGGGAGGTCCTGCAGTTTTTGTTGTTCTTCCGTTCGTGTATCCCTGGGTTGTTTTGCCTTTTCCTGCCTTAATCGTCTGCGCCTTAGGTGGACGGGTAGGTCCCCCTTGGTGCGTTTGGTTGTGGGCGGCCTAGGGATTTCTGGATCACTATCCAAACTAACCTCCGATTCAGAGTTGAACCCTCCGTCTGCGCTAGAAGAGATGGTCTCCCTTGGTGGGTGTAGTTCAGATGGTGATTCAGTCCTAAGTACTGATGTCGTTCCTCACTGGGCTAGGCCTGCTTGCTCAAGGTCTATGGCTCCTACGTGTTCCAACCAGGCGCGATCACATTCCATATGCATGACTCCTCGCTCCATCCTGAAGATACACTTTCTGCGGCTTGGAGTTTGCTCGTATTTGCTCTATTTCTTGTCCTTGAGTGTCATATTCCACGGTATCTACCTCACCCTCACTTTCATCACTGAAGGATTGGCAGTCTTTGTATTCATTGTTAAAATTCTCTTCATTAGACTGCTCGTCGTCTCCTAGGGCTTGGTATATCTCTGGTCGTTGGTCAGGAACTAGGGCCTAGTTATACATGAGGTTTAAGTCATGCACTCTGGTCCATTGCCCCTTGGATTCATCTAAGAGATTGTGGAGTGTTTTGAAATTTGTAGCTGGATTGCCAGCTAGCTTGTCCGTTAGGTATTCTAGTATCTCCTGGAGTTCCCTTTTGTTGGTTGGGACCTGGAAGTTGATGGGCTTCGGTTTTCCACGAAGGCTTCCTGCCATCATGCAGAGTGGTACGGAGGGTATATCATTAGTCTTGCCGATTGTTTTGATGGCTTGCTCATACGCATCGTGATCAGAGAACGATAAGTCGATTGTAGCAAGGACATGCATCCGATCCCGCTCGTCCTCTGGGCATGGGATATACTTGGTCAAGGGCCCATAGGACCTCTTGACAGCATTACTCTTGAGCATAGCAGAGATGGCATCTAAGTCAATTGGTGAGGTCTTCCAGGTGTCCATATCTACTCTCACGACGTCCATCCTATTGTCAAGGAAGATCAAGCCATTACCCCAATCTTCGATGACTCTAGCATTGCGCATCTAGGGGGGTCGGTCTAATAGAATGTCGTAGTCCACTCCCTTCATGACTATAAAGTCAACGGAGAACTGGACACCTGCGATCTTCACTGGCCAATTCTTAAGCACCCCGAATGGCTTGACTCTCATACCGTTTGCTAGTGTGACATTAAACCTAGCAGTCTCAATGGGTGGGTTTCCCCAAGTCTGAAGCACTGCGTGGCTAAGCACACTAACCCCAGCCCCCTTGTCCATGATTCCCTTTCTCGTTGTATCGCCTAGGGCTAAAACCGGTAAGACTGCATGTATCTCAGAACCTTCCGATGTGTAAGGATTTAGGCATAGAGTGTAGCATCAAACTCGGTATTTGCATCTCTGCATCATGGTCATGAGGGTCTGCCGTGACCTGCTCTTGTGACCCTTCAACCCACTACTTAAGATCTTTCCATAGGGTGGGGTGCTGCCTAAGTAGATCTCCCAGGCTAAGTGTTACAGGGGTAGTCATCAATGTGGTCAGGAGATCATTCAGTGTTTGTCTCTCTCCTAACCTGGATCCTCCTGACCAGTGGTTGTGACTAAACCGCAGCCCTGTAGCGCCGAGGCTTGGCCTCAGCAGCACTGCTTGTGGTGCAGTTGCTTCTCCCAACTTTGGTTGTGGAGGTAAGGTTGGCATACTTATGCTAGAGAGGTCATCAATTTCATCCTCTAGGATGGGTTCAACGTCTTTTAGATGCTCTTGGGCTTCCTTCACCCATTCCTTCACCTTTTCTTTGGCCTCTAACTGTCGCTTCGGATGCGGGTATTCCCCTACCTTAACACTTCCCTTTGCGGCCGTCTTAGGGACTGAAGTCTCTGTCTCTATGTCAGAGACCTTCTTTCTAGCAAGTAGAGTTGTAGCACTCTCCATTTTTAGTGCGATTTTAGCTTCCGACCTCTTCCTCCTCCATCTACGGCTCTTCTTTCCTATCGAGGTTTCATCGAGATTGCTAGGTCCTGGTAGAGAGATGTCGGCTTGCTTCATTTGGGCACGGGTCATGACCTGCAATGGGATAGGCGTGGCCTCCCCATCGAGGTTCTCGACACCAAACAGCCCCAATGGGATAGATAGCATGTTGGCTGAGCTAGAAGATGGCTTCCGCTTTGGGCAATCAATGAAGAGATGAGTGATTCTGCACTCAGCACACCTTTGGTCAGCCTTGTCTCTATTTTGCTGCTCCCTTTCAGGGCAGCATGATGAGACATGTCCTGGGTGACCACAAGTCCAACAGGTGATTGGGTCCTGCGTCTGCCCTCCTAGGCCTTTACCTCATCCTCTTCCTAATTCCATCACCGGTAAGGGGCGATAATCTATGAACACAGTGTTTCCCTCATCGTCATGTGAGACGTAAGGGCATACGTAAGCTTCTTCCTCGTTTGGTTCTTCCACATAGTGGATAGGAGTGTCACTAGGTGGATGGGTTACGTAAGGACCAGGTGGTCTAGGAATGCCTGTAGGATTTATTTCCATCCTAGGAACAGTCGACTTAATGTCGTTAGGTGCAGGGAGGGCCAATGGGGCTCGCCTTCCGAAAAATGGTTGCGACCTATTCAGTAGGTAAGGCTGGCCGTATGGTTGTGAGTACGGAAGTCTTCTTGGCAATCTACAATGCGTGACGTCATGACCAAACCTACCGCAGTTAGTGCAAGGTCTTGAACTAGGGTCTTGACACTCGGTTGGCAAGTGGTTTTCGCCATAGTACATGCATTGGACGTGTGGGCGCGTTGGTCGTCTCAACATGTCTTGTAACTTGGCTAGTTCCATCTTAATGTTAGCCAAGTCTTGGTTCTTGTCTCGGTGGTTTTTCCCTTATCTTGGGATGATGGGACTGATCTCTCACTCAAGGCTAACGCTCTCTCTAAGCTTCGTGAGTTGGCCTTGTTGAGATATCGAGCTCCACTCGTGATACGCCAGGGTGACCGTTGTGTATTTATGTCACCGACTTGTCAGTTGCAGACGCGGTTGGTACACCGCCCATGAATAATAGCTACATGATAGCTATCCTTATCTACATTTCGGGGCCTGTTTTGCAGACGGAAGTTTTCTGCACGCACTCAGGAAAAGGCTCAGTTTTATGCTGTGCGACCACTGTTCTACAGGTCGGTGAAAAGTTACTGTAGAAATTGCATCGTATGCTTGTGCGCAGAGACATTGGGAGTTTCAGAATCATCCTTGGTTCCTGTTTATGCAAAATCGTCACTAGGAAGTGACTGTGTGGTCAAATACCACTTTCGCCAGTTTTGCAGATTTGCCCTTGTGAGGGTGAAGCTGTGTTTTTTGCAGTGACAGAATTTCTTGCAGTATTCTGTAATGGCGTCTGATTCTCTTTCACAGATTGTCACTGAAAAGCTTGACAAGAACAACTTCCAGGCATGGAAGTTTAGAATGACGAATTTCCTTATGGGAAAAGGATATTGGGAATTTGTTGCAGGAAATGAAGAAGAACCAGTTCTTCCTGATGTTCCCAATCAACAACAAATGCAGGCATTTAAAACATGGCATGAGAGAGCCAGGAAAGTTATGTATTGGCTGTCTATCAGTATTTCAGACTCTATGATTGTGCATATTCAGGATGCAAGTACGCCAAAGGAGGCATGGGATACTTTGTCAAAAATGTATAGCACAAATACGCAAGCCAGGAAAATGCAGCTCAAGCAAGAGTTGCATAATGTGCAAAGAGAAAGTATGAGCATCAACGACTACCACATGAAGGTGAAGAAGATTGCAGATGCACTTGCTTCCATTGGGTCGCCAGTGGAAGATGATGATTTAGTTTCCGTGACCTTGAATGGTCTAGGAAAGGATTATGCACAGTTTCGGACATTCATTTCAGTTCGTGAAAGATTTCCTGATTTTGAGGAGTTGATTGCTCTTCTAATTTCTGAGGAACAGAGAAATGGTGGTGCATCTTCTTCAGGAGGAACTTCAAAAGAAGCTGTCTTCTACTCAAATGTTGGAAGAGGTAGAGGCAGAGGTAGAGGAGGCCGATTTGGAGGCCGTGGCAGAAATCAGAATATGCAGCAAACTCAAGAAAACCAGTCCTATGGAGGAGGACGTGGTAACTCTAGAGGCAGGGGGAGCCAAAGAGGTCGTGGTGGATGGCAAAGAGGCCAAAATGCAAACAGTAATGTTGAATGCTACTACTGTGGTAAAATGGGTCATATGGCTAAAGACTGCTATAAAAAGCAGAATGACATCATGAATGGAAAACTGCAACAAGGGAATTATGCATCTTCTAGTAGACAAGGTGATGACAGAAATGAGCATTTGTTCATGGTGCAGCACATGAACAATTCTATGACAAGTGCAGAAGAAAGCAATGATGTATGGTATGTTGACTCAGGTGCATCAAACCACATGACAGGTCATGCAGAATGGATGGAGGATGCAAGGAAAATGGAAAAACCAGGATTTGTGGAGACTGGTGATGATACTGCACATCCTATTGTGCAGATTGGAAAAATTCCCTTGTCTATGCAGGGTGGGAAAAAGAAATACCTGTCCGATGTATTTCATGTCCCGAATATCACCAAGAATCTGGTTTCAGTTGGTCAAATGGTTGAACAGGGCTTGCAGGTCAGATTTAATCCTCATGGATGCTTTGTTGAGGATATGAAAAATAAAGGTCGCTTGATAGCAAAAGGAAAGAAGAAGGGCAGAATGTTTACATTGGATGCAGACATGTCTGAATTGAGTGCAGCAATGTTTGCACATGGGACCGGTGTAGTTGCAGATATTGATATCTGGCATAAACGCATTGGTCATGTTAATGTACAGCGACTTAAATCAATGCAGGCCCAAAATATTGTTGCAGGATTGCCCAAATTCAAGGTTGCAGAAATGCATAAGGTATGTGAAGCCTGTCAGTTTGGAAAACAGGCAAGGAAACCATTTCCTAGACATGTTCAAGAGAGTGAGAAGCCATTGGAATTAATTCACTCTGATGTGTGGACAACTAAAGCTGCATCTCTTGGAGGCTGTCATTATTTTGTCAGTTTTATTGATGACTATAGCAGAAAAGTTTGGGTGTATTTTATGAAAAAGAAAAGTGAAGTTTTTGGGCATTTCAAAACTCTTAAAGCTATGGTTGAAAAAGAAACAGGCTTGCAGATAAAATGCCTAAGGTCAGATGGAGGGGGAGAGTACCTCTCAAATGAGTTTGCAAAGTTCTTGCAGGAGCATGGCATAAAGCAGCAATATTCATGCAGTTATACCCCACAACAAAATGGAATTGCAGAAAGGAAAAACAGGCATATTGGAGAGGTATCTCGTGCCATGCTCAATGAGAAAGACTTGCCAGATTTTTATTGGGCTGAAGCAGTTGCTACAGCAGTCTACATAATGAACAGGACTCCCACTGCAGCAATACATGGAATGACTCCAGAGGAGAGGTATACTGGTAGGAAACCAGATATTTCTCATTTGAAAATTTTTGGTTGCATTGCCTATGTACATGTGCCAGATGAGCTGAGATCCAAGTTGGATCCAAAAGCTGAGAAGTGCATCTTTATTGGTTACTCTCTGCAGCAAAAAGGGTATAGATGCTATAACCCTTCTACTCGTAAGTTTACAGTGAGCAGAGATGTTGTTTTTGATGAGATGAGTAGCTGGTATAAACCAGTAAATGTGATTGATGATGAAGATGCACAAAATGGTAATGCTACACAGAATTCACAGCAGCAGTCACAAAATATTAGTGGACCTGGAGCGTCCTCTAGCAGTGGTTCACATTCTTCGCCATGGACAGGCAGATTGAGATCAGGAGAATCTTCTCAAAGCAATGCAGATAGTGGTATGCAGGTATCACGAAAAGGAAAAGAGAAGGTTGATCAGCCCATGTTTGATGTGAATGCAGGTCACTCTTATGTGGATGGTGAATCCAGTGGCTCAGAACAGAGCATTGATGATGAGTTGGGTATTCCTTCTATTGTTACACCTGGAGTAAGGAAGACCAGGGATGTTTTGAGAGCACCTGGGAGTGAACCTACTTTGCGCAGGTCTACAAGAGCTAGGTATCCTGTGGATAGGCTGAAATATGATGGATTTACAACCATTCACTATGCATATATGGTCAAAGTGATACAGGAACCAGAACCCACATCTTTTGAGCAAGCCATGGGAAAAGAAAAATGGGAGAAAGCCATGGATGAAGAAATGGATGCCTTGGAAGCAAATGCTACATGGGAGTTAGTACCTTTGCCTAAAGGTAAGAATGCAATTGGCTGTAAGTGGGTTTATAAGGTGAAGCACAATGCTGATGGTTCTGTGAACAGATACAAGGCAAGATTAGTAGTCAAGGGGTATGCACAAACATATGGCATTGACTATGAAGAAACATTCAGTCCGGTTGCAAGGATGGCAACCGTAAGAGCAGTCATTGCTATGGCTGCATCAAAGGGATGGTCTTTACATCAGATGGATGTAAAGAATGCCTTCTTGCATGGTGATTTGCAAGAAGAGGTCTATATGGAGCAGCCACCAGGTTATGTGCATGCTGTTCATCCTGAGTTTGTTTGCAGATTGAAGAAAGCCTTGTATGGCTTGAAGCAAGCACCTAGAGCATGGTCTGACAAGATAGGACAGTATCTTGTCACTATTGGCTTTTAGATTTCCAAGGCAGATTTCTCACTTTATGTGAGAAAAACAGAGAAAGGTATTATGCTACTTGTCATTTATGTTGATGATTTGATTATGACAGGTGACAGTGATGAAGACATCCTTCATGTGAAAATGCTATTGAAGCAGAAGTTTGAGATGAAAGATTTGGGAGAGCTGCGTTATTTCTTGGGCATTGAGGTGATTAGATCACCAAGTGGGATACAGCTCTTGCAGAGGCAGTATGGATTGGACATGCTGTCCAAATATGGGATGACAGGTTGTAAGCCTATTTCAGTTCCTTTGGAGCAGAATGTGAAGCTGAGCGCAGATGCAGGTGAGCTTCTGGAAGACCCTACTATGTACAGACGCATAGTAGGAAGCTTGATTTATATGACTATTACCAGGCCAGATTTGAGCTATGCTGTTGGATTGGTAAGTCAGTTTATGCAGGCTCCAAGGAAATCGCATTTGGATGCGGCTAGACGCATACTCAGGTATGTGAAGTCCACATTACAGTATGGACTATTTTATGAGACTGGGGTTCAGATACAGTTGCATGGACACATTGATGCTGATTGGGCTGGTAGTATTTCTGATAGACGATCTACCAGTGGATATGTGTTCTCTTTTGGGAGTGCTGCAGTCACTTGGAGCAGCAAGAAACAGCCTACAGTTGCCTTGTCGAGCACAGAGGCTGAGTACAGGGGTGCAGCAATGGCTGCATGTGAGGTAGCTTGGTTGCATAAGCTACTTTATGATATGCATCAGTCTACAGATGGGCCAGTTGTCATTTATTGTGACAACATGAGTAGTATACACTTGGCAAATAACCCAGTCTATCATGCTAGAACAAAGCACATTGAGGTCCATTATCACTATGTGCGAGAGAGGGTTTTACTAGGTCTTATTGATCTAGTTTATGTCAGCACAGAGGATCAGGTAGCTGACATATTCACGAAGGCATTGGGCGCAGAGAAGCTGCGCAAGTTCAGAGACCTGCTTGGTGTGCAGGAATTGGGATTGAGCTCGAGGGGGAGTGTTGAGATATCGAGCTCCACTCGTGATACGCCAGGGTGACCGTTGTGTATTTATGTCACCGACTTGTCAGTTGCAGACGCGGTTGGTACACCGCCCATGAATAATAGCTACATGATAGCTATCCTTATCTACTCTAGTTCGTGGCTCAGTTAGTATGCCACCTTAGTTAGTTGAGTTTGTTTTGAGACCCATATAGAGGGTTCTTCTATTTCTTTGTACTTGAGTTCTTTTGGCTTACACAACTAAGAAGAGGAAAACTGTTTTCAGCCTCCACCCTTGTGTGTCTTCCCCCATTGTGCAAGCAAGAAAGCTTCAAGCGAGACTCCTTCCTTCTCTCCCACAATCTTGACAGGTCTCTTCTAGGTTCACGCTTTTGGAGCTCCGCTCCTTTAGCTGATCATCAACTCTGATGGCTTCCTCAAACACTTTAGCTAGTGCATCTCATTGCAAGCCCAAATTGCTTGCCAAAGCCTTATATAACTCCTCATCACAAATTCTGCTGATGAATACAATCGAAACTACTCTTTCAGTCGGTTGCTTGCCTATAGGGATTCTCTTGAAGAGACCCCTCACATGGGTTATGCAGTCGCGAATGTCCTCCTTCTCTTTCTGCTTGACGTTCATCAAGCGCACTAGCAAATCATCAAAGTATCCGGGATTGGCAAATCTCTTAATGAAGAGATCCTTGAGGCCATCAAAGTTGGCTCACTCTGCGGTATCTAAGCTCATATACCACGTCCTACCCTTGTCGCCCAAGCAAAGCCCGAACGCTTGAGAGCACTGAGTTAGTTCGTTGAGGCCGTTGGCTTCGCACACTTGCTCAAACTGCTCAACAAAGTTGTATGGATCGGTACTTATCGAGTTGTTTGGTAACAATAGGGATTTTAGACTAGCTCTTTGAGCCCTGGTTTTCTCCTAATCCTGCAACAAGCAGCGATGTCGCTAGAGCCATGGCACTTTGCTCTGCAATCATGTTATCGAGCAGCCACTTCATGAGAAGCTCACTCAGCTTTAAATTTCCTTCCAATGCTCTCTCATGGTCCGTTCGATTTTTGCCAGCTAGGTTCAGCACCCGCTGCACCTCTCGCAACTCCATGCTTTGCCTTTGGCTCCTAGCCTGCTGATCCCTATTGTATTTAGCCATGCTTTTGCAATGCTTTGCAGGCCAGCTTTCTCTCCTCTTCTAGATCTGGAATGATAGCGTCTACTGTCCTACCGCGGTGCTCATACCGGGCATGAGAGTCGTAACTACTGACCAGCTGTGCTGAATAGCATCTGGAAAGACTCCTAAGTCGAATTCCTCATTAGATCTGCAGTCTGAACTTTCTTCTGCCATTGTTGAGTTATCGTGCTCCACCAAGCTATCGATCAGGTACAATAGACTTGTCAAATCCACTTCGTCGCTGCCCCTTGCTTGGTTCTACTTTTGCGCGTTGATGATTTGTCTATGTCTTGGGTCCTCTCCTACTGGTGGGTTCCTTGAGTGGTTTATCTGGGTGAGTTCCTTCAGTTATTGAATACAATACTCAATTTATGGCCACTCAATGTGTGTGTCTTTTCCTGTGCACTTGTGCTCAATCAAGCTTTCAGTTTCCTTAAGTGTACTTCAAGTGCAAAAATTCAGGGTGAGTGCAGCAACCAATTTCTAGGCGTCTTATGCACTCTCGCGTTATTTTGGGCCTAATAGGCTTGTTGGTCAATTTTCTGGCCATCTTGGCAGGGTTTAGGGTTTCCCTAATATGTTGCCTTGTTCATTTTTTGTCCAATCAGGCTTTACAACTCATCGGTTTTTGTCTAGGTCTCTGGGTCTAGCAACTGCCTACTTCTAGCTGCTAAGTGACTGCGCCCTACGATTTTGCCTATTCCGTATGCCAAAATCAAGTTTTGAGCGTCCTAAGGGCTTTCGACAGTTTGTGCTGCTGAGTTCTAGCTGGGTCAGGTCAAATTTTTGAAAATTTGGTAAAAATCTACACTCGGCCCAATTGGTCCGAATTGCAGGGTTCGAGTGGGTCACTCGGATGGGCCGAGGCGCATGGGCCAAGGGCCGAATTCGAAACTTGGATAGGGTGGGCTCAGACAAGATGAGGAGTGGACTCGGACGAAGTCACTCAAACAGATTGACTTGGATGGGCTGAGTGGTCAATTCGGACGAGGTTGCTTGGACGGGCCGAGGCAATTGGACCGAGGGAAGTGGGCCGAGGGTCGAGTTTGACACATGGCAGAGGGCTGAATTGGTCCATGGTCCAAATGGTAGAATCGGACGGGACGAGTAGGTTTGGGCCGAGTGGGCTGATTAGGGTTTGGGCCGAGTGGGTCAAATGGTAAGGGGCCGAGGGCCGATTCTGGGACTCTGCCTAGAAGTGACCGTTCAGACGGGCCGAGCATGGCACACGTCAATAGCATGAGTTCGATTTCAATCGTTCCTTGTGATTTACTCAATCGTATCAAGCACAAACCTCCAGATCCTACCTAAGGGGGTAAGGGAAGAGATTCATATACCTGGATAGAGTGGTGGGCTCATCGTTGGTGTGATCGGATTGAATTCGGCAATAGCTCTCTCTCTCTCTCTCTCTCTCTCTTTGAAATGGCCACAAATGGGCTTTCCCTTGGCCTCTTGGCTCTTATATCCCTTCCCGGGTATGGTGTTGGTGCCCCCAATCACTCACTTGCCAATCTTAGGCATCATAAGCGAGCTTTTTGCTATTTTTTAACACGATTTTTGCCTTGTTTTGCAACAGTAAACCATACCCTTCTCCGGTGCAATTTCCTAATCCAAATGTACTCTAAATGCAACAAGAATCAAAAGCAAAACACTGAAATGATTTCTCCATGTTTCCAAATCATCAAACAAACAAAATAACCCAAAATACTTACTTATTTTGAAGATCATAACCACCCAAACTTCCTACCTATCTCAAGCTCCGTTTCGGGGATGAATCCCTTACTTCGATGCTCGATATGAGGTGTGCAAGTGCTCAATGTTGAATTCGTTGGTCCCGGCAATGGAACCAAAATGTGGGAGCTTTCGCTCAACCGCCAAGACCCACGGACCACTTATTGTTTCAAGCGTTCCAAGCGAGCTCTAATGGCTATCTCTCACATACCTGATGCGCCGTCAATCCTACAAGTGTAGTGAGCTTACCTTAGTGCCGATATGAGTTGCTTCCTCTCTCACACACACTGGTAGCGCCACGATCCTAGATGCAAGCTCATGCATCCTCAAGCCTCCTCCACCTCCAAGCTCCATCCTCCATAGCCGTGTGCGCAAGAAGTGAGAAGAGAAGAGAAGAAGAAAAGAGGAGATGGTGAAGAGCTTCACCCTCTTGATCCCTCACTCTCACACACTCACTCCCTCAAACTCTCACACTCCCTCTCTCAAGAGTACACACAAGCAAGAAGATGAGAAGGAGAGAAGAAGAAGAAGACTCTTCTTGCCACATACCAAAAGAATGAGCTCTTATTCACTTTTTGAACTTTATATATACAAACCCTAAAATCCCATGGGCACCCATCCCTTTTTTACATGACTGGCCATTGTGGCAAGGTCCTTTTTCCATTTCCCTCTTCTAGCCTTATGCCTCTAGCCTACGCCCATCTAATATTTTTTAATCGGCACAAGAGGGAGCCTGGCACTCTTTTACAAGAGTTTTTCGAGTTTTTTGAGGTGCCTTTTCATTTAAAGTTGCACATTTTGCCCCGGTTCATCTTTAGAGGCCACTTGCGTGTATTTGCTCTTTTTCCATCTTCCTTTTGCTTTTTCCTTCATTTTTCCGCCATCTCGACTTGGGGTTAATAGTGATAACTAGCAAAATAGGTTCAATTCAATAGTTTGGTGAAATGCAGGTTTCTAGAGGACAGAGGAAACTTTAGAGGCAGGGGGAGCTCTAGAGGAAGAGGTGGATGGCAGAACATAGGTTCTAACAACTCTGGTATTGTGTGTCACTACTGTGGCAAAATAGGTCATATTGCAGCCCTAAGAAATATGATATTCGCAGTGGTAAGTTGCAACAAGGAAACTACGCATCGTCTTCATGACAGAATGAAGACAAAAATGAACATTTGTTTGTTATGCAGCATATGCTGAATGCTGTTACAGGAAAGGGAATACATGATGATGTTTGGTATGTTGATTCAGGTGCATTCAATCATATGACCAACCATACAGAATGGTTTGGAGAGATGCATGATTTGCAAAATGCAGGTTATGTGCAGATGGATGATGATTCATGCCACCCAATTTCACACATTGAAAAAGTTTCCTTGTCCTTGCATGATGGTAAGACAAAGAGTCTTTCAGATGTATTACATGTGCCATCTATTACAAAGAACTTTGGTGTCAGTCGGTCAGATGGTAGAGCAAGGGCTGCAAGTCAGATTTAATGCAACGGGCTGCTTTGTAGAAGACTTCAATGACAAGTGCAGGTTGGTTGCAAAGGGAAGTAGAGTTGGACGTATGTTTACTCTGGATGCTGGAATTCCTACTATGAATGCTGCTATGTATGCTAAAGAAAAAGGTATTGTTGCGGATATTGAAATTTGGCACAAATGCATTGGACATGCAAATGTATAAAGGCTGAAATTAATGTAGTCCAAAGGGTTGATTACATGTTGCCTACATTTAGAATTGCAGAATTTCATAAGGTATACGAAGCATGTCAGTTTGGTATGCAGGCAAGACAACCCTTTTCACATGACTGAGATGTAAGTAGAAATATCCTTGATGTTATGCATACAGATATTTGGGGGCCTACACAAAATGTATCTCTTGGAGGCAGTTCATACTTTGTCACATTCATTGATGATTGTTCTAGAAAGCTGTGGGTATATTTTATGAAGGAAAAGAGTGAAGCGTTTGAGCACTTTAGAACTTTCAAGGCTACAGTTGAAAGAGAAACAGGCTTGAAAGTAAAGTGCTTGAGGTCAGATGGAGGGGGAGAGTACCTCTCAAATGAATTCAGTGATTTTCTGAGGTCTCATGGAATAAAGAGAGAGTTCACATGTAGGTATACCCCACAACAAAATGGGGTTGTAGAAAGGAAAAATAGGCATATTGCAGAAGTTGCATGCACCTTGATGGATGAAAAGAATATGCCTAAGCATTTTTGGTTTGAGGTTGTTCATACTGCTATTTATATTATGAACAGAACTCCCACAGTTGCAGTTCCTGGTATGACCCGCGAATAATGTTTTATAGGTAAGAAGCCTGATGTCTCACACTTGAAAGTGTTTGGTTGTATTGCATATGTTCATGTGCCAGATGAGTTGCGGAAGAAACTGGATCCAAAGACTGAAAAGTGTGTCTTTATTGGATACTCTTTAGAGCAGAAAGGGTATTGTTGTTATAACCCTGTCACATGTAAGTTTAGAGTGAGCAGGAATGTCATCTTTGATGAAATGAGCAGTTGGTATGCATCTAGTGGTGATGCATTGGATGATGATGATGATCATGATACTCATGTGCAGGCTGAAAAGCAAGAATCACGGACTCTTAGTGGACAAGAGACATCATCTGGTAGTCCTTGGTCTGGGAGACTAAGGAGTAGCTCTACATCTTTAGGTGCATCTAGTAGCACTACAAGTAAAGACAAAGGAAAGAATAAAGTGTGTCAGATGGCATTGATGCAATTCTTGATGGAAACTCCAGTGGCTCAGAAAGCTTGAATGATGAGCTTGGCATTCCTTCACCGAGGACTCTAGGTGTACAGAGAGCATGCATCGATGCAAAGACTCCATTGAGTGATCCAGTGGTACGCAGGTCTAGCAGGTTGAGATACCCTATTAACAGATTTGGTTTTGAAGTTTATGCAGCTCACCATTATGCTTATATAGTGAAAGTGATTGAGAATGTTGAGCTCACATGTTTTGAGGAGGCTGTTGGTCATGCTCATTGGGATGCAGCAATGGATGAGGAGATGGTTGCATTAGAGGCCAATAAGACTTGGGATCTAGTATCATTGCCAAAAGGCAAGAACGCTATTGCATGTAAGTGGGTTTATAAGACTTGGGATCTAGTATCATAGCTTTCTTGCCAAAGGGCAAGAAAGCTATTGCATGTAAGTGGGTTTATAAGATTAAGCAAAATGCAAATGGTTCTATTAGTAGATACAAAGCTAGGCTGGTTGCAAAAGGCTATGCCCAGAAATATGGCATAGATTATGAAGAAGCCTTCAGTCCAGTTGCTAGGATGGAAACTGTCAGATGTGTGATTGCTTTGGCAGAAGTCAAAGGTTGGAGGTTGCAGCAAATGGATGTAAAGAATGCCTTCTTGCATGGCGATTTATAGGAAGAAGTGTATATGGATCAGCTAGCAGGTTATGAAGATTTAGAGCATCCAACATATGTGTGCAAGTTGAAGAAGGAGATCTATGGGCTCAAGCAAGCACCTAGAGCATGGTTTGACAAGATCAGAGAGTATCTATCAATATTGGCTTTTATGTTTTTAATGTTGATCACTCACTTTATGTGAGAAAGGGAGATGTAGGTTTGGTCATCATAGTCATCTATGTGGATGACTTGATTATTACAGGTGATAGTGATAGTGGGATTGCTGAAGTTAAGGACTTTTTGAAGAAGAAGTTTGAGATGAAGGATTTAGGTGAGCTAAGGTACTTCCTTGGCATTGAGGTGATTAGATGTGATGATGGTATATGGCTGTCCCAAAGGCAATATGGCTTGGATATGTTGTCCAAGTATGGTATGACAGCATGCAACCCACTTTCAGTCCCGTTGGAGCAGAATGTAAAGTTGAGTGCTGATGTTGGGGATGAGATAGAAGGCCCTACTATGTTCAAGAGGATAGTGGGGAGTTTAATCTACATGACCATTACAAGGCCAGACTTGAGCTACGCTGTTGGTCTTGTGAGTCAGTTTATGCAAGTATCTAGAAAGCCACATTTGGATCCAGTCAGACGCATATTGAGATATATGAAGTCCACATTACATTATGGACTTTTCTGTGAGGCATGTACAGGTGTTTGGATAGACATATGCAGATTGGGCTGGTAGTATGTCTGATAGAAGATCTACCAGCGGATACATGTTCTCTCTTGGTAGTGCAGTAGTTACTTGGAGCAGCAAAAAGCAATCTACAGTTGCTTTGTCGAGTACATAGGCTGAGTATAGAGGTGCTGCTGTTGTAGCATGTGAGGTAGTATGGCTGCAAAAGTTATTGGCTGATTTAGATGTGTAGGTGGAAGGTCCAGTTGTCATTTATTGTGACAACATGAGCAGTATACACTTGGCTAGGAACCGTGTGTTCCATGCTAGGACAAAACATATTGAGGTACACTACCACTTTGTGAAAGAGAAGGTATTAGCAGGTGACATTGACCTGGTTTATATCAACACACAGGATCAGATAGCTAACATCTTCACGAAGGCATTGGGTACAGAGAAGCTTCAAAAGTTTCGAAGCTTACTTGGAGTTGCAGAGATGTAGTTGAGCTTGAGGGGGAGTGTTGAGATGACAAGCTCAACACATGCAGACATTAACGATGAACCGCCTGGTTAGATGGGTCCACACGTCTACACTTAGCATTTCGATGGTCATTATGACTCTCACATGGCCAATGACTCATTACTTATTATATTCAGGTTGTTATACCAATTTACAGCTAGCATAGTTATAGCACCAGTCGACTAGTGTAGTCGGTTATGCATTGTTTGACTTAGTAGGCCACTTTCCTTTATGTTGTATCTTATCTATACTTTGTGTACATTGTAAAGTGTGTGGAAGAAGAAGAAAAAACCATCAATAAAACGTTTTGGCCTCCACCTGTCTTCTTGTCTCTTGAGTGAGCTTCTCCTTGTGCATTCTGTGTGTGTTCGGCACAACATCTTGAGCAAGTCTCCCTACCACGGGATTATTGACACATCAATCAATGTATCTGAAATAAAGAATCCTTCAATCCATACACTAATCTTTGGGGTTCTAGGATCTAGGAAGGCATTAGCCACATCTACTTCCTTTACAAGCTTTGGGGCCTTATTAGTCTTGGTCGCTGTTGAAGGAGCAATCCTTAGTCCATGTCTTCTTGTCAAGATGCTTGTGAATTTCTTTCGGCAGCTGGGAGACAGCATTAGTAACTGTCGGAATGTTAAGTTTGGTTTAAAAGTGTCTAGGTCTTTGACCAAGTCATAATCTTTGATAGGATCCACAGGCTTCTCCAGCCTACTGGGGAATGGAGCTACACCATTTTCGCCTTTCCTTTTTCTTCTAATAATTTCAGCATTGGCACTTCCTCTGTTTCTGGAGGTGCTTCTGTATCATCTATCTCTTGGACCTCTGGTCCTGTTTCTGGGACTGTCTCTGTAACTCTCTGTGGCACTGCAATGCTCTGTACTACACTATTCTATTCTGTATTGCTCTCTCCCTCTATTGGTAGGTTGAACTTCACAGTCTTGGCAGGAGAAATATTTTTGTTTTGAACAACTGGTTCCTTCTTCTTAGTGCGCATGATAGCAGCAACTTCCAACTCTACCAAATTGGAGGCAGGCTTTTGTACCTTCTGTTGGCTATCAGTGCCATTGGCCTTTATAGGGGCTGGGCTTGGACAATCCTTTTGCAATGTGGCCTTCTCCTTTGCATCGGCTGCATAAGGGCTTGTAGTCCATAGATTGTCTAGGGTTTGGACAATTTGGGGAGATATGACTCTTTTCTCCACACCTATAACATTCCACCTCTAATCTCTGACCACTGCCAGACTATCGTCCTCTCTAACTTTGAGAGGAAAACCTCCTTGGACCAAACTCCCTAGGCTTTGGTCCAATATCCTGTATTGTCATTTTGGATTCTAGAAAGTTGAATCTTGCATTTTCATCCTTATACCTTCGTTCCTGCATCTCTTTTAGAGAGAAAATATCCTCTGTATGGTTATTTCGCAAACAGTAGAAACATAAGGCTCTAGGAATGGTTGGTTTTCGGGTACATTCAGTGGCTTGATGACACTTTCCACACCATGTATTAGAGCGCATCACATCTCTTCCAACTCCCACAGGAGTGGATATATTGGTGGTATTCACCTTCAGCGTTTGTAGCTGCTTTGTAATCACATCCAGAAGTTGTTTCTTGATAGTTGCAACTGAGTTGGATAAGTAATCCTTCAAATTTTCACCTCCTGAAGTGCTTGTAGTAGGGTTTTGGGAAGCTTCTGTAATTAGTGCATACAGTGGTTGGGTTGATCCAGAAGGTCCTCTATTCTGGCCCTGATTCAGAGCTCCTACTGAGACTTGGGGTTGTTGATTCCAGTTGGTAGGGTTCCACTGTTGTTGAATCGCCATTGGAGGAACTGTTTGAGGCCACTGTTGTTGGGGTTGAACCATCATTTGAGGCACTATAGTCTGTGGTGACCACAGTGGATTAGGTGCATTATACTGTGGCACTTTTTGCATCTGGGGATAGGGGTAGGGAACTGTCCATAGGATTGCATTTGGTGGGTATACAATTCTTGGCATGGGAGGAGGTAAGACTCCTCTCCCTAGAGTCATTGGCAGCCTTGCTTCAACTTCGTCATACAATCTTGTACTTTCCACTGCAGCTTGTAGATTGACTGGTCTTCTCAATTCCACAAACTTGCAAACTTCTAGTTGTAGGCCTCTGAGAAACACTCCTTTCTGAATGCCTTCATCTAGATGATGGTTAGTCCATCTCTTTAGGATGGATTCCATTTGCAAGACATAAGCTTCCACTCTTTCTCCACAGGACTGACTTAGGTTCATGAACTTCTCTTGCATCCGCTCTTCAAAACCTTCACGCCTAAATTTAGTGAGGAATGCCAACTTCAGGTCGTCCCATGTGCCAAAATTTCCTGCTGCTTGTCTCTCATACCACTGAAATGACGTGCCCTTGAAAGTAGTAGGGAATATTACTAACCAATGCTCAGGGGTTTTGGCATTGTTAGCCACACATGGTACCATAAATTATGCTACATGAAGATCAGGGTCTTCATTTTACTCTCCCTTAAAAACTGGCAATGGGACTACATTTGCTGTCTTGTCATCAATATTTCCAGGACGAATCTGACTAGGAAGGGGACCTTGAGTTGCCATGGGGACTTTTGTAAAGAGTGCTTTTAGGGCGTCAAAGGAGGCTTCTGCTGCAAGCTCGTTCTCAGCTTTGATTTTTTCCTTCTCTCTTCTCACGTACCTTTGGACTCATTCTAACACTTGCCTCTTTATTGTGTCATTCATCAGGGGGTTGGCTCCAATCAGTTGGTCTATACTCAACAGGATAGTATTAGAGGGGGCTTCAATCTCTGGAGGATTCTCTGGCCAACATCTCCTCTACTTCCTTCTTTTCAACATCTGTGAATTTGGCTTTCAAACCACTACAGAGAGGAAGATATTCCATTCTGAAAGTATCAAAACTCATCCTTCTTAGGATTATTGTTGTGTCATTATAATAATGCCAGCTTCTGAGGGTTTCAACAGTGTATGTTGTGAAAAACACTCTGTGTACCAACTTGCATTCTGAAAGTATCAAAACTCATCCTTCTTAGGACTGTTGTTGTGTCATCATAATAATGCTAGCTTCTGAGGGTTTCAACAGTGTATGTTGTGAAAAACACTCTATCTACCAACTTCTAGTGGGTTTCTAATTGGACAAACAGAAGATTATCAGTGCACCAAGTATCCCACGTATCTTGTTGTTGAGCATCCACGAACAAATTCCAACTCTTTTCCTTCTTGTTGTCTTCATGAATCTCCACAGACCACTACTCCTAAAGCTTCTTCACAATCTCCCACTTGATGATGTCTGGAAACTTCTCAATGAATTCCAAATCTTTCATGGGTGGTCATTCTCTCTATTTCTGCTCTTCAGTTTGTTCCCAAACAGTTTGCCACCAAGATGCAAGTTTTTGCTGCTTCAAGAGGAAGAGGAAACAATCCACCACATAGAGCATGCATCATGATGGTGATATGTTTCCGCCATTATGGGATGAACTTATTGTGAAAAGTAGCTTTGATAATGAGAATTTCCAACTCTTCAGTGGAAGAAGGAACTTTGCAAGCATCCATTGAATTTTTCTCTTCTTGGCAATGCCATTTCCTTCATTTTCAATCTCTTCTAATGCTTGTTGATGGCAAGTTTCTCCAGCTGTGCACAAAAAACATGGAGCCCCAAGAGGAACACCAAGGAAAAGGGGATTCTACTGCAAGAAAATCTATCTTGTAACATCAACAAGCTTTCTTTTGATCATCAAAACAAAGAAAACAATAATTCTTCACGCAGCATCATAGTAGATATCTCCCACGGATTTGATAGAAGCAACCATAATCTTCAACTTATTCATAGAATACTTCAATAGAACAAGGAACATAAAAGAATACACTATCTTTGAATGGAAATCAATCACATAATATTCATCTTCAATGTCTTCATAGTTCTCTCTCTCAATCTCTCATATACAGTTACACTGTTTTGATAGAATTGACTATCTCTGGCTCTCTCTCTCTCTCTCTCTCTCTCTCTCTCTCTCTCTCTCTCTCTCTCTCTCTCAATAGTGGATGCACCTCCCAAGAGGTATGTCTGATATGAACAGTTACCAGAGCCACTACAGTGTCTTTTCATAGCTCACTACTATCATTGTCACTTCAGTCTTCTCTTCAGTCTCTTCAGCAGCTGCTTCTTCCATTTGTTTTAGCTCTTTTGAACTTATATTCATCCTTTCCAAAAGTTAGAAAAATTTTCCAAAGTCACACATACATTCTACAAAACACTTACAGAAGGTCTACGGAATAATATAGTACAGTACCAGAACAGCTACAGTACAGTTACAGAGCAGAGACAGAGGCTCTACAGAAGGTCTACAGAGGGTTACAGAAAATCATCAGAACCTCATAAATCATACTCAAAACTATAAAAAACTATTCAATAAGCTTCCAAAAGATCTCAATATTCATCAATCATCAATCCATGCTTCATACAGAAGACAATCAGAACAAAATAGAAGCTATACAGAACCAATCAGAACATCACAGAACCTATATATCTCCATTGAGAATCATCATGAACTTCCAAAACATAATCAATATCATCAAAAACACTCTCAAAAACTTTCTTTAGTAACCATACATCACTCTAAATTCATCAAAAATCAATCATTCAGACCTCAAAAACAACAAAAATCAATAAAATTTTCAGTCTTTTTCCACTCTCAACAAAGAGACGAGGAATACAGGAATAAAATAATGGAGGAAAATACCTGCTACATTGGCGGGTATATAAGATTTAAGGGACTTGACATTTTGTCTCATCATTATTATAATACAAGTCTCCTTCATCTTCTCCCTCTCTCCAGCTTTCATGTTTGTCTTCTCTCTCTTTCTATCTTTGTCTCTCCATTTCTAGTCTTTCTCTCTCTTTTACATTTCTTCTTCTTTCTCTTTTGTAGTCTTCTCTCTCCTCTTTCTCTCTCCCCAGTCCTCTTCTTGTTGACAATTGGCATCTTTTTAGGGCTTTCTTGAGGTGTGTTTTCTATCAAGTATTTTTGATTTGTTGGGCATATTCATCTTGGGTGTTATTCTTTCCTTTTTGACCTGCCATAGTAGTGCAGTCTTGTGGGACAACCTCTCAATAAATTGACTATAACTTGAGCCAAAAAACTTTGATTAACAAAGGTTTTAGTTCAAATCAAAGCCAATAATACCCTCTTTTATACTTCTATAACAAATCTAAAATTAAAAAAACTATATGTGGCTAAACTACTCAATCCTACAATCCATCTCAATGTGTAAGTACCATATTTTCACTTGTAGGACCTAAATGAGTATGCCAAACGGCTACCAAACCATGTAGGGAGCTGGATAGGACTTATGGATAACTTCTAGTACCTGCATCTATATCGCAATAACAAGGATGGTACCTATAGTGACTTGTCTATACCCTATTATGTCTTGTAATGGCCCTATTTTACTATACTTTGATCTTCAAGAGGCTTGGATCTTTGTGAATACTAAAATCTTTAATCCTCCACTCATGATACATGTGTGAGTAATAGAACAATATGACATTCTCATACATGGGCTTTGAATCATCAAGTGGTGGGCAAAGTTCCCCGCGGATTGGTTGGTTGCATGCCTTCAGGATCTTTAATAGTAGGGATGGTTACCTCTCCATTGTCCCACTATCTCCCTCGACATCCACCCTTTTCCTCAATGAAAATTTAAATATGGCACATATATGATACTCTAATCAATAAGCTCAATATGCATAACCTAAAAATATCCATTCAATTCATTCCATGAGATGCAATAGGATTGGAATTTGCAAAACGACTAGCGAGAGGGTCTTACCACACAGTGACTCACTGTTACTGACTTACCCTTTACAATGGATTTTAATATATTTTTTCCATGAACCAATCAATCATTAGCAAGATATTAAATTAGACTGAGCAATTCAACCAAGCAATTTCTTCTTTGACAAATAGGATTGAATGCAATGCTAAAAGACCAAGAAAAACCTTCTAGTTCACTGTTTGAATAAAGAGAGCATGCAATCGATGAATGGGTTGATTTAACTAATGATTGGATGAAAGGTGATGCAAACTTTTCAATTCTTAAATCTCTCAATCAAGTGGATGAAGTTAGCAAGTGGATAGGCGAGAGAGATTAAGAATTGGTCGAGAATACCTCTTGTTTAGCTTGATGAAGATTTGAATTCTCCTTGATGATTGAATAAGCTCTTGATACTCAATGCTGGTAAAATAACTTTCAATCCTTGCTTCTTGAATGCTTGAAAGAAATATTGAAGCATCAGGGACTTAATATTAAAGATTAATCATGTTTTTTCCCAAATCTAGACTTAAAAATAGATTCCATAGCTCCATAATACTCCATTTTCACCAAGAATGCTCCAATATTGCCAATGAAGAATTAGAACCACTCAAGATCCCTTGAATTAAAAGGCATTTGCCCTCTTTAAGCTTCAAAAACAAAGAACTCTCTTCTTTGATAAAGAATCAAGAAGCTATTCTCCAATAGAAACTTGAAGATTAAAATAATGCCAAGAAACTCCCATCCTCAACAAGATATTAGAGAGCCTTTATTACAAGACATATCACAAACACAGACCATGTAGCCAAAAAGAAGTAGAGGAAGTCCTTGATGCCTCAAAGTCTATCGTGGGGACTATGTTGTGCCAGTCGGGTGAACAAAATTTAGACTATCCAGTGAGGTTTGCTAGCAGACAACTCATGGATATTGAGATGAACTACTCCACCACGGAGAGAGAGGGATTAGCTGTGGTGTTTGCTGTAAAGAAATTTGGGCATTACCTTTTGGCCACACCTTTTGTCTTCTTTGTTGACCATCAAGCCTTGATTTATCTTGTTAACAAACCATGCGCGATGGGATGCATTGCGCGATGACTATTCTGCTTCTAGAGTTTGACTTCTTTGTGGTTGTACACAAAGGGAAGTAGTACTACATGGCCAACCATATGTCTCGCATACCCACCAGAGGAGAAATTATTGGATAGGGCATCACATACGACTTGCTAGACGCACACCTATTTAACCCGTCCAGTGAAAGGGGCATGTTTAGAGTTGAGTTGAGGCCATACTAGGCAAACGACATAGTCCAAGTGCTTGAGCATAGACTACTTGAAAGACCCATCGAGAAGGCCCGACTTGGGTGAATCATCCTTAAAATAAAACCCTATCAATTGATAGCATGACAACTCCATAGGTTAGGGCATGACAGCTTGCTGCGTAGATGCATATGTGAACATGAGATACATGGCACACTTGCAAAAGCACATGGTGGAATTGCAAGATGGGACTTAAGCGGAGACATGATAGCCCACAAGGTGCTAGAGTCTCAACTATGGTGGCCTACTCTTTTTTGAGATGCAGCATGATTTGTAAAGCATTGTGACAAGTGCCAACGGACCAAGGTACCCGTTCACAAGGAGAAAATAAAGCTAAGTCCAATCATTGCAAGACAACCATTTGAGAAATAGGAAATTGACTTCATTGGGCCAATTAGTCTTGCAACAGAGTACTCACAGGCCAAGTACATCATCATTGCTATAGACTGTCTCACAAAGTGGGTAGAAAGTGCAAGTCACAAGGAAAAATTATGGTAGAACTCTTCTCTCACTCTTTCCCACCCATTTGCTTGCGTTTAGCTGCGTCTCCTTTAGGCTCTTATTCAGTCTTCATGCTAGGGTCACTATTGTCAATTCTTGCACCTTCCATGCTTCTACCCATAGGGTAGGGTCAGAAAAATTTAATGGTGTAAAACAATCTTGCACATATAGTGCCTGAAAAGGAGTCATTTGAATACTTTGATGGTAAGATGCATTGTAGGCCTTTTGTTGCATCTCCTTTAGGCTCTTATTCTATCTTTGCGTAATTCACCTTGTTCTTAGCTTATTTCACATTCTTCACATATTGTTTATTTTTTTAAATAGTAACTACTTGATTATTTACCTGTAACCTGTCCCCTTGTCCACTTGTAGGACACATCTTAGCAGCCCATCGGGAAGAGAGTCTAGAAAGCGGTACCCGACACTCACAAGGAATGTCACTAGGTTTGCGATCAAGGTCTTCTCGAGTCTGCCATGAAGCGGAAGCATCTGGCCATTCCCACTTAGGACCGACCTGAATCAATGTTTTCCTAATAGTCAAGTTCTTAGGAGGTAGCTAGCGTCGAGCCCCAGACGAACCACTTTGCATAGAAAGTTAGGGTCGAAGCGGATTTATACTGCACTTGGTTCAAGGAGAATCGGAAATGAGAGGGATACGAAGCTCGACCTCTATGCCCGTAAGGCATAGTCCCATTCCGTTCCCCTAAAACAACATAAATCAGGACTCTAGCTCTATTGATTCTAGGTCATTGTTACTGTTGAGATGACAAGCTCAACACATGCGGACATTAATGATGGACCGCCTAAATAGATGGCACGTCACTGGTCATTATGACTCTCACATGGCCATTGACTCATTACTTATTATATTCAGGTTGTTACACCTATTTACAGGTGGCATAGTTATAGCGCCAGTCGACTAGTGTAGTCGATTATGCATTGTTGGACTTAGTAGGCCACTTTCTTTTATGTTGTATCTTATCGATACTTGGTGTACATTATAAAGTGTGTGGAAGAAAAAGAAAAAACCATTAAGAAAACGTTTTGGCCTCCATCTCTCTTCTTGTCTCTTGAATGAGCTTCTCCTTGTGCATTCTGTGTGTGTTCGGCATAACATCTTGAGCAAGTCCCCCCATCATGCGATTCCTGACATGGTATCAGAGCTGCACCACTGATTGAGGTTGGTTTTGAAGGCTAAAGCAAAGGAGAGGATCCAAAGATTCAAGCAAGCAAGCAATGGGTAAGAAGCTCTTCCATTCTCTACTTCTTCTCTTGGACAGTGCCTATGGAGGCACCGGAAGCAGGGCAGAGCAAAAATCTCAAATTGCAGTGAGATTTGGTGTGCGCAAAGAGCACAGTGTATTTTGTAGATAAGCCCTTTAGGGTTTGCCCGCAACTATTTTGGCCATCTGAGGTCATTTCAGGTCCCGTTTTAGACTCGCAACGTTGCGGATAGCAGGTATCCTACAATTTCAGCTGTGGTTGCCATATACAAGTACACAGGTTACAAATTTCAAATCTGTAAGTTCAAAGGTGTTTACCAGTAAATAAACACAAGTTTTATCTGCAAATTGGTTGCAGATTGTATGTATTGTTGAGCAGACAGTGAAAAAGACTGTCTGATGTATTGTTGTGTACTACAAGTTGAGGGTTGCAGAAGATTTGCTTGCTGTTTGGTATTAGTTTTAAGATAATGGCAAAGAACAGTGAAAACCCCATCATTGAGAAGCTTGACAAGAACAACTACCCTTCATGGAAGTTCCATGTCACAGACTTCCTTATTGGAAAAGGTCTCTATGAGTTTGTTTCAGGTGAAAAAAAGGAGCTGGAGGTGAGTGATCCTCCAACTACAGAAGAGACAAAGGCATAGAAGGAATGGAATGCAAAAGACAAAAAGGTCATGTACTGGCTGTCTGCAATAATTGACAATAATATGATGGGACATATTATAAATGCAGAGAATTCCTATGTAGCTTGGACCATACTTGAAAGTATGTTTTTCGTAATTACAAAGGTAGGAAAGATTCAACTCAAGAATACATTGAAGAAAGGAAAGATATCTATCAATGAGTATGCACTGAAGGTAAGGAGCATTGCAAATGCCTTGGCAATGATTGATGCAATGCCCGATGATTATGATTTGGTATCGTCTACCTTGGGTGGACTTAACAATAAAAAGGCTTGGAAGTATTTTGTAACTTCCGTATATGTCAGAAAGCCATTTCCGGATTTCAATGAGTTGGTCTCTCTTATGATCACTGAAGAGATCAACATGCAGAGTGAGACATCTGAAAAAAGTGGTGAACATGTCCAAGCTTTCTACTCCAGTTCAGGAAGGGGGCATGGCAGGTCCTCTTCAAGAGGCTGTGGTACAGGATGACATGGTAGTGACAACCAGCAAAATAGATTGAATCATCAATTTGGCGATATGCAGGTTTCAAGAGAACATGGTAGCTTTAGAGATAGAGAGAGCTTTAGAGGAAGAGGTGGATGGCAGAATAGAGGTTCTAACAACTCTGGTATTGTGTGTCACTACTATGGAAAAATAGGTCATATTGCAGCCCAATGTTATGCTAAGAAAGATGATATTCGCAGTGGTAAGTTGCAGCAAGGAAACTATGCATAGTCTTTAAGACAGAATGAAGACAAAAATGAGCGTCTGTTTGTTATGCAACATATGCTGAATGTTGTTACAGGAAAGGGAACACAT
This sequence comes from Lygodium microphyllum, assembly GCF_053477565.2. Lineage (NCBI taxonomy): Eukaryota > Viridiplantae > Streptophyta > Polypodiopsida > Schizaeales > Lygodiaceae > Lygodium > Lygodium microphyllum. Next base: position 12,911,544 of record NC_141161.1, on the reverse strand, counting down.
GATGATGTTTGGTATGTTGATTCAAGTGCATCCAATCATATGACCAGCCATGCAGAATGGTTTTGAGAGATGCAGGATTTGCAAAATAGAGGTTATGTGCAGACGCTTGATGATTCATGCCACCCAATTTCACACATTGGAAAAGTTCCCTTGTCCTTGCATGATGGTAAGACAAAGAGTCTTTCAGATGTATTACATGTGCCATCTATTACAAAGAACTTGATATCAGTCGGCCAGATGGAAGAGCAAGGGCCGCAATTCAGATTTAATGCAAAGGGTTGCTTTGTAGAAGATTTCAATGACAAGCGCACGTTGGTTGCAAAGGGAAGTAGAGTTGGACTATGTTTACTCTGGATGCTGGAATTCCTACTATGAATGCTGCTATGTATGCTAAAGGAAAAGGTGTTGTTGCAGATATTGAAATTTGGCACAAACACATTGGATATGCAAATGTACAAAGGATGAAATTAATGCAGTCCAAAGGGTTGGTTACAAGTTTGCCTACATTTAGAGTTGCAGAATTTCATAAGGTATGTGAAGCATGTCAGTTTGGTAAGTAGGCAAGACAACCCTTTTCACATGACAGAGATGTAAGCAGAAATATCCTTGATGTTGTGCATACAGATATTTGGGGGCCTACACAAAATGTATCTCTTGGAGGCACTTCATACTTTTTCACATTCATTGATGATTGTTCTAGAAAGCTGTGGGTATATTTTATGAAGGAAAAGAGTGAAGCGTTTGAGCACTTTAGAACTTTCAAGGCTATAGTTGAAAGAGAAACAGGCTTGAAAGTAAAGTGCTTGAGGTCAAATGGAGGGGGAGAGTACCTCTCAAATGAATTCAGTGATTTTCTGAGGTCTCATGGGATAACAAGAAAGTTCACATGCAGGTATACCCCACAGCAAAATGGGGTTGCAGAAAGGAAAAACATGCATATTGCACAAGTTGCACGCGCCTTGATGGCTGAAAAGAATATGCCTAAGCATTTTTGGTTTGAGGTTGTTCATACTGCTGTTTATATTATGAACAGAACTCCCACAACTGCAGTTCATGGGATGACTCCTAAAGAATGCTTTACTAGCAAGAAGCTTGATGTATCGCACTTGAAGGTATTTGGCTGTGTTGCATATGTTCATGTGCCAGATGAGCTACGGAAGAAGCTTGATCCAAAGGATGAAAAATGTGTCTTTATTGGATACTCTTTACAGTAGAAAGGGTATTGTTGTTATAACCCTGTCACATGTAAGTTCAAAGAGAGCAGGGATGTCATCTTTGATGAAATGAGCAGTTGGTATGCATCTAGTGGTGATGCATTGGATGATGATGATGATCATGACACTCATGTGTAGGTTGAAAAGCAAGAATCACGGACTCTTAGTGGATGAGAGACATCATCTGGTAGTCCTTGGTCTAGGAGACTAAGGAGTAGCTCTACATCTTTTGGTGCATCTAGTAGCACTACAGGTAAAGACAAAGGAAATAATAAAGTGTCAGATGGCATTGATGCAGTTCTTGATGGAGACTCCAATGGCTCAGAGAGCTTGGATGATGAGCTTGGCATTCCTTCTATCAGGACACCAGGTGTATAGAGAGCTCATAGTAATGTAAAGGCTCCATTGAGTGATCCAGTGGTACACAGATCTAGCAGGGTCAGATACCCTGTTAAAAGATTTGGCTTTAAAGGTTATGCAGCTCACCATTATGCTTATATGGTGAAATTGGTTGAGGATGTTGAGCCCACTTGTTTTGAGGATGTTGTTGGTCATACTCATTGGGACGCAGCAATGGATGAGGAGATGGCTCCATTAGAGGCCAATGAGACTTGGGATCTATTATCATTGCCGAAGGGCAAGAAAGCTATTGGATGTAAGTGGGTTTATAAGATTAAGCACAATGCATATGGTTCTATTAGTAGGTACAAAGCTAGGCTGGTTGCAAAAGGCTATGCTAAGACATATTGCATAGATAATGATGAAACCTTCAGTCCAGTTGCTAGGATGGTAACTATCAAATGTGTGATTGCTTTGGCAATTCCCAAAGGTTGGAGGTTGTAGCAAATGGATGTGAAGAATGCCTTCTTGCATGGTGATTTGCAGGAAGAAGTGTATATGGATAAGCCAGTAGGTTATGAAGATTTAGAGCATCCCATGTATGTGTGCAAGTTGAAGAAGGCGCTCTATGGGCTCAAGCAAGCCTCTAGAGCATGGTCCGACAAGATCAAAGAGTATCTTGTCAATATTGTCTTTTATGTTTCTAATGTTTATCACTCACTTTATGTGAGAAAGGGAGATGTAGGTTTGGTCATCATAGTCATCTATGTTGATGACTTGCTTATTACAGGTGATAGTGATAGTGGGATTACTGAAGTCAAGGAATTTTTGAAGAAGAAGTTTGAGATGAAGGATTTAGGTGAGCTAAGGTACTTCCTTGGCATTGAGGTGATCAGATGTGATGATGGTATATGGTTGTCCCAAAGGCAATATGGCTTGGATATGTTGTCCAAGTATGGTATGACAGCATGCAAACCACTTTCAGTCCTGTTGGAGCAAAATATGTAAAGTTGAGTGCTGATGTTGGGGATGAGATAGAAGACCCTACTATGTTCAGGAGAATAGTGGGGAGTTTGATCTACATGACCATTACAAGGCCAAAATTGAGCTACGATGTTGGTCTTGTGCGTCAGTTTATGCAAGTACCTAGAAAGCCACATTTGGATGCAATCAGACGCATATTGAGATATGTGAAGTCCACATTACATTATGGACTTTTCTATGAGGCAGGTACAGATGTACAGGTGTTTGGATACATAGATACAGATTGGGCTGGTAGTACGTCTGATAAAAGATCTACCAGTGGATAAATGTTCTCTCTTGGTAGCGCACTAGTTACTTGGAGTAGCAAAAAGCAATCTACAGTTGCTTTGTCGAGTACAGAGGCTGAGCATAGAGGTGTTGTTGTTGCAGCATGTGAGGTAGTATGGCTGCAAAAGTTATTGGCTGGTTTAAATGTGCAGGTGGAAGGTCCAGTTGTCATTTATTGTGACAACATGAGCAGTATACAGTTGGCTAGGAACCCTGTGTTCCATGCCAGGACAAAACATATTAAAGTACACTATCACTTTTTGAGAGAGAAGGTACTAGCAGGTGACATTGACTTGGTGTATGTCAACACACGGGATTAGATAGATGACATCTTCACAAAGGCATTGGATACAAAGAAGCTTCAAAAGTTTCGAAGCTTACTTGGAGTTACAGATATGCAGTTGAGCTTGAGGGGGATGTTGAGATGACAAGATCAACACATGCGGACATTAATGATGGACCGCCTGGTTAGATGGATCCACACATCTACACTTAGCACGTCGGTGGTCATTATGACACTCACATGGCCACTGACTCATTACTTATTATATTCAAGTTGTTATACCTATTTACAGTTGGCACAGTTATAGCACCAATCAACTAGTGTAGTCGGTTATGCATTGTTTGACTTAGTAGGCCACTTTCCTTTATGTTGTATCTTATCTATACTTGGTGTACATTGTAAAGTGCGTGGAAGAAGAAGAAAAAACCATCAAGAAAACGTTTTGGCCTCCATCTCTCTTCTTGTCTCTTGAGTGAGTTTCTCCTTGTGCATTTTGTGTGTGTTTGGCGCAGCATCTTGAGCAAGTCCCCCCATCATGCGATTCGTGACAGTTACCTCGATGTCAAATCCTTTGAGAAAAGTTCTCGGCCAATCGGGACCACCCTTCTGTAGGACGGACCCAAGGTCACATCCATCGCACTTTCCTCGGGTTCCTTAGTTATCTAATAACCTACCACATTTAGTTTGACAAGCAAAAACAGCTTCCTTAATTAACCAATTAAATATTGGTTCCTTCACGTAACTTAAGCACTGGCACAGAAAAACAATGTCAAGCAAGTTCCTTTTTCAACATTTGAACTTTTTTTATCATAGTCTTTGGAATACATCAAATAACCTACCCGAAGGCTATCCCAACAATCCTCAGGGTCGCTATTCCAAGTTCTTCCCGTTGACTAGTATACAGGCCTCGAGATCCCATGTCGAGTCACGTAGGCCTCTTGTGCAGGATCCGGAGGCAATGAATTTACGGGCAGAGCCTCCCCTGGCACCCAAGCGTCCCCGTGCTCCAAGTAGCACCCACGGAGAGACCTCTCGCGGCGGGTTCGGTCCACATACATGACACGGCTAACAACCCCCTTGGATAGGGTCAAGCAGATAGTCAAAGGTAACTGATACTGCCTCTCCCTCCAGGCTTTTAACTTGAAGCATTAGTTGTTTTTCCTGAATTAGTTCCTTGAGTAAAGAAGTACAAACAGTGCACCTAAGTGTACAATCACGAGCATTCTAGCGGTCATTCGCACAGCCAACTGCTAAGGTGTAATTCCTTCCTCACGAATACTTCTAGCATTCAAACTTGGATCATTCACGACTTGGCAAGATCCCAAGGGTTTCGTAAGCTGAGTTGCTTGTTTACTCTTTTTCCTTGGGTTAGGATTTATACCTTGTTGACCCAAATTGTCTATACCTTAGGTTTCTTTAAATTATAGTCATTAAATCCTGGGCAACCTCATTGCCCTAACTTGGTCGGTCAATTGCTTTCATGGAAATTCATAACTACCCTAGCTTGACAAATCAGTCTCCAAGGAAGAGTGTTGAAGCAGGATGACTACTCAATTCCTAGGAAATTTGACTTGTAATTAGAACTCGCCAAACTCGGTCTAAGGTGTAGCAGTACTATTTTGTGATTTAGACACAAGAGCATATGACGTTGCAGCTAGTTGCATGAGATAGGTGTCAATACCTAACTTGTGGGATTTATATCTCTCATCATATGGTATTTCTTGATCAAGAATACATTTGATCAAGATATGGGGTTTGGGAGTCCTATTGACCCAATCCAAAACCCTAACCCTACTAGTTTTGATAAACGTTTTGACCCTAGGGTCCCTAAATTCCTTGCAGAAGTCTAGTATTTGGTTAACTGATCCTTAGGGTGAAAACCCTAGATCATTCTTGCATGTGTGATTAATCCTAACATTTCGAGAATGTGGGTGGGACCTTTAAGATAAAAAATATTAAATCGGCATCCTAAGTGCGATACTAGGCAGAATTTTAACATAACTTAACCTAACCCAGCACATTGAGGTGTTCGTCATATACTAACTATTCACGCCTTTATGAATCTCATGTGAGTTACACAATTACATGTGATTTACCTAATTTATCTAATTATCTTACGATTAAAGGTGATCCTTCCCCTAGAGATGTAAATACTTTCTTCTAAACTTGCAAGTACTTTCCCTAGAGATGTAAGTAATTGCAAGATGTATGAGATGTATCATTCTATGCGAATATGCAATCTCAAGACCATAGACCCTTTTGCCTTTATGCAACTATAGGATCTATAGTGATCTTTCTTTCCCTTGCCCTATGCGATATTGATTGACATTCAGAGCTATTCTTATAAACCCTACATTTTATGCATCAAATTCAAGCTTAGTATTTTAATGATGATGCATCCTTTCCCAAATTCGAACTTTAATAAAAGAAATCTATGCATGGATGTATCATTCTTTCATGATCAGATGCCAATGAATACATCATTGATTTAATCCTTCCTTTATCACTTAACCCAACCTAGAATGTAACTACCATCGCATGCGATTTGCAAAGTTCATAAATGTTTTCCATGCATTGCAACTATTTAGACATCATGTAATGTCCATCTACGATTATCTTATACACGAGTCACAACCAAGTATGCATTATGTGTAATAAGCCCTATCCTTTGCGAGACGCCTTCGCATAATTTCAACTTATAACTTATGCATCATATGTTCCAAAATGTGACTGCCCTTGACCATGGAAGTGCAAGCAAATGCAAGTACTCGTCATGCAACTAAACTTTGTAAATCAAACGAGTATATAAATTTCCCAATGCATTTAAGTTTCCTATGTGAATTAAAACATGCTTTATGCAACCTTTCCATGCGAGAATATTATTTGGAACCTAGGCATTCAATATCAGGGCATTGTCCACTCTCGTACTATGGGTGGAAGCTCCTGCGTATGCTCCCCTCGACTTTTTCTTAGGAGCCATTGAGAAAGTAAATTTCTACTCGGTGAACTCTCCCTTGGCTCCCTTACAAGCTTCAAGGTTACTACTACCCGAGATATTCTTCCCTGTGCAGGAATCGGGCCTTGCAAGACACGGTTTTTAAAAAAACCGGGAGGCACGGGTGAACTTGGCCTAGAGAAGCTTCAATAGAAGCTTCTCAAGATTTTGGAAGAAACATAGATGATGTGTGTTGGTGAGGATGATGATGGTGAAGATGACGATGATGATTGTAACTTGTCCCCCTGTCCACTTGTGGGACACGTCTTAGCAACCTATCGGAAAGAGAGTCCAGAAAGCATCGCCCGGTACTCCCATGGAATGTCACGGGGTTTGCGGTCTAGGTCTTCCCGAGTCTACCATGAAGCGGAAGCATTTCGGCCGTTCCCACTTAGGATCAACCTGAATCAAGGTTTCCCTAATGGTCAAGTTCCTCGGAGGTAACTAGCGTCAAGCCCTAGACAAACTACTTTACGCAAAAACGTCAGGGTCAAAGCGGATTTATACTGCACTTGGTTCAAGGAGAATGGGAAACGAGAGGGATGTGAAGCTCGACCTCTCTGCCCATAGGGCATAGTCCTATTCTGTTCCCCTAAAATAGTATAAATCGGGACTCTAGCTTTCTAGATTCTAGGTCATCCTTACCTTGCTCTCAATTCCGTTGAGAAAAGTTCTTGGCCAACCGGGACTACCCTTTCGTAGGATGGACCCATGGTCGCATACACCGCACTTTCCTCAGGGTTGCTTTAGTTGTCTAATTACCTACCACATTTAGTTTAACAAGAAAAAAATAGCTTCCTTGATTAGCCAATTAACCACCGGTTCCTTCGCATAACTTAAGCACTGACATAGAAAAACAATGTCAAACAAGTTTCTTTTCAACATTTGATCTTATTTATCAGTCTCTGGAATACATCAAATAATCCAGCCCGAAGGCTATTCCATAATCCACCCGAAGGCAATTCCATCAATCCTCAGGGATCGCTATTCCAAGTTTCCACCTGTAGACTAGTATGCGGGCCTCGAGATCCAATCTCGAGTCACGTCGGCCTCTTGTGCAAGACCTAAAGGCAAGGGATTTACGGCCATAGCCCCCTGGCACCCAAGCATTCTCCTGCTCCAAGTAGCACCCATGGAGAGACCTCTCGTGACGAGTTCGGCCCACATACTCGGCGCGGCTAACAACCCCCTTGGATAGGGTTAGGTAGACAGTCGGGGGTCACTGATGCTACCTCTCCCTCCAGGCCTTCAACCTGAAGCATTAATTATTTTTCTAGCTTTAGTTCCTTGAGAAAAAAAGTACAAACAGTGCTCCTAACTGTATAAACACAATCAATCCAGTGGTCATTTGTTCGGCCAACTGCTAAGGTGTGAATCCTTCTCTCTAAATGCATCCAGCGTTCGATTCGAGATCAATTGCGACTTGGCAAGATCCCAAGGGTTTCATAAGCTAAGTTGCTTGTTTACCCTTTTATCCTTGGGTTAGGGTTTATACCCAGTTAACCCAAATTGTTTCCACCTTACGTTTCTTTAAATTAAAGACAATAAATCCTGGGCAACCTCTTTGCCCTAACTTGATTGATCAATTGCTTGGCAATTCATAATTTTCCTAACTTGGAAAATTAGCCCCAAGGGAAGGTGATGTAGCAGGATGACTACTCATCCTCAAGATAATATGACTTGTACTTAGGACTTTCCAACCTTGTTCTAAGGAGTGGCAATACCATTATGTGGTTTGGTCATATAACCATGCGACATTGCAACTTGTTGCACGAGATAAGTGTCACACCTAACTTGTGCGATTATTTCTCCCATCACACGGTATTCCTTGGTCAAGAATACCTTTGTTCAAGATGTAGGGTTTGGGATTCCTCTTGACCCAACCCAACCCTAGCCCTGCTAGGCCGATAACGTCTTGGCCCTAGGGTTCCTAGTTTCCTTTCAGAAGTCTAACATTTGGTCATTGGTCACGAGGGTGAGAACCCTAGATTGTTCTTGCATGGGTGTTTAACTAACCCTAACATTTCGAGAATGTGGGTAGGACCTTTGAGGTTGGAAATATTAAATCAGTTTCTTGAGTGCGATATTAGGCAGAATTTTATCGTGTCTTAGCTCTACTTAGCGCATTGAGGTGATCTTCATTTGAGTTACACCATTACAAGCGATTTACCTAATTGAACTAATTGTCTTGCGACAAGAGGTGATCTTTCCTTAGAGATGCAAATACTTTTCCTAAAAGATGTAAATAATTGCAAGTTATAACATTCCATGCAAATGCGGTTCATAGTCTTTTTCCTTCTATGCAGCTATAAGTTTTACAATGGTCGTTACTTTTCCTTGCCTAACTATAATGATTGACAATTTAGTGCTAACTCGTATAGACCCTACTTTGACGCAATGAAATCAAAGATTTAATATTTTCGATGAAGATGCATTCATAATTTGAAAAGAGATGTCCATGCATGAGCATCCTTTAGCACTTAACCCGACTTAAAATGCAAGCATCCTTGCATGCAACTGGCAAAGTTCATAGTTTCCTTTCCATGCATTGCGATTCCTTGGACAACATTAATGGGCGTCTAAGATTATCCTCTATACGAATCCCGTCCATGAATTTAAATCATAAGTGCAACATGCGACATAAGCTCTATCCTTCTTAGCATGATATCATCTTCTAAGTTATGCATTATACGTTCAAGAAGGTTGCAACTACCCTTGTCGACGAGAGTGCGAGCAATTTAAATTAATTGGCATGCACTAAACTTTATGAAATAAATGAATAAATGCATTTAAATTTTCCTAAAACCACCATGCTTAACGTATCCCTTGCAAGAATACGATCGGAACCTGGGCATGAGGACTCGTAGCGTTGTCCATGCGTGAACTCGGGTTGGAGGCTCCCGCGTATGCGCCTCACGTTTTTAGCTTTGAAGCCATCAGTGACATAGATCCTTGACTCCGCAAACTTGTCCTTGCCTTTATCCAATCTCTGAACTCCCTCCAGGCTTTGGCAAATCAGCCCCAAAAAGTGCATACTCCCCCTCGTGCAAAAATTACCTTTACAAGATGTGGTTTAGGAAAAATCGGGGAAACACGGGGGAACAAGGCTTATGGGAGCCTTATTTGGAAGCTTCTATTTAGAAGCTTCTATGCTTCTTGTTCAAGATAGAATGACGTGGGGGGGCGTGGAAATGATTGGGAAGGAGGAAGATGATGATGTCGACGAGGATGGAGATGAGGATGATGATTATGATGATGGTGGCGATGATGGCGCAACCTGGCGACAACAATATGGCGGCATGAAGGCAACACAACGTCCTCCTCAGGAGGCAGCAGTCACGTCTCTCTCTCCTCCTCCCCCTCACGCTTGAGAGGTGGGGGGGTCTTATAGGTTGAAGGGGGAGGGATAGCCATACACATGGCTAATTGCATGCTTCCTCCTCCCCCTGTGCTCTCCTACTCCACACCACTCCTCTCACACTCCCTCTCCCCCGCCATTCAACGACTGAAGTGGAGGGCTTAATAGAAAAAAATTTACAAAATTTTTATCCATTATCCATTTTCCTTTTCTTGTGAAGGGTGTTCCCGCATGGAACTACGGGTTTCAAGCCTCAGCTCTTGTGCTCTATGCAGGCTAGAGTTCATTGATGCACGCGGAGTAAGTACTTAGCCAAGGGTCTTTTTGTCACAGGGAGGTAACTTGAAATTGCTCACTGTGCGGTGTTTGCGGGGTCTAAAAATCATTAATATTTCGTGCAGAAATATTACATTGTCTCCCCCTTAGAGGAATCGATATGTCCTCATCTCAAGAAGAGCTGGGGTATTGTTGGTTGAGAGTACTTTCATCCATCCAAGTGGCATCCTCTTCGAGATAATCTTTCCAATGGACGAGGTATTCTCTCAAGGTCTTGGATCTCAAATGCCTCTCCCTAACATCTAAGATCCTATCAAGCCGTAGCTCAAGGACTCCTTGGCTAGGCATTACAACTTGTTGATAATCAAGCACATGACTAGGGTTAGGCACATACTTCTTCAGTAGACTGATATGAAATACATTATGAACTTTTAGGTTCTCAGGGAGTTGAAGTCTATAAGCATTAGGCCCTAGGAACTTAAGAATCTTGTAGGGCCCACAATACCTTGGAATTAGCTTTTTGCATTCACCCAAGGATAGGGAACTCTTCTTTGGACGTATGCGGATGAAGACCATATCACCTTCAACGAAGGATCTGTCTTGCTGTTTCAGGTCCGCATAAGCCTTTTGTCTATCCTTGGCAGCTTGGATGTCCTGTCTTATTGACTTGATTTGGTCGTCCATGTCTTCCAGCATCTGCTTTGAGGCTTCAACCCTCAAGGTTGGATCCGAAAAGCTTAAAGGACTACAACAGTCGTGCACATACAATGCTTGAAAAGGGGTCATCTGAATGCTTTGTTGGTAGGAAGCATTGTAGGCAAACTCAACCAGTGGCAAATATTGAATCCACTTTTTTGGGTTTGCGACAGCAGTGTGCCCTTAGCATATCCTCAATGACTTGGTTGACTCGCTCCGTTTGACCATCGGTTTGGGGATGGTAAGCTGTAATAAAATAGAGTTGAGTCCTAATGGCCTCGAAGATAGCCCTCCAAAAGTGTGATGTGAATAGTGAGTCATGATCACTAATGATTCTTCTAGGTAACCCATGTAATTTGAAAATCTCCTTGATGAATAACCTTGCAATGTCTGAGGCTTTACAGTTTGTCTTAACAGGAATAAGATGTGCAACCTTGGTAAGCATATCTACCATGACCATAATGGAGTTGTATCCTCCCTGAAATTGGGGTAGGCCAACAACAAAGTCCATACTAATGAATTCCCATTTCATTTGGGGAATGTCAAGTGGTTGCAACTTCCCTCGCATTTTGACGTGTTTGGCCTTAATGCGTTGACAAGACAGACATTCCGTGACATATTTGAGAATGTCACCTTTAAGCCTCTCCCAATAATAGCTCTTCCTGACTGCATTAAGGGTCTTGGAATAGCCAGGATATCTTGAGAAAGAGGAGTCATGGGCTTCCCAAAGTATCTTCTGCTTGCTTAGATCTTAGTAAGGGGTTTGAAGTGATAACTGATGCTAGCACACTTGCCTTAGGATGTATGCTTATGCAAGAAGGTCATCCTGTAGCATACTCTTCAAGGAAACTGAAGAGCCATGAAAGGAACTATGCTACCTAGGATCTGGAGAGCTGTTAGCTATCATCCATGCTCTCAAGCTTTGGAGACACTACTTACTGGGTAACAAGTTTACCTTAGTGACGGATCATAAAATTCTTAAATGGATTTTTACCCAAAATGAGCTCAACATGAGGCAACGTCGATGGATTGTAGAACAAGTGCTGATACCAAGATTTGCTTTAGTTTGTCAAAGCTGGACTATTCAGCAGGTGACCATACAATTGATGCTTGCTTCTTCAGTAGATCAGTCAGAGGTGCTGCTATCAAGGCATAGTTTTTTATAAAGACCTTGTACCATCCTATCAATCCAAGAAAACTACGTATTTCTTTGACAGTTGTTGGTGTTGGCCATTCCAAAACATCTCTGACCTTGGTTGGATCTACTAAAATTCCTTCCGTTGATACAATGAATCCCAGATATTCAATCCGTCGCTTGAAAAATGCACACTTCTTCTTCTTGGTATAAAGCTTGTGTGCCCTCATTGTCTCAAGGACGATGCGAAGCTGGGATTCATGATCTTCTTCCCGTTTGGAGTAGACTAGGGTATCGTCAAAGAGGACAAGTACAAAGTCATCAAGATAGGGCCTAAAGATATCCTGCATTAACCTATTGAAGGTAGCAAGTGCATTTGTCAGCCTGAATGACATGACTAGGAATTCAAAGTGCCCATACCTTGTGTTGAATGCCGTCTTTGGGATATCCTCTTCCTTGATCCTTATCTGATAATTTCTAGACCTAATATCAATCTTAGAGAAGATCTTTGCACCTTGAAGACGGTCAAGAAGTTCATCTATTCTTGGAATGGGGTATTTGTTCTTAATGGTTGATTGATTCAACCCTCTGTAGTCAATGCATAACCGAAGCGTTCCATCTTTCTTCTTCTAGAAAAGCTCTAGAGCTCCCCATGGTGAATTGCTAGGACAGATGTAGCCTTGATCTAACAGTTGCTTGAGTTTCTCCTTCAGCTCAATCACTCCGGGATGGACATTCTATATGGCCTCTTTGCAATTGGTGCAGCTCCTGGCACTAGCTTGATTTTGTGATCGACTTCCCTTTGAGGAGGAAGTTTTGTCATCTCTTCAGGAAATACGTCTGCATATTCCTTTAGCCAAGAAAATTCTTCCCTAGACTCCTGATTTTGATCTAGCTTATTTAGCTTAATCAAATAGACAGGTAGCCCCTTTCTAACTCCTTTTATTATCCGAGATGCTTTGGCCAGTTGAATTTTTGGCTTCCCTGCCTCTCCTTGAGTTGTGATCAATTCCCCTTCAGAATTTCAAAAGGAAACTTGGCCCTTCCCACAGTGAATGTGGGCATCATTAGGTCCATTTCGAGCAAACACTCATGGATACCTAGGTTCATAACCGTGAATCTGATCGAAGTTGACTTTCCTCCCAGAAGGAATTCCACCTTAGCAGTTTGCTTGGTGCAAGTGACCTCACGACCATTTGCTAATTCTACAAGCAAGGTAGGTGCATCTTTTGTGGCTATTCCTAATCTCCTTGCACAGATTGGTGAAATGAAGGAATGTGTACTGCCACAATCAATCAAGGTTTTGAAGCTTTTACCTTGATAAGTCGATGGTGTTTGAATCACCGAGAATTGGCGATTTGGGCCTTTCTTGTGAAGAGTGGCATGGACCGTTGCCCTCTCAAAGTCATCTTCCATGGTTGGATCTTCTTCATCACCAAGCTCCTTGTTGGCAACACTGGCGGTTCTCCCCCTGGCCCGGGTGGCGGCTCCTTGGAATGAACCTTGGCATTGTCCTCTACTAAGCTTGGGACTCTGCCTTTTAAAGTGACCGGGATTGTTGCAATGAAAGCAACGGAGATTGTGGCCATTACCTTGGGTAGGAACAAAATTATTTACAATGTTGGTCCTCGCTTTCTTCCTTTGTGCCTAATTTTGTCCCTGCGCTCTCTTAGCATGAGACCTATACACTTCCTTGTTCTGATCCTTGTAAGACCAAGTCTTGTTATTTCTTGGCCTAGTCTGCACCTCTTGTATTATGGGTGCATCTCGAATGAGAGCATCCTGTAGATCTGTTGGGTGCATTGATTCTAGGTGGGTGTTTACGGGCTTAATCTGGTGCACAAAACTTTGGCACCTGTTGTGTCATATCCATTTGTGGCGCGTACTTTAAAAGAGAGACAAACTTTGAATAATACACATCAAGGGATAGACCAAGTTGCTCTTGAGATATCGAGCTCAACTCATGATATGCCAGGGTGACCGTTGTGCATTTATGTCACCGACTTGTCAGTTGCAGATGCAGTTGGTACACCGCCCATGAATAATAGCTAGATGACAGCTATCCTTATCTACTCTAGTTTGTGGCTCAGTTAGTATGCCACCTTAGTTAGTTGAGTTTGGTTTGAGACCCATATATAGGGTTCTTCTATTTCTATGTACTTGACTTCTTTTTGGCTTACACAACTAAGAAGAGGAAAACTATTTTCAGCCTCCACCTTTGTGTGTATTCCTCCATTGTGCAAGCAAGAAAGCTACAAGTGAGACTCCTTCCTTCTCTCCCATAATCTTGACATGGTATCAGAGCCTTGTTCGTGGTAAGGAGCTCAAGAAAGCAAGCCAAGTTCGTGGTGTTCTGGTAAGAGGACCAGTGTTTCTTTCATTTTTCTATTTTGGGATCAAGTCTCTACAGGTAGCACATCCGGAAAGTGCAAGAGTGCATTGTCTCAGATTGAGACGCCCTTTGCAGTGTAGTTAGAGGGCAGTATATGCTACGGGTGAGGGGATTTAGCCATCAGTTGCTCTGTTTTTTTTATTTGAGGCCATTTCGGGGCTTGTTTTGGAGGCAGAAGTTTTCTACATGCACTTAGGAAAAGGCCCTATTTTATGCTGTGCGACCACTGTTCTACAGGTCAGTGAAAAGTTACTATAGAAATTGCATCGTATGCCTGTGCGCAGAGACATTGGGAGTTACAGAATCATCCTTGTTGCCTGTTGATACAAAATCATCACTAGGAAGTGACTGTGTGGTCAAATACCACTTTCGTCAGTTTTGCAGATTTGCCCTTGTGAGGCTAAAGCTGTGTTCTTTGTAGTGACAGAATTTTTTGCAGTGTTATATAATGGCGTCCAATTCTCTTTCACAGACTGTCACTGAAAAGCTTGACAAGAACAACTTCCAAGCATGGAAGTTCAGAATGACGAATTTCCTTATGGGAAAAGGATATTGGAAATTCGTTGCAGGAAATGAAGAAGAACCAGTTCTTCTTGATGTTCCCAATCAACAGCAAATGCAGGCATTTAAAGCATGGCATGAGAGAGCCAGGAAAGTTATGTACTGGCTGTCTATCAGCATTTCAGACTCTATGATTGTGCATATTCAAGATGCAAGTACACCAAAGGAGGCATGGGATACTTTGTCAAAAATGTATAGCACAAATATGCAAGCCAGGAAAATGCAGCTCAAGCAAGACTTGCACAATGTGCAAAGAGAGAGCATGAGCATCAATGACTACCACATGAAGGTGAAGAAGATTGCAGATCCACTTGCTTTCATTGGGTCGCTAGTGGAAGATGATAATTTAGTTTCTGTGACCTTGAATGGTCTAGGAAAGGATTATGCACAGTTCCGAACATCCATTTCCGTCCGTGAAAGATTTCCTGATTTTGAGGAGCTGATTGCTCTTCTAATTTCTGAGGAGCAAAGAAATGGTGGTGCATCTTCTTCAGGAGGAACTTCAAAAGAAGCTGTCTTCTACTCAAATACTGGAAGAGGTAGAGGCAGAGGTAGAAGAGGCCGATCTGGAGGCCGTGGTAGAAATCAGAATATGCAGCAAACTCAAGAAAACCAGTCCTATGGAGGAGGACGTGGTAACTCTAGAGGTAGGGGGAGCCAAAGAGGTCGTGGTGGATGGCAAAGAGGCCAAAATGCAAACAACAATGTTGAATGCTACTACTATGGTAAAATGGGTCATATGGCTAAAGACTGCTATAAAAAGCAGAATGACATCATGAATGGAAAATTGCAGCAAGGAAATTATGCATCTTCTAGTAGACATGGTGATGACAGAAATGAGCATTTGTTTATGGTACAGCACATGACCAATTCTGTGACAAGTGCAGAAGAAAGCAACGATGTGTGGTACGTTGACTCAGGTGCATCAAACCACATGACAGGTCATGTAGAATGGATGCAGGATGCAAGGAAAATGGAAAAACTAGGATTTGTGGAGACAGGTGATGATACTACACATCCTATTGTATAGATTGGAAAAATTCATTTGTCTATGCAAGATGGGAAAAAGAAATACACGTCAGATGTATTTCATGTCCCGAATATCACCAAGAACCTAGTTTCTGTTGGTCAAATGGTTGAGCAAGGCTTGCAAGTCAGATTTAATTCTCATGGATGCTTTGTTGAGGATATGAAAAATAAAGGTCGTTTGATAGCAAATGGAAAGAAGAAGGGAAGAATGTTTACGTTGGATGCAGACATGCCTGAATTGAGTGCAGCAATGTTTGCACATGGGACCGTTGTAGTTGCAGATATTGATATCTGGCATAAACGCATTGGTCATGTTAATGTACATCGACTTAAATCAATGCAAGCCCAAAATATTGTTGTAGGATTGCCTAAATTCAAGGTTGCAGAAATGCATAAGGTATGTGAAGCCTGTCAGTTTGGAAAACATGCAAGAAAACCATTTCCTAGACATGTTCAAGAGAGTAAGAAGCCATTGGAATTAATCCACTCTAATGTGTGGACTACTAAAGCTGCATCTCTTGGAGGCTGTCATTATTTTGTCACTTTTATTGATGACTATAGCAAAAAAGTTTGGGTGTGTTTTATGAAAAAGAAAAGTGAAGTTTTTGGGCATTTCAAAACTCTTAAAGCTATGGTTGAAAAAGAAACAGGCCTGCAGATAAAATGCCTATGGTCAGATGGAGGGGGAGAGTACCTCTCAAATGAGTTTGCAAGGTTCCTACAGGAGCATGGCATAAAGCAGCAATATTCATGCAGTCATATCCCACAACAAAATGGAATTGCAAAAAGAAAAAATAGGCATATTGGAGAGGTATCTTGTGCCATGCTCAACGAAAAAGACTTGCCAGATTTTTATTGGGCTGAAGTAGTTACTACAACAGTCTACATAATGAATAGGACTCCCACTGCAGCAATACATGGCATGACTCTAGAGGAGAGGTATACTGGTAGGAAACCAGATATTTCTCATTTGAAAATTTTTGGCTGCATTGCCTATGTTCATGTGCCAGAAGAGTTGAGATCCAAGTTGGATCCAAAAGCTGAGAAGTGCATCTTTATTGGTTATTCTTTGCAGCAAAAAGGGTATAGATGCTATAACCCTTCTACTCGTAAGTTTACAGTGAGCAGAGATGTTGTTTTTGATGAGATGAGTAGCTGGTATAAACCAGTAAATGTGATTGATAATGTAGATGCACAAAATGGTAATGCTGCATAGAATTCACAGCAGCAGTCACAAGATATTAGTGGACCTAGAGTGTCCTCTAGTAGTGGTTCACATTCTTCGCCATGGACAGGCAGATTGAGATCAGGAGAATCTTCTCAAAGCAATGCAAATAGTGGTATGCAAGTATCACGAAAAGGAAAAGAGAAGGTAGATCAGCCCATGTTTGATGTGAATGCAGGTCACTCTTATGTGGATGGTGAATCCAGTGGCTCAGAACAGAGCATTGATGATGAGTTGGGTATTCCTTCTATTGTTACACTTGGAGTAAGGAAGACTAGGGATGTTTTGAGAGCAACTGGGAGTGAACCTACTTTGCGCAGGTCTACTAGAGCTAGGTATCCTGTGGATAGGCTGAAATATGATGGATTTACAGCCATTCACTATGCATATATGGTCAAAGTGATATAGGAACCAGAAACCACTTCCTTTGAGCAAGCCATGGGAAAAGAAAAATGGGAGAAAGCCATGGATGAAGAAATGGATGCCTTGGAAGCAAATGCTACATGGAAATTGGTACCTTTGCCTAAAGATAAGAATGCAATTGTTTATAAGTGGGTTTATAAGGTGAAACACAATGCAGATGGTTCTGTGAATAGGTACAAGGCAAGATTAGTAATCAAGGGTTATGCACAAACATATGGCATTGATTATGAAGAAACATTCAGTTCGGTTGCAAGGATAGCAACCGTAAGAGCAGTCATTGCTATGGCTGCATCAAAGGGATGGTCTTTACATCAGATGGATGTAAAGAATGCCTTCTTGCATGGTGATTTGCAAGAAGAGGTCTATATGGAGCAGCCACCAGGTTATGTGCATGCTGTTCATCCTGAGTTTGTTTGCAGGTTGAAGAAAGCCTTGTATGGCTTGAAGCAAGCACCTAGAGCATGGTCTAACAAGATAGGACAGTATCTTGTCACTACTGGCTTTCATATTTCCAAGGCAAATTTCTCACTTTATGTGAGAAAAACAAAGAAATGTATTATGCTACTTGTCATTTATGTTGTTGATTTGATTATGACAGGTGACAGTGACGAAGATATCCTTCATGTGAAAATGCTATTGAAGCAGAAGTTTGAGATGAAGGATTTGGGAGAGCTGCGTTATTTCTTGGGCATTGAGGTGATTAGATCACCAAGTGGGATACAGCTCTTGCAGAGGCAGTATGGATTGGACCTGCTGTCCAAATATGGGATGACAGGCTGTAAGCCTATTTCAGTTCCTTTGGAGCAGAATGTGAAGCTGAGCGCAGATGCAGGTGAGCTTCTGGAAGACCCTACTATGTATAGATGCATAGTAGAAAGTTTGATTTATATGACTATTACCAGGCCAGATTTGAGCTATGCTGTTGGATTGGTAAGTTAGTTTATGCAGGCTCCAAGGAAACCACATTTGGATGCGGCTAGATGCATACTCAGGTATGTGAAGTCCACATTGCAATATGGACTATTTTATGAGATTGGGGTTCAGATACAGTTGTATGGATACACTAATGTTGATTGGGCTGGTAGTATTTCTAATAGATGATCTACCAGTGGATATGTGTTCTCTTTCAGGAGTGCTGCAGTCACTTGGAGTAGCAAGAAATAACCTACAGTTGCCTTGTCGAGCACAGAGGCTGAGTACAGGGGTGCAGCAATGGCTCCATGTGAGGTAGCTTGGTTGCATAAGCTACTTTATGATATGCATCAATCTACAGATGGGCCAGTTGTCATTTATTGTGACAACATGAGTAGTATACACTTGGCAAATAACCCAGTCTATCATGCTAGAACAAAGCACATTGAAGTGCATTATCACTATGTGTGGGAGAGGGTTTTACTAGGTCTTATTGATCTAGTTTATGTCAGCACAGAGAATCAGGTAGCTGACATATTCACGAAGGCATTGGGCGTAGAGAAGCTGCGTAAGTTCAGAGGCATGCTTGGTGTGCAGGAATTGGGATTGAGCTCAAGGGGGAGTGTTGAGATATCGAGCTCCACTCGTGATATGCCAGGGTGACCGTTGTGCATTTATGTCACCGACTTGTCAGTTGTAGATGCGGTTGGTACACCGCCCATGAATAATAGCTAGATGACAGCTATCCTTATCTACTCTAGTTCGTGGCTCAGTTAGTATGCCACCTTAGTTAGTTGAGTTTGGTTTGAGACCCATATATAGGGTTCTTCTATTTCTATGTACTTGACTTCTTTTTGGCTTACACAACTAAGAAGAGGAAAACTGTTTTCAGCCTCCACCTTTGTGTGTATTCCTCCATTGTGCAAGCAAGAAAGCTACAAGTGAGACTCCTTCCTTCTCTCCCACAATCTTGACAGTTGCTTCAGTTCATAGAACTCATTCATCTTCTGCGTGCGGTAGGCAGGTGGTAGATATCTTCCTCGCACAGCTCTTTTAAGCTTCTCCCAAGTAACTGACCCTTCTGAGATCCTTTGGTCTCTGCACCATGGCTTCCACCAAAGTCTTGCTTCGCTAGTAAGTTTCAGCTTGGCGAGCATTGCTTGGTTAGCGGGTGCAGTACCTGCTGTTTCGAAGTAATCCTCCATGGATTCGATCCAGATCTCAGCATCAGTTTGGACGGTCCTTCCCTTACCATCTAATTCTGGTGGCTTAATTTGTTTGAGGAGAAACTTCTTCTCCTGAATTACTATTGTACTTGGTGTAGGGTTCGGACTAGGAATCTGCACTTGAGGTTGTGCCTGGGGAATTAAGATTCTTTACGTTAAAAACTTGCTAGACATTTCTCACATTACATTAACATGTCCAGTTCAACTTTTAGTCAAGTGACCTAATCACTTAACTCCGTACCAATACTTATAGCCAAGACATCCATTGATTTTAAAAAAACTCTATTTTATTCATATAGGCATAGCCCTTTCGAGTATAATTATTCGGGAGGGTAGAGCAAGCTGATACATTAATTCGGGGAGAATAAGATTGTGTTACATTCAGCTACGGGAACTGAGTAATAGTATGGATTGGGGTCATGGATTTTTAGGAATCGATAGGTCATAGGAAGCTTGGGGTATCCTTTCCTTTGATACCCATTCTTCTCATAACGTCCCAATACCTTGATTCTATCGACAGGGATTATTCGAGTCACTTTCTCGTACACATATGTGTTTTGCTTGACCTTTCGACTGCCGACATGTAGGGTTGCGTTTGTGTGAGCTTCAACAAAGATGAACAGCTTCACGATCTTTAAGTCCTCCATCCACTTGATTCTCTTCAAGTTAATCCGAAGGTACGCAAGTCAGTGGGCAACTATGTAATAAATTCTTGAATCAACCGTCCATCTTCGTTCCACATATAGGGACGAAGGATTGTAGATGCGGTCTAGGATATTCATCATATTGAGCCCCGTCGATAAGTCGAAGCATGCATCACGGTCATAAACATAACCTGGAATACCAAGAATTTGTTCCATGCTTCATGACTTTGTAGGCCAGCAACGATAAGTAAGTAAGGAAATGTTTTTAATAGCAATATTTGCTCTACTTCTCCTCATTAAGTTTTCTTGTAAACATTAGATCTTTGTTGGTTTGCTCTAATATCAAATGTAACATGTCCCCCTATCCACTTGTGGGACACGTCTTAGCAGCCCATCACGAAGAGAGTCCAAAAAAATGCTGCCTGGCACTCCCATGGAATGTCATGGGGTTTGTGATCTAGGTCTTCCCGAGTCTGCCACGAAACAGAAGCATTCTGGACATTCCCACTTAGGATCGACCTACATTAGGGTTTCCCTAATGGTCAAGTTCCTCGGAGGTAACTAGCATGGAGCTCCAGACGAACTCCTTTACGCAAAAACGTTAGGGTCGAAGCAGATTTATACTGCACTTGGTTCAAGGAGAATGGGAAACGAGAGGGATGTGAAGCTCGACCTCTCTGCCTGTAAGGCATAGTCCCATTCCGTTCCCCTAAAATAGTATAAATCAGGACTCTAGCTTTCTAAATTCTAGGTCATTGTTACCTTGCTTTCAATTCCGTTGAGAAAAGTTCCCGGCCAACCGGGACCACCCTTCCATAGGACGGACCCATGGTCGCATCCACCGCACTTTCCTCAGGGTTGCTTTAGTTGTCTAATTACCTACCACATTTAGTTTAACAAGAAAAAAACAACTTCCTTAAATAGCCCCAGTTTCTTTACGTAACTTAAGCATTGACATAGAAAAACAATGTCAAACAAGTTCCTTTTCAACATTTGATCTTATTTATCAGTCTCTGGAATACATCAAATAATCTAGCCTGAAGGCTATTCCATAATCCACTTGAAGGCAATTCCATCAATCCTCAGGGATCGTTATTCCAAGTTTCTGCCCGTAGACTAGTATGCAGGCCTCAAGATCCAATCTCGAGTCACGTCGGTCTATTTTACAGGACCTGGAGGCAAGGGATTTATGGCTAGAGCCCCCTGGCACCCAAGCATCCTCTTGCTCCAAGTAGGACCCACGGAGAGACCTCTCGCAGCGGGTTTGGTCCATGTACCCAACGTGTCTAATAACCCCCTTGGATAGGGTCAAGCAGAAAATCGGGGGTAACTGATGCTACCTCTCCCTCCAGGCCTTCAACTTGAAGCATTAGTCACTTTTTCCAGCTTTAGTTCCTTGAGCAAATAAGTACAAATAGTGCTTCTAATTGTACAAACACAATCAATCGAGTGGTTGTTTGTTCGGCCAACTACTAAGGTGTGAATCCTTCTCTCCGAATGCATCCAACATTCGATTTGGGATCAATTGTGACTTGGCAAGATCGCAAGGGTTTCGTAAGCTAAGTTTCTTGTTTACCCTTTTATCCTTGGGTTAGGGTTTATAACCAGTTAATCCAAATTGTTTCCACCTTACATTTCTTTAAATTAAAGATAATAAATCGTGGGCAACCTCTTCGCCCTAACTTGCTTGCTAGGCAATTCATAATTTCCCTAACTTGGCAAATCAACCCCAAGGGAAGGTGATGTAGCAGGATGACTACTCATCCTCAAGATAATATGACTTGTACTTAGGACTTGCCAACCTTGTTCTAAGGAGTGGCAATACCATTATGTGGTTTGATCATATAACCATGCGACGTTGGAACTTGTTGCACGAGATAAGTGTCGCACCTAACTTGTGAGATTATTTCTCCCATCACACGATATTCCTTGGTCAAGAAAAACTTTGGTCAAGATGTAGGGTTTGGGAGTCCTCTTGACCCAACCCAACCCTAGCCCTGCTAGGCCGATAACGTCTTGGCCCTAGGGATCCTAGTTTCCTTTCGGAAGTCTAACATTTGGTCATCCGGTCACGAGGGTGAGAACCCTAGATTGTTCTTGCATGGGCGTTTAACTAAACCTAACATTCCGAGAATGTGGGTAGGACCTTTGAGGTTGGAAATATCAAATCGGTTTCCCAAGTGCGATACTAGGCAGAATTTTATCACGTCTTAGCTCTACTTAGCGCATTGAGGTGATCCTCATTTGAGTCACACCATTACAAGCGATTTACCTAATTGAACTAATTGTCTTGTGAGAAGAGGTGATCTTTCCTTAGAGATGCAAATACTTTTCCTAAAAGATGTAAATAATTGCAAGATATAACATTCCATGCAAATGCGGTTCATAGACTTTTTCCTTCTATGTAGCTATAAGTTTTACAATGGTTGTTACTTTTCCTTGCCTAACTTTAATGATTGACAATTTAGTGCTAACTCGTATAAACCCTATGTTGATGCAACGAAATCAAAGTTTTAATATTTTCGATGAAGATGTATTCATAATTTGACAAGAGATCTCCATGCATGAGTATCCTTTAGCACTTAACGCGACTTAAAATGCAAGCATCTTCGCATGCAACTGGCAAAGTTCATAGTTTCCTTTCCATGCATTGCAATTCCTTGGACAACATTAATGGGCATCTAAGATTATCCTCTATACGAATCACGTCCATGAATTTAAATCATAAGTGCAACATGCGACATAAGCTCTATCCTTCTTAGCACGATATTATCTTCTAAGTTATGCATTATACATTCAAGACGGTTGCAACTACCCTTGTCAGCGAGAGTGCACGCAATTTCAATTAATTGGCATGCATTTAAATTTTCCTAAAACCACCATGCTTAATGCATCCCTTGCGAGAATACAATTGGAACCTGGGCATGAGGACTCGCAGCGTTGTCGACGCGTGAACTCGGGTTGGAGGCTCCTACGTGTGCGCCTCGCGTCTTTAGCTTTGGAGCCATCGATGATGTAGATCCTTGACTCCGCAAACTTGTCCTTGCCTTTATCCAATCTCCGAACTCCCTCCAGGATTTGGCAAATCAGCCCCAAAAACTACGTACTCCCCCTCGCACAAAAATTGCCTTTAGAAGTTGTGGCTTAAGAAAAACCGAGGAAACACGGGGGAATAAGGCTTATGGGAGCCTTATTTGGAAGCTTCTATTTAGAAGCTTCTACGCTTCTTATTTAGGACAGAATGACATGGGGGGTGGAAATGATTGGGAAGGAGGAAGATGACGATGTCGACGAGGATGGAGATGAGGATGCTGATTATGATGATGGTGGCAATGATGGCGCAGCCTAGCGGTAGCAATATGGCGGCATGAATGCAGCACGACGTCCTTCTCAGGCAGCAATACTCACGTCTCTCTCTCCTCCTTCCCCTCACGCTTGAGAGGGGGGGTCTTATAGGTGGAAGGGGGAGGGATAGCCATACACATGGCTAATTGCATGCTTCCTCCTCCCCCCGTGCTCTCCTACTCCACACCACTCCTCTCACACTCCCTCTCCCCCACCATGCAACGGCTGAAGGGGAGGGGTTAATAGAAAAAAATTTGCAAAATTTTTATCCATTATCCATTTGCCTTTTCCCGTGAAGGGCGTTCCCGCGTGGAACTACGGGTTTCAAGCCTCGAATCTTGTGCTCTATGCGGGCTAGAGTTCATTAATGCACGCAGAGTAAGTACTTAGCCAAGGATCTTTTTGTCATGGGGAGGTCACTTGAAATTTCTCACTGTGCGGTGTGTGCGGGGTCTAAAAATCATTAATATTTCGTGCGAAAATATTACAATGACTATGATGATGATGATGATAGTGATGGGGGCGGCAGCAGCCTGCAACAACCGCGACATCTGGGGCGATGACGACGATAGGCAGATAGGCGGTGGCAGCTCCTCACGATGCCCCTCCCAAGCTTGGGAGGGGGGGTTTATATGGGGTGGTGGAGGGGGGGTGGCCACACAAGTGCCAGGTTGCATGCCCTCCTCCCCATGCCCCTCCACACTCCAACAGATACTCCCTCTCTCTCTCCCCGCCATGCAATGAGTGAAGGAGAGGGAGTTATTTAAAAAAAATTGCAAATTAATCATTATCCTTTTTTCCCCTTGAAGGGGAGTTCCTACGATGGCTTGCGGTTTAGAGCCGGGTTTCATATGCACCATGCGGGAATGGTATTGATAATGCACGAGGATGGAGCACTTAGGCCAGAGTTTCGTTGCTGCGGAAGATCACTCAAATTGCTTCTGCACGGGATCTAGGGTCTTTAATATTTTGCTGTGGAAATATTACATTACCTAGGGGGAGCACCTATAAAAAATCATATGTATAACATGTGTTCAAAGGGTATTAAGAAATACCCTTTCTTTACATGCGATAAGGCCATAAGATGACCCCTTTTACTTTAGTAAAGTTATATTTTTTTCAAATTATAATTTAAAAATTCATTTTATGATATAATCCTGTAGATTTTATCAAATAAAATACCCTTCCCTTTGAATTCACATTGTATCTTACATGTTCTACAAGGTGGACTCCTTGGGGTTATTTGCTTCACTAATGCTTATATGGTAGGATTTTGATACCTAGATGATGCATTGATCCTTGGAAAAGCCATTTGGATCCATTAGAGCTCATATAGCTCTATTTTTTGTGAGGGTTTATTGCTATAATACCATGTGGATAACAAGCATACAACTTGAATGCTTATGTATTTGATGCCTACATATTGTCTGAGGATGCTACTTGGATATATGGATGCTTGTCATTGATGTACATGTATAATTATTCTCTTGTTGAGATTTGAACTTTGGTTTTAAGCTTAGATACATACCTACTTGGAGCCCTAGGAGGAACACTAAGAAAAATACAAAAACTACTACAAAAAATTCTATCTTGTCACATCAACAAGCATGTTCTTTAATATTTAATCAACCATGAGAAGAAAAACAATACCAATCTTCATATAGTATCATATAGTAATTCTCCTACGGATTTATCACAACAAATATTTCATATATTCCTCATAAAAACCATCAAATAACCAAAGTGATACAAAGGAAGATAAACTTTGAATGGAATTCATCATATTGTATTCATCATCATCTTCATAGTCTTCATAGTCTATCTCTCATGTAGATACAATATTTCTCATAAAAATTAGCTATCTCTTATACTCTATCTCTCTCACATATGCTCTCTCTCAATAGTACATTGGAATAACCAATAATTACTCTCAATAATCCTCTCTTAGTAGTGGATACCCCTCTCAAGGGGTATGTTTTATATAAAGAGTCATTGAGCCACTACAGTGTCCCTTTGAAGCTAACTACTATCACTTTCACTTTAGTCTTCAGATAAAGTCTTCTTCAGCTAAAAATCTTGTATTCTTTCTCTTCCAAGATTGCAAAAAATTCCCTAAGCTAAAAATCCATCCATCTCAATAGATACAGAAGCAAATAGAGCCTTACAGTACATATATAGAAGCTCTATAGAACACTAGAGAAGGTCTATAAACTACTTCAAACCATCAAAAATCATCCAAAAAACTCTTAATAACTCCTCTAAAGACTCATTCACAATCTCAACCTCACAAATATAAAGAAAACAAATCAAAATAGAATCAGGACCAAACATACACATTACAAAACTTATCAGAACATCATATCTCAACCAAAAACCATCATGAGCTTCTCAAACATACTCAATCCATCCCAACATAAAACACTTTCAAAACATCCAAAACTAATCAATGAACCGTGAAAATCATCCATTTATCTCACAAAAACAACAAAAATCAGCCCGAAAAACAAGTCAATTTAGCCCTCAATACTACTTGCAAAATGGCTACTTGGTTCATTTGGTTTTTCAATTACCAACTTGAAGATCTATTGTATGGATATGCTCCCAAACGTATACTTGATGTACTTGGGCTTGTAGGATGTTGAGATTTATGTAGTGAGATTATTTTGTTACTTTAGACATTTTGGATTTTCTTTAGTGGGAGTACTTTGACATTTTGCTATTTTGTAAAGCTTGGTTCATTAGAGATAGTGGGAGTCTCTTGTTTAGGCACATGCTCAGTTGGTCTATGCATACATTGTCTTTATAAACATTGCCTATTGTGGGCTGATCTGCTTTTTATTTTGATACCTGGTACTTATTCTTGTTAGCGGGTTGTGATGGATACATGCTTGTTAAGTACTTTGGTATGCATCTATGTACTTAACACCTTTGGATGTTTAGTAGTATTTGGTACTTGGTGATTTATGCTCTTTCTTGACATTGCTAGTTGCATTATACGTCTCAATTGCTACCCCAATTTCCTTAGTAGTGGGAGCTTGTACTTTTGGACTTTTGCCTACATTTTACATACTCTTTTACTATAGCTTTATGGATAGAAATGTTGAAACTCATATTTGAATCATTTTTTGTTGAGAATACTTGGTGCATTTACTTTGTGGACAACCATATATTGTATTGCATTCTGCTCTTCAATTCAAATTTGGGTGGATTTTAGGGCTGATTTATTATTATTACAATAGTCCATATCATCTTTGTATGGTAGTCATCATGGAATTTGCTTCAAGTTATTTTGGGGATAGTGCTATTTTGAACATAGGTAGGTTGGATGGTAGTAACATCATTTGTTGTTGGAAGACCGAGATATGGAAAGTTTTGATTCAAAAGAAGTAAATTAAGCCATTAAACTAAAGCACTAAATATTGAAGAGTGATCTAGCAGATTAGGATAATCTTGATGAGTTATGCAAGTCCACTACCATTTTGTCTTTGTTAAAATTTAATGTCATTATGATTGAGGGTGATGCTTGGTAGTTATCTACAAAAATATGTCATGTTTATGATAAGCAAAGACTTACTTCACAATTTTCTTGGCTTATGAAACTCATAGATCTTTGTATGAAGGAAGGCATTACTATGTCTTCTCATTTGGATGAGTTTCATTCTATTTATAGCTAGCTTACTTTGCATGGGATTACCTTTGAGGAGAATGTCAAGGCTATGTTTTTGCTTGTCATTCTCCTTGAGTCATGGGATACTTTCTGCACTACCATAAGCATCAATACTTTGGCAGATGGTTTTAAACTGAAAGATGTAGAGGGTGCCTCACTTACTAAGGAACTAAATAGAAAGAATATTGATGCAACCCATGTCTCTCAGAACAAGAGTTATGAGTCATATTAGTCATTAGTGGTCCAAAAATACTAGATTTTTGGACAAAACTAGTACATTTTTTATATTTTGGATATTTACAACTTTGGACCATCATGCAAGCCTTGAATATAACCCCAAGTTTTGTGACTAGTTCTTGAGATAATAAGGCACAACACACACATGCTGAATGCCCATACATTTTGATTCCCACAATCCTAGGAAGGATTTTCATCCTTCCAAGGGAAAGGGGGTAATGGATGAAAACTCAAAATTAGACTTGAAATTTAAAAGAAAAGAATGAAGGTATGGATTGATTGGTATGAAAATTCTTAACTTCTAGGTTTTTGTGGGCTATATTCTTCATTGCATGAGAGTGTTATTTTCAAACACTAATCTTCTAGTCTACTTACTTTTTGTGCAAGAAAAACCCTTTAAAAAGAACTAATTATGGATGTTGTTTGGTGATAGGAACCTAAATGGCAAGACAATGGGATAAAGCCAGCATGCTTTCTTTTTTGAAGGATGAGCATAGAAGATATGGATTAGCCATGGAAATCAGGGCATTTAACCAATTAAAGTATTGCAACATCTACAATCTCGAAGGAGTGGTGACGTCCGAAGAGGCAGTGGTCCAAATGGTGGAACAATGCAACCTTATCAAGTACTTGGAGAAGGTGGGACAAGACATAGACCACAATAAGTGCATTGAATTCCTTAGGACCTTCAATCTCCAAAGGAGCATCAGCACGGTGACCATCAGACAAGGCAAGACTTCTAGAAGTGTGGTGGTTTCCCTTAGTCCAGATATTGTAGAAAAGGCACTAGATCTAGCAAAGAAGCTAGAAAGAAGACCCAAGAGGGATGTACATGGAATGATAGGTATGGGGACAAAAGAAGGGTCTACACCAACGATGGCATTAGCCTAGTAGATATTTCGAATCCCACCATTTTCTTGGAGGCTAACATGATCCATACAGTCTTTTCAAGCCAAAGATACAATGCTCTTATGAGTAGAATCTGTGTACCCTTGCTAGAAAGCCTTGCAGCACCCAATGCCCTGGATGAGGTGAATTGGAATGCCTACTTCTCAAAAAAAATAAAGCCTTGGCAAGGGTGCTAGCCGGAGCACCAACGGTGGCAAGAAGAGAGTCCCCAATGACCAATTTAGAATTTGAAAGGAAAAACTTGCCTCCAAGGCCTCAAACATAGGTTTTGGAGGAGTATTAATAGCCATCATCCAAGAAACACTAGAGGAGGCAAAGAGAGAGGTGGTAGAGGAAACCCTAGAGTCATCACCAACTCACCAGGAGCCATCACCAGTCCATGAGGAGCACTGCTCCCCCACCCTAGCAAACCCTACCATCTCAATGCTAGAAGGAGAACAAGAGAGAGAATAAACCCATAAAGAGCAATAGGACAACACAGAAAAAGTCATTAATGAAAAGGAGCGTGACCAACCACCTCAACCCTAAGAAGCCTCGAGTGAAAGAATAGTTAGTGAGTAGCAAGGCTCATAGCTCTCAATCCAAGGGGGAAGAAGGAAGGTTAACCTCAAAATCCCCATATGAAAGGCCTGCTCCACCATTGAAGAAAACAGAGAGCTGGAAACGGTAGAGGAGGAGTCAAAAAGGTTAGAAGAAGAGTGCCAAAGGAGGAAAGAAGATGAGGAAGAAAGGCTAAGGAAACAAGAAGAAGAGAAAATTGCCCTTGCCATTCAGAGATCAATGGAGCAACTCTCCCAATCTCAGGATTTGGAGATGATGAGCCTAGTAAGTGAGGACGTACTAAGTACAAGCACAATAGTGGAGGAAGCTAGACCAAGACCAATGGTGGAAGGCAAGGGTAAAACCCCAATGCACCCCATTCCACTATTTATGGCCACACCGACAATCACCCCAACACAGGGTGGCACAGAGGGGGTGGTTAATAAAAACAACCTCATTGCCTCAGTGTAGTACATGGTTGCTAAAGTGCAAGAGATTACACGTGCACCTAGCAAAGGAGCCTCTTTTACAGGAACCAAGAGGCGAGCTGCAACATCTGATGATGTTGAGTCATGCCAAGGGCCAAAGGTACCCTGCATAGAAGTATCAACCACTTTGATACCTTCAGCCACGCGCCATAATGAAGATCAAGATGAATTGGTGAAGGAATTTCAAAGCCAACTCCATAAGTCAATTGAAGACAACAAGCTTGCCCTTATCAATCTTGAAAAAGAAAAGGTTGCATTCGCAGACTACAAGATGGAGTAAGCAAGGGTGATGATGATCATTAAAAGGGAAATGATTTCATTAAAAGAGGCCCTGAAGGCAAGAGAAGGAGAGGAGAGAATCAAGGAGTTATATGATGAAGAGAGGGAAAATCACATCTCCTTGGAAAAAAAATTCACCTTCAACTCCTGCAAAAACAAACGTCTGAATTGGAAATAAAGGAGCTGAAGAGGAAAAAAGAATAGGCTACAAAGGAGCTACAAGATGCACAAAACCAATGGGATGAAGAGAACAAGAGGAAACTATTCAAGCTCTACACAACTAGCTACAATCGGTTCTCCACGAGCAAGGCGGCATACTTAAAGAGCAGGTGATGAGAAAAACCCATTAGCTTGAGCAAATGAATACATTGTGGCAAGAGAAAGAGTAAGTAATTGCCACTCTAGCAGCCCAGTACCAAAGCCAAGGGTTAGAGCAGATGAAGGAGAGAGTAGAATAATGGGTGGCCAAAACTAAAGATCGAATAAAAAACTTGGCTTACAAGCTGGCCCATGCTAAGAGTGAGTGCCTTCTAGTAGAAAGAAAATATGCGGTTGTTGAGACACGAATGCTAGAGCAACAATGTGTATTCTTATGAAAAGTGTTGAATGTCACATAACCAGGAGAAGAAGAGGTGGCGGAGTATCTCAAGAGAAAATTAGAATTGACAAGAAGGTCTCTACAACATGGACTGCATGATAGGGCATTCGGGACTAGCACCAGTTTGGGACTAGAGGAGCAACATGCTCCCCTACTCTCAAGAACTTACTTTGCTATGACTTGGGGAGCTAGAAAAGCCAATACAACCATTACAATAGGAGCCACTGGAGCTGGGTCTAGGAGGAAGGATCTGATTTTGAAGTGGATCATCAAGAAGAGGAGAAAACACAGAAATCAAACCCCCTTTGTCACCACAAGAGCAAATAGAAGAGCAAGGGGAGGAAGCATGGCCACTTGAACAAATGGTGGAGGCAAGGCACATGCACAAGGAGCTGTCAAGATTGTGGGAGAGAATGAAGGAGTCTCACTTGAAGCTTTCTTGCTTGCACAATGGGGGAATACACACAAGGGTAGAGGCTGAAAACAGTTTTCCTCTTCTTAGTTGTTTAAGCCAAAAGAACTCTAGTACAAAGAAATAGAAGAACCCTATATATGGGTCTCAAACCAAACTCAACTAACTAAGGTGGCATACTAACTGAGCCACGAACTAGAGTAGATAAGAATTGCTATCATGTAGCTATTATTCATGGGCGGTGTACCAACCTCATCTGCAACTGACAAGTCGGTGACATAAATACACAACGGTCACCCTGGCGTATCACGAGTGGAGCTCGATATCTCAACACTCCCCCTCGAGCTCAATCCCAATTCCTGCACACCAAGCAGGTCTTTGAATTTGCGCAGCTTCTCTGCACCGAATGCCTTCGTGAATATGTCAGCTACCTGATCCTCTGTGCTCACATAAACTAGATCAATAAGACCTAGTAAAACCCTCTCTCGCACATAGTGATAATGCACCTCAATGTGCTTTGTTCTAGCATGATAGACTGGGTTATTTTCCAAGTGTATACTACTCATGTTGTCACAATAAATGACAACTATCCCATTTGTAGACTGACGCATATCATAAAGTAGCTTATGCAACCAAGCTACCTCACATGCAGCCATTGCTGCACCCCTGTACTCAGCCTCTGTGCTCGACAAGGCAACTGTAGGCTGTTTCTTGCTGCTCCAAGTGACTGCAGCACTCCCAAAAGAGAACACATATCCACTGGTAGATCACCTATCAGAAATACTACCAGCCCAATCAGCATCAGTGTATCCATGCAACTGTATCTGAACCCCAGTCTCATAAAATAGTCCATACTTCAATGTGGACTTCACATACCTGAGTATGCGTCTAGCCGCATCCAAATGTGGTTTCCTTGGAGCCTGCATAAACTGACTTACCAATCCAACAGCATAACTCAAATCTGGCCTGGTAATAGTCATATAAATCAAACTTCCTACTATGCGTCTGTACATAGTAGGGTCTTCTAGAAGCTCACTCGCATCTATGCTTAGCTTCATATTCTGCTCCAAAGGAACTGAAATAGGCTTACAGCCTGTCATCCCATATTTGGACAGCATGTCCAATCCATACTGCCTCTACAAGAGCTGTATCCCACTTGGTGATCTAATCACCTCAATACCCAAGAAATAACGCAGCTCTCCCAAATCCTTCATTTCAAACTTCTGCTTCAATAGCATTTTCACATGAAGGATATCTTCATCACTATCACCTGTCACAATCAAATCATCAACATAAATGACAAGTAGCATAATACCTTTCTCTGTTTTTCTCACATAAAGTGAGAAATCTACCTTGGAAATCTAAAAGCCAATAGTGACAAGATACTGTCCTATCTTGTCAGACCATGCTCTAGGTGCTTGCTTCAAGCCATACAAGGCTTTCTTCAACCTGCAAACAAACTCAGGATGAACAGCATGCACATAACCTGGTGGCTGCTCCATATAGACCTCTTCTTGCAAATCACCATGCAAGAAGGCATTCTTTACATCCATCTGATGTAAAGACCATCCCTTTGATGCAGCCATAGCAATGACTGCTCTTACGGTTGCCATCCTTGCAATCGGACTGAATGTTTCTTCATAGTCAATGCCATATGTTTGTGTATACCCCTTGACTACTAATCTTGCCTTGTATCTGTTCACAGAACCATCTGCATTGTGCTTCACCTTAGAAACCCACTTACAGCCAATTGCATTTTTACCTTTAGGCAAAGGTACCAATTCCCATGTAGCATTTGCTTCCAAGGCATCCATTTCTTCATCCATGGCTTTCTCCCATTTTTCTTTTCCCATGGCTTGCTCAAAAGAAGTGGGTTCTGGTTCCTGTATCACTTTGACCATATATGCATAGTGAATGGCTGTAAATCCATCATATTTCAGCCTATCCACAGGATATCTAGCTCTCGTAGACCTGCGCAAAGTAGGTTCACTCCCAGGTGCTCTCAAAACATCCCTGGTCTTCCTTACTCCAAGTGTAACAATAGAAGGAATACCCAACTCATCATCAATGCTCTGTTTTGAGCCGCTGGATTCACCATCCACACAAGAGTGACCTGCATTCACATCAAACATGGGATGATCAACCTTCTCTTTTCCTTTTCATGATACCTGCATACCACTATCTGCATTACTTTGAGAAGATTCTCCTGATCTCAATCTGCCTGTCCATGGCGAAGAATGTGAACCACTGCTAGAGGACGCTCCAGGTCCACCAATATTTTGTGACTGCTGCTGTGAATTCTGTGCAACATTACCATTTTGTGCATCTACATCATCAATCACATTTACTGGTTTATACCAGCTACTCATCTCATCAAAAATAACATCTCTGCTCACTGTAAACTTACGAGTAGAAGGGTTATAGCATCTATACCCTTTTTGCTGCAGAGAGTAACCAATAAAGATGCACTTCTCAGCTTTTGGATCCAACTTGGATCTCAACTCATCTGGCACATGTACATAGGCAATGCAACCAAAAATTTTCAAATGAGAAATATCTGGTTTCCTACCAATATACCTCTCCTCTGGAGTCATTCCATGTATTGCTGCAGTGGGAGTCCTATTCATTATGTAGACTGCTGTAGCAACTGCTTCAGCCCAATAAAAATCTGGCAAGTCTTTTTCATTGAGCATGGCACGAGATACCTCTCCAATATGCCTGTTTTTCCTTTCTGCAATTCCATTTTGTTGTGGGGTATGACTGCATGAATATTTCTGCTTTATGCCATGCTCCTGCAGGAACCTTGCAAACTCATTTGAGAGGTACTCTCCCCCTCCATCTGACCTTAGGCATTTTATTTGCAGGCATGTTTCTTTTTCAACCATAGCTTTAAGGGTTTTGAAATGCCCAAAAACTTCACTTTTCTTTTTCATAAAATACACCCAAAATTTTCTGCTATAGTCATCAATAAAAGTGACAAAATAATGACAGTCTCCAAGAGATGCAGCTTTAGTAGTCCACACATTAGAGTGGATTAATTCCAATGGCTTTTCACTCTCTTGAACATGTCTAGGAAATGGTTTCCTTGCCTGTTTTCCAAACTGACAGGCTTCACATACCTTATGCATGTTTGCAACCTTGAATTTAGGCAAACCTGCAACAGTATTTTGGGCTTGCATTGATTTAAGTCGCTATACATTAACATGACCAATGCGTTTATGCCAAATATCAATATCTGCAACTACACCGGTCCCATGTGCAAACATTGCTGCACTCAATTCAGACATGTCTGCATCCAATGTAAACATTCTGCCATTCTTCTTTCCTTTTGCTATCAAGCGACCTTTATTTTTCATATCCTCAACAAAGCATCCATGAGGATTAAATCTGACCTGCAAGCCCTGCTCAACCATTTGACCAACAGAAACTAGATTCTTGGTGATATTCGGGACATGAAATACATCGGACAGGTATTTCTTTTTCCCATCCGCCATAGACAAAGGGATTTTTCCAATCTGCACAATAGGATGTGCAGTATCATCACCAGTCTCCACAAATCCTGGTTTTTTCATTTTTCTTGCATCCTCCATCCATTCTGTATGACTTGTCATGTGGTTTGATGCACCTGAGTCAACATACCATACATCATTGCTTTCTTCTGCACTTGTCACAGAATTGTTCATGTGCTGCACCATAAACAAGTGCTCATTTCTGTCATCACCGTGTCTACTAGAAGATGCATAATTCCCTTGTTGCAGTTTTCCATTCATGATGTCATTCTGCTTTTTATAGCAGTCTTTAGCCATATGACCCATTTTACCACAGTAGTAGCATTCAACATTACTATTTGCATTTTGGCCTCTTTGCCATCCACCACGACCTCTTTGGCCCCTGCCTCTAGAGTTACCACGTCCTCCTCCATAGGACTGGTTTTCTTGAGTTTGCTGCATATTTTGATTTCTACCACGGCCTCCATATCGGTCTCCTCTACCTCTGCCTCTACCTCTTCCAGCATTTGAGTAGAAGATAGCTTCTTTTGAAGTTCCTCCTGAAGAAGATGCACCACCATTTCTCTGCTCCTCAGAAATTAGAAGAGCAATCAACTCCTCAAAATCAGAAAATCTTTCACGGACGGAAATGGATGTTCGGAACTGTGCATAATCCTTTCGTAGACCATTCAAGGTCACAGAAACTAAATCATCATCTTCCACTGGCGACCCAATGGAAGCAAGTGCATCTGCAATCTTCTTCACCTTCATGTGGTAGTCATTGATGCTCATATTTTCTCTTTGCACATTATGCAGCTCTTGCTTGAGCTGCATTTTCCTGGCTTGCGTATTTGTGCTATACATTTTTGACAAAGTATCCCATGCCTCCTTTGGCGTACTTGCATCTTGAATATGCAAAATCATAGAGTCTGAAATGCTGATAGACAACCAGTACATAACTTTCCTGGCTCTCTCATGCCATGCTTTAAATGCCTGCATTTGCTGTTGATTGGGAACATCAGGAAGAACTAGTTCTTCTTCATTTCCTGCAACAAATTCCCAATATCCTTTTCCCATAAGGAAATTCGTCATTCTAAACTTCCATGCTTGGAAGTTGTTCTTGTCAAGCTTTTCAGTGACAATCTATGAGAGAGAATCAGACGCCATTACAGAACACTGCAAAAAATTCTGTCACTGCAAAGAACACAGCTTCAGCCTCACAAAGGCAAATCTACAAAACT
This sequence comes from Lygodium microphyllum, assembly GCF_053477565.2. Lineage (NCBI taxonomy): Eukaryota > Viridiplantae > Streptophyta > Polypodiopsida > Schizaeales > Lygodiaceae > Lygodium > Lygodium microphyllum. The sequence continues at coordinate 12,876,321 of NC_141161.1, read as the reverse complement.
AACGAAAGTGGTATTTGACCACACAGTCACTTCCTAGTGACGATTTTGCATCAACAGGCAACAGGGATGATTCTGTAACTCCCAATGTCTCTGCGCACAAGCATACGATGCAATTTCTATAGTAACTTTTCACCGACCTATAGAACAGTGGCTGCACAGCATAAAACTGGGCCTTTTCCTGAGTGCGTGCAGAAAACTTCCGCCTCCAAAACAGGCCCCGAAATGCCCTCAAATAAAAAAAACAAGGTCGCCAAGGGCTAAAGCCCTGTCCCGTAGCATATACTGCCCTCTTGCTTCACCGCGAAGGGCATCTCAACCTGAGACAATACACTCCTACACTTTCCGGCTGTTCTACCTGCAGAGATCTGCTCCCAAAACAGAAAATGAACGCAACACTGCTCCTCTTACCAGAACACCGCGAGCTTGGCTTGCTTTCTTGAGCTCCTTACCACGAACAAGGCTCTGATACCATGTCAAGATTGTGGGAGAGAAGGAAGGAGTCTCACTTGAAGTTTTCTTGCTTCCACAATGGGGGAATACACACAAGGGTGGAGGCTGAAAACAGTTTTCCTCTTCTTAGTTGTGTAAGCCAAAAGAACTCTAGTACAAAGAAATAGAAGAACCCTATATATGGGTCTCAAACCAAACTCAACTAACTAAGGCGGCATACTAACTGAGCCACGAACTAGAGTAGATAAGGATAGCTATCATGTAGCTATTATTCATGGGCGGTGTACCAACCGCTCTGCAACAACTGACAAGTCGGTGACATAAATACACAACGGTCACCCTAGCGTATCATGAGTGGAGCTCGATATCTCAACAGGAGCAAGTGGAAACTACCTACAAAAAGTTTCAAGCTAGGATACCACAAGTTCCTCAAATGGCCATCCCTCAAAGTAAAGAGTGCAATCCCATCAACTAGGGCCAAGAACTTGCGGTGTGGGAGCAATGGGAGAATGATAGCCCCTTCAAGTTCTTTTTCACCTTCCCTCACTCATTCGATAGAGTACTATCTCCTAGGGTGGTGGAGGATGTCATCAAGATTTCAGTAAGTCTAGGAAGGAGATGGATAGAGGACCAAAGGATGTAACCCACAAGGTGGTGGCACGAATATTCCAACTACTAGGAAGACAAGGTGGCATAGATATCTTGAAGGGTGGAGGGATATGAGGCAGTAGAACTAAGGAGGCACTAGAACATTTGGGACTCTAGCTTGGAGCCCTGGATCACTCTGCACTACTCTACCTTATGAGCGGGATAATCCTATCTACATGCCCTACCAAGAAGAATTGGAGTTGATTTCAACCCGGAGGTGCATGGTAAATATGACTTCCCTTTGATTTATAATGTAAATGCCTCAATCCTTGAAGAGAGCTTGATTTTCACCAAAAGGGACCTCCACCCCTCCATAACGAGTTTCATGAATGATTTCTCCTTATGCCCTAATCTTTCTTTCATCACCATTTGTAATTACCTATGCCTACTCCTAGTGTTATTAAAACAAAAGGATACTATAGAGGAAGAGTGGCTACCACCCCTGTTTTTTGACTTCAATGTTGGGATTGATAGCTGTGTGATGATGCACCTCATGATGAGAGCCACTCTACTACCAGTATTTTGCATGAAGCTCTTAGAGGACATGAGTGACAATAGATTCACTAGGTTTAACCATCCATTTTTTTCATCTACGCCACTCAATGTAAAAACTAGCTTAAAGGGGTATCTATAAAGTAGGGTATTCCTCAACAAAGCCCTCAAGCCACCATTGACCCCTGCTTTGCAACAACGTGATGCCTCTTATCATGCTCTCTTATTAAATTTGTTCATTAAAAAAAAAAAGATTTAAAAAAAGGAGAGAATTTTTTTCAAAAAATAAAGTAATGAAAAAAGGAAGTAGAAAGCATAGAAGCCACAAGGAAATCAACCTTTTGTACTCGAAAGCATCACAAACACTGCACCTAGGGGTCCTCAAGTTAGGCAAGTGTGAGATGTGGCCTTGGCTCCATTCCTAAACCCCTAGCCCTTTTGTCCCCACTTCATGGTTAGGGCACATCAAGGGGATGACACACCTAGGGAGGTCACACTTGCCTATGGTCTCCCCTATGGTTAGACATGTCTCCCTAAGCTACACTCACTGCACTTTCCCCATAGACCACCAACTAGGTCCTCAAGTGTGGGAAAACATCCCATGCTTATCTATGACCCAACTCCTAGTTCCATTGGCAATGGACGCAATGCATGGCACAACAAAGTAGGCGCACCCCAGGTAGTGCACTCTCTTTTTTTTTTGGGTGAACTTGACAACCTGCACCTAACCACTCACTCCAAAGGCCCCTGTCACCCACTTAATATACCCTTGGTCTCCACAACCTCAACCATTTCAACAAGCTTCTCTCCCATGACCAATCTCCACAAAGACCCCATCATTAATTCACATAACCACCCTTCAATCTTCCTAGCCCTCATCAATAAAGTCTCGCATGCCATGGGATTGGCACTGGTAGATGAGTGTGAATGGTCCTCGGGGAAGGGAAAACCCTAACCCTAGCCAGATGGGGCTATAAAAATAGCCCATGGGTCTACATCAATTGAAGAGTGAGAGTGACCCAAATTGTACTTTCATGAGCAACTAAATAAGCAAGACTTGTTCTTGTACTTGTGAGCTCTTCTCTCCCTCTTGTGCACACTTCAATCTTTTCTTCCACTCTACTTTTTCACGTGGTATCATAGCCATCTATGATCCTTCATCTTCCCTCAGCCTCTTTGCACACCTAAGTGCACAAGAAGAACTTTTGCCCTCTCATTTACCTTTTCCACCATAGCCACCTAGAACCACCTCTGTTGGAGGACCTGGGGAGAGCACAAGAGAGCATTTCAGCTCCTAATTCCTTCTGGAAATCTTCTCCCAAGCTCAAGGTGCTTCAGCATGGTGCATTAAACACGGGGATTAGGTGATGTGGATGGCAGCATTGCTCTATTCCCAATAATCGACGCAGTTTTGGCAGTGTGAAGTTCCAGAGCATGGCGTGATCGGTAGATGGTGCAATCTTCCCGACTATCATAGGGCTATTGTAGTCCCTATATAGAGGACCATCTTCACCTAAGAGGGTTTGTCCTAATTCCTCTCCTACTCTCCGTTGTGACCAAAATTCTAACTGTGGGTTTTCTAGCAGCCATAGCCAAGAAGCTTCAAGCTTCCTAGTTTTAACTTTTTTCAATCTGGGAATCATTAACATTGATTTTAATAACTAAAGCACATGCTATAAAGTGTATTCTTGATTTCTGAATAACTTCAATACTCCGAGGAAATAATAAGCTCACCACACTAAGAAGCCTACTCTCAACACTGGTAATAATGAGTCAAGTATCTTACCAAGCTTGACAAGGTAAATACCTAAACATCTCAATCTTGAGATGAGTGCTTCTAAGCACTGAAAAGGCATTTAGTGAAATTAGTGCTACTGCCTTATGTCGAAACATGAGTATTGATGTGATTGAAATCTCCTTGGACTCTTCACCAAGTGTCAAAGTCATTAATTGAGCTTGCTCAACCAAATTTTTGTACACTAAACCACAAGGTGGGGAGGAGCCAAAAGTCCAATCAAAGTTCACCTCATTGAAACCTAGGAAAATAGTAAAACTTAAATGAAGGGTATTTCGAAGGAAAGGATTGCCAAAATCTTACCTTGAGATATTACATATGTATGATTTCCAACATTTTTCATCCTTACAATTTTAAAGTTGGTTATCATTTGTAAGGCTACCAATTTTGTTAATTGGTTTGTATTTGGCCATCTCTAAAGGACTAGACATTGCCATTGCCTAGGGCAATAGGTAATACCTTACTAGTATGTCCATGGCTTATGCAGATGTAAGGCCTCAAATCCTCAAGTTTAATGGAAAAGATTTCCATCCCTAGAAAGTCCTAGTGAAATATAAAATGATGGAATGGGACTACTAGTCCTTAATAAAAGGGACCAAAATTATTGATCCTTCAAATTCCCTTGATGTAGAAGATGATGAAAGAGCTTAGGCTATCATCATGCTTCATTTGGATGAATCCCTAATTTATCATTTTGACCAACTCTCCACTACCAAGGAGAAATGGGATAAGCTTGAAAGGCTCTATTGTGCTATAAGGAAGAACTCCAATATTTTCCTAAAGATTGAATTTTTTAGCTTAGAGTATAAACAAGGAGAAGACATAAGTAAGTTTATTTCACATATGAAGGGGCTCATGGCATAGCTAGCCTCCTTTCAAGTACCAATTCATGATGAAGATGCCATTGCCATCCTTCTGAAAGTTGTAAAAAAGGTCTTTCCAACCCTTGTTACTCCCCTTACCAATATCCCTAATCCAACTTTGACAATTACCATCCAGTCATGTCTAGATGAAGAGAGGCACTTCAGCATCTACTTTTTGTGAGCAAGTGTTAGTCCATACAGTTTCTACAAAGTGCTCTTTTTGTCATAAAAAAGGGCATATTGTAAGTAATTTGTTGGAAGAAGTACCCAGAAAAAATGAAGTGCAATAAAATGCAAAAAGACTGGGCATATCACCAGTAAGTATCCTAGTGTTCCAGAACCACTTAAGGAATTAGAGGCTAACATTGCCTCCCAATCCACTAAAGATCGACTATTTTGAGTCTTGTAAACTCTCTACCTATAACCATATTTTGTAGCCTAATTTATAAAGGCATCTGATTGTGAATTAAGGGGGGGCATCCTGTCATGCTTTATCCAATGCCACCTTGCATTGAGGGGGGGTTTTGAGAGTATAAGCATGTGAACTCTCCTTATGCTAGAGGGGATAAGGGTAGCTGAGTGTGAATGGTCCTGGGGGAAGGGAAAACTCTAACCGTAGCCAGCTGGGGCTATATAAACAGCCCATGGTTCTACATCAACTGAAGAGTGAGAGTGAGCCACGTTGTACTTTCATGAGCAACTGAATAAGTAAGACTTGTTCTTGTACTGGTGAGCTCTTCTCTCCCTCTTGTGCACACTTCAATCTTTGCTTCCACTCTGATTTTTCATAGACTAGGAGGGGGTAATTTTAACCCCATTGCAAGACAAAGAAAAAGAAGCAAAAGAAAATTCAAAAATATAGAGAAAAGTAGAAAAAGATGGCCCTACAGAAGGATAAAAGAAGAAAAGGCCAAAAGTACAAGGACAACATTAAAAGTCGAAAAAAAAATTAAATGCCCATTTTAAAATATAAAGGCATCCCCAAATTTTTGTAAAAGAGTGCTAGGCTCCCTCCTATGCAAGTTTTAAATTGTAGACGGGCATAGGTGAAGGCATAATGTAAATAGAAGGGAATAGGAAAAGAGGACCTTGACAAGATGGCTGGTCATGTAAAAAAGGGGATGGGTGCCCAAAGGGATGAGGGCATGTATAAGAGCCAACGAGTGAATAGAGAAGCTCATTCTTGGTGCGTGGCAAAAGTGCTTCTTCTTCTTGCTTGCTTGCTTGTGCTTGTGCTTGAGAGAGGGAGTGTTAGATTGTGAGAGAGTAATTGTGTGAGGGTGAGGGATTGTTGTTCAGATTCAAAGAGGCAGATAGATGACAGACAGAGTGAAGCAACTCGCTTCCTCTCTCACACTCTATTATTTATACCACACTCAATAGTGAAAGATACAACCTACGGTCATAAGACCATTCACACCAAAGGCACCGACTTATTTAATGTATCTAACTACTATGGCTAGACTAGCTGTGTCCAGCTCATGTCGGTCAACACACACTAAATGAGCTTGATATTCTAACACTCCCCCTCAAGCTCAAGACAACATATGTACTCCAAGTAGCTGTCTAAAACCACAGAACTTATCTTTACCCAGAGACTTGGTAAAGATATCTGCTACCTACTCATCAGTCCTCACATGCATAAGATCAACCTTTCCTACAAGAACCATCTCACGAATAAAGTGATAGTGTACCTCTATGTGTTTTGTCCTAGCATGGTAAACTAGATTCATGGCCAGGAGTACACTACTCAGATTATCACATAACAGTTTCACTGGAGCATCAACCTGAATATCCAAGTCAGCCATAAGCTTGAGCAGCCAAGCAATCTCACATGCTGCCAATGCAGCCCCCCTGTACTCTGCCTCAGTACTAGATAAAGCAACCGTAGGCTACTTCTTGCTGCTCCAACTGATCATGCCGCTACCAAAGCCAAAGGCATAGCCACTCGTAGATCGTCTGTCAGTTGAGCATCCTGCCCAATCTGCATCTGTGTATCCAATCAGTATCAAGGGCTTATCTCTGACATAGAATAGCCCATAGTCTACAGTGGACTTAACATACCTCATGATGCGTCTAACTGCATCCAAGTGCGGCTTTCTCGGCTTTTGCATAAACTGGCTTATCAGCCCTACTGCATAGCTCAAGTCAGGCCTAGTGATGGTCAAGTAAATCAGACTGCCGACCATCTGCCTGTACATAGTCACATCTTCTACTTCAGCCCCAGTGTTCATGTCTAGCTTTACATTCTGGTCCAGAGGTGTATCCAGTGGTTTGCATTCAGCCATGCCATACTTCTTAAGCATTTCCATGGCATAGTGCTTCTGCATCAGCCATAAGCCATTTTCAGCTGGTACGACCTCAATACCCAAGAAATACTTCAGATCTCCCAGATCTTTCATGTCAAATTCAGATTTCAGCATCTTCATAGCATGCTGAATTCCCATGTCATCATTTCCAGTGATTATCAAGTCATCAACATATATGACCAGCACTACCAAGCCACTGTCAGTCTTCTTTGTAAACAGGCTGTGATCAGCCCTGCCAACAACAAATCCAAGACTCTGCAAGTAACTGCTGATCCTAGCATGCCAGGCTCTCGGAGCCTGCTTCAGCCCATACAGTGCCTTTTTCAGCCTGCACACATAATGCTGAAAATCAGGGTGCTCATACCCTTCCGGCTGAACCATGTATACATCCTCTATTAAATCACCATTGAGGAATGCATTCTTAACATCCATCTGCTGCAATTTCCAGCCTTTTGCAGCAGCCAAGGCAATAACAGTTCGTATGGTTGCCATTTTTGCAACCGGGCTGAATGTTTCATCATAATCCAAGCCATACTGCTGAGCATATCCTTTAGCGACCAGCCTTGCTTTGTACCTTTCTACACTGCCATCAGACTTACATTTGATTTTATACACCCATTTGCAGCCAACAGGCTTTTTCCCTTCAGGCAGTGGTACCAAATCCCAAGTCTGATTTTCAGCCAAGGCTTTCATCTCTTCGTCCATAGCCATGCACCAGTTTTCATCCTTTGCAGCTTCAGCATAAGTACCTGGTTCTTTGATCTCCATCACTTTTGTCATGTATGCATAATGCTTTGCAGAATAACCAGAGTACGTCAACCTGTCAACAGGGTATCTGACCCTCTGCGATCGTCTAGGCTGTGGTGCACTACTCGATTCACCTCTCTCATGAGGCGGAATGTACCTGTTCTGCCTCGTGCCAGGCGTATAGACAGTCGGAATACCAAGTTCGCTGTCTAAAGTATCACTAGACTCATAGCCCGAAGTCATTCTGCCAGGTGTCATCATACCATCCTCACTAACTTTCTCTTTTCCTTTGCTGTCCAAGACATCATGTCTCCCCCTCACTGACATACCCGTGTCAGTGGACGGTGAGCTCCTCAATCTCCCTGTCCATGGGGATACTGTCTGACTGATAGGGCCTGTCATAGTAGTGCTCTGCTGCATATCAACTGTAGAGACATGAGTGGAAGACAGATCGGATAGCACTGCAACTGGTGAGACATACCAAGAGCCCAGCTCATCAAAGATGACATCCCTGCTTACCAAAGTCTCCCTGGTAGAGGGATCATAACATTTGTATGCCTTCTTCTCCTGCGAGTATCCAATGAACACACTCTTATGCGCTTTGGGATCCAGCTTTTTCCTCTTCTCATCTGGAATGTGCACATAAGCAAGACAGCCAAAGACCTTCATGTGTCTTACATCCGGCTTATAGCCATAGAGCCTCTCAAACGGTGTCATGTCATGAATGCCTGCAGTGGGAGTCCTGTTCAGAATATATGCAGCTGTCACAACAGCCTCTGCCCAATAGTAAAGCGGCATATGCTTCTCATTCATCATGGCCCTGGCAGCTTCCATTAGAACCCTGTTCTTCCTTTCAGCTACTCCGTTTTGCTGCGGAGTGTAGCTGCAGGTTAGCTGCCTACGAATGCCATTTTCAGCCAAAAAATCAGCAAATTCATTGGAGACATACTCCCCACCGCTATCAGATCTCAAGCAAGAGATGTAACACTCAAATTCCTTCTCAACCTGTGCCTTAAATTTCTGAAAAACAGCAAATACCTCATCTTTTGTTTTCAATATGTAAAGCCAGGTATATCGACTGTAGTCATCAATGAAGGATACATAGTATCTAGAACCCCCCATAGATGCATTATGAGCTGGTCCCCAAACATCAGAGTGCACTAACTGCAGTGGTCGTGTACTCTGTCTTACATGCCTGACAAACGACAATCGTGACTGCTTACCAAACTGGCAAGCCTCGCAGACATGACCAATATCTGAATATTGGAATCTAGGTAGCCCTATTACCAGCTGCTTCTTCTGCATGGTCTGCAGCCTCTGCAAATTGACATGCCCCACTCTCTTGTGCCAAATCTCTAAGTCCCTGATAGTGCCAAAACCCTTAGCAAACATAGCGGAATTCAGCTCTGGCAGTGTAGCATCAAGAGTGAACATTCTTCCATTTCTGTGGCCTTTCGCGATCAACTTGCATCCATTGCCAAACTCTTCAATAAAGCAGCCATGCTTATTGAAGCAAACCTGCAAGTTCTGCTCTGTCATTTGACCCACAGACAATAGGTTCTTCGTAATCGAAGGAACATGCAAAACATCATGAAGATTCTTCTTCCTGCCATCATGTACAACCAGAGGCACTTTGCCTTTATGCTCAATGCTATGCTGCGTGTCATCACCTGTGCATACATAGCCATGCTTTTCAGCCACCATATCCGTGAACCAATCACCATGAGGGGTCATGTGATTCGATGCCCCTGAGTCAATGTACCACACTACATCATCAGATGATTTTCGAGCAGCCTTATCTTTGACATATTGCATGGCAAACAGTCTATCACCAGAGTCATCTGCCTGACTGGACGTAGCATAATCTCCATGCTGCTTGCCCTTCTGATTTCCCTGCTTCTTCCAGCAATCCTTTGCAATATGCCCATACTTTCCGCAGTAGTGACAATCCTTGTCCTTATTTGGATTGTCTGACTGACGCTGCTGCTGCCATGAGCCTCTGCCACGGGAGTTCGATCTCCCCCTACCTCGAAAGCTGCCACTACCTCTTGCATTTGATGACTGCTGATTGCTATTACTATAGGATGCATTCTGCTGGCCTCCTCTGCCAGATCCATAGCCTCTACCATGGCTACCACGACCACGCTGATTCGAATAAAAAACTGCATCCTTATTCTTAGAGCTGCTTGACCCTGTAGCTAAGCCAAGCTTCACCTCTTCATGAATCAATAATGCAACCAGCTCATTAAAATCAGGCATCTCAGCCCGCACAGATACTGAAGTGTCAAAAGACTTATACTTCGGACCCAAGCCATTTAAGGTCACTGCAACCATATCCTCATCTTCTACTTGTGAGCCAACAGATGCGAGCTGATCTGCTAAGGTTTTAATCTCCGTGACATAGTCCTGTATGGATCTGTTCTTCCTCTCTATGTTGTTGAATTTTTGCTTCAGTTGTATCTTCCTAGCACTTGTAGTTGTGCCATAGTACCTGACCAATATGTTCCATGCATCTGCTGGGGATTTACAGTTCATGATCTGCATCACCATAGCATCCGATATACATAATGACAGCCAATGTAAAACTCTGCGAGCTCTTTCCGTCCAAGCTCGATGTGCTCGTCTTTGATCAACTGTAGGATTCCTATCTGGAACTTCAGGTTCAGCTTCAACACCTGTCACTAAGTCCCAGTATCCTTTGCATATCAGAAAGTTCTCCATGCGGAACTTCCATATTGCATAGTTGTTGCTATCAAGCTTTTCTCCCACAATCTGGGTTACATTATCAGTTCTATCAGCATTTGCCATGTTGCAGACCTTGCCTGACTACCTGCAAACCAAGATTTTCTTAACAGTTTAACTTCAGCCCGGAACTGTTTATGACAGTTTTCTGCAATTAATTGCAGTAAAAAAAACCAGAGTATTTCAGCCCACTGACACCCCAAAACAACCCACAAACAAGTGGTCTCAACTGTAGATATAACTGTCAATACATAAGCTATGTGTTTGCTTCAGCTTAAGCTTATGTAACCTCACTGCCAGGGTACATACATGTAGTCTGAAAACTGTAAACTGTGAGTAACCAGCAGCAATTTCAAGTCCAAAATTGAGTGTGTCAACAAATTTAATTTCAGGTTGCAGTCAACCAGAATTCAGCATACCAAGCTCCAAGCAGCTCCAAAATTGTAATTAGCCAGGACAGTGTAACTGCATTTACTTCAGCTTCAAAATTCAGTTTTCAATGATGCTCATTGCTTGCTTCAATTCTCCATGCATTAGCATGTATAGGCCAGTTCATATAGATGATGGAACCCCCAAGATGACCTGTATTGCTTCAGTAATGCACAGTATTTGTCATTGACTGTGTATGACAGTTTTCAGCTTGTCATTGATTTTCAGATCTGAGTATTCTGTCATTGACTGTGTATGACAGTTTTCAGCCTATCATTGATTTTCAGATCTGAGTATTCTGTCATTGACTGTGTATGACAGTTTTTAGATTTTCAGATCTGAGTATTCTGTCATTGACTGTGTATGACAGTTTTCAGATTTTCAGATCTGAGTATTCTGTCATTGACTGTGTATGACAGTTTTCAGATTTTCAGATCTGAGTATTCTGTCATTGACTGTGTATGACAGTTTTCAGATTTTCAGATCTGAGTATTCTGAGCAAGAGATCTCAGCTCCAAGACATTTGATCCAATGTATACATGCTTTGACACATTCTTGTGCTCCAAAGATGCTTTCTGAGTGTAGTACAAGGCTCCTGTGTGTCAGTAATGACTGAATGCATGCTGTCCATTCATGTTTATAGCAGTTCAGAAATGATTACAGGTCAGTGTCTGTCACTCCAGCTCATAACAGAGCTCCCACACAAGCATTTACTCCTTGCACACTTCAAATACCTTCAATAGTGAGCATACATGCTCTATGAACCTTGTCCAGGTGCTCCACTGAAGATTGACAGGTTGCTATTCACTCAGATCAGCAAGCGCAGATTTTCAGATACAGGTTGCTATCCATTCAGATCAGCAGGCGCAGATTTTTAGATACAGGTTGCTGTCCATTCAGGAGGCAGTCCACGATTTTCAGACACAAGTTGCAGTCCACGATTTCAGGACACAGATTTCAGGAGACAGTCCATGATTTTCAAACACAAGTTTCAGGAGGCAGTCCACGATTTTTCCTGATTCCTTACTTCCATCTCCTTTGCACTGCAAGTTGTCATGCCCATTCTCCCACAGCCTCATAGATGAAGCTCTGATACCATGTTCAGATTCAAAGAGGCAGATAGATGACAGACAGAGTGAAGCAACTCGCTTCCTCTCTCACACTCTATTATTTATACCACACTCAATAGTGAAAGATACAACCTACGGTCATAAGACCATTCACACCAAAGGCACCGACTTATTTAATGTATCTAACTACTATGGCTAGACTAGCTGTGTCCAGCTCATGTCGGTCAACACACACTAAATGAGCTTGATATTCTAACAATTGTGGTGGAGAAGCTCTCCATCATCTCCTCTATTCTTCTCTTCTCTTGTCTCACACATGCATCTATGGAGCATGGAGCTTGAAGGCGGAGGATTGAGCTTGCTTGAGCTTGCATCTTGGATCGTGGAGCTACTAGTGTGCTTGAGAGAGAAGGGTACTTGAGCGGGCATTGAGGTAAGATCACTACACTTATAGGTTTGGGAGCATGTACGACTATGTGAGAGGTAGCCATTAGCATTTGGCTTGAAACGCTTGAGCAATAAGTGGTTCATGGGTCTTGGCAATTGAGTGAAAGCTCCCACAAGATTCTTGGAACTACTTAAAAGATTTCCATAATGAGTCACGTTCTTCTTTATTGAAGCCTTTCCACCTTGGCTTGGAACAAAGGAAATAATGTCATATTTCTTTGAAGAATAGCCAAATCTGAAGGGAATAAAGAAGGAATCGGTTGCATATCAAGACTCTGTGAGGAAGAATGGGACTGAACCAATTGTTGCTTAAGTTGTTGAATTTGAGCATTATTTTGGTCCATGATAGCATTGGATGATTTGAGTTCTTCCATTTGGACAGCCATCAAAGCTTTCAACTCCTGGGCTTCCTTCAATATCCCTTTCCTCAGTTTTACAATAACTACTTTAGATTTGGTATATGCCAACTAAGCTTGCAAAGTAGATATCTCTGCTTTCTGGGCATCAACGACCTTATTATATTGCTCCATCTGTATATAGAGGTCAAAAAATATTTATGTGGAAAAGGTTAGCTCATTATTAGCCTTGTTCAACTCCTTGGACTATTGTACCTTCTCATAAAAAGAAGAATAGAGTTGCTGAATATAAGCAATAATTGAGAGTTCAATAGAGGTTTGAATGTCTTTACACAGAAATGGAATTGCATTTTCTGCCATCACACATTTCATAGAAGGAATTGAAATATCCAAGGTACCATCTCTATGTGCTCTAAAAAGATTAGGCATTGTAAGGAAAGCACGCAATTGACTGCAAGATTGGATAGGAATTAGAACTAAAGGAGTGAAAATTGGTATTGATTCAGCCACTCACTTAAAATTTTTCCTTGGAAATAACAAAGGAGGAGGATGAATATTCATAATAGTGACATTGAGATCTTTAGTAGGAGAAGAAGGAACCACTAGAGGATCAATTTGGTAGTGAGGGAATTTCCTTCACAGGGACATCATACGTCAAGAAAACATAAAGGCAAGAACCAAGTGTGACATAAGTCACATTACCCCTCATGACTCGAATAAAATGTTGATTGATTTTAGTAAGAAGATACAAACTCCAATCAATAGTGATACCCTTTAGCACCATGCAAGAAGATGTAAACAATTCCTTCGAAAGATAATTAGAAGGGGTTTCGACAGGCATGAACCTGTCCTGAAGGGACTAACACAACTATTTCTAGAAAGGGTTAGAAATCCTAGAGACACTAACTCCCGAAGTAGTAATGACCCGCTTTAGATCCAAGACATCCGTGGTTTACTTTTGCAAAATCTTTAAAATGTCCTCATTTAAGAAAAGTTGATGGGACGTAGGAAAAGATTTCCCATGGTAGGGTAGAGAAAGAACTTTACCCAGTCTCTTAGATATCATGAGGATAACTATGTCACAAACAGAGCCAACATACCTCTATTACTACCAAAACGAGTGATGATATTCTCATACATGAACAAGGCCACGCTATTTCCATCATCTTGCTTTAGAGCTTTGGCTTCATACCACTTTGTCACATAGTTGGTACTACAGACCAAAATGTATATGTTATGCTTCCTTCTGGTTGGCGGATCGATTGGCCAACGAAGTTGATTCCCCATTTCTCAAATGACTTTAGGGAAAGGATGGGCTGTAGTGGCATAACGCTAGTCTTGGTAGGCTTTCCCATCCATTGATAAGCATCACAATGTTTGAAGTGGTCATAGATATCCTTGTATAATGTAGGCCATTAGCATCTTGCAAGCGGAACCTTTCTGGTTGTTGCTTCTCCTGCAAAGTGTCCTCCATAGGGCTTGTCATGGCATGCTTTAAAAAATATCATGATCTGGTCTCCTGGAACACATCTTCTCAATACTTCATCTTTATCTTTCTTATACAAAGCACCACCTAACAAAGTATAGGGGGACTGATTCCAATAGAAGATTCTTCTTCTCATGACTAGAGATACTAGGAGGATACTATTGTGTTGCCAAGAGGTTGGCTATGTTTTCATACTATGGGGTTACAGTTTCAACTAGAAAGAGGGAAGCATCAGGAGGTCTAGGTCATTATGCTCCTCTTCATTGCTCTGATGGGTGGATACATGATAGATAGTTAGTCAAGACATGAGAGCAACTAGGCTTGGTCAACACTTCAAAGTCGAACTCCTAGAATAGAAGGATACATATCATCATTCTTCCCTTCATATCTGCTTTGTTCATCAAGAAGGATAGGGCCTCATGGTCCACGTAGAATTTGAAGTGTGTCGACAGTAGGTAATGTCAAAGATTCTCCAAGGCAAACACCATTGCCAGGAATTTGAGCTCCATCACCTTGTAATTTCTTTCTCAAAAAATTACTTTTTGGCTTGCATAGTAGATAACTTGATCTAACTTCGAGGAGTCTTTTTGACATAAGACTGCACCGAACTATTTGATAGATGCATCAGTGCATACGTGGAATCCCTTCATCCAATCAAGAGGTTGCAAGATGGCTACTTTAATCAGACACTACTTCAAAGTGTTGAGCACTTCATCACAATCAATAGTCCATGTAAACTTTGTATATTTCATCGAGAGCTTATGCAAGGGGGTTGTCTTTGTTGCAAAGTGTGCAATGAACTGTATGTAATAGTCCACATGGCTGAGGAATCCCCTCAATTGTTTGAGGTTGGTTGGTGTTGTTAGAGCTACAATCTTCTCTATCTTGGGGGGTCTGTTGCTATCTCTTGTGTAGAGACAATGTGGCCCAACAAAACTCTTGAAGAGACTTTGATCAAAACACATTTTTTGGGGTTGAGATAAATCCCATACTCTCCATATCTGTCAAAGCATTGCTCCAAGTGTGCTTAATGCTCACAGATTGGGCTATAGACACAAAACTCGTCTAGATATACCTCAATGAAAGATGATTTTGAAATGCAACCATCATCACTACTCAAATGGAATCACTTTGTAAGCTTAGGTTCACCATTCTATTGTGAAGGTTGTTTTGGATTGATCTTCTTCTGCGATCTAGACTTGGTTGTATCCACCACTAAATTCATCCAAGAGGGAATATATTTTATGTCCAGCCAATGTGTCCAACAGTTGGTCTATGAAAGGGATAGGGAAATGATCCTTCTTAGTCTTGGAACTCAACTTGCAAAAGTCCATACATTTTCACCAATTTCCATTCTTCTTGGGTACTACTACTATGGATGAAACCCATTCACTATTGGCCACTGTATAAATAAACTAAGCTTCAAGTGGCTTCAATAAGTTGGGTTTCACCAAGGCTGAGTAATTGGATTCATGTGCCTCTAGCTTTGCCTCATAGGCTTGGCATTAGGATTTGGGTTGATGTGATGCTGACACACCATAGGATCAGGCCCCTTTAGATCTTTATAGGTGTAAAATATTACAATGCAGTGAACAGAATCTAAGAAAGAGATAGAGAGTACACAACAGATAAGAGGAGAATCAGTAAATTATTTAACTCCAAACAACTGATACAAAGATGGCTATGTCCACCCGTGCGCTTCCACTGTGTGAAGCTTAGATGGCGATCTAGATAGAAGATAGGTGAAGAGCTTAAGGCTAGCTGGAACAACAACTTTGACTGGGTGAAAGATGAGTGAGAGATGGCTGCGAAGGGGTTTAGCTTTTATATCCCGTGAAGGTCGTTAGGTCAGCCTGCTGACCGACCTACCATATGAGCCTCCACTAGTCAGCCAAGGAATATTCCCTTTACCATCAGGCCGGGGGCGCTGCCCTCGGACCCCCGCCAGGGGGGCCAACGGGAGCCGCTTTCGCGGCCCCCGGACCCCACAATAGGGGCCCCTTTTAACTCCCTTACACCGTAACTCGATGCAATGCACCTCGAGTTGCTACCAGCTTAACCACTCCGTATAACCTAAAGATTAGACCCACAACAATCACCTTTTTGCCATCCGGTCACATAGACCTCATCTAATATACAAGTCCGGACTCAACCAATGTCCGGGCTCACATTTGGCTTCTCCTCATAATGGGGGCCTTACAACTTTGAGCACCATGGATCATTGGTAGCACCTAATGAGGGTGGGGCATTGATCATATCTAACACCCCCCCTCAATGTCCACCCATAGGTGAACTATCTCCTCGGCCCAATGCCGAGTCTCTGAATATGAACTTGAAGCAGATCCTTTGTAAGTGCTTTGGTGAAGATATCTGCTCCATTCTCCTCTGTTGGACAGTAGACCAGTTCCACTATCCCATCCTCCATCAAATCACGCACATAGTGATATTGGATCTCTATATGTTTGGTGCGTGCATGAAACACTGGATTTTTGGCAATGGCGATGCAACTCTAATTGTCACATCTCAGCATAGTTGGTTCTTCATCCTGCACTCCCATATGCCATAGAATCCTTCTCAACCATATGGCTTCACATGCAGCAAAACAAGCTTCCTTGTACTCTGCTTCGGTAGAAGACAATGCCACTGTTGGTTGCTTCTTACTAATCCAAGAGAAAATTCCTGAACCCAAAGAGAAACAATAACCAAAAACTGACTTCGTGGAATCAATGTCTCCTGCCCAATCTGAGTCACAGTTCCCCACAAGAGAAGTTCCGAAACTGTATGTGATACCATAGTCAAGAGTTTCCTTCAAGTATCTAAGCACCTGCATCCTAGCCTTCCAATGACTCTTATGAGGTTTGTTTGAGAACCTGCTCAAAACACCAATAGCAAAACTGATATCTGGTCTGGTGTTACACAAGTAGATCAGATTGCTGACCAACCTCCTATACCTCCCAATGTCTGCTAGTGCTGATGTATCCTCGACGGATAACTTTGCATTCACCTCCATAGGTGTAGCTATCTCCTTGCACTCGGTCATGCCAAATGCCTTCAAGATCTCCCATGAATACTTCTTCTGAGAGATGAAGATCTTTCCTAGCTCTTGCTAGACTTCAATTCCCAAACAATAGTGCAGCAAGCTTAAGTCTGTCATTTCAAACTCAGAACTCAAAGCCTTTCGAGTTTGGTTGATCATATCTTCATAGTCACCTGCAATAAGAAGGTCGTCCACATATAGGACAATCACTACAGACTTTTTACCATCCCTGTAAACATACAAGTTAGCATCTGAGGCACATCTTCTGAAGTTTAGGTTTAAAAAGAACCTATCTATCCACTGGTACCATGCTCTGGGGGCTTGTTTCAGCCCATACAATGCCTTCTTCAGCTTACACACTTTGTTCTTAGAATGGGGGGCCTCAAACCCTGGTGGCTGAGCCACGTACACCTCCTCCTTGAGGTCACCATTTAAGAACGCTAACTTAACATGCATTTGGTACACTGGCCACTTCTTGTGGGCAGCCACTGCAAGTATCGTGCGAATAGTGGTCATTCTGGCAGTTGGGGCAAATGACTCTTGAAAATCAAACCCTTTAACTTGTGAAAATCCTTGGGCAACCAGTCTAGCTTTGTACTTTTCTAAGGTACCATCAGCCTTGTACTTTACCTTCCAGATGCACTTGGTGCCAATAACCTTCCGCTTTGCTGGTCGATCCACTAGCTCCCAAGTGTCATTCTTCATTATGTTGTCATACTCCGCCTGCATAGCAGCCTGCATAGCTCCCAAGTGTCATTCTTCATTATGTTGTCATACTTTGCCTGCATAGGAGCCTTCCATGATGGATCTGCAAGTGATTCTTCTAAGTCAATTGGCTCCTTTACTTCTCTCATAATCTCAACCATCAAGGCCATATTGACTATGTGGGAAGAAGCCCTCCTTTGCTCCTCTATTCTCTGAGACCTCCTTGGTCCATCTGCCTTCTCCTCAACAAATGCAGGCATAGGATTATTGTGGTCATAGAGCTGCTTCACCCAGCGCGGCAATGGATTTTCCAGTGGGGTGATGTTAGGTTGGTGAACTTTTTCCTCATCATCTGAAGATGATGCTTCCTCCTCCTTAAGGATAGGGATAGCTCTCAAGACAGGTTCATAGTGGACTACTTCTTCACTTGATGATAAAGTGGAAGAACTTGCCTTCTCCTCCTCCACTGTATGCGGCTCCTCCTTGAACACCACATCACGACTCGCGATGATCTTCTTTGCCTCTTGGTCATATAACTTGTAAGCCTTCTGCTCATCACTATAACCCAAGAATATACATTTTTTGCTTTTTGGTTGTAACTTGTTTCTCTTCTCATCTGGAACATGTGCATAACATTCACATCCAAAAATTCTGAAATGTGAGACAGATGGTTTCTTACCAATGTAAGCCTCATGAGGTGTTTTTCCCTTAAGAGCCTTTGTATAGCTCCGATTTAGAATGTAGACTGCAGTATTATTAGCTTTAGCCCAAAAATGGTTAGGCAATCCCTTGCCCTTTAGCATGCATCTTGCCATCTCCACAATGGTGCGATTCCTGCGTTCCACAACACCGTTTTGCTGAGGTGTGTGAGGCGTCGTCAATTGACGCTTGATCCCTTTGCTCTTGCAAAAGCCTTCAAACTCCTTTGAGTTGAACTCACCACCACCATCTGTTCTAAATATCTTCACACTTTTCCCTGTTTCATTATCAACAAGTATTAGCCATTCTTTAAACTTACCAAAAGCTTGAGCCTTATCATGAAGGAAGTACACCCACATCTTCCTACTATAGTCATCGACAATCAACATAAAATAAGAAGATCCTCCCAAGGCCTGTGTAGGCATCTTACCACATAAGTCAGCATGCACCAACTCTAGAGGAGCCTACGCTCTATTCTTGCTTTCTTGTGGAAATTCCTTTCTCTATTGCTTGCCCATCATACAAGCTTCACATGGTTCCTTCAATTCAATTATTGTAGGTAGGTGAGCAACCATACCTTGCTTTTACATCTCCTTGAATACTGCAAATCCAATGTGTCCAAACCTTTCATGCCAAAGTTTACTTGTGCCCACTCCAGCGGTGGCTGTAAGAGCACTTAGCTCATACAGGTTGTTCCTTATTTCTCCTTTGCCAACAATTGTGCCAGCACTATCAATAATTTCTGCACCTATCTTCTTGAACCTCACTTCATGACCAAGATTAGTTATGGCAACAACTGATAATAGATTTCTCCTGATTTCGGGAACATACAACACATTTGAAAGCTTTTTGACTTCACCATTTGCAACAACAAAAGAAATAGTACCTGTGCCCACAACAGGGCATTTAGCATCATTTCCAACCATCACAGTGATGGATTCTTGTAGAGGCTACATAGAACTGTATAGACCTTTCTTGTTGGTCATGTGATGGGAGGCCCCACTACCCAACACCCATGAGTCAGTGGTAGATTCTTCTTGCGTTGAGGAGCACACTTCCTCAATGGTCGCCATGAATAATTCCAGCTCTGCTTTAGCCGTATTGGCTGTCTCTTTCCCTTTACTTTTAAGGGTACCATTCTTTTCATCTGCCTTCTTGACACGACAATCTGCAATTGCATGTCCTTTCTTCTTGCAGTAGAAGCACTCTCCTTGAAACTTATTCTTTTCTCCCTTCTTCTTTTTGTCACCATCATTTTTGGTGAAGGAACCACCTTTGCCTTTTGCATTGGTAGAGAATGCAGCATCTCCATTTTTGCTTCCTTCTCGAGCTTTTAGCCTCAACTCCTCCTCCATTAATAATGCACAAATCTCCTCAAAAGTCAAAGCTTGAGGTCTCACCTGAGTATTAAGGGCAGTTACTAGTCCATCAAACTTTTGTGGACAAATTCGAAGACACCTCCGAGCTAGCTCTTCGCTAGTCTTTTGTATCCCAGCGCCAGCCATCTGGTCGTGCAGATTCTTAATCCGAGTGATGAATGCTTCAACCATCTCTTCTTCAGCAAACTTCTCCGCTACTCGTTGATTCTCCAAGTTTTGAATCCTCGTTTGGTTTTGTATTTCATACTGACTCCTTAGTACATTCCAAGCCTCTGACGCTTTGGTTGTATGCTGAATCAAAGTCAGAACACTGTCAGAACAGCTTGTAACTAAGGCACACAATGCATCTGCATTTCTTCGTTTCCAAGATCGTAGAAGATCTGCATTCAGAGGAATCATCACACTAGGATTTGATGGGTCAGGGGTAGGCTATGGTTCTGCGTCAGTCCCCAGCATAGTCTCCAAAAGCTCATAAGAATCAAGGATAGTTGTAATTTTGAACTTCCACAAGGTGTAGTTTGTACCATCTAACTTGCCTTCGCTGAAGGTTGGTGGATGAATCCTCAATGTTTGAGTAGTCGGTACAACAGCACCACCTCCTGCACCACTTCCTGATGCGCCAGAACCGCTTTCGGAAGTCGACATAGTTTCTCCTTGCTATTGAAGCCTTTGCCTCTTGCACACTCTTCGATCTCTAGAGCCCCCTGGGCTTTGATACCATGTAAAATATTACACGATGCAGCGAACAGAATCTGAGAAAGAGATAGAGAGTACATAGTAGATAAGAGGAGAATCAGTAAATTCTTTAACTCCAAACAACTAATACAAAGATGGCTCTGTCCACCCGTGCGCTTCCGTTGTGTGAAGCTTAGATGGCGATCTAGACAGAAGATAGGTGAAGAGCTTAAGGCTAGCTGGAACAACAACTCTGACTGGGTGAAAGATGAGTGAGAGATGGCTGCGAAGGGGTTTAGCTTCTATAGCCCACGAAGGTCGTTAGGTCGGCCTGTTGACCGACCTACCATATGAGCCTCCACTAGTCGGCCAGGGAATATTCCCTTTACCATCAGGCCGGGGGCACTGCCCCCGGACCACCGCCAGGGGGGCCGCTGGCCCCCCTGGGACCCCCCAGCTTGGGGCTGCTTTTGCAGCCCCCAGACCCCACAATAGGGGCCCCTTTTAACTCCCTTACACCATAACTCGATGCAATGCACCTCGAGTTGCTACCAGCTTAACCACTCCGTGTAACCCAAAGACAATAGTCACCTTTTTTCCCTCTGGTCACATAGACCTCATCTGATATACAAATCAAGACTCAACCAATGTCTGGGCTCACATTTGGCTTCTCCTCATAATGGGGGCCTTACAACTTTGAGCACCATGGATCATTGGTAGCACCTAATGAGGGTGTGGCATTGATCATATCTAATAATAGGACCATGCAAATACGCTCAAGTTCTCCTTCAAAAGGTCATGCATGATTGACAGTTCCTCTTTTGGGAGATTGATTTCCACCTTCAAGTGCTATTTTATACCATTAGCATCTACAAAAGTTAAATTCTTTTCACTTTCCACTTCACGGATGAGGGTCCATAGACTACCTCTAGGTATGGATGAGACTTCCTCAAGGGAGTGGTCTCCTCTTCTCATGCTCCACTTGAACCAACTTCCTCTTTCAATGAGGGCTGGGGCAGACTTCTTGGAATGCTGAAATGGTATCATTGCTATTTTGGATTTTATGGGAGGATTCATTATCTCTTGACTCGAGGACTCATCTTCTGAGGATGCCTCTAGGAATGTCACACAACACGAACCATATGAGTTTTGCTTGGGTTGTAGGACTAGTGGTTATTAGCAAGGTGCATCATCATCATCCTCTCTTGAGAAGGGTAAATTAGGGCAACAAGAGCCACTATTGAAGGAAGGCTTATTGAGCTTAATCCATTTCTTATGGAGGTTTTGTGTATGATGAAATTCATTAACTAGTCCAAAGGGTATCATTGTCATTCCATCCAATAGCATGAGATATTCAACTTCTGTAGCCTTTGGGACTTCACACTCGAAAAATCATGTTAAATTGGAAAGTGGGCAATCGTCTTTCCCTAATGGAAAATAATCGATGAAGGCTAGATGGACCTCATAAGTCAGGCGCTTTCCTCATATGGAAATTTAAGACAAGAGATGTACATTGACTTTTCCTAGGATTTGCTCTTAGATCTCGATCACACATCATTTTAGGAAAACCGAGATGAGATTTTGCCTTATGGGCAAAGGGGTAGAGTTTAACTTCCCTTGTCTTTTACTTACTATAAACCAAGTGTAACAATTGACCTACTCTCGATCTTGAAGGTTACAATGTGATTACCTAAACTGAGTGTTCGAATGCTGTTAGAGAGTATTAGGTCTTTCAGGAACCTTTAGGTCAAGACTCATGGGTCAAGGCTAAGCACTTCATTATTTAAGCAAGGTAGACCCAAGGCCACTAAGTCTAATAAATCATACTACTTAGTGATAGAGAAGGGGAGGTATATAAAGCTAGGAGAAACACATATTCATTTAAATCATTTTTCCATTAATCAAATATTTATCTTGGGGCTTCTTTGTGTGGACCTCCCACCATAGCTAAGGGGTGACTACCTTGCTCTACCATTGCAAGGGGTAAATTCCTTGCTATCTCTAAAAATTTTCATGGTATAATACTTCATATTAATATTTAGTTCATAGTCTATGATAATCTTGATCATGGATTCACTATTTTCTTGAGTTTATTTTGTGTATTTCTTTGGCTATGGAGTCTAGCTCTTTTATATTGGTATTAGAGCATGGTTTTTGATCTTGTTAGAAGGTCATTTTCATGTCAAATTTTAGTTATAGCCAATTGTATGTAGGGAACTATAGTTGAATCTTGGTCACAAGATGTGGTCACAAGATGTGGTCACATCATAAATATGGCTAGATAGCTAGTGCCATTCTTAACAATGATCATTTTGGAGAATATTGTGATAAGATTGTGGAAGAAATGGTTGTTGAAGTGGTAGTTGGAATGCTAGTTTATTAGGTCATGATATTTTTGGAGACTAATTGTAAAGTAATGAATGGTGGATTTTTCCTAGGAAACATGCTCAAAAATAGCCAAAAAATCCAAATTTCAAGGGAAAAATAGACTTCGTTGAAGGCGGTAGCTGCAATCAGTACGATTTTAAGCAGCAAGCTCCCAAAGTGCTTTAAAGCCCCACTGAGTGACTCATAATTTCTCGACATGTCATATGAGACTCTGGGATATGCCCGGTAGTGGGGGACTTAAAGACAATTGTGAAAAAAATTTCACTTGGAAAATGGAGGCCGGATGCGAGACGGCAGTGCCCGGAGGCCAAGGTCAAAATAAAATTAAGTGCAAAAGGACTTAATGGATAAGGGGGGGTGTGACTTTTGGGACCCACCCCCAATTTTTCACTTGGGGGGGGGCATTTTTTTTGGCATGAAGGAGGACATGGCAACTTCTTGGTCTACGACGTTTTTTTGAGGAAAGAGGGGCTATGGGGCCTAAAGAACAACCCCCCCAACTGATCACATCCTTGATCTACATCTTCCCTATGCTCTCCAGGGTTATCTCTCACACGAGCAATGGCTACCTGGACATGGAGAAAAAGATCGAGTATTTCTCTCTCCTCCCTCTCTCTCCCTCTATGGATTGTTCATGCACATAATCTTGAAGGAGGAGTCGGGAAGGAGATTGAAGCAAATGATGATGGAGATTAATGGAGATGCTAAAGATTGATGTGTTGCAGGGAATTCAGAGCAATAGAGGCTTCGTTTGCTGGTCATGCAATCATTTAATGCATCTCGAGTTTCATAAAAACACGGTATGACTGTTTTTTATGAAGGAAATGAAGGTTTTTTGACATTTTATGATGGAAGTGATGTTTTTATGCGATGAAAATTTGTGTGAGTGCTGTTGGCATTATGTTTAATTGTTGTACATCAAAAAATTCTGATTTCATAATGATTTACATGCACTATTTAAATCCCCTCGAAATGCGGTTTTTAAGGGTAAAATGATGGTTTTGTTGTTATGAGTGGGTGGGTGAAATGTGTTCCCATGGGGAGAAACAGAAAATAAAATTGAATTTTAATATGTTGGAATGGTTGGTATGAAAAAATCAGAAAATAATAGTGATCATTGTCAAATAAATGCATAAAAATAAGAGAAAATAGGAAAAAAATAGAAATACTCTTCATAAAAATAAGAAAAAATATAACGAGTGTTTGTGAATGTATGGTAGTGGCGGAGCATGAGGTTTAGCATCAATTTTTCCTATCTTTTTGTCAAAGTTCGTGATTTATTGCTTTTCCTACATCAAAACATGACAAAATGAACCCCTACACCTATGCAAAGAAAGCAATACCTAAACGTAGGAGTGGGGTGTTTGAATGATGTGATTTGGGTGTTGTTTATTGCTGATTTTTTAAATGCATATCATGATATAGGGTTTGTTGTATTTTCATTAAGAGGATAGCAGCATGAGCATTGTCTTGGTGTTATCCTTACATTGTCATAACGAGTTAGTGAATTAGCATTGGAAAGCCTGGTTGTGCATGACACATTTCTAACTGAAAATTATGTTTGAGTACATTAGGATCATCCATTTTTGCATGTGCATATCAACCATGGTATCAGAATATGAAGTACTGGATGCATAGCACCTTTTTTCCATTATGATGACCTACGTTTGAGAGTGTGAGAGACGACGTAATCCATAGGCTAGTCGATCGCAGGTTTTTTTGTTGGAATTTTCTGGTAAGGACACATGGTACCTCCTAGAATACGTTCAAAATGAAAGAGTGGAGCTTGTGTCTCATGTGTACTTTATGTTGAAGCGACGCATCTTGGGGCCAATCCGCGAGGTGTAGAAGAGTCGCAGGGGAGCCGTGGCAATCAGCCGAGAGGTGCTTCCCAATGTTTGTGCTACGAGAAACTATGGCTATATGTCATGGGATCTCCCTCTAAGGAGAAGAGATGGTGAACATTGGACTATGACTCAATACAAATGCAGAATCAATTAGTGTAAAGTGAGGCTTAGACGATCCTAGCCGGCGAGGCTCTATGGTGGGGTTGTCTGTTGTGTGTACGAGTTCCAACTAGTGCCATAGCCACTGTTGGCCCATTTTAGGTCCCATCAATGGTGTGTTTGTCAGGAGTCTCCAATAAGTGGTGGTTCCAAATCTAGGGTTTTTAGGGACCAAATAGTTGATTTATGTCCTCTGACAAGAACCCTCAAGCTGAAATACAAAAAGTAGAGCGTGCTAAGAGGGCTAGATGGTTGTTGGAGATTTTAAGGTGTTATTCTCCTCAAAGGAGCAGCGCGTTACACATAAGCGGTAGTGGTTCTAATAACCTAAGTGACATAAGTAGCCCTTTGACCGCAAGTGGAAGTCTTAGTACTTCCTCGCTTCCAATCAATCAACCCACTTCAAGCGGGGGTGTAGTTTTACCTACACAAACTCCTGTTGTCAATCCGATTGTAGCCATGGCACAACCCATCACAAATCCAACAGGGACACTGGATTTGTAGACATTAGGAGCACCTTTCCCCATGTTCCATGGGTTAGCAAAAGAAGATGGAGAACTCCATATTAAGGAGTTTCAAATACTCATGTTCAACTATCGAATCCAAGACGAAGGACACCTAATGTTCTTTAATATGATATTAAAAGGAAGGGCAGCAGTACGGTATCATAGTCTAGAGGTGAGAACCATAACTAGCATTGACCAATTCTTCACAGCTTTCTATAGAGATTTGCTCATGAGAGGGGTGGACAATATTGGTTGCATGTTTGAATGTAATACGCCAAGAGCCAAATGAGAATGTCCAGGCCTATGCCAAGAAGCTAAAGCAAGTTTTTCACAAACTTTATACTTATATCCCCATTCCACACCAGCTATACAGTTGTAATATTTCCTACATGGATTAGATTTTAATATCCAGGTGCAGCTTAGTAGTGTTGCTTTGGCCAACATTGACACTGCTATTACCCAAGCAGAAGGAGTAGAGTCGCGCTTGCAAGCAGCTTACGCAATAAGGATAAATTGTAATGGTAATAATTTGGCACTGACCAATGGGAGTCAAGGGGACCCCATGTCAAATGCAAATGACAGAGGGAGTATCATGCCAAATTTGCCTATGTTACCAGCTACTCCCAGTAGTATGACTATGCCATGCCCACTAAATGGTGGAGGCCAAATAACGAATCCTAATGTTATCCCAATAGGTTAGTGGCCAATTCCTAATCAAGTGGTTAGGAAAATGGGACGACAAACAAATGATTTAGACTATGAGTCGAGTGCCTCGAATGTCCTTGGCAAAGTTAAGGACATGATGAAGCACTACACCAACATGATTAGCAAACAATATAGACAAATAGCTATGGATGTCAATTTCCTTAAGAAGCAGCAGAATTTGATAGGGAGTCAACACCCTGAAGAGGGTGCCCCCTCAAGTTTTAGCTATAAGTGGTGTGCTTGCCAACATTTCCCCAGGATTTGTCCAAATGTCAAATGCGATATGGTTGAGAAGGGAGTAAATTGCTAGGTCCAATTAACCATCATGCACAAGGGAATAATCTCCAGCAAGATGAGGGACCAATACAAATACTGCAATGAGGAAAGGTTAATTTAGAGGAGTTTCCTCATGAATGGTAGTGGAGTCAGACTTATTGAGGCTATGTGTGTCAATGATGTTGAAACTTTTGATCTACGAGCAATAACAAGAGGTCCAAAGATTAAAGAGGGTGATAAAGGAACTATAAAACTTGTCGAGGAAAACCTTAAGCAAGATGCTAGGGGAAAGAAAGTTATGAATCATGATATGGAAGGTGGATCTCTAAGGCCTATTGATAGTAAAGTTGATCCCGAGAAGAATAAAGGATTGGCAAGAAAGAAGGAAAAAGTTAAAAAAGAAGCACCATAGCTGGTCCAAAGACCAAAGGAGAGAATGGTTTTGAGTGAGAAGAGAACGTTGGCTAACTACCACAACTTTGACCTAGCAAGTTCTCTTTGCAAAGTCAAACCAAATGTGAATCTCCTACAATTGATTAAATTGTCTCCAGGAGTATGCAAGGAATTCAAGAAAATCCTATGTATTGGGTATATTGTAGAACCTTTGGGCATAGCATGAGTGGGAGAAGATTGGTTCGATCATGCTGAAAAGCATTGCCCTAGGGTTCCAACATATGTGGATGAAATATTAGTAGAGCAGGCCATCGTGGACATTGGATCCTTTGTTAATATCATGAGTTCAAACTTAATGAAGAGGCTAGGTCTTGAAATTCAAAAAGATTGCTCCACACTTCTTAGGATGGCGGATAATAGTCTAAGAGAGCCAGAAGATTGCATCACTAAAGTCCATGTTACTATTACAAGTGTGAAATGCTATTTGGACTTTAGGGTGATAAGGTTTGCAGGACTTCCTGGCTATCAAGTTTTACTAGGCAGGCCATGGATTTTACAGATAGACTGTCAAGTCGATATACCCACACTTGTCAAGTGATTCTAGGTAGAGGTGCCAATCGTGTAACAATGGATGCTTACCCTAAGTATCCTTAGAGTGAGAGAGCTCATTTATCCTCTACTGAGCTAGAAAGAGTAGATGATCCATCTAGTAGTGAGACGTCATCGAGTGATGGATCTAAAGAAGGGTCCACTACAGAGGACATTTATTAGATAACATTGAATGAGCCGAAAGAGCCTCAAGATCAAATAAAAGGCATAGACGTTATTGAGTTGGACCTTGATACGCCTAATGATTTGCGGCCAATTAAATTAGATTCCATGCTTAGTTTGGAAGAGAGAGAGGACTATGTGTCCCTGATTCAAGAGTCTCGTGACATCTTCACTTGGGAACTTAGGGGCATTCCCCCCAGTCTGGCTGTGCATACTATTCCTGTAAAGGAAGGTACCCGCTGTCCTATACATCAGAAAGTAAGGCACATGCCTTTTGAATTAAGGGACGGGATGTTTGAGGAGCTTTAGAAGTTGCGAAAGCAGGTTTGATCTTCCCTATTCAGCATACTGAATTGTGTTCACTAGTTGTGATTAGAAAGAAGAAGAATAATCAAATCTAGCTTTGTGTAGACTTTAGAGAGTTGAATAACCAGACTGTTAAAGACTGCTATCCGTTTCCCTTTATTGACTAGAATTTGGATCAATTAGTGGGTAGGAAAATATATTTGTTTATGGATTACTTTGCGGGGTATAACCAAATGGTGATTGCTAAGCAAGACAAGCTTAAAACAACATTTATTACTATCTTTGGTACCTTTGCATACCATGTGATGGCATTTGGTTTATGTAATGCACCTAATGCGTGGCAAAGAACCGCCGACAAGACCTTTGGTGACATCTCCTAGAGGAGTTGAAAGTATTCATTGATGACCTGGGGGCAGCCACCACAAGAGAAAGGCAGTTGATTATTTTGCGGAAGTGTTTTGAGCGTTACATACAATTTTGCATAGCTCTCAATCCACGGAAGTGCGTCTTTGGAGTGCCTTATGGGCTATTGTTAGGCCATTTGGTCAATTCAGTGGGGATCGCGATCGACCCTGAAAAGATCAAGGTCATAGTTGCCATGGGTCTGCCACGTACTCCAAAGGAAGTACATAGCTTTTTGTCATTGGTAGGATATTATCAGAGGTTTATCAATATCTTGGCAAAAAGAACGTTGCCATTGACAAACCTATTGTTCTTTATCTGTCAATTTACATGGGGTGATGCTTGCAAATTATATTTTAACAATGTGAAGTAGGAGCTTGCCAAAGCACCTGTTTTAAAAGCACCTAAAAGGAGCAAAATGTTCTGTATATTTTCAGCAGCCACCATGTATAGTATCAGTTGCTGCTTATCCCAAATTTGGAAGGAAAAATGGTACCATTCGATAGCCTTTGCCAGTTTGAAGTTGGACATATTGAAAATTAACTATACCGATATGGAGAAATTGTGCCTTGCGATGGTATTTGTGACTAAAAAGTTCAAGTATTACATTCTTTATGAGAAGGTGGTTTTTTTATACGAAGGTGGAAGGGCTTCGATTATTGCTAAACAAGTTACATCTGTCGGATCTTTTAGCAAAGTGGTTAATCACTTTGAAGGATTTTGATTATGAGATCAAGAGAGAGCCATGAAAGCTACAAGACATTGTAGAATGTCTTGTGGATTTTAGAGAGCCAAAAGAGGTCTTGGCTGAAAGAAGTGACATGCAAACATTGTTTAAGATTGATACGGTGTCTATTCCCTTCTGGTATACTACTATAACACACTATTTATCTATGGAAGAGACTAGAGCTATTCTATCCAAATCCGAGAAGAGAAAAATTAAACAGCAAGCATTGAAATTTTCCTTGATCACAAGAACACTATATTGGTAGGGTGTTGATAATATCTACCGCTAATGTGTGATGCTTGACAAGGTTCCATTTATCTTGGAGAAGTGCCATGACCCCACTTGTGGAGGGCACTTTGTTGGGCAGTTGACGGCACAAAGGGTTTAAGAGCTGGATATTGGTGGCCATCCAACTTCCAAGATTCATTTGAGTATGTTAAGAGATGCGATACATGTCAAAGCCATGAGAGAGAATAGGAAGCGTCCACTTCCACTTATGCCTATTATGGCTATCCTTCCATTTGAGAAGTGGGGCATCAACTTTGTCGGTCCTATTACCCCATCATCTACCTCTCAGAAGAGATACATTATAGTAGCCACTGATTACTTTACAAAGTGGTCAGAAGCATGGGTGACAAGGCAGGATAATGCAAAGGAGACTACCAGTTTCCTACTTGAGCAGATTATTTACCGTTTCGATCTGCCAAAGGAAATAGTATTGGATCGTGGAACCCATTTTTTGAATAAGGTGATTAAAAGCCTAACTAAAGCATGGGAAATTAAGCATAACAAGATGATCCCCTATAATATGCAAGCAAATGGGCAAGTTGAAAGTACCAATAAGTAGCTTGTGGGTATCATGTCCAAGATAGTCTCCGAAAAGAAATGGGATTGGGATACAAAATTATATGTGGCAGTTTGGGCGTATAATATGATGTTTAAGTGAGCCACTAGCCACACCCCATTCAAATTAGTTTATGGGGAGGAGTGTGTCTTTCCCTTAGAAATTAAGTTGCCGACCATAAGATTCGCAATCGATCATTGTTTGGGTGATGAAGATTCCCTATTCAAGCAGTTTACGACTATAGCCCACTTGGATGAGCTTAAATTGTAGAGTTTGTTGCACCAAGAGGTAGCTAAGTGTCAGATGAAGTGGTTGCATGATCTAAAAGCGAAGAAATATACCTTTAAGAAAGGACAATCAGTTCTGTATTATGATGCACATAGGGAGTTATTTCTAGGAAAGTTGGAACCTATATGGGATGGGCCTTACAAGATAGTTAGGATAGGTAAAAATAAGTCCATGGCTTTATTAGCTGATCTACAAGGAGTGGAATTGAAAAATAAGGTTAATCTTAATAAAATTAAACATTATTATTTTTGAATATGCTAATGCGCTAAATGCATTGCAAGTCCATACTAGGGTTGATTTGAGACATGGAGGAGAGCTTAAATTGGTTGATGGGGTGGTTAATCCCTTATTTGGAGCACCCATATCTAGAGCAAAGATATCATCAGGGGAAGCTTATCTGGTGGAGCAAAGGATACAAAGTGGTTAAGCAAGAAGACGGTACCTTTGTATGGGAGATTAAAGTCTTCTGCAAAATCACTGTTTACAAATCTTGACAAGCATCCTTGTTGAGTTTAGTGAAGAAGGCGGGATGGAGCTGTCAGTTCACCCTCTAAATATGTTGAATTTTGATTATCATCATTATGAATAGGGGGGTTCTTGATGGCTGGTTGTGTAAACCCATTGTGGACATACACTTTATACTTTGATGGAGCGTCTAGGGGCCCTAATAAAAAAGGGAGTGTTGGAGTAGTTATCTGAGATCATCGATGTAGAGTTGCAATGATATTAGTTGTTTATCTCAGGGTAGGATTCACCAAAAACATGGCAGAGTATAAAGCCTTGATTATGGAACTAAATATTGCAAGAAAAGTGATATTTGGTGGTTGTTAGTAAAAGGGGATTCCTAGCTGATCATAAATCAACTAAATGGGACATAGACAGTCTGGAATCCTATCCTTCGTATGTATCATCGAACCGCTATGACCCTACTTGATGAATTTGAGAGCATATCTCTTCAGTTGATTCCATGTTCTTGGAATCAGTTTGTGGATTCATTAGCAAATTTTTCTTATGAAGAGGATCTCTTCTTCAACTGTGGTCCTAGTTCGGATGTTGCTATTGATAATGAGACAGGACCTGGTTGCTTGTGGGGAGTTTTATCAGACCATGCATTATATGGCAAGCGATGGTTGATATGGGTAATGCACAACATGGCTGAGACCCATCTACCACTATTATCTTGGACCCATAGGTTAGTTTCGATGATATGTTATACATACGCCTCTTGTTATATATGCAAGCAGTAGGGATGGGTCACAACTTGATGCATTTAGTTTAGGGATGAGAGCCCTATTTTTCCCCCCTTGGAATAGAGCGTATTTTTGTATATCTGCCTTATTCCAAGGAGGGATGTCTCGGTCCTATTCTATTTGATCTCATTAGGCCAAGAGAGCCAATTGCTTTAAGAGTTTTAATGTCTATTTTTTTTTCGGCCAAAAAGGCCATATAGTTTGGTAGTGTCATGTTTGATTTCTTTAGGCCAAGAGGGCCATATGTTTGTTTGGTATAGGTATGTTTACTAGTTTTTTGTTTTAGTGATTGCATCATATAGGATGACAAAGTCACTAAAGGGAGCCTTTGTTGTGGGGGAGCTTCTTGTGGTGGCCATTCCAAGTGGTTTCGTCCCCTTCCTGAGTCTTTTTCCCTTAAGCAAATAATGTTACATGTGTTTGTAAGGGTGCTTTCTTTTTATTGGTTGGAGATTGTCAATCAAGGAATAAAGTCCCGGGTTTAGGTTAGTTATGTCTGTGGGAGGCCTAAGTAGTCACTACCTCCTGTAAAGGCATTCTTATGCACTGAAAGACTTGTTTTAGATGGGAGTTCTAATGACCTTGTTTTGCTATCCTGCTAGGCGGTTGTTCTAGGAGGTCTTATTAGTGTGGGGTAGATAGAGAAGTCTACTAAAAATAACCAAAAGGAAAAAACCCTAAATATTTGAAAGAAAATATATGAATATATAGAGGTGTGTAAAAAAGGGGTTCTAATCCCTATAAAAATAGGAAAGAAAGAAAAATCTTTTGAGTAGTTGTCTGTCGCCTTGCGAAGACTTGGTAGGTTCCTAGGGACAAGTCAAAATTGGGACCCAGGGCCGATACCTTGTCTTCCTAGGGGTGGCATCTAGCTGAAGATAAGAATAAGAGAAGGTTGGAGTGAAAATAAAAGTGAGCATTAGAAAATGATTAAGTGTCGCCTTGTGAGGGCTTGGTAGGTTCTTAGGTACCAAGACAGGATGTGAGGCCAATGTCTTGTTCTCCTTGGATCACTACACTCAGCTCCCTCCTTACACACCTGAGTATGGAAAATAAATGCCTAAAAGGCCAACGTGCTAAATGACACTATTTCTTGATCAGGCTATAGGAGTCCTCGCCACATAAGAGCTCCTAGTTAAGTTGTCCTTTGTTAGGTAGGTAGTTCAAACCACCACTTAGGATGACCTCTTTAATAGCTCTTTTTAGCTTGGCCATGTTGGAGGAGCAGGTTAGTGACTAGCTTTGGGCTTTCTATCACATTATGCTAGGCCTACTCCTCGTGGATTTCCTACCTTGGTTTTGTAGGGGGTAGGGTGAGAGATGTGATGTGTTTTGTTGTGTATTTATTTTTTATCAACTTGGTGCTTGTTGTGGTTGTGTTTATGTGCAGGTCTGTTTGTGGGATTCAACAAGGCTGAGTCGCCCTATCTCGTGGTCACCAATGAGCGGTGGATTTTGCCAAGGAAACATGCTCAAACATAGCCAAAAAATCCAAATTTCAAGGGGAAAATAGACTTCGTCCAAGGAGGCACTTGCAATCAGTACGATTTTAGGCTACAAGTTTCTAAAGTGCTTTAAAGATCCACCGAGTGACTCATAGTTTCTTGGCATGTTAGACGAGACTTCGGGATATGATCGGTAGTGGGGGACTTCGAGACAAGTGTGTAGAAATTTTCAGCTTGCGAAACGGAGGCCGGATGCGAGATGGCAGTGCCCAGAGGCCAAGGCCAAAACAAAATTAAGTGCAAAAGGACTTAAGGGATAAGGGGGGCTGTGAATTTTGGGAGCCACCCCCCAATTTTTCATGTGAGGGGAGGGAGACATTTTTTTTGGCGTGAAGGAGGAGATGGCAACGTCTTGGTTTGTGCCATTTTTTCGAGGGAAGAGGGGCTATGGGGCTTGAAGAACAACCCCCCCAACTGATCACATCCCTGATCTACATCTTCCCTACGCTCTTCATTGCCATCTGTCATGCGAGCAATGGCTTCCTGGACATGGAGAACCAAATCTAGTCTTTCTCTCTCCTCCCTCCCTCTCCCCTCTATGGGTTGTTCATGCGCATCATGTTGAAGGAGGAATCAGGAAGGAGATTGAAGAAAATGATTATGGAGATTAATGGAGATGCTCAAGATTGATGTCTAGCATGGAATTGAGAGCAATGGAGGCTCTGTCAACTGATCACGCAATCATTTAATGCGTATTGGGTTTCATAAAAACATGGTATGACTATTTTTTATGAAGGAAATGAAGGGTTTTTGACATTTTATGATGGAAATGATGTTCTTATGATTTGAATTTCTTTTTTAAGTTCTATTTGCATTATCTTTAATTGTTTTACATCATAAAATTCTAATTTCATAAAGATTTACATACGCTATTTAAATCCTGCAAACCCGAAATGCGGTTTTTAAGGGTAAGATGATGGTTTTGTCGTTTCGAGTGGGTGAAATGTGAGAAATGGAAAATAAAATTGAATTTTAATATGTTGGAATGGTCGCATGAAAAAAAAATAAAATAATAGTGATTATTTTTAAATAAATGCATAAAAATAAGAAAAAATAGAGAAAAATTAGAAATACGCTTCATAAAAATAAGAAAAAATATAATGAGTGTTTATGAATGTATGGTAGTGGCAGAAAATGAGGTTTAGCATCACTTTGCCCTATCTTTTTGTCAAAGTTTTTAATTTATCATTTTTCCTATATCAAAACATGACAAAATGAACCTCTACACCTATGCAACTACCTATGCAACGGACGCAATACCGAAACGTAGGAGTGGGTTGTTTGAATGATGCAATTTGGGTGCTGTTTGTTGCTAATTTTTTTAATGCATATCATGATATAGGATTCCTTGTATTTTAATTAATAGGATAGTAGCATGAGTGTTGTCTTACTGCTATCCTTACATCGCCGAAACGAGTTAGTGAATGAGCATTGGAAAGCCTGGTTGTGCATGACACGTTTCTGATTGAAAATTACGTTTGAGCACATTAGGATCATCCACTTTTGTATGTGCATATAAACCATGGTATCGAGATATGAAGAACTGGATGCATACCACGTATTTTTCGTTATGATAACGTACGCTTGAGAGTGTGAGAGACGACCTAATCTATAGGCTAGTCAATAGAGTTTTTTTTGGGAATTATTTCGTAAGGACACATGGTATCTCTTGGAATACGTTCCAAATGAAAGAGTGGAGCTTGTCTTGTGTGTACTTTATGTTGAAGTTATGCATCTTGGGGCCAATCCCCGGGGTGTAGGAGAGTTGCATTGGAGCCCCATGGCAATCAACTGAGAGGTGCTTCCCTATATTTGTGCTATGAGGCACCATGCCTATATGTTATGGGATTACCCTTTTAGGAGAAGAGATGGTGAACGTTGGAATATGACTCAATACAAACACAAAATCGATTAGTGTAAAGTGAGGCTCAGATGCTCCTGGCTTGTGAGGCAGTGTGGTGGGGTTGTCTATTGTGTGCATGAGGTCTGGCTAGTGCCATAGCTAGTGTTGGCTCATTTTAGGTCTCATCAAGTAACTTGAAAAAAATGGAGGCAAGTGAGTTTAGAGAAGACTAATTTGTGGCTACTTTTCATGAACCTTGGCTTTTTCTTCCTTCTCCAAGCTTCATCCAAACCCTCATGGATGATTTTAGTCCATATCTTTCTTCCATGGTTCTTCCTACTCAAGAGGCTTGCAATGCTTCATTCCAAAGAGATAAGCACCATATCTACCAAGTTTGAAGACATGTAAGCATGTTGAGCAGTAGCACATTTTGCACCTAAAATTCAAGGATAAATTTGATGGTGGCTACTACACAACTGCTTTAGATGCTTCAATCTCAGTAATATTCTCTTCATTACGACTCATGGTTGGCTCCTATATTGATTATAAAATTAAAACTTGATTCTTGATTCTTCAGCATAAAAGGTGGACAACATACCATATCCCCATGAGAGCTTGCATAAAGCTTGAATAGGCTTTCTATTCAACCTACATCTATCTTTCTTGAAGCATTGAATAGGATTTCTATCCCTTTTGAGTTCTCATGAGCTTCAACAATCCTAGACATGGAGTTTATGATAGTAAGTTTTCTTTAGCTTTAATCTTGCCATTTGAAAGGGTTGTTGATCAATTTCTTCCTTGATGCTCTTTGAAGCCTTCAGCATTTAACAATGATCTAATATTGAAGCATTATCTTCAAATCATTTGAAGTTCATTTCTAAAATCTCTAATGAAAAAATAGTGTAGCATGAGTATTTGCAGAAATTTTTGTCAATCTTATTATTTTCAAGGGGCTTTTGTAGCTTAATCACTTCAATGATAATTTCCTTCATTTTACTTCCAAGATTTAGCAAGCATAGTACCATTGCATCAAGATTGGTTGGGATTACTACTCCTTGAACTTCATTACAACAGGGTACCATTAATTTCTTCTCAAATCCTAGTCTATTATGGATCTATTAAAGGGGCTTTGGTTCTAATGCACTTCTCAAATGTAAGAAGCTAATTCAATTAACTCTTGGTCAATATTGGTGATTCATGAAGGGATCATTGGCATTTTCACTTCTTGAAACAAGGACAACATGCATGATTCGAGAATCTCATCAAATTTGGGATACCTCTTCATCAATTAAGCTTAAAGCAAGGAATTTCTTGCTACACTAAAAATCATTGAAGGCCCTTAGTCAAGGTTTCATCCTTCATTAGTCTTGGTCATATCTTCAACAAGAGGCATTTATGGAGCAGTGAATGATCAAGTATTAGAGTCATCCTTTGACCTTCAGCATCTATCTTCAACAACTATAAGAGGTACTTTTAACTCCCATACTCTTTCAATCTCTCTTGAAATAATGATTGCAAGTCATACGGAGAACCTCTACCTTTTCCTCTTTTTCTTCTTCTTCTTTTCGCAAAAGCTAGCATCTTCTCAAGCAAGGGTAATGTACTCTAAAAACAAAGTAAGGGAAAATGAAATTATGATTTTCATAGAAATTAATTCATTTGTTCAACATATCCTATTGTTGAAAGAGAGATTACGAGTAGTCTATAATTGAATACCATTATGGATAGCACATAGACCCATCCAAGATTACTTGTGGTTATGATATAAATCTTTCTATTCAATCCATTGAAATGTTTGTGTTCCATTAGGATTATGCATTGATTTCATAGATGACATGTGATTCCTAAAGTTGACCTCATGGTTTGGTTGATCCATTAGCATATCTCATGAGAAAAGCATGCAATTGGTAAGTGGAAAAATATTTGTAATGTAATGAATCATTGCAAAAGGGTAAAGTACCTATCCTTTTGTATTTAATTTGAGTTCATTTACCTATTTTTCACTTGCATATCATTAGAAGAAACAAAGCTTTATTTTTGGCTCTGCATATAACTCTTTTGATTATCTTGGCATGTAATTGTCATGCCAAAATATATGCGAGGAAAAGCAGATGCTAGATGAGATGTGACCCAAAAGAGAGGTGACCCTGCCTTACATTGAAGATCTTGAAGGAATGCACAACCTGGCTTGGGGAGGAAATTTGCACATTCGCCAAGTCTCGAAGCCCATGTAGGTGCTTGTCCAAATTTTTTATCTGTCACATAGGTAGAGCATGGTGGATGACTGTAGAGGCATCATGACATTGAATTGGGTCTCATTCTGCTTCCCAATAGTGATCTCATTTTACCTCAGCATAGTTATAGGTTCTACAAGGTGATATAAGCTTTATAAGGATAAAACATGGCATTTAATGTAGTTTACAAGGGTATGATAAATTTTTACAAGCACTTGCAAGTGGTTTTTATCCTTTATAAGGTGAATTTCAACCAAATAGGGGTAAGCACCAAATTTAAGATAGGTATTTTAGACTTGCACATGTACTTGTAGGTATTCTACCAGTTTTAGGAGTGGTAATATAAGTCACATAGGTATCCTATAGGTCTAGTTCATTGTTACCAAGGGTTTGGTACAAGAAAATCACTTACAAGTGGACTTGCAAGAGAAAATAGGGTTTCACTACAAGGATATCAAGCCATAGCGATGCCAATTAGTGACAATAGATGCAAATAGCAGTGTCGCTATTTGCATCGCTATAAGCATAGCAAATGCTCTGCTAATAGCGACACAAATATCGATGGTACCTAGAGAAAAAAAATGCGGGCTGAAACTCGAGCGCGTTTCATTTCGCACATTCACGAAAGTTTTTGAGAGCGAGAGCGAGAGAGAGAGCGATCTTTTTGCTTAGAGGGAGAGAAAGAGACAAAGAAGGCTTCTCGTCGTCCGCGGCCTCCGTGGTTCACGAAGAAGAGGACGAGGTGTACAGAGGAGCCACCAAACCCTTATTTGAGTCTTTACGGTGAGTGCATTCTCTCTCTCTTTTACTTGTTTAGGGTTTTATTTGTGTATATTGAGAGAGGGAGAGGAAATGAGAGAGAAAGAGAGGGAGAGGGAGAGGGAGGAAATGGGAGAGGGAGGGGGAGAAAATGAGAGAGGGAGAGGAAATGAGAGAGAAAGAGAGGGAGAGGGAGAGGGAGAGGGAGAGGGAGAGGGAGAGGGAGAGGGAGAGGGAGGGGGAGGGGGAGGAAATGAGAGAGGGAGAGGGAGAGGGAGGGAGAGAGAGAGAAAGAGAGGGAGAGAGAGGAAATAGGAGAGGGAGGGGGAGGAAATGAGAGAGGGAGAGGGAGGGAGAGAGAGAAAGAGAGGGAGAGGGAGAGGGAGAGGGAGAGGGAGAGGGAGAGGGGGGAGACATTAAACATAATAGGAAAATGAGAGAGAGGGAGAGGGAGAGGGAGGAAATGGGAGAGAAGGCATAGGGAGAAAATGGGAGAGGGAGAGGGAGAGGGGGAGGAAATGGGAAAAGAAGAGGGAGGGAGACATTAAACATAATAGGAAAATGAGAGAGAGGGAGAGGGAGAGGGAGGGAGAGGGAGAGAAAGAGAGGGAGAGGGGGGAGGAAATGGGAAAGGAAGAGGGAGGGAGAGGGAGAGGGAGGGAGAGAGAAAGAGAGGGAGAGGGAGGGAGACATTAAACATAATAGGGAGACATTAAACATAATAGAAAAGTGAGAGAGGGAGAGGAAATGAGAGAGGGAGAGGGAGAGGGAGAGGGAGAGGGAGGGAGATATTAAACATAATAGAGAAATGAGAGAGGGAGAGGGAGGGAGAAGAAATGAGAGAGGGAGACGAAGAGAGCAAAAGGAAATGAGAGAGGGAGAGGAGAGAGAAAAATGAGAGAATGAGAGGAGAGAGAAAAAAAAGAGAAAAGATGTTAAACATAATAGGGAAAGAGAGAAAGAGAGGGGGAGGGTGAGGGTGAGGGTGAGGGTGAGGGAGGGAGAGGAAATGAGAGAGGGAGAGGAAGAGAGAAAATGAAATGAGAGAGGGAGAGGAGAGAGAAAGAGAAATGAGAGAGAGAGGAGAGAGAAAAATAATTAAACCTAATAGAGAAAGAGAGAAAGAGAGGGTGAGGGTGAGGGTGAGGGAGGGAGAGAAAATGAGAGAGGGAGAGAAAGAGAGAAAAGGAAATGGGAGAGGAAGAGGAGAGAAAAAAAATGAGAGAGGGAGAGGAGAGAGAAAAAGAGAAAAATCATTAAACCTATTAGGGAAAGAGAGAAAGAGAGGGTGAGGGTGAGGGAGGGAGAGGAAATGAGAGAGGGAGAGAAATAGAGAAAATGAAATAAGACCTTACAATAAGCTCATCCTAGGCTCATAGGGGTTAGGCCGATCCTCAACAAACCTAAGGGATATATGGCTAGAGAACCCTAGCACACTTGTGCCTCCTAGCATAATGTTCTTCCTACAAAGAGACCTCTCATACATGGGGCTTGTCCTAGCCTCCACCATGCAAGTATACAATGAAGGCAATCAGCCTATTAGTTAGAAAAACATTCATTTTTCATAACATAAATCCAAAAATAACTTTGGATATTCCATAAAAATCAATATCTTCTTAAAAAGACAAATACAAAAAACTAAAACAGCATCATTCATATGCTTCGCAAAACTAAAACAACATCACCACAAGATCTTTTAGGAAAATCATCCTCAGCTATCAATTTTAATTAAAAAATATAAGATAAAATCACTTGCAAGGAAGGACACTCTTTTATCATTAACCCTCTTTCTTACTTAGAATAGTGTTAGGAACAAATTTCTGCTCTAACAAGCATATATTTGAGCATAATAACTATTTTAAGGTTTATTCCATGAGTAGCAGTAGTATATATGCAACCATCAAGCTAGAGATCATGCTTTGGTATCTGTGGAGATCCCAATCTCATGCCCTCAAAGAGATTGTAGTGTGCAATAGTGTGAAGAGAAGGTGGGTGAGTTGTAAATGGTAAATGAGGATTCTATTGATGATGGAGAGAAGATGAGGTGAATTGCCAATTCTATTCTTAGTGAGTGCAGCCTACCCATAGTATGGCATCCATGACCGATAGAAATCAGTAAGACTTTGAAATCCTACCTTAAGTATTATAACTATTGTTTTGTGGTGAATTTTCTTGCCATAATTCAATGTCAATTTGTGCTTCTGTTTTCCACGGTGTGTTGACTATGGGTGTCAAATGCTCTAGTCGGATCTCCCTCTCTTTCTCCTCTCTCTTCTCTCAACCCTTCTCTCTCCCTCAATCTTCCCTCTTTCTCTCTTCCTATACTCTCCCTAAATCCTTCTATCTCCCTCTATCTCTTTTCTCTCTCTATCTCTCTTTCTATTTCTACCTCTCTCACTTCTCTCCTCTTATTCTCTAACTTTACTCTCTCCCTAACTCTTGTCTCTTTCTTCATCTCTATATAAGTAGTCATAGTCGTAGTCGTGGTCGTGGTCGTGATCGTGGTTGTAGTCGTAGTCATACTCATGGTCGTAGTGGTCATGGTCATGGTCGAGGTCGTGGTCATGGTCGTAGTCATGGTCGTGGTCATCATAGTCGTGGTCGTGGTCGTGATCGTGGTTGTAGTCGTAGTCATACTCATGGTCGTAGTGGTCATGGTCATGGTCGAGGTCGTGGTCATGGTCGTAGTCATGGTCGTGGTCATCATAGTCGTGGTCGTAGTTGTAGTCATGGTCATGGTCATGGTCATTGTAGTCATGGTCGTGGTCATGGTCATGGTTGTGGTCGTGGTCGTGGTCGTGGTTGTGGTCATAGTCATAGTCGTGGTCGTAGTCATAGTCGTATTCGTAGTCGTAGTGGTAGTCATGGTGGTCGTGGTCGTGGTCATGGTCATGGTCATAGTCATGGTCATGGTCGTTGTAGTCGTGATCATGGTCGTAGATCGTGGTCCTAGTAGTCGTAGCCGTAGTCGTAGTCATAGTTGTAGTCATAGTTGTAGTCATAGTCGTAGTCATAGTCATGGTCGTGGTCGTGGTCATAGTCATAGTCGTAGTCATGGTCGTAGTCATAGTCATAGTCATAGTTATAGTTGTGGTTGTCGTGGTCGTGGTCATGGTCGTGGTCGTGGTTGTAGTCCGGGTCGTGGTTGTGGTCATGGTCATGGTCGTAGTCGTAGTCGTGGTCATCGTGGTCGTGTTCGTAACGTAGAAAAAGAGAGAGAGATGGAAGGAGAGGATAACAATTTAAGAAAGAAAGAAAAAAGATAACAAAAACAAATTGTTTGTCGTAATGTAGACAAAATGGAAAATGATGAAGGTCCTGTTGTTGAAGATTGCGAGGTGTATCTTAATCAGTGTGTCCCATGTCCTTGCTCTCAATGCAAGCTGGCAATTAGATGAAAACGTCGATTGTCTATAGAATACGTACGATGATTTGGCGAGTTTCAATCTGAGATCATTGATCAGGCGATTGCGGATTTTCAGCAAACGATAAGAAAAGTTAATATCAATCATGCATTGTACTCGCAAGCTAATTGAATACGATATACAATAAGATTGGGTGTGGCTTGCAAGTTTTCTATCCAGGGAGGTGACGTCTCATCCCAAGGAGGAGTGCAACCTTTGCGGCCAATTAGAAGAGTTCATGGGCGTGTGATGGATGGAGTGCCTGAGTCAATCCACCACTTGCAAGGCCAATCTATACCGTTAATGCCAGAGGAGACAGGTAGCCTTCCAGATTTACCTACAATCTTGAAGCCTGAGATGGAGGCAATGATCAATGCATTGATTTTCATGGATGTCAAGACTTCTAATCTGCTTAGAGAGGAAGCATTCATACCATTATATGATGGGTGCCGAGTATCTCACTTGAAGACACTGCTTGCACTCTTAAGTGTGCAAGGAAAATACGGGTGGAGCGATGTGAGTGTGACCGAGTTGTTCAGGTACCTTGTACATACACCGTTGATTTTTTTTTGGAACTATTATTAAAAAAATTTGTGATTTTTCAAGGTGTTTTATGATTTTTTTCAGGTTATTGAAATATCATATATTACCACCTGCAAATACCATGCCTGAGTCTCATGATGATGCACGACATGTTTTACGAAAGCTTGGCATGGACTACAACATCAATGCATGTATCAACGATTTCATACTGTTTTGAGGAGAATACGAGACTATGGAGACATGTCCAAAGTGTGGTGCTCACAGGTATCGACATAACTTGCAAGGGCAAACCATCCCTCAACAGACATTTTCCGCTTATCCCCCGCATAAACCATATGTTTCATACGTCCGGCATGCTTGACAACATGGCATGCGCAGAATAGGTCCACGGATGGATTTCAATGAATATCAGCGGATTCACGTGCATGGAGCCACATTGACTCTACCTTTCCAGGCTTTGCCCAAGAGCCAAGGAATCTTCAGCTCGATCTTGCAATGGATGGCGTGAACCCATTCGGTCTGCACTCAACTTCTTACAGTGTGTGGCCTATAGTCCTTGTGAACTACAATATCCCTCCATGGCTTTCTACAAAGAAAGGACATCTCATCCTTAGCTTACTCGTCCCCGGCTGCTACAAAGTCAAAAATATGGACGTGTATCTTCATCCATTAGTCAATGAGCTTAAGATTTTGTGGGAGGAGGGGGTCACTGTGCAAGATATGAGCAAGCACGATGGTCGACGATCTGCCAATATTTGATCCATTCTCATGTGGACGATGCATGACTTTTCGGGATTCGAAGAGTGCTCAGGTAAATAGGCTTCAATTCTCATTGGTAATATCTATATTTTATCTCGTTCAAACTTGTATTCACTAGGTCGTGGTGTTGGAACATGTCTGGTTACCACAAGTTATCATGCATGTCCATTGTGCGGGCCACGGTTAGACTCTTGAAGGTCATGAACCATGAAGAAGATGGTATATCAAGGACACGCCACTTTCTTGCCAAAGGGTCATGAACTGAGGGAAGGTTTTCTTGGAGGACCTCCAATACATATGAATGCCGCAAGCTAGTATGAGCTGAAAATGGTCCACGCGGAGTCATATCCAAATAGAATGCAGCGGTTCTCAGTTTTATACGAGTTTCCATATTGGACCCACTTACAAGTCAACCACTTGTTGGATCCCATGCATATTTTCAAGAATGTGGGCAGCTTGCTATGGGACCACATCACAAGAAAGAGAGACACTATAGGGGCACGAATTGATTTGAAGGAGGTAGGCAATATGGAGGCGCTTTGGCCGCATTCGAGTACTGATGGTCGCGTGTAGCTACCTCGCACTCCTTGGGTTTTGTCCACTAAAGAAGAGTGCATTATTGTGAAGCAAGTAGTCAAGTCTATCCGCACTCTGACAGGTATGATGTGTTTTCTCATGTCTGCATTTTCTAAAGACGACCAATTATCAAGGCTAAAATCCCATGACTAGCATAAGATATGTCAGGTTTGTACTACGAATGGATTGTAATTGGCGTGCGCATTTCGCTATTTGAAGTGTAGCCATTGTTCATAATGCTTTCTCATTTGTGGCAGTTTCTACTACCGATCGCGATCAAAGGATGTCTTACTCCAGAAATATGTGGGGTCATTTACAAGTTGACGAATTTGGTGCAATGGATCTCATAGAAGGAGATTAAGACATCCTCCATTGAATTTGCGAGGTAGGGAGTAGTGGAGACGGTCTGTCTCTTTGAGAAATACTTGCCTACTAGCATGCTCACGATACAAATCCACCTTCTTGTGCATCTTGTAGATGAAGTGGAGATTTCTGGACCTGTCCATACGCAATGGATGTTCTTCTTGGAGTGCTTGATGAAAAACCTGAAAGGTGTTGGTCGACAATGAGCTCGGCTAGAAGGTAGCATGGCTGAAGTTTGATTGGTGTCTGAGGTGCTAGTGCATATTTCACAATGGCTACCAACGGTGGATCCAGACAACAAAATACTATGGTCGCTAAAGGACGATGATAGACTAACTGGAGATGTGGTAGTTGAAAATGGGGTAGAAAAAACAATGGATGCTACAATGGAGGAGAAGGTGAATCACTTTTGTATGTTGCACCATGCCTCTATAGAGATGTGGCTCGCTAAGTACTAGATCGCTAGGCAAGATCGAGAGGAAGCGCGATTTGAATTTCGATGTAGTACATGTCATCCACCAATTCGATATCCCGAGGGCATGGAGGAGCTGTCGTGGTTCATGTCAACACGATGGTTGCATGGAGCTTTGACTACAACGTCTCACAAAGGGGCAGAGCTCTCAATGGAGGAGTTGAAATTCTTGAGGGGATGTAGTCCAAAGGTGATGAGGTGTTTAGGATTTGTTGTATCTATATTTTATATGCA
The DNA here is from genome assembly GCF_053477565.2 of Lygodium microphyllum. Taxonomy (NCBI): domain Eukaryota; kingdom Viridiplantae; phylum Streptophyta; class Polypodiopsida; order Schizaeales; family Lygodiaceae; genus Lygodium; species Lygodium microphyllum. The sequence goes on along the minus strand of NC_141161.1, from coordinate 12,832,438 downwards.
ACATATAATTTGAGTGTTTCAATGTACAGTAAAAAATATATAGTGCAGCGTGGTCATGCGGACGGCATTTTTGCGTGGAGCGTTATCGAAGGATTTATGAAAGCAAAGTCGCATCTTCAGAAGACCTTGATAAATTTCAGGATATAAGATCAAACAAATGAATAAGCAAGATGTAAGGATTTGTGTCCACCAAGCTTTCAACGAGACCTCGTCTTTACAGCAATGATAAGACTAAAAGCAGGTTTTCAGCATCAACAGTTGCAATCTGATTTTTGAGTTATGTAACTTGTCTTGGTCATATTGGTAACCAGACATATTGCTGCATTATACGATTCTACATACACAATCAAGCTTTTCCGCCATCTGCCACGGAAGATCATGCAAAGTCCTGTAAACTCAGTTGCATTAAAGAAGGCGTCATCAAGGAAAAAGCCACCACATGGCTGTCAAAGGAGCAGCAAGTTCATAACAGTTACACAGAAGGTGACGTTAGAGAGATTTCAAGAGGCTGATGGCATCAGCAAGCTCAGAGAGAGGCACTCAGAAAGTGAACTGCAATCAAAGTAATAGCATACGAATTTCTTGATGCTAAATTGCTGAGGTAGAGGATATCAATCGTTGACTGTTTTGAAGGCCATAAGGACACAATAACTCTGTGACCTGTCAACAGTTTCAATTTCCCATAGCAGGCCCACATCTAAGTAGTCGGGCAGATTCGAAAGCAACCTTTCAGAAGTCTGTTGGTCTTCAAGCTCTATTACAGTTCTCTTCGGATTTGTCGAGAAGTTCGTCACCTTCAGCATTCCATCGACTGATCATAAGGATCATTCTGACGATCTCGCCAAGCTTCAGCTTGTTGGAACATTGGGTTGGCAGCGTACGCGCGAACCAGGATGGCTTTAGCAGCTCTCTGTCGATGGTGCTGAGGATACGCACGTAGTAATTTGAACCTGTCGTGTTTTCTTTGGCAAGACGGAACACATCTCTGACCATTCGAGGACCCTCACCCAAAATACTTCTGGACAAATTCCGATCCAACTACACGAATGAAAGCAGCAGTTGTATGGTGAGCAACAACTTATACAGAGATGAACGGAGTTCCTTCTCTAAAATCTCACTTCAATCTGCCTGTCCATTTAGGTGCAACCAGAACTCCTAAGGTCGGCACCATCGTGACCAGAAGCATTAATCTGCACTAACTTTCATCTTCAGATTTCACAAGAATCGTCATGAAACTGAATCAAACCTTGATTTCCTTGATTCTTTTTTCCAGTATTTCATGGGACAAATATCATCACCAGCTATATGCCTCTTTGAACCGGTAAAATGTTTGTCTCCCTCCTTGTCGAAACACTCTCCATGTATTAATCTCAATTGTAGGTCATTAGATCTGATCCGCTTGCTCCCAATACAAGGCTTGAAATTGTCTTCATGTCGTTCCCTCTTTAGTTTCCTGGAAGAAGCTGCAGGGTTCTCTTGTCTCATACGCTTGTTTGTAATACATGTAGAGGCATCGGTTTCTTCCACAGCAGACCGCTTTATATTGGGAGAAGCTGGAACAATGTTCTCTTGTCTATCTGTTTGGGGAGTAGATCTGCCGTCGACTAGGACAGAGTGCAGGGTATCAGTGCCGGAGGGGAAGCCCTGCTCTCAAAGAAGCCAATGACCTGGCGCCACATGAGGGCCGAGAGGAAGTCGTGGTCGCGGGAGATGAAACACAGCTCATGGACGCACCCCTTCAACTAACTTCTTTTTGCTTTCCCCTCCAATCCTCTGTTTTTCCTATGCCCCCGTTCGTCCCGCCTCTCTCGCCTCCTCTATTTTCTTCTCATTCCTCCTTTTTCCAGTAATTCCCTCCTTTTTCTTTTGAAAAATCCTTTTTTTTTTAGTCTCCTCCTTTCCTTTCCATTGAAAAAGCTCTTCTCCCTTCCTTCCTTTTTGTCCCACAGAATAAGCTACCTTTTGCCTATTCCAAGACAGCCCAATATAGGCATAGCTCAATGGAGCAAATTTAATAAGACTCCTGAATTCCTCATACCGCCTACCATAGAATAAGATCCTTATCATCCACAACAACACAATCGGTTTCTGTTACAATGCAACACCAAAAGGTCACCATGAAAATGCTGAACAGAATAACCACAATCTGAAATTGACACAATGTGTTCCTTAAATCCCATCCCACAGGCTTAGAGTACATATGTCCAACCACCACCCGCACATCAAAGGAAACACTCCAAGCTCAATTAGCAACAGGAAAGCAACTTTGAACAATGTCATCAAGTAATTCAGCCCTGCCACAACATGTCTTGCCACAGATGGAGCAGCCTCAGTCATTGAGCTCAAACCGTGAATCCGTCCTACTGTCAATGGCTCCCCTCTGCTAAGTCTACGAGCAATAGTTCTGATGGATTTTGACAAGCAATGGTTCCAGACCTTTTTGCAGCAACATGTATCAACATAGGCTGAAAGCATCTCATCATGTTCACCACTATGCCTCTAACTCCTCCTCACTATACTCATGCACAGAAAATAAATGTAAACACAACAACTAAGTATATACAAAGTATCAAATCACACACACAATTTTTGGGTGGGTTTCACACCTCGAATGCGCAGCAATACGACAGCGTATTGACAAAATGCGCTCCACAATGGACTGTGGTATCATGGCAAGGTTCGAGCAGGAGAGCCGACGATGAGCAATGGATCCAAACATGGTTATAGATGAGATGGAGTATTTTGGGAACTTGCAAAGTATTATTACAATGGATTACCATAGCTTCTCCATAATATTATTCGATGTGCAGTGGTTCAAAGTGGTACTTGAAGGAGTTGGAGCAATAGTTCGACGAGGTCCATCTGGATTTCTCCAAATAGATTCTGAAAAAAAATGGATGGATTTGCGCGACACCTTTGTGTTGCCGGCCCATTGTGAACAGGTGCATGAACTCATTTGTTTGTTAATTGTATTACGACATGGTATATGTCACAATAGTTTAAACTCTCTTGTACATGTTTGTGAATAGGTAATCTTCTATCCAAACCCCCGACAACCTTGATGGTGGTATGTTGTACCTTTAGCTCCCTGAAGTGCGAGAGTATATAATCAAAGCAATGTTCCGAGCATAGATGAAGACAATATGCAATTAGAGGGGTCGATATTGCAAGGGGTGGAGGCCACCGAAAGCTTGGAGCCAGCATCGGCTAACAATGATGGAAATATAGGAGTCCAAGAATTCTTTGAGAACGAGGTGGACTCATCCTTTTGTGGTGACATGTCTATCAACCTTCCACTGTATGCGGAGTTGTGTCAGGAGATTGACATAAGACCATAGGATACTTCATACTTGGAGCATCCACTTACTCAATTCATTGACCAATCGCTTATAAGGGTACATAAGATATGCATTTTAAGTGAGATCATTTTTTTAGGATTTATATTACCGTTCTTTGTATGATTTAAATTGATTATGATAACATTATTTTTTGTCTGTGCAGGTGACATTTTTAGGATGAGTCGAGGGATGAGTAATGAGGAGTTGCAGGATATCTTCACACGCATGTCTCTAGACCAGATTGTAAGATTCAGAGACATGGCAGACTAGGAGTTGTCTCAGACATCATCAGGCCACTCTGCTAGATCTACTTCTGCTCTATCCGATGCTTCAGCTTCGAGTAGACAAGGTTGACCCTCGAGACTTGGGCCAGAGGGAGGGAGTGCTTCAGGGTCAGGGGGATGCTACAGAGATACGAAGGTAGTGAGCCCGCGGTCAGCACATGATACATGTGCGACTTCTCGCTCTTGTGGCTGTTCCAGGGAGCGTGGCTCGAGCTCAGGTGGATGTTGTGGAGGCACGAATGCGGTGTCTCCGTCTTGTTGTTCTGCTGGAGTTGCATCACCTCCAGGATTTGTCACACCTGTGGGGACGTTTACTCTAGTTACTCTGACTTTTTCTCAGCCGTCTATAGGTGGCACCCCTATGGGTGCCACTCCGACAGATATTACCTTGGTTGGTACATCGAATGCACAGGGGTCTCTTGGATATGCCTAGGAGCGTGGACCCATGTGGGAGAGGACCCATCTTAGGCATACCCTAGGGGGATATGCCTATCTAGTCGATGATAGGTTAGGAGCCATTATCATGAATAATGAGGGGAGGAGAGTGATGGCTCACATGAGAGAGTTGTGCCAACAAGTTTTTCGGCACAATGTCTTAGATCATTGGAAAAACATATCGGAGGGGAGCAAGGACTACATAGTAGCATCCTTGCATGAGGAGTTTCCGGTTCCAGCCTCAATAGATAAATTTTCTACGTGTTGGATGATAGACTACATGCGTGCATATATGTCACATGGACGATCGGATGCATGCAAGGCACTTAAGAGTGGGGCTGCAAAGCCCGAGTGGCTAGACGCGGACGACTGGCGCCGACTGAGGGAGGAGGCTACAGATTCTCCAGGACGTTGCAGTCAGTAGCGGGAGGCAGCGAGGGCATGACTAGAGGCCGGAGTGGTCCATCATCTTGGGAGTGGCGGCCACAGGACATATTTGGAGGACTTTGTAAGTTTTTCTTTTGTTTTTCTTGTTTATTTTTTTGCAATATCCTTTGTACTGACAATCATGTTTCTAACAGTTAGTATTTTGTTTTCTTTGCAGCACTCCATTACAAATCATGATCCGTCCGGCCTTGAGACTCGATATACAGAGAGGCACGGTCTCATTGCATTGATTGACTGATTGTATAGACGTAGCGGCCCTATAAGTCACTCATCTTTCTTGTTCGTAGTTACCATGTTTAATTAGAATGTATTATTGTATGGTGGACTGATGTGTTGTTGTTTCTTTTTTTGTAGAGTCCGTTCGATGCTCCTTTGCGACGGGACAAGCTTTCAGATGGCAAGGATATGTAGCTCGCCCTTGGATCCCTGGAGCTCACACATATTTCTTTTTTCATCGCCTGATCTGTGTAGACATTTTCTATGTAGTAGTGATATCTTGTCATGATTGTACCAGTTACTTTCATTATGCGATCATGTATTTATTTCATGTGTCAGTGTTATGATTTCAGTATACTTTATTTTTGTTTACACGAGCATTGTACACAGTGCAGAAACTATTTTGTATGGCCCAAATAAAGCACACAGTGCTATATGTGGCAGGGCAGCTTGTTGCCCTACCACAATCTTTTTTTTCCCTATTATCGTCGCTATTAGCGTCGCAAATTTACTGCTCACGTCATTATTAGTGTCGCAAAACATCGGTAGCGACGCTGATACCGACGCCAATAACGACGCTGATATCGACGCTGATACTGACTGTTCTATGGCGTCACCAATAACGACGCTTTTTGTGACGACGGAAAAAAGTTTGTTATTTACATTTTCGTTGCTTTTAACATCAGTATAAGGCCTATATCTTGTAGTGTTTAAACATGTGCTTGAGTAGTTATAAATAAACCACTGAATTTGGTTCCAAGATTAGTATAAGTGATTACAATGGAAATCGATGATCATAAGTGGATAGAAGACTTTGTTGTCAATGTCTCAAGATAGAAGTCACATTTCTTGGACACTACAATCAAAATTTGTCACCATTTTTGTGACTAGTAGTCATTATAGATAGATTTGTATTCAAAATGGCCAAGAACAAAAGAAAAGACTAGATCTTGGAAACAATTAATGATGACATTAGGACTTACGAATTTAAGCCTAATGGGTCCAACCTTGGAATCAATTAGCACCAAGAAGATGATAAGGGTACTAGTGCTATTAATGCTCAACATAGTCATTTTGAAAATGTAGAGTTTCATGTATCTCAAGGTCTAATGGATGCCAACAACTATCTACAGAGTTGAGAAGCATGAATGAGGGGATCCTTTGGGGTATATACATGCTTAAAAAGTCAATGGATATTAAATTTGATTATTTGATTGCTATTATTAAGAACTTGTAAAGAAAAAAGTAGGAAACACAACCCATATCTGGTAATGTTCCACCCCCAAAAGACCCATATTCCACTCCACTTCCTGATCTTAGAATTTGTTAGAAAAGAGAGCCTTCTAAAGTCAAATAGACATATTAGTTTGATTCATATTTTTCCAAGAACAAATCAAGGCCTCATTCCAACCAAAGGAATGACACTCATATGAAGAGGATGCATGCTTAGATGATGATGAGTATGGATGCAATCATTTCTATAAGTTTTCTATCCTCAACATTCTACCATGCCAAGATAAGTAGAGGTCAATCTTGATTATAGACATGAGGGTGCACAAATATCTATGCCTAATCAATCTCTAAGAGAGTGATAATCATTTGAAAGACCTCTAATCATGGCAATGGTCAATCACTTTGTCAAGGATTTGGTAGTTATTAAAATGGATAGCCCTATCATAAGAAATATTCATGGAATAAAATCTCTTTGAGACAACAGTCCTTTGAACAACCCAATTCAAATTAGTCCCCATACAATGACCATGAGTATAAGGAAAAGATCAACATTACCAGTTACTTCAAGGAAGATAATAAATTTTTTCCTATGGAATGGGGAGAATGTATTAATAATCTTAAAATATACTTTACTCTCTATCAAAGGAGTGATGAAGCCAATATTTAATACTCAACCCTTCAACTTAAAAGTTATGCCCACACTTGGTGGAGGTATATGGAAAAGATTGGGGAAGAGTTTGCTACATGAGATGAGTTCAAGTTGGTAATGTTTGGTATATTTGCATCTCCAATAGAGAAGAGAAATTTGCAAAGAAAATGGTATGAATTGAAGCAAAGGAGGATGTCTGTGCTAAATTACTCCAACATGTTCTTGAATTTGTCAGTGCATGTAGAAGGTATCACTGACATAGCTAAGCTAAATAAGTGTTGAGAAATAGAAAAATGATATATGCTCCAGGAAGAGATGTCCTAAATCCCATATGCCCAATAAGGAGAGTGGAACAACCCAACTTCTATAAAGCATTGTACTTGACAATGGAATGAAGATATATCATGATGCTTTGTACTTTCACTTAGTGCCTTGTCAGAGTCAGTTCATTACACAAGATTTTTTTAATGAGTCCAAGCTAATCTATCTTGGAACCTAACTCACTTGTGCAATAGTTGGTCTCTCTTTGTCTATGTTTACATGAGTCTTGACTTCATCTTTCATCCTACATAACTCCTGCCATGCTCTAGATCCGTGTTTTAACATGGTATCAGAGCTCAGTTGGGCATGGCACTACTCCTCCAACTTCTTTTCACTCTTATATAGCTCAACTTGAGGTTAGTCCAAGTCTGGAACCCCATCTCCTACTCTTTCTTCTCATTGCTCTGCTTGCAGCCATAGCCAGACTGTGCCTACATTCAGTTGAGCACTTAGCTTCCTATCACATCAAAGTGTGACATTGTTCACTGTGGAGCCCGGCATTACAAGAATTTGACCTCCTGTCTTTGTTGCATCATGTGATGGTCGTACGATCTGAACTACCTATGGAGGCTGTGATTCATCCTTGCCAATGTGGGGCCTTCAAAGCCTATACTATAGGCTATCCTCCACCCAAGTCTTGGCCTGAATGGCTGCGCCTATCTCTTGCAGCAACAAAAAAATCAGGGCTATCTGAAAACCTAGTAGTGGAAGCCATAGCCAGAAACTTAAAAAGCTTGGCAACCTTGTTCTTTTCTCACTGCCATCATCAATAGTGACTTTGATAACTCTAACATTACCTCTAAAGCCTATTGCAGATCTAGAAGTGCCCAAGGAAGTCCAAAATTGTTGAGAATCAGCAATCACACTCACTAAATAGCCTCTTTGTATGGAGCTTCAGGGTCAAGGATATGCAGGCTAACTTATCCCATATGCACAATGGTGCCTACTGCAGTTTCCTACTTTCCTATAAAGCATTGTACTTGCTTCCTTTTCTTAATGCAATGATAGTACTCTTTTCTTTTCAGTGAAGTGTCAATGTCATTGTCCACATACACAAGATTGTGTTTATGAGTCCAAGTCTCAATCTTGGAACCTAATTCACTTGTGTAACAAACAGTGTCTTTGTCTTCTCCATCATGAGTCCACACTTCTTCTTTCATCCACCATAACTCACTGCCATGCTCTAGATCCCGCATTTTTCACATGGTATTAGAGCCCAGTTGGGCATGGCATTGCTTCTCCAGCCTCTCTTGATTCCTCTCAACCTCAATCTAGCTCAATGTCAGCTCATGACTTCATCTCCCAACTCTACTCTCACTGAAGCTTCCATGGTAACCATAGCTAGCAGCACCCTGTCAGATTGAGCTGCTTATATCTCACTCCATAGGTCAAATCTCTTGGAGTTTCCTTCTGGAAAAGTATTTTCCAACTCACAAAGCTTTCTTGTATCACATCAATCCATGACCTTTGGCTATCTGAAGCTCAGCATTGTGAAAATTCTCAATCTCTGCTCTGTGTCTGCCATAGCCAGACAGGACCTACCTCACTTGGAGCTTCAATAACTTCTCAACCAGGCCACTTCAGCTCTTGATGTCTTCTAGGGAATTGTTCTTCTACTCAAGGCGCTTCATCCTGGCACATAAATTGACTACATTGCTGCGCCCTGACCCCGGCATTACGGAAATCGCGGAAACCTGTCCTGAACTGTGCCGAATCTGATCAAGTGCCCTGCGTGCTTCATACAGTCCACGCTCTTGACGATTTTCATAGGGCTTTGATAGCCCATGAAGTCAGCTTCCTAGGCATGTAAAAATTTTTGAAAATGATCAAGTATAGCTCCTGCAATCTGAGAAAAACCAGGCCCGTGTCTCAGAAACCCTAATTTCACCATAGCCAAAATTTCTCAATCTTTTTTTTCTCAGTTTTTTCTCTCTCCTGACACTCAACCCAAGCCTCTGTCACTCTAATCCATTGACCCAGCATCAAATCAAGGAGGGGAAGGACCTGAGAAGATTGAATAACGACCGAACGATCCCGAACAAGAAGAATCAAGCTCAACATCAACACTGACATAGTGTGTTTTCACACTGTCACTAACTGTGTCTCTTGACACACTACATTCTACTCTTCTACTGATAAAATCTCAGAATTATGGTGTTGATTTGCTGCTGATCTTGCAACCTCAACATGGGAAAAGACTCTCCAAATGCTCGATTCAAAGGAGTTGGGTTTCACACCTGGCAAACCCGCATCAAGCTCATCTTGATGAAAAAGGGTCTCTGGGCCATCACAAATGGCAAAGAGAAGAAACCTCGGGACGCGGACCTTGCAACTACTTGGCAAAAGAATGATGATAGAGCCCAGGCCATTATCAAACTGGAGCTAGATGACAGTTATATCCACCATGTGGATAACTGTGAGACCTCACAGGATACATGGAAAAGACTTGACACCCTGTTCGGTGCACAATCTAAATCATCAAAGTATGGTCTCCTAATTGAGTTCTTCAGGCTTGAAATGAAGTCCAGCACATCACTTGCCACACATCTCAATTACATGGAAGGACTCCTAACCCAACTTGTAGGAATCAACATTAAAATGGATGAAGATGTTTGCATTAGTGTTCTACTTAAGAGTTTGCCTCCTGAATATAATAATGTATCAACAACTTTAATCAACATGCCAAATCCTGAACTTGTTGATATCTAGGCATCACTGTTAGAAGAAGAAAAGAAACTAAAAACTAAGGAAGAACCAAGTATCTCTAGAGATGAGCATGCATTATATGTTGGCAACACGTACAAAGGCAAGAAGGATCAGCTCTTCTGTGACTTCTGCAAAAGGACCGGACACACCGAGAAGTTCTGCCACGCAAGAAAGAGATCCCAAAAGGCCTATCTAGTCGCAGTCAAAGAAGAACAAGAAAATGGAGCAAAGGAAGAAGAAGATGAAGATGAAGACCACCAGGATCGGAAGGACAAGACTCATCAGTCCTTCTACTCTCATAACTCTGATAGACTGTTTTAAAAGCCTTGTATTTCCTTGCCCTAATGCTTCCTGCCATAAACTTTGTAAACTCCTTATGTAACTTTGCATTACAGCCCCTATACACTTTGTGAGGCCCCTGTTACAGCCTCTGGATGTCCATCATGTTTTGGTGCCCACACTTAGCCTTTTCTACGACAGCCTCTGGTGTCTACCATGTTTGTGGTGTGCCCACACTTTGCAGGTGGTTCTCATTACAGCCTCTACACACTTTGTGACTTTTTAGTTGTGATTGAGGAGGGGTGTTGAGAATCAGCAATCACACTCACTAAACAGCCTCTTTGTATGGAGCTTCAGGGTCAAGGATATGCAGGCTAACTTATCCCATATGCACAATGGTGCCTACTGCAGTTTCCTACTTTCCTATAAAGCATTGTACTTGCTTCCTTTCCTTAATGCAATGATAGTACTCTTTTCTTTTCAGTGAAGTTTCAATGTCATTGTCCACATACACAAGATTGTGTTTATGAGTCCAAGTCTCAATCTTGGAGCCTAATTCACTTGTGTAACAAACAGTGTCTTTGTCTTCTCCATCATGAGTCCACACTTCTTCTTTCATCCACCATAACTCACTGCCATGCTCTAGATCCCGCATTTTTCACAAAAATTTGTCTAGCAACATTGAGCCAAATATCAAGATTTTCAAGACATAGTATCTATTGATACTCAACTAGTGCTTCTTGGCACTTAGGGCTTTAGATTAATCAAGAGTAACTCATCTTATGATTTCATTTTAGTTGGTTCAAATCCTATTCTGAGTTTGTAATGATTTTAAATTTTGATCCAATTCCTTGTAAGTCTCAATCTCATTGTAAAAGGATATACACTATCCGAATGTCCTCGTGGTAAGACCTCCTTCTAAGATGACTAAACTTGAGCAAATAGCAAAGTTTAATGGTGAATGCTTCCATGCCTGGAAGGAGAAAACCATGTATCATCTTACGAGGAAAGACCTCTTAGATCTCTTTTGGGAAGATGATGCAGATGACAAGAAAGAAGATGTTAAACAGGAAGATGTTGCAGAAGACTAGCCTAAAACAAAGGCATGGAAGAAGATGAACAACAAAGCTCTAGGTATTATTGCATGGGGTTTATCAGATGATGTATTACACCACATCTCTGGCATCAGGGATGCAAAGAAGGCATGGGAAGAACTTGACAAGATCTTTGGTACACAAACAAAGAACTCAAAGGTAAAATTACTCATGAAGTTTTATAAATTGGATGTTAAAGATAGTTCATTTATGACTATACACATCAATAAGTTCAATAGCCTTAAAACCCAGCTTGCAACTCTTAAAAAGAACTTGCAAGCATTAATCATAAACCATATGAGAACCTTGTTGCAACACTAAGTAATGTTCCCAGCCTCTCGCTTAAAGATATTGAGCACTTTCTGCTTGATGAAGAGAAAAAAATAGAAGAACACAAATGCAAAAGATGGTATTCCATCTAGGGAAAATCTCTCATACACTAAAGGAGCTGCTAGACCCAAAGGAAGAGGTTGAGGATTCAACACCGACAAAAAAAAATAGATGACATGTCATTATTTTGGTAAGATTGTCCATATAGCTAGTGAATGTTTCCATAAGAAAATAGCACAATAGATGCATAATGATCACCACCAAAACCAATTCATGAATGAAGAAGAAGAAGAAGATTCTTCCACTACCTTCAACAACTCTGACAAATTGTTCTAAGGAAAATTTTTGTATCTTTCATATGTTTTTCCCATAGATCTCTATGTTTTTCCTTAGTGGATTTTCTTTATAAAAATCCCTTACCAAAGATGTAAAGTTTCAAGCATTAACTTGACTAGGCTACCTATCAGCTAGTCTCTCGGGCCATGTCATCATGAAGGGGGGGCAAAAGCTAGCAAGTGTAGGAACTCATCATTTGAGGGGGTTGTTGGAAAATAGACAAATGATATATACTCCAGGAAGAGATGTCCTGAATCCCATATGCACAATGAGGAGAGTGGAACAACCCAACTTCTATAAAGCATTGTACTTGACAATGGAATGAAGATATATCATGATGCTTTGTACTTTCACTTAGTGCCTTGTTAGTGTTAGTTCATTACACAAGATTGTCTTTATGAGTCCAAGCTAATATATCTAGGAACCTAATTCATTTGTGCAACAGTTGGTCTCTCTTTGTCTATGTTAACATGAGTTTTGACTTCATCTTTCATCCTCCATAACTCCTGCCATGCTCTAGATCTGTGTTTTAACAATAAATACATCTAGGAGCTTGATTTTCATCTCTCTTTGGAGGTGGATACAATGTAGCCGAAGAATATCCATGAAGAAATTTAGCTTGCTAAATAGTATAACCAAAAGTACTGTAGAGACATGTCATCATTTCAGCCCAAAATTATGGGAAGTATACTTTCAAATCAATCTTCTAGGTTGAGACAACAATTCAGCCTAGCAAAGGGAGCCATTTAGACAAGAGGACAGGTTCCAAAATTATTACACCAAGGTTTCAACTTTCCCTACAATTTATGGCACAAAACAAGGAATGAATATGAGGCCTAATGCTAGTTTTAGATCAAATTTTAAAAGGATAGCCTTTGGAGAAAAACCTATAAACAATAAATCACAAGGAAAGCATGTGTCTAATGACAAACTAAAAGAGATGTATTCCAAAGGTTTATAATTTTATTCAAGGAGAAATAGAACCTTTGATCATAATACAAAGTGTAAGTTAAAGATAGTAAAAATCAACATGATTATATAAGAGGGATGAGATGAGAAAGTGAATGAGAGTGAACTTTTTTAAATGTTAGTCTTACCTATAGTAGAGGAGCAACATAAAGATGAAGAAATAGAAAATTAGGAGTTTTATGATTTGGTGGATGGATTCATTGGGAATTTCTTCTATGATATGCTTAATATCTCATGATGCATGGACAAGCAATAGAGGTAAAAATACTTTTCAGCTAAAAAGGCTTGTCAATGAAAAAATTGCCTATATTCTTGTGGATATGGGCATCACACATAGTTTTGTGAATACAAAATCTTTGGAAGGGCTACTTAAGGGTAAGGAGTCACCATTGAGGGTATAGGCTACCAATGGGGCTTTTAAAGTCAGCCATGAAGTGTGCCCATGCACTCTTATGAAACTTTCACTATCATCCACTATACAAGTTGTTTTAGTAGCCTTGGAAATGGAACCCATTGATATATTTTCTTGGATGTGATTGGCTAAAAATACTTGGAAATTTTACCATGGATTTGAATTCCATGCAATTGGAATTTTTTTGGAACGGATAGCCAATTACCTTTCATGGAGTGGATCAATGGAGCTCATTCCCATAAAGAAACTAAAGAAAGAGATCAATGCAAAGTCTTGTGTATTTACCATTCTTCTTTCTAAAGAGAATAAAGATCACTCCCACACATGCTCAAAAGAAAAAAATTCAGCATTGAGTAAATTTCTAGAGAAATAGAAAGATCAATGGGACCTAAAATGGGTCGGCACTGGCTATGGCACTAGCCGCACCTCATCCACACAAGAGACAACCCCACCACATGGCCTCACGGGCCAGGAGCATCTAAGACTCACTCTACACTAAATGCTAATGTCGATTCTCCATTTGTATTAGGTCATAGTCCAACATTTACCATCCCTTCTCCTCAGAGGGAGATCCCATAACATATAGGCATAATACCTTGTAGCACAAACACAGGGAAGCACCTCTCGACTGACTGTTGTGGCTCCACTGGGACTCTTCTACACCTCGGGGATTGGCCCCAAGATGCATCACTCTAACATAAAGTACACACGATACAAGCTCCACTCTTTCATTTTGAACGTCTTCCATGAGATACTATGTGTCCTTACCAAATAATTCCCTAAGAAAACAATAGACTAACCTACAGCTTAGGTCATCTCACACACTCAAGCATAGATCATCCTAACGGAAAACAGGTGCTATGCATCCACTTCTTTGTATTCTGATACCATGGTTGATATGCATATGCAAAGGTGGATGATCCTAAAGTGCTCAAACATATATTTCAATAAAAAACGTGTCGTGCACAATCAAGCTTTCCAATGCTCATTTACTAACTCGTTGTAGCGATGTAAGGATAACACCAAGACAATGCTCATGCTACTATCCTCTTAATTAAAATACAACAAACCCTAGGGTTGTGTTGAGGCTCCATAGCCCCCCTGCTAAAAAAATCAACGAATTGCAGCAAGACGTTGCCATTTCCTTCACCACGCAAAAAAAAAAACCCCCATTCGTCAAATTTTGGGGGGTTGGGAGACCCCAAGGGTCACCCCCCTTCCCCCTCTAATCCTATTACACTAAACCTCTTTGGTCCTCCACTTTAGGCACTACCATTCTCACGCGTCTGACATCCAGTTCGAGGTCTAAAATCCTATGCGTCCATCTCAAGAACCCACATTGCTTGGCACTTCCAGAAGTCTAATCCAAAATCCCAAGAAATTATGAAAATTTTCCAACTATCGCTCAGTGGGTCTTTAAAGCACTTTTGGAACCCGGTGGCTGCTTGCTACTTAAAATCGAATCGATTGCCCATGCCGCCTTCAATGAAGTCTATTTTTTCCTTTAAATTTGGATTTTAAAGCAAATTTTGAGCATTTTTTTCGAGTAAAATCCACCGCTCATTGGTGATCACGAGATAGGGTGACTTAGCGTGTTGAATCCCACAAAAAAATCTGCACATAAACACAACCACAAAGAGCTTCAAGTTGATATGGAAAATACTCAACAAAACACGTTACAGCTCTCACCCTACTCCTTGTCAAAATCAAGGTAGGAAATCCACAAGAAGTAGGCCTAGCATAAGCTGACAGAAAGCCCAAAGCTAGTCATTAACCAATTGTTCCAACACAGCCAAGCTAAAAAGAACTATAAAAGAGGTCGGCCTAAGTGGTGGTCTGAACTACCATCCTTATTGAGGACAACTCAACCAAGAGCTCCTCCTAGGCAAGGAATCCTATAGTCTGATCAAGAAAGATTGTCTTTTGGCATATTTTTCTTTTAAGCATTTATGTTTCATACTCAGGTGTGTAAAAAGGAGGGAGCTGAGTGTAGTGATCCAAGGAGAATAGGGCATCGGCCTCAGGTCCTATCTTGGTATCCAAGAACCTACCAACCCCTCACGAGATGACACTTAATCCTTTTCTAACACTCACTTTTATTTTCAGTCCAACCTTCTCTTATTTTTATTTTTTCGGCTAGATGCCACCCCTAGGAAAACAAGGCATTTGCCCCGAGTCTGACTCGTCCCCAAGAACCTAGCAGGCCTCTGCAAGGCAATGAACAACTGCTCAAGGATTTTTCTTTCTCTCCTTTTCTATTTTTATAGAGGGGTTAGAACCCCTTTTTACACACCTATGTATATTCATATATTTTCTTCCAAATAGTTAGGCCTTTTTCCGTTGTATCAACATTTTGTCTAGTAGGCTTTGTAACTGCCTGACACTAATAGGAACTCCTAGAATGGCCACCTACTAGCAGGTCAGCAAAACAGGGTCACTGTCTAAAATACGTCTTTCAGTGCTTGACAATGCCTTTGCAGGAGGCAATGACTACGCAAACCTCCCCCAAACATACAAAACCTAAACTTGGGACTTCATGCCTTGATTTCCGGTCCCCAACAAACAAAAAGAGAGTAACCCTTATATACACATATACCATTAATTGCTTAAGGGAAAATGGAAAATACTTTGAAAGGGGGATGAAACCACCATGAATGGCCACAAGAAGCTCCTCCATAGCAAAGGCTCCCTCCAATGACTTCGTCAACCTATATGATGCAATTACTAAAACAGAAAACCATTAAACGTACCTGCACCAAATAGAGATATGACCCTCTTGGCCTAGAGAAATAGTACATTTTATTGCAAACTAACTGGACCTCTTGGCCTAATGAAATAGGTCATGACACTACAAAACTGACTGGCCCTCTTGACCTAATAAAATCAAACATTAAAACCTTTAAGTAACTGGCCCTCTTTGCCTAATGAGATCAAGCAAACCATCTCAGATATATCCCTCCTTGGAACAAGGAAGATATACGATAATACACTCCATTCCAAGGGGAAAAACAAAGCTCTTAGCCCTAAACTAAGTGCATCAAGTTGTGACCCATACCTCATGCGTATATAGCAAGAGGGGTACGCATAACATGTCGTCTGATCAACCTATGGGTCCAAGATAATAGCGGTAGATGGGTCTTGACCACTCTTCGCATGACCCATATCAACCATTACCTACCATATAACGTGTGGTTTGATAAAATTCCCCACAAATGACCAAGTCCTGTCTCATTATCAATAGCAACATCTAGACTAGGACCACAATTGAAAAAGAGGTCTTCTTCATAAGTAAAATTGGCTAATGAATCCACAAACTGATTCCAAGAATGTGGAACCAGTTGAAGAGATACGCTCTCAAATTCGTCATGTAGGGTCATAGCAGTTCAATGATACATGCAAAGGATAGGATTCTCGACTATGTATGTCCCATTTAGTTGATTTAAGATCAGCTGGGAATCCCCTTTTACTAACAACTGCCAAATACCACCTTTCCTGGCAATATTTAGTCCCATAATCATGGCTTTATACTCTGTCGTGTTGTTAGTGAATCCTCCTCCAAGATAAACATCTAATTTCATTGTAACTCTACGTCGGGGATCTCGGATAACTACTCCAATGGTCCCTTTTTTATGAGGGCCCCTGGGATGCTCCATCAAAGTATAATGTGCACGTCCATAATGGGTTTACATAGCCAGTCATCAAGAACTCCCCTATTTGTAATTATGATAGTCAAAATTCAACATATTTAGAGGATGAACTAATGGCTCCATCCCACCTTCTTCATTGAACTCAACAGGGATGCTTGCCAAAATTTGTAAATAGTAATGGCAAAAAACTTTGATTTCCCACACAAAGGTACCGTCTTCTTGCTCAGTTACTTTGTATCCTTTTCTCCACCAGATAAGCTTCTCCTAATGATATCTTTGCTCTAGATATGGGTGCTCCAAATAAGGAATTAATGGCCCCATCAACTAGTTTAAGCTCTCCTATAGGTCAACCCTAGCATGGACCTTCAATGCATTTATCGCGTTAGAATACTCAGAAATAATAAGATTTAATATTATTAAGATTAACCTTATTTTTAAATTCCACGCCCTATAGATCAGCTAGTAAAGACATGGACTTATTTTTACATATCCTAACAACCTTGTAAGGGCCATCCCATTTAGGTTCCAGCTTCTCGAGAAATAGCTCCCTATGTGCATTGTAATATAGAAATAACTGCCCCTTTTTTAAAGGTATATTTCTTTGCTTTTAGATCATACAGCCACTTCATCCAATGCTTAGCTAGTTGTTGGTGCAACAGACTATACAATTTGAGCTAATCCACGTGGACTATAGTCGTAAAACGCTCGAATAGGGCATCTTCATCACCCAAATAATGATTAATTGTGAATTCTATGGTCGGCAACTCAATTTCTAAGGGCAGGATATACTCCTCCCCATAAACGACTTTAAATGGGGTGTGACTAGTGGGTCATTTAAACGTTGTATTATACGCCCACACTGCCATATACAATATTGTATCCTAGTCTCGTTTCTTTTTGAAGACTATCTTTGACAAGATAACCACAAGCTGCTTATTGGTACTTTCAACTTGCCCATTTTCTTGCGGGTTATAAGGATTTGTCTTGTTATGCTTAATTTTCCACACTTCAGTTATACTTTTAATCACCTTATTTAAAAAGTGAGTTCCACGGTTTGATACTATTTCCTTTGGCGGACCGAAATGAAAAATGATCTGCTTAAGTAGGAAAGTGATAGTCTCTTTTGCATTGTCCTGCCTCATCGCCCGGGCTTCTGACCACTTTGTAAAGTAATTGGTGGCTATTATAATGTATCTCTTCTGAGTAGTAGACAACGGGGTAATAGGACCCACAAAGTCGATGCCCCACTTCTCAAATGGAAGGGTAGCCATAATCGGAGTAAGTGGGTACTTCCTATTCTCTCTGCTGTCATGTCTTTGATATGTATCACATCTCTTAACATATTCAAATGAATCCTGGAAGATGGATGGCCACCAATATCCAGCTTTTAAGGCCTTCTGTAGCGTCAATCGCTCAGCAAAATGCCCCCCACAAGCGGAGTCATGGCACTCTTCCAAAATAAATGGAACCTTGTCAGGCATCACACATCGATGATAGATATCATCAACATCCTACCAATATAGTGTCCTTGCAATCAAGGAAAATTTTAAAACATGCTATTTAATCTTCCTCTTCTTAGATTTGGATAGAGTAGCTCCAGTCTCTCCTATAGATAGATAGTGTGTTATAGCAGCATACAAGGAGGGAATAGATGTCGTATCAATCTTAAACAATGTTTTCATGTCACTTCCTTTAGCCAAGACCTCTTTTGGCTCTCCAAAATCCACAAGAAATTCTTTAATGCCCTGAAGCTTTAGTGGCTTGCTCTTAATTTCATAATCAAACTCGTGTAAAGTGATTAGCCACTTTGCTAACCGATCAGGTGGCTGTAACTTGTTTAGCAACAATCAAAGCCCTTCCGCCTTCATGATAAAAACCACCTCATAAAGAATGTAGTGCTTGAACTTTTGGTTGCAAATACCATCGCAAGGCACAACTTCTCCATATAGGTGTAGTTAATTTCTGATACACCCAACTTTTGACTAGCAAAAGCTATCAAATGGTACCATTTTTCCTCCAAAATTTGGGATAAGCAGTAGTTGATACTATACATAGTGGTTGCTAAAAGTATATAAAAAATTTTGACCCTTTTAGGTGCTTTTAAAATAGATGCTTTAGCAAGCTCCTGCTTCACATCATCAAAAGATACTTTGCAAGCATCACCCCATGCAAACTGATAATTAAAAGACAATAGGTTCGTCAATGGTAACGTTCTTTCTGCTATGGCATTGATAAATCTTCAATAATACCCTACCGATGACAAAAAGTTATGCACCTCCTTTGGAGTACGTGGCGGACTCATGGCGACTATGACCTTTTTTCAGGGTTAGTCAGAATCCCTACTGAACTCACCACATGGCCTAATAGGAGCCCATAAGGGAATCCAAATAGGCACATTTGTGGGTTAAGAGCTATGAAAAATTGTCTGCAATGCATCAACTGCCTTTCTCTTGTGGTGGGCTGCCCCGAGGTCATACAAAAATACTTTCAACTCCTCTCCGGAGATGTCACCAAAGGTCTTATCCGTTGTTCTTTGACACAAACCATGTGCATTACATAAAACAAATGCCATCACATGGTACACAAAGGTAGCAGAGACAGTAATAAATGTCCATTTTAGCTTGTCTTGCTCGGTAATTGCTATTTGGTTATACCCGACAAAGCAATCCATGAACTAATATATTTCCCTACTTGCTAACTGATCCAAAATTTGGTCAATAAATGGCAACATATAGTAGTCTTTAACATTCTAGTTATTTAGCTCTCTAAAGTCTACACAAAAATGGAAATGATTATTCTTCTTTCTGATCACAACTGGTAAACACTATTCAGTATGTTGAACAAGGAAGATCAAATCCACTTTTCGCAACTTCTGTAGCTCCTTAAATAGCCCGTCCCTTAGTTCAAAAGGCAAGCACCTTACTTTCTGACGTACGTGCCAACTTCCTTCTTTTAGAGGAATGGTGTGCATAGCTAGGATGGGGGGATTTCTAGACCTATCCTCTCCATCAAGTCTAAACTCATGATATTGATGGAGGATCTAGTGTCCACGATAGTGTGCTCCACTAATATTCCATCCACGTACACTGGAACCCTGGGACAATGCTTTTCAGCATGATCAAAACCAATCTTCTCCTACTCGTGCTATGCCCAAATGTTCTACAATATACCCATATATGCAAGACTTTCTTAAATTCCTTGCGTACTCCTAGAGACATTTTAATCAATTGTAGGAGATTCACGTCTGGTTTAACTTTGCAAAGAGAACTTGCTAGATCAAAGTCATGATAGTTAGCCAAAGTTCTCTTCCCTTGCCAAACCATTCTCTCCTTTGGTCTTTGGATCAGCTTTGGTGTCTCTTTTTTAACTTTTACCTTCTTTCTTGGCAATCCTTTATCCTTCTCGGGATCAACTTTACTATCAACATGCCTTACAGGTCCACCTTCCATATCAAGATTCAGACCTTGCTTTCCCCTAGCATCTTACTTAGGGTTTCCCTCGACAGGTTTTACAGTTCCTTTGTGACCCTCTCTAGTCTTTTGACCTATTTTCATGGCTCCTAGATTAAAACTTTCAATTCCATTGACACATACAGTCTCAATAAGACTGACTCCACTTCCATGAGGCAACTCCTCTACAATAGCATTTCCTCTTTGTAGTATTTGTCTTGGTCCCTCATCTTATTGGAGATTATTCCCTTGTGCGAGATGGTTAATTAGACGTGGCAGTTTACTCCCTTGTTGGAGAGAACCGATCTCACTCCAACAAGTAGCAACTAAGTGGCTAGACTTTCTGCAAATATCTCATTTGACATTCAGACAATTCTTAGGGAAATGTTGGCCACCACACCAATTACAGCTAAATCTTGAGGGGGCACCTTCTTTAGGACGTTGACTCCCTATCAAGTTCTATTATTTCTTAAGGAAATTGATATCCACAACTATTTTTCTATATTGTTTGCTAATCATGTCAGTGTAGTGCTTCATCATATCCTTGACTTCACCAAGGACATTTGAGGCACTTGACTCATAGCCATGATGGTTTTTCTGTCATCCCATCGGTCTAACCACTTGATTAGGAATCGATTGTTGACCTACTAGGACAATATTTGGGTTTATTGTTTGGCCTCCACCATTTATTGGGCCCATCTGACTAGCCATAGGCATAGTCAGGCCACGAGGAGCTAATAACATAGGCAAATTTGGCATGATACTCCCTCTTCCATTCACATTTAACATGGGGTCCCCTTGACTCCCATTGGTTAGGGCCAAATTATTACCATTCCAATTTATCCTTGTTGCATAAGTTACTTACTTGCAAGCACGACTCTACTCCTTCTGCTTGTGTAGTAACAGTGCCAATGTCAGTCAAAGAGACACTACTCAACTGCACCTGGATGTTGAAATCTAATCCATGTAGGAAATATTGCAATTGTGCAGCCAATGGAATGGGGATATAAGTATTAAGTTTGTGAAGAACTTGCTTTAGTTTCTTTGCATAGGCCTGGACATTCTCATTTGGCTCTTGGCGTGTTACATTCAAGACATGCAACCAATACTCTCCACCCCTCTCATGGGCAAACTCTCTACGGAAGGCCGTGAAGAATTGGTCAATGCTAGTTATGGTTCCGGCCTCTAGACCATGATACCATACTACTACCCTTCCTTTTAATGTCATATTGAAGAACATCATTAAGTGTCCTTCGTCTTGGATTCGATAGTTGAACATGAGTGTTTGAAACTCCTTAATATAGATTTCTCCATCTTCTTCTGCTAACCCATGGAAGATGGGCAAATATGCTCCTTCTAATGCCGGTAAATCCAGTGTCCCTACTAGAATTGTGATGGGTTGTGCCATGGCTAGAAGCGGATTGATAACAGGAGTTTGTGTAGGTAAAACTACATCCCCAATTGAAGTGGGTTGATTGATTGGAAAAGGGGAAGTATTAAGACTCCCTCTTGCACTCAAAGGGCTACTTGTGATACTTAGGTTATTAGAACCACTGCCACTTATGCGTAGTGGCCTACTCCTTTAAGGAAAATAATAACTTAGAATCTCCAACCGCCATCTAGCCCTCTCAGCACGTTCCTCTTTTTGTATTTCGGCTTGAGGGTTCTTGTCAGAGGACATAAACCAACTAGTTGGTCCCTAGAAAGCCTAAATTTAGAACCACCACTTATTGGTGGCTCCCAAAAAATGCACCATTGATGGGACCTAAAGTGGGCCCGCATTGGCTATGGCACTAGCCGCACCTCATGCACACAATAGACAACCCCACCACACGGCCTCGTGGGCCAGGAGCATCTAAGACTCACTCTACACTAGATGCTAATGTCGATTCTATGTTGGTATTAGGTCATAGTCCAATGTTTACCATCCCTTCTCCTTAGAGGGAGATCCCATAACATATAGGCATAATATCTCATAGCACAAACATAGGGAAGCACCTCTCGGCTAACTACCGCGGCTCCACTACAACTCAGGGATTGACCCCAAGATGCGTCACTCTAGCATAAATTACACACAATATAAGCTCCACTCTTTCATTTTGAATGTATTTCAGGAGATACCATGTGTCCTTACCAATTAATTCCCCAAGAAAACGATCGCCTAACCTACAGCTTAGGTCATCTAACATACTCAAGTGTAGGTCATCATAACGAAAAATAGGTGCTATGCATCCACTTCTTTGTATTCTGATACCATGGTTGATATGCACATGTAAAGGTGGATGATCCTAAAGTTCTCAAACATAATTTTCAATCAGAAACGTGTCGTGCACAATCAGGCTTTTCAATGCTCATTTACTAACTCATTGCTGCAATGTAAGGATAGCACTGAGATAACACTCATGCTACTATCCTCTTAATTAAAATACAAAAAACCCTATATCATGATATGTATTAGCAAAATCAACAATAAACAACACCCCAATCACATTGTTCAAACACCCCACCCCTACTTTTAGGTAATGCTTCTATTGCATAGGTGTAGGGGTTCATTTTGTCATGTTTTGATGTATGAAAATATAAATCACGAACTCTGACAAAAAAATAGGAAAAAACCTCATGCTCTACCACTACCATACGTTCACAAACACATTATATTTTTTCTTATTTTTATGAAGTATATCTCAAGATTTCCCCTTATTTTTCCTTATTTCTTAGCATTTATTTGTCAATAATCCTTATTATTTTATGTTTTTTTTATACCAATCATTTCAGCATACAGAAATTCAATTTTATTTTTCATTTTTTCCCATAGGAACACATTTCACCCACCCAAAGCGACAAAACTATCATTTTACCCTTAAAATCGCATTTTGGGTTTTGCGGGATTTAAATAGCATATGCAAATAATTAGGAAATCATAATTTTTTGATAAACATCAATTAAACTTAATGCAACCAGCACTCAAACAATTTTTCAATGCATAAGAACATCATTTACATCATAAAATGTCAAAAAACCTTCATTTTCTTCATTAAAAATAGTCACACTGTGTTTCTACGAAACCCGAGACGCATTGAATGATTGCGTGACCAACGGATAGAGCCTCCATCACTCTCAATTCCATCTTGCACATTAATCTTCAGCATCTCCATTAATCTGCATCATCATTTTCTTCAATCTCCTTTCTGATTCTTTCTTCAAGGTAGTGGGCATGAACAACCTATAGAGAGGAGAGAAAGAGAGAGAAGAGAGAAAGAATAATTTCTGAAAAATCCTACGCATCCGTCTCAAGAACCCGTATTGCTTGCCACTTCTAAAAGACTCATCCGAAATCCCAAGAACTTATGAAGATTTCCCAACCGTCGCTCGGTGGGTCTTTAAAGCACTTTTGGAACCTGGCGGCTGCTTGCTGCTTAAAATCGACTCAATTGCCTATGCTACCTTTGACAAAGTCTATTTTTCCCTTGAAATTTAAAATTTTTAGCAAATTTTGAGCATGTTTCTGGGGTAGAATCCACCGCTCAAAGATATATTTCAGTCTCCATCTTCATTGCCATCCAAGAGAGAGAGGTTGACAAACCGAATACCAAGCCCATTAATAAAACTCCTTACATATTGTTAAATTTTGAGTGTGAAGAGGTGGAGTGATAGGCTAAAGAGTTATTGCAAATGGATTCTATACAACCTAGTTAGTTACCTTTTGCTTGTCCAATACTTTTAGTGAAGAAGAAAGATGGGACATTTTGCATGTGCATTGATTACAAAGAGTTGAATAAGTCTACCATTAAAAATAAGCATTCTATTCCTCACATTGAGGGTACTCACAATAAACTGAAGGATGCCAATTTTTTTATAAATATTGATCTACATTCAAGATACCATCAAGTTTACATGAAAGAGAAGGATGAGTACAAGACCACATTCAGAACAGAGAGGAGATTGTGTTGCTTTCTTGTATGCCTTTTGCTCTATCAAATGCTCTAGCCATTGATGCTCTCATGAATAATATTTTTAATCCATTCTTGTTTAAGATAGTCCTTGTCTTTTTCAGTAATATCCTCATATATACTTAATCTAGGGATGCACAATTGCAGCATGTAAGGGAGCTGTTTGACACATTGAGAAAGCATCCCAAGGGGTCCAACTATAAGAAATCATCTATATGTATTCAAAGGATATTAAGAAATACCCTTTCTTTATATGCTACAAGGCCTTAAAATGACCCCTTTTACTGTACTAAACTTATGGATTTTTTTCAAATTGTAATTAAAACCCCCCTCTTGTAAATATAATCCTATAAATTTGACTAAATATAATACTCTTTCTTTTGAGCTCACGTGGTATCTTACATGTTCTATGAGGTGGACTAATCGGGAAAAGCACAAAATCTTTACAAAAGAATCCAAGTGCTCTTTTATGTAGGATAAGCTAGAATATTTGGGCTACATTGTCAGTGAATGTGGGATTAGAGTGGACCTAAAGAAGGTGCAATGTGTCAACTACCCCTACGACTTCTATGTCTTTGAGATATTTCATTGGATTATCTTCTTTCTATCGATAGTTCATTAAAAAAACTATGCTCATATTGCACCCCCATGAACTAATAGGTTGAAGAAATAATTTTTCTTTTCGGATTCCATAGCAACTAAAAACTTCAATGAGCTGAAATATATGTTAATTCTAGCACCCGTTCTAGTATATTTAGATTTTTCTAAAGAATTTGCTATATATATGGATGCCAATGGAAGAGGTATTGGGGATGTTTGATATTAGGATCATGGAGGAATTACTTATGAGAGCAAAAAATTAGATGTAAAGGAACATAAACTCCATGTTTATGAGCAAGAAATGCTAGCCATTCTTCATGCAATCAAAAAATCGTATCACTGCATCTATTGTGGCCATTTTAAAATCAAGAGTGATGATAGAGTGTTGAAATATTTTCTTTCCCATCCCACTTTATCTCCTTAACAATGGCGATGGTTGTCTACACTTCAAAGCTATGATATTGATATCTCATATATGGTGGGTAAAGACAATAGTATGACAAATGCTTTATCAAGAATATGGATATGTTCACTTTCTTCTATTTTTACTTTGTATAAAGAGTATATTCATGATATACAAGGATATTATTTTCTTGATGAAAATGCAACCACTATGATGTGAGCATCTCAGTAAGAAAGATGTGAAGAGCAACTAAATTTTATAGGACATACTGGATTATTATGGTACAAAGGTTGGGTTTTATTTGATGCCTCAAATATATTTTATTTGAGGCATCAAATAAAAGGTTGGGTTTTATTTGATGCCTCAAATATATTTTTCAAGCATTGTATTTTGAACAAGAAATGCATTCATCACCTTTGGCAAGTCACCATGGGTTATTTAAGATATTTATACTATTCATAAGAGTTTTTTAAAAGAGTGTTTGGAGAGATGTCAAATATTATGTTATGCAATGTTGATCATGTCAACAAAATGAATATTCTATGTTTCTATCTAGTGGATTACTTTAGCCATTAACCATCCCTCAAGGAAAATGGATTGATATATTTCGTTTGAAGAGAGTACTAACTATGATACTAAATCTATGCATAATTTTTTATGGTTTCTTTTCTTCTATGGGCACTAAGTTGATCCCTAGTACGGCGCACACCCTCAAAAAGATGGGCAAATTGAGCATGTTAATAAATGGTTCGAAGCTCATGTTGCTATTTTTTCCATGATACTTTAGTTTATTGGGACCAATGATTATACTTGGTTGAATTTTGGTACAATAATACTCATCATATGAGTATTGGTATGTTGCCTTTTGGAGTGCTCTATGGGTACAAAGTACAAATACCTTCCACTCCTTTCCATGATGATATAAGTCTACAAGCTAAAGCTAAACTTGAGAAGATGGAAGCTTTGATTAGTCCATGCAAAGTAAATATTTATAAATCTAACCTCTATCTTTGTCAGTAGAGTAAAACACCTCTTTAGACTTGTTTTTACTTTTAGAAGAACTAAAATTAAGCCAAGGTTCTTCTCCTTAAGTATCAGTATAGAAATCAAGTTTTCAAAATTAGGAATATCATCCCTTGTATTAGATGACTTCAAGCTCTTATATTCATCTCCAAGTCCATCTAAACATGCATGTACAGCATCATCATCATCAACTACCATACTGATAGATCCAAGAGCTACCACAACACGCTTGATCTTAAAGGCATAATCATTAATGGATAGATTTTCTACTATCACTTGGTTTAGTTCTAACTTGAGTTGTAGCTTTTTGGAATTTGTATTTACTTTGAATAGTCTTACCAAATTCTTTCATACAATAGTGAGGGTTTCATGGCCCGTTATGCTATTTGTGACACCAATAGACAACTAATATATGACTTTACTTTGTCTCTACTCTCCCAATATTTCTTAACCTTTACATGTTTTGTAGTAGCATTTCGTGCATGAACTTTAGGTGCTACTGCCATATCTCCTTCAATGTAATTCTAAACACCTTTTCCTTCAAGAAAATTTTCATTCTAAACTTCTATGCAATATAATTATTCTTATCAAGCTTCTTGCTAACAATTTGGTTGAAGTTGTTAGATATTTTGATAAAATAGAAAACCTTGCAAAACTATAATTTGCAAGCAAGCTGATACCAGGTACACCACAATTAAACATACATGCCTTTACACTAACTACACACCAATAACCAAAATTTGCACTCTATATGCAAATTCCTTTTATGTTTGCAAAATTTTAAATACCTAAAACCTTATGGATTGGAGATTTGTAACCTGTACACCTATAAATGGTCGATATATCCAAAATTGTAGTATACCAAAAAATTGTTGTTGGTACTACTAATAGAGGTTGAAATGACCTTAGATGCAAGAAATCACAATAGTTTTCCCAAAAAGGCTTATCTATACTATATACACTACTCTTCTTGCTCACCAAGTTTCACTACAATTGGAGATTGTAGCCCTACTCGACTCACGATCCTCATGCAGCTATAATCTAAGAAAATCGAGCTAGGTGGAAGAATGTCTTCCCATTTCTTGCTTGTTTACTTTTTGCTTCAACACCTTCACCTTAGTCTTCAATTGAGCTCCACACAATAGTGGGAAAACTTTGATACCATGAAAATAAACAAGAGGGAAGAGAGTGAAAGAGACCAAGAGCATACATACAAAAGCACTAGAGACTTGAGTACACACAGAGATAGGGTTGTAATCTACTTCTTTATCTTTCTTCTTCTTCTACAAAAAGGAACTGAGTCTACAACATGATAAAAAAAGTACCACAACATATGTACATGTGGTCGCAAAGTGTAAACTCGCTAAGAAAAGAAGAAGTGGTACAATGAATGTGTCATAACCAAGGATGGACTACATGGGTGTAGTCTAGCTATAGAATCACTGGTGTATCCTCATGTCAGTCACCTAATATGCTAGTAAAAAATAACTTGTCGCATTACCAAGGCACATAGTGGATGCCAATTCATGTACTGCACTTGTGGCTTATAAATGCATCACTGGAAACCCTTGCTTTAAATGCCACTAATATTGTTGCCTTTAATACCTATGATTGACCCTCCCACAAACACCAAGAAGACCAAGGAACAATCCCACAAAATCTATCTAGAATGCTAAGCTTTCAAGCTCAAGCCTCTCTCTCTTCTCTTCCACAAACAAGGCACACAAAAGATAAGCACTCTCCTCATCCTCACTCTCTCCCTCATCCATAGATACATCAAGAAATACACAAAGAGAAAGAAGCAAGAGTTGTGCCCCAAAAAGAGAGAGGAAAAGATATGTATGAGGAAGATGATAAAGAGAGAGAAATTAAATTGCAACTCCCTAACCACCTCTCACTCAACTCTTCCATATTAATATTTCTTGATAAAAAGTATTTTGAGTACATCAAGAGATTGGACTTTATAACCTTAGTCCTCATTATCCACATGGTAGACCATACAAAATGTTGCATTTTATGTCTACATAAAGGGATAGGTTACACAACATTTTGATACAAGAAATTCGCTTTACATGCCATATATATTCCACATATTCAAGCTGCCATCAACCTAACTTGTATTACTCAAGTTTACTCTAAAATGCCTCCAAAATGGTTGAAATTTAACCATGACTTGATAACTTTTGTGATCTACCTCTAACTTGCCCAAGACTCCATTAATCAAGCCTATCTTCTTGTCTTGAAGGTCCACTAGTTAATACACTACTTCCTATAAAGTCTGTACTATCTGTACTTGGCTATCATAGATGTTCTAACTAAAGAATAAGAAGATTTAGTGGAAATGGGATCAAAATTGATCAAAGAACCATGCTCTAATACCACTTTAGGAGAGAGAAAGAGGAGAGTAAAAAATGTACAAAAAAGAGAAGAGTCCATAGGAGAGAGAAAGACTAGAGACGAGGAGAGAGAAATATTGAAAATGGAGAGAGAAGTAAAAAGGAGAGAGATTGTTGGTAGCTATGAAAGCAGAGGAGAGAAGCTTGGGAGGTTAAAGGACAAAGTTGTATTATTGCACAAAAACGATGATGTACTTATTTCCTTTTACATCTTTTATATGTCCCTAATTCAGCTCTTTACAAATTGTAACCATCTAGAAAGAAATACATTTCATGATCTACAACCTCATTCAATAGATATCACTCTCTAAATAGGGTAAATGAAATAGGTTTAAAATAGTAGATGCATTGAGCTTTTAGTAATCCATAAAAATCCACAATTTCTTGTTCTTCTTGGGCATAATGACAATTGGAGGAGTCCATTTAGCTCTATCCAATGGAGCAATAAATCTCACTTGGAGCCAGAGGATCCAACTCTTCTTTAATCAAATTTTCCATATGGGGATTCATTCTATAATGTTGCATCTGCATTGGAACTCCTTCTACCCTTAGAGGTATTTGGTGCTCATAGAACCACAGATCTAAACCCTTCATACATGAGTAATCCCAAGCAAACACATCTTTTAACTCTCGTAAGAGTGCAATCAATTTCTCTCAAAACTCAAGGTTAATATTGGTACTAATCTTCACTAGTTTAGTCTCATTAGATTGGTCTCATCTGGACAAAGATACATTGTAGATGACTCATCCTCAATGACTCTAGTCACCTTTTGCATTTTTGCTTCAAACTCTCATTCTTGTTGGAGAGATTTTGCTACATCAAATTTTGCTAAAGCCGTTGCTTTTGACCCTCGTGCACTCCAAACTTTGGACATTCCAATTCTGAAGTAGGCTCTACATCCTTTGGGAGCTACTCCGAGTTGGTTAGTAGCTGGGAATCAACATCTTGTTGACTAATTTCAAGAACATACTAAAAAAAAAAGGGCTCAAGATTGGAATTTCCTACCAAGAAAGCCACCTCCTCCTCCTCATCGAGGCCTTTGACCATGTTAATAGCCTCTACCACCAGTAATCAAAGTGTCGATTGTGAAGGGAAAATTTTCAATAAAACAAATCTAACCTCATGATGACCACATCAAATAGTAAGCTGGTCCTAATCCGAGTTGTGAGACTGAATCAAACTTGTCTTAACCAACGAAGACCAAGCAAAAGGCATTTTCTAGCTTGCTCCATATTGAAAGTTGAGAAGGATCAAAGCTTGCACTCGAGAGCTATGGCAGGAGAGCAAGAGCAAGAAAGAGAGAGACAAGAAATGGGAACTCCAACAGTCACAATGTGTGACCGGGCCTTCCTTTATTCAAACTGTCACTAAATGAATAAAGAATAAAGTGACGGTGATGGGCACCCGCCACCTACAGTGTGCAGTGGCAGTGACTGTCAATGTAGTAATACACAGGTGGCTAGGCCAAGGCGCCTTTACCCCCAACAACCTCCCACTTAAAGGCAAATCTACCTTAGTGTTGAGGAGTGAAAAGAAAAAAGAAAAAGACAGTACACCATGTACACATGTACAACAGGATGAGGAAAGATGTCATCTCATCCCACGCCCATCAACCTCCAGAGGAAAGCAAAGTGCTCCGTAGAGAGGCTTTTCGTGAGAAGATATGCAGGATTCTGGTTAGTGGAGATCTTGACAAGGTCAACAGACTTGTCCTCAATGACCCCACGTATGAAGTGATACCTCACCTCAATGTATTTTGTATTCGCATGGAAGACTGGATTCTTGGCTAACTGAATAGCACTCATAGAATCTGAATGCAGTGTAGGGATAGCATCAATGCCAAGGTCAGCAACCAAATGACCCAACCAAATGGCCTCCTTGCAAGCCTCAATGGTGGCTGCAACATACTTGGCCTCTGTAGTAGAAAGAGCTGTGCATTTCTGCATCCTCGACATCCAAGAAACAACACCTCTAGCATAGGTGAATACATAGCCGAAAGTGGACTTCCTATTATCTGCATGTCCTGCATAATTAGAGTCAGTGTACCCCACGACTCTTGTATCCTGGCTACCATAGCATATGCACATATCTGCAGTGCCCTTCAGGTACCTCATGATACCCTTCACGACATCCCAATGCTTCTTGCCAGGTGTAGCCATATAGAGTGCCACAACACCAACTGCAAAGGCAATATCTGGACGAGTGGCAATCATGGCATACATAAGACTTCCCACTGCGGATGCATAGGGAATCTTGGCCATCTCGGCCCTCTGATCATTTATCTGCGGACAATCACCATGTGATACCTTCACATAAGAAGGCAATGGACAGCCAATAGGCTTTACATCCTGCATGCGGAAGTGCTCAAGGACTTAATGAATGTACTCCCTCTGTGACAAGTAGAGGAGTCCCTGATGCCTGTCACGTCTAATGCGCATACCAAGTATGTGAGAGGCCTATCCAAGATCTTTCATCTCAAACTCTTTTTAAGCTGAGCCTTAAGAGCATCTAGCTCATCATGATCTTTCCCTGCTATCAGCATATCATCCACATAGAGTACCAAAATCAATAAGGAACCATCACGGGCTTTCTTCATGTAAATACACGGATCCATAGCATTCCTGCTGTAGCCCTGTGACTGCATAAAGGCATCAAACTTATGATACCACTCCCTAGGTGCCTACTTCAAGCCATAAATACTTTTCTTCAATTTTCACACTAGGTGCTCCTCCCTGCCACGTTCTGCAAAGCCCTTAGGCTGCTCCATATAAATCTCATCATGCAAGTCCCAATGTGAGAAAGCCGTCTTGACATCCATCTGGTATAAATCCAAGTCAAGTTGAGCAACCAAAGCCAAGACTAAGCGCAGGGTGGTCATCTTAACCACAGAAGAAAAGACCTCATCAAAGTCCACACCATGCTCCTGCTTAAAACCCTTTGCTACCAGTCTAGCCTTGTATACTAGCTTGGGGTGTCCAGGGGTACTTTTCAGCTTGTACACCCACTTGCATGGCAAAGCCTTTTTGCCCTTAGGCAAGGAAACCAAATCCCAAGTCTTATTCTTATGCAAGGAGTCTATCTCAGACTACATAGCCCTCTCCTAGGAGTGACTATCACCCCTGCACATAGCCTCATCATAAGTGAAAGGCTCTCCTGCATCTGTAACCAAGACATAATGCATTGAGGGTTGAAATCTATCAGGTGGATGTCAGTCTCTAGTAGACCGGCAGGCTCTGTTGCTTACCTAGCTACCTGTCCAACACCTTGACCTTGAGCACTTGCTGCAGCTGTAGGCTGTCCAATTGGCTGTGTGCAGGAGCTCTCCGCTCCTCCTGAAATATGACTCTGCGGATCTCAACAACTCTCTAAGGCTGCCTATGCATCTTGTCCTCATGGAAGACTACATCATGACTACGGATGACTTTCCACGCCTCCAGATCCTAGAGATGGTAGCCCATCTCATCTTCATCCCCATAACCAAGGAAAATGCATTTGACACTCTTAGGATCTAGCTTACTTCTCTTGTCCCTGGGCACATGGCAAAATGCCTCACATCCAAAGACACGGAGATGCGCATAAGAGGGAGGTTTTTCAATCCATACCTCCTCGGCAACCTGGAAATCCAAACCACTAGAAGGTGATCTATTTATGATATACACAGCTATACTAGCTGTCTCAGCCCAAAAGCTCTATGGTAGGCCTGCATGGCTAAGCATACTGCATACACGCTCCTAGATGGTTCTATTCATCTGCTTAGCCAAACCATTCTGGGGGGGTTTTGGGGGCAATCAACTGATGCTTAATACCCCTCTCATCACATAACTACTCAAAAGCACATGAGACATACTCACCCCCATTAACTATCCGTAGGCATTTTAGCCTATACCCAGACTGGTTCTCAACCAATACAAGCCATCTTTGAAACATAGCCAAGACATTATCTATCCTTAGGCATTTTAGCCTATACCCAGACTGGTTCTCAACCAATACAAGCCATCTCTGAAACACAACCAAGACATTGGATTTCAGCTTAATGGGATAAGCCCAAAATTTCTGTGAAAAATCATCTATGAAAGTAACAAAATACTTTGCACCACCCATAGACTAACAAGGCATGGGCCCACAAACATCCGAATATACCAATGCCAAGGGCTCACTCATGCATGGCCTACCAGACTTCTTATGCGTAGACCTAGTCTGCCAGCCATAAAGACAATGCTCACATGAATCAAAACATGCATAATCAAGGGGCGGTAAGTACTGCAAACTAGAAAGCATTTTCATTCCCTTCAAAGACATATGGCCCAAATGGGCATGCCAAAGAGATACATGTGGGATAGAACCCATAGGCAAAACATGATCAAGGGAAGAAGCGGATATAATCAAGGTCTACATACAATAAACAACACTCCGAACAGGATATCATGTAAAAAAAGCAAGTGGTTTTTTCAGCCAATTTTGGAGATTTAATACAAAAAAATAAGGATTGGCAAAATCGCGCACGTCGTGATCACAGTTTACACGTCATGATCGTAGTTTACATACAATAAACAACACTCCGAACAGGACAAGAAGAAGGAGTAATCCAAAAGATTTCTAACCAAGTGTCTTGGGTTTTACCCCCTTTCAAAGCCAACAGAACTATCAAATTTGTGATCTGAGCATCAAATTGTTAATTTTGCCAAGATCCCCTTCATAAAGAACTCTTCCTCTTAGCCACAACCCTTCCTCTCTAATTTTGCTATAAATAAGAGGCATGGGGAGCCATTGAGAGTAGTTCAAGAAAGAAGGGAGAGGCTCTTCTTAGAAGTATAGAACAAGAGGGAGTGAGGCAAGAGAAGCATGAGCACGGGAATTTCTCGTCAAGAAGACAAGGAGCATATTCAGTGAGCTCTCAAATTCAATTCCTCCACCCCTTCTATCCTATTCCTTCCTATTGAATCAAGACTCTTCTCAATTTCTCGAAATCTTTGGTGATCACTTTTCCCCTCAAGTCAATCTAATTACCCCCAATCTCCTTCACCAAATTCCTATTTTTTGTGGTCTTGCAATTAAAAAACCATGGCCCCAAAGAAGAAAGCTACAAAGCTCGTGGAGGCAGAAGCTGCTAATACTATTGCAGATACAATTACTACAAAGGAAATGGTGAGTACAAGGATTACAAACGAAGCCGCAAATACCATCAACCAAACCCATCATGGATCTTTAGGTACTAATTTTCTTAAAATAAAAGTAGCTAGCAGGCCTTTACCCCATGAATAGGCAACAAAATCTGCATGCAAAAAATAAGATATTATTTGATTCATACATATAATTTCTTTGAGAAATTTTGAATCATGAATTCCAAGGGTTAACTTGGGTCTCTATAAGATGAACCTATGCGAGTACAAGGAAGGTACTATGTCCCTAAAAGATGTAATATTTTTTATTTTTATGTTGATCAAATGAAATCTCTGAATCAAAAAAGTTAATCCTTGGTATATAAGGGACTTTGAGATGCAATTGTCAAATGATACTATTCATAATTAAACTAATCAAGATTTTCTTTTATTGCGGGCAAAGGCCCATGAAACTCCAAGGGAGTTATCCTCAAGTATGAAAATCTTGCTTAAATTGAATCCAAACTAATCCCCAAGGAAGAGGGAATCCATGAAGACTATTGGAAGGTATTGCCACTTATGCTAATTTGTCTCAAAGTTATTTTGCCACTTAGGCTGATCTATCTCGAAGTTATTTTGTCACTTATAGTTATTTTTCCACTTATGCCAAATTGCCTCGATGTTATTATTACTGGAAAGAAAAGATTTGTCTTGAGAAATAAACTTTTTATAAGAGTTTATATATAATGCATTAGAAATTAGATGTTTGTGATTCTTTGATCCACCAGGATCAAATGCACCACCTAGATCATAGGGAAAATTACTAATTGACTCTAATTCCTACTATGTGTCTTGGTCATCATGCTCATGCATCTCATCACAAGTAGGAATTGCCTCTACTTGCAAGAGATGTCCTTCTTGTGTCTTCTCTTTATCAGAGTCTTCAATATTTAGCATATTAGAATTTACAAATATCCATTGTACTTCTGCTTGTGCTCAGGAGACCATTTCTTCCCACATTTATAACATAAACCCTTGGATTTGTCATTAGGAAGTGCCTTGTGCTATTGTTATTGGGATATTGCCTAGTTGCACCTTCAGTCCTTTTGAGTTCTCCTTTTGTATTAGCATTATATCTCAAATTATTGCCCTATTTTGAAGCATATATGCTGTAGGATAGGTTGGAACCTTTGCTGAAATTATTTTGAAACCTATTTTCAGCTCTAAATCCTTCTCTTTGTTGGCTGAACTGTTGTCCAAATCTCATAGGCTAATTTGATTGATAATTCATTCTTGTTTTGGGCTGAAATAAAGTCAAATCTCTTCTATATTTCTGGCT
Source organism: Lygodium microphyllum (assembly GCF_053477565.2). Taxonomy (NCBI): domain Eukaryota; kingdom Viridiplantae; phylum Streptophyta; class Polypodiopsida; order Schizaeales; family Lygodiaceae; genus Lygodium; species Lygodium microphyllum. The sequence continues at coordinate 12,797,482 of NC_141161.1, read as the reverse complement.
ATACCTCTCAGCATATTGAATGGTTGCATGAACATTTGTAGGCTTGGCTGCCCCAACTTCAATTGAAAGATTTGGATCAATACCAAAAATATATTTGTTCAATTTGGCTGGATTGGAAATGCCTTTTGCACACATGGAAATGCTTAAAAATTGGCTGGAATATTCATTCATGATAGAACCCCTTTGCCTAAGATGATACCATTTCCTTTCAAGCCTTTCCTTCTTCATTGATGACACAAACACTTGGTTCATGGCTAATCTGAAGTCCTCCCAAGACTGAAAATTCTCTCCAATCTTGGTCATGTATCTCCACCACGTATGCGCATATCCTTCTAAGTGTAGGGCTGCATAGCAAATCTTTGCTTGATCATTTTGTGGGTAGAGCGTGAAATACATTTTCAATTTATTGATCCATTCTTCAAGCTCGGTCGGTGAAGGGTTATCTCCTTTGAAATTGGATATATTGATCTTGTCCTTGTATTTCTTGTCATAATGATAGTGCTGCCCATTATGGTTGGTATATCCAAAAGATTGTTGTCTATTAAAATGATCACTCATTGCTTGCTGTCCATGATTAGGGTTAGATGAATGCTGCCCATTTCCATTATTTCCAAAAGATTGATGACCAAACAATGAGTTCCCATGTGATTGTTGGTTATGAGTGGATATCCCATGTGGCACCCTATCTTCATGATCTTTAGCATGTTGGAAACTATCTCCTTTCATTGCTTTATCATGTGCATACTATCCTTAATCATCTCTTGCATGATGAAATTGAGTATGTTGAGAACCAAACTATTTTTAGAAGGAATGACATCCATGTACAAACTCATTTCTGTCATCATGCAGGGAATAATCTTGTTGTCCTTTATCTCTTGAATTAGTAAAGTTTGGCTTGTTCCTATTCCAAAAATTGGTATGAGGTTGAACTATTTCATTCACCTTAGAAGGTCCTCCATGTTCAAATGTGGATGGTATATTTTGATGGGCTATTGTGAACCTCACATTACCATGGACAATAGGTACATCTTCAGCATGGGAAGGTGGATTGCTTTGTAATTTGTTACCCAAGTTGTTGAATATTGTGACTAGCTGTTCAAATTTGGCATCCAACCTATGGTTTTGTTGTTCCATGTGAACAATCATCTTACCAAACTTGTCGTCCATTGAATGTGTGAGTTGGATTAGACCTTCATTCATGTTACCAATTTGCTTTGATAGTTGTTGGAAATCATTGGAATCATGGGTAACATTTTTTTCAATTCTGTGCTCATTGTCATAAGTACTATTGCCCATAAATTCTTGTCCCTAATTTGTGGCTCCAATGGTAGGATTACCTTCAACATGGTAATCTTCTAAACCATCATTAATGTGCTCCAATACTTGCTCCTTCTTCTTGCTCCTAGCCATCATGGAAACTATAGTAATTCAGGACTGCCTGATAAAGAATGATCAATATCCAAAGCTATTCTCCTCCAATCTAAGTGATTGATAGCTCCACAAAAAGCTAATAACACATAGATATACCAAATTTACTGAAGTAACAATTTTGGAAGAGGTATATGGTTGCTTTAGATCAAAATAGTATACCCTGTCAATCTAGAGTGACCACTTGTCACAAAAATGGCCAAAACTTTTGAGCTGTTGGTCCAAATGAGGTGATCTATAGCTAAGGTCAATGCTAAATTTTTCCTCTACACATTTATTATAAGAACCAATTTTTCAGAGTAAAATATCCCATTTTTGTAATTGATTCTTTATAAATTTCCATATGAAACAACAACTAGTAATGACCTTTAGATTCACTATTTGGACCCTATTTCAATCCCTTTGGTCATAGATCATCAAGAACCACCTATGCGCACTGAATTATAACCTAAAGGCTCAATCATCCACCTAGAAGAAACTTCAAAGTACCCATAGACACGTATATTTGTTCAAAGATGTCACAAATTGCCATGTTTTGTCCTATTTGGTACCATAAGTCTTCAAGTCTTCATCCACTCTTTCCCAAGTGGTCTTCCATGGTCCACCACCTATGGTGAGGGATAAAATGATAGAACATGCACCTAAATGGCCTTTGAAACTTTGGAAGGTGTGCAAAGTTCCTTCCGGGCCAGGTTGTGCACCCCTATAGAGTCATAAATAGAAAGGGAGGGCCACCTCACTATTGTCTTGATATCTCGTCCAGCTTCAACCTTTTGTCTCAGTCCAAATATACATGACAGAGATAGTGTTCTAAAAATCAAGGCATGATATGCATGGCTAAATCAAGATTTTGATATTTCCATGATATGCAAGAATTGGAAGTTAGAATGTATGTAAATGAGGATGAGAAAAGTTTACCTATAATAATACGTGACTCACAGATTTACTATACTCACCTTTGACAAATTTCTTGGGTATTCTCAATAGATTGAATGAGAAAAAAACCCCAAAGTTATAGGTTAAGCAATTCTTTAACATCATTGAAAGGAAATCGCATGGGTTTATGCTATGGGCTGATCAATCAACAATGCAAGGAGTAATGATTCTATCAATTTCAATGGGCTGATTACAATGGCTAATTTTTCAATCAATTCATGCTTGGTAATCATGATTCATTGCCACAATAGTTGATTATTATGATTCAATCAATCAATGTTGAAATTGAAGCTCAATGCAATCAATCAATGCTAAAATTGAATCTCAATGCAAGAGTACTCAACCTCTCCTTCAGTAATAGGAAATGCAACAACAATTGAATGAGGAGTTGGAGAGATTAAAGAAGAGTAGTAGAAATACCTCTTTCAATGATTGAAGAAGAAGACCTAACTTGTTGAGATATTTGCAATCACACCTACTTCAGTCCCTTTGTGAGGAGCAGTGAGGGCTCAGGACCAAAATCCCATATGCATAGTAGGAGAAAGTACCACCACTCAAATCCTATAAAGCATTGTACTTGCACTCTTTTTCGAATGCAATGATAGTACTCTTTTCTTTCCCGTAAAGTGTCATGTCACTGTCAATACACAAGATTGTGTTTATGAGTCCAAGCCTCAATCTTGGAACCTAATTCACTTGTGTAACAATTTGTCCTAGTCAGGGTCAATGTCTTCATGAGTTTCTTTTTCCTCTTTCAACCTCCATAGCTTCTGCATCTGCCATGCTCTAGATCATGCATATTTCACATGGTATCAGAGCTCAGTTGGGCATGGCCCAACTCTCCTTTCACTCCTCTCAGCTCCTTTCCATCTTTTCTCAGCTCAGTTTGAGTAATGGATCCTATCTCCAACTTCATTTGCATTCCTACCTTCAATGAAGCTTCCATGGTAGCCATAGCCAACAGCACCCTGTCAGCTTGAAGCTTTCATATCTCTCTCCACATGCCAAATCTCTTTAAACTTCCCCCTAGTTCTAGAGCTCCTCATTGGTACCTCAATCATTGAGATTGGGCAAGTATAGCTTCAGCATTGCCTCTTTTCAAAGTTGCTGCCATAATTGTGTCTATGGACAACACCCACCTACCTCTGTTGAAGCAACCATATCTCATCAACTGGGCCATATCTCTTCAAGATTTTTTCTCAAATGTTGTTCTTCAGATCAAGACGCAACTTCTTGGCTCAAAAATCAAGGAGATTGATGCACACCATGCCTGAAATTTGCATTTTCCCAAATCTGGGTACAATTTTGACAGTGACCACTTTGAAGGCTTAGATATCTCAAATCAGGAAAAATGAGTACAAACCCTATTAGGGGGAGTTAGACCCATTAGTGAGGGTCCTCGATCTCAAAGGGTTTGAGTAGATTCGACCTGTGGAGCTCGTGGGAGCTCATTTACCAGTCTCACTGGTCCATGTTTTGACAGGACAGCCATAGCCAAACTTCACCAAGATTAAAAATTCTCATCATTTTCTCTCTTCTACCACTGGAACAACCCACTGCCACTCAGACTTGAGGGTCCCAGCATCAAATCAAGAAGGGGAAGATATGGATCTGAAAGAACTTGAAGGATTTTTGCAAGTTTGAAAGACTTAGGGAAGAAACATAGTGTGTATTGACACTCATTTTTAGTGATCTAAACACTTGTGTCTCTTGACAAATCTCAACCATTTCTTCTACTGCTTAAATTTGATAAGTCTAAAGCTAATTTGCTACTAGTCTCTCAAGTCGAACATGGGCAAAGATTCTTCAAGTGCTCGTTTCAAAGGATTCGGGTTTCATACCTGGCAGACCCACATCAAACTGATCCTGATGAAGAAGGGCCTATGGGCCATTACCACTGGAAAAGAAAAGAAGCCTCGTGATGCAGATCTTTCTATTACTTGAAAAAAGAATGATGATAATGCTTAGGACATTATCAAACTGGAGCTAGATGACAGCTATATCCATGTGGATAACTGTGAGACTTCACAGGATACATGGAAGAGACTTGACACTTTGTTCGGTGCACAGTCTAAATTATCAAAATATGATCTCCTGATTGAGTTTTTCATGCTTGAAATGAAGTCATAACATCACTTTCCACACATCTAAATTACATGGAAGGACTTCTAACCCAACTTGCAGGAATCAACATTAAAATGGAAGAAGATGTTTGCATCGGTGTTCTACTTAAGATTTTGCCTCCTGAATATAATAATGTATAAACAACTCTAATTATAAGCTGAACCCTGAACTTATTGATATCCAGTCATCACTGTTAGAGGAGGAAAAGAAGCTAAAAGCTAAGGAAGAACCACTGCCATCTCCACTCCTAGTTCTACGACCCAGGTGGATGCTAGCAACCTAATGGCTTGGGTCCCAATACTTTGTGAATAGCTTATAGTTCTTGGTTATAAGACATCTTGAATTAAGAAATGGCAAGCTATGGTTTCTAGCATTTCTTGTTAGTCTTGTGTAAATTTCCATTGAAGTGGAAACCTTCATTACAATCGGTATTAGAGCATGGACTTTGATCCATGGGAAGAGTCATTTTCATGGAGAATTTAGTCACAAGGACAGGTAGCAAATAACTATAGTACCAAGATTTGGTCACAAGGTTTGGTAAACCATGACTAGTTCTCTGCAATAAGTCAGGATTAATTTTCAAGGTTTCTTGAAGATCTTGAGGAAGATGGAGGTTCTTGGCCGAAATAGTAGGTCATGGTCGAATGGAGGCCCGTTTTGAAGGTTTTGACCTAACTAGAGTCTAAACTAGGATTACAGGAGTTAAACCTTGATTAATTTTTGGGGACCAGCTTCTCTCTCTTCTTCCTCTCAAGCTTTCATGGTGGATCATGGCTTCTTCCTTCTCCCAGAACCTTCAAAGAATTAAATAACCTACAAGAGATGGGAATCTTCATTATGTAAGTTGTCAATAGAGTAGCATAGTGCTTAGCTTAGGGACTTTTCATTTTCGTGTAAAAGAGGATGTTTTTGTGCTATTTGCGCTAAACACATCACCCCTCCTTCACGAAAATTTTTAGCCAATACAAGCTTTGGCAATGGCTTAACAAGCTTTGATAGTCATTCTTCAAGGTTTTCAGCAAGCATACATAGCTATTTCTCACTCTCTTGATCAATCTTGATCCCTCAAAACTTGGCTATGGCAAATTTATGACAACAGTGAGTTTTTTTGAAATTTCTTCAAAAGATCAAAGGGCTTTTACTCTATCAAGCTTCTTGGAGCTTCCTCATCACTCAAGGGATTCTTGGACTTGAAGCTTCAAGAATAGTTGGCTATGGAGTCAAAATAGGACATCAAGCTTTAAGAATCCAATTCTCGGATTATTTCTTCCATTTCATGGGGCTTTTTCTCTAAATCACAGCACAGATCTCTCTTCTACTTCAAGCATTCAATATTTTTTAAGAATCCAAGCAATGTATTCAAGATTGAAGCCCAATCTTCTCTTGAACTACAAGTATGACATGGATTGAAGAATTTGATTGAAATCTTCATCAAATAGGCTTCTAATTTTAGGGATTATCATCTATACTATTCATTGGAGCTGAAGATTTGATCTAGACTAAATTCTTGGATCAAATTTGGAGCTAATGTGTGGGATTATGGAGTCTATTCTTCTCTTGATCAATTGTTGGATTCAAGAAGAAGGTTTATCAATCTTTGTGACTGAGGCTTGACTCGAGTTATGTGAAATATGCGGGATCCAGAGCATGGTAGATGCAGAAGCTATGGAGGTTGAAAAAGGAAAAAGAAACTCATGAAGACATTGACCCTTACTAGGACAAATTGTTACACAAGTGATTTAGGTTCCAAGATTGAGACTTGAACTCATAAACACAATCTTGTGTATTGACAGTGACATGACACTTTACTGGAACGAAAAGAGTACTATCATTGCATTAGAAAAAGAGTGCAAGTACAATGCTTTATAGGATTTGAATGGTGGTACTTTCTCCTACTATGCATATGGGATTCTGGTCCTGAGCCCTCACTACTCCTCACAAAGGGACTGAAGTAGGTGTGATTGCAAATATCTCAACACCCCTCCTCAATCACAACCAGAAGTACAAAGTATGTAGAGGCTTTAGTGAAAGCAACACCTGCAAAGTGTGGGCACACCATAAACATGGCAAAACACTAGAGGCTGTCGCAGAAAAGGCTAAGTGTGGGTACCACAAACATGATGGACATCCAGAGGTTGTAGGATAAGGATAATTGAGGAGTTTACAAGTTTATGTTTGAGGCATTAGGGCTAGGAAATACACAGCTAAAAAAGTCTTTCTAAATAGAAGGACTGATGAGGTTTGTCCTTCTCTTGGTGGTCTTCTTCTTCTTCTTCCTTTTCTCTGTTTTCTTCTTTTTCTTTGACTGCAACTAGATAGGCCTTTTGGGACCTCTTTCTGGCATGGAAAAACTTCTCGGTGTGTTTGGTCCTTCTGCAAAAAATCATAGAAGAGTTGATCCTTCTTGCCTTTGTACCTGTTGCCAATATATAATGCATGCTCATCTCTAGAGTTTGGGCTGATTTTTTGCTGGTTATACCAGGGTATTGACTCGTTATTATCTGCAGGAAGGATACCTATCATCTTCACTTGACATCATGCAATATATTGTGACCGGTTGGATATGTATCAACTCCTGCATAGAGTGGCAACTGAATGAGAGTTTTCAGGGCTGTTTTGAGGTTTGAATACTCTTTTTTTAATAGAGAAAATACTGTTGGTTATAGCAGTGGGCTGGTTGTATTTAGTACTGCTGCTTGCATACAATACAAACATTGATACTTGTATGGACATAGTTTGTTGCTGCAATGTTTTGCCACTACCATAGAATGTTTTGAACTGATTTGAGCTTGGTTTATGCTCAGTTGACTGTGTTTTTTCATTGTTGGAATATAGTTTAGAGCAAGTAGGCTGTCAGGAAAACTATCCTAAATAGCAAGAAATTAGTCCTGAACTATAGGAAAAATAGTCAAATATTTACAGGTTGTATACATGACTGAATACCTAAGCTGCAACTATGGAAAATGCTCAAGGCATTGACAATATCACTCAAATTGTGGGAGAAAAGCTAGACAACATAAAATTTTCTTTATGGAAGTTCCGTATGAAGATTTTTTTGGTTGGTAGAGGTTATTGGGACTTATGTACATGTGATGAGGCTAAACCTGAAATGTATGAAAGGAATCCGAAAAATGATCAAAAAAAGGCTCATAAGCTATGGACTGAGAGAGCATGCAAGGTGTTACATTGGTTTTCCTTATGTATATCAGATGCTATGGTTATACAGATTACTAGGTGCAGTTTTCCAAAGGATGCATGGGACATACTCATGAAGAATTATAGAAATGTAACACATGAAAGAAAAGCATTCAGGCCTACACTACAGAGATCAAGAACATAGCAAATCAGCTTGCCACCATTGGATCTTCAATGTTCGAGGATGATATGATTGCAGTGACATTTAATGGACTTGGCAAGGAGTATAAAGCATTTGATATGTCTATTTCTGTGAGAGATGAATCCCCTGATTGGGATGAGCTGATTGCTTTGTTGCTGCATGAGGAAGTTAAGCTTGGGCTAAATACATATTCTAGTACGTCTCAAAGTAGAGACACTAGTCTTTACTCTAGCCAGTGTGGTAGAGGCGACATAGACCATGGCTCTTTTCGAGGTCGAGGAGACACTCGAAATGCTTATGGACAGCATTAGCAGAATGCTTGGCATGGCACAAATACATAAGGCCAGCGTGGAGATCACCCCATGGTTCATTGCACTCAAATGATCAATCAAACAGAGATAAGAATTGTCATTACTGCAACAGATATGGACACATTGCAAAGGATTGTTACAAGAAGTAGGGAGATATGAAGGCAAAGGGCAAACAACATGGGCACTATGCATCTTCTAGCGATGCTAATGATGAGCAAGTTGACAGATTGTTTTCCATGCAGCATGTGTCTAAGAATGCATCTAGGCAAAACAAAGATGAGAGATGGTACATTGATTCAGGGGCTTCAAATCATATGACACCCCATGGAGAATGGTTTGATGAGATAGTTGCAGGTTCACATGGTTATGTGTGTACTGGGGATGACACCCAACATGACATTCAGCACACATGAATTGTTACGTTGTTGATGCCCGATGGCAAGAAAAAAAGCCTGCATGATGTACTACATGTACCTACAATAACCAAGAATCTTTTGTCAGTTGGAAAAATGGCAGAATAGAATTTGCAGGTGAGATTTAATAGAGATGGATGCCTTGTTGAAGAATATGGTAATGGCTGCAAATTTATTGCTAGAGGTTGAAGAGATGGCAGAATGTTTACTCTTGATGCATCAATTGTAGGATTGAAGGCAACCATGTTTGTACATGATGATGGTGCTATACAGGATTTTGAGATATGGCATAAGTGGATTGGCCATGTGAATGTACAAAAGTTAAAATCTATGCAGCAAAAGGAGATTGTGCTTGGACTGCCTAAGTTCAAGTATCATGACTTTAGACATGTTCATGTTATGCATGTTAGTTTGGAAAGCAACCAAGGTTTCCATTTATGAGACATGTATGGAATATCTCACGACTCTTGCAGTTGATAATTCAGATGTATGGGGTCCATCTCATAATGCCTCATTTGGTGGTGCTCGTTACTATGTATCCTTCATTGATGATTTCAATAGGTATACTTGGCTTTACATACTGAAACATAAGGATGATGTGTTTGATGCATTCAAGGACTTCAAGGAGCATGCTGACCTTGCCAGGTCTATATGTGATTTCAAAGTCATACTCTTATAGCACCTTGATCCAGTGGCATTGCCTCATGTTAAGGTCTGCTTGGGAGAAGATCCATTTGAGGCTTTTGTGGTCCGTGACCAAGGAGATTTTGTTGCCAAACAAGTATTGCCTCCAGAGTTTGAGGGCATGAATGATAGCCCACAGTTCCAAGTCATGAGTAGCATAATTTTTCTCATGGGTTTTTAACTTCCTTGAGAAATATGCCACGGGATGACCTTCTTGCATTAGTACACATCCTAGTGAAAGTGAGCTGGCATCTTAACAACTTCAAACTCCTTACTCAAGTTTGGGAGCTTCAAAATTGGCGTTGTCACTAAGCTATGTTTGAGTTGGTCGAAGCTTGCTTGTTTAACTGTCCACATTATGGTAACCTACTTATTTAGTAGATCTATGAGGGGTGCCGCAACTAAGGCATAATCTTTATTGAAGATTCTATACCATCCTGTTAGATCAAGAAAGCTACGCACTTCCTTAATAGTGGTTGGTGGGGGCTATTCTCGTACATCTTTAACCTTTGCAGGATCGACAGAGATTCTCTTTTCTGATATAATGAAGCCTAGATATTCAATTGGTCGTTTGAGGAAGGCACACTTCTTCTTTTTGGCATAAATCTTGTGCGTCCTCATGATTTCAAGGACAATGAGAAGTTGAGGCTCATGGTCTAAAGATATGGTGTCATCAAAGAAAACAAGTACAAACTGGTCAAGGTATGGTCTAAAGATATCCTGCATTAGCCTATTGAATGTAGGAGGAGCATTGGTTAATACAAAGGACATTACTGTGCAACAAGTCATGTAATCATAAAATTCTTATTTATTCAAAAGAGGTATAATCCTCAAGTACAATAATTCGGGGGAGATAGAGATAGGCTTTCTTTCTCTTGCAGAGGTGATCCAGGATCCCCATCATGTCGGTTCTTTGGCCATAGCTTGAGGAGCTCATAGTAGTCTCGGATATGATATGAAATATGAGGAATCTGATCCACTCCTCATAGGCCTAGATGCAACAACAATCCTCACGTGCATAGTAATTAAAAAAATCTTTTTTGGTGAAAATATTACTTCACTCTACCTGATTTACTCTTATCTTACTTATGTTTTTTGTTGGTTTGCTCTGATACCAACATTAATGTGTCAAGGTTGCGACACATTTTAGTGGTCTTGATCTAAAAGATGCCACCTGGCACACCCACAGAATGTCACAGGGTTTGTCGGTTAGCGACTTCCGAGTCTACTCTGCAACGAAAAGTATCGGCCAACCCTATTAGGATCGACTTGAATCTTCCTGGGATTCTAATGGTCACAGCCTTATGGCGTTGGTCTTTAGACAATCTACTTTGCATAGAGCATCTAAACTGAGGTAGACTCATATCGCTCTTGGTTCAAAGAGAATGGGAAACAAGAGGGATGCATTTCTCGACCTCTCTACCCGTAGGGTAAAGTCCCATTCCTGTCCTATAAAGAAGCTAATTCCCACAACAAGCCATTAAACTGAAAATACAAGAAATAGATATAAAATGCCAAGGAACCATAGCCAAGGTGGCTAGGTATGAAATGATATTACCAATGTTGGTTGAGAATCAAATGATGAGTGGCTTTAGCATGGTATGCACCCCAAGCTATGGTGGCCAAGAGTATTCACCCTCTTAGATGGTGGGAGGTTGAGACCTCAAACAAGTAATGTTGTATAATGGCAAAAAGATGATTCACATGTTACATCTCCACCTTTTATACTTAACCCTAGCCTATTCTAGACTAAGGCATTTATGCTTTATTACAAGCCATCCCAGCCTAAAAGCGCTTTGTCCTCAAAGCTGGAATTGGGACAATGTACAAGGAAAGATTACAAGGATAGCTTTGCAAGTGATGAATCCATGCTGTAATAAAACTCCAAATTGAAGAAGATCTCATATGTCAATGAAGTACAAGTATGAAATCTGAATTGACTACTAGAAACTATCCAAAACAGGATGCTGCAAAAGAATGGCCATAACTTGAAGAAAAAATGTCCAATCACCATATATGAGCTATAGAAATGTAAAGGACAATTCCTAGTATCTAGCCATGCCATAAAAATATAATTTTGATGACCATAGAGCAATTATTTTTATGAAAGAAATTTAATACAACAAGTTGTCTTGTTCAGATATTACTCTGTTTTCTACAAAAGCCATGGAAGAGAATCAATGTATGATGATGGTTTCCAAGTAGACTCCTCCATGGGAAAATCTTGCCATTTAATAAGGTATTCCAACAGCGAACAGTTTCTTAAAACCTTTTCTTTTTTTCCAATAACCTTTTAAGGCTCATAAATGATAAGACCATCTCCATCTATGGGAGGTGACTCCTCTAAAACCTTTATGACTGGACCCACATATTTCTTAAGTTGAAAAACATGGAAGGTAGAATGAATGATTATTGAAGAAGTCAAATCAATCTTGTATGCAAGCTCACCAACTTGTTTGAGGATTTGATAAGGCCCATAGTAACAATGAGCCAACTTATTATGATCACCTTTGAGAGAAGCATAGCTAGATTTAGGCACTTTGAGAAATACCCAATCTTCTTCTTCAAACTCCAAAGGTTTCCTCTTTTCATCAGCATAAGCCTTCATAATATATTATGCCTTCCTAATGTTTTCCTTGCATTGATGCAAAAGAGCTTCCGTTTTCTCAACTTCATCCTTGGCTTGTGGATTCACGTCTTCATGAAAAAGGGCTAAAGATATTTGCACTTTGTATCCATAAAGCGCTTCAAATTGTGACATACCAATGCTCATATGATGTGTTATTATAGAATTCAGCAAGATGTAACCAATGATCCCACAAAGCTTGAGTGTCATGGCAAAAATGACAAAGATAGACTTCCAACCATTTATTGACATGCTTCGTTTGGCCATCGGTTTGGGGATGATATGCCGTGCTAGGAGTCAAAATTGTTCCCATAGAAGTGAATAAACTCCTCCAAAAAATTCCCATGAACTTAGCATCACGATTGGATACTACTTTCAATGGCATACCATGAAGCTTAAAAATACATTCCATGAACTATTGAGCCACTTGCTTTGCTCTAAATTGAGCCTTGGCAGGGATGAAATGAGCAGATTTAGTCAACCGGTTCACCATCACATAAATGCTATTCCACCCATGCTTTTTTGTATGTAATCCCACAATAAAATCCATTGTAATATCAGTCCACTTTCCTTGAGGACTTTCCTTGAGGAATAGCAAGTAGCTGAAGTAAACCATCGGGTAGATGAGAGGAGTCTTTATTTTGTTGACACGGATAACATTGCATAACATAATCCTTAACATCCCTCCAAATGCCCTTCCAATAGGAACTCTTATGGATATTATCAAATTTTTTGAACAACCCATGGTATCCCGCTAGAGGTGAAGAGTGCATCTCATGCAAGATATGGTCTTTGAAAGAAGATTGTGGTGTCAAGAATACTCTACCATGATACCATAAAAGACCATTGTGCCATTTGAAACTTGGATACTCTTCTCCTTTGCCTTGCTAAAATTCCTTCATCATCTTTGATGCTTTCTTATCAAGCAAATACTCCTCTTGAATGTCATGGATCCAATCCTTATGCACGATTGAAATGGTAGAGATGGGACATGCCCACATTCTTGATAAGGCATCCGCCACCACATTATCTTTTTCAGCCATATAAGATATCTCAAATTCATATTTTTGAAGAGTAGCTAACCATCTTCATTACTTGGGAGATAAATTTGGTTGTGAAAGGAAGTATTTCACCACACAATGATCTCTTTTGACCTTGAAATGGCAGCCATAGATATAATGATGCCACTTTTTGATAGCATGCAATATTTCTAACATCTCTTGCTTATAAACATATAATTTACACTCCTTATTATCAAGATTTTGGCTCTCATAAGCTATGATTCCATGATCTTGACATAAAACATCCCCAATTCCTCTTCCACTAGCATCCCCATATGTGATAAACTCCTTAGAGAAATCCGGGCATACAAGGATGGGTGCTAAATTTAGAAGAGATTTCAACTCATTGAAACTTTGATCGGCGATGGAATCCCAAAAGAAAGCCTTCTTTTTTAGTCTATCCATCAATGGAGCTACCACATGAGCATAATTCTTGATGAACCTTCTATAGAAGGATGATAACCCAAGGAATCCTCTCAAAGAGGTTGCATTCGTAGGAGTAGGCCATTCTTTGACACATTTTACCTTATTGGGATCCACTCTAATCCCTTGTTCTCCCACAACATGACCTAAGTATTCAACTTCATCTTCCATGAAAGAACACTTCGTCATCTTGGCAAAGAGTGCATGTCTTTATAATGTGTCAAAGACCTCTCTCATATGCTTCAAATGCCCATCCTTGGATTTTCTATAGATTAGGATATCATCAAAGAAAACAAGAATTTTTTTGAACAAGAAGGGCTACAATATTTTATTCATGAGGGCTTGAAAAGTAGCGGGTGCATTGGAAAGCCCAAATGGCATAACCAAGAAGTGGTATAACCCTCTTTTAGTCCTAAAGGTTGTTTTGAACTCATCTCATTCCTTTATTTGAATTTGACGATAACCCAATCAAATATCTATTTTGGTGAAGACCTTTGCATCTTTAAGCTCATCCAAAGGATCATCAATTCGGGGAATAGGATACCTATTCTTAACTATTGACTTGTTCAAATCCCGATAATCAATACACATGGAAAATGATCCATCCTTCTTTTTTACTAAGAGAATGGGAGAGGAAAACGGTGATTGCATTTGCTGAATTAAACCCATTTGCAGCAATTCTTTGACTTGTCAATCCACTTCTTCCCTTTCAAACTTGGACAAGCAATAGGGAGGTTTGTTGATTGCTTTGTGTTAGGCAACAAATCAATAGGATGGTCAACATCTTGCTTTGGAGGTAACGATGATGATGGCTGAAATAAGTCCTTGTATTCCCCCAATAGCTCTTCCAATCTTGGATCCCTTTTCTTTGAAGAAGAAGATGACTGATTTGTTGATTTCCCTTCATCTACTTTTGCAAGCAAAAGAGTGAAGATGCATGACTTGGCATTGATTTCTTTTTGCAATTTCTTCATGGAGATGAGTTCAATTTGTTTGTGGTCTGTCCCTTTCAACTCTATGTGCCGTCCTTGCCAATTAAATCCTATTTTCATTTGCTCCAAGTCTAAGGTGATTTTGCCAAGTTTTTCCAGCCAATTACATCCAATGGCAATGTCAATAGGCCCCATATCCAAAGTGATCACGTTTAAATTCATTGTGCAAGAGGGCGATGATTCAATTGAAGTACATGGACATACTTCTTTACTAGACTCATATGCACCATTGGCAACTTGTATTCGCAAGGAAGAATCCATATCAATGGGTAGCAACTTCAGCCCATTCAAAGATTTTGTGTTGACAAAGCTATGAGTGCTGCCCACATCCACTAAAATATGTGTAACCTTGCCATTAATGAAACCTTTGAATCTAAGTGTATTTTTCCCTTTGCAACCAGTTCATGCATCATGTGAGATGGTACACAAGGAAGCATGAGAATCATGAGTACCACCTGGATGAAATGGAAATCCATCCATGGGATCATAAAATTCTTCACTGGTGGCATGCTCTTTTTTATGAATCTCTTCAACCATTGGGTATGCATCAACATGCAATAAATTCCCCTCTTGATCTTCTTCTTCTTCCACTTCCACATCTTGAGTGATCACCATGTTGATTTTTGAGTTCTTAGATTTACACTTCAACTTATGATCTTGTGACCAATTCTCCCCCCTTTGAAGCATAATCCTTTTGCATGCATTTCTCTAAGCTTGTCGTGAGGAAGGAAGTTGCTATTAGAAATGTTTTTGGATAGTTTAGGAACATTTTCAGCTCTTGAAAAGGTACCTCTTGGCTCAGCCACATTTCTAAAAGTTTACCCTTGTTTCTGTACAAAATTTCCACCCTGTTTAGAGGCATAAATAGTGAAAAATGTTAGCACTTTGTTGTTATAACTGTTTTGACTATTATAACCTATGTTTTCATGCCTAAAAGAGTCTCTTGATTGGCTGAAAACTTGCCCAAATGTTGTAGGTTGATTGAAAATATTATTGCCCATACTCCTTTATTGGAAATTTCCTGTATCTCTCTTGTACTTCAAGGAGTATCTTTCAGCCAATTGTATAGCCTCATGTAATTTTTTTGGTCAAGACCAAAAATGTATTTATTCAGCTTAGCAAAATTTGAAATGCCTTGAACATACATGGAAAGATTCAAGTAAGTGTTGGGATAGTCTCTAATGGGCATTCCTCTTTGAGCGCATGCATACCATCTTCTTTGAAGCCTTTCTTTATCGAAAGGAGACACAAAGGCATCAATCATTGCTTGCTTGAACTCCTCCCAAGAATCAAAGTTTTTTCCAATCTTGTGCATGTAACGCCACCAAGTATGGGCGTAACATTCAAGATAAAGAGCCACGAAATAAATCTTGGCTTCTTCACTTCTAGGATAAAGAGTGAAGTATAACTCAAGCTTATTGATCCACTCTTCCCATTCTGAAGGTGAAGCATTATCTCCTTTGAAATTAGTGATATTGATCTTTTCCTTATATTATTTTTCATTGTAAGATGTGGCCCATGAGAATGTTGTCTCCATGAGTTTTTGTTTCATGAAGTAGGTGGCCCAAAGCCATGAGATGAAGGTTGTCCATTTGAAACATGCTCCTTGTTTGGGATGTCATGAGCTGATCTTCGCTCATCATGCCTTCCACCCTTCATGAATTTGATTATTGGCTGCATTTCATTTTTGTGTATTTGAGGGCTGATGATAAAAATTCTTGTAGAAGAGGTCAAATCCCTGATAATCATCATCCCATCGAGTGTTGTCTTGTTCCCCTTCATGTCTATGATTATCTTTTGGGCTACTAAACTGAGGCCTTGGGGTGTGAATGCCATGAATTTGTGAAGGATGATGGTTGCCCTCACTCTAGATAGTTCTCCCCTTTCAAAAGTGTGCATAACTAGGTGAGACTTCTCTTTGCTTGAATGTGAAGGATTACCAACAAAGGGAATTTCATGGGAGGCTTCAATAGTTTGAGGTTCTCTTTGTTGCTTGCTTCTAATTTCCTTTATGGTAGATATGAGATCTTGGAATAAAGATTTGTTGCTTTGCTACAAATCGGAGATTCCTTAGTTTACTTATGCCATCCCTTGCAACAAACCTTGATTCATATGTATTCAACCTTCATTCAAAGCCTTCAAATCCTTAGAAAGGCCTTAATTGACATGTCCCAACTCTTTTGACCATAAGAGATAATCATTCCCTACATGCTCTTCATGTATGTCATGTTGTCCTTGATGTGTGTTGTAAGCAATCCCAGTGCTTAATTCTTCATCTATTTGATCAACATTATGGGCTTCGGTTGTGTAATTTTGATCCTCTTGGAAGTCTCTGACACCATCATTCAATGCCTCAGTAATGGGATCTTTCTTCTTATTCTTGGCTATTAAGAGACAATGATGTAATATATGAATATGGGATAAATAGGGGGTAGATAAGGGGTATATTCCAGGCTATTCATATATGGGATCATTGTCTCTTAAGAAATATATGAATATACCCCTTATCTACCCCCTATTTATGGGACCTTACCTTATAAAATGTACCTTTCTTCCCTTAAATAGCCCCCTCCCTTACACTCGTGGTACCATATGGTAAACCCTAGTGGATCCCCGGGGTGTAATAATAGACAATTTGTCACTTAATCCCTTTTTTCTCTTAGAATAAAGTACCAATCCCAATGCTTAATAGCTCTATGGGAAGCTTATTATATGGGGATATACCTGATTTCAAAAGATATGGAGTTGGGTTGGATACTTTGGGTGTAACAATGTCAAACAGTGTCCCCCTGTATGTTGTCTGGGTGTTGTCTCAACATACCTAGTGTCAAAAAATCAGCAATAATTTGAGCTCCCAATGTTTGATCACCAAAAGTTTTAATTCAAATTGGAGCTTAGGATCCCCTCTTCAAATGAAAATATCAAGTTCCTGATTTGGATCAGGACAGAATTTGTTGCGATTGAATCTTCAGGTCTGAACAGGAAATTCTTGCCTGTCCACCACGTGTACGTAACCTGAGTGGAGAAAACCCTTGTAAACCATTGTAGCAACTAGAAGAGGGTTATGGGCAACCTATAAGGCTCAAGAATAACATGTAGATTGGTATATACTTGTTGTTTTATCTGCTAAAACTTTGTCCAATTCCTGTAAGTACCGTGAAAATAGGAGATGCCCTGCACCTCTTCCAATGGTCCTTCAACCACTTATGGAACCCTAAATATGGTTTATCAATGTTGTACTAATGCCAAACTCTGATAATGGGGAATGCACCTGCACCTAAATTTAAGAATTGCATGGGCTCCGAGACAAGAGGGGTGTGCAAAGTTCCACCTCAAGCCGGGTTGTGCACCCCTTCAGGGTCTTAATCGGGAAGGGAGGGTCACCTCTCTTATGGCTTTCCAACTCACCTGACATCCACTTTTCCTTGCGGGAACCAACATGGCAAGTGCATTCTAATGGCTAATCAAACAAAGATTCTATGCATTGACTAAAAAATCCTGTAATTTTTTTAATGAAATGCAAGTGGGTATTGGGAAATGACTGAATCGAAAGGGCTATGGATAGGGCATTACCCTTTTGCAGTGACTCACTGCTTTTACAATTTTCCCACTTACCATTTTCATCATTATTTCAGTCCTATAGCATCAATGTTCAATCATCCAACAAAAATCCAAGTCAAGTAGGCAGTGAGTAGAATTTATGCAATCAATTGAGCTTCAACATTTGAATGGGCAGGAAAGAAACTCATCAAGCAATCACAATTAGTCCTAGGCTGAATTCTACACGCTCTTCAATAGGAATTAAGAGGTTCTATTGCACTCAATCTCTCTTATGAACAAATGGACTAGTTCAACAATTGGATGAAAAGAGAGATTAAACTAATAGCAATAGAATTACCTCTTTAATGTTGATGGAAAGTAGTAGATGAATCCAATTCAATCAACATTCAGCATAAACCACCATCAATAGACCAAGATTTCAAATCATAAGACCAACTTCAAGAAAGCTTTGTCCAATATGATTGCTCCCATGTAATCTTCAGCTCTCGTCAATAAGATTGCTCCAATGCAATCAAAAGAAGTCAATGATTTGATAGAAGTCCACAATAACTTGTTGGAGAAGATTCTTTGAGCTTTGATGAGTGTAAATTCTCATTGGAATCATAGATTCCATGAATTTTCAGACATTGCCATGTTCAAGAGGCTGCAAATGCTTTCGAACTTGAAGAATTTCCTCAATGTAAGCCCAATCTTTGAATAATACCTTCAATTGAACATTCCCGAGGTTATAGACAACAAAAGCCCTATGAATTGAAGCCTCAATGAAGCAAGATTTGATGAAAATTCATGGCTGCCCTTTTTTCCCCAACTTGAGATGAAGAAAATGCTTCAAGCTTCCTTGGAAGCTCCAATATCAGTCCAATGCTTGATGTAGATATAGATGCTTGCTCTTGCTATTAGGAAGCTGGTAGAAGCCAAGAAGAGGCCAAATATTCAAGAAATTGGAGGATTCTTCATGCTATCCACTTTTAGCCATAGCTAGGGTTGTAAAAGAAGCTTCATGGCTGAAGGAGAGTGAAAGATCAAGCAATAGAGTGTAGGTAGTTCATGTCAGGTATGCCAATGATCAATCAAGAGAGGGAGAAGCTTGGATGATGATGAAGATTGTTGATTCTTCAGGAGGAGATGGGCTAGAAAAATGGCGCAAACTATTCAGCCCCTTCTCCTACTCCACGTGATCAATATCTTGTTGATGCTTGGCCAACTACATATTCCACACATTGCTTAAGACCTCAGGAATCATTCTTTAAAGGTCTCATGAAGAGATATGGCCATGGCAAAGAGAAATGAGCACAGATTTCCATGGCAGTTTTCAGCAAGAAGCTTGAAAAGAGGAAAGAGAAGCTTGTTTCAAAAAGTAACCACGATTTAACCTCTCCAAACCCTGTTTAGGCTTCAATTAAGTCCATGATCCTTCAAAATGGCCCAAAATTGACCACGTACCACCAAAATGACCATGAATCTGCCATTGTTTCTTCAGATATTCTTCAAGACCATCAAATTTAGTCATAGTTTACTGTACAGACCTTAACTAGTCATGATTTTAATTGAATCAAATCCTGTGACTAGTTCTTGTCCTCTAGTTACTCTCTGCCTAAACTATAACCAGATTCACTATGAAAATGACTCTTCCCATGGATTAGCGTCCATATTTTGATACCAATGTAAAGAAGCTAATTCCCATAGCAAGACATTAAACTAAAAATATAAGAAATAGACATAAAATGCCAAGGAACCATAGCCAAGGTGGCTAGGCATAAAATGATATTACCAATGTTGGTTGAGAATCAAATGATGAGTGGCTGCAGTATGATATGCACCCCAAGCTATAGTGGCCAAGAGTATTCACACTCTTAGATGGTGGAAGGTTGAGATCTCAAACAAGTAATGTTGTATAATGGCAAAAAGATGATTCACATGTTACATCTCCACCTTTTATACTTAACCCTAGCCTACTCTAGACTAAGGCATTTATGCTTTATTACAAGTCCCCTAAAATTATATGAGCCATGGCTCCACGCTACATTATCTAAAGTCAATACATCATTGCGATTTGAATGTTGAGAAGTCTCCTAGTTCTCTAGGACCACCCTACTGTAGGATAGACCTGTTGGGGGTTCTGCCCACCCGCTTCCCTTGATAGCTTTAGTTTCCTACTTACCTAAGGGCATATTAATGGTAACACATACAAGCAGCTTCCTTAATTAACCCATTAGTCACATATTCTTTTACATAATTTTATGCACACTGATACAAAACCAGATCAGACAAATTTCTTGAAAGTAAACTTTATATTAAAAATTCAACTCAGATAAAAATCCCGTCCATGGGACGATTCTTGCAATCCGTAAGGATGCATCTTATTTTCCTCCAAGTTTCTGCCCTGTAATGAACGGGGATCACGGGAATATGGAATGGGAACATACCAGTCACACTGACGGTATATAAGGTGTAAAAGGGTATTCTAAGGTATCACACAAATTATCAAGAAACTCTCTTTCCACCTTCTCAAGCTTCCATGGCTTCCTCTTCTTCTTCCTCTTCCTCTCTCCCTCTTTCTCTCTCTTCTTCTTGCCTTTCTCTCTCCTCTCCCTCTTCTTCTGTAGTCCTTCTCTCTCTCTTTCTCCTTAGTTAGGACAGGTCTCCTTCATTACAAGTGGTATCAGAGCTTTGTCCTTGATCCTTCTCTTTCTCTATAGATTTAGGGCTCTCACAGTTTCCCACAGTTAGAAAGCTTCAGTTACATCTCTTTCACAGGTACACAGGAGTACTCACACAGGCTGTTAGCCCTCCTGAAGACAGTGGCAACCTTTCTTGGAGCTTTCCCAAGAACCATGGACAAATCTGGAGGCGAGCAGATAAATTTGACAGGTTGTCACTAATTTTCATGCAAGTTTTTTAGGGTTTTGGGCAAAAAGGAGGGTAGCACAGTTAGAGAAGGCCAAAAACTCAGTTACTTTTCAAGAAGACCTTCTCTCTCCTCTTTTCCCCAGGCTGCCATGGAAGCTCCAACCCAAGAAACTCAAAAATTTTGCTCCCCCTCCTCTTTCTCAGCAAGATTGGCTTGTCCCAAGGTCTTCCTCTCAGTTGGAGCAGCACATTGAGCAGCAGCAACCTTGCCTTCCCCTGCTTGTGGCCCCCCAGGAGCAGCTCAAAATTTGCGGCACAAAAAATGGGCTACTTCCTAGCCTGCAGGGTAGCCCTCCCTTCCTTCCTGGCTTCACTCTTGGCCCTTGGCAACTTTCTTGGGCAGCATCAGAGACATCTTCCTCAGCCCTTGGACTCCCCAATTGCACACAAGAAACCCTGGTCTGGTGCAGTCCATGGCAGCCATGGAACCTTGGCATTAAGCTCAGAAATCCTGAAGATTTTGGCCTCTCCTTGGTCCCCGGGAGTCCCTCCTCAACATAGCTCAAGATTTCAACCATCAAGAAGAACATGAAGAAGATTACAAGCAAGATTTGAAGGCATGCACTTGTGGCAGCCATGGCTATGGAGTAGGACCTCAATTTCAGCAAGAACTCTTCATGGGAAGGTCCTGAACCATCTTGCCCCAAGCTTGACTTCACCCTTTCTTAACGGAGCACACCCATTTTGGAGCCATGGAGTATTCGGGATCAAATGGAGCTCTCATGAAGGACTGAGGTGGCATTAGTAGCTGCCTTCTTCACCAAAAGACTCAAGGTAACTGATTCTTGGCTCTCATTCTCTCTGTTTAAGCCTCTTGTTGAATCCCATCCATTTGTTTGAGAGAATGTATGAGTCCAAGTAGATAATAGGAGGCCCAAACCTTGAATGCATGATGCTGATTATTAGTCCCATTCATTTCCCTTTGATCTTATAGTGCTGAAATGGATTTTACTCATGCTGAAGCTTCATTGTGATTATATTTTGCTTACCCATAACTGGTTTGGCTTCTTGTGAATTGGCTGAGCCAAGAAGTGATAAAAAAATCCATTGTATAAGGGTGAGTAGGCAGTGAGTCACTGCCGGTAAGCTCCCTATCCCTATTCTCCATTCCAATTCCATGCACTTCATGAAAAGCCCAAATTTTTTATTTTTGAAATGCATCTCATGTTGGTTGTTTAATTAATGAATGTCTGCCATGTATATTCCGGGTGAGGAAAAGCCCGATGCCAGGCAAGGTGGCAAGACAAAAGAGGGGCGACCCTCCCTTGCCATCAAAGACCCTGAAGGGGTGCACAACCCGGCCCGGGGGAAACTTTGCCCACCTCTCGGTGATCCGAAGCCCAATGAATTATTGCAGGTATAAGTACATTTGACGGAATAGCCCGAACCCTGATCACTTGAGCCTACAAACCCCTACATACATTGGTAATGTCATGAACCGCTTGGTAATGTATAGTGGATGCAATGCAAGAAGGGCAGGATATGCAGTGTGGAATTGATCTCAGTAATGAGCTATGGATGCAAAGGATGTATGGCTTTATGGGGCATTGAGAGCCACCATTGAGGCCCTGGAGGTCTGGGATAAGACCCTCACCATTGGGATAAAGTATGCTCCTTGAGGGAGTCTTTGCAGGATATTACAGACAACCAGTCCTACACAGTTAGCCCAGAAGAATTGATTACATCAAAGCCTTCCCATGTGACTGAGTGCAAGCTCTATAGCTTGATTCGAAGAGGGAATCTTCCCCTTCAATCTGAGCAAAAAATCTCCCCATTTCGCCCTATGGTTTGGGAGATGCACTCAGTTTTGTGCTCAGAGGTACTGTGGGAGAGGCAGCATTCCTACACAGTCAGCTCGCAAAAACTACTTACATTAAAGCCTTCCCATGTGATTGAGCATGAGCTCTATAGCTTGATTCGAAGAGGGCATCTTGAGCTAAAAACCTTTCCATTCCGCCCTATGGTTTGGGAGATACACTCAGTTTTGTGCCCAGAGGTACTATGGGACATGCAGCAGTCCTACACAGTCAGCCCACGAAAAGTGATTACAACAAAGACCTGATCATTTACTATCAGAGATATTTTTACATACCCTTGTAGAGAGGATTGAGGGATTTAATTTGAATCAGAAAGTTTGGCAATCGGAGTTCCCTAGTTCAAGTTATCATCATTTCTATAACAAGGGGTGTGGTAGCCTAGGAGGATCATGAAGACATGTTTGAAGAAGGTGCCCCCGAGATAGGTCGCTTCTCTCTGCTCAACCAAACCTTATGCCAAAATGAGACCCGTCATGCTGAACGACATCGAGAGATGGAGCAACGCCACAGGGAGATGGAAACCCACCAAGATAATCGTCATTCCGAGATGATAACCAAGATGGACTTACTCAAAGAGTGCATGGGTGCCATCATCCTCGCCATTGCCCCTCCCTTGGATCGACCCAAGGAGTATGTCCCTCCCCATGAGGCTAACCGCCCTGCCCCCTTGGAGACCGGGCATAGCGCACAAGGTCTTAGTGGTACCCATGGCATTCCCCATAGCACGTATGAGACGGGTGAGCCGTCCACTCAATATGATGAACCCCTCCTTCCCTCCCCCGTTACTAATCCTTCCAGCCCATCATTGGCACCACAACTCCCCCGTAACGGAAGCTACTTGCACACTCAAGGGAATGGCTCCAATGCAAATCTTGGGCAGCATACATATGGCAATGGGTAGCATGCATATGGCAATGGGCAGCATGCACATGGCAATGGGCAGCATGCATATGGTAATGGGCAACATGGACATTTTGGATAGCAAGGTCCTAATGGGCAATTTGGTCCTCATGTAATGTATGGGCAGCATGGCCCCCATGGGAATTTTGGACAACAAGGTATGTATGGGCAACATGTAGCACATGGCATTCATGGGTAGCCAGGCCCAAATGAGCTACGTGAAAAGATTGTGCTTACAAAATTCAATGGGCAATCCTCATCCCCAGCTGAACTAGAGGAATGGACCTCTAAATTGGAAGCCTATATTCTCATCTACCCCCGTACCAATGAAGCAAAGATCATTTTTGCCTCCCTTCACTTAAATGGTTTTGCCCACACATGGTGGAGATTTGTTCAACAAGAAAACCAGCAGTTTCATGATTGGGAAGAGTTCAAGATGCATATGATCCAAGTTTTTATCTCCCCAGTGGAAAAAGAACGCTTGGCTAGGCAATGGTATCAGTTTGATCAGCGAAATCTCACCGTGAGGGAGTACACCAACCAGTTTATGAACCTATCCATGTATGTTGAGGCAATTAGTGATGAGGCCAAATTGCATAAATACATTTATGGGCTGGATGTGCATCTCTCAGCTGATGTAATGGCTCAAAATCCAGCCACCCTATTTGTAGCCATAGAATTGGCTGAACGCTATGGTCGAAAGTACCGTCGCAATGAGAGCACGCAGCCCATTGTAGGACAGGAAAGATACCCTATTAGGAAACCCCCATATGCTAATAATTATCATAGCAACAATGCAAGAAATGGCAGCCCCAAAATTTCTACTTACCCCACTTTTAATGCTGAAAGGAAATATGGCAGTTTTGGGATAGCACCACCCTCCAAAAGTGACCCAAAGTATGCTGAAAATAAGGCCAGGAATGGCTTCAATCCCAACAGTCAAAAATTCATTCCTCCTGAAGTTGTCAAGGATAGAAAAGCCAAAGGTTTGTGTTTTAAATGCGGGGATAAGTACACGACTGATCATGCATCCAAATGCCCCTTTAAGAATGCCACTGTCAAGTTTAATAGCATGTATGTGCTGGAAGATAGTGACAAATTGGAAGAGGACATGCATGACAGCTCTCAAATAATGACACTTGCTGAAAATGCTGAATATGAGGAGGATATTTATCCCGACCAATTTTATGACTCACCGAACGGGTTCCCTTTTGACCGTGGTGGCTGACCCATTGATGACATGCTTGGGAATGACCCTTGGCACCCCTCATTTGTTGAGATATCGAGCTCCACTCGTGATACGCCAGGGTGACCATTGTATATTTATGTCACCGACTTGTCAGTTGCAGACGCGGTTGGTACACCGCCCATGAATAATAGCTACATGATAGCTATCCTTATCTACTCTAGTTCGTGGCTCAGTTAGTATGCCACCTTAGTTAGTTGAGTTTGGTTTGAGACCCATATATAGGGTTCTTCTATTTCTTTGTACTTGAGTTCTTTTGGCTTACACAACTAAGAAGAGGAAAACTATTTTCAGCCTCCACCCTTGTGTGTCTTCCCCCATTGTGCAAGCAAGAAAGCTTCAAGCGAGACTCCTTCCTTCTCTCCCACAATCTTGACATGGTATCAGAGCCTTGTTCGTGGTAAGGAGCTCAAGAAAGCAAGCCAAGCTCACGGTGGTCTGGTAAGAGGAGTAGTGTTGCTTTCATTTCCTGTTTTGGGAGCAGATCTCTGCAGGTAGCACAGCCGGAAATTGCAGGAGTGCATTGTCTCAGGTTGAGACGCCCTTCGCGGTGAAGCAAGAGGGCAGTATATGCTGCGGGAGAGGGCTTTAGCTTTAGCCCTGGCGACCTTGTTTTTTTTATTTGAGGCCATTTCGGGGCCTGTTTTGCTGACGGAAGTTTTCTGCACGCACTCAAGAAAAGGCTCAGTTTTATGCTGTGCGACCACTGTTCTACAGGTCGGTGAAAAGTTACTGTAGAAATTGCATCGTATGCTTGTGCGCAGAGACATTGGGAGTTTCAGAATCATCCTTGGTTCCTGTTTATGCAAAATTGTCACTAGGAAGTGACTGTGTGGTCAAATACCACTTTCGCCAGTTTTGCACATTTGCCCTTGTGAGGGTGAAGCTGTGTTTTTTGCAGTGACAGAATTTCTTGCAGTATTCTGTAATGGCGTCTGATTCTCTTTCACAGATTGTCACTGAAAAGCTTGACAAGAACAACTTCCAGGCATGGAAGTTTAGAATGACGAATTTCCTTATGGGAAAAGGATATTGGGAATTTGTTGCAGGAAATGAAGAAGAACCAGTTCTTCCTGATGTTCCCAATCAACAACAAATGCAGGCATTTAAAACATGGCATGAGAGAGCCAGGAAAGTTATGTATTGGCTGTCTATCAGTATTTCAGACTCTATGATTGTGCATATTCAGGATGCAAGTACGCCAAAGGAGGCATGGGATACTTTGTCAAAAATGTATAGCACAAATACGCAAGCCAGGAAAATGCAGCTCAAGCAAGAGTTGCATAATGTGCAAAGAGAAAGTATGAGCATCAACGACTACCACATGAAGGTGAAGAAGATTGCAGATGCACTTACTTCCATTGGGTCGCCAGTGGAAGATGATGATTTAGTTTCCGTGACCTTGAATGGTCTAGGAAAGGATTATGCACAGTTTCGGACATCCATTTCAGTTCGTGAAAGATTTCCTGATTTTGAGGAGTTGATTGCTCTTCTAATTTCTGAGGAACAGAGAAACGGTGGTGCATCTTCTTCAGGAGGAACTTCAAAAGAAGCTGTCTTCTACTCAAATGCTGGAAGAGGTAGAGGCAGAGGTAGAGGAGGCCGATTTGGAGGCCGTGGTAGAAATCAGAATATGCAGCAAACTCAAGAAAACCAGTCCTATGGAGGAGGACGTGGTAACTCTAGAGGTAGGGGGAGCCAAAGAGGTCGTGGTGGATGGCAAAGAGGCCAAAATGCAAACAGTAATGTTGAATGCTACTACTGTGGTAAAATGGGTCATATGGCTAAAGACTGCTATAAAAAGCAGAATGACATCATGAATGGAAAACTGCAACAAGGGAATTATGCATCTTCTAGTAGACAGGGTGATGACAGAAATGAGCATTTGTTCATGGTGCAGCACATGAACAATTCTATGACAAGTGCAGAAGAAAGCAATGATGTATGGTATGTTGACTCAGGTGCATCAAACCACATGACAGGTCATGCAGAATGGATGGAGGATGCAAGGAAAATGGAAAAACCAGGATTTGTGGAGACTGGTGATGATACTGCACATCCTATTGTGCAGATTGGAAAAATTCCCTTGTCTATGCAGGGTGGGAAAAAGAAATACCTGTCCGATGTATTTCATGTCCTGAATATCACCAAGAATCTGGTTTCAGTTGGTCAAATGGTTGAACAGGGCTTGCAGGTCAGATTTAATCCTCATGGATGCTTTGTTGAGGATATGAAAAATAAAGGTCGCTTGATAGCAAAAGGAAAGAAGAAGGGCAGAATGTTTACATTGGATGCAGACATGTCTGAATTGAGTGTAGCAATGTTTGCACATGGGACCGGTGTAGTTGCAGATATTGATATCTGGCATAAACGCATTGGTCATGTCAATGTACAGCGACTTAAATCAATGCAGGCCCAAAATATTGTTGCAGGATTGCCCAAATTCAAGGTTGCAGAAATGCATAAGGTATGTGAAGCCTGTCAGTTTGGAAAACAGGCAAGGAAACCATTTCCTAGACATGTTCAAGAGAGTGAGAAGCCATTGGAATTAATTCACTCTGATGTGTGGACAACTAAAGCTGCATCTCTTGGAGGCTATCATTATTTTGTCAGTTTTATTGATGACTATAGCAGAAAAGTTTGGGTGTATTTTATGAAAAAGAAAAGTGAAGTTTTTGGGCATTTCAAAACTCTTAAAGCTATGGTTGAAAAAGAAACAGGCTTGCAGATAAAATGCCTAAGGTCAGATGGAGGGGGAGAGTACCTCTCAAATGAGTTTGCAAAGTTCTTGCAGGAGCATGGCATAAAGCAGCAATATTCATGCAGTTATACCCCACAACAAAATGGAATTGCAGAAAGGAAAAACAGGCATATTGGAGAGGTATCTCGTGCCATGCTCAATGAAAAAGACTTGCCAGATTTTTATTGGGCTGAAGCAGTTGCTACAGCAGTCTACATAATGAACAGGACTCCCACTGCAGCAATACATGGAATGACTCCAGAGGAGAGGTATACTGGTAGGAAACCAGATATTTCTCATCTGAAAATTTTTGGTTGCATTGCCTATGTACATGTGCCAGATGAGCTGAGATCCAAGTTGGATCCAAAAGCTGAGAAGTGCATCTTTATTGGTTACTCTCTGCAGCAAAAAGGGTATAGATGCTATAACCCTTCTACTCGTAAGTTTACACTGAGCAGAGATGTTGTTTTTGATGAGATGAGTAGCTGGTATAAACCTGTAAATGTGATTGATGATGAAGATGCACAAAATGGTAATGCTACACAGAATTCACAGCAGCAGTCACAAAATATTAGTGGACCTGGAGCGTCCTCTAGCAGTGGTTCACATTCTTCGCCATGGACAGGCAGATTGAGATCAGGAGAATCTTCTCAAAGCAATGTAGATAGTGGTATGCAGGTATCACGAAAAGGAAAAGAGAAGGTTGATTAGCCCATGTTTGATGTGAATGCAGGTCACTCTTATGTGGATGGTGAATCCAGTGGCTCAGAACAGAGCATTGATGATGAGTTGGGTATTCCTTCTATTGTTACACCTGGAGTAAGGAAGACCAGGGATGTTTTGAGAGCACCTGGGAGTGAACCTACTTTGCGCAGGTCTACAAGAGCTAGGTATCCTGTGGATAGGCTGAAATATGATGGATTTACAGCCATTCACTATGCATATATGGTCAAAGTGATACAGGAACCAGAACCCACATCTTTTGAGCAAGCCATGGGAAAAGAAAAATGGGAGAAAGCCATGGATGAAGAAATGGATGCCTTGGAAGCAAATGCTACATGGGAGTTAGTACCTTTGCCTAAAGGTAAGAATGCAATTGGCTGTAAGTGGGTTTATAAGGTGAAGCACAATGCTGATGGTTCTGTGAACAGATACAAGGCAAGATTAGTAGTCAAGGGGTATGCACAAACATATGGCATTGACTATGAAGAAACATTTAGTCCGGTTGCAAGGATGGCAACCGTAAGAGCAGTCATTGCTATGGCTGCATCAAAGGGATGGTCTTTACATCAAATGGATGTAAAGAATGCCTTCTTGCATGGTGATTTGCAAGAAGAGGTCTATATGGAGCAGCCACCAGGTTATGTGCATGCTGTTCATCCTGAGTTTGTTTGCAGGTTGAAGAAAGCCTTGTATGGCTTGAAGCAAGCACCTAGAGCATGGTCTGACAAGATAGGACAGTATCTTGTCACTATTGGCTTTCAGATTTCCAAGGCAGATTTCTCACTTTATGTGAGAAAAACAGAGAAAGGTATTATGCTGCTTGTCATTTATGTTGATGATTTGATTATGACAGGTGACAGTGATGAAGATATCCTTCATGTGAAAATGCTATTGAAGCAGAAGTTTGAGATGAAGGATTTGGGAGAGCTGCGTTATTTCTTGGGCATTGAGGTGATTAGATCACCAAGTGGGATACAGCTCTTGCAAAGGCAGTATGGATTGGACATGCTGTCCAAATATGGGATGACAGGCTGTAAGCCTATTTCAGTTCCTTTGGAGCAAAATGTGAAGCTGAGCACAGATGCAGGTGAGCTTCTAGAAAACCCTACTATGTACAGACGCATAGTAGGAAGTTTGATTTATATGACTATTACCAGGCCAGATTTGAGCTATGCTATTGGATTGGTAAGTCAGTTTATGCAGGCTTCAAGGAAACCACATTTGGATGCGGCTAGACACATACTTAGGTATGTGAAGTCCACATTGCAGTATGGACTATTTTATGAGACTGGGGTTCAGATACAGTTGCATGGATACACTGATGCTGATTGGGCTGGTAGTATTTCTGATAGACGATCTACCAGTGGATATGTATTCTCTTTTGGGAGTGCTGCAGTCACTTGGAGCAGCAAGAAACAGCCTACAGTTGCCTTGTCGACCATAGAGGCTGAGTACAGGGGTGCAGCAATGGCTGCATGTGAGGTAGCTTGGTTGCATAAGCTACTTTATGATATGCATCAGTCTACAGATGGGCCAGTTGTCATTTATTGTGACAACATGAGTAGTATACACTTGGCAAATAACCCAGTCTATCATGCTAGAACAAAGCACATTGAGGTGCATTATCACTATGTGCGAGAGAGGGTTTTACTAGGTCTTATTGATCTAGTTTATGTCAGCACAGAGGATCAGGTAGCTGACATATTCACGAAGGCATTGGGCGCAGAGAAGCTGCGCAAGTTCAGAGACCTGCTTGGTGTGCAGGAATTGGGATTGAGCTCGAGGGGGAGTGTTGAGATATCGAGCTCCACTCGTGATACGCCAGGGTGACCGTTGTATATTTATGTCACCGACTTGTCAGTTGCAGACGCGGTTGGTACACCGCCCATGAATAATAGCTACATGATAGCTATCCTTATCTACTCTAGTTCGTGGCTCAGTTAGTATGCCACCTTAGTTAGTTGAGTTTGGTTTGAGACCCATATATAGGGTTCTTCTATTTCTTTGTACTTGAGTTCTTTTGGCTTACACAACTAAGAAGAGGAAAACTGTTTTCAGCCTCCACCCTTGTGTGTCTTCCCCCATTGTGCAAGCAAGAAAGCTTCAAGCGAGACTCCTTAATTCTCTACCACAATCTTGACATCATTCACCGCTATATCAGCATGCTCAATCTCCATGGATGCATGGACCAGCTCTAGGAGTCCGAACACCTTACGGGTGCATGGTAACATTGATGGCAAGAGTGTATACATCCTCATAGATAGTGGCAGCACACACAGCTTTGTAAATAAATCAACTCTTGGCTGTTTGACATGTGTTCCCCCACTGAATTACAGCAACCTCTTCGGGTTCAAGTGGCCAATGGAAATGAGGAAGTAAGCTCCCATGTATGCACACAAGTGTCTCTTATGATGGCTGAAAATTACACAACAAAGGTGGACTTGATTACCCTTGATATGGGCCCCCTGGATTTTGTATTGGGATGTGATTGGCTTCAGCAGTTGGGAAAAATCTCTATGGACTTCTCTCAGCTGTATATGGAGTTTGTAATGCATGGGCAGCTTGTACACTTGGAGGGAATCAAAGAAAATGTATATTTTCAGCTTATAACAGCAAGACAACTCAAAAAGGAATTCAAGAAACGCTCCCAAATCTTTGTCTTGCATTTTCATAAGGATAACAAGGACCAACACACCTTGGGGAAGGAAAATGCAGCACTAAAAGCACTTTTGGCTGAATATGAGGACCTATTTCAGCCCCCCACTACCCTTCCCCCTCAAAGATTGGTGGATCACCCGATTGACTTGGAGCCCCATGCCAAGCCCATCAATAAACACCCATATAGACTCTCTAAATGTGAGAGAGAGGAAGCAGCAAAGCAAGTCAAGGAGCTCACTGAGATGGGATTCATAGAGCCTAGCTCTTCCCCTTATGCCTCCCCGATTCTATTGGTTAAGAAAAAGGACGGATCTTTCCGATTGTGCATTGACTACCGTGATCTCAATAAGATCACCGTAAAAAATAGATATCCTATCCCCCGAATTGATGACTTGCTTGATGAACTCAAGGGAGCACGCTACTTCACTAATATTGATTTGCGATTTGGTTACCACCAAATCAGAATGAGGGCGGGTGATGAAGTCAAAACAGCCTTCCGGACTGACCGTGGCTTGTACCATTTCCTTGTCATGCCATTTGGGCTCACAAACGCACCCGCCACATTTCAGAGCTTAATGAACAAGATATTGTAGCCATGGCTTTTCTAGTTTGTGTTGGTATTCTTTGATGATATACTCATTTACAGCAAGTCAATGCATGAGCACTTGAAGCATGTCAGGAAGATTTTTGATGTACTGAGAGAGCACCATCTCTTTGCCAAAGAAAGCAAGTTTGTCTTTATGCAAACAGAGGTTGAGTACTTAGGACACATCACTAGTGAAAAAGGCATCCAAGCTGATCCAAAAAAAGTGCAATGTGTCCAGGAGTGGCCCACCCCCACTACCACTACCTCCTTGCATGGTTTTCTTGGTCTCTCCTCCTTTTATAAGAGATTTATTCGCCATTATGCCATAATTGCAGCCCCGTTAACAGACAAGTTGAAAAAAGAGGCTTTCCTATGGGACAAATTGGCTGCCCGCAGTTTTCAGCAGTTGAAAGACTTGCTCACTTCAGCCCCCATCCTTGTATGCCCCGAATTTTCAAAGGATTTTACCATCCAGTGTGATGCTAGTGGACGGGGTATTGGTGCAGTTTTGCTACAGGAACACAAGGTAATAGCATTTGAGAGCCGAAAATTGGATGATAAAGAGAGAGAGTTACATGTCTATGATCAGGAGATGTTAGGAGTCATTCATGCTATCAAAAAGTCGCATCACTACTTGAATGGCAGTAAATTTAAGGTGAAAAGTGACCACCGTGTGCTCAAATATTTCTTGACTTAGCCCCACCTCACTCCCAAACAACGTAGATGGGTGGCAACACTACAAAACTATGACTTTGAGATTACCCACACCCGTGGCAAGGACAATGTAGTGGCTGATGCACTCTCTCACATGTGGGCATGCAAGGTCTCATCCATCTCACTGAACTCCACCATGATTGGATTGAAGAGCTCCAAGAGGCATACTTGCTTGATGCTGAATTCAGCTCTCTTTTCCAGAAATTACAGTAAGGTGTCATGAATGAAAATTCCCAGTATCAGCTCCATAATGGCCTAATTTGGATCCATGGCCGTATTGTGATTCCCCATGCCTCTCCCTTCACCCAAAGGATCCTTGAAGAGATGCATTCTTCACAGATTGCTGGCCACTTAGGGATCTTCAAAACATATGATCGAGTTTCAAAAGCTTCCATTGGAAAGGCCTATGGCAGGATGTAAAAGACTTTGTGTCTAGATGTGTGCCTTGCCAACAAAATAATGATAGCTCTCTTAAACCGGGTGGCTTGTTGCATTTTTTACCTATTCCCGAAGGAAAACGGACTCACATTACCATGGATTTCTTCACTGGTTTACCTACAACCAAGAAGGGTTGGGATAGCATATACGTGGTAGTTGACCGACTCACTAAAGCAGCCCATTTCATCCCAAAAAAATCCCAGTTTACAGCATCCCAAGTTGCCACTCAATTTATGGAGCATGTTTTTAAGTTGCATGGCTTACCCCAAGTCATAGTACATGACCAGGACACCAAATTTATGAGTCAGTTTTGGCAGACCATTTTCAGCTCCATGGGGACCAAATTGGCTCCGTCCATAGCCTATCATCCCCAAACGGATGGGCAGACTGAAAGAGTCAATAAGTGGCTTGAAACTTATTTGCGACATTTTTGTCATGATGCGCAGAATTCTTGGGACATATGGATGTACTTGGCTGAATTTTCTTATAACAACTCCACTCATTCAAGCATTGGAGTCTCTCCCTTCGAAGCATTGTATGGTTATCGGGTGCCTCTTCCTACCTTGATTTTCAATGAAAAGCTCAACCCCTTGGGAAAAGAAGAGTTGGACCGCATGCAAGCTCTACTTCAACCATGCAAGGTAAACCTCAAAAGGGCTCAAGAGCACATGAAGCTCCATGATGATGCAAAAAGAAGACCCCTTGACTTTCAAAAGGGTGAAATGGTACTCCTCAAGGTCCCCAAGTCCCATTATGCCATGCTAAAGGACGGCTCTTGCAACAAGTTGGCACACCGTTACTATGGACCCTACAAGATCATTAAGAAGATCAGGGACTTGGCTTAACATCTCCAACTCCCTCCCACCACTAAGATCCATGATGTCTTCCATGTGAGCCAATTGAAACCTTTCATTGGCACTCCCAAATATCATGTAGAGGAGCTCCCACCCATAGATGAGGAGGGCCTTATTCAGTACATTCCGGAAGCGGTCATTGGGCAACGTGAAAAGCAACTCCACACCCATTCCATACATGAATACCTGATCAAATGGCAAGGCCTACCAATAGAGGAAGCCTCTTCGCGCCCAGCATCTAACCTGCTATTAGCGACTTCGACGACTGCTACTACATCCCAGGATAGTATATCTCCCTGCATCTGTTACATATACACATCGCACCACTTTATCACAGCCGACAGTTGTTCCCCTATCATAGCCGACATTTGTTCCCCTTTTGTAGCCATTATCTGGAGTATCAGAGCTACATACGCACATACATATACACGACACTTATCACACTCACAGCACCGTATTTTCAGTTTCCAATTCTTAGCTTTTCATTCAGCACTTTTATTTTGGATAGCTGGACCTCATCAGTTGTATCACAGTTTGTCGCATAGGCCAGTTTTGGTCTTTAGAAGACGTTAATATAACTTTCTTTCTTTCTTTCTTTCTCTCTCTCTCTCTCAAGCTCCTTCTCAAAATCTCTTGGAGGGGTATATTTCTACCTCCCTCTCTCTACCTCTGTCTCGCAGCCTCTTAGGGTCTCCTTGTGCTTTTTTAACTGCTCCCCATGCCTCATATTTATATCTAAATAAGAGAATAAGGGTTGTGGCTAAGAAGAAGAGCTCTTTATGGAGGGGATCTTAGAAAAATCAGTAATTTGATGCTCAAATCACAATTCTGATAGTTTCATTGGCTCCGAAAGGGGGGTAAACCCCAAGATACTTATTATTTTCATGTAATTTATGTGCAATTTAACGGCT
The DNA here is from genome assembly GCF_053477565.2 of Lygodium microphyllum. Lineage (NCBI taxonomy): Eukaryota > Viridiplantae > Streptophyta > Polypodiopsida > Schizaeales > Lygodiaceae > Lygodium > Lygodium microphyllum. Next base: position 12,763,089 of record NC_141161.1, on the reverse strand, counting down.
TCTAAGTGTAATTTTAATTGATCACCTAAGATGAATGCATTGAAAAAAAATTCCTAGTATGCTCATTATCTCAAAAAATCCTCAATTTATTTGGGATAATTAATGTAAACTTTCTTTTCTCCTAATTTCTTTTTCATAATACAACGGGGTGCACCTGTTGAGATGGCTAGGTCAACATGTGCAGACATTGATGATGGACTGCTTGGCTAGATGAGTCTGCACGTCTATACTTAGCACGTTGGTGGTCATTATGATACTCACATGGCCACTGACTTATCACTTATTATATTTAGTTTGTTACACCTACCTAGAGCTGGCAAAGATATAGCGCCAATTGATTAATGTAGTCAGTTATGCACTATTTGACTTAAAAGGCTACTTTCCTTTATGTTATATCTTATCTATACTTTGTGTACATTGTATAGTGTATGGAAGAAGAAGGAAAAATCAGAAAGAAAACGTTTTGGCGTCCATCTCTCTTCTTATGATCTTGAGTGAGCTTACTCTTGTGTATACAGTGTGCGTTTGGCGCAGTAGCTCAAGCAAATCCCCCCGTCATGCGATTCTTGACATGGTATTAGAGCCATGCCACCAAGAAAGGCTGATTTTGAAGGCTGAAGTGAAGGAGAAGAAGAAAGGTTCGAGCAAGCAATCAATGGGTAAGAAGCTCTCCCATTCTTCCACTCTCTCTCTTGGATAGTGCATGTGGAGGCACCGGAACGAGGGTAGAGCAAAAATCTCAGATTGCTGTGAGATTTGGTGTGCAAGCAAAGCACCGTACATTCTGCAGACAAGCCTTGCAGAAAATCCAGTAGTTTTTTTAGGCATCTGAGGCCATTTTAGAGCCGCAAGGTTGCGGACAACAGTTTCAGGGTACACTATGATTTCAGCTATATTGACTGAAAGTAGGTGCACAAGTTACAGATTTCGAATCTGTAATTTTTTAGGTGTTTGCAGAAAGTAAACATAAGGTTTATCTACAAACAGGTTGCAGATTACATGTACTATTGAGAAATTAGTGAAAATGTTACTTGGTGTATTGTTGTGCATGTGTTTTGAAAGATTGTAGAAGACTAGCTTGCTATGTTGTATCCTTGTTTGTGATAATGACAAAGAACAGTGGAAATCCCATTATTGAGAAGCTCCACAAGAACTACCCTTCATGGAAGTTTTGTGTGATAAACTTCCTCATTGGAAAGGGCTTTTATGGGTTTGTTTAAAGTGAAGAAAAGGAGTCAGAGCTGGGTATCCCTCCCGACTGCAGATAAATTAAAAGCATGAAAAGAATGGATTACAAAAGACAAAAATGTGATGTACTAGTTATTTGCAGTCATTGATAATACGATATTGTGAGATATCAAGAATACAGAAACTTCACATGTAGCTTGGACAATTTTTTAGAACATGTTTTCATTAAATACAAAGGCACGAAAGATTCAACTCAAGCAAGAGTTAAATGCCTTGAGGAAAGGGAAAATGTCTGTCAATGAGTATGTGTTGAAGGTGAAGAGCATTGCAGTTGCTTTAGCAGTGATTGATGCAATGCTTGATGATGATGATTTGATTTCATCCACCTTGAGTGGCCTTAACAATGAGAAGGCATGGAAATCATTTGTTACTTCAGTAAATGTACGAAAGCCATTTCCAGATTTCGATGAGTTGATCTCTCTCATGATTACCGAAGAGATCAATATGTAGGGTGATTTGTCTAAAAGATATGGTGAACATGTCCAAGCATTTTACTCAGCTTCAGGAAGGGGACATGGTAGATCCTCTTCAAGAGGTCATGGTATGGGACATGCTGGCGATAACCAGCAAAACAAGTTCATCAACAATTTGGTGAAATGAAGGTTTCAGGAGGCGGAGGAAACTTTAGAGGAAGGGGACCTCTAGAGGAAGAGGTGGATGGCAGAATAGAGGTTCTAGAAATTCTGCTTTTGTTTTCCATTATTGTGGCAAAATGGGTCATATTGCAGCCAATTGTTATGCTAAGGAGGATGATATTCGCACTGGTAAATTGCAGTAAGGAAACTATGCATCGTCTTCACGATAGAATGAAGACAAAAATGAATGTATGTTTGTTATGAGGCATATGATGAATGCAGTTGAAACTATGCATCGTCTTCACGATAGAATGAAGACAAAAATGAGCCTCTGTTTGTTATGCAGCATATGATGAATGTAGTTATAGGAAAGGGGACACATAATGCTGTATGGTATGTCGATTCAGGTGCATCTAATCATGTGACCAATCATGTTGAATGGTTTAGAGGGATGTAAGACTTACAAAATCTAGGTTTTGTGATAGGTGATGATTCATGCCACCCAATTTCACACATTGGAAAGGTTACCTTGTCCTTGTATGATGGCCAAACAAAGAGTCTGACAGATGTATTACATGTGCTATCAATCACAAAGAATCTAGTGTCTATTGGCCAAATGGTAGAGCAAGAGTTGCAAGTCCGATTGAATACAAGGTTGTTCTGCAGAAGACTTTAATGATAAGTGCAGGCTCGTTGCAAAAGGAAGTAGAGTCGGCCGCATGTTCACTTTAGATGTTGGAATTCCTGCAATGGATGCTGCTATGTATGCTAAAGGAAAAGGAGTAGTTGCAAATATTGAAATATGGCATAAACATATTGGACATGCAAATGTGCAAAGGCTGAAGTTAATGCAGTCCAAAGGATTAGTTATAGGGTTGCCTTCTTTTAGAGTTGCAGAATTGCATAAAGTCTGTGAAGCATGCCAGTTTGGCAAGTAGTCAAGACAACCCTTCTCACATGACAGACAAGTGAGTAGAAGAATACTTGATGTAGTGCATACAGATGTTTGGGGGCCTACACAAAATGTATCTCTTGGTGGTAGCAAATACTTGTCACATTTATTGATGATTGTTCAAGGAAGTTATGGGTATACTTCATGAAGGAAAAGAGTGATGTGTTTGAGCAGTTCAAATATTTTAAGGCAACTATTGAAACAGAAACATGCTTAAAAGTGAAGTGCTTGAGATCAGATGGAGAGGGAGAGTACCTCTCTAATGAGTTTAGTGGCTTCTTGAGGACTCATGGGATAAAGATGCAATTTACTTGCAGGTATACCCCACAACAAAATCGGGTTGCAGAAAGAAAGAATAGGCATATTGCAAAAGTTGCACAGACATTAATGGTTGAAAAGAATATGCCGAAATATTTTTGGTCTAAAGCTGTCCATACTTCTATCTACATTATGAACAAAACTCCCACAGATGTAGTTCATGGGATGACTCTTGAAGAATGCTTTACTAGAAAGAAGCGTGATGTATCATACTTGAAGGTATTTGGATGTGTTGCATATGTTCATGTGCTAGATGAACTACAGAAGAAGCTTGATCCAAAGGTAGAAAAATGTATTTTCATTGGGTACTCTTTAGAGTAGAAAAATGTATTTTTATTGGGTACTCTTTAGAGTAGAAAGGATATCACTATTATAACCCTGTCACAGGTGAGTTTAGAGTGAGCAAGGATTTTATCTTTGATGAGATAGACAGCTGGTATGCACCTGATGGTGATGTATTAGATGATGATAATGATCAGGACAGCTATGTGTAGAAAGAAAAAAAATCACAGAGTCTTAATAGACCAAAAACATCATCTACTACTATACCTACAGTGAGCCCTTGGTCTGGGAGACTAAGGAGTAGCCCCACATCTTCAGGTGGATCTATAAGTGTTGCAGGGAAGGACAAAGGAAAGAAGAAAGTGCTAGATGGTAATGATGCATCTACCAGTCATTTGGGATTTTATGGAGATTCTAGTGGTTTAGAGAGTTTGGATGATGAGCTTGGTATTCCTTCAGTGAGGACATCAAGTGTACATAGAGCTCATAGTAATGTAAAGACTCCATTGAGTGATCCGATGGTATATAGATCTAGCAGGGTTAGATACCCTATTAGAAGATTTGGTTTTGAAGGTTATGTAGCTCACCATTATGCTTATATGGTGAAACTAGTTGAGGATGTTGAGACCACTTGTTTTGAGGATGTTGTTGGTCATGCTCATTGGGATGTATCAATGGATGAGGAGATGGCTGCATTAGAAGTCAATAAGACTTGGGATTTAGTACCCTTACCTAAGGGTAAGAAAGCTATTGGCTATAAGTGGGTTTACAAAGTCAAGAATAATGCTTGGATATGTTATCCAAGTATGGTATGGCATCATGTAAGCCTCTTTTATTACCATTGGAGCAAAAAGTTGAGTGCCGATGTTGGGGATAAGATAGAAGACCCTACTATGTTCAGGAGGATAGTAGGGAGTTTGATTTACATGACTATCACAAGGCCAGACTTGAGCTATGTTGTTGGCCTTGTCAATCAATTTATGCAGATGCCTAGAAAGCCTCATTTGGATACAGTTAGACAAAATTGAGATATGTGAAGTCCACTTTACATTATGGACTTTTTTATGAGGCAGGTAAGGATGTACATGTCTTTGGATTCACAAATGTAGATTGGGCTGGTAGCATGTCAAATACAAGATCTACTAGTGGATTCATGTTTTCTCTTGGTAGTGCGGCAGTTACATGGAGCATCAAAAAGCAACCTACAAGTGCTTTACCGAGTACAGAGGCTGAGTATAGAGGTGCTGGTATGGCTGTAAAAGTTATTAGGTGATTTGGATGTGCAGGGAGATGGTCCAGTTGTCATTCATTGTGACAACATGAGCAGTATACAGCTAGCTAGGAATCCAGTTTTCCATGCTAGGACAAAACACATTGAGGTGCACTACTACTTTGTGAGAGAGAAGGTACTTGCAGGAGAGATTGACTTAGTATATGTCAGCATACAGGATTAGATAGTTGACATTTTTACAAAGGCATTGGGTGTAGAGAGGCTTCAAAAGTTTTGAAGCTTACTTGGAGTTGCAAAGATTGAGTTGAGCTTGAGGGGGAGTGTTGAGATGGCAAGCTCAACACGTGTGGACATTAATGATGGACCGCCTCGCTAGATGAGTCCGCACGTCTATATTTAGTTTATTACACCTACCTATAGTTGGCAAAGATATAGCGTTGATCGATTAGTGTAGTCGGTTATGCACTATTTGACTTAAAAGGCCACCTTTCTTTATGTTGTATCTTATCTATACTTTGTGTACATTGTATAGTGTGTGGAAGAAGAAGAAAAAATCAACAAGAAAATGTTTTAGCCTCCATGTCTCTTCTTGTGTTCTTGAGTGAGCTTCCTCTTGTGTATATAGTGTGCGTTTGGTGCAATAGCTCAAGCAAATCCCCCCATCACACAATTCTTGACAGCACCTCATTCATAAGAGATGTGTTTCCCGTAGTTGTGGTCCCTTGATTCGCGCCCTCGTTGGTTGTGGTGGGAGTTTTAGCATTTGGAGAGATGTTTCCCTTGGGGGCCATTGTCCACAAGTGGATTCTAGAGATAAAGGAGAACTGGATTTGAGATGGAAGAGCGTAAGAGAAGATGGCTTAGTTGAGGACTGAGATAGGGGAAATTGAGCTAACTCTCTCCCTTGCAGCCTCTCGGGGTAAATCCTCTCTCTCTCTCTCTCTCTCTCTCTCTCTCTCTCTCTCTCTCTCTCTCTCTCTCTCTCTCTCTCTCTCTCTCTCTCTCTCTCTCTCTCTCTCTCTCTCTCTCTCTCTCTCTCTCTCTCTCTCGTGAAATACACAGGATCTAGAGCATGGCAGATGCAGAAGCTATGGAGGTTGAAAGAGGAAAAAGAAACTCATGAAGACATTGACCCTGACTAGGACAAATTGTTACACAAGTGAATTAGGTTCCAAGATTGAGACTTGGACTCATAAACACAATCTTGTGTATTGACAGTGACATGACACTTCACTGGAAAGAAAAGAGTACTATCATTGCATTAGAAAAAGAGTGCAAGTACAATGCTTTATAGGAATTGAGTGGTGGTACTTTCTCCTACTATGCATATGGGATTCTCGTCCTGAGCCCTCATTGCTTCTCACAAAGGGACTAAAGTAGGTGTGATTGAAAATATCTCAACACCCCTCCTCGATCACAACCAAAATTACAAAGTGTGTAGAGGCTTTATTGAAAGAAACACCTGCAAAGTGTGGGCACACCATAAACATAGCAAAAACACCAGAGGCTGTCGCGCAGAAAAGGCTAAGTGTGGGTACCACAAACATGATGGACATCCAGAGGCTATAGCAAGGACCTCATAAAGTGTACAGAGACTGTAGTACAAGGATAACTAAGGAGTTTACAAGCTTATGTTTGAGGCATTAGGACTAGGAAATAAAAAATTAAAAAAGTCTATCTGAATAGAAGGACTGATGAGGTTTGTCCTTCTCGTGGTGGTCTTCTTCTTCTTCTTCCTTTGCTCCATTTTCTTCTTCTTCTTTGACTGCAACTAGATAGGCCATTTGGGACCTCTTTCTGGCATGGCAGAACTTCTCGGTGTGTCTAGTCCTTTTACAGAAGTCATAGAAGAGCTGATCCTTCTTGCCTTTGTACCTGTTGCCAACATATAATGCATGCTCATCTCTAGAGGTACTTGGTTCTTCTTAGTTTTTAGCTTTTTTTCCTCCTCTAACATTGATGATTGGATATCAACAAGTTCAATATTTTTCATGTTGATTTAAGTTGTTGATACATTATTATATTTAGGAGGCAAACTCTTAAGTAGAACACCGATGCAAACATATTCTTCCATTTTAATGTTGATTCCTGCAAGTTGGGTTAGAAGTCCTTACATGTAATTTAGATGTTGGAAAGTGATGTGCTAGACTTCATTTCAAGCCTGAAAAACTCAATTAGGAGACCACGCTTTGATGATTTAGACTATGCACCGAACAAGGTGTCAAGTCTCTTCCATGTATCCTGTGAGGTCTCACAGTTATCCACATGGTGGATATAGCTATCATCTAACTCTAGTTTGATAATGGCCTGAGCCTTATCATCCTTCTTTTGCCAAGTGACAGCAAGATCCGCATCACGAGGCTTCTTTTCTTTTTCAGTGGTAATGGCCTAGAGGCCCTTCTTCATCAGGATCAATTTGATGCGAGTCTGCCAGGTACGAAACCCGACTCCTTTGAAATGGGCAGTTGGAGAATCTTTGCCCATGTTCGACTTGAGAGACCAGCAGAAATTTAGCTTCAAATGACTGAGAATAACTAGGAATGAGTTGATCTTTATATGTCTCAAAAGACACAAGCAATGGCAGTGAAGTATCAAAAGATACTATTTTAAAATTTGATGTTTGTTGCTTGAGTTTGACTTGATGATCTTCAAAAACTCTTCATAGAATTCCCTCCTTACTGATTTGATGGTTGAATACTTGCTGAAAAATTCAGATTAGAGTGGCCTTGTCTTGGTTTAAGTGGCAGGAGAGAGAAAATGAAGGAAAGAATGAGCTTAAAGGTAAGTGGCTATGGCTGTCCTGTCAAAATAGGGACCAGCAACTGGTAAATGAGCTCCCACGCACTCCACAGGTTGAATCTACTCAAACCCTTTGAGATAGAGAACCCTCACTAGTGGGTATAACTCCCCCTAAGAGGATTTATACTCATTATGCTCTATTTGAGAGATCTAAGCCTTCAAAGTGGTCGTTGTCAAAATTGCACCCAGATTTGGGAAAATGCAAACGGCGGGCATGGTGTGGATCAATCTCCTTGCTTTTTATGCCAAGAAGTTGCGCCTTGACCTGAAGAAAAACTCTCGAGAAGAAAGCTTGAAGAGATATGGCCTGGTTGATGAGATATGGCTGCTCCAATAGAGGTAGGTAGGTGCTATCCACAGATACAATTATGACAGCAACTTTGAAAAGAGGCAATGCTGAAGCTATAGTTTCCCAATCTCAATTATTGAGGTGCCAAGAAGGAGCTTTGGAAGTAGAGAAACAACAAAATTTAGAGAGATTTGGGATGTGGAGAGAGATATGAAAGCTTCAAACTGACAAGGTGCTGCTGTATATGGCTGCCATGGAAGCTTCATTGAAGGTAGGAATGCAAATGAAGTTGGAGATAGGGTCCAGTACTCAAACTAAGCTGAGAAGAGATGGAAAGGAGCTGAGATGAGTGAAAGGAGAGTTGGACCATGCTCAACTAAGCTCTGATACTATGTGAAATACGCAGAATCTAGAGCATGGTAGATGCGGAAGCTATGGAGGTTGAACGAGAAAAAAGAAACTCATGAAGACATTGACCTTGACTAGGACAAATTGTTACACAAGTGAATTAGGTTCCAAGATTGAGACTTGGACTCATAAACACAATCCTGTGTATTGACAGTGACATGACACTTTACTCGAAAGAAAAGAGTACTATCATTGCATAGAAAAAGAGTGCAAGTACAATGCTTTATAGGAATTGAGTGGTTGTACTTTCTCCTACTGTGCATATGGGATTCTGGTCTTGAGCCCTCACTGCTTCTCACAAAGGGACTAAAGTAGGTGTGATTGCAAATATCTCAACATCTCTCTCTCTCTCTCTCTCAAGCTCCTTCTCACAATCTCTTGGAGGGCTATCCTTTTACCTCCCTCTCTCTTGTAGCCTCTGAAGATCTTGTGTTTTTCTAATTACTCCCCATGCCTCATATTTATAGCTAAACAAGAGAAGAAGGGTTGTGGCTGAGAAGAAGAGCTCTTTATGGAGGGGATCTTGAAAAAATAAGCAATCTGATGTTCAAATCACAATTTTGATAGTCTTGTTGGCTCTGAAAGGGGGGTAAAACCCCAAGACATTTGAGTAGAATATTCCAAATCACTCCTCCCTATTCGAAGTGCTATTTACTGCCTGTAAACTGTGATCGCGATGCATGCGATTTCACCAATCCTTTTTTTTTGTATTAAATCTCCAAAACAAGCTAAAAAAACCACTTACTTTTTCTACATGACATCGTGTTCTTGAAATCTCCATAGGATTTTAGGATATTTATAATAAGTAATATCTAAAATATGGTAGTTTTGCCCAAAAATCTAATATTTTTGGACCATCCATATTATACACAATAACACTAGTGATTAATATGGCTCATAAGTCTAGTTCATGTTGTAAATTCCGTGAAGGGTGGCTATATTCCTTATCAATTTGGGAAAAATATCAGATTATGACTCTTTATTTATTTATATTTTTAATTAAATAAAAATTATTAGTTATTAATGTTAGTTAGTTTTTACTTTAGTTAGTAATCTTACTAACTTATTAATTGACAAAGTAACTAATTTTTAATTGTGTGGAAGTATTACATTGATGGACCTAAAAATGGGCCGGCACTAGCTCATGCACTAGCCAGGCCTCGTCACTACGCACAAGACAACCCCTCGGCCTCGCGGCCAAGAGCGTCTATCAAAATCCCTGCCTTCCTAAACATTGCGTTTGTAATACGTTGTTGTCCAATTGATCCTAACCCAATATTACTCCTCAGAGGGAGTCCCTTTCACATAGCCAAAAGGCTCGAATCACATACACATGGGGTTCCTCCTACGGCTTAATGCCGTCCACCCTCTGCGACTCTCCTACACCTTGGGGATTGGCCCCTCGATGCGTCGCTCAACATATAAACATTTCGCACAAAAGTCCACTAAAGGTACCATTTAATCGTATAGAGGAATGTACCATTGTCCTTACTTCTCTTTTCCCTAGACCCCACGACTAGCCTATGGCTTAGGGTGTCCTGTCTCTCGCTCAACGTGGGTCAAGATCCTAACGAAAACAATTGTTGTCATCCAGGATTTCTGATACCTTTACATATTTCCATGATTTATGCATAGTGTGGATGCCAGGTGCTCAAACAATTATAAAATCGATATTCTGCACATGTGGAAAACATCCTTTCAATGATTTTCAACTACCGTTCTTATGCGGCGTTGCACAGACCTAGCACCGAGGGAACCCTCATACTACTAGGCCCTTATTTTATAGTTATTCACCGACCTATATGGCATGCAAACCAAAACAGCAATCCTTTCATCATTTTACTCCACATTTAGACACACTTTAACCACTCTACCCTCCCATCGATCAAATGTTGCATTGTTGTATAGATTTATAGGGCATTTTGCCATCATTTTATGTGTAGAAAGCGGAAAAAACACACTAGAACAAGAAGGTGGGGTTGAACTGAGGCAAATCCTCATGCTTCAGTCCCCACAAACATTGCTCTTAATTTTCACTAATTTTCCGCACCCAAAATGCATTTTTCCCTTATTTTTGGTGGTTTTTCTCTATTTTCCTTGTATTTTTCTTTATTTTTTGCATTACTTTATTACTAAAAATTCAGAATAGATTATGGGTTGTGGCCCTTAGTTCCTTCTTGCAACAAAAATGAAAATTTAGTTGGTGTTCCTATTCATTTTCCCATTTTTATGCCCAAAAACATCATTTTCCCTTGATTTTCCATATTTTACGTGTTTTAGTGTATTATTTTGAACCACAAGATGCATAGTTTTTTGATTTTCTGATTATGATCAGCAAGTACTCATGGAAAACAGCAACATAAACAATTTTTAGCCCACATGAACAACATTTTATCAATCAAAAGCCATAAAATCTCAAATTTCCTTTGAAAAAATTGAATTACCGCTTATTTGTGTGTTTCGGGTTTCATGTCCATGGCTGCAAATCTGAAAATCAGCAGCACTTCATGTCCAGCACAATCACAAATCACCATTTCCAGCCCGTGAAGCAATCCGATCCATGCCGAACAAGCCTCCATCATTCTTTCTTCTTCCTTCTTCTTCCCACATGAACTTGCCTTTAGAGGAGAGAGAGGGAGGAGAGAGAAAGAATGAAATCAGAGATCTTCAAAGAGAGCATCATTGCGCGAGCGAAGGGCGGCGAAATGATTGGCATCCAGGAGGGAATGAGGGGCAATGATGATTGGCATGGGTTGTTTGCAGGAAGGAGGGAGCATCATCATCCTCATGGCGCATTTTTCGGACGTGATGGCGCCATCTTCTTCTTCCTCCTCCTCCACGATTTTCTCCCAAACATTTCATGTGACTTTTAATCTTAGGCTCCCAAGAGTCACTTACTCATTTGGGCCAAATTTTGTCCACCCCTTCGCATCTTGACCGTTTCCTTGGCCATTTCCTCGTCCGAACTCGGAATCAAGCTCTGAAAAATCCTTGGCGTCCGGCTTAGCATCCCGCATTGGCTAGTAGCTCGTGTCAACCCGCACGACTGTCTGAAAAATTATGAAAAATCAACAAGTGTCGCTCTGGCACCTTTAAAGCACTTTGACGCTTAAAATCGTCCTAGATCGAGTCGCCGCCTTTGACGGTGAATATTTTTCCCTTGATATTCATAATTTTTAGCTATTTTTAAGCACTTCCCGTCACCTAAATTCCGCTCTCATTGGCGACCACGGGATAGGGTGACTCAGCCCATCGAATCCACGAACATATCTGCACATAAACAACCAAAGAAGCATCAAACTGATACAAAACAATTATATACTAAAACTCAGCACAATGCTTCCCCTACCCCTGGACAGAACCAAAGCATGATATCCACAAGGAGTAGGCCTAGCATCATCTAATAAAAGATGCGAAGTGAGTCACTAACCAGCTGCTCCAACACAGCCAAACTAAAAAAGCCTATCAAAGAGGTTGCCCTAAGTGGTAGTCTGCGCTACTTACCAACTAAAAACAACACCACTAGGAGCTCCTGCAAGGCGAGGACTCCTATAGCCTGATCAAAGAGTATTTTCTTTCAGTACATTTCTTCTTTTAGGGTTGTTATTGGATGAACATACTTGGGTATGTAAAAAGGAGGGAGCTGAGCGTAGTGACCCAAGGAGAATAGGGCATCGGCCTCAGGACCTGTCGCGGCACCCAAGAACCTACCAAGCCCTCGCAAGGCAACACTTAATCCTTTTCTAACGCTCACTTTTATTTTCGCTCACATTCGGTGATATATCCCCTGAAGAGTTGAAGGTGTTTATTGATGACTTAGGGGCTGCCACCGTGAGAGAGAGGCAGTTGATCATTTTAAGAAAATTCTTTGAGCGTTGTAGACAATTTTGCATCGCCCTAAACCCACGGAAGTGTGTTTTTGGTGCCTTATGGGCTGTTGCTGGGTCATGTGGTCCGTTCGGTAGGAATTGCGACAGACCCCGAGAAGGTCAAAGTTATAGTTGCCATGGGTCCACCACGGCCTCCGAAGGAAGTTCATAGCCTTCTGTCTTCAGTTGGTTACTACCGTAGATTCATCAACGCCTTAGCAGAAAGAACGTTGCCGCTTACAAATTTATTGTCCTTTAGCTGTTCGTTTATATGGGGCGACCCTTGTAAGGTAGCATTCGAGGATGTGAAACAAGAGCTAGCAAGAGTGCCCGTTTTAAAAGCACCTAAAAGAGGTGAGGTATCCTATATATTCTCAACAGCCACCATGTATAGTATCAGCAACTGTTTAGCCCAAATTTGGGAAGAGAAGTGGTACCACCCGATTGCTTTTGCTAGTCGGAAGCTGGGGGTATCCGAAATCAATTATACTTACATGGAGAACCTGTGTCTAGCGATGGTCTTTGGGACTAAGAAATTCAGGCATTATATTCTCTATGAGAAAGTTGTGCTTTATATGAAGGCGGAGGGGCTTCGATTATTGATGAATAAGCTACAGCCACCTGATCGTCTAGCAAAGTGGTTGATCACTTTGCAGGAATTTGATTATGAAATCAGGAGTAAGCCACCAAGGTTGCAAGGCATCGTGGAATATCTTGTGGACTTTGGGGAGCCGAAAGAATCTGTGGCTGAAGGTAGTGACATGGAGTTGTTATTTAAAATAGATACGGCATCTACTCCCTCCTGGTATGCTGCAATAATGCATTATTTATCAACAGGAGAGGCGGGATCCAAATTATCTAAAGCTGAGAGAAGGAAAATTAAGCAGCAAGCATTAAAGTTTGCTTTGATCACAGGTACATTATATCTGCAAGGGGTTGATGATATCTATCACCGGTGTGTGATGCCTGACGAGGTGCCATTCATTTTGGAAGAGTGCCATGATTCTGCTTGCGGTGGCCATTTTGCTGGATGGCTTACAGCACAAAAGGCTTTAAGAGCAAGTTATTGGTGGCTTGCCATCTTCCAGGATGCATTTGCGTATGTTAAGAGATGCGATATTTGTCAACGACATGACAGTCGAGAGAATAGGAAACGACCACTCACCTCTATTATGGCGATACTTCCATTTGAGAAGTGGGGAATAGACTTTGTGGGTCCTATTACTCCGTCGTCGACTACACAAAAGAGGTACATCATTGTAGCAACTGACTACTTCACAAAGTGGTCAGAAGCACGTGCAACAAGGAAAGATGATGCTAAAGAAACTGCTAGTTTCCTTTTAGAGCAGATAATATGCCGGTTTGGTCCGCCGAAAGAATTAGTGTCGGACCGCAGAACCCATTTCCTGAATAAGGTGATTAAAGGTTTGACAGAGATGTGGCAAATCAAGCATAACAAGACAACCCCATATAATCTGCAAGCCAATGGGCAAGTTGAAAGCACCAACAAGCAGCTTGTGGGCATCCTATCCAAAATTGTGTCGAAAAAGAAACGAGATTGGGATAAAAAGTTATACGTGGCAGTGTGGGCTTATAATACGACATTCAAACGAGCCACGGGCCATACCCCATTCAAGTTAGTATATGGGGAGGAGTGTGTCTTGCCTTTAGAAATTGAGCTGTCGACTATTCGATTTGCTATCAATCATTCTTTGAGTGATGAAGACGAACTTTTTGAGCGCTTGACGACACTGGCACATTTAGATGAGCTTAAGTTGCAGAGCTTATTGCACCAAGAAGTGGCGAAGCGCCGAATGAAGCAGCTACACGACCTCAAAGCCAAGAAATACACCTTCAAGAAAGGACAACTTGTTCTGTATTATGATGCACGACGTAATTATTTCCAAGCAAGCTAGAGCCCAAATGGGATGGGCCCTATAGGATCGTTAGAATAGGAAAGAATAAAACCACAGTCTTGTTAGCTGACCTTGAGGGGATAGAATTTAAAAATAAGGTTAATCTTAATAAGATTAAACCTTATTATTTCTGATTGCACTAATGCTATGACTGCCTTGCAGGTCTAGGCGAGATCGATCAAACATCTGCAAGAAAATCGTGATAGAGGTTGATGGGTCGTCTGATCCCTTATTTGGAACACCCATATTTGGAACAGAGGTATCATCAGGGAAAGCTCATTTGGTGGAGCAAAGGATACAAGGTGATTGAGCAAGAAGGCGGGACATTTATTTGGGAAATCAAGGTCTTCTGCCATCATTGCCTACAAATTTTGACGAGCATCCCTGTTGAATTCAATGATGATGGAGGGATGGAGCCTACAGCCCACCCGTTGAATATGCTAAACTTCGATTACCATAATTACGAGTAGAGTTCCAAATGGCAGGATATGTAAACCCTTTATGGACGTACACCTTGTACTTTGATGGGGCGTCCAGGGGTGCATGCAAAAAAGGAAGTGTAGGAGTTGTCATCCGAGACCCCTGACGACGCATTGTCATGAAGTTAGCTGCTTATCTTGGGGCGAATTTAACCAATAATATGGCAGAATACAAAGCCATGATTATGGGTTTGAATATTGCAAAGAAGGGTGGTATCCGCCAGTTATTGGTGAAAGGGGACTCTCAGTTGGTTTTAAATCAACTCAATGGGACATACATGGTACGAAACCCCATCCTTTGTATGTACCATCATACTTCCATAGCCCTGCTAGACGAATTTGATAGAGTGTCTTTTCAGCTGATTCCACGGAATCGGAATCAGTTTGCCTATTCTTTGGCTAATTTTGCGTATGAAGAAGACCTCTTCTTTAATTGTGGCCCTTGTCCTGATATATCTATTGATGCTGAGGCAGGACTTGGTCGTTTGTGGGGTATGCTTTCTGAACATGCCCTCTTTGGCAGACGATGGTTGATTTGGGTGATGCAGAGGGTAAGCGAGACTCATCTGCCTTTATTATCTTGGACCCATAGACTGATTAGACGACATGTGATGCGAACACCTCTTGCAATATATGCAGGAGGGATAGGTCATAATTTAATGTACCTAGTTTAGGGCTATAAGCCCTGTTCCCCTGGGAATGGTATGCTTTGCTGTCTATCCTGGTTGTTTCCAAGAGGATGTTATGCGTAGTATTGTTTGACTTCATTAGGCCAAGAGGGCCGATTTAGTTTTATAGCAAAGTCAAGTTTCATTTCATTAGGCCAAGAGGGCCATTTCCCTGTCTAGTGCGGGTGTGTTTAATTGGGTTTCTGTTTTAAGTGTTGTGCTGGACAGGTTTCGTGGTTAGTGGAATTTGGTGGAGCCTGGAGGAGTCTTTGATGCGATGGAAGCTTCTTGTGGCCAATCCAGGTGATACCTCTCCTTTACGAGTACCTTTCTTTCCTGTTATATGTGTATTGTACTTGTCGAGGGGATATATTTTTGTTGGGGACCGGCAACCAAGGCATGAAGTCCCAGGTTTGGGCTTAGTATGTTTGAGGGAGGTCGGAGTAGTCATTGCCTCCTATAAAGACATTGTCAGGCATCGCAAGCCCTGTTTTAGAAGGAAGTCCTAGTGGCCCTGTTCTGCTGGCCTGCAGGCAGCCGTTCTAGGAGTTCTTGTTAGTAGTGAGGCAATTAGAGAAGCCTGCCAGAAGATAAAAATGATGATGCCAAGAAACCCTGAACATCCTACAAGATGAATATAAATACGAAGGTGTGTAAAAAGGGGTTCTAACCCCTACCCCAAGAACAGAAAAGAAATGAAAATATACAAGCAGTTGATCATTGCCTTGCGAAGGCCTGGTAGGTTCCTGGGGACGAATCAGACCCGGGGCCGATACCTTGTCTTCCTAGGGGTGGCTTCTTATCTGCTGTTCGTTGCCACGAACCAGGCACATTGCATAAACCAAAGGCCATCACATGGTACGCAAAAGTACCAAATACAGTGATGAAAGTTGTTTTTTACTTGTCCTCTTCTGCAATTGCCATTTGGTTGTATCCTGCAAAGCAATCCATAAACGAATATATCTCCCTACCCGCTAATTGATCCAAAATCTGGTCAATAAATGGCAACGGGTAGTAGTCCTTAACTCTCTGCTTATTCAGCTCCCTAAAGTCTACACATAATCGGATTTGATTATTCTTCTTCTTTCTAATCACAACCGGCGAACACAATTCCGTGTGTTGCACAGGAATAATCAAACCCGCTTTTCGAAGCTTTTGTAACTCTTCAAACAAGTCGTCCCTCAGTTTGAAAGGCATACGCCTTACTTTCTGCCGTACAGGACGACTGCCCTCTTTCAACGGAATTGTATGAACAGCAAGACTAGGAGGGATGCCTCTCAACTCATCATAACTCCAGGCAAAGATATCACGGAATTCCTAGATCAAGGCCACATAGTCCTCCCTTTCTGCTAAGCTGAGCATAGAACCTAATTTGATTGGCCACGAATCATCAGGCATACCAAGGTCTAGCTCGATAACATCTGCATCTCTTATATGATATTGGCCCTCTATCGGCTCGTTCAAAGTAATCTAATAGATGCCTTCCATGGTGGATCCCTCTTTGGACTCATCACTCGATGATGTCTCACTGGCAGATAAATCTTCTAATGTCTCCAATTCTGTAGAAGATAGAGGAGCTCTCTCACTTTGCGGGGACTCAGGATAAGCATCAACCACCACACGTTGGGTACCTCTGCTCAATATTAGCCGACCGGCAGGTATATCCACTTGGCAGTCCGCTTGGAAGATCCAAGGTCGTCCGAGTAATACTTGGTAACTTGGACGGCCTGCAAAACGAATCACCCTAAAGTCCAACATGCATTCTACATTTGCAATAGTGACATGGACCTTAGTAATGCAGCCTTCCGGCTGTCTCAAACTATCATCTGCCATTCTGAGAATTGTGGAGGTATCTTTCTGGATCGCAAGACCCAACCTTTCCATCAGTTCAGAATTCATAATGTTAACAGATGATCCCGTGTCGACAATGGCATAATCTACTAATATCCCATCGACATAGGCTGCAACCCTTGGGCAATGCTTCTCAGCATGCTCGAACCAGTCATCACCAACTCGCGCAATATCCAAAGGTTCTACGATATACCCGGTACGTAGAATCTTTCTAAATTCCTTGCGTACTCCTGGGAAAAGCTTAATAAGCTGTAAGAGATTCACATCCGGCTTGACTTCGCAAAGAGAGCTCGCTAAATCGAATTCATGATAGTTTGATAGAGCTCTCTTTTCACGCCAAACCATCCGCTCTTTAGGTCGCTGAACTGGCTTTAATGCCTCCTTTTTAACTTTCACCTTCTTCTTTGGTGGTTCCTTATCGGTTTTACTCTCTACGGGCTTCAAAGGTCCCCCTTCCAGGGAAGGATCCAAAACTGGCGTTCCTTTGTCGCCTTGTTTAGGGTTTCCGTCGACAGGCTTATCCTTGTCGGCTTCTCTACCCTTTTGACCTCTTGTAAGAACAGCACGTAGATTAGAGGTTTCAGCATCATTAACACGTACAGCCTCAATCAAACTAACCCCACTACCACTTGGTAGCTCCTCCAATGTAGTCTTTGGTCGTTGAAGTATTTTTTTAGGCCCGTCTTCTCGCTGGGAATCATTTCCTTGCACGCGATGATTAACAGGCCCTGGTTGCCGAGTACCTCGCAGGAGGGAACTGATCTTACTCCAGCAACAAGTAGCTGCTAAATGGCCGGATTTTCCACAAATTTCGCACTTAACATTTGGGCAATTTCTTGGATAGTGTTGCCCACCACACCATTTGCAACTAAACCTCGACGGTGCACCCTCCTCTGGGTATCTACTTCCTATCAAATTTTGTTGTTCTTTAAGGAAGTTGACATCAACGGCTATTTGTCGATACTGCTCCGTAATCATGTCGGTATAATGCTTCATCATGTCCTTAACCTCGCCAAGAACATTAGAAGCACTCGACTCATAGCCTTGGTCATTACCATGTCGTTCCATCAGCCTAACAATTTGATTAGGCACTGGTTGTTGAGCCACAGGCATGGTGTTAGAATTGACAGCTTGGCCTCCACCATTTGGAGCCATTTGACTGCCTGTAGGCATCGACATGCTAGGGGGAGCTGGTAATAAAGGCACATTCTGTATCATGTTCCCTCTCCCATTAGGGTTAGCTGTCGCTATCCCTTGACCACTACCGCCATTGGCCATTGCCATATTGTTTCCCAATACTAAACCCATATTCAAATTTCCTCAAGAAGCATAGGCTGCTTGTAGTCGGGATTCCACCTCTTGTGCTCGTGTAATGGCAGTATCTATATCCCCCAAGGGGACACTACTCAACTGCAATTGGATATTAAAGTCCAAACCATGTAGGAAATATTGCAATTGGGCAGCTGCGGGGATAGGAATAGAGGTGTCCAACTTAGGGAAAACCTCTTTTATTTTCTTCGCATAAGCATGAATATCCTCGTGTGGTTCTTGGCGGGTCACGTTGAGTACACGCAACCAATATTGCCCACCCCTTTCAGGGGCAAACTCCCTTCGAAAAGCTCCATAAAATGAATCAATATTCAATATGGTTCCGGCTTCTAAACCATGATACCATATAGCAGCTCTTTCTTTGAGAGTCATGTTGAAGAACATCATTAAATGTCCTTCTTCTTGGATGCGACAGTTAAACATCAGCTTTTGAAACTCCCTAATGTGGAGTTCCGCATCTTCCTCAACTAGCCCATTAAAAATGGGTAGCGGGTAACCTAGAGCCGGCAAATCCGTCATTCCTGCTGGAATTGCAATAGGCTGCGCCATGACGAGGATTGGATTTGCACTAGGAATAGGGGACGGTGGGGTTATGCCTCCCGCACTTGATATAGACTGGATTATGGAAGGAAGGGGAGCACTAGAGCTTCCACCTTCTCCTAACTTACTGCTTGTGGTACTAAGACCACTAGATCCACTCCCTCGTAAGGGTTCAGCACCGCTACGCTTAGGGGAATATCTCCTAAAAATTTCAGCACGTCGCCTAGCTCTTTCGTCTCTCTCTTGCTTTTGGATTTCTGCTAGATGATGCTTATCAATAAATAACGGATCAATCTTAGTATCCTTTGGCATAAACTGCTAGTTGGTCCCTAAATGACCAGGATTCGAGGACCGCCACTTTTAAGAGGCTCTCGGTAATCGCACCACTAATGGACCTAAAAACGGGCCGGCATTAGCTCATGCACTAGCCGGGCCTCGTCACTACGCACAAGACAACCCCTCGGCCTCGCGGCCAGGAGCGTCTATCAAAATCCCTGCCTTCCTAAACATTGCGTTTGTAATACGTTGTAGTCCAACTGATCCTAACCCAATATTACTCCTCAGAGGGAGTCCCTTTCACATAGCCAAAAGGCTCGAATCACATACACATGGGGTTACTCCTACGGCCTAATGACGTCCACCCTCTACGACTCTCCTACACCTTGGGGATTGGCCCCTCGATGCGTCGCTCAACATATAAACATTTCGCACAAAAGTCCACTAAAGGTACTGTTGAGTGTTGAAATGACTTGTTTTTTGGCTGATTTTTGTTGTTTTTGAGAGCTGAATGGTTGATTTTAAGGGATGATTGATTGATTAGGAAGTGGATTGAGAGTGTTTTGGATGATATTGATTGTGTTTTGGAAGATTATGATGTTTGTTGGTGGTTCTGTGATGTTCTGATAGGTTCTGAATGGTTCTGTATACCTTCTGTTTTGCTCTGTTTTAGTCTGTTTTTGTTCTAATTGTCTTCTGTAAAGAGGGATGGAGTATAGATTGATGAAGAATGAGATATTGTGAAAGCTTAGTGAATGGTTTGTGAGAGTTTTGAATGGTTTGAGAGTGAGTTATGTAGTTCTGATGACCTTCTGTAACCTTCTGTAGGTCTTCTGTAGAGCTTCTGCTTCTGTTCTGTTTCTGTACTGTAGCTGTTCTGGTACTGTTCTGTAGACTGTTCTGTAAGTGTTCTGTGGAATGTATGTGTGACTTTGGGAAAGTTTTCTAGCCTTGGAAAGAGGTGAATACAAGTGCAAAAGAGCTGAAGGAAGTGGAAGAAGTAGCTGCTGAAGACTCAAGAGAAGACTAGAGTGAAGTGACAGTAGTGAGCTGTGAAGAGACACTGTAGTGGCTCTGGTGACCTTTCATATCAGACATACCTCTTGGGAGGGGTATCCACGACCTAAGAGTGATTATTGAGAGTAATTTTGAGAGATTGTAGTGAGGATATGATGTATTATTGATGGAGTGAGAGAGAGAGAGTCAGAGATAGCCAATTCTACTGAAACAGAGTGATTGTATATGAGAGATTGAGAGAGAAGACTATGAAGATATTGAAGATGAATACTATGTGATGTATTTCCATTCAAAGATGGTGTATTTCTTTTTTTTCTTTGTTCCATTGATGGATTTTGTGAAGATATTGAAGAATATGGTTGATTCTATTAAAAACCGTGGGAGATTTACATGATGCTGCATGAAGATTTGTTGTGCCTAGTGTTCTTTTCTTCATTGTGATCATATAAAATATGATAAACAAGCTTGTTGATGTTACAAGATAGATTTTCTTGCAAGAGAATTCCCTTTTCCTTGGTGTTCCTCTCGGGGCTCCATGTTTTTGGTGCGCAGCCGGGGAAACTTGCCATCAACAAGCACCAAAAGAGGCTGAAAATGAAGGAAATGGCATTGCCAAGAAGAGAAGAATTCAATGGATGATTGTAAAGTTCCTTCTTCCACTGAAGAGTTGGAATTTCTCATAATAAAAGCCACTTTCCACAAGAAGTTCATCCCACAATGGCGGAAACACATCACCATCATGATGCATGGTCTATGTGGTGGACAGTTTCCTCTTCCTATTGAAGCAGCAGAAACTTGCATCTTGGTGGCAAACTGTTTGGGAACAAACTGAAGAACAGAAACAGAGAGAATGAACATCCATGGAAGATTTGGCATTCATTGAGAAGTTTCCAGACAACATCAAGTGGGAGATTGTGAAGAAGCTTCAGGAGTCTTGGTCTGTAGAGGTTCACAGGGACAAGAAGGAAAAGAGTTGGAATTTGTTCGTGGATGCTCAACAGCAAGATACATGGGATGCTTGGTGTACTGATAATCTTCTGTTTGTTCAATTAGCAACCCACTGGAAGTTGGTAGACAGAGTGTTTTTCACAACATACACTATTGAAACCATCAGAAGCTGGCATTACTATGATGATGGCACCACCACCATGCTCAGACGTATGCATTTTGACACCTTCAGAACCGAATACCTTCCCCTGTGCAGTGGCATGAAAGCAGAATTTAGGGACGTTGAGAGGAAAGAAGTAGAAGAAATGTTGGCAAGAGAGTCCTCCAGAGACTGAAGCCTTCTGTTAACCCTCTGTGGAGCACTAACAACATAGTGGAGTCAACCCCCTGATGAATGACGCAATAAAAAGGCAAGCGTTAGAACGAGTCCAGAGGTACGTGAGAAGAGAGAAAGCAAGAATCAGAGCCGAGAGTGAGCTCGCAGCAGAAGCCGCATTTGACGCCCTTGCGGAACTCTTTACAGAAGTCCCAATGGCACATCAAGCCCTTCCTCCTCCTGCTGGAGGTCCACTTCCAAGCCAGATCCGTCCTGGAAATATTGATGATAGACCAGCGAATGTAGTCCCATTGCCAGTTTTTAAGGGAGAATACAATGAAGACCCCGATCTTCATGTAGCAGAGTTTATGGTAGCGTGTGTGGCTAACAATGCCAGAACCCCTGAGCATTGGTTAGCGATATTTCCCACCACTTTCAAGGGTGCGGCGTTTCAGTGGTATGAGAGACAAGCAGCAGGAACTTTTGGCACATGGGACGACCTGAAGTTGGCCTTCCTCACTAAATTCAGGCGTGAAGGTTTTGAAGAGCGGATGAGAGAGGAATTTATGAACCTAAGTCAGTCCTCTGGAGAAAGAGTAGAAGCTTATGTCTCACGAATGGAATCCATCCTGAAGAGATGGACTAACCATAATCTAGATGATGGCATTCAGAAGGGAGTGTTTCTCAGAGGATTACAACCAGAAGTCCGTAAGTTTGTGGAGCTACAAAGACCAGCCACCCTGCAAGCTGCAACAGAAGGTGCCAGACTGTACGATGAAGTGGAAGCTAGATTGGCGATGAATACAGGAAGAGGAGTCCTACCTCCTCTGGTGCCAGGAATGATGTACCCACCAAATGCAATTCCAGGGACTGTTCCCTACCCCTACCAACAGATGCCCCCGGTATCACAGTACAGTGCACCAAATCCACAGTGGCCACAATCCATGCCTCAAATGGTGGTTCCACCACAACAACCATGGTCTCAACCAATTTCCTCAATGCCAAATCAACAGCAACAGTGGAACCCTACCAACTGGAGTCAACAGCCAACAGTTCAAACAGGAGCACTGAATCAGAACCAGAACAGAGACCCCTCTGTACTAGCCCAACCAGTTTATGCAGTAATTACAGAAACTCCTCAAAACCCTCCTGCCAGTGCCTCAGGAGGAGAAAGCTTGAAGGATTATTTATCTAACTCAGTTGCAAACATCAAAAAGGAGTTGATGGATGTGATTACAGAACAACTACAGACGTTGAAAGTGAATACCGCTAGCATATCCAACGTTGCAGGAGCAGGAAGAGATGTGATGCGGTCAAATACTTGGTGTGGTAAGTGTCATCAAGCAGGTCATTTAGCCACTGAATGTACACGAAAACCAACAATCCCTGGAGCCTTCTGTTCCTACTGTTTGCGGAAGAATCATACAGAGGACATTTGCTCTCTGAAGGAGATGCATGATAGGAGAAGAAAGGAAGAAGACGCAAGATTCAACTTGCTGGAATCCAAAATGACAACACAAGATATTGGACCCAAGCCTAGAGAGTTTGGTCCTAATTTCGGACCCAGAAGATTTCCTTCTCAAAGTTACAGAGGACGACAGTCTGGCGGTGGTCAGAGATCAGAAGTGGAGTGTTACAGATGCGGGGAAAAGGGACACATCTCACCAAATTGTCCAAATCCTCGAAGGTCAGTGGATTACAAGCCCTTATGCAGTCGATGCAAAGGAGAAGGCCACACTGCAAAAGACTGTCCAAGCCCAGCCCCAGTGAAAAACAGTGCTACTGATAGTCCGTCCAAGGCCCAAGAGCCTACCTCCAATTTGGTAGAATTGGAAGTTGCTGCCATCACGCGTGCAAAGCAGAAGGAACCACCTACCCAGAAAGAAAATAATCCTCCTGCCAGAACAGTGAAGTTCAGTCTTCCACCAGAAGAACAGAACAGAACAGAGCCTAACAGTGCCGTACAGAGCCCTACAGAGCCACAGAGAGTTACAGAGACAGGACCAGAGGTCCAGGATACAGAAGAGGAGGAAGTGCCAGAAGTGGCAGAAGAAGTTTCTGTAATGCCTCTGTTGGAAGAAAGAGGGAAAATGAAAATGGGTGTTGCCCCATTCCCTAACCGATTAGAGAAGCCAGTGGATCCTATTAAGGAATACGATCTAGTTAGAGATCTAGATACCTTTAAACCAAACCTCACATTCCGACAATTATTGATATTGTCTCCCAGTTGCCGGAAAAGATTCAAAAGCATACTGACAAAAAGACGTGGTTTAAGGATTGCTCCCTCAACAGTAACAAAGTCCAACAAGGCTCCAGAGCCTGTAAAAGAAGTGGATGTGGCTAACGCTTTCCTAGATCCGGGTACTCCAGAGACTGGCGCATGGATAGAAGGTTGCTTTATTTCAAATGCACTGATTGATGGAGGTTCATCAGTAAACATTATGACGGATGTGACGATGAAGGATCTAGGCCTACAAGGTGTACAACCAACCCAATGGCTCATCAGACTGGCGGATCAGAGCAGAATCAAGCCTTTGGGCATTCTCCCATATGTGAAGACTACAGTGGCTGGAAAAGATTATTGGCTAACCTATCTGGTGGTGAAGCCAAACTCTTATGGTACATCCTATCCTCTGTTACTGGGCAGACCATGGCTTTTTGAAGCCAGAGCAAGGACGGATTGGTTCAAAGGAACCTTGACCTTGGGTAGAGGACCCAACAAAGTGGTGCTGAAACTGTATGGTTCTCAAAAAGGACATGGATCCACCTCCTTGGAATTATCTTCTGACTCCCCTAACGAGGCTACGGATGGAACATCAGCAGACGAAGATGCTGTCAAACAAATCCTTCCTAAGAAAACAGTGGCACATTCCTTAACAGTGGATACAGTAAGCCGACTTCCAAAGGATGCAAAGCCATTATCAATGGGTGAATACTTCCTGCCTGAACCAGGCATGACTTCTGAAATCACTTCTGATAGTGAGATAGAAGCATGGATGTACTGCTCTCCCTGTTACATGGCCACAGCAGAAGCAGAGACAGAGGCAGGAGGGGAAACAGAGAATCTATTCTTCTGTTACAGAGCTCCTACAGAGACAGAAGCAGAAGCAGAAGCAGAGACAGAAGCAGAAGCAGAGACAGAAGCAGAAGCAGAAGCAGCAACAGGAGCAGACGCAGAAGCAGAGACAGAGACAGAAGAGGATGAATATGATATGGACGAAGAGAATGATGAAAGTGAGCCAGAGGGGTCTATCCCACCTGAAGAGGATACAATTGAGGAAGAAGTTCCAGAAGCATCAGAAGCCAATGAGCTCATGCTATGGGACAGAATGGCAATGGTACCATTTGGTTTGGTAAATGTATCTTCTCATATGCAAAACCATTATAAGAAATGGATAAAGAAGAGCAAGCCGTCTTTTAAGTGTGGCTCATGCCGTCCTAACCCATCCTTGCCGAAGAAAGATGATGATGATGCACCGTGCCAACAAGCACCAGTCCCATCAACCCAACAAGCATCAGAGGGTCCCTGTTATGTGACGTTCCTGGATGTGTCATCTTCAGAAGAGGAGTCTTCAAGCCAAGACGTAATTAATCTTGAAACCAAATCCGAAACGGCGCTTATCCCATTCCAACGTCTTAAGGAGCAACCTAAGTCTCCACCAAAAGACGAAGTTGGTTCTAGTGGGACATCAGAAGAGGATATCACTCCCTTGAAGGAGTCGGATCTGTATCCAGAAGCAGTCCGCGGGACCTTCATCCGTGAAGTAGAAGGTGAAAGGCAGTTAACCTTTGTGGATGCAGAAGGCACTGAACGCCACTTAAAGGTGGGTAGCAGTCTCCCAGAAGAGGAGTTGTCAACTTTGTACAACTTGTTGAAAGAAAATTTGGACGTGTTTGCGTGGTCTTACAAAGACCTAAAGGGGATTGATCCCACAATATGTCAACATCATATTGACTTGGAGCCGGATGCCAAGCCAGTACGGCAACGACAGAGGCGAATGAACCCGAATTATTCCACATTGGTGAAAGCGGAGCTGCTGAAGCTTCTGGAAGCCGAGTTTATCTATCCAGTGGCAAACAGTGAATGGGTTTCACCCATCGTGGTTGTACCCAAGAAGAATGGCAAATTGCGAATATGTGTGGATTTCCGAAAGCTTAATTCCAAGACAAAGAAGGATCGCTTTCCTATCCCTTTCACAGACCAATTGTTGGACACAGTGGCAGGACATGAACTTTATTCTCTTCTGGATGGATTCAGTGGATACAACCAAGTGCAAATCGCAGAAGAAGACCAATCCAAAACAACCTTCACCACAGAATGGGGGACCTACGCTTACCGAGTGATGCCATTTGGGCTCTGCAATGCCCCTGCTACTTTCCAACGCGTCATGATGGCTGCATTTCAAAATCATCTGCACGACTTTATTGAGGTATATTTGGATGACTTCTGTGTCTATAGTTTGATCAGTGAACACTGGGACCACCTAGAACAATGCTTTGACCGATGCCGGGAGTATGGGATTTCCCTCAACCCTGACAAATGCATCTTTGGGGTTTCTTCTGGAGTTCTGTTGGGCCACATTGTCTCAGCACAAGGGATATCAACAGACCCTGCAAAAATCGAAAAGATCTCAGCTCTGACAGCACCCACCAACCTCAAACAGTTGAGGGGATTCCTAGGCCATGTGGGTTACTACAGAAGGTTCATAGCCCATTTTGCGACAAAGGCAACCTCCTTGCACAAGCTCCTGAGGAAAGATGCAGAGTTTACTTGGACAGAAGAATGTGACAAAGCCTTCCACACTCTGAAGCAGTGTCTGATAGAGGCACCCATTCTGCAACCTCCTGATTGGACGAAAGAGTTCCACGTACACACTGATGCATCAATTGAAGGCTTAGGTGCTGTCCTCTGCCAGAAGGGCTCCTCGAAGTTGGATCAACCGATCTATTATGCAAGCCGAAAAGTCACTGATAGGGAACGAAACTATACAGTGACAGAGCTGGAGTGCTTGGCAATGGTGTTTGCCCTGGAGAAGTTCCGCCATTACCTCCTATCTACTCACTTTAAATTTTATGTGGATCATGAGGCCCTGTCTTTCTTGATGAACAAAGCAGATGTGAAAGGACGAATGATGAGATGGCTCCTTCTATTCCAGGAGTTCGACTTTGAGGTGGTTACTAAGCCTGGTCGTTCCCATGTTCTGGCTGATCATCTGTCGCGTATCCCACAAACTGCAGACGAGGAACGAGATGATCCATACCTCCCTGATGCTTCCCTATTCTTGGTAGAAACTGTAACTCCCTGGTATGCAGACATTGCCAATCTACTGGCAACCCAACAATACCCTCCTGGTATTTCTAGTCGGGAAAGGAAGAAGCTTATGCTAGAATCAGCCCCATACACCCTGCTAGGTGGTGCACTGTACAAGAAAGGCAAAGATGAAGTACTCAGAAGATGTGTTGCAGGAGAAGAGATTGGGATTGTTTTGAAGGCTTGCCACGACGAGCCATGTGGAGGTCACTTTACAGGAGAAGCTACAGCCAAGAAGGCTTTGCTAGCAGGATATTGGTGGCCTACCATTCACAAAGATTCCTATGATTACTGTAAAAGATGTGATGCTTGTCAAAGAATGGGGAAACCCACCAAGACAAGTGCCATGCCGCTGCAACCTATCCTTCCTTTGAAGCCGTTTGAGAAGTGGGGCATTGACTTCGTAGGTCCAATCGATCCTCCCACTAGAAGGAAACAGAACCGATACATCCTCGTATGTACAGATTATGTCACAAAGTGGTGTGAAGCTAAAGCCCTCAAGCGGGACGATGGTAACAGCGTGGCCCTGTTCATGTACGAGAATATCATCACCCGTTTTGGCAGTCCCTTAGAGCTGGTTAGTGACAGAGGCACTCATTTCCTTAACAAAGTCATGGAAGAGTTGACAGAGTTGTATAAGATCCGCCATTGCAAGTCCACTCCTTATTACCCCAGAGCCTACGGCCAAGTCGAAGTCACCAATCGCATCCTTTGCTCGATTCTGACAAGGACGATTGCCGCACATCGTCGTGATTGGGATGATCGACTTACAGAGGCCCTCTGGGCGTACAGAACCTCCCATAAAGCAGCAACGGGACAAACACCTTTCCAGTTGGTGTATGGTACAGAAGCAGTTTTTCCTGTTGAACTGGAGCTACCCTCGTTGAGAGTGGCTATCAAAGAGCGTTTGGGGGATGATGATTCACTGCAACGCTGTCTCTTGCACTTGGAATGTTTGGACGAAATTCGTAGGATGGCTCTACAGTGCATGGAAGCCACGCAAGCTCGACGTAAGGCTTACCATGACAGTTTCATCAAGCACAAGGAGTTCAAAGAAGGTGATTTGGTCCTAGCCTATGATTCACGATTTGGCAAGTTTCCTGGCAAGCTCCAACAGCTGTGGATGGGCCCCCATAAGGTACTTGCAGTCAACCCTAATGGCTCTGTCCAAATACAGACCCTGGATGCCTCTGATGATCCCTTTCTGATCAATGGATATCGCCTGAAGAAGTACTTCCCTCCTTGGGGATCTTGACAATTACGGTCACTTGATCTTTTCCCTCGTTGTCGCGGCACTGTACTTCTTATGTTGACACTTCTGTTAGCCGTTCTTCAATCACTCCTGCTGAAGTGGACGCAACCCTCTGTCCCCTCAAAACCCCCTTCTAGCCTTGATCTCTTATCCTCTATTTTCCACCAGCGACAGTGGCGAGGTGGGTTCTGACACATGGTCTTTCCACCATTCCCTTGTTCAATTTGAAGAAAAGAGAAAAAGAAAAAAAAGAGACAAAAAACCAAACATATCGGTCATGGGAGAAAAGGACTTAGGTCCCTGTCATGCCGACCTATTCTTCGAGAAAAGGTGGAAACACCCTCGGGAATAGGGGAAAATAAGAAAAAGAAAAAAAAACAAAGAAGAAAAGGAAAAAAAACAAAAAAACAAAAAAAACAAAACAAGTCTGTTATGAGAGAAAAGGAAGCAATTCCCTGTCATAGCAGGCCTCGTTCCAAGAAAAGGTGATAAACACCCTTGGGCGAGAAGCTGGCTGTGGAAAAGGTGGTAACACCCAGCAGTCCAGAAAGTGGATTCATTGATTGATATCCCTCGGATCCAATTCCGAAGCTGCCTCCCTTGGTACGCTGTGTCCTGGGTCTTTCTGCAAAGTGACTAACTGTCCTCTAGTAGACGACATGGTCCTATCCAACACAATGTTCGAATTTGATGGCTACCTCCCTGGGTACGCCTCCTCAACAACTGATGACGCGATCTTCATCGACAACCCCTTGAGTGATGTGAGCTTTCATCCTAACCGGATGGGGACGTGAGTATGGTTGCCCTCTGTATCTATCAACAGAGAGTGAGACAGAGGGTGGGGCGAGAGACCAGTCTTTTCCCTTCCAATCGAATGAGAGGTGAGAAGTATGAATGAAGTGTTGCACGCACGGGATGGGCCTCTCAATGCACAAAGCACGATTTGTTTCTGTGCACTGCACCATAAGGCTCCCTGGCCTTCCTTCTCGCACCGTATGCCGGCACAGGGCGGGATGCACAGTTGCACCATCAAATGCGCACAAGGCATACACTTTTGCACAAGTGACTGTGAGGATTACATCAATGGGTTTCAGGAAAAGGCTGCCCTTCTGTATCTATCAAACAGAGCGTGAGACAGAGGGTGGGTTGAGTGTGACTGGAGTTTCTTCAATCATTTACCGAGAGGAGAGATTGAGGAACGTTACGACACTTGGAGTCAGGTATGTTCCCATTTCCCTATGCACCCACGGGATGGGTTTTTGCCGTCCACACAAGACACATCACCCTGTTCTGTGCACTGCACCATAAGGCTCCCTTGCCTTCCTCCTTGCACCTATGCCAGATGGGTTGGACGCACTAATGCACCATCAACTGTGCACCCTGGCATACTCCTTCTGCACCATTCCCCCCTTGTTGATTCCTCAACCAGGTATGAGATATGGGGTTCCATCATTCTTCCTTGAATGATATTAGTCATGGGGCGAGTGACTGTTCTTTCATTTCATTTGAGTGACTGTGAGTTGAGTGCAATATCCCTCATCATCGACAAATCTCCTGCGATTCCTTCTATCAGCTACCTCCCTGGGTGCTGCCGCGTGGTCCCTGCCATGACGGACGTGTGCGCTGTAAAGATGCCTTGGTCCCTCCAGCGCCGACAACCACACTGGACGTGCCGTTGACACTCAACCTTGATTCTTGACGAAACGGGCCAAGTTTTTCTAACCCTCCCATTTCTGTTTCTTAGTGACGGTCATGTTTTAAGTGTGGGGAAGTTAGTGGATGGTCTGTGGCATGGTCCTAGGTCCCTAATGTTCGGTTAACCCTATCCGTTAAGGTCTTAAGTGTGGGGACGCGTCCCTGCGCGTCTACATTGCATACTCATCTGCATATGCCTTATCTTGCTCATGCATGAATGCCTTGCCTTGCTTTTACCTTCCTGGGGTCCCTTCCCACCCACCCGGTTATGTTCCACCCACCCTTGGGGCTGTTTCCTTGCAGTTTTCCTTCATTCCCTGATTTTGCGGTCCTTCTATGTGAATGCACCCTACGTTCACTTAAATCCAAATCCAACCTTATAGCCCTGTTCCTCCCATTGAACGGTCCATTTTTCCTTTTTACCTACCCCTGTTCCGGTGCACGGTTTTTGAGTTATTAATTTTTGAAGCATTTTACGCAATTTAGACGGTTTTCCATGTGAACGCATTTTTCTTGCTTCGAAACCGTGATCTGACATCATAGCCCTGACCAACGCTTTTCCCCTGACATTTTTCCTTTTTATTCCGCATCCTTCCGATACATGGTTTGTCCGTTATTAATTTTCCGGGTTTTTAAGCCTTTCTCGTGCGTATTTTTGACATTTTTCCATGTGAACTTGCCCTATTGGCATCGGAATTCCAATCTGATTTGACAGCCGTGTCCGCTGTGCCTTTCCCTACCTTTTTCCTTTTTCCTCCACCCTTTTTCGACTTCTCGATTTTCACTTATTAATTTTTAAATGAGTTTTCGGGAGTATTTTTTTTGGAGTTTTTCACATGTGAACCCCTCCTATTTCCGCCGGAACTGCGTTTTAACGTGATAACCTTGTGCCACTCCTTCCTACGCACATTTTTCCTTCTTACTGCATGTCATTCCGGTAAACGGTTCGTCCGATATTAATTTCCAATCCCATTTTTGGGTTTTTCCCGTGTGAACGCATCTTACCTTAGTCGGAATTCTGCTTTGACAGGATAGGATTGTCGGGCACATCTTTTTGCCTAGTTTTCCTTTTTTCCGCACCTCATTCCGATGCACGGATCTTTCGATATTAATTTTTAAATTACGTTTTTGGTTCGTTTTTTGTGTTTGTTGCACGTGAACGTCCTTTATCCTTCCCGGAACCCCCGTCCCATATTTTTCTTGTTCCCCCCCTATCGTCCTGCCCACTTTTCGTTTTTACGCTATTTCGTTTTGACATCCGGATTGGGAGTTATTAAATTTTTTCTTTATTTTTACGTTTTTTCGCGCTCGTTTTGCGCGTGCACGCGCCCGTTTTCGATTTAACGCGTCTCCACGCGCCCCGGTCGTGTCCGCGTACCCCATACCGTCATTCCAGCGTTGTTTCAATCCCGTCACGGCAAATTTTTTTACCCCGCCCCGCGCACGTGCGCGGGACGAGGATCCGCCTCCTCTTGACCCCGCCCATCCTCCCTAGCCCCTGCCCGCCCACCTCTTTTTGAAAAAAAAAAAAGAAAAGAAAAGAAGAAAAGAAAAAAAAAAGAAAAAAAAACGAAGGGTACCCCCT
Organism: Lygodium microphyllum; assembly: GCF_053477565.2. Classification (NCBI taxonomy): domain Eukaryota; kingdom Viridiplantae; phylum Streptophyta; class Polypodiopsida; order Schizaeales; family Lygodiaceae; genus Lygodium; species Lygodium microphyllum. The sequence goes on along the minus strand of NC_141161.1, from coordinate 12,731,935 downwards.
CCCGCCAACCGTCTTCCCCCACTTCCTCTCCCCTCTTCTCTCTCTTTCTTCTTCTTTCTCTCTCTCTCCCTCTCTGCGCGTACCCTCTTCCTTCTCCCTCCATCTCCACCATCTCTCTCCTCTCCCTTCTCTCTCCTCCTTCTTTCCTGCCCGCCATCGCCCTCTCCTCCTTTCTTCCTCCTCCCTTCTTTCTTCTCCCTTCTCTTCTCCTTCTCTCTCCCTCTTCTTCTCCCTCTCCCTCCTTCTTTCCTCCCTCCTGCCGACCCCCTCTTCCTTCTTCTTCCCCCCTCTTCCTTCTTCTTCCTCCCTCTTCCTCACCTCCTCCTTCCTCTCCTTGCCACTATCGACCGCCACACTGTCGGCCACCCCGTCGTCGCCCGCCGGACCGCCACGCCTGCCGCCGCAGCGCCCCCGCACTCTCCGCCTCCACCTTCCCTCGGCGCCGACTCCACCTCCACCTCCCCTCCCTTCCACCTCCCACCTCCCACTAACCTAGGTTAGTACCTAACTAACCTCAGTTAGTCACTAACTAACCTAAGTTAGTAACTAACCTAACTTAGTTACCACCATGACTAACCTAACTTAGTTAAAACTTAATTAACTAACTTAGTTAGTCAGAACTAACCTAGGTTGATTTCCATGACCACCATGACTAACCTAACTTAAGTAACTTAAGTGACTTAAGTAACTTAAGTAACTTAAGTGACTTAAGTAACTTAAGTAACTTAAGTGACTTAAGTGACTTGTGACTAATGTGACTTATGTGATCAATGTGACTTACTTAATCACAACATTCATTTTTTCATTAAAAAAATTCAAAAAAATTTCTAAAAATTCCTTCTGTCTTTTGTTAATTTTTGGACCTTTGTCTGCTAGGAATTGCCTTTCCTATAATTTTAGAAAAATCCATCTTTCCTAAAATTACCCTTAAATTGCCAAAAAAATAGGAAAACTCATTTAAAAATGGTGAACAATTGTAAAAAATTCTAAACACATTCTAAAAAATTTCCCTCACCTCCCTTACTCATTTTCCATTTATTCAAACATAAAAAAATTACAACTAAAAATACAATCAAATAAATAAAAATAAAAACCCAACATCAATCAACTTAATACATCTGCTAAGGTGTTCATTGTTGTTTCATCAGTGCTTTTTGCTTTTCCTTTCCTGGGACTCTTCCGTGCGCATTCCTGCATTTCATACACACCCTGCCAGGTATTTATTTTCTGTTATTTATTTATTTATTTTCCCCCTTAATCCCAATTAATTGTTAAAATAAACCCTTTAATCCACCCACCGTTTCCACGCGCATTCGCGCTAAATACACATTTTTTTAAATTAAAATAAACCAGCCGTTCACTTAGCACGCGCTACGTGCGCTAAAGAGGCACTCTAAAATTTTAATTAAAATAAACCAGCCGTCACATGAGCACGCGCTGGCAAAAAAGTGCTCCACATCACTTTAATTATAATCAATGAATTGCATTTAGAGACCCAGTCGGGAATCGAAGTCCGGGAATCGTATAAAAGCACCGGTTTAACCTAATAATTGGTAATTAAATTTGTAATAAGGAACCGCCGTTTTCTTATTAAGGTTTATCACCTAATAAAAATTCACCCATTTTTAATAATTGATTACAATCAACCCTTCATTAAAATAATCCCCCCCTCACTGCACTTAATCCCTTTTTTAATGAAGCGTTTCGTGGGATGGGTATCCGCAGTCATTAGAGTTATTTTCGATGGTCCACTCTTGGTTCTCTCACAGTTGTCGTATTGATATGTGTTGGATATGGTATGGTTTTGGTTTCATGCCTTTGTTACGGTTACGGGTCCGGTATGTAGTTTTTTTCTTTTGTTGCCTGATACGGGGTTCAGGGTGTTTGTTTGATGCATCGCATGAAGCTTTCGGTCGCATTTGTCTCAGGGTCATGTCAAATTTTTTCTAGGATGTGGTTTGCCTGGGGTTAGTAGGTCGTGTCACGTCTTGATTGGTAATTCTCTTATCCTTCGTTTTTTGTCTGTTGGTTTGCAGGCATTCTCTTTGATTGTCTGTGTTTGTGGTGTGTGTGTAACCATCTGAATGGCGCCTTCTCATGCTCCTCCCCCTATCCAGTACGTCCCACTAGTTAGTAGGGATTACTCGTCCCTACTTACTTTTGAGCCCCTCACGAAGGCAGGACTTGCTGCTTTTGTGGCCACTCCTTTTCCATTACTTCCAGAGGATCCGTCCGTATGTGATGAGTTCCTGGCCTCTTACAGCAAGAAGACAGGAGTAGTCCAAGGCATGTCTATGACATTGACGTCTCGAGGCTTAGGGAAGGCTTTGTCTTTACCCTTCAAAGGAGAACCTTTTGTGACCACTCGACAGCTCTTCTCTAATGAAGAGATTCTCAAACTGTTGCAGAAGCAGACAAGGGAGGTCCTTGATGTTAAGAAAGTGATAAACTCTTCAGGAGTTTCGTTTTCTATGATTACTGATCCCGTCTGGAAGACCATGTGCCAGTTCCTTCAGGACAGGTTCATGCCTGCCAAAATGCCATCCCATTATTTGTCCAAAGAGCTTTTCACAGCTTCCAGGATGGTGCTAAAAGGAGTTGCCATTGATTGGAGCACATACCTCCTTACTAAGATGGATCAGCATTTTGTTAAAGTCACGAGGGGTAATGTTACCAATGTTACCTATGGATCATATTTGTCAGCCTTCTTGACCTATTCAGGTTTACAGAAGACTGTACCTCTACCTCCTCCATCAGATCCAGTACCTCCTCCTCCACCTTCAGAAGAGTCAGCACCTATTGATATTGAGGATGATGATTCTCCGCCTCCCCTGGTCATACAGCGTAAACACTTGAAGAGGGTAGCGGACAAAGCCCCTGCTGTACTTCCCTCAGTGCCTATCCCTGCTACTTCTGGCAGTGAACTCCCTGGGTTTCTCACTTGCAATAACCTATTCAGGGCACATAGAGAAGGATCCTTGGATATATCAGTTCCTTCCTTAAACAGTCTCGTTTCAGGAGATGCCATTCCTTTCCTCTGCAAGGATATTCAAACTTCCATTGAGTTGTCAGTGACAGCCTGTGTTCAACAGCTGTACGCATCTTTCTATGAGGAGCTCATGCAGTCCAAAGACCAGTTGCATAAGGCAACATCTGAATTAGCTTCTACTAAGGATACCCTAGCAGATCTATTTAAGCAAATGGAACAGCAAACCCAACTGGTTGCCATTCAAAGTGATGAGATTTCTTCATTAAAGACCCAGTTACTAGAGGCTCAGTCACAGGTTACTAACCTTTCAGCAGAGAAGGAGAGGATGTCCAGTGAAGCGAAAGAATTCCAAATTCTTTTAGATGACAAGCTTTCAGCTTTACAAATGGCTAATGACACAGTGGCCAACCAAGTCTCCCAAATCCAGCAGTTGCAAGATCAGCTTGCGAAGTCCCGCTCTGTTCCTCCAAGCCCTCCTGTTTCATTAATTCCTTCTCTTTCACAGCAGGACTTGGCTGCATTACAGAGACAGGCTACTTTGTGCCCTCTATTCCAAGACAAAGTGGAAAGATTGCAGTCCAGAATGGACTTGTTATGGTCTACCTTTGAACAGTTTCAGGACTTTGTCTTACCAGACCATTCTTTCTTTGTCCACTACCACTTACAGAAGCTGGTCTTCTATATGAAGCTTTCCACGATGGATTTACCTTTTCCAGAGGATGGCTGGAGTGGAGTTTGGTCTGCTGAGTTGTTGACAGAGGTAGTCAGAATGCTCTTTGAAGATTCTGTCACGCCAGACACCATGCTGATGTCATACATGTATCTCCGAGGAGATTTGTTAATTCCAGATGAGGTAGATATGGCATGGTATGTGGGGGATGTGGTCTTACAGGCTGTTCTCTATGTCAATCATTTGGAGTTGCGCATAGCTGATATGTTCCAGAGATATTCCTCCAAAGTAGCTGATTGTCAGGATAATTCGTGGCATCCCATGATTGAGTCAGTGGTCCTAAATCAAAGACAAAACACAGCTCCTACCTTTGTACAGAGTACTAACCAACTGAGGATGGATCTCTTAACCTATCTTTCCAAACATAATCCATTTGATGCTACTTTCTTTGATGCCTATCAGAGACGATCTCTTTTGGGACCTTCTGTTCCTACCCTCCTTTATTATCAACAATTGGCTCACCGCTATGCTATATATTTTTCCCTTTGTCAAACTCATTCCACAGTAATTTTACCACTTCTTTTCCAACCTTCCAATTTCCCTCAAATTCCTATTTTCACTTACTGTTCCTTTATTGAGGATAGGGTATTTTCCCCTTCTCCACCCTGTCCTTCACCCCTCATTAATGTACCCTCCACATTTCCTATTTATCAGTTAACACCATTCCTTAGTGATTCCTTACAAATTTCTGCCACTCCTTCTTTAACCTTTTCTTCCTTTTATGATTTTTCCTATCCTTCCCTACATCCACTTTCCCTTATTCCATTACCCTCTCCTAACACTTCCATATCTCAACCACCTCAGTTGGTTAGTGACTGTGACGGTTTTGATACTCAGATTTCCAGAAGAAGGGGATGGAGTTCGGATGATTGCCTTACAGGACCGCAGATTAATTGGCCAGTAATTCCAGGGGAATGGACAGTTTCAAGTCAAGCTTATCAAAACTATGTTCATTTTGCCCAACAATATTCACAGTCTGCAGATCCCTCAGTGAGATTAACTGCTCACTTTGCTTGGTACCTGGCGTATATGCATAGGCATTCCCATACTAATTCAAAGCCTATCCCAAAGTTGTGCATGAATGTCAATGTAAGCATTGATTCTCAACAGTTGGAGATACTGTATTTTCATGCCCTTTGTTTGCCTAGCAGATACTTGGTCCTATTGGAAAGGATGTGCTGTCTCCAATTTTTCCAAAATCCTCCTAAAAACTTTGTAGATGAATCCTTATCTATGGATCGATTCAGACAACATCAATCTTTTAAGAGGGATCATCTTCATTGATGCCTTTCCAATGTATGGTGCAAGCTTTTTAATGCCAAACTCTTCTTTTTGAAGAAGTCATTCAGATGGTTGTGTATTAGTGTTTGTGTTGTGAGTTCATTTATGTCAAACGAACGTGGTGGTTTCCTATTGGATCTTGTGTACGAGCTATATTTTGGAAATTCGTCGAGATGGGGTCGTGGTTGGAGAGTTGAAGCTGATGCAGAAGAAGAAGAAGCAAACTCTTATATCCTTTACAAATTTGTGGTGATTTTTAGTTTGATAAGAGGTGTTAATATGTAAAAAGAGTTTTCCTTTCTTTGTATTTTTATATCAGAAACAGGTTATAAGTTGGGGTCGTGGTGGATGGATTCTTTTTGAAAAGATATTGAAGATCAAAGTGAAGCTTTTCCTTGAACTTGTATTACCTTTTTCCTGGGTCGCGAGGACGCTTCCTTATTAAGTGTGGGGATATGTTGAGTGTTGAAATGACTTGTTTTTTAGCTGATTTTTGTTGTTTTTGAGAGCTGAATGGTTGATTTTAAGGGATGATTGATTGATTAGGAAGTGGATTGAGAGTGTTTTGGATGATCTTGATTGTGTTTTGGAAGATTATGATGTTTGTTGGTGGTTCTGTGATGTTCTGATAGGTTCTGAATGGTTCAGTATACCTTCTGTTTTGCTCTGTTTTAGTCTATTTTTGTTCTGATTGTCTTCTGTAAAGAGGGATGGAGTATAGATTGATGAAGAATGAGATATTGTGAAAGCTTAGTGAATGGTTTGTGAGAGTTTTGAATGGTTTGAGAGTGAGTTATGTAGTTCTGATGACCTTCTGTAACCTTCTGTAGGTCTTCTGTAGAGCTTCTGCTTCTGTTCTGTTTCTGTTCTGTTCTGTACTGTAGCTGTTCTGGTACTGTTCTGTAGACTGTTCTGTAAGTGTTCTGTGGAATGTATGTGTGACTTTGGGAAAGTTTTCTAGCCTTGGAAAGAGGTGAATACAAGTGCAAAAGAGCTGAAGGAAGTGGAAGAAGTAGCTGCTGAAGACTCAAGAGAAGACTAGAGTGAAGTGACAGTAGTGAGCTGTGAAGAGACACTGTAGTGGCTCTGGTGACCTTTCATATCAGACATACCTCTTGGGAGGGGTATCCACGACCTAAGAGTGATTATTGAGAGTAATTTTGAGAGATTGTAGTGAGGATATGATGTATTATTGATGGAGTGAGAGAGAGAGAGTCAGAGATAGCCAATTCTACTGAAACAGAGTGATTGTATATGAGAGATTGAGAGAGAAGACTATGAAGATATTGAAGATGAATACTATGTGATGTATTTCCATTCAAAGATGGTGTATTTCTTTGTTTTCTTTGTTCCATTGATGGATTTTGTGAAGATATTGAAGAATATGGTTGATTCTATTAAAAACCGTGGGAGATTTACATGATGCTGCATGAAGATTTGTTGTGCCTAGTGTTCTTTTCTTCATTGTGATCATATAAAATATGATAAACAAGCTTGTTGATGTTACAAGATAGATTTTCTTGCAAGAGAATTCCCTTTTCCTTGGTGTTCCTCTCGGGGCTCCAGGTACCATTTAATCGTATAGAGGAATGTACCATTGTCCTTACTTCTCTTTTCCCTAGACCCCACGACTAGCCTATGGCTTAGGGTGTCCTGTCTCTCGCTCAGCGTGGGTCAAGATCCTAATGAAAACAATTGTTGTGCATCCAGGATTTCTGATACCTTTAAATATTTCCATGATTTATGCATAGTGTGGATGCCAGGTGCTCAAACAATTATAAAATTGATATTGTGCACATGTGGAAAACATCATTTCAATGATTTTCAACTACCGTTCTTATGCGGCGTTGCACAGACCTAGCACCGAGGGAACCCTCGTACTACTAGGCCCTTATTTTATAATTATTCACCGACCTATATGGCATGCAAACCAAAACAGCAATCCTTTCATCATTTTACTCCACATTTAGACACACTTTAACCACTCTACCCTCCCATCGATCAAATGTTGCATTGTTGTATAGATTTATAGGGCATTTTGCCATCATTTTATGTGTAGAAAGCGGGAAAAACACACTAGAACAAGAAGGTGGGGTTGAACTGAGGCAAATCGTCATGCTTCAGTCCCCACAAACATTGCTCTTAATTTTCACTAATTTTCCGCACCCAAAATGCATTTTTCCCCTATTTTTGGTGGTTTTTCTCTATTTTCCTTGTATTTTTCTTTATTTTTTGCATTACTTTATTACTAAAAATTCAGAATAGATTATGGGTTGTGGCCCTTAGTTCCTTCTTGCAACAAAAATGAAAATTTAGTTGGTGTTCCTATTCATTTTCCCATTTTTATGCCCAAAAACATCATTTTCCCTTGATTTTCCATATTTTATGTGTTTTAGTGTATTATTTTGAACCACAAGATGCATAGTTTTTTGATTTTCTGATTATGATCAGCAAGTACTCATGGAAAACAGCAACATAAGCAATTTTTAGCCCACATGAACAACATTTTATCAATCAAAAGCCATAAAATCTCAAATTTCCTTTGAAAAAATTGAATTACCGCTTATTTGCGTGTTTCGGGTTTCATGTCCATGGCTGCAAATCTGAAAATCAGCAGCACTTCATGTCCAGCACAATCACAAATCACCATTTCCAGCCCGTGGAGCAATCCGATCCATGCCGGACAAGCCTCCATCATTCTTTCTTCTTCCTTCTTCTTCCCACATGAACTTGCCTTTAGAGGAGAGAGAGGGAGGAGAGAGAAAGAATGAAATCAGAGATCTTCAAAGAGAGCATCATTGCGCGAGAGAAGGGCGGCGAAATGATTGGCATCCAGGAGGGAATGAGGGGCAATGATGATTGGCATGGGTTGTTTGCAGGAAGGAGGGAGCATCATCATCCTCATGGCGCATTTTTCGGACGTGATGGCGCCATCTTCTTCTTCCTCCTTCTCCACGATTTTCTCCCAAACATTTCATGTGACTTTTAATCTTGGGCTCCCAAGAGTCACTTACTCATTTGGGCCAAATTTTGTCCACCCCTTCGCATCTTGACCGTTTCCTTGGCCATTTCCTCGTCCGGACTCGGAATCGAGCTCTGAAAAATCCTGGGCGTTCGGCTTAGCATCCCACATTGGCCAGTAGCTCGTGTCAACTTGCACGACTGTCTGAAAAATTATGAAAAATCAACAAGTGTCGCTTGGGCACCTTTTAAAGCACTTTGATGCTTAAAATCGTCCTAGATCGAGCCGCCGCCTTTGACGGTGAATATTTTTCCCTTGATATTCATAATTTTTAGCTATTTTTAAGCACTTCTGGTCACCTAAATTCTGCTCTCATACATCCTCCTCCCCTTAGAGAAATCGAGATGTCCCCATCTGATCAAGAGAACCGTGGGTATTATTGATGAAGAGCATTCTCATGTATCCATGAAGCATCTTCTTCAGGATAATCCTTCCATTGGACAATGTATTCTCTAAGGGTTCTACTCCTCAATTGTCTCTCCCTAGTATTTAGGTTTTTTTTTTGTTGCAGCTCAAGGACTCCTTGGATAGATATTCCAACTATAACATGCCTAGGTCGTGACATGTTTTCGTAGTCCATCGGGAGTCTGATCTAAAAGGTGTGGACTAGTAACTCACATGGAATGTCATAGGGTTTGTAAGTTAGTGACTTCTAAGTCTACTTTGCAACAAAACGTATTTGCCAACCCCGTTAGGATTGACCTAGATCTTCCTAGGTTTCTAATGATGAAGTCATTCTATAGCCTTCTAGCATCGATCTACTTTGTGTAGAGCAACTAAACCGAGGCAGAATCATATCGCACTTGGCTCAAAGAGAATGGAAAATGAGAGGAATGCATCGCTCGACCTCACTACCTGTAGGGTAAAGTCCCATTCCGGCCCCCTAAAATGATATGAGCCAAGGTTCTACCCTACATTATCTAAGGTCAATACGACATGACGATTTGAATGTTGAGAAGCCTCCTAGTTCTCTGGGACCACCTTGCCCTAGGACAAACCCATCGGGGGTTTTGTCCACTTGCTTCCCTTGATAACTTTAGTTTCCTACTTACCTAAGGGCACATTAGTGGTAACACATATAAGCATCTTCCTTAATTAACTCGTTAGTCACATGCTCCTAAATCTAATTTGATGCATTGACACAAAAACAAATTAGACTAATTTCTTGAAAGTAAACTTTATATTAAAATTTCAACTAAGATACAAATCCCATCCATGGGACAAATCTTGCAATCCGTAAGGATGCGTATTATTTTCCTCCAATTTTCTGCCCTTGCACTAGTAACAGGGCCTCGAGATTCCTTCCTAAGTCATGTAGACCATCTATGTAGGACCCAAAGTCAAGGGATTTAGAGCCAGAGCCCCCCCTTGGCACCCGATCATCCTCCTATGAATAGATGTTTCTACGGAGAGACCACAGGGGTTCACTCATAGTAAAGAAGACATGTCACCTACGTGCAATGACTTATAAAAAAACCCCTATTTATGAAGCTTGTAAGACTAATATATCCCCCTATTTAATCTTATAAGATATATGCATGTATGACTTTTTATGTATCCCATTTCTTAAATATAAGTCTTCATAGAACATATACAAACTTTCTATTTTAAATGTTGGAATTATCCTAAGCAATTAAAAGTATCAAAATGGTCATATCACAAAGTGATTTATGTAGTGTCACTTGCATACCATCAAAGTATGTGTCACAATGTTTTTGAGTGTCCGTACCCCCTTAGCACATAAGGAGAGAGAGTAGGGGAATCAGACCCCTTTATACTTAAAGTGACTACACCAAGCGGACACCAAGCTCTCTTTGGAAGAAGGGGAGTTGAATCTCTCTACCAAAACCATGGGAGAGAGCCAACTCCCCCCCTCCCACACTACGATTAATTCAATAACCCTACTATGTGAGGGTTTAGGGTTTTAACCTTACTTGTCAAGGTCTCTTGTATGCCATGGAGAAACCAATCTATGGAGAGAGGTGATCAAATGCATCCCCCCTTCTTTTTTCCCTCTATCCCCTACTTAAATTTAAGTTCAATATAGGAAATTAATAGGGGTCTACCTCTAATGTATACACTTAAGTGTCCCCTTCTAAAAACCCCCCTCCCTTACACTCACATGATACCATACAACATCTATAATGAACCCCCTGGGGGAGAGACCTCTCACAACGGGTTTGGTCCACATTCCTAACATGGCTATCAAAAACCCCCTTGGATAGGGTTGGCGGCTAGTTGGGGGTGCTCAACACACCTTTCCCAGGCGTTTCAACCTAAATCCAATTTGAAAGATTTTCTTCTTATCAATTCCTTTGTTAGATGACTCCTTTTCCAAACCAGTGTTTCTAAGTACAAACACAAGTAGAAGTGCACAATATGTTTTAGACAATTCTTTGTTCTCTCTACCAAAGGAAATTCCCATTTGATGTGATAGCATCTAATCTCAGCTTTATCCCCGTTATCGTTGGAGATTTCCAAAGATAACCTAATTTAATTTCCTCATTCTTTTGAATGAAGGAGTATCCTTGCAATGTTGATTGCAATTTGGGACATTGGCTTCCCTGCAACAAAACCCTACATATTCATTTGAACTAGGGTTTGTCGTGTAATTCATATAGCTACTTTAGGATTTTGAATTCCTTTCAGCTTTACGCAAGATGGGCCTTGAGAAGAATCCTTCAACTCTTTAGGGTTTGAAATTCTTTCAACTTTCTAGGAACCCTACGTATTCTATCACAAGTTCAATCTATGTTTTGTGAAATGTAATAGGATTTCCTATTATTTCAACCAAGCAAACAAATGCAGATGCATAAAATCTAACTGGATTAATTGTAATTTAATGCATATTCTTGAAACTTTTCATATATATATTAGCATGAAATTTTCATGCAATTTATGTGCAATTTAACGGCTTCTAAGTGCAATTTTAATTGATCACCTAAGATGAATGCGATGAACAAAATTTTCATAGTACGCTCATTATCTCAAAATGTGATCAATTAAGTTGTGATAATTAATGTAAACATTTTTTTCTCCCAATTTCTTTTCCCTAATACAACGGGGTTTACCTAATTCATAAGAGATGTGTTTCCCATAGTTGCGGTCCCTTGGTTCGCGGCCCTGTTTGTTGTGGTGAGAGTTTTAGCATTTGGAGAAATCTTTTGCTTTGGGGCCATCGTCTACAAGTGGATTCAAGATATAAAGAAGGAGGAATGGATTTGAGATGGGAGAGTGTAAGAGAAGATGGCTTAGTCGAAGACTGAGATAGGGGGAATTGAGCTAACTATCTCCCTTGCAGCCTCAGGTGATCATGATATCTAGATTGATTCGCAGCAAGGCCTCAGTCCCACATGACATTGTGTGAGCAGAGCTTGCCACACCGCCCATGCTAGTCGAGGCATTATTTCAGACAGTCTGCTTCCTACACAGATTTCAGGATATGGACAGAGATCGCATTGCATATAGAGCATATATGGCATCTCAGGAGATGGCTCGAGCGGGGGATACCACATCATGGTATGCACAGACTAGAGCTTGGTTTGACAGACATGGGCTGGACATTGATAGACTCCCACCTCTTCTATATGATACTCAGGCTCCCACTTACACCCTCTCTCTCTCTGAGAGGAACAGAGTCATCAGACAGGAGATATGGCATATTTATATACAGAGGACATGGGTCAGCCCTGCACATCCACTGTCATCGAAGATGGCACATTATTATACACAGTTCTTGAGGATATCAGAGCAGGGATTCATAGAGATTCCGAGATATACGCAGATCTATATGCCACATCGATTGAGAGTTCTTATTGGACAACTCAGGGTATCATCACATCAGCTTATGATTGAGAGTGGCAGAGCCAGTGGTATCCCGCGGGAGGAGAGGATATGCCCCCTTTGCAGATCAGAGGTGGAGAGTGAGGAGAATTTTGTTCTCAGATGCCCGGCATACTTAGAGTTGAGATCTAGATACACATTGAGCAGCTCACTTCAGGGATGTATGACTGATATGGATCAGAGATCATTTGGCTGTTTTCTGGGAGAGGCATGGCACATCAGAGAGCAGAGCACACAGCGGGTCCCAGTCAGAGAGGGGCCCACCCAGACGACTATTACACAGTTCTTTCAGACAGACAGAGTGAGAGCTACTGTACCAGCCTCCAGCCAGACCTCCGGGCTCACACTACAGCAGGCTGAGGACCAGCATACCCGACGCTGCACGAGGATCCGTGGGTTTCGGACCCCACAGCCACACCGATAGGAGATCCGGAGGATTCTTGATCTACATCGACAGCAGACTGAGATCCGACAACACTCGACACATTGGATCTCAGATCTCCAGTTTTCTCTTTCTCCACCGCCGATGTACCACATCCTGCATCCAGGAGGGATCACCTGCTATTAGCGACTTCGACGACTGCTACTACATCCCAGGATAGTATATCTCCCTGCATCTGTTACATATACACATCGCACCACTTTATCACAACCGACAGTTGTTTCCCTATCACAGCCGACATTTGTTCCCCTTTTGTAGCCATTATCTGGAGTACCAGAGCTACATACGCACATACACATACACGACACTTATCACACTCACAGCACCGTATTTTCAGTTTCTAGTTTTTAGCTTTTCATTCAGCACTTTTATTTTGGATAGCTCGACCTCATCAGTTGTATCACAATTTGTCTCATAGGCCAGTTTTGGTCTTTAGAAGACGTTAATATAACTTTCTTTCTCTCTCTCTCTCTCTCTCTCTCTCTCTCTCTCTCTCTCTCTCTCAAGCTCCTTCTTGCAATCTCCTTCTCGCAATCTCTTGGAGGGGTATCTTTCTACTTCTCTCTCTCTACCTCTCTCTTGTAGACTCTCTAGGTCTCCTTGTGTTTTTCTAACTGCTCCCCATGCCTTATATTTATAGCTAAACAAGAGAAGAAGGGTTGTGGTTGAGAATAAGAGCTCTTTATGGAGGGGATCTTGGAAAAATCAGCAATTTGATGCTCAAGTCACAATTCTGATAGTTTCGTTGGCTCCAAAAGGGGGGTAAAACCCTAAGACACTTGATTAGAAATCTTCTAAATCACTCATTCTTCTTGTTCGAAGTGTTGTTTACTGCCTGTAAACTACAATTGCGATGCGCGTGATTTCGTCAATCCTTCTCTTTTGGTATTAAATCTCCAAAATAAGTTGAAAAAACCACTTACTTTTTTTACATGACATCCTGTTCTAGAAATCTTTATGGCTTTTTATGATATTTACAATAAGTAATATCTAAAATATGCTAGTTTTGCCCAAAAATCTAATATTTTTGGACCATCCATACTATACACATTAACACTAGTGATTAATATGGCTTAGAACTCTCGTTCACATTGTAACTTTCATGAAGGGTGGCTATAGTCCTTGTCAATCTGAGAAAAATATTGGATTACAACTCTTGATTTTTTTATATTTTTAATTAAATAAAATTTGTTAGTTATTAATGTTAGTTAGTTTTTACTTTAGTTAGTCTTTAGTTAGTAACCTTACTAACTTATTAATTAACTAACTAACTAATTTTTGATTGCGTGGAAGTATTACACAAAGTCTATTAAATCCGTCTTTCTTAAATATGGTAATGCAGGTGAGATGGGCTATTATAAGGATTCGTAGATTCAAAAGGTTATTTGTAGCCATGATATTGTGTTTCATGATGATAAGTAGTATAAGAAACTAAAGCGACTCAATGAGGTACGTAGGGCCCTCAATGTTTTAGGAGGAGCCTCCTACTATCATACACCCAACCCTAGTTAGATAGCCTTTAGAGCTATTGATGACATAGTGTCCCGAAATCCACATGTTATCCAAGATCATGATGTTGGATAGAGAGGATAGGATGTATCAGCTTCCTAGCTAGTCTTGAGAAATTCTACTAGAGTCCTCTTGATCATTATGCACCCTCTATGTATTATGTTATGGTGACACATTTTGATGGGCCCCTTATTATGAGGAGGCTACACTTATATTGCTCAATGGAAAATATACATTATCATGCAATGGATGTATAACTTGAAGAGCACCTTTGGTCACCCTAAGCTAGCATATAATGTCCATTTGGTTGCTAAGGTTTAAAATAGAAAAAGGGAGTTTATTTTGAATAGATATTCTCCCCTATGGTCAAGATGACTACCCTTTTCTTGGTTTTGACCTTGCTTGTATGGATGGATCTAGACTTGTACTAGATGGATGTAAAAATGGATTTCTTATATAGGGATCTGTATGAGGACATCTGTAGGTGTAGAAATGCACTTCCTTGTCTACTTCTGATGTTGAATATATTGCAAACACCATTGAGGCTTGCAAGAAGACCCTATGGTTAGGTTGCTTGGTTTCTAGAGCTTGATATCATAGACTCCTACATTACATTCAAACTAAATGAGTGCCAATGAATTTTGTTTCAAAGGCCTTTCTTCAAGAATTGATCATTACTTAGCAAAACAAGGTCCTCAACTTAAGAGGTACCTTATTATATGTTACTATATACTTTTGCATGGATGTTTGTGGATGTCCACATTTTTCTTTACAAAAGTATTTATTTTAGGTGATCAAAACTCAAATTTTATGCTAAAATTTTAAATATTAGGATATCAATGTGATTTTGGGGTATTAAAAATGACCCCTTTTTTCTAATATGTATAGGGACCCATATTTATAGCTTAAAAACCAAAAATTTTCATTTAAAAGAAGCACTAATGAGTGCCATTCAATTGGCACATGATCCATCCTTTCATGCAAAGATCAAGCATATTGAGATCCATTACCACTTATATTAGATAGGTGGTTGAGGACAAGCAAATAGATTTTGTCAAGATCTCTAGATGTGATAATCCTACTGATCTGCTTTGTAAAAGTATCCTAGTGGAATATTATACCTTCCTTAGAAAGATGATGGGCATAAGATGAGATGACGTATATTCCTCATCCAACGATACTTATATGTTCACATTGTACTTTGTCACTTTTTTTTTGTTTTCTCCTCACTTAGACATATTTGCCTTTAAGTGGGAGGTTGTTGGGGATTAAAGGTTTCCTATGCTTAGCTGTCAACATTTACTCTATACTTAGTGCATGCACACTTCTACATTACTTGTGGTGGCTACCCATCATTTTTTATTTATTCTTTATTATTTACAATAACAATAGAATAAGGAAAGAGAGGTTACACATTGAGACTGTTAAAGTTTCCATATATTGTCTTGCTCTCTCTTCTTATTACAACTTTCATAGCTCTCAGCTTTTGGAAGAGTTTGTTTAATTCCATGGGTACCATTTTAACTCCTAGCACTACCTACCATTCTCAAATATATGGCCAAATAAAAAAATATAAATAAATCATTAGAGTATATTTGAGACACTAGTGCATGCCACATAATCATGTTGGGATCAAAGATTTCACCTCACTGAGTTTTGCTACAACAACACTTATCATATGAGTATTGGAATGTCTCCTTTTGAGGCTCTCTATGGTTACAAGGTCCAAGAACACTTTGCCTTATTTTTTGATGATGTAAATCCTCAAGCTAGTGAAGAACTTAAGCATATGGAATCACTAATGAAGCAATGCAATGAGAAAATTTGCAAGGTGCAAGAGACCATGAGGTCTTATACGAATGAAAGGAGAAGATGTTGGGTGCTAGTAGGACCGGAGTGAACTAGACAATGGAGTGCTTGAGTGCTTGAGTGCCAAGGTGCCAAGGGTCATGGAGTGTCACTGTTTGGATTTGATAGTTTTCCATTTGGATATTTCTTTTTGTATCACATTGTTGTATTGTTTTGATATGGATGTATCGTTATACTCATGCTGATGTAATCATGGTGAGATTATTGATCTATTTTGTGAGCATTATCAGATAGTGCTATTCACATGTATTCTCTAATGGAGCTTTCATCATTTTTGTGTATTGCGTATTTCATAATTCTATTTTGTGTGCTATAAGTGATTTGCTATGTTTATATATTTCTATGTTAGTTTCAAATATTGTCTCTTCCGAGGTTTGATGTTCATGTTTGTAATCGATTACATTTGGTGACCACGATGATCCTTCCTATGTGTGTGAGTCTGCATAAACATGTGCTCTCAAGGTTTTCCAAATCCTTCAATGACTCCTGTGGTTGGGTGGGAATTGCAACCTGGGATATATTGTTGGGAGTTTAATTTGGAGGTTCCTTTCTTCTTCAATGGTGATGAACTTGAGGATGTTACTCCACAATGGTTTTGCTTACTATAACCTCACTCAATTCCTCTAGTTCATGATGCACCTCTGACTCTACTCATTGCCCTCAAAATCCCATTAAAGCTAATTGATAAGTTCTTTGTCTCTTATACTCCGGTTGTGCTATCCTATCTCACCATGTGGCATTCTTGTTACTATGTAAATTGTAGCTCACGGTTGTCTAATTTTCTCAAAACACTATACTATGGAATTTAAAAATTCTCATATAGTTTGGAAATTCCCAATATAGTTAATATTTGGCCACATGATCAAATAGTATCCCCTTACTTGAAAATGGAGTTTACCCTAATTACTATATAGGTTGTCTTTCCAAGTCCCACTTGGAAGCATGGGTTAAGATTTAGCCACATGGCCAAATGTTTACCCCTTATTTGAAAGTGGGACTTGAGAGATTCTGAAATTCTCTAATATGGTGTAGTGACATTTTTTAGAGTTTTTCTTAAAATATCTGGAAATTTGAGGTCGCCTATGTGGTTTATTTTCCGTGGGATGGTGAATGACGCTCATAAGGTGGCGGTGTTTAAATCAGCCTTACAAAAGAAGGCAATAGCATGTTTAGCAAAAGAACATGGTTGGGATACTTGGGTTCTAAGTCAAGAAACCTTTTCATATTAGTTCCAATAGGATTTTACTAATATTAGAAGTTAGAACAATTATGTCAACCAAAGCAAGGAAATTCTAATGTGAAAACTTATACAACTCAAGCCAAGGTTATATCGGGGTGCATTATGCAAGCCGAATGCCTAGCTAGAGAGATGCTTCATGCTCTATATGTCTATGGTTTGCATCAAGACCTTTGTAAGGATTTGGCCATGCAAGATCTAACTACTAATACTTTGGCCTATTTTTAGCAACGCACCATAGTCCTCGATCATGATCACACTCTTAGGGACACCAAAGTCCTCGGGCATGATTGCAAAGGAAAAAGATCACTAAGTCTACTATTAAAAACTGTGGTTCTGAGTCTAGCAATTCAAATTTGGAGGTAGACTTAGAGGAGTGGAGTATCAATGATGATGAGGACTCTAGAATTAAGGTGATAGCCAAAAAGTCCAAAAAGAAGGATAAGGGCCATAAATCGTGAGAGGGCACTTGTGAAACCTTGGTCAAAACCCTCTAGTGTTCCAAAAATAACAATTCTGTCATTTAGCAAGTGACTATAGTTTATAGTAGCACTAGTGTGGGATCTACAAGATAGTTATACATAATACGAATGTCTTACAATGCTCAAAGTTTGATGGTTTGTGTTGGGGGATGGAAAGACATCAAAGGGTTCTATCCTACTAATTGGAATACTCAAGGGCCATCCATATACATATTTTTGGCTATTTCTTATACTCATTAATATTATTTGTCTTCCAGTGGGGATCATGGAGGGTGAGGAGAAGGCCAAGGAGGGAAAGGGGGAAATTTCTGCACTAGCAATGTTTCTTCTGCATGCAAAGGGATGTTGGAGAGTAGAGTGTCTAGAACCCCAAGTGTATGATGCTTAAAAGAAGAAATGTCAAAATAAGGCTTCCATGCCTTTAGGGAATACTATGAAAATTGAGGAAATTTTTGAGCTAAAGTCAATGTGGTAACTCAAGTGGGTAAGAAGCTAAAAGTGGCACTAGAGAAACCCATTGGGGTTTTCTGGGGGGCGGACTAGAAAGAGGTCCACCATAGGTGGTGGTCTAGTCTATGTCAAAATTGATAGCAATGGGAGACTTGCAACCACTTCCTATTCTAGAGAAGATACCCTCATGGGAGAAAGGGAATTTTCCTACATCTAGAGCAAGCATTTACTCGTGATAGAAATTTTAACTAAGTCAATAGTAGAAATTGAATGTCTGCACTTTTCCATTTCTATTTCTTTGAGGCATCTACTCAATTCTAGTTCCAACATTCAAGGATCATTTACTACAAGTGATACAACTAGGTCATCGCAATGGTACTAGAAGTTCCAGCCTTGAGTGGCTGAGAGAAGGAAGTCAAAAAGTGTAGTAGGAGCTAATTCTACTGGGACTCCCATTGGATCCAACCATTCTCATAATTTCTATCTATGTTTGGAATCAAACGCTTCAAAATGTTTTATTGGATAGTGGTTCCAATGTCAATATTATTACTATGGTAACATGCAAAAACTTTGGACTAGGAGTGGGAATCAACCCCTTTTCTTGTATGGATGGAAAACTAGAAGCACATGTGGCTATTTGGGATTCTTCACTCTATGTTGATCAAAGTTACTAGAATTTTGTTTATTATATCTTTGATCATGCTAAATATGTGTTGGGGGTAAAGGCGCCTCGGCCTAGCCGCCCATGTATTACTACACTGATAGTCACCACCACTGCACACTGCAGGTGGCGAGGGCCCGTCACCGTCACTTTATTCTTTATTCTTTTAGTGACAGTTTGAATAAAGGAAGGCCCGGTCACACATTGTGACTATTGGAGTTCCCATTTCTTGTCTCTCTCTTTCTTGCTCTTTTTCTCCTGCCATAGCTCTTGAGTGCAAGCTTCAATCCTTCTCACCTTTCAACTATTATCAGAGCACAGCTTCCCGGCTCTTGAGCTTGGCTCGTGGCATTCTCAGCTTCCCATTCACTCCCCACTCGCATTGGGTCTCCTTCCCAACAGCCATAGCTCACTCTCTTGAGCTCCTGTCACTCCCCGGCTTCCTGAGCTTCTTCTCGGCCTATTGAGGCACCATTAGTGCATTAACATTGAGGTATTACTTTATTATTTTTGAGATTTATCTCAGTCCATAGGTCTAGATAAACAGGGTTTTCACAGGTTGTGGGTAGCCATAGCTCACACCTCTTGGAGCTTCATTCACCTAGATCTTGCTTCCAGCCTATCAAGGCTTGCTGAGGCTTGGTGTAGGCCTTCTTTAGTCCCCCATTTGTGCTCCCTTTGGGCCCCATTCTTGACATGTGGGACAATAGACCCCCCAGCTAGCTCACGTTTTTTTTGCGGCTGTTTCAAAATGTGGCCCAAAAATCACTATTTTTGTCTTATCTCGAGCATTCGAAACCCGATTCAGGCAAGGTAAGAGTCTAAGTTGTGATTTTGGCACGCTTCGGATGCAATGGTGATGTTGGATTTGCCAAATTCTAATGAAAGAATATTTTGCAATGGATTTTAGGTCTGAGACAACATGTATTTGTATGCCTATGGCTTATGTGATGCTTCTACTGATGTCTAGTGATACTAGATCACTTGTGGATGTTATGCATGTTATGTGATACGCATTTGGAGCTGATTTAGCTCAGCCATTGACTGTTTTGAACAATCCTAGATCTGTCCATAGGGCAACCACCTGTTACTTCAATTTATGCTTACAGGTCTTGGCATTTGATGCCCGATTATGCCCGGTTGGTGCCTATACATACGGGAATGTATGCCTATGGACGTGAGATTGGATTGAGAACTGATTTTCTCACTTTATAGAGGTTATATGCTACTGGAAACTTCAGGGTTGAAGCTATTTATGCTATAGTTGGGTTATGCCTATTGGTCTGGGGTGCTCCCGGCTACTCGATATGATGTCATGATGTATTTGGACTATGCCACATGTCTTGTTTATGCTTTGGAATGCTTTTGAGCTAAGATTAGAGCTCAATTTGGGTTTGACTATCACTTCTTTGCAGCTCACATTTCATCTATGACATGGTTTATGCCTAGGCTACCCAGAATGGGTTATGATGTCTTGGTGAATGCTTTATTCTTTGGCTGTGGATGGCAGTTGTTTGAGCTCGTCTCGACATTCATTTGAGTGTTTCCTTGAGAAATTGGACATTGACTTGGATTTTTCCATTATGAATTGGCTTTTTCCATTACGAGCTTTGATGCTATTGAGGCATTGTCTTGGTTACCTGTCTTTGGTACTTTGACTTGGTTTGCTTGAGCTATTGAGCTTGTTTATTTGCCTTTTGAGCCAGTGGGAGCATCTTGTATGCTTGAACGACATTGAGCAGGAGGTTTATGCTATTTTGAGCACTTTGCAGATACTTGAGACTTTGGGATCTCTTACACTTAAATGTTGCATGGTTCATGCACTGATATCTTGGAGTTGCTTTTGACTTGAGCTTGGGGTTTGCACTCTTGTGAGCATACACCTAATGTATTGGTTGAATCAGCTTATGGATCTGCGCATGAAGGAGAATGTGACTATGTCTGCTCACTTGAGCCAGTTCCATGCTATACTCAACAACTTGACTTTGCATGACATCACTTTTGCAGAGGATATCACTCCTCTTTTCTTGCTTCGTACTCTTAATGAGTCATGGGATGTATTCCGCACTTTATTATGTGCCTCTATTGCTACCTTGAAATTATTTGATGTTGAGAGTGCTCTTCTACAGGAAGAGGTTAATTGTAAGAATTTGGATGCCTCTCGTGTGTTGCATGTTATGACAGTTAGAGGAAGGAATGATGGATATGGAAAGCATGGCAGTGGCAATGGCCGTGGACGGGATTCTCAGAAATCTCGATCCAAGTCTCGTGGGAAGTCGCGTAGCAAATCTCGTGGCAGGAATGCAGATGTTACTTGTCACCATTGTGGGAAAAAGGGCCATATTAGGCCACAATGCCATGAATTGCGCAATGAAAGGTGCAAAGATAAGGGGAAAGACAAAGTGCAGGATAAGTCTTTTGATCGCAGCATAGTGCTTGCAAAATCCAGTGTTAAAATTGAAGAAATCAATGTTATGCAGCCTAAGGATATTAATGATGATGATTATATCCTTACAGCTTCTTCTAGTGCTTCGAAGATGATAGAGATACACTCGATGTATGCACAGTGTTGGCTCTTGGACTCAAGTGCATCCTTTCATGTGACACCTTGCCCAGAGTGGTTTCATTCATACCGTACTATTTCGGGTTCTGTGCGCTTGGGTGATGAAAGCTCTCTTGATATTGTGGGCATTGGTGATGTTAGGTTGCAGTTTCCTTTTGGTAACAGTTTTGTTATGCACGATGTATGTCATGTACCTGCTTTGACCCACAGTCTCATGTCAGCTGGACAGCTTGATGACGCAAGTTATCATGTATCTTTTGGAGACTTTGTATGGAAGACTTGTGATTGCGAGAGGTGCCAAGGCTGGCAGCCCCTAGATTTGGGGAGGAATTGTTGAGATATCGAGCTCTACTCGTGATATGCCAGGGTGACCGTTGTGCATTTATGTCACTGACTTGTTAGCCGTAGATGCGGTTGGTACACGGCCCATGAATAATAGCTAGATGACAGCTATCCTTATCTACTCTAGTTCATGGCTCAGTTAGTATGCCACCTTAGTTAGTTGAGTTTGGTTTGAGACCCATATATAGGGTTCTTCTATTTCTCTGTACTAGATTTCTTTTTGGTTTACACACAACTAAGAAGAGGAAAATTGTTTTCAGCCTCCACCTGTGTGTGTATTCCCCCATTGTGCAAGTAAGAAAGCTACAAGTGAGACTCCTTCCTTCTCTCCCACAATCTTGACATGGTATCAGAGCTTGGCTCGTGGTAGGGAGCTCAAGAAAGCAAACCAAGTTCGCAGTGTTTTGGTAAGAGGACCAGTGTTGCTTTCATTTTTCGAGTTTGGGAGCAAGTCTCTACAGGTAGCACAATCGGAAATTGCAAGAGTGCATTGTCTCAGATTGAGACGCCATTCGCGGTGTAGCAAGAGGGAAATATATGCTACGGGATGGCGCTTTAGCCCTTGGTTGCCCTATTTTTTTGATTCAAGGCCATTTCAGGGCCCGTTTTGGAGGTGGAAGTTTTCCGCACGTACTCGGGTAAATGCCCTTTTTTTGCTGTGCGACCACTGTTCTACAGGTCGGTGAAAAGTTATCGTAGAAATTGCATCGTATGCTTGTGCGCAGAAACATTGGGAGTTACAGAATCATCCTTGTTGCCTGTTGATACAAAATCGTCACTAGGAAGTGACTGTGTGGTCGAATACCACTTGTGTCAGTTTTACAGATTTGCCCTTGTGAGGCTGAAGCTGTGTTTTTTGCAGTGACAGAATTTTTTGCAGTATTCTGTAATGGCGTCTAATTCTCTTTCATAGATTGTCACTGAAAAGCTTGACAAGAACAACTTCCAAGCATGGAAGTTTAGAATGACGAATTTCCTTATGGAAAAAGGATATTGGGAATTCGTTGCAAGAAATGAAGAAGAACTAGTTCTTCCTGATGTTCCCAATCAACAACAAATGCAAGCATTTAAAGGATGGCATGAGAGAGCCAGAAAAGTTATGTACTGGCTGTCTATCAGTATTTCAGACTCTATGATTGTGCATATTCAAGATGCAAGTATGCCAAAGGAGGCGTGGGATACTTTGTCCAAAATGTATAGCACAAATACGCAAGCCAAGAAAATGTAGCTCAAGCAAGAGTTGCATAATGTGCAAAGAGAAAGTATGAACATCAATGACTACCACATGAAGGTGAAGAAGATTGCAGATGCACTTGCTTCCATTGGGTCGCCAGTGGAAGATGATGATTTAGTTTCTGTGACCTTGAATGGTCTAGGAAAGGATTATGCACAGTTTTGAACATCCATTTCTGTCGTGAAAAATTTCCTGATTCTGAGGAGTTGATTGCTCTTCTAATTTCTGAGGAGCAGAGAAATGGTGGTGCATCTTCTTCAGGAGGAACTTCAAAAGAAGTTGTCTTCTACTCAAATGCTGGAAGAGGTAGAGGCAGAGGTAGAGAAGGCCGATCTAGAGGCCGTGGTAGAAATCAGAATATGCAGCAAACTCAAGAAAACCAGTCATATGGAGGAGGACGTGGTAACTCTAGAGGCGAGGGGAGCCAAAGAGGTCGTGGTGGATGGCAAAGAGGCCAAAATGCAAACAGCAATGTTGAATGCTACGACTGTGGTAAAATGGGTCATATGGCTAAAGACTGCTATAAAATGCAGAATGACATCATGAATGGAAAATTGCAACAAGGGAATTATGCATCTTCTCGTAGACAGGGTGATGACAAAAATGAGCATTTGTTTATGGTGCAACACATGACCAATTCTGTGACAAGTGTAGAAGAAAGCAACGATGTGTGGTATGTTGACTCAGGTGCATCAAACCACATGACAGGTCATGCAGAATGGATGCAGGATGCAAGGAAAATGAAAAAATCAGGATTTGTGGAGACTAGTGATGATACTGCACATCCTATTGTGCAGATTGGAAAAATTCCTTTGTCTATGCAGGATGGAAAAAAGAAATACCTGTCGGATGTATTTCATGTCCCGAATATCACCAAGAACCTAGTTTCTGTTGGTCAAATGGTTGAGCAGGGCTTGCAGGTCAGATTTAATTCTCATGGATGCTTTGTTGAGGATATGAAAAATAAAGGTCGCTTGATAGCAAAAGGAAAGAAGAAGGGCAGAATGTTTACGTTGGATGCAAACATGCCTGAATTGAGTACAACAATGTTTGCACATGGGACCAGTGTAGTTGCAAATATTGATATCTGGAATAAATGCATTGGTCATGTTAATGTACAGTGACTTAAATCAATGCAAGCCCAAAATATTGTTGCAGGATTGCCTAAATTCAAGGTTGCAGAAATGCATAAGGTATGTGAAGCCTGTCAGTTTGGAAAACAAGCAAGGAAACCATTTCCTAGACATGTTCAAGAGAGTAAGAAGCCATTGCAATTAATCCACTCTGATGTGTGGACTACTAAAGCTACATCTCTTGGAGGCTGTCATTATTTAGTCACTTTTATTGATGACTATAGCAGAAAATTTTGGGTGTATTTTATGAAAAAGAAAAGTGAAGTTTTTGGACATTTCAAAACTCTTAAAGCTATGGTTGAAAAAGAAACATGCCTGTAAATAAAATGCCTAAGTTCAGATGGAGGGAAAGAGTACCTCTCAAATGAGTCTGCAAGGTTCCTGCAGGAGCATGGCATAAAGCAGCAATATTCATGCAATCATACCCCGCATCAAAATGGAATTGCAGAAAGGAAAAACAGGCATATTGGAGAGGTATCTTGTGCCATGCTCAACGAAAAAGACTTGCCAGATTTTTACTGGGCTGAAGCAGTTGCTACAGCAGTCTACATAATGAACAGGACTCCCACTGTAGCAATACATGGGATGACTCCAGAGGAGAGGTATAGTGGTAGGAAACCAGATATTTCTCATTTGAAAATTTTTTGTTGCATTGCATATGTTCATGTACCAGATGAGTTGAGATCCAAGTTGGATCCAAAAGCTGAGAAGTGCATCTTTATTGGTTACTCTCTGCAGCAGCAGAAAGGGTATAGATACTATAACCCTTCTACTCGTAAGTTTACAGTGAGCAGAGATGTTGTTTTTGATGAGATGAGTAGCTGGTATAAACTAGTAAATGTGATTGATATGTAGATGCACAAAATGGTAATGCTGCACAGAATTCACAGCAACAGTCACAAAATATTAGTGGACCTAGAGTGTCCTCTAGTAGTGGTTCACATTCTTCGCCATGGACAAGCAGATTGAGATCAGGAGAATCTCCTCAAAACAATGCAGATAGTGGTATGCAGGTTTCACGAAAAGGAAAAGAGAAGGTAGATCAGCCCATGTTTGATGTGAATGCAGGTCACTCTTATGTGGATGGTGAATCCAGTGGCTCAGAACAGAGCTTTGATGATGAGTTGGGCATTCCTTCTATTGTTACACCTAGAGTAAGGAAGACCAGGGATGTTTTGAGAGTACTTGGGAGTGAGCCTACTTTGCGCACGTCTACCAAAGCTAGGTATCTTGTGGATAGGCTGAAATATGATGGATTTACAGCCATTCACTATGCCTATATGGTCAAAGTGATACAGGAACCAGAACCCACTTCTTTTGAGCAAGCCATTGGGAAATAAAAATGGGAGAAAGCCATGGATGAAGAAATGGATGCCTTGGAAGCAAATGCTACATGGAAATTGGTACCTTTGCTTAAAGATAAGAATGCAATTGGTTGTAAGTGGGTTTATAAGGTGAAACACAATGCAGATGGTTCTATGAATAGATACAAGGCAAGATTAGTAGTCAAGGGGTATGCACAAACATATGGCATTGATTATGAAGAAACATTCAATCCGGTTGCAAGGATGGCAACCGTAAGAGTAGTCAATCCGGTTGCAAGGATGGCAACCGTAAGAGTAGTCATTGCTATGGCTACATCAAAGGGATGGTCTTTACATCAGATGGATGTAAAGAATGCCTTCTTGCATGGTGATTTGCAAGAAGAGGTCTATATGGAGCAGCCACCAGGTTATATGCATGCTATTCATCCCAAGTTTGTTTGCAGGTTGAAGAAATCCTTGGATGGCTTGAAGCAAGCACCTAGAGCATGGTCTGACAAGATAGGACAATATCTTGTCACTATTGGCTTTCAGATTTCCAAGGTAGATTTCTCACTTTATGTGAGAAAAACAGAGAAAGGTATTATGCTACTTGTCATTTATGTTGATGATTTAATTATGACAGGTGATAGTGATGAAGATATCCTTCATGTGAAAATGCTATTGAAGCAAAAGTTTGAGATGAAGGATTTGGGAGAGCTGCATTATTTCTTGGGCATTGAGGTGATTAGATCACCAAGTGGGATACGGCTCTTGCAGAGGCAGTATGGATTGGACATGCTGTCCAAATATGGGATGACAGGCTGTAAGCCTATTTCAGTTTCTTTGGAGCAGAATGTGAAGCTGAGCGTAGATGTAGGTGAGCTTCTGGAAGACCCTACTATGTACACACGCATAGTAGGAAGTTTGATTTATATGACTATTACCAGGCCAGATTTGAGCTATGTTGTTGGATTGGTAAGTCAGTTTATGCAGGATCCAAGGAAACCGCATTTGGATGTGGCTAGATGCATACTCAGGTATGTGAAGTCCATATTGCAGTATGGACTATTTTATGAGACTGGGGTTCAAATACAGTTGCATGGATACATTGATGCTGATTGTGGTGGTAGTATTTCTGATAGACGATCTACCATTCGATATGTGTTCTCTTTTGGGAGTGCTGCAGTCACTTGGAGTAGCAAGAAATAGCCTACAGTTGCCTTGTCGAGCAAAGAGGCTGAGTACAAGGGTGTCGCAATGGCTGCATGTGAGGTAGCTTGGTTGCATAAGCTACTTTATGATATGCATTAGCCTACAGATGGGCTATTTGTCATTTATTGTGACAACATGAGTAGTATACACTTGGCATATAACCCAGTCTATCATGCTAGAACAAAGCACATTGAGGTGCATTATCACTATGTGCGGGAGAGGGTTTTACTAGGTCTTATTGATCTAGTTTATGCTAGCACAAAGGATCAGGTAGCTAACATATTCATGAAGGCATTGGGCGCAGAGAAGCTACGCAAGTTCAGAGACCTGCTTGGTGTGCAGGAATTTGGGATTGAGCTTGAGGGGGAGTGTTGAGATATCGAGCTCCACTCGTGATATGCCAGGGTGACCGTTGTGCATTTATGTCACCGACTTGTTAGCTGTAGTTGCGGTTGGTACACCGCCCATGAATAATAGCTAGATGACAGCTATCCTTATCTACTCTAGTTCGTGGCTCAGTTAGTATGCCACTTTAGTTAGTTGAGTTTGGTTTGAGACCCATATATAGGGTTCTTCTATTTCTCTGTACTAGAGTTCTTTTTGGCTTACACACAACTAAGAAGAGAAAAATTGTTTTCAACCTCCACCTATGTGTGTATTCCCCCATTGTGCAAGTAAGAAAGCTATAAGTGAGACTCCTTCCTTCTCTCCCACAATCTTGACAGGAATCCCTACTTGTGTGATGTACATCAATACGTCAGTCAAGAGGTCACCTGAGTTGAGCCAGCTTGCAAGGTGGAGTTCCTCCTCTGTTAGAATCTTATCCAAGCATGGGTGAAGCATGACATTTTCTTTGAATGGTTAATTCCTAGATAAAGCCAACACCTAAAGGAGGTGGAGGCCACATAGCATGAAATTGGACTCAGATTCAACAAGTTGTTGGAGTTTAGAGAGTTTTCAAAGTGGCATGGAAATTTTACTTTTTTATAAGATGTGATCACGTTGGCTTTCGACCTTTTCTCGTGAGATTTGTTCATCGATCATCTCATTTGCAATAGCAAAATATTTAATGAAGATGAATTTGTAATCTTCCCAAAAACACAGTGAGGAACGTGCTATAGGCTTGTCAAGTAGACCTAGATCTAAGTTTTCATAACTCCTAATAGCAAACAGCCTGAAAGTTGAATCAAGCCATCAAATGCATGTGGATAAATCATCCCTTGTGGCCATGGCCATGTTGGATGCCATTTCAAGAATGGATGGTCATGGTGGTGGTGACTTAAGGTTGGACCCAATCAACTTTTGGCAAGACTACACTTGGTTGCTCATGGACTCTAGGTTGCACTTTAGGTCGGTAGACCATTCAAGCACCCAAGGTTTGAGCACCTTATATCTTAGTTCTTTTCCTCCCTTGTTTTGATTGAGGTTATGGAAATTTAGTTTGTAGGGCCTGTGATTGAGGATCCAAGTTAGCATTTGCCATTTTGAGAAACCACAATGAGGTGTTACCCTCATAGTATCCTTGGGATCGCAATAAGGCCTCTGGGACCCAATGCTTAGTCACATGTGCACTATGAGAGTTCCAACTCCGTAATTTAGGACTATAGAAATAGGTGTGGGAATTAAGCACACTTGGTGTTTGATAGTCCTGAAACTGTGGGTTATTCTTGGAAATCCACTTGTGTATTTGGGCCATGGTTCTTTGATGTGACCGGTTAGGCACTATGGAAGCACATCAGAAGACACCACTCCCCTCCTTAGGGTGGTCACTAGGTTTAGCTATTGGTAGCACTACAAGATTTGGGGATAGCTACGGCACTCATGTTGAAAGCCGTCACAATTCTAACATGCACGATGGTAAGGTGGATGTGTTGTAACTCGTAGTCTACATTGCAATGAACTTGTTTTTTGAACTCTCATCGTAGCAGGGCTTCCTTGCCAATACTTTACTTATTTGGTAGCACATAGAAAGTAAGTGGTAGACTCTTAGTCTTGATAAAGACCATCAATTTTCATTTTCCTAAGGGTGGGTAGGATTGTCCCCCAAATGGGCTCAATTTTGAAATGGTTGGTTGAAATTTGGTTTGATCCAATGTAGTCCAGTGTTCATGCATTAAGATATTGGCATCAGCTCTCTCATCAATTAGTGTATCAAAGGTGCACATTGTTTGGGAGGTCACGGTGATCCACAAGTAGGCTGGTGCTAATACTTCCTCATCCTCATCCTCGAGCTCTATGATGGTTGCAACTCTTACACTCAATAATGGGTTCTTTATTGAAGGTTCATGAAGTGGGTGTGATGGGGGGGTAGTACTTTTTGATGTGGCTTCCGTTGAAGAAACCTATACCCTGTCCCTCTAGGATTTCTAGTTCCACATTTCCTGTTCTACTGACAATACAAACCTTGAAGAGTCCCAATCCCCTAAACTTCATTTTTTGTTTGTGTCCTTTGACAAAGGATAGCAAGACTAAGTCTCCTTTCCCAAAGTGTTGTTATTTAACATATTTGTCAAACCAACTCTTGCGACAAGTAATAAGAGGTGTATTAGATAGGCATTCTAGCTCCACTAGATGTTTTGTTCATGCTTCTTGGTGCTCCCATCATTCTTGGGCTGCTATAATTAAGCCAAGAACAAAGAATTCCACTCGCAAAATAGCTTCAGTTCCGTAGCTCAGTCGAAATGGGGTTTGTCCTGTGGTTGTTTTGTATGTCATTCAATATGCCCATAAAGCTGCCATAAGTTTGTTGTCCTAGTCACTGCGTGAGGTAGAGACAATTTTTGTTAGAATACCCACCAATATCTTGTTTGTGGATTCAACTTGACCATTGGCCTGTGGATAATATGAAGAGGACTTTCTATGGATTATTAGAAAGGTGGATAACAAATGAGCGATTACTTCGTTGATGAAGTGTGTGGCTTGGTCACTAGCCAACTCTATGGGGCAGCTGAACCACGAGATTACTTACTCCCACAGAAACTTGGCTATGGTCCTTGTGTATTTTTTGAGAGTTTCTCAAGCTTCTGTCCACTCGGTGAGATAGTCTATGGAAACAATGATGTATTTGGCCTGGGAGTATTGTGCTACATGACACTGACTAAAACAATGAAATCAATTTTCCGCTTCTCAAATGGTTGGCACACAATCACTGGGGTCAAGTCCATTTTTTCCTTATGAGTAGGGACTTTAGTTTGTTGGCACTCATCTCACAATGCTTTAAAAACTTAGCCACATCATGGAATAACATTGGCTGACTAGAGCACTTTTCATGCAATAGTGTCCCCATTAGAAACGCCCTCCAGCTATTCCACCATATGCTTCCTTGAGTACATTGTACATTTTGTGGTCGCAGACACATCTCCTTAGTAGTCCATCTTGTCCTACCCGATACAATTGGCTTGCAATTAACTAATATGGTTGAATCTTTGAGATGAGTCTTTTTAATCTAGCTTTCTCTATTGGTTGTTCTAGTAGTTCATTCTTGAGTACGTGGACTACGTCATCTTCCCAATATGGCATGAAGCCTGCTCTAAATAGTTCTCGTTCGCCAAAAATTTTAAAAAGGTGTGCGTACGGTAGGTCGACATTGATCCCTTGTCCCCGAGAGGCCTCTCCGATGGGTATGCAGGACATATGATATGCCATATAATGTTGTTTGCCCTTTTGTAGGACCATAGAGAAGTCAAATTCCAAGAGCAAAAGAAATCATTGAGCATTTCATCCCATTGCGCAAGGTTTATCACAAGATAAAGCAATGGCTGATGGTCCACGAAGAAGGTGAAGGGAGCCGCTAGAAGATAGTATCTAAACTTCTTAATGGCAAACACCATGGCTAACCCTTCTCTCTCCATTGTGGAGTAGTTCATTTATATTTTCATGAGCTGTCTGCTAGCAAAACTCATTGGATAGTCTAGGTTATGTTCACTAAGTTGGCACAATACTACTCCCATGGTAAATTTTGACGCATCAATGTGCACATGAAACATGATGGACCAATCTAGGGCTCTTAAGATAGGAGCTAAAGTTAGAGCCTCCTTAAGCCTTTCATAGGCTTGTTGACATTCTTGGGTCCACTCAAATACTATCATTATCTTGTACAAGGGTCTAGTAATCAATGCATAGTTCAGTACAAACCTTTGCTAGTATCCTGTGTGGCCTAAGAAACATGAAGCTTTCTTATAATTGGTCGGAGGGGGAAGATCTAAAGTCACCTTGACTTTAGAAAAGTCAGTGGCTATCCCATTCTTTGACATGACGTGCCCTAAAATCTAACCATGCTTAACCCAAGCACTTCAAGGGGTTTAATGAGAGACCATAATGCCTATATTGTTCAAAGACTATTTGTAGCTTTTCCAAGTGCTCACCCTAGCTGGTGAGGATGCATAGTCATTAAAAAAAATACTTCCAACCATTTCCTAAGCATGTCCTTGAAAATGGCACACATGAGGTGTTGGAAAGTAGCAATGGAATTTGTTAGTCTAAATGGCATGACTATGTAAGCAAACACTCCCATTTGTTAGCGAACGCCGTCTTGTACCTATCATTTGGATGGACTTGCACTTGGTTATAGCCTGAGAAGCCATCCAGAAAGCTGTAGGCTTCTATGTAAGGCAACATGTAATTGTCTTGCTTGGTGACTATGCAAACCTTCTTATAGTTCAAACACGCTCAAATCTTCACATTCTTCTTCATGACTATGACAATGGGTGATCAATAGCTTATCTTGTAAATGAGTCTTTCCTTCAATGGCTTATCAATCTCCTCCTTTACGGTGTGTGCATGCTAGGATTCATTGCATATGGCCATTGCCTCACATTGGTGTCGCATCGAGGGTCATGGGAATGTCATGAGTCATGATACTTAGATCTATTCCCTTCAGTTTGACCATGCAATCACATTAGTGAACTCCCTTAGGAGATTTACAAGATCATGCTCTTCCTTCTCAGTTAGGTCATGTGCTATATATATGAGTGAAGGCTTGTCCTCCCCTCTTGCCATGTTGACCTCCTTAACCTTGGCTAGCCCTTTGATGGGTTCACTTACTTGCTCCTTCTGTTTGGCTCCTACCAACACCATTATTCTATCACCCTTTTTATACCTTGTGAGGCATTGGGGTAGGTCTTGGGGTTTCTTTTGCCATTCAGCTTTTCTATTGAAGACTGTGACCATCTCCTCTTCTCCTCCTTTAGCCCCTATGAGAAGAGAATAAAGCCTACCTTGTTTGGGTATGCTGATGTAGACTGGGTAGGTAATCTTATGGATAGGAGATTCACCAATGGTTATGGATTTTCATTTGGATTAGTCATGGTAAGTCGAAGTAGCAAAAAGAAACCTATAGTTGCTTTATCAAGTACAGAAGCTGTGAGAAAACATGGATGAGATTGGCTTTATGTGACATGGGGATTGAAACAGGACAAAACACATAGAAGTGCACTATCACTTCATTAGAGAGAAGGTCATTAATGGAGAGGTTGACTCGGTCCATGTAAAAACAAATGACCAAGTTGTTGATATCTTTACCCAAGCATTAGGTAAAGATAAGTTTGAGTATTTCAAAAGTGCACTTGGAATATTACCTTTGCAAGCTCATTCTGAGCTTGAGGGGGAGTGTTGAGAAATAAGGCAAAATCCTAAGCCTTATTCATGGTTGTAAAGTGTGTGTTAGAGACTTGTAAAAAAGAAAATTGTAGAGAAGATAGTATGAGAAGAATAATGAAGGACAAGAAAACATGTAGCTCCTGATCTCTACTTGCTCCATCATGGTCTTCATCTACTTGAAGTTTTTCAACCTTCATCTTCCATCCACCATAGCTCTTGCCATGCTCTAGATCTGACATTTTAACAGTACTCTATTGGTGGGTTCTTTTTTAGGTTAATTTAGTGTGTTCCTTGTCCATCCACCCATTCATAATTGTGCAACAATTATGCTCTACCAATGCATCATGATGTGCACTAAGAAAAATCAAGTTTCCAAATTCCATATATGCTTGCATACCTACACTGTTGAGTGTGACTATTAAGGAGTCAACTGCTTTGATCTATTCCTACTCTTGATGTAGTTGGAAGAAGGGGTGTTGACTACTCTTGATTGGTTGAGCATGAGTGCTTTATGACTGCTACAAGGGGTCTATTGGTGGGTGTTCAGCCCTATGAGTCAACTTTGGATCTCTAATCAATTTGGTAGTGGCCAAAGGTCAAGTCTTTTGGTT
Source organism: Lygodium microphyllum (assembly GCF_053477565.2). Taxonomy (NCBI): domain Eukaryota; kingdom Viridiplantae; phylum Streptophyta; class Polypodiopsida; order Schizaeales; family Lygodiaceae; genus Lygodium; species Lygodium microphyllum. The sequence goes on along the minus strand of NC_141161.1, from coordinate 12,699,423 downwards.
TCCTACAAACTGCTAGGCCGAGGTTCCTTCTTTTCTAGGTGCAAATGTAATGTCCTCATTACTTAGTTTATTTTAATGTGCGTATACATTCCAAAGAAAATTGATTTATGTTGCATATTTTTAAAAATTAACTCTAATTATGAAACTGACTCTCATTATGAAGATAATTGTTATTATTAATGAGGTATTATATGCCATTTCATGGAAGGAAGACTTGGGAGACTCTCCCAAGACTACCTTATTAAGACTATGTTTGTAGTACATAACAACAAAAAGAACTAGCCTAGTGGATAGTCACTCAGCATTTAAGTACACTTGGGTGATGACACTGCGAGGATGGGTGACCTCCCAGGAAGATTTTCCTACAAGCTAGTCGGAGCTTCTCACTCGTAGCCAACGATGCCAATGAAGCCTTTGTAGCCCATTGCCAAGTATGCCAAGGCCAAGATGCCAAGTTCTATGTCTTGGTTGCCACCTAGCCAAGATGCCAAGGTCTATGCCTTGGTCACCCCCTTAGTCGTGAGCCTTGGAGTGATGCCGCCCGACAACAAGATGTGAGATGCTTGCCCATATATTCATTAAATTGGTATCCTCGCACTACAAAAATGGAGCCCCTCCTTGAAGTCATCAATGATGTCGTCAAAAATGCTAAAAGAAAGTGTTCCCTCTTTATCATCGATGACATCATCAAAATCACTAAAAAGCAAACGTTCTCTTTTTACCCACCCTGGTTACTATATAAACAGGGATAGAGCATCATGTCAGGAACACACACACACAATGACCTATGTAGAAGTCTCTCTATTGTTGACGTGATGAAGATATGCTGCAATAAGCCGAATCTCTCCCTCTCTCTCCAAACCTACGTGTAAGCACTGCTCGAATCCATTAGCTTCTTCCATGGCTCTCAAGAGACAGCGAGATGCTGAGCAAGATCAACCTTAGCAAGCTCCCCAACATGAGGAAGTGGCCGCTAGTGAGGGAACTCAATACGATACTGAAGTGCAAGCAAAAGTTAATCCCAAACACATTCAACTCGAAGACTGGTTATTCCACAACAAACCGTGGTTGCAGCCATAAACCATAATCACGATGGATGGTCAAATGAAGATAATCAAGTTAGTACATAAGAAAAGGATCACAATTAATTTGAACTTACTTAAACTTATAAAAGCATGTTATTATTATCAATTAATTTTTAGGAAGGAACACGAAAATGCACAAAGAGGATAGATTCTATGCATCGCATACAAGTGTGTTAAAATTGTTTTATGGTTATGACTACTTTTGGATTTGTGAATGATGAATTATGGTTCTTATGATTCCGATCTTGCATAGCCAGATAAGTTCTGGATTGTGGTGGTTTGGGACATTGGGGTTTCCAACCCAATCCTGCTCCCTAACACTTTGCAAAGTGTGGAAAAACTCACCTGCGGGTGGGGGTCCTATGCTCCTGAGGGAGATAGGTGTTTTTGGTTTTTGATCATTCGAGCACCTGAGAGGGCAAAGGGCTGAGTGGTAAGTGCCCTTGTTATGTAGGATAGCTCCAAAGGCTCACAGAAGCTTAGAGAGGCTCTAAGCCAGTAAAATCCCTATTGATTGCGGATGGAGTGCAATCACATATAGCCCAATCCTGAGGGATTGGAAGGTCCTATCCTAGGATGGACAATGTCTTTTGGCGAAAAGATAGTTTTGTATCACTCTGCAGAGTGATGATTCTGGATGTTATTATGAAATAAAGTATTTGATTTCTAAATTATTTGTTATGTGCTAGAGATTGAGTTTAACAAACCAAGTTTAACGGAGTAATAAAAGGAAGCTGATTTTATATGTCCAAACAATGTGATAGTATGCTTTGTTAATTAGAAAACTAAGAAAATCCATCAAGGAAAGTAGGAGGCTTTGATCCTAATGATTGGATGCCTATGGCTGGGGCAAGCCCGATAAGTCCAACACTAGATAAAGCTGATTAAATTGTGACCCTCCCAATACTAATAGGATTAGTTACCAGGATTAAGACCGTTTTAGGGGGTCAAAGCTGAGATTCTACCTTATGGGTAGGGGGATCGAGTCACACTCTCCCCCGTCTCTAACTCTCTTTGAACCAAGTGCAATGTTAACCTCACTCCTATCTTTGATTGATTATAAAGTGGTCTTTCTTATGTGGGCATTAGATTGCTATTAGGGGTGACTTGTCCATGCTTCCCCTATGAAGTAGAACTAAGATTCCCATGTTCAACTAAGTCCAAGGTTTCCCATGGGGAGAAGAGATGGTGATGGTCATGGATATGAATTTCAGTTGATTGCTAAGAGGACTCCTCCGAGTTTGTTGGAGGAGGCACTTTACATGTGGTATCAAAGCCTAGGTTTCAAAAGAGTCTAGTTTTCAAAAGAGCTTTTAGTAGTGTAAGGTTTAATAGACAATGTACAAAAGGAATCAATTAGATAACCACACTTATTTGAAGAAAACTATTGCTGATTATCTTGCACTAACACTAGCATACACATTGTGCTCATCAGGAAATTAGCGATGAGGAAGCTACATGTTTGCTGTATATTTTTCCCATCATGTATCAAGTAGCCTTAGGGTCAAATAAATTCTCATATTGCGAGGCTATATTTGAGATAATGGAAATTATCTTTATTCCTTCAATTGTTTTGCAACCTCATCCTAAGTCATGGTACATGAGAGATTTTTGGCCAAGGAAAAGGTCCTATATGGAGATATATTATGGGTGTAACATTCTTCTTCATTACGAACTATGGAGGGTTTGATGGGCTGAATAACTAAGGATAGTTATGCTATATATTTCGTTTAGTGCCTTTGCTAAATGGTTACTAGACATTGGGGATGAGGTTGTATCTGAAACCTTGTCGATATATCAAAAAATGCTACAAATAGTACCACCTGAGAGAGTTGTTGTAGTGCCAAGAAGGTCTTATTTGGCATGGATGTTTTGGTTATCCCCAAGTGCCACCACATTATGTTGTTTTCCATGTACATGAGAATCCACCAAATATGAGAATATAGACCCTAATACTTTTCATGAAGAAAGGATCCATGAGATTATGCATTGGTAGATCATAGTATGATCAATACATCTTTGTAAATACTTTTCATAAATATAAAGTCTCGTTATTATTTTTGAAGAGTATGAGTTATGATAGTTGAGCTGCTTTCACAAGTTAATGATGAAGTACGCTCTATGTGAGTGATTTTTGAGATCATGTACTCCACTGCTTGCTAGTTAAATATATTGGAATTAAGAGAAAGCATAATGGCTATCTTAGAGAAGACTCATCTATGGAGTTGTTTAAGCTTATGAAGGGGCTACAACTGTAGCCCAAACCTAGAAAAGGGATGACCCTTACTTTTACTTAGACTCAACTCTGCACAAAGATGTAAAAGTCCATCCCAAGTTGTTGAAATGGCTCAAAGGTCTCAAATTGATTGGAATTTATAAATACGATACTCTTCAAAATGATAAGGAAAAATATGGAAATTTTGTAATGAGAAATAAATGGGTGTATGACCAATATACGAAGGTTATTTCTTCTGATAGGATCGCCCTTACTGCAAGTGTAAAGTCAAAAAAATTATGAGCTTCCAGAGCATCCCAATCTGCCAAAATCTTATCAATTCCTTGAGACAAAGGCCAAACCACCTCGTTTTGTAACAAAGAAGTTACAAAGATAATCAAAATCACCAACTTGTGCGAATTGATGAAACATACAAGGAATTCCAAGAGAAGAAGTTTCTTCTCAAGCAAACACCACCACCTAGGTTTAGCGTTGAAGGACCCAAGGTGGAGCAAGATGTAGAAGCGTGGATTGATGCTTTGGATGACTATTTCCTAGGTGTTTAAACTCTTGTTGTAAATCAATCCAAGACTGCTCTTCTTCATCTTACTCGCGAAGCTAAGCTTTAGTGAAAATAGTTTTGCTAAGATAAAGGGGTAACAAAAGCTTCCCAAATTTGGGAGCAGATCAAAGAAGCTGTGAAAGACATTATCTTCCCCCATCTTTTGAATCAATCAAGATGAATGAATTATACAACTTACGACAATTAAGCCTAACCTTGGAAGGATACTATTCTAAGTTTGTGAGTCTACACAAATATGCACCCCCAATGACAATGTCTCAATAAATTGCAAGGATTCTGCCACCCAAGGACTGGACAAGGTATTCTCTAAGGATTCTACTCCTCACTTGTCTCTTCCTAGTATCTAGGATTTTATTTGGCTGTAGCTTAAGGACTTCTTGGCTAGGCATTACAATTTGTTGATCACTCAGTACATGGATAGGATAAGGCACATATTTCTTTAGTAGACTAATATGAAATACATTGTGAACTTTTACATTTTCAGGGAGTTGAAGTTTGTAAGCATTAGGTCCTAGGCTTTTGAGCATCCTGTAAGGCCAGCAATACCTTGGGCTAAGCTTTTTGAATTCTCCCAAGGATAAGGAAATATTATCGGCCGTAAATGAATGAAAATCATATCCCCCTCCTTGAAGATCCACTCTTGCATATTCAAATCCGCATAAGCCTTGTGTCTATCCTTGGCAGTTTTGATGTCTTGCTTGATGGCCTTAACTTGTTCATCCATTTCTTCTAGCATCTTCTTGGAAGCCTCTATCCTTAAAGTAGGGTCCGAGAAATTTAATGGAGAATGGAAATCATGCCCATACAATGCTTGAAAAGGTGTAATTTGAATGCTTTGCTGGAAGGAAGCATTGTAGGCGAACTCCACCAAGGGTAGATATTGGATCCACTTCTTGGGTTCATGACAACAATATGCTCTAAGCATACATATCTTCAATCATTTGATTGACCCTTTCAGTTTGGCCATTAGTTTGAGGATGATAGGCCATACTAAAATAGAGCTGAGTTTCAATAGCTTCAAATATCCCTATCCAAAAATGAGATGTGAAAAGGGAGTCTCGATCACTAATGATCCTTTTGGGTAGACCATGGAGTCTAAATATCTCCTTAATGAACAATTGAGCAATATCTAAAGCCTTATAATTTGTCTTTACTGGGAGGAAATGTGCAACCTTGGTGAGCATATCTACTACAACCATAATTGAGTTGTATCCACTTGGAGCTTGAGGTTACCCACCAGCAACAAAGTCCATGTTGATAAATTCCCACTTCATCTGAGGGATGTCGAGGGATTGTAGCTTTTCAGGCATCTTGACATGCTTTGCCTTGATGCGTTGGCAAGACAAACATTCCGTGACATATTTGAGTACATTTTCCTTAATTCTTTCCCAATGATAGCAACGGTATATAATTTATAATCTTAATTGATTGTGGTAGCACACATTCCTTTATTGCACCCAAGTCAGTTAAAAGACTGCATCTAAAATCCAGGGGAACAAGAAAAATGATAGTAGAATTGGCTAGCGGTAAGGAAATCGCCTCAATCAAAACTATAGGGAAACTTCAATTTGAGTTAGACAGCCATATAACCGAAGCAGAATTTCAAATCCTACCACTAGGATTTTACAATTGCATTCTGGGAATGGATTGGCTCAAGAAGAACAAAGCCCAAATTCTATGTGCTGAAGAGAAAATAACCTTTCAAGACTTGGAAAGAGAAATTGTGAAGGCATATGGGAAAGCTGGAAGAACTAGAGTCCAACTAGCCAATGCAAGTTAACTCAAGAAGGGATTGAAGAAAAGTCAACCAATCTACATGATCTGATTGAATAAGGTCAAAAATACTAATGAAGGCACTCTATCTTCTTGGATCAATGACTTCGAGGATGCCTTTTTAAAAGAACTAACTCAACTGCCTCCAAATTGTGAGGTTGATCATGAAATAAAATTGATTCTTGGAGCCGAAGTCAGTGTCAAAATGACCATACAAAATGTATATTCCTAAAGCTATTGAGCTTAAGGAACAACCGAGGCAACTGATAGAGCAAGGATTTATCCACCCAAGTAACTCACCTTGGGGAGCGCATGTCCTCTTCTAGAGAAAGAAGGATGGAACACTTAGACTCTGCATTGACTTCAAAGGACTAAATCAGGTTACGGTAAAAAACAAGTACTCCATACCTAGGATAGATGAACTTTTAGATTGCCTACATGAAGCCAATGTTTTTTCCAATATTGATCTAAGGTTTAGATACTATCAAGTTTGAATCAAGGAACAAGATATCCTAAAGACTATCTTTAGCACTAGGTATGGTCATTATGAATTTTTAGTCATGCCATTCGAATTGACTAATGCCCCAACTACATTCAATCGTCTAATGCAAGACATATTTCGACCATATCTAGATGATTTTGTGCTCGTATTCTTTGAGATATACTAGTATACTTCAAATCAATAGAGGAACATGACGGTCACTTAAAGATCGCCCTAGTAATACTCCGTGAAAATCAGCTCTATGCCAAGATGAGTAAATGCATATTTCTCACTAACAGGATTGAATATCTTGGATACATTGTTTCCGCTAATGGAATCTCTGTAGACCCTACCAAAGTGAAAGATATCCTAGAATGGCAAATACCTAAGACAATAAAAGAAATCCGAGGTTTTTTGGGACTAAGAGGATGGAACTGAATCTTCATCAAGGATTATTCCCTCATTTTTGCACCCTTGACAAATCTTTTGAAGAAAAGTGCAATAATCATTTGGACCAATGAGCATCAAGAAAGCTTTGATAACCTTAAAGAAGTTGTAACCACTACACTTGTATTAAAACTCCATGACTTCAATCAACAATTTGAGGTGATCACTGATGCAAGTGGACTTGCGATCAGTGGGGTGCTAGTACAAGAAAGAAGACGAGTGACCTATACTTCCAGAAAATTGAAACCCTACGAGTCCAACTATGACACTGATGACCTTGAGTTACTCACAATAATCCGTGCCTTGAAACTATGGAGACACTATCTATTGGGAAGGGAATTCACTCCAGTGAGCAAATCATAAAAGTCTTAAGTGGATCTTCACCCAAGGTGACCTAAACATGAGAACACAATATTACTGAGTTTGGGAATCTCCCGAACCCCATTTTTTGAATACAAAAAAGGTAGCACCCAGATAACATGCCCATGAATTTCCCAAAACCATATAATGTGACCTATCATTGGAAAGCGCTTGAAAAATTTAATCTATTGAGCTATAGAGTGCTTGATTTGGAGCTATAGTGTTCAAGTTATAACAAATACAAAGATTTGATCATGTGTCCCAAACTTATGGAAAATTCCCATATTCCCCAATATAGTGTTTGAGGCAAAGAAGATGGATAGAGATATTGCAAGAATTTGATTTCAAAATCAAATATCATCTAGGGAAGGACAATGTTGTTGCAAATACCTTAAGCTGAAAAGCCTTTCTTAATAGCATTATAGAAGTTTGAAGCTTAAGAACCATATCCATACTTGATAATCTCGTACTTGAGCTTGCACGCCAAGCTATTTCTCAAGATAAGGATTATGAAGGACTCATGGCTAAGGTACTTCAAGGAGAAAGCTTTGACAAAGAAAGGTATAAGATTAAGGATTATCATGCTAGCAATGGTTTTCTATATTTCCATGATTGCCTTTGTGTCCCAAAAGGACCAAAAGTGAAGATCAAGATCTTATGGGAAGCACATGATAGTCCCATTGCACAACATCCGAGGAATGCCAAGACACTCAATGCAGTTCGTAAGAGCTATCGCTGGCTAGGATTAAAAAGGGATGTATTAAAGTATGTAACTGAGTGCTTGACTTGTCAAAGAGTCAAGGTAGAAAGAATCAAGATTCCTAGAGAGTTACAACCCTTGGACATTCCATAAATGAAATGGGAGTCAATAAATATGGACTTTATTGTTGGATTACCTACTGCTGGTGGTGGATATAATTCCATCATGGTAGTGGTTGATAGATTGACAAAAGTTGTACACTTGATCCTAGTCAAAACAGCCTATAAGTCATTTGACATTTCTTGAGTCTTTATCAAAGAAGTATTTAGGTTAGATGGATTGCCAAAGAGCATAATCAATGACTGAGACTCCAAGTTCACCTCTAAGTTTTTGACTTGCCTATTCCAAGAAATTGGAACACATCTATGCTTTAGTACTACTTATCATCCTCAAACTGATGGCCAAACTGAGAGGGTGAACCAGACCATTGCAGATATTCTAAGGTCTTATTGTGGCAAAGAACCAAAATGGTGAATTGAACATTTACCTTTGGTGGAGTTTTCTTATAACACTACCTTTCAACAAATAATCAAGATGTTGCAATTTCAAGCCTTATATGAGCAAGAATGTTGTACACCTCTAAACCTCTCAAATCCCACTCTCAAGGTAGAGGCTTCTAAGGATATGCTTGAAGAGATGGACCAACAAATCCAATTGATCTGACATGACATCCAAGCTGCTCAAGTTCGGCAAAAGTCCTATGTAGATCTTGAAAGATCCATAAGAACATTCAAGGAAGGTGACATGGTGTTTCTAAGGGTAAGGCCGAACAAGAGCTCATTATCCTTGGGGAAATACAAAAAAGCTTAGTCTAAGGTACTGTGGACCATATGAAGTAATCAAAGTAATGGGAAGGCAAGCATACAAGCTTAAATTTCCACCCCATCTCAAGATTCACAATGTATCTCATATAAGCCTACTGAAACCTTATGTACCAAACCCCGATCATGTGCTTGATGATGAACTAATAGTTATGCTTGCCCAATGAATTCTAGAAATGCAACCCGAGGAGATTCTAGATACAAGAGAGAAACCTCTAAGAAGCCGAATCCTAAGAGAACACCTAGTACAATGGAAGGATTATCCTGAAGAGGATGCCACTTGGGTCGATGAGGTAAACCTTATAAAAGAATACCCCTAGTTTCTCTCGAGATGAGGACATCTCGATTTCTCTAAGGAGGGAAGAATGTAATGTCCCCATTACTTAGTTTATTTTAATGTGTGTATATATTCCAAAGAAAATTGATTTATGTTGCATGTTTTTAAAAACTAACTCTAATTATGAAACTGACTGTCATTATGAAGATAATTGTTACTATTAATGAGGTATTATATTTCATTTCATGGAAGAAAAACTTGGGAGATCCTCCCAAGACTACCTTATTGAGACTATGTTTGTGGTATAGAACAACAAAAAGAACTAGCCTATTGGATAGTCACTCGGCAGTTAAGTGCACTTGGGTGACAACACTCCCGAGATGGGTGACCTCCCGAGAAGATTTTCCTACAAGCTAGTGGGAGTTTCTCACACGTAGCCAATGAAGCCTTCATAGCCCATTTCCAAGTATGCCAAGGCCAAGATGCCAAGGTCCATGCCTTGGCTGCCACCTTGGAATGATATTGCCTGATGACAATACGTACAATGCTCACCCATATATTCATTAAATTGGTATCCTCACACTACGAAAATGGAGCCCCTCCCTAACATCATCGATGAGATCCTAAAAAAACGCTAAAAGAAAATGTTCATTCTTTATCATCAATGAATTCATCAAAAACACTAAAAAGCAAACGTCCTCTTTTTATCCCCCCCCCTATTACTATATAAATAGGGGTAGATCGTCACGTCAGGAACACACACACACACACACAACGACCTATGCAGAAGTCTCTATGCTATTGACGCGACGAAGCTCTACCACAATAAGGCAAACCTCTCTCTCTCTCTCTCTCTCTCTCTCTCTCTCTCTCTCTCTCTCTCTCTCTCTCTCTCTCTCTCTCTCTCTCTCTCTCTCTCTCTCTCTCTCTCTCTCTCTCTCTCTCTCTCTCTCTCTCTCTCTCTCCACACCTACGTGGAAGCGTTGTTTGAATCTATTAGCTTTCTCCATGGCTCCCAAGAGACATCGAGATGCTAAGGGAGATCATGCTTAGAGAGCTCCCCAACGCAAGGAAGTGGCCATTAGTGAGGGAACTCAATACGATACTGAAGTGCAAGCAGAAGTTAATCCCGAACCCATTCAACCTAAAGGACAACCGGTTATTCCACAACACTGTGGTTGCAGCCATAAACCATAATCATGATGGATGGTCGAACGAAGATAATCAGGTTAGTACATAAGAAAAGGATCACAATAGTTAGAACTTACTTAAACTTATAAAAGCATGTTATTATTATCAATTTCTTTTTAGGAAGGAACACAAAAACTAACAAAGAGGATAGATTCTATGCGTCACATACAAGTGTGTTACAATTGTTTTATTGTTATGATTGCATTTGGATTTGTGAACGATGAATTATGGTTCTTATGATTCTGAGCTGGCACTTCCGGACGAGTTATGGATTGTGGTGGTTCATGACATTGGGATCCCCAACCCAATGCTCCCTAATACTCTGTGGAGTGTGGAAAAACTCACGTGTGGGTGGGGGTCCTATGCTCCTGAGGGAGATAGGTGTTTTTGGTTTTTGATCACTTGAGCACTTGAGAGGGCAAAGGGCCAAGTTGTAAGTGCCCCTGTTATGTAGGACGGCTCTGGAGGCTCAAGGAATCTTAGAGGGACTCTAAGCCAGTAAATTCCCTATTGATCATGGATGGAGTGCGATCACATATAGCCCAATCCCAAGGGATTGGAAGGTCCTATCCTAGGCTGGATGGTGTCTTTTTGTAGAAAGACGGTTTTGTATCACTCTGGGAAGTGATTATTCTGGATGTTATTATGAAATAAAGTATCTGATTTTTGAATTTTTTGTTATGTGCTGGAGATTGAGTTTAACAAACCCAGTTTAACCATGTAATAAAATAAAGCTGATTTTATATGTCCAAACAATGTGGTAGTATGCTTTGCTAATTAGAAAACTAAGAAAACCCATCTAGGAAAGTGGGAGGCTTTGATCTTGAGACGATTGGATGCCTATGGCTGGGTGGACTCGATAAGTTGGGTAACTTTCCAATACTAGATAAAGCTAATTAAATCATGACCCTCCCAATATTGATAGGATTAGTTACCAGGATTAATACAATTTTAGGGGGCCAATTTGAGATTTTACCTTATGGGTAGGGGGATCAAGTCACACTCTCCTCCGTCTCTCTCTCTTTGAACCAAGTGTGGTTTTAACCTCACTCATGCCTTTGATTGATTACAAAGTGGTCTTTCTTAGGTGGGCATTAGATTGCTATTAAGGGTGACTTGTCCACGCTTCCCTTGTGAAGTAGAGCTGAGATTCCCATGTTCAACTAAGTCCAATGTTTCCCATGGGGAGACGGGATGGTGATGTGCATGGATATGAATTTCAATTGACTATTAAGAGAACTCCTCCGAGTCTCTTGGAGGAGGCACCTAAGAGCAAACACTTCTATGGGTTCATTTATGGTTTTGGGCTCACTGGTAGCTAGCCCTTGGAAGGTTGCAAAGCTCAGACAGACAGGGTTCTAGTCAACTGGTCCGAGTCCCAAACTCAGACATCCAAGCAGTCACTAGGCTCAAAGTCGGGCGATGACTATCCATCTAAGTGTCCAAGGGTTGGCCGTTTGAGGCCTATGCTTGCCATCCAAGCAACATGCGAAAGTCACCTTATGGCACAAATGTGCTTCCATTGCATTCAATGCATGCTTATTAATGTTGCGATGACTCTAAAACCACACGGTAGGGGTTCTGAGCATACCTAGTAGGGCCAAATGTGTCAAACTAAGGATTGTGGCAATGCAATGTGCAACCTGTAACTCTCTGCCTCTCTCTCACAAGCTCTCTTTCTCAAAATCCTTGAATGAAAATGAGCTCTCTCTCCCCCTTCTTCCCCCTTTTGTATTCTCTTCTTCTCACCTTTTCCTTTATTTTTCTTCCCATATATGCAAAAATATAGTTTCTTTCTTTCCCTATTTTGTGGTTATCTAGAGAGTTATCTTTTTCCTCTTTTTCCTTATTTCCCAAACCTTAGTGCCTCAAATCTAATACAAAACACACAACTCCTATTCTAACTAATGCATAGAAAGCTTCTTACACCTAAACTAATCCACAAAAGAGATCGAATGGCATCCAACTTCCTTGCTTACAACCTAAAACCAAGCGCCATTTTGGAGTTGAACTCCTACTTCGTCACTCGATTAGAAGCATAAAAGTAGTCAAGTTTGAATCCATTGATCTTGAAAAATGGAACCAAAATGTGGGAGCTTTTACTCAACCACAACAAAGACCCATGGACTACTTATTGCTCAAGCATTTCAAGCAGAAAGCTAATGACTACCTCTCACATAGTTGTACGTGCTCCCAAGCCTATGAGTGTAGTGAGCTTACCTCAATGCCTGCTCAAGTACACTTCTCTCTCAAGCACACCAGTAGCTCCATGATCTGAGATGTAAGTCAATCCTCCACCTTCAAGCGCCATGCTCCATAGCTGCGCGCACAAGAGAGGAGATGATGGAGAGCTTCTCCACCACGGTCCCTCACCCTCACACACTCACTTCCTCACACTCTCACACACACTCTCTCTCAAGAACAAGCCAAAAGCAAGCAAGCAAGCAAGAAGAGGTGTGCGGGCTGAGTGGGGAGTTGAAGGTTGTAAGTTGTGAGGGGAGCCATTATACTGTCAAAATCTGACAGAGAGGGAGAAGCCAGTCGGTGTCGCCGTGAGAGAGAAAGGATGGCTGAGAAGACGCTGCAAAATCGAGGGGCTGCCGAGGCAAGTCTGTCAACGCCGCCCAGTCCCAGCAACTACGGTTCAGCCTACCGTTCGTCACGCTGCCGTCGCCATCTCACAGTTCAGGTCCCCCCCCCCCCCCACGTGCTCTCTAGAAGCTTCCAAAGCTTCTAAGGGGGGGCCTCTATAAGACACCTTTCCCCCCCCAAAAAAGGTTTTACCTTATAGGCCCTTTTTCTCCCCGTACCTTAAATCCCTAAGGGCTCCCTTAGGCCCTCCCCCCCCCCCCCCCCCCCCCCCGTGATTTTCCATTAAAGGGCTATCAAGTGGCCCTTAAGCCCTTTTTCCCCCCTCCCTATGCAAGAATTCCTTCCTTAGCCCTTTCATACCCCTTTCCTTTTGCCCCCTAGCCATGGTTTGTGTGGGATTGTTAAAACACCTGCTGGGCCCCCTAGGAATTCCAAAGCCCTTCATGTGCTCTTGCATATAACACCCCCATACACGAAATTTCCTCCCTAAGGGCCCTTTCATACCTTGTTTTCCACCCCCCCACACAAAAAGAAAAGATGGTGTTAAGGGTTTTTTTTTACACCTTCTTTTCCCATACCAAAAGCCCTCGTAAGGGTCTTTTACACTTCCATTTTCCCCTTTCTTGTAAGTCTTTAAAAGGCCACTAAGCCCTTTCCCGTGGTTTTGATGAGCCTTACTCGTGGAGGATTTTAAAATACCCCCTTCCTAGATTTCAAACCCTTCCCGGGTTTCGGCCCTCCTCCACAAGTATCCCTTCAAAGAGCTTCTACGAAAGGAAGGAACAAAAGACTCATAAAGGATGGTGGTATTTCAAAAGGGAGTTTGCAAAGCCGCATCCAAGACGGAAAGGCTGCATTCGCGATGGCTCCTAAGAAAGCCCAAGGCGCAACTCTAGGAGGATTGTCTCCTAGCATCCACGTGGACATCTCACCACAAGTCCTAGTTTTTTCTTCCTAATTTTTACCTCGTTATAATTCAATTGGGCGTAGATGATTTTTGAAAATAGGATGCATTTTTCATCTTAAATGCTTTAGAAAAATTAGCCCACGACGGAGGAATTCGGTCATTAGTATTTTCAATAGAACGAACAAAAATAAAGTGAGCAGAAAATTGATACACATTTCTAGCAAGTAGTTTTTTGTGCATTTCAATGAACTAAACTTAGATTTAATGTCCATATTTACAAAACGGAATTAAGATAGTGCATGGAAGTATAAATTGCATGTCCCAATATTAGGACATGTCTTCTTCGCAATGAGTCATCAGGGAAAGTGCTAAAAATCCATAGAAAATTGCAAGGCATGAAATGATTCTTAAGTTGCATAACTCTAGTAAATTGGTATAAACATAATTTTTCAACTGCATATTTATTAGTAAAAGGTTACATGTTTTAGCATGAACCTTGTTCGCAAGTTATAGGATGATTAATCGGAATTAGGCTATAACCTAACCTATGCTTGATCTTAAACCAAAAAGTTAGGGTTTGAAAATCAACTTGCGCATAGACAATGAGTCATGTGGTTATGGAAACGATAGCGTAATTATCGCAAAAAATAGATAGATTAAATTTGCATAAACCTAAACACCTAGACTCGCGGAGTACTCGTTTTAGAAAGAGTTAATTCAATTCCAAAGAACTCTCTAGGATTTAATATGTGACCTAGTCGCACATATTGCTAAAATTGAAACTCCTATACCCTAAATACTTGCCCACATTCACCGAATGTAGGGACAACGGAATATACTTGAGAAGTGATCTAGGGTTTGTCCCTAAGAATCTTATGCTAAAAAGATGGAACTTGGAATCTTAGGACTGACAAGGTCAGCCTAATGTAATTAGGAACAGATTGTTTCGTGACTCCATTTGATGGGTAGAATAGTCCCATAGTTTGATGCGACACTTGTGCAACAAGTGCAGAGTCGTATGATCTTGTGATTGGATCACAAGGGAATGGCCAATTCTCAGAATGAGGTTGGCAGATTCTTACGCAAGTTATCTTGCAAGAGGATGAATAATCGTCCTAATATATCTTTCTGGGATAAAGATAATTGCTAGGAGCAAAGGACAAACCAATAAATTGGAATAACATATGAACTTAAGGTATTGACCAAGTCGGGTTAATAGGGTACGGCCCTAACCCAAGATATAGGGGATCTTGCCAAGTCACAAGTCATCCCAGATCGAGTGCTGGACGCATTCAAAAAGAAGGATTGACTCCTTAGCAGTTGGCCAACAATAAACGACCAATGGAAATGTTTGTGCTTGTTATAGATTTAAGAGCACTATTTTTCTTTGTTTGATCAATGAATTAAAGGATAAATGGATATCTAATGCTTCAGGTTGAAGGCCTGAGGGGAGAGGCAACTTCAGTTACCCCCGACTACCTGCCTGACCCTAACCAAGGGGGTTGTTAACAGCACCAGAAAGGTGGACCGAACCCGCCATGAGAGGTCTCTCCGTTGAGCTCTACTTGGTGCAGGAGGACGGTTGGGTGCTAGGGGGGACTCTGGCCGTAAATCCCTCGCCTTCCGGGCCCTGCACAAGAGGCTAACATGACTCGGGATTGGATCTCGAGGCCTGCATACTAGTCTATGGGTAGAATCTTGGATTAGTGATCCCTGTGGATTGTTGGATAGCCTTCGGGCGGATTGTGGATAAGCCTACGGAGTGGACTTCATGTATTTCAAGATAAGTATGATAACCTGTTAAAAAGGAACTTGTTTGACATTGTTTTTCTATGTCAAGTGATATGGTTACATGAACTAACCAGTGCCTAACGGGCTAATTAAGGAAGCTGATTGATACATGTCCAACTAAATGTGTTAGGTAATTAAATAACTAAAACATCCTGAGGAAAGTGCGATGGATGTGGCCATAGGTCCGTCCTACGGATGGGTGGTCCTGGTTGGCCGGGAACTTTTCTCAAATCACGAAGGACAGCTAGAAGATCACTCAGAGAATACAAACAACAAGAGCATTGACCTAGAGTTATAAGTTGATCCCGATTTACGATGTTTTAGGGGAATGGAATGGGACTATGCCTTATGGCAGAGAGGTTGAGCTTGGCATCCCTCTCGTTTCCCATTCTCCTTCAACCAAGTGCAGTATGAATCCGCTTCGGACCTCGCGTTTCTGCATAAAGTAGTTCGCTTGGGTTCAACGCTAGTTGCCGTTAGGAAATGACCGATAAGAAAAACCCTAATTCAGGTCGGTCCTAAGTGGGAACGGCCGAAATACTTCTGCTACGTGGCAGACGTGGAAAGCCTTAGATTGCAAACCCCGTAACATTCCATGGGAGTGCCGGGCGGAGCTTTTTAGACATCCTTTACGATGGACTGCCAAGACGTGTCATGAAGATAGCAGGTGGACATGTTACAGTTGGTATCAGAGCGAGCCAATGAATGATTTGTTTTTATGAAATCTTAATAAGATAAAGAAAAGCAAATGTTGCTGTCCAAACATTTCCTTACTTTCAATGCTGTCTTGCAGAATTACGAAGCATGGAACAAGTTCTCAGTGTTCCGCGTCATGTTTATGACTGCGATGCATTCCCTGGATTATCAACAAAGGGTTGAGATGATGAACATCCTAGAACGTATCTATAATCCATCGCCTTTGTACATGGAATGAAGATGGACGGGTGCCTCAGGAATCTACTATATAGCTGCCCACAAGTTTGCATACCTACAGACCAACCTAAAGAGGATCAAGTGGTTGGAATTCCTAAAAATCGTGAAGCTGTTCATTTTTGTGGAAGCTCACATAAACTCAACTTTACATATTCAAGGTCGGAGGGTTGAGCTGAATCATATGTATATGAGGAAGTAACCCGTGTAATCCCCACCGACAGGATTAAAGTGTTGGGGTGCCATGAGAAGAATGGGTTCCAAAGGAAAGGATACCCTAAACTTCCAATGATTTACCAATTCCTGAAGATCCATGATCCGAAACCATACTATTATACAGTTCTTGTAGATAAATGTAATGCAACATTATTCTCTCCAAACTAAATGTAACAGTTGGCTTATAATCGCAAAAAATGTTGTATTTTGAAAGGGCTATGCCCATATAAATACAAATAAGACTTATTTTTATCAATGTCTGATTGTGCATGAGAATTGATAAAAAGTTAAGTAGTTAGATTGCTTGGGTGATAGCAGAATTGGAGATGTAATATAAATCAATAATGATTATTGTGTAATAACGTTAAGAAACCTTTATCTAGGCACAAACCTAGGTACAGGTTCCCAGTTCGCCTCCTACATTAAGTACTGATGTAATCCAAGAGAAGAAGTTTCTTCTCAAGCAGATTAAGCCGCCCGAATTTGACGGGAGAGGCAGGTCCGTTCAAGCAGATGCTGAAATTTGGATTGAATCCATGGAGGATTACTTCGAAGCAACCGGTACTGCACCTGCCAATCAGGCTATGCTCGCTAAGCTAAAGCTCACCGATGAAGCCAGACTTTGGTGGAAGCAATGGTGCAAGGATCAAGGGATCGCGGAAGGATCTGTTACCTGGGAGAAGCTGAAGAAAGCCGTGCAGGGAAGATATTTACCACCTGCATATCGCACGCAAAAAATGAATGAGTTCTATTAGCTAAAATAGCTGGGGCTCACTCTTGATGCATACTACTCTAAATTCGTTTCACTTCTAAAGTATGCGCCACAGATGGACATGACACAGCAGGTGTCCAAATTTTGTGGTGGTTTAAACCCACCAGTGAATACCCATCTCAAATCTATGCGTCCATCAGATCTTCAGGATGCACTCATTCGAGCTGCACCTTTAATTCAGGAGGTATAGGCTAGACCAAGAGGTAACAAAACTTGGTCTTATAATGACCTGAACAGAGGAGCATTCAGGCCTTAGATGAAGAGAGTTCAAGGACATAATTGGGGACAAAGAAAGAAAGCAAGAACTAATAACGTCAACAACTTTGTTCCTACTCAAAGCAATGGTCGAAACCTCCGTTGTTTCCACTGCAATGAGCCCGGTCATTTCAAGAGGCAATGTCCCCAACTTGGAGGAGGACATCGCCAAGCACGTTTCCAAGGAACGGGACGTGGTCAGGGAGCCGCTACTCGAGGCAGAGGAAGAACCGCCTGCATTGCCAATAGGAAAATGTGCGAAGAAGAAGAAGATCCGACCATGGAAGTAGAGTTTGAAAGGGCAAAAGTCCATGCCGCTCTACACAAGAAAGGCCCGAATCACCAGTTCTTGGTGATTTAGACACCATCCGACTATCAAGGTAAAAGTTTCAAGACCTTGATTGATTGTGGCAGTACACATTCCTTTATCTCACCAGCTTGTGCAAAAAGATTAGGAATAGCCATAATAGAAGCACCTATTTTGCTTATGGAATTGGCAAATGGTCATGAGGTCACTTGTACTAGGCAAACTGCTAAGGTGGAATACTTTCTAGGAGGAAAGAAGACTTTGGTCAAATTCAGAGTCATGAGCCTAGGTATCCATGAGTGTCTACTCAGAATGGATTGTCTTAAACCTAATGACACCCACACACATTGTGGAAAGGGCCAAATTTCCTTTCGAAACTCTGAAGGGGATTTGGTCACAACTCAAGGTGAGGCTGGAGTGCCAAAAATCCAATTGGCCAAAGCATCTCGGATCATAAAAGGAGTCAGAAAAGGATTACCTGTCTACTTGATTAAGCTCAATAAGTTAGATCAGAAGCAAGAGTCTAGTGAAGGACCTTCTTGGCTAAAGGAATACGCAGATATATTTCCTAAAGAGTTGATAGAACTCCCGCCTCAAAGAGAAGTGGATCATGAGATTAAGCTAGTACCAGGAGCTGCGCCAATTGCAAAGAGACCTTATAGAATGTCCATACCAGAAGCAATTGAGTTTAAGGAATAACTCAAGCAACCGCTAGATCAGGGCTACATCCACCCTAGCATCTCACCATGGGGAGCTCCAGTACTGTTCCAGAAAAAGAAAGATGGAACACTTCGACTATGTATTGATTACCGAGGGTTGAATCAATCAACTGTAAAAAACAAGTACCCTATTCCTAGAATAGATGAGCTTCATGATCGTCTTCAAGGCACAAATATCTTTTCCAAAATTGATCTCAGGTCGGGTTACTATTAGATAAGGATCAAGGAAGAAGATATCCCCAAGACAGCCTTCAACACAAGATATGGGCACTTTGAGTTCCTAGTTATGTCATTCGGGCTTACAAATGCACCTGCCACCTTCAACAGGTTAATGTAGGATATCTTTAGGCCATATCTTGATGATTTTTGCTCATCTTCTTCGATGACACTTTAGTCTATTCTAAACAGGAAGAAGATCATGAGCCCCAACTTCAAATTGTCCTTGAGACAATGAGGTCACATAAGTTGTATACTAAAATGAAGAAGTGTGCACTCTTCAAGCGTCAGATTGAATATCTAGGATTCATCATATCAGCAGAAGGAATCTCAGTGGACCCAGCCAAGGTCAGAGATGTGCTATAATGGCCAATACCAACATCTGTCAAAGAAATACACAGCTTTCTTGGATTGACAGGATGGTATAGGGTCTTCATCAAAAACTATCCTTTGGTTGCAGCACCTCTGACGGACTTACTAAAGAAGCAAACATCCATTGCATGGTCAACTCCCGAAAAAACTAGCTTCGATAGGTTGAAGCAAAGTTTGGTATCAGCACCTATCTTGAAACTTCCAGACCTCAATAAGGAGTTCGAGATAGTAACTGATGCTAGCACACTTGCCTTGGGATGTATGCTTATGCAGGAAGGACATCCTGTAGCATACTCTTCAAGGAAATTGAAGAGTCATGAGAAGAATTATGCTACCCATCATCTGGAATTGTTAGCTATCATCCATGCTCTAAAGCTTTGGAGACACTACCTATTGAGTAACAAGTTTACTCTAGTGACTGATCGTAAGAGTCTCAAATGGATCTTTACCCAGAATGAGCTCAACATGAGGCAACGTCGGTGGATTGAAGTGCTAGAGGAGTATGACTTTGAAATCAAGTACCGACCAAGAAAAGAAAATTTAGTTGCCGATGCACTCAGTCGCAAGGCATTCCTTAATTCCCTAATCTTGCAGAATCCATCAATAGCTAGATCTCTAGCTACAAAAGTATCTATGCCAAACAATCCAATACTTGAGTTAGCTAGAGAGGATGCATGCCATGATCTAGCCTACCAAACAATGCTAAGGGAGATCTCTATCAAGGATCAGAACCAAAAGCTGCAGGCTAAGTATCATGAATTCTCTATCAATAGTGGACTTATCTACTATAGATTGAGGCTGTGTATACCGGCAAGTCAGTCACTTAAGCAGAAGATATTGTGGGAAGCTCATGATTCCCCTTTTTTAGGACATCCTGGCTATGCCAAGACTCTCAATGCAGTTAGGAAGAGCTACCATTGGAAGAGGCTTAAAGGTGGCATTCTCAAATATGTCACCGCGTGTTTGTCTTGTTAACGTATCAAAGCCGAACATGTCAAAATGCCAGGGAAGCTGCAACCACTTGACATTCCCCAAATGTAATGGGAATTCATCAGTATGGACTTTGTTGTTTGCCTACCCCAAGTTCAGGGAGGATACAACTCCATCATAGTTGTGGTTGACATGCTTTCTAAGGTTGCACACCTTATTCCAGTGAAAACAAACTATAAAGCCTCAGACATTGCAAGGTTGTTTATCAAAGAGATATTCAAGCTACATGGGCTACCAAGAAGAATCATTAGTGATCGTGATTCTCTCTTCACGTCACACTTCTGGAGAGCCATCTTTGAAGCCATTGGGACTCAACTCTGTTTTAGCACAGCTTACCATCCCCAAATCGATGGCCAAACAGAGCGAATCAATCAAGTCATCGAGGATATGCTTAGGTAGGGCATACTACTGTCGTGAGTCAAAAAGGTGGATTCAATACTTGCCTTTGGTTGAATTTTCCTACAATGCTTCTTACCAACAAAGCATTCAGATGACCCCTTTCCAAGCATTGTATGGTCATGACTGTCGAAGTCCCCTAAACTTCTCAGATCCAACCTTGAGGGTTGAAGCTTCAAGGCAGATGTTGGAAGAGATGGATGACCAAATAAAGTCAATAAGACAGGACATCCAAGCCGCCAAGGATAGAGAGAAGGCATACGCGGATTTGAAGCGTCAAAATAGAGTCTTCAAAGAAGGAGACATGGTCTTCATTTGCGTATGCCCTAAGAAGAGTTCCCTATCATTAGGAGATTGCAAGAAGCTAAGTCCAAGGTATTGTGGACCATACAAGATCCTTAAGTGCCTAGGACCTAATGCTTATAGATTGCAACTCCCTCAAAACCTAAAAGTTCATAATGTATTCCATATCAACCTATTGAAGAAGTATGTACCTAATCCTAACCATGTACTTGATGACCAACAAGTTGTAATGCCTAGTCAAGGAGTCCTCGAACTAAGGCCTGATAGGATCTTAGATGTTAGGGAGAGACAACTGAGATCCAGAACCTTGAGAGAATGCCTCGTCCAGTGGAAAGATTATCCCGAAGAGGATGCCACTTGGATAGATGAAGGCACTCTCAACCATCAATATCCCCAACTTATCTCGAGATGAGGACATCTCAATTCCTCCAAGGGAGAGAGAATGTAACAACTCCGAAATAAAATAACCATTTCGCATATGAATTCCCTCTTGGGAAGGGGGTCATAGGGATAATATTTTTTGAATTAGGCAAAAAAAAATTCCCTCCTTTCCCCAGCCGACTGTCGTGCTGGGGGAGAGGGAGGGAATGGTAGATGACTAAGCATCCTTGTTGGATACTTTAGAGAGAGGAGGCTCATGCGTGATGCCACGCAGGGGAGGGAGGATCCCCCTCCCCTCACCTATAAACGAATAAGGTGTGCGGGCTGAGTGGGGAGTCGAAGGTTGTAAGTCGTGAGGGGAGCCATTATACTTTCAAAATCTGACAGAGAGGGAGAAGCCAGTCGGCGTCGTGGTGAGAGAGAAAGGACGACTGAGAAGACGCTGCAAAATCGAGGGGCTGTCGAGGGAATCCTGTCAAAGCCACCCAGTCCTAGCGGCTGCCGTTCAGCCTGCCGTTCGTCACGTTGCAGCCGCTAGGACTGGGTGGCTTTGACAGGCTTCCCTCAATAGCCCCTCGATTTTGCAGCGTCTTCTCAGTCGTCCTTTCTCTCTCACCACGACGCCGACTGGCTTCTCCCTCTCTGTCAGATTTTGAAAGTATAATGGCTCCCCTCACGACTTACAACCTTCGACTCCCCACTCAGCCCGCACACCTTATTCGTTTATAGGTGAGGGGAGGGGGATCCTCCCTCCCCTGCGTGGCATCACGCATGAGCCTCCTCTCTCTAAAGTATCCAACAAGGATGCTTAGTCATCTACCATTCCCTCCCTCTCCCCCAGCACGACAGTCGGCTGGGGAAAGGAGGGATTTTTTTTTTGCCTAATTCAAAAAATATTATCCCTATGACCCCCTTCCCAAGAGGGAATTCATATGCGAAATGGTTATTTTATTTCGGAGTTGTTACATTCTCTCTCCCTTGGAGGAATTGAGATGTCCTCATCTCGAGATAAGTTGGGGATATTGATGGTTGAGAGTGCCTTCATCTATCCAAGTGGCATCCTCTTCGGGATAATCTTTCCACTGGACGAGGCATTCTCTCAAGGCCTAGCGGCTGCCGTTCAGCCTGCCGTTCGTCACGTTGCAGCCGCCATCTCACAGTTAAGGCCCGCCTCCCCCCCCCCCCACGTGCTCTCTAGAGGTTTCCAAAGCTTCTAAGGGGGGGCTCTATAAGCCCCTTTTCCCCCCCAAAAAAGGTTTTACCTTAAAGGCCCTTTTTCTCCCCGTACCTTGAATCCCTAAGGGCTCCCTTAGGCCCCTCCCCCCCCCCCCCCCCCCTTATTTGCCATTAAAGGGCTGTCAAGTGGCCCTTAAGCCCTTTTCCCCCCCTCCCTATGCAAGAATTCCTTCCTTAGCCCTTTCATTCGCCTTTCCTTTTCCCCCCTAGCCATGGTTTGTGTCGGATTGTTAAAACACCCCCTGGGTCCCCCGGGAATTCCAAAGCCCTTCATGTGCTCTTGCATATAACACCCCCATACATGAAATTTCCTCCCTAAGGGCCCTTTCCTACCTTGTTCCCCCCCCCCCCCACACACACACACAAAAAGAAAAGAGGGTGTTAAGGGTTTTTTCTTTACACCTTCTTTCCCCATACCAAAAGTCCTCATAAGGGTCTTTTACACTTTCCATTTTTCCCTTTCTTGTAAGTCTTTGAAAGGCCATTAAGCCCTTTCCCGTGGCTTTAATGAGCCTTACTCGTGGAGGATTTTAAAATACCCCCTTCCCGGGTTTTTAAATCCTTTCCGTGGTTTCTGCCCTCCTCCACAAGTATCCCTTTAAAGGGCTTCTACGAAAGGAAGGAACAGAAGACTCATAAAGGATGGTGGTATTTCAAAAGGGAGTTCGCAAAGCCGCATCCAAGATGGAAAGGCTGCATTCGCAATGGCTCCTAAGAAAGCCCAAGGCACAACCGCAGGAGGATAGTCTCCTAGCATCCACGTGGACATCTCACCATAAGTCCTGGTTTTTTCTTCCTAATTTTTACATTGTTGTAATTCAATTGGGCATAGATGATTTTTGGAAATAGGATGCATATTTCGTCTTAAATGTTTTAGAAAAATTAGCTCACGACGGAGAAATTCAGTCATTAGTATTTTCAATAGAACGAACAAAAATAAAGTGAGCAGAAAATTGATACGCATTTCTAGCAAGTAGTTTTTTGTGCATTTCAATGAACTAAACTTAGATTTAATGTCCATATTTGCAAAACGGAATTAAGATAGTGCATGGAAGTATAAATTGCATGTCGAATTATTAGGACATATCTTCTTTGCAATGAGTCATCAGGGAAAGTGCTAAAAATCCATAGAAAATTGCAAGGCATGAAATGATTTTTAAGTTGCATAACTCTAGTTAATTGGTATAAACATCGTTTTTCAACTGCATATTTATTAGTAAAAGGTTGCATGTTTTAGCATGAACCTTGTTCGTAAGTTATAGGATGATTAATCGGAATTAGGCTATAACCTAACCTATGCTTGACCTTAAACCAAAAAGTTAGGGTTTGAAAATCAACTTGCGCATAGACAATGAGTCATGTGGTTATGGAAACGATAGCGTAATTATCGCCAAAAATAGATAGATTAAATTGGCATAAACCTAAACACTTAGACTCGTGGAGTACTCGTTTTAGAAAGAGTTAATTTAATTCCAAAGAACTCACTAGGATTTAATACGTGACCTAGTCGCACATATTGCTAAAGTTGAAACTCCTATACCCTAAATACTTGCCCACATTCACCGAATGTAGGGATAGCGGAACATACTTGAGAAGTAATCTAGGGTTTGTCCCTAAGAATCTTACGCTAAAAAGATGGAACTTGGAATCTTAGGACTGACAATGTCAGCCTAATGTAATCAGGAACAGATTGTTTCGTGACTCCATTTGATGGGTAGAATAGTCCCATAGTTCTATGCGACACTTGTGCAACAAGTGCAGAGTCGTATGATCTTGTGATTGGATCACAAGGGAATGGCCAATTCTCGGAATGAGGTTGGCAAATTCTTACGCAAGCTATCTTGCAAGAGGATAAATAATCATCCTAATATATCTTTCTGGGGTAAAGATAATTGCTTGGAGCAAAGGACAAACTAATAAATTGGAATAACATATGAACTTAAGGTATTGACCAAGTCGGGTTAATAGGGTACGGCCCTAACCCAGGATATAGGGGATCTTGCCAAGTTGCAAGTCATCCCGGATCAATGCAAATCCTAGAAGGTCAGTGGATTACAAGCCCTTATGCAGTCGATGCAAAGGAGAAGGCCACACTACAAAAGACTGTCCAAGCCCAGCCCGAGTGAAAAATAGTGCTACTGATAATCCGTCCAAGGCCCAAGAGCCTACCTCCAATTTAGTGGAATTGGAAGTTGCTGCCATCACGTGTGCAAAGAATAAGGGACCACCTATCCACAAAGAAAATAATCCTCCTACCAGAACAATGAAGTTCAATCTTTCAATAGAAGAATAGAACAAAATAGAGCCTAACAGTGCCGTACAGAGCACTATAGTGCCACAGAGAGTCACAGAGACAGTTCCAGAGATAGGACCAGAGGTCTAGGAGATAGGAGAGGAGGAAGTGCCACAAGTGGCAGAAGAAGTCCCTAGGATGCCCCTGTTGGAAGAAAACAGGAAAATGAAAATGGGTGTCGCCCCATTCCCTAACCGGGTTGGAGAAGCTAGTGGATCATATCAAGGAATACGATCTGGTTAGAGATCTAGATACCTTTAAACCAAACCTCACATTTCGACAATTGTTGATGTTGTCTCTCAGTTGCCGAAAAAGGTTCAAAAGTATACTGATAAGAAGACGTGGCTTAAGGATTGCTCCCTCAACAGCAACAAAGTCCAACAAAGCTCTAGAGCCTGTAAATGAAGTGGATGTGGCTAACGCCTTCCTAGATCTTGTTACCCAGAGACTGATGTGTGGATAGAAGGTTGCTTTATTGCAAATGCACTAATTGATGGTGGCTCATCAGTGAACATTATGACGGATGTGACAATGAAGGATCTAGGCCTACAAGGTATGCAACCAACTCAATGGCTCATCAGACTGGCAAATAAGAGCAGAATCAAGCCTTTGGGCATTCTCCCATATGTGAAGACTACAATGGCTGGAAAAGATTATTGTCTAACCTATGTGGTGGTGAAGCCAAACTCTTATGGTACATCCTACCCCCTGTTATTGGGTAGACCATGGATTTTTGAAGCTAGAGCAAGGACGGATTGGTTCAAAGGAACCTTGACCTTGGGTAGAGGACCCAATAAAGTGGTGCTGAAGCTATATGGTGCTCAAAAAGGACATGGATCCACCTCCTTGGAATTATCTTTTGACCCCCCCAATGAGGCTACAGATGGAACATCAGCAGAAGAAGATGCTGTCAAATAGATCCCTCCCAAGAAAACAGAGGCACATTCCCTAACAGTCGGTACTGTAAGCCAACTCCCAAAAGATGCAAAGCCATTATCAATGGGAGAATACTTCCTGCCTGAACCAGGAACGATTTCCGAAATCACTTCTGACAGTGATATAGAAGCATGGATGTACTGCTCTCCCTGTTACATGGCCATAGCAGAGCGAGATACAGAGGAAGAAGGCAAAGCAGAGGACCTGCTCTTCTCTTATTACAGAGCACCTACAGAGGCAGAGCTGGAGTCCTAAGAGGATGATGATGAATCTGAAGAAGGAGACTTTGAAAGCGAGACAGAAGAAATCACTCCATCCACAGAAGGCATAGATGAGGAGGGAGTTCCAGAAGCTTCAGAAGCAGAAGACTCCATGCTATGGGACAGAATGGCAATGGTACCCTTTGGATTGGTAAATGGATCTTTCCATAGGCAAAGCCTATATAAGAAGTGGATCAAGAAAAATAAGCCGTCTTTTATCAGTGGTTCTTATCGCACCCATCCACACTTGTCAAGAAAAGATGATGATGATGCTCCTTGTCAATAAGTACCTGTCCCAAGGCCACAACAGAATTCCGAGAGCCCTTGTTATGTAACATTCCTGGATGCATCCTCTGAAGAGGAGTCCTCAAGCTCTAAGGTAATTAACATTCAAACCAAAACTGAGACAACGCTGATCCCATTTTATCATTTTAAGGAGCAACCTAAGTCCTTATTGAAAGAAGACGTTGGGTCTAGTGGGACATCAAAAGAGGACACCACCCCCTTGAAGGAGTCGGATCTGTACCTAGAAGCAGTCCATGGGACCTTCATCCGTGAAGTAGAAGGTGAAATGCAGTTAGCCTTTGTGGATGCAGATGGCACTGAACGCCACTTGAAGGTGGGTAGCAGCCTACCAGAAGAGGAGTTGTCAACCTTGTACAACTTGTTGAAAGAGAATTTGGACGTGTTTGCATGGTCCTACAAAGACCTAAAGGGGATTTATCCCACAATATGTCAGCATCATATTGACTTAGAGCTTGATACCAAGCCAGTACGGCAATGACAGAGGCGGAATGAACCCGAATTATTCCACACTGGTGAAAGCAGAGCTGCTGAAGCTTTTGGAAGTAGAGTTCATCTATCCAGTGGCCAACAGTGAATGGGTCTCACCCATTGTGGTTGTACCCAAGAAGAATGGCAAGCTTCATATATGTGTGGATTTTCGCAAGTTGAATTCCAAGATGAAGAAGGATCATTTTCCTATCCCTTTTACAGATCAGCTATTAGACACAGTGGTAGGACATGAGCTTTACTCCTTGTTAGATGGCTTCAGTGGATATAATCAGGTCCAAATAGCAGAAGAAGATTAGTCCAAAACAACCTTCACCACAGAATGGGGGACCTACGCTTACCGAGTGATGCCGTTTGGGCTTTGCAATGCCCCTGCTATCTTCCAAAAAGTCATGATGGCCGCATTCCAAAATCATTTGCATGACTTTATTGAGGTATATTTGGATGACTTATGTGTTTACAGTCTGATTCTTAAACACTGGGGACATTTGGAACAATGCTTTGACCGATGCCAGGAGTATGGGATCTCCCTCAACCCTGACAAATGCATCTTTGGAGTCTCTTCTGGAGTTCTGTTGGGCCACATTGTCTCTGCACAAGGGATATCAACAGACCCTGCAAAGATTGAGAAGATCGCAGCTTTGACAGCACCAACCAATCTAAAATAGTTGAGGGGATTCCTAGGCCATGTGGGTTACTACAGAAGGTTCATAGCCCATTTTGCAACAAAGGCAACCCCCTTGCACAAGCTTCTTGAGGAAAGATGCAGAGTTTATTTGGACGGAAGAATGTGACAAAGCCTTCAACACTCTGAAGCAGTGTCTGATTGAGGCACCCATCCTGCAACCTTTTGATTGGACGAAGGAGTTCCATGTACACACAGATGCATCAATTGAAGGCTTAGGTGTGGTCCTATGCCAGAAGGGATCCTCGAAGCTGGAGCAGCCCATCTATTACACAAGCAGAAAAGTCACTGATAGAGAGCAGAACTATACAGTGACTGAGCTGGAGTGCTTGGCAATGGTGTTTGCCCTAGAGAAGTTTTGCCACTACCTACTGTCTACCCACTTTAAATTTTATGTGGATCATGAGGCCCTGTCCTTCTTGATGAACAAAGTAGACGTGAAAGGACGAATGATGAGATGGCTCCTTCTATTCCAGGAGTTTGACTTTGAGGTAATTACCAAACCTGGTCATTCCCATGTCCTGGCTGATCATTTGTCACATATCTCGCAGACTACAGACAAGGAGCAGGATGATCCAGACCTCCCTGACCTGGTAGAAACTGTAACCCCATGGTATGCAGACATTGCCAATCTGCTGGCAACCCAACAGTATCCTCCTGGCATTTCTAGTCGGGAAAGGAAGAAGCTTATGTTAGAATCAGCCCCCTACACCCTGTTAGGTGGTGCACTGTACAAGAAAGGAAAAGATGAAGTGCTTAGAAGATGTGTTGCAGGAGATGAGATTGGGATTATTTTGAGGGCTTGCCATGACGAGCCATGTGGAGGCCACTTTGCAAGAGAAGTTACAGCCAGGAAGGCTGTGCTAGCAGGTTACTGGTGGCCGACCATTCATAAGGATGCCTATGACTACTACAAGCAATGTGATGCCTGTCAGAGGATGGGGAAACCCACCAAGACCAGCGCTATGCCATTGCAACCTATCCTTCCTTTGAAGCCGTTCGAAAAGTGGGGCATCGACTTCATCGGCCCAATCAATCCTCCCACCAGAAGAAAACAGAACAGATACATCCTGGTATGTACGGATTATGTCACAAAGTGGTGTGAAGCTAAAGCCCTAAAGCGAGACGATGGCAACAACGTAGCCCTATTCATGTAGGAGAATATTATTACCCATTTTGGTAGTCCTCTCAAGCTGGTAAGTGACAGAGGCACTCATTTCATTAATAAAGTCATGGAATAGTTGACAGAGTTGTATAAGATCCGCCATCGCAAGTCCACTCCTTATTACCCCAAAGCCAACGGCCAAGTCGAAGTTACCAATCACATCCTCTGCTCGATCCTGACAAGGATGATTGTCGCACATCGTTGCGACTGGGATGATCGACTTACAGAGACCCTCTGGGCATACAGAACCTCCTATAAAGCAGCAACAGGACAGACACCCTTCCAGTTAGTGTATGGTACAGAAGCTGTTTTCCCCGTTGAACTGGAATTGCCCTCTTTGCAAGTGGCTATCAAAGAGCATTTGGGAGATAGTGGGTCACTGCAACGCCGTCTCGTGCACTTGGAATGTTTGGATGAAACTTGCAGGATGGCTCTACAGTTCATGGAAGCCACGCAAGCTCGATGTAAGGCCTACCATGACAGTTTCATCAAGCACAAGGTGTTCAAAGAAGGTGATTTGGTCCTAGCCTATGATTCAAGATCTGGCAAGTTTCCTAGCAAGCTTCAGCAGTGGTAGATGGGCCCATATAAGGTACTAGCTGTCAACCCTAATGGCTCTATCCAAGTGCAAACCGTTGATGCCTTTGATGATCCTTTCTTGATTAATGGCTATCACCTGAAGAAGTACTTCCCTCCTTGGGGATCTTGATAATCATAGTCACTTGATCCTTTCTCCCGTTGGTGTGGCACTATAACTCTTATGATGCTACTTCTGATAGCCGTTCTTCAGTCACTCCTAATGAGGTGGATGCAACCCTCTGTCCCCTCAGCCAAACCTCCCGCCCCTGATATCTTATCCTCTATTTTCCACCAGCGGCAGTGGCGAGGATGGTTCTGACAAATGGTATTTCTGCTATTCCTTGCCTAATTCGAAAAAGAAAAAAAATATACATATCGGTCATGGGAGAAAATGACTTCGGTCCCTATCATGCCGACCTATTCTTCGAGAAAAGGTGGAGACAACCTCGGGAATAGGAGGAAAAAAAGAAAAGAAAAGGAAAAAACTGTTATGGGAGAAAAGGAAGAAATTCCCTGTCATAGCAGGCCTCGTTCCAAGAAAAGGTGGTCAACACCCTTGGGCGGGAAGCTGGCTGTGGAAAAGGTGGCAACACCCAACAGTCCAGAAAGTGGATTCATCAGTTAACGTCCCAAGATCCAGTTCCAAAGCTACCTCCCTTGGTACGTTGTGTCCTGTGCCTTTCTGCAAAGTGTTTGACAGTCCTCTAGTAGACGCCATGTTCCTATCTAACACAACGTTCGATCTAATGGCTACCTCCCTCGGTACGTCTCTTCAACAACTGACGACGCGATCTTCATCGACAAACAATTGAGTGACATGAGCTTTCATCCTAACAAGATGGGGATGTGAGTATGGGTTACCCTCTGTAACTATCAAACGAGTGTGAGACAGAGGGTGGGGCGAGTGACTAGTCTTTTCCCTTCAAATCAAATGAGAGGTGAGAAGTGTGAATGGAGTGTTGCATGCACGGGATGGGCCTCTCAATGCACAAAGTACGATCTGTTCTGGTGCACTGCACTATAAGGCTCCCTGACCTTCCATCTCGCACCGTATGCCGAAACAGGGCGGGATGCACACTTGCACCATCAAATGCGCACAAGGCTATCTTTGCACAAGTGACCGTGAGGATTACATCAACGGGTTTCAAGACATGGTTGCCCTCTGTATCTTTCAACAGAGCGTGAGACAAAGGGTGGGCTAAGTGTGACTGGAGTTTCTTCAATAAATTACCGAGATGTGAGGATTGAGGGACATTACGATCTTTGGAGTAAGGTATGTTCTCTTTTCCCTATACACCCACGGGGTGGGTCTCTGCCGTCATCACATGACACGTCACCCTGTTCTGTACACTGCACTGTAAGGCTCCCTTGCCTTCCTCCTTGCACCTATGCTAGCTGGTTTGGACTCACTGATGCACCATCAATTGTGCACCCTAGTATACTCCCTTCACACCATTCCTTTTTCGATTCCTAAACCGGGTGTGAGATACGGGTTTCAATCATTATTCATCGAGTGATGTCCGTAATGGGGCGAGTGACTGTTCTCTCATCCCATTTGAGTGCTATAAGTTGAGTGACTATCCTTCGTCAGCAACACCAACCCAACGAGATTCATCCATTAGCTACCTCCCTGGGTGTTGTTACAGCACGCGACATCGACAATCGATTTCAACTATCTGCCACACGGGCCAAGTTTTCCTAACTCTGTCTCTTGATTACACGTGTATGTTAGGGTGTTAAGTTTGGGGACATCAGCGTCCAGTCGGTTGTCGAATCGTAGGTTGTCGTGATGCATTTCCCTTGCCATTAATGTTTTAAGTGTGGGGATGCATCCTTGCACATCTATGTGGCATACCGCCCTGCATATGCCTCACTTTGATCATGCATGTATGCCATGACTTTCTTTTATCCTCCTAAGGTCCCTTCCCCACCCACCCGTCCACTGTCACCCCTCCCTTGGGGCTGCTTCTCCTCCATTTCTCTTTCTCCCTTATTTTGATGTGTTTCCATGTGAACACACCCTACGTTCATCCAAATTCCAATCCAACTTTATAGCCATGTTCGTCCCTTCGAACTGTCCAATTTTCCTTTTTACCCACTCTTGTTCCGATGCACAGTTTTTTAGTTATTAAATTTTGAAGTATTTTGCGTAAATTAGACCGTTTTCCATGTGAACGTGCCTTTAGTGCTTTGGAACGGTGATCTGACATGACAGCCCTGTGCCCCCCCTTCCCTCGCACATTTTTCTTTTTTTCTACCCTCTGTTCCGGTGAACCGATCTTTTGTTATTAATTTTCGACCTTATTTGCATGTGTCGTTTTTACGTTTTTCCCATGTGAACGTGTCTTATCTCAGTTGGAACAGTGTTTTGACATGATAGGGTTGTCGGGCATGTTCTTCTACCCCTTTTTTCTTCTTTCCACCTTGCATTCCGGCGAGTGGATTTCCTAAAATTAATCCCCGTATGTGTTTTAGTGGCCATTTTGGGTATTTTTTGCATGTGCACGCCCTTTATTCCCCGTGGAACCCCCGTTGACCTTTTCCCCTATCTTCCCCCTGCCGTCTTGTACATTTTTCATTTTTACATCATTTCGTTTCGACGATCGGATTGTGAGATATTAATTTTTGTACATTCAGTTGAGCTTCTGTTAGTAGAGAGTTTACGAACTTATCATGAGAAAATGTCTTGGTGCAAGGGATATGCTTGGCATCCACCTTTGGAGGATGTTGCTTTGGAACCTCGCCACCTCAAAAGTGCCTTTCATAAATCAGATATTCAGCCTCTTCAATCTCAGTTGTTGAGCTTCATTGCTGATAACCCATTATTTACTGAGTCTTTCTTTTAGGATTTAAATTTCCGATGTTCTATTTATCCCTTAGGTCCTGCTGATCTTTTATCATATTCCCTAATGTCTTATCATTTCCCATTATATGTTTCTCTTCTTTCATCTAGTCCTGATAATATTCCTCTCTTATCGTTTACCCCTTTAGGATTTCCTCACATTCCAGTGTTCACTACATGTCCTTTCATTGCCGATCCTACAATATCTCCTACTCCTTCTGACATTCCACCTACTGTTCCTCCTGTTCCTTCAGTTTTTCCAACAGAATCCCTTCATACATTTTTGATGTATTCTCCATCTTTTCCACCTTCTTTTTCCCTTCAATTACCCTCTTTTTATGATTTGTCCTATCCTCCATTACAATGCTCTCCTTTCATTCCATTACCCTCTTCGACAGATTACATTAATCTTCCTTCCCAAACAGTGTTGGATACCCTGGGGTATGATGGTGACATCCTTCGTAGAAGACAGTGGACATTACATGATTCAGTGGGTCCAATGTTTAATTGGCCTCTCATTCCAGGGTCCTGGGATACTTCTGCAGCGTGTTCCAATTCTTACCTCCACTTTTCTAGGGTACATGGTACTTCTAGAGATACCATAGTTCGTCTTGCTACTCATTTTTGCTGGTATCTTGCATTCATGCATCAATTATAATTGGCCAATTTTAACTTCCACCCTTCAAGGCAGCTCTCGATTATAGAATAAGGCTAACACATCCCTTATACAACTGAAATTTGAAAATTTCCACTTGTATGAAACTCCCGAAAGACACAACACCTGTCTCAGGACCTATAACGGGCCCGACACTAGCTATAAGCATTAGTCGGGCCTCTATATACTCAAGAAACCACCCCCCCTTGGTGGCTAGGAGCGTCCAAGGGACACTCTGCCCTAAATGCTAATGTAGATATTGTGTTTGTATTGGAATGTAGTCCAACGATTGCCCTTTCCTACTCCTTAAAGGGAGTCCCTACACATCTTTGTGTAGTACACCAACGTGATACAAACATAAAGGAGGCACCCCTTTGGCCAAATGGCATGGCCGCACTACAGCTCTTCTACACCGAGAGGATTGGCCCCTCAATGCATTGCTAACACAAATAATACAAATGTAACAAGATCCACTTTTATTTTAAATGATCCAGGAGATAAAAATTCATCACTTGACTATTTTTCCAAAGAACCCAATGCCTAAACCTATAGCTTAGGTGCCTTAAAACTCATTGTGGGTCATATATATTGAAAACCAATTGCAATGCATCTAGGAGTTACCATGTGATATGCACAATGCAATTGTGGATGACACACCTCATGCTCAAACATTTTATGATTAAAAAACTGCAACATGAAGTGCAAAGAAAATCCTTTAATGATTTCCAAGCTACTCATAATTGCGATGTTGTTAGAGGCTAGCACTGAGTTTCCTCGTGCTACAAGTATCTCTTAAAATTAAATAATGATAAGCCTGTATGCTACGCATAATCAAATGAATTAGAATTTAAAACATTTTCAGTGACCACTCACTTTTACAACCCTCTTTCTTCCTACCATTTAGGTTGTGCATCGTTGTTGATAGGTGTAAAGAGCGGTTTTTAATGTGTTTTTCTTATAAATAGCAATAAAAATGGACTTCAATATGAATACATATTTGAATCGAGGCTTATTCCGCATGGTGCATCCATGCCATACATTCACAAGCATAAACCTTATTTTTTCCTAACTTTCTAGCATTAAAAACTAATTTTTCCACTATTTATCTTCATTTATTTCAATACAAATTTATATTATTGATTTATGGGTTGGGATTGATCACAATCACTAAGATTTGATTTTATATTCATTTCTACTTCATGTGAACCCCAAAATCACAACAAAACCCCCAAATTTTATCATTTTCATGAAAACCACTTAATTGGGGGTTTTTTATATTTTATTTTAAATTATTAAATGATTCAATTTTTTGGGTTTTCTTTAAGATTTTTGATATAGTTTAGCATTTGCAATCAAATGAAAGCATTTATGAACAATTTCATTAAACATATTTCATAAAACGAATAAAATGAGTGCTTACGCATAGAAACCTGGTTTTGGAAGCACATAATTAATGGTTGGGAGGCCACTGATGCTCATTTAAGGCTGCTGACTCTCTCTCACAACCCAATCTATGATCTCCTTTGCTCCAGTACCATTATTCCATAAAAAACATCTATCAAAACCCATCCCCTTCTCTCATAGAATCACACATGTGAACAGATAGCAAGAAGAGATAGGAGAGAGAAATACTAAAAATTGGATTTCTGATTCCCTCCATGAAAATCAACATGCTCATGACCAAAAAAAAGCCCTCAGAAGTAGATCATGAATGAGGAGTAGTCGGTTCTTGATCAATCCTAGCATCGGAGAGGCACAAATCTCAAGAAAAATGGGGCGCAAAAAAATTGGCACCCCCTCCCTCCTCACAATAAGTTTTTTGGGTTTTCTTTCATTAATTAAGATTAAGCTTTTAATGTTTAGAATATCTAGTTTATCTCTTTGTGTTTACACTGCCTGAAGTGGAATTTTCTCTTTTGGAGGGGCAAACAAGCTCAGATTCTAGATCCGTCTAGTTGGATGGCTTCATGAGATCAAAATCTATAAACTTGGGCCCCGTGACACACTTTTCAGCTCCCGGATTATGTAGATGCTTCAATACGTGAAACCTTACGAGAATTAAATGGAGGGTTCAAAAATTGAGCTCTTAATGAATAGAGGACCATGGCTACTCTCCTTCTTGCCTAACCTTTGTCCCTCTCTCTCTCTGATTTATTTCACAATGCACATCAATTTGGTCAATTTTTAGGACAGGAGGAACTACTTGACGGTGGGGAGAAGATGGCCATAGAAGAGAGCTTAGTGAATATAGCTTGGCTGAAGGGATCTACCTGCTCGAAGTGAGTAGGGTTTTTTTGACTATGGAGGTCAAGAAGAGTAGAGTGAAGATGGAGTGAATAGATGAAGTCATTAGCTAGATTTGAGTTGACTAGAGGTTGTGGCGAGCTGGAGGAGTAGTGAGCTGAGCTGAACCATGCTCACATGTGGAGCTCCAAGAGAGACAATAGGAAAATAGGGAATCTACTGTAATAAAATGTATCTTGTATCATCAACAAGCATGTTCTTCATATTTTAATCAACCACAAGAAGAAAAACAATAATAATCTTCTCAAATCTTCAGGCAACATCATATAATAATTCTCCCATGGATTTATCACAACAAAAATTCAATACATTCTTCATATTCTTCATTAAAAGAATAAGAGAACATAAAGGAATGCTCCACTTTGAATGAAAATCATAGCGTAATATTCATCTTCAATGTCTTCATAGTCTTCATAATCTCTTTCATGATCTCTCACTCATAGATACATTATTTTTCATGAAAACTTGAATGTCTCTCTCACACACTCTCTTCATGTATGCTCTCTCTCAATAGTACATTGGAATAATGAAGAACAATAATCCCTAATCCCTCTTTGTTCATGGATACCCCTCCTAGGAGATATTCTTGATATGAAGGGTCACTAGAGCAGAGCCACTACAGTGTCACAAAAGCTTAATATAAAATGTTAGCTTATGTTGTCGATAGCACACAAAGAAGGAGTGATCTCAAGGAACAATTTTGTTAACCCAAAATATGATTTATGTTTGTGGATGTATGACATGACTGAAGCAAGAGGGATAATAGACTTTTCTCTATGTTAAAGTATAGATTTTACCACTTTTACAAGAAAAACACATGAAAAAATGTCGCCTACACCTATCAACCCATACATAACCTAAACGATAAGGAAAAGGAGGGGTTTTGAGGGTGATTAGTTGTTGATAACATTCAAACTTCTAATATATTTTCATGTCCATATCATATAAGATGTTTATGATTTAAGTTTAGGAGGGTCTAGCAACATGAGAAGGCTGCTTAGGGCTAGATGGACCCTTAGCAACACAGCATTATGTGTAGCTTAAAATCATTGAAAGAAATGTCTTTGGACTTCAAATTGTTGATTTCTAAATCATAAAATGTTTGAGCACTATGGTCATTCACAATTACATGTAGGAGAGCTGCAATGGGTCCACGGCATTCAACCAAGGGGTGTCTCTATCTATCTATGCTCACGTGGTGTTTTAAACCAAGACATGTGTAGGGACTTCCTCTGAGGAGTGTGGGGAAGGCTCAACCACGAGATTAAAATCCAAAAAAATTGCAAAATTTACGATAGAAGTTGGGGCAGTGTGTCCCTTAGATGCTCCTGGCCGCAAGGCCTAGGGGGTGTGTTCTTTGAGTGTAGAGAGGCCGATCTAGTTCTTAGAGCCAATGTCGAGCCTGTTTTAGGTCTTGATAGGTGGTGCATCTACTAGGAGCCACTAATAAGTGGTAGTTTGCGAATCTGAGTCAATAGGGACCAGTTCCTTAGTGTATGCCAAAAGCCAGTGAGATAGACTCAAAAGACTGTCAAGCCGAGCTTCAAAAGCAAGAATGAGCTGAATGGGCTAGACGGAAAGCCACAATAAATAGAAGATATTCTCCGCAAAGGAGTGGTCCAATATCTTACAAGGGCGGGGTCTTAGTAACCCTAGCTCAACGCATAGTCCATTAGGGGGAGGAACATTTAGTACTTTCCACATTCGAATCAGTTGGTCCACCTCGAGTGGAGTGAGAGTTCCAAATTTTCAACTCCTTTAGTGAATCTGGTTGTTACCATGGTGGGGCAACCCATTGCAATCCCAGTAGAAGGGATGCCCGACTTTCCATTCTTAGGGTTTCCTCTATCCATTTTTTATGGGCTAGCAGAGGAAGATGTGGAACTTCATATCAATGAATTCCAAAAGTTAATGTCTAACTATCAAATTCAAGATGAAGAACACTTGATTATGTTCTTCAACACGACTTTGAAAGGACAAGCTACAATGTGGTATCATAGCCCAGAGGCTAGAACCATAACTATGATTGACTTATTCTTTGTGGCCTTTCGCCCTTGAAAGGGGAGGTCAGTATTGGCTACGTGTCCTCAATGTTACACGTCAAGAACCTCACAAGAATGTCCATGGATATGCTAAGAAACTGAAGGATGTAATTTGTAAGTTGCAAACCTATATTCCTATT
The DNA here is from genome assembly GCF_053477565.2 of Lygodium microphyllum. Classification (NCBI taxonomy): domain Eukaryota; kingdom Viridiplantae; phylum Streptophyta; class Polypodiopsida; order Schizaeales; family Lygodiaceae; genus Lygodium; species Lygodium microphyllum. Next base: position 12,662,354 of record NC_141161.1, on the reverse strand, counting down.
CTAGTTGTTGCTCAATTGCAATACTTTTTGAATGGGCTAGACTTTAACATTCAAGTGCAATTGAGCATTGTTGCTCTTGGCAGCATCGATATGGCTATTACATGAAAAAAAGATGTAGAATCGTGATGGCAAGTAGTTTATACCTCTAGGGAAAATTGAAATTTGAGTTTAGGGTTTGGAAATACTTTAGAGTTGAAAAATGGAGGTCTCAAGGGATGCCCATAAGTCCTCCTAATGGGAGAGGAAGCATAATTTCAAATGTGCCCATGTTGCGAGCTCCTCCTAGTGTGGCCATGCCTATGACTAGTCTGATGCCTCCACCAACTCTTGGAAGCCCAACAATAAATTCTACCATTGTTCCAAGGAATCAATAGCTAATCCCTAATCAAGTTGTTAGGCCAATAGAATGACATGTAGACAATCATGGCTATAAGTCAAGTGCCTTGAATGTCCTTGGCAAAGTTAAGGATATGATGAAGCTCTATACTGATATGATTAGCAAACAATATAGAAAAATAGCCATTGATGTTAATTTCCTTAAGAAGTAGTAGAATTTGGTAGGGAGTTGACACCCTGAAAAGAATAGAAAAATAGCCATTGATGTTAATTTCCTTAAGAAGTAGTAGAATTTGATAGGGAGTTGACACCCTGAAGAGGGTGCACCCTCAAGATTCAGCTGTAAGTGGTGTGGTGGCCAACATTTCCCTAGGAATTGTCCAAATGTTAAATGTGGCATATGTGGGAAGTCTGGCCATTTAGCTAGTACCTGTTGGAGTAAGATTAGCTATTTCCAGCAAGGAAGTAAATAGCCAGGTCCTGTTAATCATCGAGTGCAAGGGAATAATCTCCAGCAAGATGAAGGATGGAAAAAAATATTACAAAGAGGGAAAGCTATGGTAAAGGAGCTACCTAGTGGTAGTGGAGTTAGAATTATAGAAGCTATTTGCGTCAATGGCACTGAAGCTTCTAATCTATGGGTTATTATGAGACGTCAAAAGGGTAAAGAGGCTGATAAAGCCCACAGGGGTTTCACTCATAGTAAAGAAGACATGTCACATGCGTGCAAGGACTTCTAAAAAAACCCCTATTTATGAATCTTGTAAGACTAATATATCCCTCTATTTAATCTTATAAGATATATACATGTATGAATTTTTATGTATCCCCTTTCTTAAATGTAAGTATTCATAGAACATATACTAACTTTCTTTTTAAAAGTTGAAATTATCCTAATAAATTAAAAGTATCAAAATGGTCATATCATAAAGTGATTTATGTAGTGGCACTTGGATACCATCAAAGTATGAGTCGCAATGTTTTTGAGTGCTTGTGCCCCTTACCACATGAGGAGAGAGAGTAGGGGAATCGAACCCCTTTATACTTAAAGTGATTACACCAAGCAGACACCAAGCTCTCTTAGGGGAGTTGAATCTCTCTATCAAAACCATGGGAGAGTGCCAAATCCCCCCCTCCCACACTATGATTAATTCAATAACCCTACTATGTGAGGATTTAGGGTTTTAACCTTACTTGTCACGGTCTATTGTATGCCATGGAGAAACTAGTCTATGGAGAGAGGTGATCAAATGCATCCCCCCCTTCTTTTTTCCCTCTATCCCCTCCTTAAATTTAAGTTCAATATAGTAGATTACGAGGGGTCTACCTCTAATGTAGCCAAGGAAAATCCTGTCAAAGGGAACCCCAAGCAAGATGGTGAGGGGATCCAAGTCCTTAATCCCAATATGGAAGGCAGACCTCTCAAGATCGTAGATGGTAAAGCCAACCCCAAGAAGGAGAATGAGTTGCCCAAAGAAGAAGGAAAAAGCCAAAAAAGAAGCACCAAAACTCGTTCAAAGACCAAAGAAGAGAATGGTCTGGCAAGAAAAGCGAGCTCTTGCTAGCTATCATGAATTTGATTTAGCAAGTTCTCTTTGCAAAGTTAAGCCATATGTAAATCTTCTACAATTGATTAAGCTGTCTCCAGGAGTTCACAAGGAATTTAAGAAGATTCTATGCACTGGGTATATCATTGATCCCTTGGGAATAGCGCAAGTAGGAGGTGATTTATTTGAGCATGCTGAAAAGCATTGTTTGAGGGTAGCAGCATATGTTGATGGAATATTAGTGGACCATGCTATTGTGGACACAGGATCCTCTGTCAACATTATGAGTTTGAAATTGATGAAGAGACTGGGATTAGAAATAAAAAAAGATGTCCGCACGATTGTTGGGACCTAGAACAGGCTCGACATTGGCTATAGGCAGGCCGGGCCTCTCTAACACTCACAAGACAACCCCACATGACCTCGTGGCCACCAAGAGCATCCAAGGAATACACTGCCTTAATTTTGCTAATGTAGATATTGCATTTGTAATGGAATGTAGTCCAACGATTTCCCTTCCCTACTCCTCAAAGAGAGATCCCACACATCTTAGTGTGGTACACTAGCGTGATACAAACATAAAGGAGGCACCCCTCTAGCTAATTGCTGTGGCCCCATTGCAGCTCTCCTACACCTTGAGGATTGGCCCCAAGATGTGTTGCTCTAACATAAAGCATATACGAACACACTCCGCTCTTATTTATTTCAAATGTTTTGGGATATAAAATTTTCTCACTCAACAATTTCCCAAAGATTCAAGCGTCTAGCCTACAGCTTGGGTTTTCTCATAACTCTGCATAGGTCATGTAATTGGCAATCAATTGCTATGCATCCGAGAGTTACCATGTGATATGCACAATGCAATTGTGGATGACACAGCTTGTGCTCAAACATTTTATGATTAATAAAAACCAACCATGTGAGGTGCAAAACCAATCCTTTAATGATTTTCAAACTACTCATAATTGCGGCGTTGCTAAAGACTAGCATCGAGTTTCCTCGTGCTACTAATCTCTCTTAAATTTAAATGGAGATCGGCATGTATGCTATGTATAATCAAATAAATAAAAATTTAAAACATTGTCAGTGAGATCACTCACTTTCACAATCCCTCTTCCCTCCTATTGTTTAGGTTTTGCATTCGTTAGATAGGTATAACATTTATTTTTGTGTAGTTTTCCATGTAAAAATTTATAAAAACATACTCTAACATAGAAAAAAGGGTTGATTGTGGCTTAAACCTCATACTCCAACCTTGTTATACGTTCATGAACATGGAGTATACTTTTTCCTAATTTTTAAGGTGCAAAAACTATTTTTCCCCTATTTTTTCATATTTATTTGTTCATTAAAATGCACTATTTTTTATTTATGTGTATTGACTAATCATATTGATTGAACACTAGTTTTATTTAGTTTTTTATCCCATATGAACTTCATTCCCCAACCCAAAATGAAAAAAAACTCTTATTTTCCTTCATTTAAGATGCATTTTGGATTTTAAATTATTAATTGCGACTATGTACGACTATGTGTTCTGCATTTTATCATTTTCAGTCCTTAAACATACTTCAAACATAATTCGTACAAATTTTCTTTCGATGCACACATCATTAAAGTCATCAAACATCAAAACAATGAAAATTTCTTTGTAAAAATTGAGCATACCACTTATTTGAGTGCTACGTGTTTTTATAAATGGTGTCGGGCATCCAACACACCCCTCATTAGTTCCTCAATAGCACTAGACATTGCCTCTCATCCTTTCGATCTTGGAGCAATCCCAGTCCACGTCGGACAAGTATCCTTCATCTCCCTTGCTTCTTGATTTTCTATTTGTGATCAACCCCTTAGAGGAGAGAGAAAGACTGAATTCTATGCTCTTCAGCTGGGTAGCCATTGTGTGAGTGAAGACTCGCAATCGTAGGCGAGAAAATGTGGGATTAATTTGTTGCTGTGATCAATTTGAGGGGTTCTTGACAGGCATGATATGGCTCCTACATCCAAATCATCGCCTTGGGGAGGGAGGGCAATACATTTTTACTGCCGCCACTTTGAATTGGTACCCCCACCCCCCTAAATCACATTTTTTCCTTAATTAAGGGGCCCAAGTCCCCCCCAACAATGCCCATGCACAAAATTTCTAACTTTGGCCCTTTTTTCCCCTGCTGCTTTTCAGCTTGCGAATCTTGCCCGTCCAGTCATTTTGAGTGCCCAAAATTTTTGCCAGTTCATCTTGAGGTCTTGAACTGCTAATCCCTTGCTCTAGCTTGATCTGGTGATTGGAAAAATTATAAAAAATCTACAACTGCTCTTTGAAATCGCTTTCAAATCCTATCTCTTGTAGCTTGTAAAAATGCCAAATTCGTCTTCGTTGCTTCTGATGAGGTTCAATTTTCGTCTTGAATTTGCACTTCTTCGCATCTTTTCTGCACTTTCATGGGCCTTAAATTGCACTTCAATGATCCTCCAAATGGCTAATGACAGTTTAAGACAACCCAAAGGTTGCATTACCAATGTGGAATGCATTTTGGACTTTAGGGTCATTAGATTTGTGGGGCAACCTAGCTATCAAGTATTGCTAGGTAGGCCATGGATGTTACAAGTAGATTGTCAGGTTGATATACCCGCTAGGCGATTGACCGAGGTGCTAGACATGTAGTAGTGGATGCCTATCCTGAATCTCCTGAGAGTGAGAGAGTTTCTTTATCTTTGTTATAGTTTGATCGCTAGATGCTTCATTTGCTATTACTAAGACGTCATCAAGTGACGAATCCAATGAGGGGTCCACTATAGAGGATATCTACCAAGTGACTTTGAATAATCCAATAGAGGCTCAAGAGAGGATAAGGCATGTGGATGTAATTGAGCTCGACCTTGGTGTGATGAATGATTCATAGCCAATTAAATTAGGGTCCATGCTCGGTTCAGAAGAAAGGAAGGACTATGTGCCCTTGATTCCGTGATATTTTTACTTGGAGTCATGATGAGTTGAAAGGGATTTCTCCCTGCCTGGCTATTCATATGATTCCTTTGAAGCAAGGTAGTCGCCTTGTGCAACAGAAAGTAAGGTGTATGCCTTTCAAATTGAGGGATGAGCTATTCAAAAGAATTGACAAAGCTACAAAATACTGGCATGATATTTCCAATTCAACACACAGAATGGCATTCACCCATTGTTATCAGGAAGAAGAAGAACAATCAAATTCGGCTTTGTGTAGATTTCAGAGAGCTTAATAAGTAGATGGTTAAGGATTACTACCCATTTCCATTCATTGATCAGATTTTGGATCTGTTAGTAGGTAGGGAAATCGATTCGTTTATGAATTGCTTTGCTGAATATAACCAAATGGCTATTGCAGAGGAAGGCAAATTGAAAACAACATTTATTAGTGTCTTTTGTAGCTTTGTGTATCATGTGATGGCCTTTGGTCTATACAATGCACATGGGTCTTGGCAACAACGAACATCTTATAAGATCTTTGGTGATATCTCCCTAGAGGAGTTAAAAGTCTTGATTGATGATCTGGGGGAAGCCACCATAAGGGAGTGACAACAAATTATTTCGAGGAAATATTTTGAGCATTGTAGATAGTTTACTAACTCTGTAGCAGACTTAATGCCCAAAAAGCTCTCTATGCTCAATATTGGTGGCCATCGATTTTCCAAGATGCTTTCAATTATGTTAAGCATTGTGATAATTGTCAAAGAGACAATGCAAGGAAAAATCATAGGCGGCCTTTAATTCCCATTTTGGTCACGTTACCCTTTGAAAAATGGGATATTGATTTTGTGGGACCAATATACTCATCATCAACTATGAGAAAGATATATATTATTGTAGCAACGAACTACTTTACAAAGTGGTTTGAAGCTCAAGCAATGGTGAAGGAGAATTCTAAGGAGATGACCAATTTCATTATGAAGCAAATTGTTTGCCACTTCTGTCCATCAAAAGATATTGTGTTTGATCGAGGGACACACTTCTTGAACAAGGTTATAATGGCCATGAATGAAGTTTTGAAGAATAAGCACAACAAGACTAGCCCGTATAACCCTCAAGCGAATGGCTAGGTTGAGAGTACAAATAAACAACTGGTGGAAATCTTATCCAAGATAGTAGAAAGCAAGAGCAAGTGGGATAATAAATTATATGTGGTAGTATGGGCTTGCAACACGACATTCAAGAGAGCCATAGGCCACACCCCATTCAAGCTATTGTATGGGGAGGAGTGCATTTTGCCATTAGAAATAGAGCTTCCCACTGTGCGGTTTGCCCTCAATCATTCGTTGGGAGAGGGAGAAGCATTGCAGGATTGGTATATTTCTTTGGCACATCTTGATGAGATTAGGTTGCAAGCTTTACTACATCAAGAAGTAGGGAAGAGGAGAATGAAAGCCCTTCATGATCTTTGGGCTAAGAAGAATACATTTGCAAAAGGTCAATTAGTATTGTATTATGATGCTCATAGGGACACTTTCCAGGAAAATTAGAACCTAAAGGGGATGGACCATACAAGATTATACATTTAGGAATGGAGCCCCAAGAGGAACACCAAGTAAAAGGTAATTCTCTTGCAAGAAAATCTATCTTATAACATCAACAAGCTTTTATTTCATTCTTTTGATCATCAAAACAAAGAAAACAACAAATCTTCACACATCATCATAGTAGATATCTCCCACGAATTTGATAGAATCAACCATAATCTTCAACATCTTCATAGAATCCATCAATATAAAAAAGAACACAAAAGAATACACCATCTTTGAATGGAAATCAATCACATATTATTCATCTTCAATGTCTTCATAGTTTTCTCTCTCAATCTCTCATATACAGTTACACTGTTTTGATAGAATTGGCTATCTCTAGCTATCTCTCTCTCTCTCTCTATCAATAGTACATCATCTCCTCACTAAAATACTCTCATAATAACCCTCATAATCCTTCTTAGGTCTTGGATGCACCTCCCAATAGGTATGTTTGATATGAAGAGTCACCAGAGCCATTATAGTGTCTTTTCATAGCTCACTATTGTCACTATCACTTAGTCTTCTCTTCAGTCTTCAGTAGCTACTTCTTCCACTTGTTTTAGCTCTTTTGAACTTAGATTAATCATTTCCAAAGGTTAGAAAACTTTCCCAAAGTCACACATACATTCTACAGAACACTTACAAAAGGTCTACAGAACAGTTGCACTACAGTACCAAAGCAGCTACAGTACAGTTACAATACAGTACTAGAGCAGAGACAGAGGCTCTATAGAGGGTCTACAGAGGGCTACAGAAGGTCATCAGAACCTCATAACTCATACTCAAACCATTCCATATTATCAAAAACTATTCAATAATCTTCTAAAAGATCTCAATCTTCATCAATCATCAATCCATGCTTCATACAGAAGAACAAAATAGAAGCTATACAGAACAAATCAAAACCTCACAGAACATCATAGAGCTTCATATCTCCACTGAGAATCATCATGAACTTCCAAAGCATAATCAATACAATCCAAAAAACTCTCAAATACTTCCATTAACAACCATACATCACTCTAAATCCATCAAAAATCAATCATTCGGTCCTTAAAAACAACAAAAATCAGTCAAAAACTCAGTCTTTTTCCCCTCTCAACATATCCCAGTGCTTAGAAAGGAAGCTTCCTTGTTACCTAAGGAAAAGAAGAATCTAAGTTCATTAAAGAGCTCAATTTTATCTTCTGTCGGATCTTCAATAATCTTTCCAAAGCACAACCCCAACTTATTACCTGTATCTGATAGAAAATACTACTAAAGGAAAACTTCATTATTCATTAACTCATATGATTAATCATTTAAAAACCATAACAAATTTGTAAAGGATATAAGAGGTTCTCTTCAGCTTTGCACCATAGGCTTTCCATCCACCATCAATTGTTTGAAAAGAGCTCTCAAATAAATTATTCTCAATCAGCACGAACTCATCACGTACAATTATTACAACACACAAACACTAACACAACCATATGAATGACACCTCCAAAAATAGAGATATGTCATTAAGAATCATTCAAAATACATTGCAAATGCATCAATAAAGATGATCCTTTTTGAAGGCTTGGTGGTTTCGAAAACGATCCATGGAGAAGGATTCATCTACAAATGTCTTTGGAGAATTTTGAAAGAACTGTAGGCAGCACATCCTTTCTAGCAAAACAAGGTATCTGCTAGGTAGACATAGGGCATGAAAATACAGGACATCCAACTGGTGGGAGCCAATGTTTAAATTGACATTCATACAAATTTTTGGAATGGCCTTTTGATCATTATGGGAATGCATGTGCATGTATGCTAGATACCAAGCAAAATCAGCTGTCAATCTCACAGAAGGATCTAGAGATTGTGAATACTGGTGAGCAAAATGAAGGTAGTTCTGGTATGCTTGACTGGCACTTGTCCAATCCCTTGGAATTATTGGCTAGTTTATCTGAGGTCCTGTAAGAGAATCAGTCGAGGTCCATCCTCTTCTTCTGGGAATCTGCTGATCAAACCCTTCGTATTCACTAACCAACTTAGGGGGTTGAGAAATAGAAGTGGTAGGAGATGGAAGTGGAATAAGTAAAAGGGGATGAAGAGATGGGTAGGAAAAATCATAAAAGGAGGAATAAGTTAAAGAAGGAGTAGCTGAAAATTTAAGGGAATCAGTTAGGAAAGGTGTTAATTGATAAACAGGAAAAGTAGAAGGTATATGGATAGATGGTGAAGGGCATGGTGGAGAAGGGGAAAATACTCTATCTTCAATAAAAGAGCAGTATGTAAATATGGGAATTTGAGGAAAAGATTGAGGTTGGAAAAGAAGAGGTAAGATAGCTGCTAAATTGGTTTGATAAAGGGAAAGGTAGGTATCATAGCGATGAGCCATTTGTTGGTAATACAATAGGCTAGGAACAGAGGGACCTAAGACAGAACTTCTCTGATAGGCATAAAAAAAGGTGGAATCAAATGGATGTTTTTTTGAAAGGTGAGCTAAGAGATCCACCCTCAATTGGTTAGTGCTCTGTACATAGGTAGAAGCTGTGTTCTGTCATTGATTTAGGACCACAGAATCAATCATTGAGTGCCAGGAATTGTCAGGGCAAGTAGCCACTTTTGAAGAGTAACACTGGAACATGTCATCTATCTACAACTCTAAATAATTGACATACAAGACAGTCCCCCACATACCAGGCCATATCTACTTCATCTGGAATCAACAAATCACCTCCAAGATACATGTATGACAGCAACATGGTATTCGTCGTCACAGAATCTTCAAACACCATACGGACCACTTCTGTCAGCAACTCAGGAGACCAAACCCCACTCCAACCATCCTCTAGAAGAGGAATACTAACTTCTGCAATTGATAGTGGACAAAGAAAGAATGGTCCGGAGGAACATATTTCTGGAAATGCTCAAATGTTGACCATAACAAATCCATCCAGGACTGCAATCTTTCCACCTTATCTTGGAACAAAGGACACAATGTGGCCTGTCTCTGGAGAACTGCCAAGTCCTGCTTTAATATAGAAGGAATCTGAGGAACATTGGGGCTTGGAGGAACAGACCGTGACTGCCTCAGTTGGTCTTGCAACTGCTTGATTTGGGAAGCTTGTGATTCCATTGTGTCATGAGCAGTCTGTAAGGCTGAGAGTTTTGCATCTAAAAGAGTCCGAAACTCTTGAGCTTCTTTGGACATTCTCTCCTTCTCCTCTAAGATTTTAGTGACATCTGACTGAGCCTCTGTTAACTGAATCTTCAAAGAAGATATTTCTTCTCTTTGAGTCTCAATCATTTGGGTTTGTTGCTCCATCTACTTAAACAGATCTGCAAGTGTGTCTTTAGTAGAGGCTAACCCTGATGTTGCCTTATTCAACTGGTCTTTGGACTGCATCAGTTCTTCATAAAAGAAAGTATACAACTATTGAACACAGGATGTCATTAAAAGTTCAATCGAACTCTGGATGTCTTTACAGAGGAATGGAATGATATGTCCAAGGAATCCTCTCTATGTGCTCTGAACAGGTTGTTACATGTGAGGTAAGTAGGGAGGTCACTGCCAGATGTAGTAGGAATTGTAACTGAAGGAAGAGCTGAAGGAGCTTTATCTGCCACACGCTTCAAGCGTCTTCGCTGAATGACCAGTGGAGGAGGAGAATCAAGATCCTCTATATCAATAAGTTCTGACTCTTCTAAAGGTGGTGGAGGAGGTACTGGATCATCATATGGAGGAGGTGGAAGCACACCCTTCTCTAGGCTTGAGTACGTCAAGAAAGCATACATGTAGGATCCATAGGTGACATTTGTGACATTTCCTTTGGTTACTTTGACGAAATGTTGATCCATCTTTGTGAGTAGGTAAGTGCTCTAATCAATAGCCACTCCTTTTAATACCATCCTAGAAGCTGTGAAGAGCTCTTTGGACAAGTAATGGGATGGTGTTTTGGCAAGCATAAACCTATCTTGGAGGAACTGGCAAAACAACTTCCACACAGGATCAGTGATCATGAAAAAAGATACTCCTTAAGTGTTGATCACTTTCTTGATATTTAGAATTTCCTTGGTCTGCTTCTGTAACAACTTGAAAATCTCATCGTTGGAGAATAATTGTCTAGCTGTAACAAAGGGCTCCCCTTTGTAGGGAAGAGACAAAGTCTTCCCTAACCCTCGGGGTGTCAATGTCATGGAAGCACCATGAAGAACCACTCTTGACTTCTTGCTGTATGAGGCAAGGAAATCATCACACAGGGATGATTCATCTGGAATCAAGGGGAATGAAGCCGCCACAAAAGTCGCAAGTCCTGCTTTCGCTATAGGCTCAAAACCCAGTAGGGAAGAATAATCCCTACTGACTAGTGGGACATACTGGATAGGAGGAGGAGCATGAGGCACCATTTAGATGGAAAGCACACACACACCAGAACACAGACAGTCACAAAGAATGCTTGCAAAACAACCAAAGGGCTATAAAAAAGAAATCAATCAAAAGAAGGATACACGTACATAGACGTAAGTAACCCATTTACCACCCCAAACAATCCACATCCTAGAAAAAATTCGGCATGACCTTTACACATATGCGACTGAAAACTTCATGCGATGCAACAAATAGGTACCTAAATCCCCATATCAAGCAAGAAAGAAAGAACTACACACCGTTCCCGTAATCGTAACACATAGACAAATCATAATACCATAAAAATGTACCTCAAGACCGAACCATAACCTTGACCATCAGTGTCAACTAAGAGGACTTACACGCCCATCCCATGAAGCGTGTTTATTAAAAAGGGAGAAAAAAGTGCAGTGAGAGGAAAGTATTTTAATGAAGGGTTCATGTTAAGAAATTATTAACAATGGGTGACAATTTATTAGGTTATAAACCTTAATAAGAAAATGGTGATTCCTTCTTAAAATTTTAATTACAATTTATTAGGGTGAAACGGTGCTTTGTCGAAACCTGGACTACGATTCCCAGAGTGGGTCTCTAAATGCAAATTCATTAATTAAAAATTAATAGTGATGTGAAGCGCTTTTTTACCAGAGCGTGCTTTTTGTGATGGCTGGTTCATTTTTATTACAAATTAAGGTACATCTTAAGTGCACGTAGCGCATGAAAAGTGAACGGCTGGTTGATTTTTATTTATTAAATTGTGTGTTTAGCGCAAATGCGCGTGGAAAATGTGGGTGAATATAGTTCATATTAGCAATTAATTGTGGTTAAGGGGTAATGAAAATAAATAAAGCTCACAAAATAAATACATGGTAGGGGTGTGTATGCAATGAGCTAAAGGCGCACAGAGTAGTCCCCCAAAAGCAATGAATCCAGTCAAACAAAAACAAGGACCATTGATTGAAAAAAATAAAGCACCTTAGTGTTTTTGTTGATTTTTATTTTTTAAATTTGTATTTTGTATTTTATTTGCTTTTTATTTTAGATGTGTTTGTTTTGTGTCTATTGTTTGGTTTGGTTAATTTGTTTTGTTATTATTATTTTTTATGTTGTGTTTTTTTTAAAAGAATTAAATCAAGATATATAACACATGGATATGTTATGAAGTGTAAGAATGAATTTTCAGCTATTTAGCAAGTGTCCACAATATTCATCCATGATTTTCAGTAAATTTTTAGGATTTAAAATGAATTTTTATGAAGTGTAGTATTAAAAGTAGGGTTTTTTTTACTTCAAATAATATTTTTTCCTTTTATGGAAATATTTTTTAATTGAAAAAATAGTAAAAAAAGAATTGGGGATTTGTGGAATTTTTTGGATTTTTTTTGAATTTATTATTGTATTTTTACGAATTTTTAATGAAATTTACTCATTTTTCATGTAATTTTGATGTAATTTTTAGATTTTAAATTTTTTGCAATTTATTTGTTTTAATTTCCACCTTACAAATATTTCAAATAATTTCAAAAATATTGGTAACTTTTCAAAAAAATCTATAATTTTTTTTATTTTTAAATGAATTTTTGGAAATTTTTAAATATTTTTCCTGTTTATTTTGATGTATTTTTATATATTTGCCGGTTGGAAAATACAAGGCGGTACCCAGACTGTGTGTGAGCAGTGATGACTATGTGTGAACGGCGGGTCTGCAATACTCCACTGCACGGATAAGTCGGAAGCGCGTGAATGCCCCCGCTAGCACACCCGTACTCAACAGGAAAACAACGGAAGAGAAAATGCGGGAACGGGGGCTAACTGAGTAGACTAAGTGAACTAGGTTAGCTTAGTCTGATAAAGTTAATTTAGTTAATTTAGTTGAATAAATCAATTAAGTGAGTTAAATTAGGTTAGTTAGTTAAGTGAGGTCAAGTCAGGTCAATTAAGTATGGTTAGTCTAGGTAGGTCAATTTAGTCAGGTAAGTCAGGTAAGTCAGGTCTGGTTAGGTTAGTCAGGGCATGGTGTGGTTAGTCTAGTCATGTCTGGTTAGTTTAGTCAGGTCTGGTTAGTCTAGTCATGGTAGTCAAGGTTTGGTTAGGTTAGTCAGGTATGGTTAGGTTAGTCAGGTCTGGTTAGTCTAGTCAGGGTAGTCAGGTCTGGTTAGGTTTGGTTAGTTAGTGCTGGTTAGTTAGGTCAATTCTAACTAGGTTAACTAGGTTAGGGGGTTAAACTAACTAGGGTTAGTTGGGGTTAACTAACTAAGGTTAGTTTGGGGGGGGGGTCAACTAACTATAGTTAAGTTAGTGGGGGGGTCAACTAACTGTGGTTAAGTTAGTGGGGGGTCAACGAACTATAGTTAGGTTAGTGGGGGGGGTCAACTAACTATAGTTAAGTTAGTGAGGGGGTCAACTAACTATAGTTAAGTTAGTGGCTAAGGCTAGATTAAGGTTAGATTAATGTTAGGTTAATGTGAGGTTAATGTGAGATTAAGGTCTAACCTTGTTGGGAGGAGGAGGAGGAGGAGGAGGAAGTGGAGGAGGGGGAGGAATGAGGTGGAGGTGGAGGTGGGGGGAGAGGAGGAATGTGGTGGAGGTGGAGGTGGAGGGGGAATGAGGTGGAGGTGGAGGTGGAGGGGGAGGGGGAGGAGTAGGAGGAGGAGGAGGAGGGGGAAGAGCAGGAGGAGACGGCGACGTGGCGGCAGGCGACAAAGCCGCGGGTGTCTGGCGACGGAGGCACTAACATAGGCGGTCGAGGCGCTGCTCGTCAGGAGGCACCAGGGGGGAGAGAAGAAGGAGGAGAAGGAGAAGAAGAAGAAAGAAGGGGGGAAGAAGGAGGAAGAAGAAGAAGGGAGAGGAGGAAGAAGGAGAAGGAGGGAGAGGAGGAAGAAGCAGCAGGGAGGGAGGGACGCGACGCAATGGGAAACAAGTACTTTTTTTTTCTTCTTTTTTTGGTGTTAAAAAAACATTTTTCTTTAGTTATTTCTTCTTTCTTTTCTCCCTCTTTTTGTTGTTTTTTTTTTGTTTTTCTCTTTCTTTCTTCTTCTTTCTGTTTACTGTTCTTTTTTTTTTTCTTATCGTACTTTGTTTTCTTTCTAGTCGATTGCTTTGTTTGTGTTTTATTTTTTGTGTGTGTGTGTGTGTGTGTGTATATATATATATATATATATATATATATATATATATATATATATATATATATATATATAATGGTGTTTTATTTATTTATTTATTTATTTATTTTGTTTTGTTTGTTTGGTTTTTTGTGGATGTATGTATTATAATGATTATGTATGAGGTTGTGTTTGTTTTTTGTTTTTGTTTTTTCATTTTGTGTCCTTGTGGTTTGTGTTTTTTTTTAAATGAAAAAAATAAAATAAATAATAAAATGGAAAAAGGAGGGGCAAGAAACACACCCTCGGCTCGCGCACATGCGCGGGCAAGGTTAAAAAAAATTTGCAGTGATGGGGTCAAACGTGCAAGGACGGTGATGTGCAAGCCACATACGCCATGGGGGCATCTTGACGCGCGTAAAACCAAAAACAGACACGTTCACGTGCGAGGCGAGAAGCACGGTGACACGTGAAAAAGGAAGAAAAATTAATAAAATCCGAACCGTTTGTCAGATCAAAAATCTGTAAAAAGGAAAAATGTGTCGGGAGATGAGGAAAAAATGTTGGAAACATGCAACACCGGGTCCACGGCAAAATCAGGGTGTTCACATGGGAAAAACACACAAAACAAACCCGAAAACACATATGGGTATTAATATCAGAAAATCTGCGCATCGGAACGAAGTGCAGAAAGAAGGAAAAGTGTGCAAAATAAGGTTGCCAACAACTCCATCATGATAAACCACAGTTCCGATTGAGATAGGACGCGTTCACATGGGAAAACCCCCAAAAATGGGCTAGAAAAGGGACTAGAAAATTAATACAGGGAGAACCGTGTATCAGAATAGCAGACACTACAAAGGAAAAATGTCCAGAAGAAAGGGATTCATAGGGATGGCACATCAAAACTCAGTTTTGGGAAAAATAAGAGGGGTTCACGTGGAAAATCACAAAAAATGCATCTGAAAACACTCAGAAAAATTAATAACTTAAAATCTGGCAATCAGAAGTGGGGGGAGGAAAAAGAAAAAAGTGGGGGAAAGGTTGGCAGGACATGAATGTCAAATTAAAATGGAATTTTGGTGAAAAGAGGGCAGGTTCACATGGAAAATGTGAAAAATAAGTACGAAAAATGACTCAAAACCCGAAAAAATTAATAACGGATAAATTGTGCATCAGAAGGACACGGAATAAAAAGGAAAAGTGTCAAGGGGAATGGGTAGGAGAGGGATGGTACATCAGACTAAGGTTTCGAGGCAATAAAGATGTGTTCACATGGAAAACTGTCCATTTTATAATAATTGCTTCAAAAATTAATATCTTGAGAACCGGTCGAAATAGGGGTTGGTAAAAAGAAAAATAGGCAATTCAAAGGAAAAAATAGGGCTGTAAGGTTGAATTGGGATTCCGGTAAATGTAAGGTCTGTTCGTACGAAAGAAGCACAAAACCAAGAATAAGGGCAAACAGTCAAGGAACAACCCCGAGGACAGGGTGAAATAGAACGGAAGGGTAGGGAAGGGACCCCATCAGGGTAAAATGAAATCACGGCATAGATGCATGATCAGAACAGGGTATATGCATGGGGGTATATAACATAGGCGCGCAGGGACGCATCCCCACACTTAAAACCTTAGCAGGAAGGGTAAACCAAACATTAAGGACCTGGTACCACACATCAGACCAATCACAACATCCCCACACTTAAGACATAACCATCACTGAGAATCAGAAGGTGTAGGGTTAGAAAAACTTGGCCCATATGGCCGAGGAGGAATGTTGATTATCAAGGTTACGTCTTGTGTCATTGTCGGCTGGGAGATACCAAGTGTCTTCACAGCACACATCCAACGTGGCACGGACCACGCGGCAGCACCCAGGGAGGTAGCTGGTTGAAGAAATTGCAAGAAATTCGTCGATGGCGAGGGATATTACACTCAACTCACGATCACTCAAATGGAATGAAAGAACAATCATTCGCCCCATTACTAACATCACTTGAGGAAATAATGATGAAAACCTAGAGCTCACACCCGGTTTAGGAATTGACAAGGGGATGGTGCAGAGGGAGTATGCCAAGGTGCACAATTGATGGTGCCGCAGTGCGTCCAACCCGTCTAGCATAGGTGCAAGAAGGAAGGCCAGGGAGCCTTGTAGTGCAATGTACAGAACAAAATGATGTGTCCTGTGCTAATGGTAGAAACCCAGTCCATGGGTACATAGGGAAACGGAAACGTACTTGACTCCAATGGTCGCAACGTCCCTGAATCCTCACCTCTCGATAATTGATTGAAGAAACATCAGTCACACTTAGCCCACCCTCTGTCTCACGCTCCGTTGAAAGATACAGAGGGTAGCCCTTTCCTGAAACCCATTGATGTAATCCTCATGGTCACTTGTGCAAAGGTTGTATGCCTTGTGCGCAATTGATGGTGCAACTATGCATCCCACCCTGTGCCGGCATACAGTTCAAGAAGGAAGGCCAGGAAGCCTTATGGTGCCGTGTACAAGAACAGATCGTGCTTTGTGCATTGAGAGGCCCATCCCATGTGTGCAATACTCCATTCACACATCTCACCTCTCATTTAATTTGAAGGGAAAGACTGGTCACTCACCCCACCCTCACTTTCTAATAGATACAGAGGGTAGCCCATACTCACATCCCCATCATCCTGTTAGGATGAAAGCTCACATCTCTCAAGGGGTTGGTGATGAAGATCATGCCACCTATTGTTGTCGTCAGGATCTTGAGGAGGAGGCGTACCTAGGGAGGCAGCCAACAAGTCTCATATTTCAATGATTGTAAGAAGAGTTGTCTGTTAAGAAGGGTAGATGGACTGATATTGCAGAGACAACGCACCAAGGGAGGTGGCTTCAAATTACTTTCCAGAAAGATTCTTTTGATGAGTCACCTCTCTTAAACTATGGGATGTTACCACCTTCTCCACAGTCAGCTTCCCGCCCAAGGGTGTTTCCACCTTTTCTTGGAACGAGCCCTATTATGACAGGGAATTTCTTCATTTTCTCCCATAACAGTTTTGTTTGTTTTCTTTTTTTCTTTTCTTTTCTTTTCTTTTCTTTTTCCTTTTTTTGTCTTTTTTTTTTCATTAAGAAAAAGAATGGTAGAAATACCATATGTCAAGACCAACCTTGGCACCTTTGTTGGATCAGACGAGAAGAGAACAAGGTCAGGTTGAGATGTTTCTGCGAGGGGGTAGCAGAATGAGACTGCCTCATGAGGAGAATCAGAAGGGCTATCAGAAGCACGACAAGAAGGACAGTGTGACGCCCAAAAGCGAAGGGATAGGTCGACTGTGATTGTCAAGATCCCCAGGGAGGGAAGTACTTCTTCAGGCGATAGCCATTGATCAGGAAGGGATCATTAGAGGCATCAACAGTCTGCACCTGAACAGAGCCGTTAAGATTGACAGCAAGTACCTTGTATGGGCCCATCCACTGTTGTTGAAGCTTTCCAGGAAACTTGCCAAATCTTGAATCATAGGCTAGAACAAGATCACCTTCTTTGAACTCCTTGTACTTTGTGAAACTGTCATGATAGGCTTTGCATCGCGCTTGAGTGGTTTCCATGCATTGTAAGGCCATCCGCCGTATCTCATCCAAGCATTCTAAGTGTAGGAGATGGTGTTGAAGTGACTCATTATCTCCCAAGCGTTCTTTAACTACCACCTGCAAAGATGGCAATTCCAGTTCAACAGGGAAGACGGCTTTTGTACCATACACTAGCTGGAAAGGGGTCTGTCCTGTAGCTGCCTTATGGGAGGTTCTGTATGCCTAGAGGGCCTCTGTAAGTTGATCGTCCAAGTCGCAACGATGTGCGACAATCATTCTTGTCAAAATCAAGCAGAGAATGCGATTGGTGACTTCAACTTAGCCGTTGGCTTTGGGATAATAGGGACTGGACTTGCGATGGAGGATCTTATACAACTTAGTCAACTCCTCCATGATTTTGTTAAGGAAATGAGTATCTCTGTCACTTACCAGCTCGAGGGGACTGCCAAAATGGGTGATAATATTCTTGTACATGAACAGGGCTACACTATTACCATCATCCCACTTCATAGCTTTATCTTCACACCACTTTGTGACATAATCTATATATACTAGGATGTATCTGTTCCGCTTCCGTCTGGTGGGTGGATCAATGGGGCCCACAAAATCAATCCCCCACTTCTCGAACAATTTTAGGGGAAGAATGGGTTGCAGTGGCATGGCACTTGTTTTGGTGGGCTTCCCCATTCACTGATAAGCATCACATCTCTTGCAGTAATCATATGCATCCTTGTGGAGGGTCAACCACGAGTATCCGGCTAACAAAGCCTTCCTTGCTGTCACTTCTCCCGCGAAGTGTCCACCATAGGGTTTGTCATGGCATGCTTTCAATATTATGCTGATTTCATCCCTTGCGACACATCTTTGCAACACTTCATTTTTGCCTCTCTTGTACAGTGCAGCGCCTAACAAAGTGTAGGGGACTGATTCTAACAAAAGCTTATTCTTCTCACAGCTTGAGATGCCAAGAGGATACTGTTGAGTTGCTAGGAGATTGGCTATGTCTGCATACCAAGGAGTAATTGTTTCAACTAGAAACAAGGAAGCATCAAGAAGATCTAGATCATCATGGTCCTCTTCTTCTGATTGAGGGACCCATGATAGATGATCAGGTAGGACATGGGAACGGTCAAGCTTAGTGACTACTTCAAAATTGAACTCCTGGAATAGGAGCAACCATCTCATCAGTCGTCCTTTAACATCTTCTTTGTTCATCAGGAAGGACAGGGCTTCATGATCCACATAGAACTTGAAATGCGTTGACAGTAGATAGTGTTGAAACTTCTCCAATGCAAACACCATTGCCAAGCACTCAAGCTCTGTCACTGTTAGTTCCGTTCCCTATCAGTGACCTTTCAACTTGCATAATATATTGGTTGATCTAATTTAGAAGGACCCTTTTGACATAGGACAACACCTAGCCCTTCGACTGATGCATCTGTGTGCACATGGAACTCCTTCGTCCAATCAAGAGATTGTAAAATAGGAGCTTGGACAAGGCACTGTTTTAGGGTATTAAAGGCTTCATGGCTCTTGCTTCAAAAAGCTAAGGTCTTCCCAATAGCAGAGGGTATGAGGTCCCATAAGAATTTGGTTTGATCACCAGATATGTCAGCCAACAGTCCCTTCCTGCAAGGGTTGTTCTTACATATGGGAGGATGCCCAACGGTTTGACTCTACTTTGGTCCGCCAATCAGATAAGCCAGTGTGTAGGTTGAATTCCTTGCAACTCTAAGTCCTTCATTGTCACATCCATCATTATGTTTACTGATGATTCTCCATCAATCAATGCATTTGAAATAAAGCATCCTTCTATCCATGCACTAATCTTTGGGGTTCCAGGATCTGGAAGGCATTAGCCACATCTACTTCCTTTACAGGCTCTGGGGCCTTATTGGTCTTGGTTGCTGCTGAAGCAGCGATCCTTAATCCACATCTTCTTGTCAAAATGCTTTTGAATTTCTTTCAGCAGCTAGGAGATAGCATCAGTAACTGCCAAAATGTTAAGTTTGGTTTAAAAGTGTCCACGTCTTTGACCAATACATAATCTTTAATAGGATGCACAGGCTTCTCCAGCCGGCTGGGGAATGGGGCTACACCCATTTTCATTTTTCCTTTTTCATCTAAAAATTGCAGCATCGGTACTTCTTCTGTTTCTGGAAGGGCTTCTGTATCATCTACTGTCAAGAATCGCGTGGTGGAGGGGGTTGCTCAAGATGCTGTGCCAAACACACACAGAATGCACAAGGAGAAGCTCACTCAAGAGACAAGAAGAGAGATGGAGGCCAAAACGTTTTCTTGCTGGTTTCTTCTTCTTCTTCCACACACTTTACAATGTACACAAAGTATAGATAAGATACAACATAAAAGGAAAGTGGCCTACTAAGTCAAACAATGTATAACCGACTACACTAGTCGACTGGCGCTATAACTATGCCAGCTGTAAATAGGTGTAACAACCTGAGTATAATAAGTAATGAGTCAGTGGCCATGTGAGAGTCATAATGACCACCGACGTGCTAAGTGTAGACATATGGACCCATCTAACCAGGCGGTCCATCATCAATGTCCACATGTGTTGAGCTTATCATCTCAACACTCCCCCTCAAGCTCAACTGCATCTCTGCAACTCCAAGTAAGCTTCGAAACTTTTGAAGCTTCTCTGTACCCAATGCCTTTGTGAAGATGTCAGCTATCTGATCCTGTGTGCTGACATACACCAAGTCAATCTCACCTGCTAGTACCTTCTCTCTCACAAAGTGGTAGTGTACCTCAATATGTTTTGTCCTAGCATGGAACACAGGGTTCCTAGCCAACTGTATACTCCTCATGTTGTCACAATAAATGACAACTGGACCTTCCACCTGGACATCCAAATCAGCCAATAGCTTTTGCAGCCATACTACCTCACATGCTGCAACAGCAGCACCTCTATACTCAGCCTCTGTACTCGACAAAGCAACTGTAGATTGCTTTTTGCTGCTCCATGCAACTGCTGCACTACCAAGAGAGAACATGTATCTGCTGGTAGATCTTCTATCAGACATACTACCAGCCCAATCTGCATCTGTGTATCCAAACACCTGTACATCTGTACCTGCCTCATAGAAAAGTCCATAATGTAATGTGGACTTCACATATCTCAATATGCGTCTGACTGCATCCAAATGTGGCTTTCTAGGTACTTGCATAAACTGACTCACAAGACCAACAGCATAGCTCAAGTTTGGCCTTGTAATGGTCATGTAGATCAAACTCCCCACTATCCTCCTGAACATAGTAGGGTCTTCTATCTCATCCCCAACATCAGCACTCAGCTTTACATTCTGTTCCAACGGGGCTGAAAGTGGTTTGCATGCAGTCATACCATACTTGGACAACATATCCAAGCCATATTGTCTTTGGAACAGCCATATACCATCATCACATCTGATCACCTCAATGCGAAGGAAGTACCTTAGTTCACCTAAATCCTTCATCTCAAACTTCATCTTCAAACAGCCCTTGACTTCAGCAATCCCACTATCACTATCACCTGTAATAATCAAGTCATCCACATAGATGACTATGATGACCAAACCTGCATCTCCCTTTCTCACATAAAGTGAGTGATCAGCATCAGAAACATAAAAGCCAATATTGACAAGATACTCTCTGATCTTGTCAGACCATGCTCTAGGTGCTTGCTTGAGCCCATAGAGTGCCTTCTTCAACGTGCACACATACGTGGGATGCTCTAAATCTTCATAACCTACTGGCTGATCCATATACACTTCTTCCTGCAAATCACCATGCAAGAAGGCATTCTTTACATCCATTTGCTGCAACCTCCAACCTTTGTCTGCTGCCAAAGCAATCACACATCTGACAGTTGCCATCCTAGCAACTGGACTGAAGGTTTCATCATAATCTATGCCATATGTCTGGGCATAGCCTTTTGCAACCAGCCTAGCTTTGTACCTGCTAATAGAACCATCTGCATTGTGCTTAATCTTATAAACCCACTTACATCCAATAGCTTTCTTTCCCTTCGGCAATGATACTAGATCCCAAGTCTTATTGGCCTCTAATGCATCCATCTCCTCATCCATTGCTGCATCCCAATGAGCATGACCAACAGCCTCCTCAAAACATGTGGGCTCAACATCCTCAACTAGTTTCACCATATAAGCATAATGGTGAGCTGCATAACCTTCAAAACCAAATCTTTTAACAGGGTATCTCACCCTACTAGACCTACGTACCACTGGATCACTCAATGGAGTCTTTGCATTAACACGTGCTCTCTGCACACGTGGAGTCCTCACTGAAGGAATGC
The DNA here is from genome assembly GCF_053477565.2 of Lygodium microphyllum. Taxonomy (NCBI): domain Eukaryota; kingdom Viridiplantae; phylum Streptophyta; class Polypodiopsida; order Schizaeales; family Lygodiaceae; genus Lygodium; species Lygodium microphyllum. Next base: position 12,640,564 of record NC_141161.1, on the reverse strand, counting down.
CAAGCTCATCATCCAAGCTCTCTGAGCCACTGGAGTCTCCATCAAGAACTACATCAATGCCTTCTGACACTTTATTCTTTCCTTTGTCTTTACCTATAGTGCTACTAGATGCACTCGAAGATGTAGAGGTACTCCTTAGTCTCCCAAACCATGGACTACCAGATGATGTCTCTGGTCCTCTAAGAGTCCGTGATTCTTGCCTTTCAGCCTACACATGAGTGTCATGATCATCATCAACATCCAATGCATCACCACTAGATGCATACCAACTGCTCATTTCATCAAAGATGACATCCCTGCTCACTCTGAACTTACATGTGACAGGGTTGTAACAGCGATACCCTTTCTGCTCTAAACAGTATCCAATAGAGACACACTTTTCAGCCTTTGGATCCAGTTTCTTCCGCAACTCATCTGGCACATGAACATACGCAATGCAGCCAAATACTTTCAAGTGTGAAACATCAGGCTTATTACCTGTAAAACATTCTTCGGGGGTCATACCATGAACTGCAGCTGTGGGAGTTCTGTTCATAATATAAACAGCAGTATGAACAGCCTCAGACCAAAAATGCTTAGGCATATTCTTTTCAGCCATCAAGGCGCGTGCAACTTCTGCAATATGCCTGTTTTTCCTTTCTGCAACCCCATTTTGCTGTGGGGTATACCTGCATGTGAACTGTCTCTTTATCCCATGAGACCTCAGAAAATCACTGAACTCATTTGAGAGGTACTCTCCCCCTCCATCTGACCTCAGGCACTTTACTTTCAAGCCTGTTTCTCTTTCAACTGCAGCCTTGAAAGTTCTAAAGTGCTCAAACGCTTCACTCTTTTCCTTCATAAAATATACCCACAGCTTTCTAAAACAATCATCAATGAATGTGATGAAGTATGAACTACCTCCAAGAGATACATTTTGTGTAGGCCCCCAAATATCTGTATGCACAACATCAAGGATATTTCTGCTTACATCTCTATCATGTGAAAAGGGTTGTCTTGCCTGCTTACCAAATTGACATGCTTCACATACCTTCTGAAATTCTGCAACTTTAAATGTAGGCAAACCTGTAACCAACCCTTTGGACTGCATTAATTTCAGCCTTTGTACATTTGCATGTCCAATGCATTTGTGCCAAATTTCAATGTCTGCAACAACACCTTTTCCTTTGGCATACATAACAGCATTCATAGTAGGAATTCCAGCATCTAGAGTGAACATACATCCAACTCTAGTTCCCTTTGCTACCAACCTACACTTGTCATTGAAGTCTTCTACAAAGCAGCCCTTTGCATTAAATCTAACTTGCAGCCCTTGCTCTACCATTTGACCGACTGACACCAAGTTCTTTGTAATAGATGGCACATGTAATACATCTGAAAGACTCTTTGTCTTACCATCATGCAAGGACAAGGGAACTTTTTCAATGTGTGAAATTGGGTGGCATGAGTCATCACTCGTCTGCACATAACCTGCATTCTGCAAATCCTGCATCTCTCCAAACCATTCTGCATGGCTGGTCATATGATTGGATGCACCTGAATCAACATACCAAACATCTTCATGTGTTCCCTTTCCTGTAACAGCATTCAACATATGCTGCATAACGAACAAACGTTCATTTTTGTCTTCATTCTGTCGTGAAGACGATGCATAGTTTCCTTGCTGCAACTTACCACTGCGAATATCATCTCTCTTAGCATAACATTGGGCTGCAATATGACCTGTTTTGCCACAGTAGTGGCACACAATACCAGAGTTGTTAGAACCTCTGTTCTGCCATCCACCTCTGCTCCCCCTGCCTCTAAAGTTACCACGACCTCCTGAAACCTGCATATCGCCAAATTGCTGATTCAATCTGTTTTGCTGGTTGTCACTACCACGTCCTGTACCACGGCCTCTTGAAGAGAACCTGCCATGTCCCCTTCCTGAACTAGAGTAGAAATCTTGGACCTGTTCACCACTTCTTTCAGATGTCTCACTCTGCATGTTGATCTCTTCAGTGATCATAAGGGAGACCAACTCATCGAAATCTGGAAATGGCTTTTTAACATATACAGAAGTTACAAAAGACTTCCAAGCCTTTTTATTGTTAAGTCCACCCAAGGTAGACGACACCAAATCATCATCATCGGGCATTGCATCAATCGCTGTCAATGCATCTGCAATGCTTCTTACCTTCAGTGCATACTCATTGATAGACATCTTCCCTTTCTTTAATGTATTCAACTCTTGCTTGAGTTGAATCTTTCGTGCCTTTGTATTTACAGAAAACATACTTTCAAGTATGGTCCAAGCTGCATATGAATTCTTTGCATTTCTAATGTGTCCCAGCATATTATTGTCAATTACTGCAGACAACCAATACATGACCTTTTTATCCTTTGCATTCCATTCCTTCCATGCCTTTGTCTCTTCTGCAGTTGGAGGATCACTCATCTCCGGTTCCTTTTCTTCACCTGAAACAAACTCGTAGAGGCCTTTTCCAATAAGGAAGTTCGTGACACGAAACTTCCATGAGGGATAGTTGTTCTTGTCGAGCTTCTCAATGATAGGGCTTCCACTGTTCTCTGCCATTATCACAAAATTAATACCAATAGCAAGTAAATCTTCTGCAACCCTAGACCTGTAGTGCACAGCAATACACCAAACAGCCTTTTTAACTGTCTGCTCAACAATACATGCAATCTGCAACCTGTTTGCAGATAAACCTTGTGTTTACTCATTGGTAAACACCTTTGAACTTACAGATCTGAAATCTATAACCTGCGCACCCACTTTCGGTCAATACAGTCGAAGTCACAACGTACCCTGAAACTGCTGTCCGCAACCTTGCGGCTCTAAAACGGGCCCTGAAACGGCCTCAGATGCCCAAAATAACTGCAGGAAAACCCTAAAGGGCTCATCTACAGAATACACAGCGCTCTTCGCGCACACCAAATCTCACTGCAATCTGAGATTTTTGCTCTTCCCTGCTTCCGGTGCCTCCACAGGCACTATCCAAGAGAAAGAGTGGAAGGATGGGAGAGCTTCTTACCCGTGGCTTGCTTGCTCGAACCTTGCTTCTTCTCCTTTGCTTCAACCTTCGAAATCAGCCTCTCTCAATGGTGCGGCTCTAATACCATGTCAAGAATCGCGTGGTGGAGGGGGTTGCTCAAGATGCTGCGCTAAACACACACAGAATGCACAAGGAGAAGCTCACTCAAGAGACAAGAAGAGAGATGGAGGCCAAAACGTTTTCTTGCTGGTTTCTTCTTCTTCTTCCACACACTTTACAATGTACACAAAGTATAGATAAGATACAACATAAAAGGAAAGTGGCCTACTAAGTCAAACAATGCATAACCGACTACACTAGTCGACTGGCGCTATAACTATGCCAGCTATAAATAGGTGTAACAACCTGAATATAATAAGTAATGAGTCAGTGGCCATGTGAGAGTCATAATGACCACCAACGTGCTAAGTGTAGACGTGTGGACCCATCTAACCAAGCGGTCCATCATCAATGTCCGCATGTGTTGAGCTTGTCATCTCAACATCTACCTCCTAGACCTCTGGTCCTGTCTCCGAGACTGTCTCTGTAGCTCTCTGTGGCACTACAATGCTCTGTACTGCTCTTTCCTCTGTGGGTAGGTTGAACTTCACAGTCTTGGCAGGAGAGTTATTTTCATTCTAAACCACTGGTTCCTTCTTCTTGGTACGCGTAACAGCGGCAACTTCCAACTCTACCAAATTGCAGGCTCTTGTACCTTCTGTTGGCTATCAGTGGCATTGGCCTTTACAGGGGTTGGACTTGGATAGTCCTTTGGAGTGTGGCCTTCTCCTTTGCATTGGTTGCATAAGGGCTTGTAATCCACAGATCGTCTAGGGTTTGGGGAAAATTTGGAGAGATATGACCCTTTCTCCACACCTGTAACATTCCACCTCTGATCTCTGTTGACCACCGCCAAACTGTCGTCCTTTGTAACTTTGAGAAAGAAACCTCCTCGAACCAAAATTAGGACCAAATTCCCTAGGCTTTGGTCCAATATCTTGTGTTGTCATTTTGGATTCCAACAAGTTGAATCTTGCATTTTTATCCTTCTATCTTTGTTCATGCATCTCTTTCAGAGAGCAAATATCCTCTGTATGGTTCTTTCGCAAACAATAGGAACAAAAAGGCTCCAGGAATGGTTGTTTTTTGGGTACATTTAGTAGGTAAATGTCCCGCTTGATGACACTTTTTGCACCATGTATTAGAGCACATCACATCTCTTCTAGCTCCCATAGAAGTTGATATATTGGCGGTATTCACCTTCAGCGTCTGTAGCTGCTCTGTAATCACATCCAGAAGCTCTTTCTTGATACTTGTAACTGAGTTGGATAAGTAGTCCTTCAAATTTTCACCTCTTGAAGTGCTTGTAGTAGGGTTTTGGGAAGCTTCTGTAATTACTGCATACACTGGTTGGATCGATCCAGAAGGTCCTCTGTTCTGGCTCTGATTCAGAGCTCCTGTTGAGACTTGGGGTTGTTGATTCCAATTGGTAGGATTCCATTGTTGTTGAGTTGCCATTGGAGGAACTGTTTGAGGCCACTATTGTTGTGGTTGAACCATCATTTGAGGCACCATCGTCTGCGGCGACCACAGTGGGCTAGGCATGCTATACTGTGGCACTATTTGTATCTGGGGATAGGGGTAGGGAACTATCCATGGAACAGCATTTGGTGGGTATAACATTCCAGGCATGGGAGGAGGTAAGACTCCTCTTCCTGGAGTCATTGACAGCCTTGCTTCAACTTCGTCATACAATCTTGCACCTTCCACTGCAACTTGCAAATTGACTGGTCTTCTCTATTCCAAGAACTTGTGAACTTCTGGTTGTAGGCCCCTGAGAAACACTCCTTTCTGGATACCTTCGTCTAAATGATGGTTAGTCCATCTCTTCAGGATGGATTCCATTCGTGAGACATAAGCTTCTACTCTTTCTCGAGGACTCACTTAACTTCATGAACTCCTCTCGCATCCGCTCTTCAAAACCTTCATGTCTATATTTAGTGAGGAATGCCAACTTCAAGTCATCCCAAGTGCCAAAAGTTCATGCTGCTTGTCTCTCATACCACTGAAATGCCACGCCCTTGAAAGTGGCGGGGAATATTGCTAACCAATGCTTAGGGGTTCTGGCATTTTTAGCCACACATGCTACCATGAACTTTGCTACATGAAGATCAGGGTCTGAAAGGGAGCGATGGATAGAAGGTTGGACTCGAGAGCTATGGCGCGAGAGCAAGAGCAAGAAAGGGAGAGACTAGAAATGGGAACTCCAACAGTCACAATGTGTGACCGGGCCTTCCTTTATTCAAACTGTCACTAAAAGAATAAAGAATAAAGTGATGGTGATGACGGGCACCCGCCACCTGCAGTGTGTAGTGTGCAGTGGCGGTGGCTGTCAATCTAGTAATACACGGGCGGCTAGGCAGAGGCGCCTTTACCCCCAACAACCTCCCACTTAAAAGTGAATCTGCCCCAGTGAGGAGTGAAAAGAAAAAGAAAAAAGATAGTACAATATGTACACATGTACAACAGGATGAGGAAAGACATTATCTCATCCCACACCCATCAACCTCTTGAGGAAGGCAAAGCGCTCTATAGAGAGGCCTTTCGTGAGCAGATCTATAGGATTCTGGTGAGTCAAGATCTTGACAAGATCAACGGACTTGATCTCAACAACCCCATGTATGAAGTGATACCTCACCTCAGTGTGTTTCGTCTTCACATGGAAGACCATATTCTTGGCTAACTGAATAGCACTCATAGAATCCGAATGCAGTGTAGGGATAGCATCAATACCAAGGTCCGCAACCAAAGGACCCAACCAAATGGCCTCCTTGCAAGCCTCAGTGGTTGTAACATACTCGGCCTTTGAGTAGAAAGGGCCGTGCATTTCTGCACCCTTGACATCCAAGAAAGAACACCTCCAGCATAGGTGAAAACATAGCCGGAAGTGGACATCCTACTATCGACATGTCCTGCATAATCAGAGTCAGTGTACCCCACGACTCCTATATCATGGTTGCCATAGCATATGCACATATCTGCAGTGCCCTTCAGGTACCTCATGATACCCTTCACGGCATCCCAATGCTTGTTGCCAGGTGTAGCCATATAACATGCCACAATACCAATTGCAAAGGCAATATCTAGACGAGTGGCTATCATGGCATACATAAGACTTCCCACTGCGGATGCGTAGGGAATCTTGGCCATCTCCGCCTTCTAATCTTCCATCTGCGGGGACAATCAGCCTGTGATACCTTCACATAAGAAGGCAATGGACAACCAATAGGCTTTACGTCCTGCATGCGAAAGCACTCGAGGACTTTATGAATATACTCCCTCTATGACAAATAGAGGAGTCCCTGATGCCGGTCCCATGTAATACGCATACCAAGTATGTGAGCGGCCTGTCCCAAATCTTTCATCTCAAAGCTCTTTTTGAGATGAGCCTTAAGAGCATCTAGCTCATCATGAGCTTTCCCTGCTAACTATCAACATATCATCCACATAGAGTACCAAAATCAATAAAGAACCATCACGAGCTTTCTTCGTGTAAAGACACAAATCCATAACACTCCAACTGTAGCCCTGTGACTGCATAAAGGCATCAAACTTATGATACCACTCCCTAGGTGCATGTTTTAAGCCATAAAGACTTTTCTTCAATTTGCACACTAGGTGCTCCCTGCCAGGTTCTGCAAAGCCCTTAGGCTCCTCCATATAAATCTCATCATGCAAGTTCCCATGTAAGAAAGCCGTCTTGACATCCATCTGCTATAAATCCAAGTCAAGCTGAGCAACCAAAGCCAAGACTAAGTGTAGGGTGGTCATCTTAACCACAGGAGAAAAGACCTCATCAAAGTCTACACCATGTTCCTGCTTAAAACCCTTTGCTACCAATCTAGCCTTGTATGCTGGCTTGGGGTGTCCAGGGGTATTTTGTAGCTTGTACACCCACTTGCATGGCAAAGCCTTCTTGCCCGTAGGCAAGGAAACCAAATCCCAAGTGTCATTCTTATGTAGGGAGTCTATCTCAGACTGCATAGCCCTCTCCCAGGAGTGACTTCACCCCTACACATAGCCTCATCATAAGTGAAAGGCTCTCCTGCATCTGTAACCAAGACATAATGCATCGAGGGCTGAAATCTATCTGGTGGATGTCTGTCTCTAGTAGACTGTCTCACGGCAGGCTCTGCTGCCTGCCTAGTTGCTTGTCCAATGCCCTGACCATGAGCATCTACTGCAGTTGTAGGCTGTCCAATTGGCAGTGTGGGAGCTCTCGACTCCTCCTGAAATATGACCCTGCGAATCTCAACAACTCTCTCAGGCTGCCTATACATCTTGTCTTCATGGAAGACTACATCATGATTGCGGATGACTTTCCGCGTCTACGGATCCCAGAGATGGTAACCAATCTCGCCTGCATCCCCATAACCAAGGAAAATGCATTTGACACTCTTGGGATCCAGCTTACTTCTCTTGTCCCTGGGCACATTGCAAAATGCCTCACATCCAAAGACACGGAGATGCGCATAAGAGGGAGGTTTTCCAATCCATACCTCCTCTGCAACCTAGAAATCCAAACCACTAGAAGGTGATCTGTTTATGACATGCACAACTATACTAACTACCTCAGTCCAAAAGCTCTTTGGTAGGCTTGCATGACTAAGCATACTGCGTACACGCTCCTGGATGGTTCTATTCATCCGCTCAGCCAAACCATTCTGGGCAGTGTAGGGGGCGGTCAACTGACGCTTAATACCCCTCTCATCACATAACTGCTCAAAAGCACGTGAGATATACTCACCCCCATTATCTGTCCTTAGGCATTTTAGCCTGTACCTAGACTGGTTCTCAACCAATGCAAGCCATCTCTGAAACACAGCGAAGACATCGGATTTCAGCTTAATGGGATAAGCCCAAACTTTCCGTGAAAAATCATCTATGAACGTAACAAAATACTTTACACCACCCATAGACTAACAAGGCATGGACCCACAGACATCCGAATGTACCAATGCCAAGGACTCACTCATGTGTGGCCTATCAGACTTCTTATGCATAGACCTAGTCTACCTGCCATAAAGACAATGCTCATATGAATCAAAACATGCATAATCAAGGGGTGGTAAGTACTACAAACCAGAAAGCATTTTCATTCCCTTCAAAGACATATGTCTCAAATGGGCATGCCAAAGAGATACATGTGGGATAGAACCCACAAACAAAATACAATCAAGGGGTAGAGACTTCCAGCCTTGCCACCTCTCGCAATCACAAGTTTGCCACGAGTGATCTTCCATGTAGAGTCTCCAAAAGATAGATGATAACCTGCATCATCAAGCTATCCAGCTGACATGAGACTACATGTCAAAGCAGGTACATGACGTACATCCTGCATAGCAAAACTGCTGCCAGAAGGAAACTGTAGCCTAACATCACCAATGCCCAAAATATCAAGAGAGTTGTCATCACCCAAGCACACATTACCTGAAACAGTACGGTATGAATGAAACCACTCTCGGTAAGGTGTCACATGAAAGGATGCATCTCAGTCCAAGAGCCAACACTGTGCATACCTAGAGTGTATCTCTATCATCTGCAAAGCACTAGAAGAAGCTACAATGATATAATCATCATCATCAACATTCTCAGGTTTCATAACATTGATCTCTTCAATTTTAACACTGGACTTTGCAGGTACTATGATGCGATCAGAAGCCTTATCCTGCACTTTGTCTTTTCCCTTATCTTTGCGCCTTTCATTGCACAATTCATGGCATTGTGGCCTAATATGGCCCTTTTTCCCACAATGGTGACAAGTAACATCTGCATTCCTGCCACAAGATTTGCTACGTGACTTCCCATGAGACTTGGATCGAGATTTTTGACAATCCCATCCACTGCCACTGCCACTACCATGCTTTCCATATCCATCATTCCTGCCTCTAACTATCATATCATGTGACACATGAGAGGCATCCAAATTCTTACGATTAACCTCTTCTTGTAGAAGAGCACTCTCAACATCAGATAATTTCAAGGTAGCAGTAGAGGCACATAATGTAGTGCGGAATACATCCCATGACTCATTAAGAGTACCAAGCAAAAAAGAGGAGTGACATCCTCTACAAAAGTGATGTCCTGCGAAGTCAAGTTCTTGAGTATATCATGGAACTGGCTCAAGTGAGCATACATAGGCACATTCTCCTTCATGCACAGATCCATAAGCTGCTTCAGCCAATACATCTGACTTGTTGGACGTTTCTTGTCATAGAGATTTTTGATCTTTTCCCACAACTGCCATGCACTCTGTTCTTCCTCAAAGACATTATAGTGAACGTGTTTTGTGAGAGGGACTTGCATAACTCATCAAGCTCAAGCCATTCCTCTTCTGGCATAGTTGCATGCGGATGCTCGCTTAACCTCAAAGGTTTGATCTACGATTTCTCCACCAAAACCTGCCAAATTTGGCTCTTCCAATAAGAGTAATTCATACCATCAAGCTTAGTGATGTTGAAAATAGTATGATCAGTGGACAAACTTGCCATAATGTAGGCTGGAAGACTATAGATAGTTCAAAAATGCTTGCTATTTACTGTAGAAAATGACAAAAAAATCACCAAAATCGAGGAAAAATGGCAAAGAAAGTGAACCAAAGCTGCTGCCTACCAAGTACTAGTGAAAGTACATCATTTCAAAGTGTTTCAGCATGAAAAATCCATGTCATTCCATACATATATGCTTGCTGTAATAAATTTCAGATTCCAGTAAAAGAGAGCTAACAGTGCCAAAATCGGATCCCAAGGCAATCAGATACTGCCAAGACCAAAGCCGGCATCATGCGTGCATAGTATAAGCATATGACGGTCGATAAGCATGAGTCCAACACCCAAATATGTCATACAAATAGTGAGTAGGCATACCTTCCAGTCAATGGGGCAAAGTGTTCCTGCCACTACCAAAACTTGACACAAGTAGGTGTCAGTTCACAAAGATACGGATCCAAAACTGAGACTTAGCTCATAAGCATATAGTGAACCAAGACATATGATGTATCATTCCAAAAGGTAAGAAGTCCCAAAGTCTCAAGTGTCTATAACTGCTCAATGGCATGTAACGGCTCAATGCATAAAAGTACCACCTGCTCAATGTTTGATAAGCATTCAAGAATGCTCCCACTCGCACAAAAGCCGTATGTACGAGCTCAAGAGCTCAAGCCAAGGCAAGACATAGTGCCAATGACATAAGTCCAAGACAATACATCAATACTACATCCCAAACATGTAGGTGGTAGAGCATCCGTATGTAGCATCCGTAAGCATGTAAGACATCAAATACATCCCAATCCAAACTCTAACAAGCCAAGTAACATCCAAGACTACTCTAGATAATCTAAAATGCATCCAAAGTGGAGTGAGAGCGGAGTTTTGAGCTCGGGATGTGCCTAAAATTTGGCAAAAAATCCGAAATTTAGGGGAAAAATATTTAACATCGAAGGCGACGGCTCCAGCTCTAGGACGATTTTAAGCACCAAGTGAAAGACGACTTTGAAAAGGCGCCCGAGCGACACTTGTGGATTTTTTATAATTTTTCAGATTGCCATGCGGGTTGTTAGGAGTTGCCAGTCAATGCGGGATGTCAAGCTAGACGTGTAAAAATTTACAACACTCGAATCGGAGCCACGACGGGGAAATGGCCACAAAAGGGGCAAGATATGAAAAGGTGGACATTTGAGAGGGCCAAAAGGGGTGCCCTTTGGGGGAATTTTTAACCCCCTTCAATTTTTGAGTTTGGGGGCCACTAAAAAACGTGGAGAGAGAATGGAGGAAGAAGGCGCCATCTCCACGCCGAAAAATGCGCCATGTGGAGATGGAGATCATGATTGTAGCCTGTAAATAACCCACCTAATCGATCATACCCCCGATCTTCTCCCTCTTTGCCGGTCTTATTGCCTGTCTTCACCCGGGCTTGAATGAAGAGAGCCAATTCTAGTATTTCTCTCTCCTCTCTCTCTCTCCCTTAAGGGGTTGTTCTTGTGTGCAAGAGGAAAATGAAGAATGGTGAAGGAAAGCTTGTCCGGATGAGACCGGATTGCTTCCGGATCAATGTAGACATGAAGATTGCTGATCTTGAAGATGCTGAACATTGAATGAGGGCTGAAACGCAGTCTCGTAGCAAAACTGAGATCCTGAGACATAAAGCCTAAGCGGTAACTCAAATTTTATGAAGAAAAAATGAGTTTTTATGCTATTTGGTTGATGAAATATTGTTCCCACGGGCTGATTAAGCATCATAATGTTGTTTGCTATGATTTTCATCAGTCTATGCTTAGAAAATCAGAAAATCATAAGTGATATGGCTAAAATCAATGTCATAAAACCTGTAAAACACGCATTTAAGGGGTAAAATGGGGTTTTTTTTGCAAAATAAAGGGGGAATATGAGATATAACATCTGCAAAACTTGAAATTTTGTTGTCAAAAAATCTAAGGGCCACATCCCACACTCAATTTTAATTTCTAGTCATTTTTAATTGAAGAAAATAGAGAAAAAATACAAAAAATGGTGGAAAATGGGTTTTAAATGGGAGAAAATTAAAAAACGATAAAAGAAAAATTCCAAAAAATTACATAAGTGTTTGTGCAATGTATAATGAAGGAAGAGCATGAGGTTGGCCTCAGTTTACCCTTATTTCTATGTTTTTTTCTGTGTTTATCGCTTTGTCTATAAAGAAATACACATAAAATGACTCTTACACCTATCAACGAATGCAAAACATTCAACGGTAGGGTGAGAGGGAAGTTTGAGCATCAAAATATAATCTTAAATTTGATTTATGTATTGCATCATGGCTATAGGCCGTTGTTTTAAAATAAAGGAAGAGGCAGCATGAGCATAAGGCTCGGTGTCTCTCCTCGTTTCAATACATAAACGTTAGCATGGAAATCATTAAAAGATTGGTTTCGCACGATGCACAATGCTGATTTTCTTTTGTTTGTGCACTAAACCATTCACATTATGCACTATGCATGGTTCATGGTATCAAAGGAAAATCTCCTGGACTGCATAGCAATTGTTTTCTTAGGACTTTGACCCACGATTGAGAGTGTGAGGTTATCCCTTGCCGTAGGGTAGAGGGTTGGCTTCCTAAGGGACTGTCAAGTAAGGACACATGGTATATCTCCTGGAAATACGAGAAATATAAAAGAGAGAAGTTTGTGCTCGTTTGTGTTATATGTTTAGCAGCGCATCAAAGGGCCAATCCCTGCGATGTAGGAGAGCTGCCGTGGGGCCACAGTGTTGTGATCGTGGCATTGCCAATAAGTATGGGTTCTCCCTTTGAGGAGTTTAAGGGAAACGTTGGACTATAAACTATAAACACATAGATTAGGCTTTAGGGCAGTTTTTCCTTTAGCATTAGATTGACACTCCTGGTCCGCGAGGCCGTGAGGGTGTTTGTGTGTCATGAGCATGAGGTCCGACTAGTGCTATAGCCACTGCCGGCCCATTTTAGGTCCCATCAGTGGTGCGTCTGACGGGAGCTGCCTATAAGTGGCGGTTTTCGAATGTAGGGTTTCAAGGGACCCTAAATTATCCATAAAATGGGGTTTCTTCAAGGATGGAAAAACTTGGCTTTCCCCATAGAAAACTTACTAATGGACTTAGTTAGTTATGTAGAGCACAAGTCCTCTGCAGAAGATAATTTATGTGATGAAAAGAGTAGCCCATTAGTGGTTACCCCATCCTCTAATACGATGGCATGGGCTGAGGTTTGCCTTGGTGTGGTCTCTACCCAAGAGAAATCATGTTTAACCACCCATCAACCTAGAGGGCATGAAACAAGCATGTTGGAAACTAGGGTAGTTATGGCATCAACAAGTTATCATGCTAAAGCCATGATGTCATGGGAAAGTGTTGATATACGATGGAATATGCTTGTGGTTGAAACATCTCGTGTAATGGGCCACCATGATGACATAGTATGCATCACAAGGATGTTAGAAGCCCTAGCTGTCAAGGGAAAACCTTTGCTTAAAAGGCATGGTTCCCAAGTTTTAAGAAGTGGTAATGAAAAATCTGCTTTAGATAAGGACCAAAAGCTCTTATATAAAACCGTTATGGACTTTCCTTTTAAAGGGAAAGGTATGGAAGACCCTCTAAGAGGGGATCAAAAGGACATGTTGAAATTTATAGGACTCCCTAGACCACTTAGTGAGTTGGCAGAAAGGGTTGTCAATGAGGATATTAACCTCCCCACACCGGAAAGGGTGGGGATGGAAGAGGTTAAAGATCCTAAGAGGTTGGACCCAGATCATGATGAATATGAAGATTTTAATGACCCGGTGTTGATCCCAAAAGGGAGGACTAAATGACCTCCTCTTTATAGGGATCTCCTAGTGTTTTATGGGTTGCCAAATGAGGATCCGATGATTCATTTAAGAGAATATGACTTAACTTGCATTGCAAGTGGGTTCGACAATATACATCAGATGCTCGTATTCCCAAGTACCCTAAAGGGAGAGGTAAGGAAATGGTACTGGAGCCTCCTAAGAGGGTCGATCAAATCATTTGAGGGGTCTTGTGATAGATTTCTAGATGAGTATGAAAAGAAGCTCCCTATGATTCAGGTCTTAGGGCGGCTTATGTAGTTTAGACAGGAGTCTTATCTTTCTGTTAAAGAGTATGCTAGAGCCTTTGATAGTACTTTTAAGCTTTGGCCAAGATGATGTGCTATGTGAGCTCTTTCTGAATGGCCTAGAGATTAATACGCAAATCCAAGTGGGATTGCGGAATCCTAAGTCGTTAAGGGAAGCAAAAATGTATGCCATTGATTACGAGGGTCATATTCAGAGATGTTGGGAAAACTTTTGGAGTTTTCCCCGCTTAGTACAAGTGCATTCTAGCTTCTAACCATTCCTGCAAGAAGACAGCTCACTTGTTGATACCAAGGTAGCCTTTGAGGGGAACCTTGGTGGCCAAAATTTCAAAGCATAAAATGGCCATCCTATGCGTAGTAATGACATGCCTATCAATGAAAAGGTTCCAAGCCATGTAAGTCCCATTAGGGCTTGCAACACTTCCACGAAAGGTAGTTGTGATGGCAATATGGATCGCACCAATGGGCCTATGAGTGTTGATAAGCATTCTGTGTGTGGTTCTAATTTTGTTGCTAGTAAGGCTCTTGAGAGACCTTTGGTGTTGAAATCATGCTTCTTGGTGGATGTTGTTCCCTTCAGTGAAAGCATGGTTCTTATGGAAAAAATTTGCAGTATGGACGTAAACAAGTAAAGACATCTTTTGTAAAGAGGATGCAAAATGCTAAACATCTACGTGTGCTTCACAAAGGTCATAAGGATGTGAGGCCATTTGGCCATAGGGATAAGTTTGTATTGAGTTCGTTAGACTAGTGCAACAAATTGAGGGAATGCAAGAATATTAAGGGAAATGTGAGATGGGTTTGGAGACCCAAAATCTCCAAAAGTATGGCAGGAGTGTCGAATGCAAGGCCAAGGATCCCATTTGGATATATTCTATCAAACCCCCAAGAGGATAAGATTGGATATACATCTGACAATATACACTGCCTTGGGATACACCCATGTGATGTGCCTAGGCTTGAAGCTCTACCTAGTTTGGGTCGCAGCACTGATTTATGTGAAAACCAAAATAGGGGAGGTTCGAATGAGTACAAAGCTATGATTATTTCTGCCAAAGGATCCACTCAGCCGCTTGAATGACCAGTTTATTTGGATTACAATAAATGTAGGACATGCAAGCCCACTGAGGTCATTCACTCAGCTCATAGTGTCCAAGAAGGGATCGGCCTTATTGATGAGTTATTTGTGGAAAGGCTTGGACTTGTAGCTCTACAAAAAAAAAAAAAAAAAAAAACCTAAGATCAAAAAATACAAGATCAAGCTTTTAGCTAACTTGCATGAGTAGCATGGGGCTAGTCGACCTATTATATGCTATCCTCGGCACCCTGAGTAGTCTGATAGGTTGTGATGTATATGCCAAGGACATTAGTATTACATGGACTAAAATGACCTATTTAGTCTTAAGCTAGGAAGGCTAGCTGCTTTGGCTATTACGTCCAAAATTCGTTAGCCCAAGAGGGCCACTCAGTTTCTATAGAGGAAATGCTTTATTTCATTAGGCCAAGAGGGCCAGTTGTCTGTTTAGTACAGGTGCAGTTAATGGTTTCTTGTCTTAGTTCTGTGCTAGACAGGTTCGGAACAAGAGCTTGGAAGGAGCCCTTTGTTGTGCGGAAGCTTCTCGTGGCCCTATCCAGGTGATATCTATCCTTTATGAGTACCGTGTTTTATGCTCTATGTGTCCGTGTACTTGTTGGGGGATTTCCTTTTCTTGTTGGGGACCGGCGTCCAAGGCATGAAGTCCCAGGTTTAGGTCGAGTATGTTTGAGGGAGGCCTGAGTAGTCGTTGCCTCCTGTAAAGACATTGTCAGGCATTGAAAGACCTGTTTTAGAAGGTAGTCCTAGTGACCTTGTTCTGCTAGCCTGCTAGGCAGCCGTTCTAGGAGTTCTTGTTAGTTGTGAGGCAGTTAGAGAAGCCTGCCAAAAGGGAAAAATGATGATGATAGAGAGCAATGAAACCCTGAATGTCTTTATATATATATATATATATATATATATACAAAGGTGTGTAAAAAGGGGGTTCTAACCCCTATAAGGAAAAATAGCAAAGAAAAGAAAGGAAAATCTATAAACAGTTGATCATCGCCTTGCGAAGGCCTGGTAGGTTCCTGGGGACGAGTCAGACCTGGGGCCGATACCTTGTCTTCTTAGGGGTGGCGTCTTGCTGGAAGCAAGGAATTAAGGAAGGTTAGAGAGAAAATAAAAGTGAGTATCAGAAAAGGATTAACTGTCGCCTTGCGAGGGCTTGGTAGGTTCTTGGGTACCGAGATAGGACCTGAGGCCGATGCCCTGTCCTCCTTGGGTCACTACGCTCAGCTCCCTCCTTTTTACATGCCCGAGTATGGAAAAATAAACCCTAAAAGAAGAAATGTGCTGAAAGAAAATACTTCTTGATCAGGCTATATGAGTCCTTGCCTAGTAGTAGCTCCTGGTTGTGTTGTCCCTAGTTAGGTAGGTAGTTCAGACCACCACTTAGGGCGACCTCTTTAATAGTTCTTTTTAGTTTGGCCGTGTTGGAGCAGTTGGTTAGTGACTAGCTTCGGACCTTTTATCAGATTGTATTAGGCCTACTCCTTGTGGATGTCATGCCTTGGTTCTATCAGGGGATAGGGTGAGTATTGTGCTGTGTTGTAGTATGTATTTATTTTGTATCAGCTTGATGCTTCCTTTGGTTGTTTTGTGCAGATCTATTGTGGGATTCGACGGGCTGAGTTACCCTATCCCGTCGCCAATGAGAGCGGAGTTTTGAGCTCGGGATGTGCCTAAAATTTTCCAAAAAATCCTGAATTTAGAGAAAAAATATTTAACATCGAAGGTGGTGGCTCCAGCTAGGACGATTTTAACCACCAAGTGAAAGACGACTTTGAAAAGGCGCCCGAGTGACACTTGTGGATTTTTGATCATTTTTCAGACTGCCGTGCAGGTTGTCAGGAGTTGCCAGTCAATGCGGGATGTCAAGCCAGACGCGTAAAAATTTACAACACTTGAATCGGAGCCACGATGGGGAAATGGCCACAAAAGGGGCAAGATATGAAAAGGTGGACATTTGAGAGGGCCAAAGGGGTGCCCTTTGGGGGAATTTTAACCCCCCTTTAATTTTTGAGTTTCGGGGCCATCAAAAAACGTGGAGAGAGAATGGAGGAAGAAGGCGCCATCTTCATGCCAAAAAATGCGCCATGTGGAGATGGAGATCATGATTGCAACCTGCACATAACCCACCTAATCGATCATACCCCCGATCTTCTCCCTCTTTGCCAGTCTTATTGCCTGTCTTCGCCCGTCCAATGGTGGCCTGAATGAAGAGAGCCAATTCTAATATTTCTCTCTCCTCCCTCTCTCTCCCTTAAGGGGCTGTTCTTATGTGCAAGAGAAAAATGAAGAATGGTAAAGGAAAGCTTGTCCAGATGAGAACGGATTGCTTTCGGATCAATGTAGACATGAAGATTGCTAATCTTGAAGATGCTGGACATTGAACGAGGATTGACACGTAGTCCCGTAGCAAAACGGAGATCTCGAGACATGAAGTCTAAGCGGCAATTCAATTTTTATGAAGAAAATATGAGTTTTTATGCTATTTGGTTGATGAAATATTGTTTCCATGGGCTGATTATGCATCATAATGTTGTTTGCTATGAGTTTGATCAGTCTATGCTCAGAAAATCAAAAAATCATAAGTGATATGGCTAAAATCAACGTCATAAAACCCGTAAAACACGCGTTTAAGGGATAAAATGGGGATTTTTTTGCAAAATAAAGGGGGAATATGAGATATAACATCTACAAAACCTAAAATTTTGCTGTCAAAAAACCTAAGGGCCACAGCCCACAATCAATTTTAGTTTCTAGTCATTTTTTTATTGAAGCAAATAGAAAAAATGGTGGAAAATGGATTTTAAATGGGAGAAAATTAGGAAACGATAAAAGAAAAATTCTAGAAAATTACAGAAGTGTTTGTGCAATGTATAATGAAGGTAGAGCATGAGGTTGGCCTCAGTTTACCCTCGTTTCTATGTTTTTGTCCGTGTTTATCTCTTTCTCTATATAGAAATACACATAAAATGACTCTTACACCTATCAACGAATGCAAATCATTAAACGGTAGGGTGAGAGGGAAGTTTGAGCATCAAAATATAATCTTAAATTTGATTTATGTGTTGTATCATTGCTATAGGCCGTTGTTTTAAAATAAAGGAAGAGGCAGCATGAGCGTAAGGCTTGGTGTCTCTCCTCGTTTCAATACATAAACATTAGCATGGAAATCATGAAAAGATTGGTTTCACACGATGCACAATGCTGATTTTCTTTTGTTTGTGCACTAAACCATTCACATTATGCACTATGCATGGTTCATGGTATCAAAGGAAAATCTCCTGGACTGCATAGTGATTGTTTTCTTAGGACTTTGACCCACGATTGAGAGTGTGAGGTTATCCCTTGCCCTAGGGTAGAGGGTTGGTTTCCTAAGGGACTATCAAGTAAGGACACATGGTATATCTCTTGGAAATACGAGAAATATAAAAGAGAGGAGTTTGTGCTCGTTTTTGTTATATGTTTAGCAGTGCATCAAAGGGCCAATCCCTGCGATGTAGGAGAGCTGGCGTGGGGCCACAGTGTTTTTACCGAGAGGTTACCTCCATATGTCTGTGATCGTGGCATTGCCAATAAGTATGGGTTCTCCCTTTGAGGAGTTTAATGGAAACGTTGAACTATATACTATAAACGCATAGATTAGGCTTTAGGGTAGTTTGTCATTAGATTGACGCTCCTAGTCCGCGAGGCCGCGAGGGTGTTTTTGTGTCATGAGCATGAGGTCTAGCTAGTGCTATAGCCAGTGCCATCCCATTTTAGGTCCCATCATGGAGCTTCAATGAGCACTCAAGCTCAATGTATGCATAGGGTAATCAACCGTGACATGAGTATCAAGCCATAGGCAATGGGTATGCATAAACCCAAGAAGTATCACTATCAAAGCATATACCAATGTCAATAAGTGCAGGCTGAAATAAGCTCAAGCTTCCAAAAAGCATTCGGATTCAATGACAAGCTCAAAGTCGTCCCTCAATGATCAATACATCATAGCATAACCCAAGACATACATCCGGAACCAATAGGCATATGTCAAAGCATGAAAGATAGCTTCAGCCTGTAACGTGTCCGCTAGAATCATCCCGGACACGTCTTAGCAGTCCATCGGAAAGGATGTCTAGAAAGCTCCGCCCGGCACTCCCATGGCATGTTACGGGACTTGCGTTCTAGGTCTTCCCGCGTCTGCCACGTAGCGGAAGTATCCTGGCCGTTCCCACTTAGGATCGACCTGAATTTGGGTTTTCCTGTTTGGTCATTATCTAGCAACAACTGGCGTCAGACCCGAGCGAACTACTTTACGCAGAAGCGCCCGGTCTGAAGCGGATTCACGTTGCACTTGGTTCAAGGAGAATGGGAAACGAGAGGGATGCAAGGCTCGACCTCTCTGCCATAATGCATAGTCCCATTCCGTTCCCCTAAAACAACGTGAATCGGGTACTAGTTAATTCTAAGTCATCGTTCTCGTTACTTGTTTCGGTGATGTTGATCATCCTTCTGTTCGTCGAAGACTTTGAGAAAAGTTCCCGGCTAACCGGGACCACCCATCCATAGGACGGACCCATGGTCCATCCTCCGCACTTTCCTCGGTTTGTTTTAGTTATGTAATTACCTACCACATTAGTTTGACATATACAAACAGCTTCTTTGAATTAACCCTGTTATGCACCGGTTCCTTCACGTAATCTTATCACAAGACATAAAGAAAACAATGCCAAACAACTTCTTTATTATCATTTTATCCTTTTATCTTTGAAATACAAGGAGTTCCCGCCCGTAGGCGTATTCATAATCTGCCCGAAGGCTATCTAGTAATCCACCAGGGATCACTAATCCAAGTTTCCGCCCGTAGACTAGTATGCGGGCCTCGAGATCCAATCCCGAGTCACGTTAGTCTCTTGTGCAGGGCCGGGAAGGCGAGGGATTTACAGCCAGAGCCCCCCCTGGCACCCAAGCGTCCTAGAAATAGGCAACTCCGTCGGAGAGACCTCTCACGGCGGGTTCGGTCCACGTTCCTGGCGCGGCTAACAACCCCCTTGGTTAGGGTTAGGCAGGCAGTCGGGGGTAACTGAAGCTGCCTCTCCCTTCAGGCTTCAACCTGAAGTATTTAGATATATTTTCATCCTTTAGTTCATTGAGCAAACAATGCAAACAGTCCTTTCTAAACTGTTACAAGCACAATCAATTTCAATGGTCGTTTAGCTGGCAAACTGTTAAGGAATGACTCCTTTTCTCCGAATGCAACCCGCATTCAATCCGGAATCAATTGCAACTTGGCAAGATTCCTATCATTCTAGGGTTAGGGTCATACCCCACCAATACATTAGGTTTTGTTGTGGCAGGATCCAACGACCATGTCGCTTTAGTTTATTGTCTGGTCCTTTGCAAATACCTAACTTTCCTTTCCCTTGGCAATTATTCCCCAAGGAAAGTGAGTAACAGGATGATTACTCATCCTCTTGTAAGTTAATTTCCTTCAATAACTTGCCAACCTCATTTCGAGAGATGACAAAACTCTCTTGTGGACAAACCTCAAGTCTATACAATGTTGCAACCTTTTTGCACATGTGTTGCATCATTCCACGGGATCATTCCACCCATTGAATGGCGTCCTCCGGCCACGGAATTACCTCTAGCCGAGTAGCAGGGTTTAGGGTATCTTCTTACCCAATCCATTCCTAATTATATTGGCCCACGGCCCTAGGAATTTTCGACCCAGTCGGAGTTTCATCATCTGTACGAGTGATCCTTAGGATGAAACCTTAGATCATTTTATGCATGAGCATCCAATTGACTCAACATTTAGTGAATGTGTGTAAGATCTTTGGGTTTGCGGGTTTTGACTTGGCAACAAGTGTAAAACTAGGTCGAATTCTTATCGCACTAAACCCTAGTTAGCACTTGGGATACTTATCATATCGACTGAACCATGCCCAAATGAATCCCTTGTGGTTTATGTGATTTAGACAACACAATATACTTGTCTTGCGACAAGGATGAACCTTTCCCAAAGGTGATAAACTAGATCAATAGTTACAACTACACCAATACGTGTAAACATGCGATTCACTGCTTCTACGCATCACATGGTTCACAATAACCCTATCCTTTCTTGGCAAAGTAAAAATGCCTGATAATCTGGACACTAACTTTCCTAGGTCCTACTAGGATTTATGTCAAATAATCATGCCACTTGCAAGTCCATAGATCATTTTCGTGCCTTCTATTCCTTTTCGAATAACATCTTATGGGTGTTAACTTATTACAAGGAAGATTTATCCAAAAACGGGACATGCCATTAATCTTTCCATGCCTATTAAAAAGGTGTACCTCAATAATTTCAACCTTGTAATGAGGCAACAGATGTCCTAGGTTCGTCACTTTTGAATGCACAAAAGGAACTTACTAATAAGGTCCTGCGAATGCATAGACACCCTATGCTCTTTTCATTAACTCCATTGAACGTACCAATGATCAATTTCCATATCTTAGGCTATCTCTAATAAATGTTCAAATAGCCAATTCATTTTCCAATTGCACTTAACTTGACTAGTTGAGTTCGAGCATACATGAGTGCTTCCTAATCCGTGAAGTTATCGTGATTAATTCAATACTTTTGTGTGGAATCCAAATAGATCAAACCTAGACTTGTGAATTCCGGGAAATGTCCACGTATGCTTGGTGTGAACCTTCCGCATCGCACCTTGTGATCTTTTTAGAGGCCATCGCGAATTCGATCTCCAGTTGGCCTTTGTGGACTTCAACTTTTTGCCTTGGCTTGCAGTTTTTATGACCTTGGTCCGTCTCCCTTGTATGCGCAATTTCCTTTGAGATATGGCTTCCTTGACCAAGTTCCGACTTGCGAAATTTGACTTGGGAAGGCCTTAGGGTTCTTATGAGGTCCTTTGGACAATGGAGATTTGAGAGCTTTAATCCACCTTGAAATTCCGGGTTTAGGAAGGATTTTTGTGGGCCTTACGATGATGTTCGCGGAAAAGGGCTCTTGCGAATGGGCCTTGCAAGAATGGAGACTTTAGAGTTCTTCTTCTCCTTCCCTAAAATCCAAGGACCGGCCTTGTAAGTGATTAGTGGGAGGGGCCTTTATGGGCTTCCTCTCTTATTCTTCAAAATCCCGGCCCATGGATGACTGGTGGGAAGGGGTTTTGTAGCCTCCTCTTCCTCAAAGTCCCGGGGTGGACTTATTGGGTGATAGGTGAGAAGGCTCGTCGCCTCCTTCTTCTCACAGTCCCGGGGGTGTGGATAGACTTATGGGGGGAAAAGGTAGTGGGAAGGGGGGCTTAAGAAGCCCCCTTAGAAGCTTCCTAGAGAAGCTTCTAAGAAGCTTCTCTCAGCACGTGGACGTCAGGGGGGGGGAATCGTGAACCAGGCGGGCGGCGGCGGACTGAAGCAGTCAGGCGGTCTGGGGCGGCAGCTATGGCAGCTGGCGGCTCCCCTCTGCACGGCATCCTCTTCCACGGCGCCCTTCCTCACACGGCGACCTCCTCCTTCCCACAGCCGCCCTCTTCCCCTTCACGTCCGGCCTCCCTCCTTCACGTCCGGTCTCCTGCAACACGACTACCTCCCCTTCACCACTTCCTTCACGGCAGTCTTCTGCCGCCTTGTCTTCCTCACACGCTTCCTTCCCTCCAGCACGACCCCTCCTCCAGCACGTCGACCCTTCCTCACGGCCGTCTGGCACTTCCTCACGACAGCCTTCTGTCCATTGTTCCTCCTCCCTCTCACGCCTGCACCTCCTCCAGCTCATGTCCGGCGCCTCCTCCCTCTCATGTCCGGCGCCTCCTCTCTACGGCCCTTCCACAGCCTTCTGTCCACGGCCGTCTGTCCTTTCCCCCCTCCCCAAGAGGGGGTTCTTATAGTCTAAGGGGGGAGAGGGAGCCTCCCCACGTGGTCAGTTGCATGGCTCTCTCCCTCTCACCTCCCTCATGCTAGCCCATCCCTTCCCCCCCAGCCACACATCGGCTGGGGAAAATAATAAAAAAATTTGCTCTAATTCCACCTTTATCCCCTTATCCTCCTCCCAAGAGGGAGTTTCCCCGCGGCTATGCCGATTTGAATCCCCGACCTTATTTTCGTAAGGTGGAGTGTCTCCATTTCCCGCGTGTGGCTATAGATTAGCTGCTGGTACTAGTGATAATCTTTGCACGAGATTTACACGACGTGCGGGAAGTCAATATTTGCGGCACGCAGTGTGCGGAAATATTACACAGCCCAAGAGTATTCAGCATGCATTTACTACTATAAATTGTGTATTTCCAGTCCCAAAATCAGGCCAAAATCATAGCATTACATGTAGCTTCAATCCCCCAATCAATCGGGATGCAATAGGCATCAAACCAGTTATGTAGTCATACCCAAACAAGCATAGATATACAAATACATGCTGTCTCAGACCTGAAATCTATTGCAGAAGATTCTATCATCAAAATTTGGAAAATCTGACATCACCATCGCGTTCAGAGCGTGCCAAAATCCCAACTTAGACTCTTACCTTGCTTGAATCGGGTTTAGAATGCCCGAAATATGACAAAAAGAGTGATTTTTTGGGCCAGATTTTGAAACAGGCGCAAAAAAAACGTGAGCTGGCTAGGGGGGTCTGCTATCCCATGTGTCAACAATGGGGCCCAAAGGGGGCACAAATGAGGACCAAAGAAGGCCTACACCAAGCCTCAGCAAGCCTTGATAGGCTGGAAGCAAGATCTAGGTTAAGGAAGCTCCAAGAGGTGTGAGCTATGGCTGCCCACAACTTATTTACAGCCTGTGAGACATGAGAACTGAAGTAAACCCTGAAGAAAATTATCAAATAACTCTAATGTAATGCCCTGAAGGTGCCGAAAAATGCCAAGAAGGTGCTCGGGAAGCCAGGGAGTGATAGAAGCTCAAAGGAGTCGGATATGGCTGTCGAGAAGGAGACCCAATGCAAGTAGGGAGTCGATGGGATGCTAACAATGCCATGAACCAAGCTCAAGAGTCGGAAAGCAAAGCTCTAATACCAGTTGAAAGGAAGCGACAGATCGAAGGTTGGACTCGAGAGCTATGGCGGGAGAGCAAGAGCAAGAAAGGAAGAGACTAGAAATGGGAACTCCAACAGTCAAAATGTGTGACAGGGCCTTCCTTTATTCAAATTGTCACTAAAAGAATAAAGAATAAAGTGACAATGAGACGGGCGCTCGCCACCTGCAGTGTGCAGTGGTGGTGGCTCTCAGTGTAGTAATACACGGGCGGCTAGGCAGAGGCACCTTTACCCCCAACAGGGTCTTCATTGTACTCTCCCTTAAAAACTGGCAATGGGACTACATTTTCTAGCCTGTCATCAATATTTCCAAGATGAATTTGACTAGGAAGGGGACCTTGAGTCACCATGGGGACTTCTGTAAAGAGTGCTTTTAGGGCGTCAAAGGAGGCTTTTGCTGCGAGCTCGTTCTCAACTTTGATTTTTGCCTTCTCTCTTCTCACGTACCTCTAGACTCGTTCTAGTGCTTGTCTCTTTATTGCGTCATTGATTAGGGGGTTGACTCCAACTAGTGGATATGTACTCAACGGGATAGAATCAGAGAGGGGCTTTAGTTTCTGAGGGATTCTCTAGCCAACATCTCCTCTACTTCCTCCTTTTCAACATCTCTGAATTCAGCTTTCAAAACACTACAGAGGGGAAGATATTCCATTCTGAAAGTATCAAAACTCATTCTTCTTAGGGTCATTGTTGTGTCATTATAATAATGCCAGCTTCTGAGGGTTTCAATAGTATATGTTGTAAAAAACACTCTGTCTACCAACTTCTAGTAGGTTGCTAATTGGAAAAATAGAAGATTATCAGTGCACCAAGCATCCCACGTATCTTGCTATTGAGTATCCACGAACAAATTCCAACTCTTTTTCTTCTTGTCTTCGTGAACCTCCACAGACCACGACTCTTGAAGCTTCTTCACAATCTCCCACTTGATGATGTCTAGAAACTTCTCAATGAATGCCAAATCTTCCATGGGTGATCATTCTCTCTGTTTATGCTCTTCAGTTGTTCCCAAACAGTTTGCCACCAAGATGCAAGTTTCTGCTGCTTCAACAGGAAGAGGAAATAGCCCACCACATAGAGCATGCATGATAATGGTGATATGTTTCCACCATTGTGGGATGAACTTCTTTTGAAGAGTGTCTTTGATTATAAGAAATTTCAACTCTTTAGTGGAAGAAGGAACTTTGCAAACATCCATTGCATTTTCCTCTTCTTGACAATGCCATTTCCTTCATTTTTAGCCTCTTCTAGTGCTTGTTGATGGCAAGTTTCCCCAGCTGTGCACCAAAAACATGAAGCCCCAAGAGGAACACTAAGGAAAAGGGAATTCTCTTGCAAAAAAATCTATCTTGTAACATCAACAAGCTTTTATTTCATTCTTTTGATCATCAAAACAAAGAAAACAACAAATCTTCACGCATCATCATAGTAGATATCTCCCACGGATTTGATAGAATCAACCATAATCTTCAACATCTTCATAGAATCCATCAATATAACAAAGAACACAAAAGAATACACCATATTTGAATAGAAATCAATCACATATTATTCATCTTCAATGTCTTCATAGTTTTCTCTCTCAATCTCTCATATACAGTTACACTGTTTTGATAGAATTGGCTATCTCTGGCTATCTCTCTCTCTCTCTCTCTCTCTATCAATAGTACATCATCTCCTCACTACAATACTCTCATAATAATCCTAAATAATCCTTCTTAGGTAGTGGACGAACCTCCCAAGAGGTATGTCTGATATGAAGAGTCACCATAGCCACTACAGTGTCTTTTCACAGCTCACTATTGTCACTGTCACTTAGTCTTCTCTTCAATCTTCAACAGCTACTTCTTCCACTTGTTTTAGCTCTTTTGAAATTAGATTCATCCTTTCCAAAGGTTAGAAAACTTTTCCAAAGTCACACATACATTCTACAGAACACTTACAGAAGTTCTATAGAACAGTTACACTATAGTACCAGAGCAGCTACAGTACAGTTACAGTACAGTACTAGAGCAGAGATAGAGACTCTATAGAGGGTCTACAGAGGGTTACAGAAGGTCATCAGAACCTCATAACTCATACTCAAACCATTCCATACTATCAAAAACTATTCAATAATCTTCCAAAATATCTCAATATTCATCAATCATCAATCCATGCTTCATACAGAAGACAATCAGAACAAAACAAAAGCTATACAGAACTAATCAGAACCTCACAGAACATCATAGAACTTCATATCTCCACTGTGAATCATCGTGAACTTCCAAAGCATAATCAATATCATCCAAAACATTCTCAAATACTTTCATTAACAACCATACATCACTCTAAATCCATAAAAAATCAATCATTCAGTTCTTAAAAACAACAAAAATCAGTCAAAAACTCAGTCTTTTTCCACTCTCAACATCTATTAACTCAAACAATGGAAAACTTACTATACTAATCAATTGGTGCGATAGCTATGCCAACTATAGATAAGTGTAACAAAGAAAATATAATAAGTAGCAAGTCAATGGCCATATGAGAATCATAATGACCACCATTGATGTGCTAGGTGTAGTCATGTGGACCCATCTAACTAGGTGGTCCATGATCAATGTCTGGAGGTGTTGAGGTTGCCATCTCAACACTTCTCCGTGAAGCTCAACTACATCTTTGAAACTCTAAGTAAGCTTTGAAATTTTTGAAACTTCTCCATACCCCATGTGTTTGTGAAAAAAATAAGCTATTTGATGTTGTATGCTGATATATATATCAAGTCAATCTCTCCTGCAAGTACCTTCTCTCACACAAAATGGTAATGCACCTCAATGTGTTTTGTCCTAGCATGGAATAATGGATTCCTAGCTATTTGTATACAACTCACGTTGTCATATTGAATGATAATTGAACCATTGCCTACACATCCAAATCACCCAATAATTTTTGCAATCATACCATTAAGGACCATAGCCACCCTTCATGGAAGTTACAATGTGAATGATAGTTATGAGCTATATTAATCATAGTGTTAATAGTGTTAATATGTATAGTATGGATGGTCCAAAAGTATTAGATTTTGGGCAAAACTAGCATATTTTAGATATTTCGGTATTATCCTGAAAACTTATGGATATTTCGAGAACTAGATGTCATTTAAAAAAAAAAGGCAAGTGATGTTTTAGTTAGTTTTGGAGATTTTATAAAAAGAAAAAAAAAGAGAGAGATTGGAGAAATCGCACGCGCCGCAATCGCAGTTTACAGACAGAAAATATCGCTTCTAACAGGGAGAAGAAGAAGGAGTGAACTGAAAGATTTCTAACGAAGTGTCTGGGAGTTTTACCCCCCTTTCAGAGTCAATAGAACCATAAGATTTAGGATTTGAGCATTAGATCACTGATTTTTTCCAAGATTCCCTCCACAAAGAGCTTCACTTCTCAACACAACCCTTCTTCTCTAATTCACTATAAATAAGAGGCATGGGGAGCACTTAGAGAGACACAAGGAGACCCTAAGAGGCTGTGAGAGAGGTATAGAAGGATACCCCTCCAAGAGGCTGTGAGAAGGAGCTTGAGAGAGAGAGAGAGAGAGAGAGAGAGAGAGAGAGAGAGAGAGAGAGAGATTACCTTGAGAGACTGCGAGGAAGGAAGTTAGCTCAATTCCCCTGTCTCAGTTTTTGACTAAGCCATCTTCTCTTACGCTCTCTCATCTTAAATCTATTCCGCCTTCCCTATCTCTCGAACCACTCGTGGATGATGGCTCCAAAGTAACAAAGCGGAAAGACCATGGGGACCACCCCAACCGGTCAATTAGCAATGAATATTGCCAAATTTATGGGAGTGCCCAAGGTTGCGGAGTTGCCACTACATGGAACATCACGTGTGGCTAATGCAAGCGCGAGTAAAGATGAAATTTCTAATGTCGTCATGCTACCAAACCAGGTTATTCATTACTAGATTACTATTTTGCTATATAAAATAATTACATAAAATATTAGATTCCATATTTTTCACTTACACGAATTGATAACTTTATCTAGAAAGCATACTAGTACAAGCATAAATGATTATTCCTTATGAATTGTAGCTGGGTTAATTGAGATTCTAAATCGTAGAATCATGTTAAAAATATTTGATGAAGGTCATTATACATATGTCTTTATGCACATTCGATATAGTTATGGTCAGATGCAACAAGGTTAAGTGTTGACTAATGTTTGTTATGAAAACTGAATGTCTATTTAAGAGTCCTATAAGTCATCTCGTTGAGTTGTTGGCACACTATATTTCTTTAAAGAATTTCACTTATGTTGGGTAAGATATCCCAAATGGGAAATTCATTCCTTGCTTAACATGTTATAAAAGATGTACTCAACACTTCTTTATGGGGAGGAGAATCCTCATTAGAATGTAAGGTTACCTTAGGATAAGGTCTACCTTGGCTATGTGAAACTATGAACTGCACGATGGTGTGGTTGTCATTGCATCATTTGATATATGTTTGAAAGGAATGTTTGTGTTTCCTAGAAACTAGATCTCTGATTGAAATTATTGACAAACATAATAAAAGGAAGGATCTCGCTAGGCTATCCCCAAGCTAGTGGCGAGACCCTGCTCCAAGGGGGTCATGGTTATTGCTTCGAGAGCTTAGACCAGCTCCATTAGCGAAAGGTCTATCAGTAGGGATAGTCTCGGGTAGTAGAAAATGTGCATGCCAAAGGGGGTTCTGGTTGTAAATATTGCATTGTTCCTAGAATCTGACGAGCCCCTTTGTGACCCAGGATGGGATCCTGGAACCCTAAATACTAGTTACAAGGGTGGAATCTTGGTGTGGAAAGAATAGCCTCATGGAATTTCGTGTATCTTCCGCAAGGTCGAAAATATGGAAATTGTAATGAGCTTCCAATATAATAAAGAAGTTTTCTTTATTCAAGGATTTTTTGAATTGTGTGCATGTCTGTGAGATAAATTACGTGAAGGAACATGTGATTTAATGGACTAACTAAGGAAGCTGGTTGTATATGCTCTAACAAATATGCTGTAGGTGATTAAAAAACTAAAGATGATCCCGTCATCAAAGAAAAGAAGGTGTGTGTAACCCCCGACAGGTGATCCGTCCAATGGTAGGGCGGTCCCTGATAGTAGCTGGGAGCTTTTCTAAATCGGTAATAGAAATAGGAAGATGCAACTAGTCATTAGGTAAAACCGACTTGCATTGTTTTAGGGGACCGGAATAGGATTTTGTCTTATGGGGAAGAGGGTTGACATACCGCACTCCCCTCCATCTCCCATTCTCTTTGAACCAAGTGCAATGGAAAGTCAACTTCAAATCGAGTAATCATGTAAAATTGGAAACTCGAAAGTACTGATGCTAGCTGGCTGCTAGGAGACCCATCTGATTTTAGGAACCCAAAAATTCAGGTCGATCGTAGTGGGTTTGGCCGGAACTTTCTCGTTGCGAAGTAGACTCAGTAGGGCCTAAGTGACAAACCCCTGTGATGTTCTAAGGGAGCGCTAGGTGTTATCATTTTTGGGAAACCTATTGATGGACTACTAAAAGGTGTGCCGTGGATTGAGACTGGCGGACACCTCATAGGAACTCTTTGCTTGTCATCTAACACACAGGCCATACTTTTAGAGATTTGGGGCCTCCAAACCCATCTCCATTTTATCATCACATGGCTCGACTGGAGGCCACCACTCCTTCTATTTTTATATCCTTTCATGATGATTGATCTATCTCGACTCGCTTTGCTGCCTATCACTTTCTCTAAATCAAATCATTTAACTAGATTAAACTCTAGGTGGATCTTTACCACCGTAAACTCTAGATTTCCTATCACCTTGGCTCTAGATAGTAGTTGAGATAGCCTCCACATGGTAGCATATATCAGCTATGTCTTGGAGCATCATTTCGTTGCCATGATTTTGTTTCAGACTTAGACCATTCATAGGTTTCCTAACCACTCTACTTCCCCCATTAGGTCTACATCAATTTCCATCTAGCTCATGGCTTTGGAAAATGGGATTTGCTACACTAAGAGGCCACGGTTTTGGGTCTTAGGATCATTATAGTTAATGCTAGGCTCCCTAGTATACTTGTCATTTGCACCTCTAGCATGACTAACATTCATTGAATGTTGCCAGTCCTTATGGATTTCAAGGGTGTGGGGAAAACTCCAATAGTTCTCCTAATACTTTTGAACATATCTCTCGTAATCATTTGTGTGAACCTTTGCCTCATGCAGTGACTTAGGGTTTCTCATCCTAACTTGGAACTACATATTTATTTCCAAGCCACTAAAAAAGAGTTAACCAAGCACATCTTCTAGTAGCTGACTGACTTTCCTTGGCCAAAGCTTCATAATGTCATCAAAGTCTCTCATGTACTCTTTGATTGAGATATATAACACTTGTTGAATCTCTATTAGTTATTGCAAGACCTGAGTCATAGGAACCTTCTCCTATTCATCCAAAAATCTAACACATAATTCCTAAAATGACTTGATTGACCCTCTTGGGAGGCTCCAATACCATTTCTTGGCCTCTCCCTTTAGGGTACTCGAGAGCACAAGCATCCGATGTAGATCATCGAACCCACTTGCAAGGCAAGTTAGGCCGTATTCTTTTAAGTGTATCATCGGATCCTAATCCAACATCCCATAAAACACTAGCAGATCCCTATAAATAGGAGAACATTTAGTCTTCTTCTTTGGGATCAATGCTAGGTCATCAATGTCTTCATATTCATCTTGACCTAATTCCAGCATCTCAGGGCCCCTAATCTCTTGCGTTTCCACCTTTATTAGTGTAGGAAGGTTACTTCCTTCACGGACTTCCCTTTGTGCCAACTCACAGAGTGGTCTAAGGAGTCCTATGATTTTTATCATATTATTCCGATCCTTCCTCAGAGGATCTTCCATACCTTGCCCATTCAAAGGCCATTCCATAATGGATTTATGCAGGAGCTTTCTCCCTTCATCTAAACTAGATATATCAACATGATTTAGAGCTTGCGGATTAGGTATTTGAGCAATGGATTTCCCTTAACAAATAAGGCTTCCAATGTCCTTATATTGTCTAATATTTGAACATGGTGACCCAACACATGGGGCGTTTCAACCACAAGTAAATTCCATTGTATGTCGGTACTTTTCCCTAGTGTTACGACTTTAGTGTGATCATTGGTTGCCATGATTGCCATGGGTTCCAACATACTTGTTACATATTCTTTAGGTTGATGGATGGTTGCACACATTGGTTCTTGAATAGAGACTACACTAAGGCGACCTCGACCCATGCCATCATACTAGAGGACGGACTGAGAACCAAGTGCTTACTATCCACATTACTTAAATCATCTCTTGTAGAGGATTCAATCTCTACTTAATTAATTAGGTCTATTAGGAGATTTTGAATAGGGCAAGTCAAGTGTTTAAAACCCTAGACAAACCCCATTCTACAAATACTTTAGAGCACCCCTAATGGGCGAGGTTATAAATTGTAAGTCCCTTTTCGGCCAAGGTTTGAGAACTGCCACTTCATAGTAGCTTCAAAAAACACACCACATATCCTAACCTAAAACCAACCCAACACTAGCTCTATGGCACTAGCCAGGCCTCTACTACTCACCTCAAACCACCCCACATGGCCTTGCTACCAGGAGTGTCTAAGAGGTATACTACCCTAACCTCGAGTACAAAACTTTGTGTTTGTATGATTTGTAGTTTGAATGATATCCTTCCCCACACTCCTCAAAAGGAGTCCCCAAACATATTGGTATTATACACCATGTAAGCACACACAAAGGGAGCACCCCTCGGCCGATTACTGCCACGACTCCACTAGGCTCTCCTACACCTCATGGATTGGCACCGAGATGCACCATGAAAACATAGAACACATTCAAAAAAAGCTCCACTCTTTTGATTGATAAATCTAGGAGATAATAGATAGTCCTCATTGAGTATCCCTCAAGGAACCGAATCTCTAAACCTACAACTTAGGGTACCTCACACTCTCAATGTCAGTTATCACTAACACAAAAACCTAAATTCTACCATTTTTTCACTATTTTTCTTCATTTATTTAGAATTTTTTTTGATTATTTATGATTTATAGGTTGGGTCAAATCACAATCACTGAGAATTAATTTTATATTCATTTCTAATCCACATGAATCCCAAAATCACTACAAAATCTCCAAAATGTATCATTTCTATGAAAACCACATGATTGCGGGTTTTGTGTGTTTTGATATAAATTATTATATGACTAATTTTTTTAAACATTCTTCAATATTTTTGATAGATTTCAACATTATCAATCAAACACAACCATTTTCAAACAATTTCATCAAACATCTATCATAAAACAAGTGGAATCTATCACTTACACATAGAATCACACTTTTGGAGATGCATATTTCATGGTTGGGAGGCCGCTGACGCTCTCACAATCCAATCTACATGAATTGATCCATAGAAAAAAGAAATAAGAGGATAGAGGAGAGAGAAGAGAGAAAGAATAAAAACATATCTCTTTGTTTAATGCATCAAATTCGATCATTTCTGGAGCAATGACGGGAAAAAAAATTCAGGATCTCATGCCCTAAAGCATTTCTCTTGATTCCCATGATTAGAAAAACTCTTTTTTTTTACATGAAAGGATGCACCAGAAAAATGGTGCCCCCTCCTTCCCAAAAATATTTTTTTGTGTTTATGGCCCCCTTAATCAAGTTATTAAGGCTTAACATTAAAATATCTAGTTCAATCCTCAAGTTTTCACACTGTAGGCAAGTGGATTTTTCACTTTTGAGGGGGGGGGGAGGGAACAAGCTCAGATCTGAGATGCGTCTGACGGCTGACTTTGTGACATCAAAATCTATGCATTTGGCACCTGCCATGCACTTTTTCACTTTTGGGTCATGTAGCCGCTTCATAACGCAAAACCTTGTGGGGATTAAATGGGGGCTCAAATGGACTCCGATCAACGATCAAGACTTGCGTTGGGTTCCTAGCATCAAACTTCATCTAGAAAAAATCCAACTTATCAATCAACAACCATTTCATTTTGCATGAAAATTGTGAATACTCAGAGTTTGCAGTAAGAAGGATGTGCACAAGGGAGATGAGAGGACTACATATAAGGACAAAATCTTGTTTACTAAGCTCAAAGTTTTTAGCAAGAAGGATGTGCACAAGGGAGATGAGAGCTCAAAGTACAAGAACAAAATCTTGTTTACTAAGTTGCTTAGAGTACAACTTGGGTACACTCTCTCACACTGATAGTGACCCATAGGCTGTTTATATAGCCTCTTCCAAGCTAGGGTTAGGGTTTCCCTTGCCCCTTAAGGCCATTCACATACATCTACCCTTATAGACCCTTGCTTAGGGTGGATTCCCATGCCTATATTCTAACACCCCCCTCAATGCCAGAGTGGCATTGCATCATAAGACATGTTAAAGTTCCCCCCCTCAAACAAATGGGATGCCTTTATAAATCAGGCTACAAGGATATTCATAGGTAGAGAATGTTACAAGACTCAAATAAGTCAATCATCTATGGATTGGGAGGCAATCTTGGCCTCCAATTCCTTAGGTACTTCTGGAACACTAGGACACTTACTGGTGATATGCCCAGTTTTTTTGCATTTATTGCACTTCAATTTGTCAGGGTATTTCTTCTAGCAATTGCTTACAATATGCCCTTTTTTACGACAGAAGAAGCACTTAGTAGAAGTGGTATGGACTAATACTTGATCAGGAGATGTGAATGCTAAAGTTCCTTCAGTATTTTTTCTCGTCTCTTCATCCAAGCAACACTGGATGGTACTTGCCAAGGTTGGGTTTGGAATGTTAGTTAGGGTTGTCACAAGGGTTGGAAAAACCTTATTCACTAATTTCAAAAGGATGGCAATGGCATCTTCATCATGAATGGGTGCTTGAACAGAGGCAAGCCATGCCATAAGCCCCTTTATATGTGAAATAAACTTGCTTAGGTCTTCTTCCTATTTGTATTCCAAGATGAAAAACTCAATCTTTAGAAAGATATCAGAGTTCTTTCATGTAGCACCATAGAGCCTTTCAAGTTCATCCCACTTCTCCTTGGCAATGGAGAGTTTTTCAATATGATGAATTAAAGATTCATCTAAATGAACCATGATGATGGCCTGAGCTCTTTCATCATCTTCTATATCAAGGGGATTTGATGGGTCAATAACTTTGGTTCTTTTCATGAAGGGCCAATAGCCTCTTTCCATCATTTTGTATTTTACTAGGACTTGCCAAGGATGGAAATATTTTCCATTGAACTTGCGAATTTGAGGCCTTACATCTACATAGGCCATGGCCATTTTAGGAAGGCCTTACCTACTGCCTTAAGTAATGGCAATGTCTAATCCTTTATAGGTGGCCAAGTACAGTAGAAATAATAGCCAACTTTAAATTGTATAGTTGAAAATGGTTGGAAATCAGTATCTCAAGATAGGATTTAGGAGGTCTTGTTCTTCGATTTAAGCTTTACTATTTTCCTGGGTTTCAACGAGGTGAGGACTTCAAGCTCTTCCTGATAATGTGGCCTATTTGAGGAGTTCTTGGTGGAGCATGGCTTATTGATCAACTCTATGCTCTTAGATGAATTAGAGGAGAGTACAATAACACTCATATCTCTAATATACCATCACCAAACTAATATTGGGACATGGTCTATGTGTTTATAGTTATACACATAGCCTTCCAACCAAGCAAGAAGAGATAAATGACATAAACCACTTGATGAATTTAATTTTATAATTAAAAAAATAGATTGAGTCCATATCCAGCTAGCAACATGATTGTAAAATGCAATATTAGTGCTTACAAGAGCTCATCTCAAAGTTGATGCCACTTGAGATGTGAGATGTGGGTTGTTTTATGAGCTCAGGAGATCCACCGTGTCAAGAATCGCATGGTGGGGAGACTTGCTTGAGCTGCTGCACCAAACACACACTATATACACAAGAGGAAGCTCACTCAAGAGAACACAAGAAGAGAGATGGAGGCCAAAAAATATTTTCTTGCTGGTTTCTTATTCCCATATTTTTTGAATACTAAAAAGGTGGCACTCGGATTACATGTCCATAAGTTGCTCAAAACAATATGATATGACCTATCATTGGAAAGTGCTTGAAAAATGGAATCTATTGAGCTATAGAGCGCTCGATTTGGAGTTATAGTGTTCAAGTTATGACAAATCCAAAGATTTGACCATGTGTCCCAAACTTATGGGAAATTCCCATATTTCCCAATATGGTGTTCATAAAGGAAAGTGGCCTACTAAGTCAAACAATGCATAACTGACTACACTAATCGACTGACACTATATCTTTGCCAACTGTAGGAATATAATGAATGATAAGTTAGTGGCCATCTGAGTATCATAATGACCACCAATGTGCTAAGTGTAGATGTGCGGACTCATCTAGCTAGGTGGTCCATCATTAATGTCCGCACATGTTGAGCTTGCCATCTCAACACTCCCCCTCAAGCTCAATTCTATCTCTGCAACTCCAAGTAAGCTTTGAAACTTTCGAAGCTTCTCTGCACCCAATGCCTTTGTGAAAATGTCAGCTATCTAATCCTGTGTGCTGACATATACCAAGTCAATCTCTCCTGCAAGTACCTTCTCTTTCACAAAGTGATAGTGCACCTCAATGAGTTTTGTCCTAGCATGGAACACTGGATTCCTAGCTAGCTATATGTTGCTCATTTTGTCACAATGAATGACAAATGGACCATCTCCCTGCACATCCAAATCACCTAATAACTTTTGCAGCCATACCACCTCACATGCTGCCATAGCAGCACCTCTGTTACTCAGCCTCTGTACTCGATAAAGCAACTGTAGGTTACTTTTTGCTGCTCCATATAACTGTTGCACTACCAAGGGAAAACATGAATCCACTTGTAGATCTTCTGTCTGACATGCTACCAGCCCAATCTGCATCTGTGTATCCAAAGACCTGTACATCCTTACCTGCCTCATAGAAAAATCCATAATGTAAAGTGGACTTCACGTACCTCAATATACGTCTAATTGCATCCAAATGAGGCTTTCTAGGCATCTGCATAGCTCAAGTCTGGCCTTGTGATAGTCATGTAAATCAAACTCCCTACTATCCTCCTGAACATAGTAGGGTCTTCTATCTCATCCCCAACATCAGCACTTAGCTTCACATTTTGCTCCAATGGTATTGAAAGAGGCTTAATGCTGTCATACCATACTTGGATAACATATCCAAGCCATACTGCCTTTGGGATAGCCATATACCATCATCACATCTGATCACCTCAATACCAAAAAATAATTTCAACTCACCCAAATATTTCCTCTCAAACTTCTTCTTCAAGAAGTCCTTAACTTCAGCAATCCCATTGTCACTGTCACCTGTAATAATCAAGTCATCCACATAGATACTATGATGACCAAACCTGTATCTCCCTTTCTTACATAAAGTGAGTGATCAGCATCAAAAATGCAAAATCCAATATTGACAAGATACTCTTAAATCTTGTCAGACCATGCTCTAGGTGTTTGCTTCAGCCCATAGAGCGCCTTCTTTAACCGGCACACATATGTGGGATGCTGTAACTCCTCATAACCTGTTGGTTGCTCAATATACACTTCTTCTTGCAATTCACCATGCAAGAAGGCATTCTTAACATCCATTTGCTACAAACTCCAACCTTTGGCTGCTGCCAAGGTAATCACACACCTAACAATTGCCATCCTAGCAATTGGACTTAATGACTCTTCATAATCTATGCCATATGTTTGAGCATAGCCTTTGGAACCAGCCTAGACTTATACTTGCTAACTGAACCATCTGCATTATTCTTGACTTTGCAAACCCACTTAAAACCAATATCTTTCTTACCCTTAGGTAAGGGTACCAAATCCCAAGTCTTATTGGCTTCTAATGTAGCCATCTCCTCATCCATTGCGGAATCCCAATGAGCATGACCAACAGCATCCTCAAAACAAGTGGGCTCAACATCCTCAACTAGTTTCACCATATAAGTATAATGGTGAGCTGCATAACCTTCATAACCAAATCTTTTAATAGGGTATCTGATCGTGCTAGATCTGCGTACCACCAGATCACTCAATGGAGCCTTTACATTACTATGAGCTCTCTGTACACTTGGCATCCTAACTGAAGGAATGCCAAGCTCATCATCCAAACTCTCCAAACCACTAGAATCTCCATCAAATCCCAAATGACTAGTAGATGCATCATTACCATTTGGTACTTTATTCTTTCCTTTGTCCTTCCTTGCAACACTTATAGATCATCACCTGAAGGTGTGGGGCTACTCCTTAGTCTCCCAGACCAAGGGCTTATTGTAGGTGTAGTACCAGATGATGTTTCTGGTCCACTAAGACTCCCTGATTCTTGTTTATCTTTCTGCACATAGCTATCCTGATCATTATCATCATCAAAAACATCACTAGTAGGTGTATAACAACTTCCCATCTTATCAAAGATAACTTCTGTGCTCACTCTGAACTCACTTGTGATAGGGTTATAACATCGATACCCTTTCTAGTCTAAAGAGTATCCAATAAAAACACATTTTTCTTCCTTTGGATCAAGCTTCTTCCGTAGCTCATCTCGCACATGAACATATGCAACACAGCCAAATACTTTCAAGTGCGATACATCAAGCTTCTTGCCAGTAAAGCATTCTTCAGGAGTCATCCCATGAACTACAGCTGTGGGAGTTCTGTTCATAATGTAGACAACAGTATGGACAGCCTCAGACCAAAAATATTTGGGCATATTCTTTTCAACCATTAATGCCTGTGCAACTTCTGCAGTATGCCTATTTTTTCTTTCTGCAACACCATTTTGCTATGGGGTTTACTTGCAGTAAATTGCCTCTTTATCCCATGAGTCCTCAAGAAGCCATTGAACTCATTAGAGAGGTACTCTCCCCCTCCATCTAATCTCAAGCACTTCACTTTTAAGCCTGTTTCTATTTCAATAGCTACCTTAAAAGATTTGAAGTGCTCAAACACATCACTCTTTTCCTTCATGAAGTATACCCATAGCTTCCTTGAACAGTTATCAATAAATGTGACAAAATATTTGCTACCACCAAGAGATACATTCTATGTAGGCCCCGAAACATCTATATGTACCACATCAAGTATATTTCTGCTCACTTCTTTATCATGCAAGAAGGGTTGTCTCGCCTGCTTATCAAACTGACATGCTTCACAGACTTCATGCAATTCTACAACTCTAAAAGAAGGCAACCCTATAACTAATCCTCTGGACTGCATTAATTTTAGCCTTTACACCTTTGCATGTCCAATATGTTTATGCCATATTTCAATATATGCAACTACTCCTTTTCCTTTAGCATACATAGCAACATCCATTGCAAGAATTCCAGCATCTAAAGTGAACATTCGGTCAACTCTACTTCCTTTTATGACCAACCTACACTTATCATTAAAGTCTTCTACAAAACAACCTTTTGCATTGAATCGGACCTGCAACCCGTTCTCTACCATTTGGCCAACAGACACTAGATTCTTTGTAATTGATGGCACATGTAATACATCTGTCAGACTCTTTGTCTGGCCATCATACAAGGACAAGGGAACCTTTCCAATGTGTGAAATTGGGTGGCATGAATCATCACCCGTTTGCACATAACCTGGGTTTTGTAAGTCCTGCATCTCTCCAAACCATTCAATATGACTGGTCATATGATTAGATGCACCTAAATCGACATACCATATATCCTCATGTGTCCCCTTTCCTGTAATTGCATTCATCATATGTTACATAACAAACAGATGCTCATTTTTGTCTTCATTCTGTCGTGTGAAGACGATGAATAGTTTCCTTGTTGCAATGTACCACTGCAAATATCATCCTTCTTTGCATAGCAATGGGCTGCAATATGGCCTGTTTTGCCACAATAATGGCAAACAATAGAAGAATTTCCAGAACCTCTATTCTGCCATCCACCTCTTCCTGTAGAGCTCCCCCTACCTCTAAAGTTTCCTCTACCTCCAGAAACTTGCATTTCACCAAATTGTTGATTGAACCTGTTTTGCCGGTTATCGCTAGCACGTCCCATACCACGGCCTCTTGAAAAGGATCTATCACGTCTCCTTCCTGAACTCGAGTAAAATTCTTGGACCTATTCACCATTTCTTTCAGACGAATCACCCTACATATTGATCTATTCAGTAATCATGAGAGAGATCAGCTCATCAAAATTTGGAAATGGCTTCCGTACATATACTGAAGTAACAAATGATTTCCATGCCTTCTCATTGTTAAGGCCACTCAGAGTGGATGAAACCAAATCATCATCATCCGACATTGCATCAATCACTGCTAAAGCATCTGCAATGCTCCTCACCTTCAACAGATACTAATTGACAGACATTTTTCCTTTCTTCAAGGCATTCAACTCTTGCTTGAGTTGAATCTTTCGTATCTTTGTATTTACTGAAAACATGCTCTCAAAAATTATCCAAGCTGCATGTGAAGTTTCTGCATTCCTGATATGTCCCAGCATAGTATTATCAATGACTGTAGATAGCTAGTACATCACCTTTTTGTCTTTCGCATTCCACTCTTTCCAAGATTTTAACTCATCTGTAGTTGGAGGGATACCCAGCTTTGGCTCATTTTCTTCACCTAAAAAAAATTCATAAAGGCCCTTTCCAATGAGGAAGTTCGTCACACAGAACTTCCATGAAGGGTAGTTGTTCTTGTCAAGATTCTCAATAATGGGATTTCCATTGTTCTCTGCCATTATCACAAACAAGGATATAACACATCAAGCTAGTCTTCCGCAATCTTTCACAACACGTGCACAGCAGTACACCAAGTAACCTTTTTCACTGATTGCTCAATCATACATGTAATCTGCAACTTGTTTGCAGATAAACCTTATGTTTGCTTTCTACAAACACCTCAAAAATTATAGATTCACAATCTGTAACCTGTGCACCCACTTTCAGTCAATATAGCCCAAATCACAGTGTACCTTGAAATTGTTGTCCGCAACCTTGCAGCTCTAAAACGGGGCCTGAAACGGCCTCAGATGCCCAAAAAAACTCACAGCAATCTCATAGCAAATCTGAGATTTTTGCTCGACCCTAATTCCAGTTCCTCCATAGGCACTATCCAAGAGAGAGAGTGGAATAATGAGAGAGCTTCTTACCCGTTGCTTGCTTGCTCAAACCTTGCTTCTTCTCCTTCACTTAGCCTTCAAAATCAGCCTCTCTTAGTGGCACGACTCTGATACCATGTCAAGAATCGCGTGGTGGGGGGACTTGTTTGAGCTGTTGTGCCAAACATACACTGTATACACAAGAGGAAGCTCACTCAAGAACAGAAAAAGAGAGATGGAGGCCAAAACGTTTTCTTGTTGGTTTCTTCTTCTTCTTCCACACGCTATATAATGTACATAAAGTATAGATAAGATACAACATAAAGGAAAGTGGCCTACTAAGTCAAACAGTGCATAACTGACTACACTAATCGATTGTTACTATATCTTTGCCAGCTATAGGTAGATGTAACAAACTAAATATAATAATTGATAAGTCAGTGGCCATGTGAGTATCATAATGACTACCAACGTGCTAAGTGTAGATGTGCGGGCTCATCTAGC
This sequence comes from Lygodium microphyllum, assembly GCF_053477565.2. Lineage (NCBI taxonomy): Eukaryota > Viridiplantae > Streptophyta > Polypodiopsida > Schizaeales > Lygodiaceae > Lygodium > Lygodium microphyllum. The sequence goes on along the minus strand of NC_141161.1, from coordinate 12,600,086 downwards.
CAGGCAGTCCATCATCAATGCCCGCATGTGTTGAGCTTGCCATCTCAACACACAGAGGGTAAGAGAATTTGAAATAGAGCTTTCAGAGCTTCAACTGACTTTGGAGAAGATCAATCAGTGATTAGAATCATTATTAATGATAGCAATAGTGAAAATATTTGAAATTTGAAGTAAGCTCGAGGTTTGGCTATGGTTTCCAGCAGATAGGTAGTTACGGTTTGCCTCTTTGTGGCCAACGAAGATGGAATTTTGCCAAACCCTTTTAGGGTTAGGAAGCCCACTTGGGGAGCTATCATTGCTCCAAGTTACCTGCCACTATTGCATCTTATACAGGCCACACCATGTGATGAACATGAGGCTGTGAATTATGCACTTGATCTGCAATTTCTTCAATGCTACCCTCCCCACCACTCATAATGTTGCTCTCTGATGTCTAGGCCAGGTTGCCTTGTATTGGGAAAGAAGTTCTTAGTAGAAGTCATAAGTTGAAATGCTCTCATTTGGCTTCCCTAGGTCCGTCAAGGTCACGGGGTCAAGGTTTGGCTATGGGGATAAGAGGGAAAAGATGAATATGATGGAAATCATGTGCACTTAGTGAAGCTGAGGATGAAGGAAGCTAAAAGGATTAAAGGAGGCTTTAATACCAAAATTGCAGCAAGAAGGATGTGCAAAGGGAGATGACAGCTCAAAGTACAAGAACAAAATCTTGTTTACTAAGTTGCTTAGAGTACAACTTGGGTACACTCTCTCACACTGATAGTGACCCATAGGCTATTTTATAGCCTTTTCCAAACTAGGGTTAGGGTTTCCCCTGCCCCTTAAGGCCATTCAAATACATCTACCCTTATAGACCCTTGCTTAGGGTGGATTCCCATGCCAATATTCTAATAAAAATTTGGTCTTTTATGGCCTCCCAAGCTCTTTTCCGCTTCAGAAAGGGTCTTTAAAATTAAATCTCACAAGTCTCTCACACACACTTAATACAACCATGGATAAAGCTTAGGCTTTTGCCTTGTTTGTAAACAAATCAATCTACCATCCCCAAACAATGAGAAGGAATATGAGCAAGTGGCTACTAAGGTAGTCAATAAGCCCACAAATGAGCCCTTAGTACCTTTATGCATGATGGCTAAAAGCCCTTGCACCTAGCCCACCCTTGTCATGTTCCATGTCCGGAACAATAAATGAGAGCTCCATAAGATCTTAGAGTACTTAGCAGATAAGCTAGGTGGCAACCCAACCGCTAATCTTAAACCCCTCAAGGGTCTCATGGACGAACCCAAGTGGAAATGGACCAAGGCACATGATTTGAATCTGATGTACAATTGGGCCTTGGTCATTGATGAGAAGAAAGAGGAGTGTAGAAACATTGGAGATGACAAGCAGTTACACGAGGATAGTTTAGATCATGAGTACAAGGAATGGTGTTCCTTCAGTTAAGAGACCAAGAAATTGACACGATAGAGTATGATAGTGATGGACATGAGATGAGAAAATATGAGTAGATTCCAAGCCGCAGAAAGAGAGAACCTTTAGAATTGAGAGAGAAATCATGCAAATGGAGTGTGATTGCATTTGGTTGGAGCACATAGGAGTGATTGACCCCTACAAATGAGAGGGGCTCACCCAACCAAGTGCCACACCACTATTTAGGATGGAATCACCTTCGGATCTACGACCACTAGGAGAGACTCCCTCTTCCAGTGAAGATCGAGAGTTTGACTTTGAGTCAGAAGTAAGCTTAAATAGCAACCCTAAGACACCCCGACTGCCACCTAAGACCAAACCCACCAAGGGGGACCTACCAGTCCACCTAAGGTTGGTGTAGAAGGTTGAAGGAGGAAAGAAGGAGCCAGTCTCAAGAGTCAAACATTGAGGAGCATAACAAATTGCAAGATCTACAACAACGATTCACAAAATTTAAGAAATGTGATAGAGTAGCGATCTTGTTGGGTACTAAGAGGTAAGGACAAGAAAACAAACCTATAAAAGGGTATGCCAAGGTCAAGGAGGTCAACCTGACTGAAGAAGGGGAGAAGCCTTGACTTGTCTTCATAGTTGATGACCTAACTAAGCAAGAAGAAGCAAATCTCATTACGCTCTACGAGAGCCCATAAACATATTTTTTTGGTTCCTTGACGAGGTGAAATGAGTAAATTTGAGTGTAGTGACTCATAGCATCCCCATGACACCAAACACAATGCCAATTAGGTAGCGACCATACCCTATGAATCCTAAGCATGCTCATGTAGTCAAGGACAAGATGATAGATGAATTGTTAGAAGTAGGATTCATCTATGAAATTGAGCACACATACTGGGTTTTGCCCATTGTAATCATCCTAAAGAAGAATAGAAAAATCAGAATGTGTGTTAACTATAAGAAAGTCAATGCTACTACAAAGAGAGACAACTATCTACTAGTGTACATTGAGCACATGCTCGAGAGAGTGTCTGGCAAAGAAGCCTACAATATCTTGGGGCTACAATTAGGTGTAGGTCCACCCTAATGTCACACATAAGACCGCATTCGCTACCAAATGGGGCATTTTTGCCTACATAGTCATGCCTTTTGGGCTAACAAATGCACCAGCCATGTGCCAATGGCTCATGTGTGCCATATTCAAGGACATGCTTAGGAAAGAGTTAGAAGTGTTTGTTGATGATCTGTGTGTTCAGTCAAGTTGGAGAGTTCAGTGCATCCTAGGACATATGGGATACTATCGAAGATTCTTGCTGAACAATGAGTTAATCTCTAGACCACTCTACAAACTCCTGATAATATTTGAATGAGCCGAGGAATACCAACATTCATATGAAGAGTTGAAAAAGGTTGTGACAATTGCACCCATTCTATGAGCCCCAGATTGGACGATCACCTTCCATGTACATATTGATGCCTTGAAGTTTGTCGTGGGAAGAGTTTTTTTGTGCTAGCTTGGAGAACAAACTTAGACTATCCTTTGAGTTTTGCCAGCAGACAGCTCACAGATATCAAGATGAACTATTCCATGCCAGAGAGAGAGGGTTTGTTGGCCATGGTCTTTTCTGTAAAAAAATTCTAACATTATCTTCTAGCAAGGCCTTTCACCTTCTTTATTGACTATCAAGCCTTGCTTTATTCTGTAAATTAACCTTGCACTAGAGGACACATTGCTCGATGGTTACTTTTGCTTTTAGAGTTTGACTTTTGTGTGGTGGTATGCAAGGGAAAGCAACACTACATCGCTGATCACATGTCCTGCATATTCATGGGAGAAGCCGCTAGACAAGGTATATAAAACTTACTAGATGTGCATCTTTTCAACCTATCTAGCAAAAAGGACATGTTTAGAGCCGGCTTGACGTCATGCTGGGCGAATGACATGGTCCAAGTACTAGAGCACAAACTACTCAAAAGACCCTATCCTCAAGATACAACCCTATCAATTGTTAGCCAGTCAACTCTATAAGTTAGGACAAGATGGCTTACTATATGGTGATGTGTATGTGAACATGAGATGCATGATGTACTTGTGGAGGCACATGATAGAATTGCAGGAGGACACTTCAACGAAGATATGATAGCACACAAGGTATTGCAGTCCCAAGTGTGGTGATCTATGCTTTTCAGTGATGCAACACACTTAATGAAGCACTACGATGAGTGCCAAAATAGACCAAAGTCCCAGTTCGCAAGGACAAGATGGAGCTCATCCTAATCATTATATGTCAACCATTCAAAAAATGGGGGATTGACTTCATTTTGTTGATTAGTCATCTACAACACAATACTTGTATAGGAAAAGTACATCATAGTCGCTAGACTACCTCACAAAGTGGGCTAAAGCATGAGTCACTAGGAAAAATGGTGTTCGGAGCCATGACCAAGTTCCCTTGGGAGCAAGTAATCTCACAATTTGGCTACCCCATTAAACTAGTTAGTGATCAAGGTACACACTTCATCAATGAAGTGATTGCCCATCCCCTATTTACCTTCCTGATCATCCATAGGAAATCTTCACCCTACTACTCTCAACCTAACGGCCAGGCTAAATCCACAAATAAGATCTTAGTGAATGTCCTAACCAAGGTAGTCTCTGCTTCTTACAGGGATTGGGAAAACAAGATGATGGCAGCTTTATGGCCCATCAAACAACCTATAAAATGGCTATGGGGTAGTCTCCCTTTAAGCTGACCTATGAGACTGAGCCATTCTACTAGTAGAATTCTTTGTCCCTAGCCCAAGACTAGCCATCCAAGAGAGATGGGATGGAAAGGAGGCATGGATGGAATGGCTAGTCAAGCTAGAACACTTGTCACAGACTTGACTTCTAGCAAGCCATGTGCTGATTTGCGAAAAGACATGGTGTAAGAGTTGGTTTAACAAGCTCATCAAGTGCAATGAGACTTCAACCAGGGTGACCTAGTGTTGTTATACTTAGTAAAAGGCCATACACAGAAGATGGAGTTTGGGGATTAGTGCCTTTCAAAGTCTACACCATCAATCGAATCGGCAATGTTGAGCTCAAAACCTTAAATGGCAAGGGCATATACTTTTTCAATGGTAGCCACATAAAGAAGTAATACCCTCCCTCACATCCATCACATGAGCCTATGATGTTAGAGTCCCTTATGAATGTATGAGTTGCCATGATCACACAGATTGAGGATGAAGATGACGAAGTTGTAGTACCTGCTTACCTATGCGTAATGGTCACTACCCCACAAATGCATACATTTGATGCCTTGATAAATGAGGGAGCCCATTTTAATATCCTAACTCACTATCATCAGACTTGAATTGGTCGACCACAACTACAAACCAGGAACATGAAACTCAGCCCATTTGGGCGTCAATCATATGCGCTTTTAAGAAAGTGCAAAGTCGTAGTCTCTATCAAGTCTGAGAGTGTATCCATGGTCTTTTATGTATTGCCAAACACAAAGGATGCCGGTAGGAAAATACTATTAGGACACACATTTAAGAAGAAAACCCATTTCAATTTCAATTACAAATCACGACGCATTCATCTTGCCATATCGACAATGTACACATAGTGACAGATTTCAAGAAGGGTAGTGCAACCACACCAAAACCTGCAAAGCCACTGATAGAGAAGCCAACAACCTAGCACTACTAGCATTTCAAGAGCCTCAGAAGCATCTAGTAGCACAATGACAAAATTTCAAACCAGGTCCATTGCCCAAGAATTGAAACTGACCCTGCCAACTCCATAGAAATTGTAGCCATCAACTGTGTTACTGAACTCTCTAGCCTAGTCGGACCCCAACCTCCTACCAATCTTAAACCCTTTTATGAGTGACAATCTATCCTTACCTTGGCCTCAAACCCCATGAACTCACCCATCCCTACCTAGAGCACATCCTAACCAAGGAGAAATTACAATTGCTAGCCGAATGGTGTCTTGGAAGAAGTCGATGATTGTGATGATACCGTACTCTTAATCATCATCTTCTCTTTCTTCCTTCCAATAATTAACATTCAATTTTTTTTTGAAGTGGATCAGTACCAAGACAAGGGCAAATATGGTGATGAACATAAGAAAGCACAATGACTACACATCTGAGTTGTTGCTTGACCCTCCTTGAAATCTCTTCGAATTGTCTCAAAACTTTGATGGCCACTTCCTTGCCTTTGTATTTGCCAAGATAAACCCTATTGTAAGCTCTTGAAGTAAACTGGTGACCTAGAAATAAATCAAAGAGGTTGATCATCCAACATTTTTCCTCCTCCACTATAGATTCATTCCCTTGTGCCACAAAATACTCAGACCATGAAGCAACTCGAGCGACATCAAACTCTTTGTCTTCATCTCTTCTATTTGACCTTTCTCTTTTTACGAGCAATGCCTTCTTCTCTATCCTCTTCACTGTTAGCACCACCTTCTCGTCGTTCTTCTTTGGCCTTAGATTTGAAATGGTAAAGGCCCATTTATTCTTGCCAGCTTCAAGAAAAGTCATGAGTCCCCCTCTCGCAGGATCACAAAAAATACAGAGCCCAAGGAAAACACAAATTTACTAAGAGAGAGTGGGCATCATGGTGGCATCTACAATCCTTGTGCCCTTAAAAACTTGCCAAGAAATATCCTTCTTCTCACCAAGAAGCCATGCTAATACACACAAGAATCTAGCACACAAAAAATACGATCATCATCTTCATCCTCACTCTCTCCCTCTTCTTCCATGGAAGAGATAAAATAAGAAAGCACAATAGAGGAAAAGCCAATGTTGTGCCAAATGAGAGACATGGAAATGAAGCGTGAGTGAGAGTGGAATTTAGGTGATGAAAAGTGCTTAAAAATAGCTAAAAATTATGAATATCAAGGGAAAAATATTCACCGTCAAAGGCGGCGGCTCGATCTAGGACGATTTTAAGCGTCAAAGTGCTTTAAAGGTGCCCGAGCAACACTTGTTGATTTTTCATAATTTTTCAGACAGTCATGCAGGTTGACACGAGCTACTCGCCAATGCGGGATGCTAAGCCGAACGCCCAAGATTTTTCAGAGCTCGATTCCGAGTCCGGACGAGGAAATGGCCAAGGAAACGGTTAAGATGCGAAGGGGTGGACAAAATTTGGCCCAAATGAGTAAGTGACTCTTGGGAGCCCAAGATTAAAAGTCACATGAAATGTTTGGAGAAAATCGTGGAGAAGGAGGAAGAAGAAGATGGCGCCATCACGTCCGAAAAATGCGCCATGAGGATGATGATGCTCCCTCCTGCCTGCAAACAACCCATGCCAATCATCATTGCCTCTCATTCCCTCCTGGATGCCAATCATTTCGCCGCCCTTCGCTCGCGCAATGATGCTCTCTTTGAAGATCTCTGATTTCAGTCTTTCTCTCTCCTCCCTCTCTCTCCTCTAAAGGCAAGTTCATCTGGGAAGAAGAAGGAAGAAGAAAGAATGATGGAGGCTTGTCCGGCATGGATCGGATTGCTCCACGGGCTGGAAATGGTGATTTGTGATTGTGCTAGACATGAAGTGCTGCTGATTTTCAGATTTGCAGCCATGGACATGAAACCCGAAACACGCAAATAAGCGGTAATTCAATTTTTTCAAAGGAAATTTGAGATTTTATGGCTTTTGATTGATAAAATGTTGTTCATGTGGGCTAAAAATTGTTTATGTTGCTGTTTTCCATGAGTACTTGCTGATCATAATCAGAAAATCAAAAAACTATGCATCTTGTGGTTCAAAATAATACACTAAAACACATAAAATATGGAAAATCAAGGGAAAATGATGTTTTTGGGCATAAAAATGGAAAAATGTTTAGGAACACCAACTAAATTTTCATTTTTGTTGCAAGAAGGAACTAAGGGCCACAACCCATAATCTATTCTGAATTTTTAGTAATAAAGTAATGCAGAAAATAAAGGAAAATACAAGGAAAATAGAGAAAAACCACCAAAAATAGGGGAAAAATGCATTTTGGGTGCGGAAAATTAGTGAAAATTAAGAGCAATGTTTGTGGGGACTGAAGCATGAGGATTTTCCTCAGTTCAACCCCACCTTCTTGTTCTAGTGTGTTTTTCCCGCTTTCTACACATAAAATGATGGCAAAATGCCCTATAAATCTATACAACAATGCAACATTTGATCGATGGGAGGGTAGAGTGGTTAAAGTGTGTCTAAATGTGGAGTAAAATGATGAAAGGATTGCTGTTTTGGTTTGCATGCCATATAGGTCGGTGAATAATTATAAAATAAGGGCCTAGTAGTACGAGGGTTCCCTTGGTGCTAGGTCTGTGCAACGCCGCATAAGAATGGTAGTTGAAAATCATTGAAAGGATGTTTTCCACATGTGCACAATATTGATTTTATAATTGTTTGAGCACCTGGCATCCACACTATGCATAAATCATGGAAATATTTAAAGGTATCAGAAATCCTGGATGCACAGCAATTGTTTTCATTAGGATCTTGACCCACGTTGAGCGAGAGACAGGACACCCTAAGCCATAGGCTAGTCGTGGGGTCTAGGGAAAAGAGAAGTAAGGACAATGGTACATTCCTCTATATGATTAAATGGTACCTTGAGTGGACTTTTGTGCAAAATGTTTATATGTTGAGCGACACATCGAGGGGCCAATCCCCAAGGTGTAGGAGAGTCGCAGAGGGTGGACGACATTAAGCCGTAGGAGGAACCCCATGTGTATGTGATTCGATCCTTTTGGCTATGTGAAAGGGACTCCCTCTGAGGAGTAATATTGGGTTAGGATCAGTTGGACTACAACGTATTACAAACGCAATGTTTAGGAAGGCAGGGATTTTGATAGACGCTCCTGGCTGCGAGGCCGAGGGGTTGTCTTGTGCGTAGTGACGAGGCCCGGCTAGTGCATGAGCTAGTGCCGGCCCGTTTTTAGGTCCATTAGTGAGAGGAAAAGAAAAAGGAAGAGAGAGGTTGTAACCACCTCAACCTCCCACCTTGCCAAATCATCTCACAATCCTCTTCCTTTTCTTTTCTTGATATATCAAATTGAATTTTCATACATGGACTAAGGTCTTGGAGACCCTTTCATTTTTGGAATGGGACGAAAAGTGTTTGATCTTTCCTTTTCCTTTCACATTTTAAATTGTGAGCCTTTGGACCCACAAGCTACATTTCTTCATATTTGATTTTTTCCTAAGTGGTACAAAGCAAAATGTCATTTTACAAAATATGTTTCCATGTTGAGCACATTTTGGTACCGTTTTCTACATAGTTTAGGTTCCCTTTCTATTTTTGTGTGGTAGTTTATGATTGTGGAGACATTGGACTACAACGTATTACAAACGCAATGTTTAGGAAGGTAGGGATTTTGATAGACGCTCCTGGCCGCGAGGCCGAGGGGTTGTCTTGTGCGTAGTGACGAGGCCCGACTAGTGCATGAGCCAGTGCCAGCCCGTTTTTAGATCCATCAGTGGTGCGATTGCCGGGAGCCGCTTAAAAGTGGCGGTCCTCGAATCCTGGTCATTTAGGGACCAACTAGCAGTTTATGCCAAAGGATACTGAGATTGATCCGTTATTTATTGATAAGCATCGTCTAGCAGAAATCCAAAAGCAAGAGAGAGACGAAAGAGCTAGGCGACGTGCTGAAATTTTTAGGAGATATTCCCCTAAGCGTAGCGGTGCTAAACCCTTATGAGGGAGTGGATCTAGTGGTCTTAGTACCACAAACAGTAAGTTAGGAGAAGGTGGAAGCTCTAGTGCTCCCCTTCCTTCCATAATCCAGTCTATATCAAGTGCGGGAGGCGTAACCCCACCGTCCCCTATTCCTAGTGCAAATCCAATCCTCGTCATGGCGCAGCCTATTGCAATTCTAGCAGGAACGATGGATTTGTCGGCTCTAGGTTACCCGCTACCCATTTTTAATGGGCTAGTTGAGGAAGATGCGGAACTCCACATTAGGGAGTTTCAAAAGCTGATGTTTAACTGTCGCATCCAAGAAGAAGGACATTTAATGATGTTCTTCAACATGACTCTCAAAGGAAGAGCTGCTATATGGTATCATGGTTTAGAAGCCGGAACCATATTGAATATTGATTCATTTTATGGAGCTTTTCGAAGGGAGTTTGCCCCTGAAAGGGGTGGGCAATATTGGTTGCGTGTACTCAACGTGACCCGCCAAGAACCACACGAGGATATTCGTGCTTATGCGAAGAAAATAAAAGAGGTTTTCTGTAAGTTGGACACCTCTATTCCTATCCCCGCAGCTGCCCAATTGCAATATTTCCTACATGGTTTGGACTTTAATATCCAATTGCAGTTGAGTAGTGTCCCCTTGGGGGATATAGATACTGCCATTACACGAGCACAAGAGGTGGAATCCTGACTACAAGCAGCCTATGCTTCTCGAGGCAATTCGAATATGGGTTTAGTATTGGGAAACAATATGGCAATGGCCAATGGCAATAGTGGTCAAGGGATAGCGACGGCTAACCCTAATGGAAGAGGGAACATGATACAGAATGTGCCTTTATTACCAGCTCCCCCTAGCATGTCGATGCCTACGGGTAGTCAAATAGCTCCAAATGGTGGATGCCAAGCTGTCAATTCTAACACCATGCCTGTGGCTCAACAACCAGTGCCTAATCGAATTGTTAGGCCGATGGATCGACATGGTAATGACCAAGGCTATGAGTCGAGTGCTTCCAATGTTCTTGGCGAGGTTAAGGACATGATGAAGCATTATACTGACATGATTAGGAGCAGTATTGACAAATAGCCGTTGATGTCAACTTCCTTAAAAAACAACAAAATTTGATAGGAAGTAGGTACCCAGAGGAGGGTGCACCGTCGAGGTTTAGTTGCAAATGGTGTGGTGGGCAACACTATCCAAGAAATTGCCCAAATGTTAAGTGCGACATTTGTGGAAAATCCGGCCATTTAGCAGCTACTTGCTGGAGTAAGATCAGTTCCCTCCAGTGAGGTAGTCGGCAACCAGGGCCTGTTAATCATCGCGTGCAAGGAAATGATTCCGAGCGAGAAGATGGGCCTAAACAAATACTTCAACGACCAAAGACTACATTGGAGGAGCTACCAAGTGGTAGTGGGGTTAGTTTGATTGAGGCTGTACGCGTTAATGATGCTGAAACCTCTAATCTACGTGCTCTTCTTACAAGAGGTCAAAAGGGTAGAGAAGCCGACAAGGATAAGCTTGTCGACGGAAACCCTAAACAAGACGACAAAGGAACGCAAGTTTTGGATCCTGCCCTGGAAGGGGGACCTTTGAAGCCCGTAGAGAGTAAAGCTGATAAGGAACCACCAAAGAAGAAGGTGAAAGTTAAAAAGGAGGCATTAAAGCCAGTTCAGCGACCTAAAGAGTGGATGGTTTGGCGTGAAAAGCGAGCTCTATCAAACTATCATGAATTCGATTTAGCGAGCTCTCTTTGCAAAGTCAAGCCGGATGTGAATCTCGTATAGCTTATTAAGCTTTCCCCAGGAGTACGCAAGGAATTTAGAAAGATTTTACGTACCGGGTATATCGTAGAACCTTTGGGTATTGCGCAAGTTGGTGATGACTGGTTCGAGCATGCTGAGAAGCATTGCCCAAGGGTTGCAGCCTATGTCGATGGGATATTAGTAGATTATGCCATTGTCGACACGAGATCATCTGTTAACATTATGAGTTCTGAACTGATGGAAAGGTTGGGTCTTGCGATCCAGAAAGATACCTCCACAATTCTCAGAATGGCAGATGATAGTTTGAGACAGCCGGAAGGCTGCATTACTAAGGTCCATGTCACTGTTGCAAATGTAGAATGCATGTTGGACTTTAGGGTGATTCGTTTTGCAGGCCGTCCAAGTTACCAAGTATTACTCGAACGACCTTGGATCTTGCAAGCGGACTGCCAAGTGGATATACCCGCCGGTCGGCTAATATTCGGCAGAGGTTCCCAGCGTGTGGTGGTTGATGCTTATCCTGAGTCCCCGCAGAGTGAGAGAGCTCCTCTATCTTCTACATAATTGGAGACGTTAGAAGATTTATCTGCCAGTGAGACATCATCGAGTGATGAGTCCAAAGAGGGATCCACCACGGAAGACATCTATCAGATTACTTTGAACGAGCCGATAGAGGGCTAAGATCGTATAAGAGATACAGATGTTATCGAGCTAGACCTTGGTATGCCTGATGATTCGCAGCCAATCAAATTAGGTTCTATGCTCAGCTCAGCAGAAAGGGAGGACTATGTGGCCTTGATCCAGGAATTCCGTGATATCTTTGCCTGGAGTTATGATGAGTTGAGAGGCATCCCTCCTAGTCTTGCTGTTCATACAATTCCGTTGAAAGAGGGTAGTCGTCCTGTGCGGCAGAAAGTAAGGCGTATGCCTTTCGAACTGAGGGACGGCCTGTTTGAAGAGTTATAGAAGCTTCGAAAAGCGGGTTTGATTTTTCATGTGCAACACATGGAATGGTGTTCGCCGGTTGTGATTAGAAAGAAGAAGAATAATCAAATCCGATTATGTGTAGACTTTAGGGAGCTGAATAAGTAGATAGTTAAGGACTACTACCTGTTGCCATTTATTGACTAGATTTTGGATCAATTAGCGAGTAGGGAGATATATTCGTTTATGGATTGCTTTGCAAGATACAACCAAATGGCAATTGCAGAAGAGGACAAGTTGAAAACAACTTTCATCACTGTATTTGGTACTTTTGCGTACCATGTGATGGCCTTTGGTTTATGCAATGCGCCTGGTTCGTGGCAACGAACAGCAGATAAGACATTCGGTGACATATCCCCTGAAGAGTTGAAGGTGTTTATTGATGACTTAGGGGCTGCCACCGTGAGAGAGAGGCAATTGATCATTTTAAGAAAATGCTTTGAGCGCTGTAGACAATTTTGCATCGCCCTAAACCCACGGAAGTGTGTTTTTGGAGTGCCTTATGGGCTGTTGCTGGGTCATGTGGTCAGTTCGATAGGAATTGCGACAGACCCCGAGAAGGTCAAAGTTATAGTTGCCATGGGTCCACCACGCACTCTGAAGGAAGTTCATAGCTTTTTGTCTTCAGTTGGTTACTACCGTAGATTCATCAACGCCTTAGCAGAAAGAACGTTGCCGCTTACAAATTTATTGTCCTTTAGCTGTTCGTTTGTATGGGGTGACCCTTGTAAGGTAGCATTCGAGGATGTGAAACAAGAACTAGCAAGAGCGCCCATTTTAAAAGCACCTAAAAGAGGTGAGGTATTCTATATATTCTCAGCAGCCACCATGTATAGTATCAGCCCAAATTTGGGAAGAGAAGTGGTACCACCCGATTGCTTTTGCTAGTCGGAAGCTGGGGGTATCCAAAATCAATTATACTTACATGGAGAAGCTGTGTCTAGTGATGATCTTTGGGACCAAGAAATTCAGGCATTATATTCTCTATGAGAAAGTCGTGCTTTATACAAAGGCGGAGGGGCTTCGATTATTGATGAATAAGCTACAGCCGCCTGATCGTCTAGCAAAGTGGTTGATCACTTTGCAGGAATTTGATTATGAAATCAGGAGTAAGCCACCAAGGTTGCAAGGCATCGTGGAATGTCTTGTGGACTTTGGGAAGCCGAAAGAATCTGTGGCTGAAGGTAGTGACATGGAGTTGTTATTTAAAATAGATACGGCATCTATTCCCTCCTGGTATGCTGCAATAACGCATTATTTATCAACAGGAGAGGCGGGATCCGAATTATCTAAAGCTGAGAGAAGGAAAATTAAGCAGCAAGCGTTAAAGTTTTCTTTGATCGCAGGTACATTATATCGGCAAGGGGTTGATGATATCTATCGCCGGTGTGTGATGCCTGACGAGGTGCCATTCATTTTGGAAGAGTGCCATGATTCTGCTTGCGGTGGCCATTTTGCTGGACGGCTTACAGCACAAAAGGCTTTAAGAGCAGGTTATTGGTGGCCTGCCATCTTCCAGGATGCGTTTGCATATGTTAAGAGATGCTATATTTGTCAACGACATGACAGTCGAGGAATAGGAAACGACCACTCACCCCTATTATGGCGATACTTCCATTTGAGAAGTGGGGAATAGACTTTGTGGGTCCTATTACTCCGTCGTCGACTACACAAAAGAGGTACATCATTGTAGTAACTGACTACTTCACAAAGTGGTTAGAAGCACGTGCAACAAGGAAAGATGATGCTAAAGAAACTGCTAGTCTCCTTTTAGAGCAGATAATATGCCGGTTTGGTCCGCCGAAAGAATTAGTGTCAGACCGCGGAACCCATTTCCTGAATAAGGTGATTAAAGGTTTGACAGAGATGTGGCAAATCAAGCATAACAAGACAACCCCATATAATCCGCAAGCCAATGGGCAAGTTGAAAGCACCAACAAGCAGCTTGTGGGCATCCTGTCCAAAATTGTGTCGGAAAAGAAACGAGATTGGGATAAAAAGTTATACGTGGCAGTGTGGGCTTATAATACGACCTTCAAACGAGCCACGGGCCATACCCCGTTCAAGTTAGTATATGGGGAGGAGTGTGTCTTGCCTTTAGAAATTGAGCTGCCGACTATTCGGTTTGCCATCAATCATTCTTTGAGCAATGAAGACGCACTTTTTGAGCACTTGACAACACTAGCACATTTAGATGAGCTTAAGTTGCAGAGCTTATTGCACCAAGAAGTGGCGAAGCGCCGAATGAAGCAGCTACATGACCTCAAAGCCAAGAAATACACCTTCAAGAAAGGACAGCTTGTTCTGTATTATGATGCACGATGTGAATTATTTCCAGGCAAGCTAGAGCCCAAATGGGATGGGCCCTATAGGATCGTTAGAATAGGAAATAATAAAACCACAGTCTTGTTAGCTGACCTTGAGGGGATAGAATTTAAAAATAAGGTTAATCTTAATAAGATTAAACCTTATTATTTCTGATTGCACTAATGCTATGACTACCTTGCAGGTCTAGGCGAGATCGATCAAACATCTGCAAGGAAATCGTGATAGAGGTTGATGGGTTGTCTGATCCCTTATTTAGAACACCCATATTTGGAACAGAGGTATCATTAGGGAAAGCTCATTTGGTGGAGCAAAGGATACAAGGTGATTGAGCAAGAAGGCGGGACATTTATTTGGGAAATCAAGGTCTTCTGCCATCACTGCCTACAAATTTTGACGAGCATCCCTGTTGAATTCAATGATGATGGAGGGATGGAGCCTACAGTCCACCCGTTGAATATGCTGAACTTCAATTACCATAATTACGAGTAGAGTTCCGGATGGCGGGATATGTAAACCCTTTATGGACGTACACCTTGTACTTTGATGGGGCGTCCAGGGGTGCATGCAAAAAAGGAAGTGTAGGAGTTGTCATCCGAGACCCCCGACGACGCATTGTCATGAAGTTAGCTGCTTATCTCAGGGCGAATTTTACCAATAATATGGCAGAATACAAAGCCCTGATTATGGGTTTGAATATTGCAAAGAAGGGTGGTATCCGCCAGTTATTGGTGAAAGGGGACTCTCAGTTGGTTTTAAATCAACTCAATAGGACATACATGGTACGAAACCCCATCCTTTGTATGTACCATCATACTGCCATAGCCCTGCTAGACGAATTTGATAGAGTGTATTTTCAGTTGATTCCACAGAATTGGAATCAATTTGCTGATTCTTTGGCTAATTTTGCGTATGAAGAAGACCTCTTCTTTAATTGTGGCCTTGTCCCGATATATCTATTGATGCTGAGGCAGGACCTGGTCGTTTGTGGGGTATGCTTTCTGAACATGCCCTCTTTGGCAGACGATGGTTGATTTGGGTGATGCAGAGGGTAAGCGAGACTCATGTGCCTTTATTATCTTGGACCCATAGACTGATTACACGACATGTGATGCGAACACCTCTTGCAATATACGCAGGAGGGATAGGTCATAATTTAATGCACCTAGCTTAGGGCTATAAGCCCTGTTCCCCTGGGAATGGTATGCTTTGCTGTCTATCCTGGTTGTTTCTAGGAGGATGTTATGCGTAGTATTGTTTGACTTCATTAGGCCAAGAGGGCCGATTTAGTTTTATAGCAAAGTCAAGTTTCATTTCATTAGGCCAAGAGGGCCGATTTAGTTTTATAGCAAAGTCAAGTTTCATTTCATTAGGCCGAGAGGGCCATTTCCCTGTCTAGTGCGGGTGCGCTTAATTGGGTTTCTGTTTTAAGTGTTGTGCTGGACAGGTTTCATGGTTAGTGGAATTTGGTGGAGCCTGGAGGAGTCTTTGCTGCGATGGAAGCTTCTTGTGGCCAATCTAGGTGATACCTCTCCTTTACGAGTACCTTTCTTTCCTGTTATATGTGTATTTTTACTTGTCGAGGGGATATATTTTTGTTGGGGACCGGCAACCAAGGCATGAAGTCCCAGGTTTGGGCTTAGTATGTTTGAGGGAGGTCGGAGTAGTCATTGCCTCCTGTAAAGACATTGTCAGGCATCGCAAGCCCTGTTTTAGAAGGAAGTCCTAGTGGCCCTGTTCTGCTGGCCTGCTAGGCAGCCGTTCTAGGAGTTCTTGTTAGTAGTGAGGTAGTTAGAGAAGCCTGCCAGAAGATAAAAATGATGATGCCAAGAAACCTTGAACATCCTACAAGATGAATATAAATACGAAGGTGTGTAAAAAGGGGTTCTAACCCCTACCCCAAGAATAGAAAAGAAATGAAAATATACAAGTAGTTGATCATTGCCTTGCGAAGGCCTGGTAGGTTCCTCGGGACGAATCAGATCCGGGGCCGATACGTTGTCTTCCTAGGGGTGGCTTCTTGTTGGAAAAAAAAAGACAAAACTAGGAAGGTTGGAGTGAAAATAAAAGTGAGCGTTAGAAAAGGATTAAGTGTCGCCTTGCGAGGGCTTGGTAGGTTCTTGGGTGCCGCGACAGGTCCTGAGGCCGATGCCCTATTCTCCTTGGGTCACTACGCTCAGCTCCCTCCTTTTTACATGCCCAAGTATGTTCATCCAATAACAACCCTAAAAGAAGAAGTTGTTTTTAGTTGGTAAGTAACGCAGACTACCACTTAGGGTAACCTCTTTGATAGGTTTTTTTAGTTTGGCTGTGTTGGAGAAGCTGGTTAGTGACTCACTTCGCATCTTTTATTAGATGATCCTAGGCCTAGTCCTTGTGGATATCATGCTTTGGTTCTATCCAGGGGTAGGGGAAGCATTGTGCTGAGTTTTAGTATATAATTGTTTTGTATTAGTTTGATGCTTCTTTGGTTGTTTATGTGCAGATATGTTCGTGGATTCAACGGGCTGAGTTACCCTATCCCGTGGTCACCAATGAGAGCGGAATTTAGGTGACGGGAAGTGCTTAAAAATAGCTAAAAATTATGAATATCAAGGGAAAAATATTCACCGTCAAAGGCGGCGGCTCGATCTAGGACGATTTTAAGCGTCAAAGTGCTTTAAAGATGCCCGAGCGACACTTGTTGATTTTTCATAATTTTTCAGACAGTCGTGTAGGTTGACACAAGCTACTGGCCAATGTGGGATGCTAAGTTGGACGCCCAGGATTTTTCAAAGCTCGATTCCGAGTCCAGACGAGGAAATGGCCAAGGAAACGGTCAAGATGCGAAGGGGTGGACAAAATTTGGCCCAAATGAGTAAGTGACTCTTGGGAGCCCAAGATTAAAAGTCACATGAAATGTTTGGAGAAAATCGTGGAGAAGGAGGAAGAAGAAGATGGCGCCATCACGTCCGAAAAATGCGCCATGAGGATGATGATGCTCCCTCCTACCTGCAAACAACCCATGCCAATCATCATTGCCCCTCATTCCCTCCTGGATGCCAATCATTTCGCCACCCTTCGCTCGCGCAATGATGCTCTCTTTGAAGATCTCTGATTTCAGTCTTTCTCTCTCCTCCCTCTCTCTCCTCTAAAGGCAAGTTCATCTGGGAAGAAGAAGGAAGAAGAAAGAATGATGGAGGCTTGTCCGGCATGGATCGGATTGCTCCACGGGCTGGAAATGGTGATTTGTGATTGTGCTGGACATGAAGTGCTGCTGATTTTCAGATTTGCAGCCATGGACATGAAACCCGAAACACGCAAATAAGCGGTAATTCAATGTTTTCAAAGGAAATTTGAGATTTTATGGCTTTTGATTGATAAAATGTTGTTCATGTGGGCTAAAAATTGTTTATGTTGCTGTTTTCCATGAGTACTTGCTGATCATAATCAGAAAATCAAAAAACTATGCATCTTGTGGTTCAAAATAATACACTAAAACACGTAAAATATGGAAAATCAAGGGAAAATGATGTTTTTGGGCATAAAAATGGAAAAATGAATAGGAACACCAACTAAATTTTCATTTTTGTTGCAAGAAGGAACTAAGGGCCACAACCCATAATCTATTCTGAATTTTTAGTAATAAAGTAATGCAGAAAATAAAGGAAAATACAAGGAAAATAGAGAAAAACCACCAAAAATAGGGGAAAAATGCATTTTGGGTGCGGAAAATTAGTGAAAATTAAGAGCAATGTTTGTGGGGACTGAAGCATGAGGATTTACCTCAGTTCAACCCCACCTTCTTGTTCTAGTGTGTTTTTCCCGCTTTCTACACAAAATGATGGCAAAATGCCCTATAAATCTATACAACAATGCAACATTTGATCGATGGGAGGGTAGAGTGGTTAAAGTGTGTCTAAATGTGGAGTAAAATGATGAAAGGATTGCTGTTTTGGTTTGCATGCCATATAGGTCGGTGAATAATTATAAAATAAGGGCCTAGTAGTACGAGGGTTCCCTTGGTGCTAGGTCTGTGCAACGCCGCATAAGAACGGTAGTTGAAAATCATTGAAAGGATGTTTTCCACATGTGCACAATATCGATTTTATAATTGTTTGAGCACCTGGCATCCACACTATGCATAAATCATGGAAATATTTAAAGGTATCAGAAATCCTGGATGCACAGCAATTGTTTTCATTAGGATCTTGACCCACGTTGAGCGAGAGACAGGACACCCTAAGCCATAGGCTAGTCGTGGGGTCTAGGGAAAAGAGAAGTAAGGACAATGGTACATTCCTCTATATGATTAAATGGTACCTTGAGTGGACTTTTGTGCAAAATGTTTATATGTTGAGCGACGCATCGAGGGGCCAATCCCCAAGGTGTAGGAGAGTCGCAGAGGGTGGACGGCATTAAGCCATAGGAGGAACCCCATGTGTATGTGATTCGATCCTTTTGGCTATGTGAAAGGGACTCCCTCTGAGGAGTAATATTGGGTTAGGATCAGTTGGACTACAACGTATTACAAACGCAATGTTTAGGAAGGCAGGGATTTTGATAGACGCTCCTGGCCGCGAGGCCGAGGGGTTGCCTTGTGCGTAGTGACGAGGCCCGGCTAGTGCATGAGCTAGTGTCGGCCCGTTTTTAGGTCCATCAGTGAGAGGAAAAGAAAAAGGAAGAGAGAGGTTGTAACCACCTCAACCTCCCACCTTGCCAAATCATCTCACAATCCTCTTCCTTTTCTTTTCTTGATATATCAAATTGAATTTTCATACATGGACTAAGGTCTTGGAGACCCTTTCATTTTTGGAATGGGACGAAAAGTGTTTGATCTTTCCTTTTCCTTTCACATTTTAAATTGTGAGCCTTTGGACCCACAAGCTACATTTCTTCATATTTGATTTTTTCCTAAGTGGTACAAAGCAAAATGTCATTTTACAAAATATGTTTCCATGTTGAGCACATTTTGGTACCGTTTTTTACATAGTTTAGGTTCCCTTTCTATTTTTGTGCGGTAGTTTCTGATTGTGGAGACATTGGATATACTAATTTTCTTCCTATTCCCAATTTATTTTAAGTGCAAGGGGTAATGATCTTGATCCTTTCATGGTTTGGGTAGATTCTTCAATGATGAATATCCCAATCATCCTCAATTCTTCTATGGAAGCCCCCGTTTTCCTAAGCCTTTATACCTATTCTTCCTTTGCCATGTTGTACTCCCACCAGGGAATTGTCACCTCGGAGTGTTTGCTTGATGAGTTGTAGCTTCTTCTTGAGGTTGTCCATCTTTTCATTCTCATATGAATTTCATTCCTCAAGTAGTGTGCTAGTGAACCTTTATTTTGTTAAACCGGCATCACTACCTCTATTGCTTTAGGTCTTTTGCTTGCCAATCTTTCTTCACATTTTTCTTCTGCTTAATGTCTAGCCATGTTTTGCAATGCATCCACATTCTTTTCTTCACACTAACTTACATTGTCCTTTGCCCTCTCTAGCCCTTGGTTTTTCCCTTTCGCAAGGATTTCCAACATGGTTTGTTGTTCTTGCTAGGTTTGGGGGCTAGGATGTTCCATCATTGTACTTCACAATCCAATTGCTTCTAGAGTTGGTCATAGTTATGTGTGGATTTTCCTATCTCATTTTCCAACTCCACTACCTACATGGTCTTCTAGTAGGCCTCCTCTTTGGGTCACTTTGCTTCCTCCATCTCCCTTATTCATTATACTTGGAGCTACTTTATCTCCTCTAGTTATCCTTCTAGCTTGGCTTTGTCTTTCATGGCTTGGGCATACTGGTCTTTGAGTTGCACATGATTTTCACTTTCTACTTCACACTATTCCTACATCTCTTCATATCCTTTTTCATTGCCATTACTTTCCCTTACTACAATTATTTTCTTTTTGGACCAAAAAAATCTCTCATTTTTTGTTGTCAACATGTGTCATGAACTCTCTTTACCTTCTCTAAAATTGCTAAGGCTAACTTCCTCTCCTTATCTAACTAGTCTTTTTACTCTTCTAGCTCTTTTAATAGCCCTACAAAACCTTGTGCTGGCAATCATAAACAAAGAAGTCGTTGGCCCTTCCACCCTTGGTATTTTAGATGCTTTCTGACTAGAGTCCACATGTGCAACTCAAATTTCAAGCTTTACCCTTGCCCATGATGATTGGTGATCTTGCCATAAATCATTTTGCATTGGTCATTTTTTTTGAAGAACATCCTAGGTCAAGGCCCATTAGTGTCAACTCTTCTACCCTTGAGGATTACTCTACTCATATTCTAACTTTTAGGGCTATGTTTTCCTACTCTTGTTTTCTAAGGTGCTCCTCCTCCTCCTCCTATTTCTTTTGCCTTCATTCCTCTTCTTTCTTCTTAGATGATTCTTTTGCTCTTTCAACTTTTTTCTCCTCTTTAGCTTTTCCCTTTTTATTGTTTGGTTAACACCTTGATGATATAATTTCTCTCTTCTTTCCTTTTGACAAATACTGATTGGGCTTACATTGCTATTGTTGGGTTTCTAGCCCTTGGATTATGGATATTTTAATCTATTTCTCCTCAACTCTAGTTGTCACTCTAGTGCCATGGCTCGGGCTCTCATAAGCTCTGATTGATTTGGTTCATGTTCTCCAAGTGAGCTCATCTTGAGGACTTGAATTGCAACTCTCCTACTAGGTGCCTACTTAGTCTGAAGTTTGTGTCGTGTAGCTACAAGTCTTCTAGCAATCTACTCCACCTCCATCTACAATTTTTTGATTTCATATTATTATTGCTCTCTTGAGGGTTTGTGCTTGAGAATTTCAATGTGTGCTGATGACACCTCTTACATTGCTATATATAAGGGTTATCATACTTTTTTTTTTGCTCTAGAATGATATTCTTTGGTGACTTGTATAATGGCTATTAGCACACCCCTAAACCCTACTAGAGTGGCTTTGATTGTTGCTTCCTCCTTTCCACATCTCTACTTTCTAATGCCACGGGTCCTGATTTCTCATACTCTTGTGCTCAAAATCTGAGTGCCTTTGATGTATCATGGATGGTTTTTATGAAAAAGGCTTTGATATTTACGTTATCCATTGCTCAAGCAGCCACACTTTCTAGCATTACTACCTATATCTTTCTCATCAAGGATTTTGTACCTATTTCTAAAGAGCAAATTATGTGTTAGTTTATCTTGAATTCCAACTAAGAGACTCAAGATGTTTTCCAAGCTAATGCCATCATTAGTGAAAATCTTGCACCTATTCATCCCTAGCATTGCATAGATATCTCTTTTTGGTCATCTCTCCTTCTTATATGGTAGGCCCAAGGCTTTGTGCACCACTTTTGGATTAAGAGGGATTTACACCTAATTTTTTTCATTGTTTTCACCTATTGTGAACTGACCAATTATGCCTATTGCGATTGTAGGTCATGATAAATTCTATGCAATGCTCATAATTTATTTCCCCCTCAAACTTTTCCATGTACTCATTTAGCCCCACACTAGTCTACTAAGTCCTTGTATCTTGATTTTTGGCTACCACCTCCTTTAAATTATGAATCTATTTGTATTGTAAGTGGAAATATCCCTTAATCAATGCTTAGCTTGTAGTCCACTTATTCTTTTTTAGAAAACGATGTTTGGGACTTGGTTGCCATTTCATGTGTAACTTTTTCTCCTTGTTCTACCATGTTCATAGTCTAACATCTTGTGGTGAGCTTTTGAGAGTATTGAATTTGTTAAGAACAATATATATATATATATATATATATATATTACCAAGAGAATTAAATTCCACACAAAAAATGAGAAAATTTTACCCACTGGGAAAATAATCAATTTGCAAATTTTATGTAAGCTACAAGCCCCTCCTCCCAAAGGATCGCAATACTTCTAGGATTACTTGCAACGGGATCTAGGATTTGATTTTGAGCTATTAGCCTACGAGCTTATATACAAGGAGACTCTCACTTATTTTTGCAACCACTGATTATAAAATTGTGGATTACATTCCATGGTGGCGTAATGGTCCATATCCTATGGTCAAATGTTGATATGAGTAATATAGGTCCAAACATTAGTGAGAAGGTCCCTTGAGTTTATTTGACTAGCAATATGAAGGTCTTGTTTGCTAAAGACTCAATCCAAGTATGGATGTAGCATCACGTTATCTTCTAATGGATGTTCATGGGTTAAAGTGAGTACTTAAAATGTAGTGGAGGCAACATAAGTAGGATCATATTCTAACATCTTAATGGCACGTTGTTGCTCTACATTGGTCATGATTTGATATCTCACTCTTTCCGATTGTTCTTATAAAGTAAGACAATGCTACAAGAATGAGGACTTGTTTTGTGCAAGACAATTGAGGTTGGAAAGTACATTGAGTGTGGTCTCAATGCAACTCCGTTTAAAGGAGGTGATTAATTGCCCCTTTAAGGACTATTCTCATGCAACTTGATTTGCAATGACCTCCTCTGTGATTGAGGTAACCTTATAAAGATGAATTCGTATTCCTCACATGAGTATGGTAGAGGCTTCATGTGATTTGTAGTATTTTCATCGAGGAGGCCTAGGTCAAGTTGTTCGTACCTACATGCAAATAGAGTGAAGGTGTTAACTAGCTATTGAATACATATGAATATGTTGCTATTAATATATATAGCCATGCTGGTAGCTAGTTCTAAGAGAGATTATCTCTCATAAGAAGTTTAGAGGACTAGGGGAAATTTTGGCTTTTGATGGCTACTTTGATTAGGAGATGTGATCACTTGATTTTGTCTCGGAGGCATTGAGTTGAGGGTGTTCTTAGATTTAGATAGAGTTCTGGTGACTATTGGTTGGAATTGGTTTGAAGATGAGAATGAGGCACAATTATAGAAGTTATTGGCTTCTCCTCAAAGTTAGGGGTGGCTAGGCTATGTGGGTTTTGAGTTATGATTCATTGTGGGTTGTTTGACATCATTCTAAGCTTGGGGTTTTTGTAGGATTGCCTAGTGGTGCCTTTGGTTCCTTCATTTTGTAGGCTTGTTGAGGTATGGTATTAGATACTAGTAGCCATGGTATTTGTATCTCTAGTTGTGGAGGTTTGGTATTTTAGGATTTTGGCTATGGCGATATTAGGGTAGCCTTGCATGCAAGCCTCAATAATCAGATGTTCTTAATCCAGCATATTAGCCTTATGCTTTAAGCAGAGCTTTAGAAACCAATCAAGTTATATTTGAGGCGTAATGTTTGTGTTGCCACCATACTTGGTTGGGCTAGCTTTTATTGTTGATGGACATGTGAGCAAACAAACGTGTTTGATTTTTCTATTCAGTATCAACACCCACTCTTGACAGTTCATATTGGACAAAGATAAATGATTGACTAGTTTACTATGGTCTACCTATGCTTTGAGTAATTAGTTGATAAGAGAATAATTTATTTTTTTTATGGATAAATTGGGATGCATGGGGAGCATTGATGGTATTTCTTTCTCAATCCAGGTGTTAGTACCCTTGTTGAAAGTTGTAGGGTTTAATGGGGGATCAAATAGACTTTGATCGATGAATAGACACTTGCCTTGGGTTCTTGGTATCGAAATGCATCGAGGAAAACTCCAGCTCCTTGATCCATGATCGTTTCATTTTGCACTACAACTGTCTCTTTTATGAGTATTGGGGTCCTTTTTCACTTGAATCCCAGCTTTAAAATCTTCTCTCATTCGTGACCACAAGATAGGGTGATTTAATACATTGAATCCATGAACTCATCTACACAACTAGAAACTATAAAGAGTATCAAGCTACTATAAATAAAATATATAATAGAGTATAAGCATAGCTCTCACCCTACCCCTGACAAAATCAAGGCATGAAGTCCATAAGGGATAGGCCAAGCATAATCTGATAGAGATTGGGGAGTTAGTTGCTAACCAACCGCTCCAATACAAAATGGCTAAAAAGAACTATCAAATAAGTCATCCTAAGTGGTTGTCTAACCTACCTACCTAGCCTAGTACAAATGGACCAAGAACTACTAGGCAAGAACTCCTATAGCCTAGTCTATAAAAAGTCACTTATATAATTTATACTTGGGCATGTAAAAAGGAGAGTGTTGAGCATATTGTGACCTAAGGAGAACATGGCATTATCCTTAGGTCTTACCTCAGCATCCAAGAACCTACCAAGCTCTCACAAGAAGGAGATACCAAATCCTTTTTTTCTTTTGCTCACTTTTATTTTTACTCTAACCATCCTTATTTATTTTTTAGCTAAATATCACCCCCAAGAAGACAAGGCATTAGTTCCAGGTCTAACTTGTCCCTAGGAACCTACCAAGTTGTCTCAAGAAAATGAACATATGCTATTGAAAATTTTCTTGCTTTATTTTTATATTTTAGGGGTTAGAATTCCTTTTTACAAACCTTTCTGTCTTATATATTTTAAATATATTCATTTTTTTTCTTCTTTCTTTTATTTTGTAGTCTTTCCTATTTGCCTCACAACCAATAGGGATTCCTAGAAACAGCTATCTAGTAGGCTAGCAAAACAAAGTCACTAGGACTACCCTTTAAAACATATCTTAGAGTATTTGACAATGTCTTTACAAGAGGCAAACAATTACTCAAACCTCCTAGATATACTTAAGCTAATCCTAGGACTTCATGCCTTGAATGCCGGTTCCCAATAGAAAGAAAAAAAAATACCCCACATACATAGACACATAGCATAAATGAAAATGACTCATAAAGAAAAGACATCACCTGTCTTGGCCACAAGAAGCTTCTATGCAGCAAGAGGCTCCATCCAAGTTGGCAGATGATTTTTGATGCCGAGAATGATGGGACCTGAAATGGGCCGGCACTAGCTATAGCACTAGCCGAACCTCATGCTCATGACACACAAACACCCTCACGGCCTCGCGGACCAGGAGCGTCAATCTAATGCTGAAGGACAAATTGCCCTAAAGCTTAATTCTTGCATTTATAGTTCATAGTCCAACATTTCCCTAAAACTCCTCAGAGGGAGATCCCAAAGTACTTAGGCATAACGCCTCGTCACACACACATAGGAGGCACTCCACTGACTAATAGTGGGAGCCCCACTATAGCTCTCCTACATCTCAGGGATTGGCCCTTTGATGCGCTGCTAAACATATAACACAAACAAATAAAAACTTCTCTCTTTTATATTTCTCGAATTTCCAGGAGATATACCATGCTTCCTCACTTCACAATCCCTTAAGAAACCAACCCTCTACCCTACGGCAAGGGATAACCTCACACTCTCAAACGTGGGTCAAAGTCCTAAGAAAACAATTGCTATGCAGTCCAAGAGATTTTCCTTCAATACCATGAACCATGCATAGTGCATAATGTGAATGGTTTAGTACACAAAAAATAGAAAATCAGCATTGTGCATCGTGCGAAACCAA
The DNA here is from genome assembly GCF_053477565.2 of Lygodium microphyllum. Classification (NCBI taxonomy): domain Eukaryota; kingdom Viridiplantae; phylum Streptophyta; class Polypodiopsida; order Schizaeales; family Lygodiaceae; genus Lygodium; species Lygodium microphyllum. The sequence continues at coordinate 12,574,506 of NC_141161.1, read as the reverse complement.
TCTTTTCATGATTTCCATGCTAACATTCATGTATTGCACCGAGGAGAGACACCGAGCCTTACGCTCATGCTGCCTTTTTCTTTATTTTAAAACAACGTCCTATAGCCATGATGTAACACATAAATCAGGTTTAAGATTTTACTTTGACGCTTAAACTCCCCTCTCACCCTACCGTTTAATGTTTTGGAATCGTTGATAGGTGTAAGAGTCATTTTATGTGTATTTCTTTGTAGAGAAAGCAATAAATACGGACAAAAACATAGAAATGAGGGTAAAATGAGGCTAAACTGGTGCTCTACCTTCATTATACATTGCACAAACACTTACGTAATTTTTTGAAATTTTCTCTTTAGCGTTTCCCAATTTTCTCCCATTTAAAAACCATTTTTCACCATTTTTTAGTAATTTTTTTCTATTATTTTCAATAAAAATGACTAGAAATTGAAATTCATTATGGGCTGTGGCCCTTAGGTTCTTTGACAGCAAAAATTTAGGTTTTATTGATGTTATATATCATGTTTTCCCTTTATTTTGCAAAAAACCTCCATTTTGCCTCTTAAACACGTGTTTTACGGGTTTTATACCATTAATTTCAGTCATAACACTTATGATTTTCTGATTTTCTGAGCATAACATGATCAAACTCATAGCAAACAATATGATGATGCATAATCAGCCCATGGGAACAAATATTCATGAAGCAAATTGCATAAAACATCAATTCCCTTTGTAAAAATGAAAATACCATTCTCTGCGGGTTGCGGGTTTTTATTTGCTATGTCTTAGGACTGATTTCCAGCAGCCATTAATGTCCATGATAGTTCGGAATGAGCAATCTACCCTCCTCTTGCATCATGGAGCAATCCCATCTTAGTTGGAAAAGCATCTGTCAATCCTTCTTCTTCCCACATGAATCTGCCTCTAGAAGAGAGAGAGGGAGGAGAGAGAAAGACTGAAATCAGAGATTTTGATAGAGACCACCATTGCGTGAGCGAAGCACGGTGAAATGACCAGCAGGCAGAGGGGAAGCAAGGGCCAATGTCAATTGTAGTGGTTGTGTGCAGGTTGCATCTTCCATCCCCAAGATCTAGGCGCAAAAATCGGCGCCATCTGCCCACGTTTTCTTCCTTCTCTCTCTCTCCACGATTTTATGCTAACTCAAATGTTGGCATAAAATGCCCCCTAGCCCCCAAAGCTCACCACTCATTTGGCCAAACTTTTGTCCACCTCTTCGTATCTTGCCTAGTTTCTTGGCTCCTTCCCCGTCCGGACTCTGAATTGAGCTCTGAAAAATCCTGGGCATCCGGCTCGACATCCTGCATTGGCCGGTAACTCTTGACAACCCGCACATCAGTCTGAAAAAGTATCAAAAATCAACAACTGTCGCTCAAGCTCCTTTAAAGCACTTTGGCGCTTAAAATCGTCCTAGATCGAGCAACCGCCTTTGACGTTGAATATATTTCCCTTGATATTCGTAATTTATAGCTATTTTTAAGCACTTCTCAGCATCAAAATTCTGCTCTCATTGGCGACCATGGGATAGGTTGACTCAGCCAGTTGAATCCCACAATAGATCTGCACAAAACAACCAAAGGAAGCATCAAGCTGATACAAAATAGATACATATTAAACACAGCACAGTGCTCACCCTACCCCTGACAAAACCCAAGGCATGAAATCCATGAGGAGTAGGCCCAGCATAATCTGCCAGAAAGCCTGAAGTTGGTCACTAACCGACTGCTCCAACACGACCAGACTAAAAAGAACTATCATAGAGGTTGCCCTAAGTGGTGGTTTGAACTACCTACCTAACTAAGGACAACACAACCAGGAGCTCCTACTAGGCGAGGACTCCTATAGCCTGATCAAAAAGTATTTTCTTTTAACACATTTCTTCTTTTAGGTTTTCATTTTCTATACTTGGGCATGCAAAAAAGAGGAAGCTGAGCGTAGTGACCTAAGGAGAACAAAGCATCGGCCTTAGGTCCTGTCTCGGTACCCAAGAACCTACCAAACCCTCGCAAGGCGACACTTAATCATTTTCTGACGCTCACTTTTATTTTCACTCCAACCTTCCTTACTTTCTTCTTTTCCAGCAAGATGCCACCCCTAGGAAGATAAGGCATTAGCCCCGGGTCTGACTCATCCCCAGAAACCTACCAGGCCTTTGCAAGGCGATGATCAATTGCTTATAAATTTTCCTTTCTTGTCTTTTCTTTGATAGGGGTTAGAACCCCTTTTTACACACCTTTGTATATATTTATTGTTTTTAAGATATTAAGAGTTTTTTCCTCATATCAGCTTTATTGTCTTCTTCGGCAGGCTATTCTAACTGCCTCACAACTAACAAGAACTCCTAGAACGGCTGTCTAGCAGGCTAGCAGAACAGGGTCACTAGAACTCCCTTTTAAAACAGGTCTTTTGATGTCTGGTAATGTCTTTATAGGAGGCAATGACTACTCAGACCTGCCTCAAACATACCCAACCTAAACTTGGGACTTCATGCCTTGGTTTCCGGTCCCCAACAAGAAAGCCTTGATGCTTGTTTATGGGACCGCATATTGCCCTAAGTGAGCGGAGTATAAATCCTTGATTATGGGACTGCATATTGCCAAACAAGGTGGTTGAAATGGAATAAAAAAATAATAAAAAAACCTGCAACACACAAATAAGCAGTATGCGCTTTTTTTACAAAGGAAATTTACTTCTTTTTTATGTTTGATGGTTGAAATGGAATTCATATGGGATAAAATTTTTTTTGGAGCTTATTTGCATTATGATTAAGGGTTGTGTATTAAAAAAATGTAGATCTATAATAATAAATAGTCGCAATAATCAAATTATAGCCTGAAAAGTGCATTTTTAGTGTAAAAATGAAGGTTTTATTGGCTTCGGTTGGGGAAAAGAGATGCGCATGGGATAAAATTATGAGAAAAAATATATTTTAGCTGTCATAATCAGCCACTAATCATAAATCAGAAAACAATCTATTTTTATACACAAATAAATAGAGAAAAATACCTAAAATGGAAAAAATAGATTTTTTAATGTTATAAAAATCTAAAAAATTATGATTCATGGTTGTGGCTATATAATAAAGCTGAGGCATGAATTTTGACTTCAATTTCAAATTTGTTTATGTGTCATAGTTCATGTTTTTTCCGTTTTATGCAAAAAATACATACAAAATAATACCCTATACTTATGCAACGCAGCATAATCTAAACCTTAGACGAAAAGGGTGAGGTTAAGAGATTAAGAGGGTTGAGAGGGTGTAAATATTTGAAATATTTGATTGTGCATTCCATTTACAATTGCGATAATTCAGTTTAAGGGGCTAGTAGCACGAGGAATTGATGCTAGTCTCCATACATCGAAGCACACGTTTAGTGAAAATCATGAAAGGGCTGTTTTTTCACATCACAAAATATTGATTTGATAAATATTGTTTGTGTACTAGGATCATATGCACTATGCATGATGCATGCCATGGTATTAGTCCTGGATTGCATAGCAATTGTCTTCCTAGGACATGACTTATACGTTGAGTGGAAAGGAGCCTTTGCTGTAGGTCAGCTACACACTTTTCTTGGGATTGTTTGTTGAGGATATATATATTTGTGGATCATACAAAACAAGAAAAGAGTGGAGTTTTTGTGTTATGTTTTATATGTTGGAGCGATGCATCTTGGGGCCAATCCCCAAGGTGTAGAAGAGTTGCAGTGGAGCCGTCGCAATCAGCTCAAGGAGGGGGATTCCTCATGTTTGTGTTACGAGGCACTATGCCTATATGTTGTGGGATCTCCCTCTGAGGAGAAGGGAAGGTAAACGCTGGACTACATATTAGCTACAAACACATAATTATGTCTATCTAGTGTACATCGGTGTATTATAGATGCTCCTGGCCCACGAGGCGGTGTGGTGGGGTTGTCTGTTGTGTGCATGAGGTCCGACTAGTGCCATAGCTAGTGTTGACACATTTTAGGTCCCATCACAAGTGCTCTGTATAATTTTTTTAGTGTAGCTCTAAAACAAAAAACCATTAACCGCACCTGCAACTACACCAAACAAACAAATGGCCCTCTTAGCCAAATGAGATAAACCATTTCACTACAAAATAAAAAGATCTCTTGGCCTAATGAAATTAACCAATAAAGTACACCATATAGTTTACTAATGTTGAAAACAAACCCTTGGCCCTTACATAAATCATATTGAAGAATAAAACTAGACCAAGGGGATCGCCATTCATGCCCTACACTAAATGCATCAAATTATTAGCTAATCCCTACGCATAAATAGCAAGGGGTGTCTGGTTAATATGTGGTTGAACGATTCGATGTGTCCATGATAGAATAGAAAGATGGCGAATCGCTACTACCTGACTCATAATCCATACTAACCATTGGTGGCCAAAACAAGACATGTCAGCAAGAAGTTCCCATTAAAGCCCTAGACTATCATCAAGGGGAAATTTTAAAAGCCCCTCAAGACCACATTTAAGAAAGACAACCTCCACAAATGCATAATTAGCTAGGGAATCTGCAACGCGGTTCCACTATCGGGGAATCAACTTGCATGTCATTGCCTCAAAGATCTCAAGGGTGTCCAAGGTTGTACAATGGTACATCCTTAGAATTGGATCTCTCACATTATAGGTCCCATTCAATTGGTTGATCAATAACAATGAGTTCACCAATAACTAAAAAATACCACCATGTCTATCTAGATTCAATCCCATTAGCAATGCGTTGTATTCGACCATGTTATTCGTAAGAGAAGTGCCTAAATACACTCCCATTTTTAGAACCACTCAATGAGAGGGATCTTTTATGGAAACCCCAACGCTCACATGCTTAGCAAGTCCTCAAGAAGCTCCATCAAAATACAATGTGTAAAGCAAGGCTTCATGGCAATCAACCTACTCATAATGATAGTCAAAATCTAATCGAGAGAGAGGGTATAAGACAAGTACAATCTCTCCTTCCTTACTAAACTCAATAGAGATGCTAGTAAGAACTGTATGACAATGATGGCAATAGGTCTTAATATCCCATCATGTAAAAGATCTGTTTTTCCACTCAATAATGTGATAACCCTTACTCAACTAGATCACTTTGCCTTGGTGGCAATGTTGCTCTAAATACGGATGCTCAAGATAAGGAATTTTTTTTTTCATCCAATAATCTTGATTCCCTCTGCAAGTTTAAGCTAGAACTTGAAGGATCTACAAAGGTACCAAGTCTAACATCAGCCCTTATACATAATAGGACTTCAATTGATTGAAATTTACTTTAGTTTTAAACTCTACTCCTTTCAAGCCTGCTAAAAGGACTGCAGAGCCATTCTTTCCTATACCAATAATCTTATAAGGACCATCCCATTTGGGTTCCAACTTGCCTACGAAGAGCTCATGGCATGCATCATAACATAGGACCAATTGACCCTTAGCAAATTTATATGTCTTGGCCCAAAGGTCATGAAGTATTTTCATCAGCTTCTTCCCTACTTCTTGATGTAACAAGACTAGCAACCGAATCTCATCCAGATGTGCAAGGGAAATCAACATTTCTTGCAAAGCTTTCTCGTCACCCAAAGAATGGTTTAGAGCAAACCTTATTCTAGGTAGCTCAATCTACAAAGGTAGCACACACTCTTTGACATATATACTAATTTAAAAGGAATGTGGCATGTAGCTCTTTTGAATGTCCTATTATAAGCCCAAATCCAAAATCATTTTATTCAAAAAGTGTGTTCCACAATCTGACACAAAGTTCCTTAGGTGGACCAAAATGACAAACAATCAATTCCAAAATAAAACTAGTTGTTTCTTCGGAATGATCCTTCATTATAGTATGGGATTTTGACCACTTCGTGAAATACTGTAGTGCCACAATGATATAATGCTTTTGTGTAGTTGATGAAGGATGTTTAGGTCCAACAAAATCAATTTTCACTTCTCAAATGGTAGTATAGCCATGATAGGAGTTAGTGGATGCTTTCTATTCTCCCTATAATGAAAGGTAAGAAGGATCGAAGCTTGCATAGGAGAGCTATGGCGGGAGAGCAAGAGAGAGAGAGAGAGAGAGAGAGAGAGAGAGAGAGAGAGAGAGAGAGAGAGAGAGAGAGAGAGAGAGAGAGAGAGAGAGAGAGAGAGAGAGAGAGACTCACAATGTGGAAACTCCAATAGTCACAATGTGTGATTGGCCTTCCCTTTATTTATCTGTCACTAAAAGAATAAAGAATAAAATGACGGTGGTGGGCACCCGCCACCTGTAGTGTGCAGGCACGGGTACTGTCAGTGTAGTAATACACAGGCGGCTAGGTAGAGTTGCCTTTACCCCCAACAACCTCCTACTTAAAGGAAAATCTATCCCAGTGAGGAGTGAAAAAGAAAAGATAGTACAACATGTACACATGTACAATAGGATAAAGAAATATGTCATCTCATCCCATGCCATCAATCTCCTAAGGAAGGCAAAGCGCTCCATAGAGAGGCTTTTGGTGAGCACTTTTGCAGGATTATGGTCAGCCAAGATCTTGACAAGGTCAACAGACTTTTCCTCAATAACCCCACGCATGAAGTGATACCTCATCTCAATGTATTTCGTCTTCGTATGGAAGACCCTAGATTCTCGGCTAACTGAATAGCACTCATAGAATCCGAATGTAGGGTAGGGATAGCATCAATACCAAGGTCATGAACCAAACGATCCAACCAAATGGCCTCCTTGCAAGTCTCAACGGCTACAACATACTTAGCCTCTGTGTAGTAGAAAGTGTCATGCATTTCTACACCTCGGACATCCATGAAACACTGCCTCCAGCATAAGTGAACACATAGCCAGAAGTGGACTTCCTATTGTTTGCATGTCCTGCATAATCAAAGTCAATGTGCCCCCTGACTCATCTATCTTGGCTACCATAGCATATGCACATATCTGTAGTGCCCTTGAGGTACCTCATGATACCCTTCATGACATCCCAATGCTTCTTGCCAGATGTAGGCATATAGCATGCCATAACACCAACTGCATAAGACTGCCCACTACAGATGCATAGGGAATCTTGGCCATCTGAGCCCTCTACTCATCTGTCTGTGGGCCATTGGCCTGTGATACCTTCACATAAGAAGGCAATGGACAGCTAATAGGCTTCATGTCTTGCATGCGAAAGTGCTCAAGGACTTTATGGATGTACTCCCTCAATGACAAGTAGAGGAGTCCTTGATGCATGTTGCATCTAATGTGCATACCAAGTATGTGAGAGGCTTGTCCCATATCCTTCATCTTAAAGATCTTCTTGAGCTGAGCCTTAAGAGCGTCTAGCTCATCATGAGCTTTCCCTATGCAAATAGCATGTCATCCATGTAGAGTACTAAAATAAGCAAAGATCCATCATGGGATTTCTTTGTGTACAAGTACAGATCCATAGCACTACGATTGTAGCCCTGTGACTACATAAAAGCATCAAACTTATGGTACCATTCCCTAGGTGCATGTTTCAAGCCATAAAGCCCTTTCTTCAACTTGCACACTAGGTGCTCCTTGACAAGATCTGCAAAGCCCTTAGTCCACTCCATGTAAATCTCATCATGCAAGTCCCCATGTAAGAAAGTCATCTTGACATCCATCTGGTACAAGTCAAGCTGTGCAGAGAGATGCATTTTAGTTTCCATATGGAAAAGTGTGGTAGCATATAAAGAGAGAGCTCCTAACCTCCCTCAACCTATCCATGCCTCCTCTCCAACCTGGAAATCAATGGCACTACATGGCAATCTATTAATGATATGCATGGTAGTCATAACTGCCTCAATCCAAAAGTGCTGGGGTAGGCCTACATAGCTAAGCATACTGCAAACCCTCTCTCGAATGGTCCTATTCATCCGATCAGCCCTACCATTTTGGGGAGGGGTGTAGGGGGGTGGTCAACCGACACTTAATACCCCTCTCATCACATAACTGATCAAAAGCACGTGAGATATACTCACCCCCATTATCTCTCCTAAGGCATTTTAGCCTATGCCCAGACTAGTTTTCTGCCAAAGCAAGCCATCTATGAAAAATTGCAAATACATTGGACTTCTGCTTTATGGGATAAGCCCATATTTTATGTGAAAAATTATTTATGAAAGTAACAAAATACTTCACCCAACCCATAGATTGACTAGGCATGGGCCCATAGACATCAGAATGTACCAATGCCAAGGGCTCACTCATGTGTGATATACCACACTTCCTATGCGTAGATCTAGTATGCCTGCCATAAAGACAATGATCACAAGAATCAAAACGAGAATAGTCAAGGGTCAGTAAGTACTACTAACCAGAAATAATTTTCATTCCCTTAATAGACATGTGCCCCAAATGGGAATACCAAAGAGATTCATGAGGTAAAGACCCCACAGACAAAGCATGATCAACTATAGATCCAGAAACAACAAAGGGGTAGAGACTGCCAACCTTGGCACCTCTCGCAAGCACAAGCCTACCATGACTAATCTTCCATGCAGAATCTCCAAGAGATACACAATATCCTGTGCCATCAAGCTATCCAGTAGACATGAGACTTCGTGGCAATGCAAATACATGATGTACATCGTGCATAACAAAACTACTACCAGAAGGAAACTGTAGCCTAACATCACCAATGTCGACAAGCTCAAGAGGCCTGTCATCACCCCAACACATAGAAATGGAAACAGAATGGTATGAATGGAACCACTCTCGGTAAGGTGTCACATGAAAGGACACACTTGAGTCCAAGAGCCAACATTGTGCATACATAGAGTGTATCTCTAACATATGTAAAGCACTATATGAAGTTGTTTCAAGGATATAATCCCCATCACTATCCTTGGGCTGCATAACATTGATCTCTTCAATTTTAACACTCGACTTAGTAGGTACTATGCTATGATCAGAAGATTTTTCTTACACATTCTCTTTCCCCTTGTCTTTGCGCCTTTCATTGTGCAATTCATGACACTGTGGCCTTTCCTCCCACAATGATGACAAGTTAGATTTGCATTTCTCCCATGAGACTTACTATGCGACTTGGATTGAGATTTTTGCAAATCCCATCCATGGCCATTACCACAGACATTCTTTGCATTTCCATCATGCCAACCTCTAACTGTCAAAGCATGAGACAGACGATAGGCATCCATATTCTTACAGTTTATCTCTTCCTACAAAAGAGAGCTCTCAACATCAGATAGCTTCATAGTAGTGGCAGAAGCACATAAGGCAATGCGGAATACATCCTAAGACTCATTAAGAGTTCCAAGAAAGAACAACGGAGTGATATCCTCTTTGAAATCAATGCCCTGCGAAACCAAGTTCTTAAGAATAGCATGAAACTTGCTCAGATGAGCTGACATGGTCACATTTTCTTTCATGTGGAGATCCATAAGCTATTTCAGCCAATACATTTGACTTGCACGACTTTGCTTGTCATAGAGGTTCTTGATCTTATCCCAAAGCTGCCAAGCACTCTATGCTTTCTCAACAACATTGTAATGCACCCGTTTAGTGAGAGACAAGATGAGGGTGGACTTGCATAACTCATTAAGCTCCATCCATTCGTCATTAGTCATAGTTTTGGGCTACTCCCCACTCAACCTTAGTGGCTTTATCTGTGATTTCTACACCAATACTTGCACAAATTGGCTCTTCCAATAGGCATAATTCATACCATCAAGCTTTTGATGTTGAAGATAGCATTGTTAGTGGAAGAAGATGCCATATTGCAAGCTGAAACAATAGTGTTGCTGTAGATAGTTCAAAACTTCTTGTTATAAACTTAAAAAAATGACTAAAAAACAACTAAAACCAAGGAAAAATGGCAAGAAATGAGTATATAATGATGTTTCCCACCAAGTGCCATCAAAAGTACATCAAATCAGGATGGTTTAGCGTGAAAAATACATGATAGTCCGTAGATATATGCTTGTTGTAATTTATGAGAGCAGTGTACAATCAGAGCTAACATAGGGCAAAACCCACTATTCAAAGTCAATCATTGATTGTCAATGAAAAACCAACATCAAGCGGACATAAACAAGCATGCCATAGTCAAACTGACATGAGCCAACATCCAAGCATGTCAGACAAAGTCTGTCAGTAAAGTCAGTACACCCCCCAATCAACAGGATAAAATGTACATACCATTGCCAAGACCTAGCACAAGTCGGTGTCTGCTTAGTGAATACAAAGCCAAATCAGCCCAAGTATATCTACATAGACCAAGGCATATCAACCATACATCATCCACAAGGAGATCTCAGTCTCAAGTATCCAAAAGCTCAATATGCATAATCCGCATTGCTCAATGTTTGATACGCGTACAAAGACACTCCCACTGGCACAAAATCCATAAGTGTCAAGCAAATAAGCTCAAACAAAGCATGTAAAAGCACCAGTGATACAATATCTAAGATCATACATCAGTAAGACATTCAGAGCATATGAGTAGTCAAGTATCCAATGATAGCATCCGATGTCATGAAGACAATCCCAATCAATCTCTTATGAGAGACAAAACAAGACCAAAATAAGCTCCAAATATCCAAAGTCAAGCCCAAACAAAGCTCCAATAGCATTCAATTTCAAACAATGTAACTAGCATGTGTAAGCATCAAGCATGTACCAATGGGTCATACATAGACCATAGGTATAACCTCTATGTAACGTGTCCCCTACTATCATCCAGGACACGTCTTAGCAGTCCATCGGAAAGGATGTCTAGAAAACTCCGCCTGACACTCCCATGGAATGTTATGGGTTTTGCGATCTAGGTCTTTCCGCGTCTGCCACGTAGCGGAAGTATCCTGGCCGTTCCCACTTAGGATCGATCGGAATTAGGGTTTTCCTGATTGGTCATAAGCTAACAGCAACTAGCGTCAGACCCGAGCGAACTACTTTACGCAGAAACACTAGGTCCGAAGCGGATTCATGCTGCACTTGGTTCAAGGAGAATGGGAAACGAGAGGGATGCAAGGCTCAACCTCTCTGCCATAAGGCATAGTCCCATTCCGTTCCCCTAAAACATCATAAATCGGGTAAGACGTAACTCTAGGTCATCGTTCTCGTTATTTGTTTCGATGATGATGATCATCCGCTGTTCTTCGAGATTTTTGAGAAAAGTTCCCGACTAACCAGGACCACCCAACCGTAGGACGGACCCATGGCCCATCCTCTGCACTTTCCTCAGTTTGTTTTAGTTATGTAATTATCTAACACATTAATTTGACATATAACAATCAGCTTCTTTAATTAACCCTGTTAAGCACTGGTTCCTTCACGTAATCTTATCACGTGACATAGAAAAACAATATCAAGCAAGTTCTTTTAACATTTCATCATTTTATCTTTGAAATACAAGGAGTTCCGCCCGTAGCCTTGTCCATAATCCACCCGAAGGCTATCCAGTAATCTCCAGGGATCACTATTCCAAGCTTCCGCCTATAAACTAGTATGCGGGCCTCGAGATCCAATCCCGAGTCACGTTAGCCTCTTGTGCGGGACCCGGAAGGCGAGGGATTTATGGCCACAGCCCCCCTTGGCACCCAAGCATCCTCCTACTTCAAGTAGAGCTCAACGGAGAGACCTCTCGCAGCGGGTTCGATCCACGTTCCCGGCGGGGTGAACAACCCCCTTGGTTAGGGTTAGGTAGGTAGTCGGGGGTAACTGAACTGCCTCTTCCTTCAGGCCTTTAACCTGAAGTATATGTACTCATTTAATTTGTAATTCAATTCAAACAGAGCCCTAAAATCTCTAGCAAGCACAAACATTTCCAGTAATCAACCGTGTTGTTTGGCAAACTGCTAAGGAAGTGTTCTTTCCTTTTGAGTGATTCAGCACTCGTTCCCAAGGTGTCTTGTAAATTGGCAAGATCCTTTACATTCCGGTGTAGGGTGTGCCTTATTAACCCAACTTGGTCAACCCTAAAGTTCCTTAGATATGCTAGTTTCCGGTTTACAACTTTTCCTTATTTAGAAGGATATCCAAAAATACGTCCTTTTGCAAGATAACTTGCGTAGGGATCTGCCATCCTTGATGAGGGTTTTTACCCTTTCTCCTTGTGAATCAATCACAAGACTAAATGATTTCGTACTTGCTGTGCAAGTCCTGCGATGGAATAAACTGTTTTAGATCCTTTAAGCTAACGTATGTCAGGCCTAGGGTTTCTTTTTTTAAGAATTTTAGGGACAAACCCTAGTTCCTTATCTTTACGCATTTATTGTCCCTACAGTAAGGAAAGTAGTCAAGTGCTTAGGGTATGAATGTTTCTATGTTTAGATTGGTTTAGTTATCTCTTGAAAGGTAATATTAATCATCTTGTCACGGTTTTGCTATCCTTGTGACAATTTACTTTCCAGTCAATACAGTTTAATTTAACTTCCGTTTTCTTTAAAGATGAACTCATGCCAAATAACAACATTTTCCCTTGCTACGATGTGCAATTAGCAATGATAACTTCCTAGTAATTTGAGCAAAGAAAGAAACCTTTCATGAATTTAATAATTTACAATGATTCGTTGCGAAAGGAATAAGACTAATGGTGCAAGATATAATTTCTATACCTTTAGGATTTAACTAAAATATACTACTATAGTAAATGTATAATCTTGCTCGTAATTTATAATGCTTGATGCAATTCGAAGGAAACTAAGTTCTGTACATTATCATTCATTCAAATAAACTAAACTCCTTCATTACAAATAACTCGGAAAAATATATCCTATCCCTAACAATTTCTCTTTGCATGATCGACTTAAAACTGAATTAAAGCCAAGAAGAAAAACCTGGTTTTGGGGTGAGATATCCACATGGATACCGGGAGATGACCCTCCCGCAGCTACACCTTGGACTTTCTTAGGAGGCATGGCAATTGTAGTCCTTCAGACGTAGAATAAGCTTTACAACTTCCCCTTAGAATTCCACCATCGCTCCCTTGCACCGTTCATCAAAGTAGTTTTTGGAAGGCTCCCCCCTTGAATTCGGGAATTCGAAAGGGTGTTTTAAAATCTTTTATAACTAAGACCCATTGAAGCCATGGGGAAGGCTTAATGGCCTTTGTAAGCTCGCACGAACGGGAATAAAAAGATGTGGAAAAGACACAAGGTGCGGAAGCAAACTCCAAGGAAATATAGTAACCGCAAGGATTATAAGTGAGGTTGAAAGACCTTGGGTTAACTTGGAGGTCCTTTCAATACGCCATAAGGGAAGGGCTAGTGAACGATCTAAGACGGAGGTGTTGTAGGCTTAAGGGATAAGAGGGGTGATAAGACACGGAGGAAAAAGTAATAAGACCCTTAAGGTCTTCGTGCTTTTAGGGGGAGTGACTTCAAAGTGAAGGTAAGGGGTTTTAGCACGAGGGTGAAATGGGGCTAAAGGTTTTTAAAACCTGGGGGGGGGGGGGGGGGGGAAAGAGGGCTTAGGGGGATTAAAACCGGGGGGAAAAAGGGGGTTTAGAGGGATTAAAACCGGGGGGCAGGGGGGGAAAAGGGGCTTAGGGGGCCCTAAGCGGAAAATTTTGGAGGGGGGGAAAATAGGCAAATGTGTGGAAAAGGGGGCTTAAGAAGGCCCCTTGGAAGCTTCCAAGGGCCTTCTAGAAGGCTTACGAAGGGCACGTGGGGGGGGGGGGTGGGGGCCGTCGACAGATGGTGACAAGGATAAGGCAGCTGGCGGCGATGTGGGCAGAGAAATCAGACGGCAGCGGCAGTTGCTATTGGCGATTGGTAGCGTCCCCTTCAGCTGCAGGGCAATCCACGATCGTGTCCTCCACAGGCAGTTCCTAGCTCATCGCTCCCTCTCCAGCTCTATGGTAGTGGCCACCTTCAATCTCTCCCTCCCTCATGAAATTCAAAGCGTCTCCTCTCTTCTCTCCCTCACAGCAGACTGACGGCCACCCACAGCGTGTCGACCGTCCTCATTTAAATAGTGGAGGGGAGGGGGATCTTCCCTCCCCTGAGTGTCATCACGCATGTTTCCCCCCTCATTCCAAGCTCCACCAAGGAGCTTAATTGCTCCTACTATTTCCCTCCCCCTCCAGCTCGTCAGTTGGATGGGGGGATAAGGGGAAAAAAAAAATTTCATTATCCAATTCGTTTTTATGGAGGCGGTACATGCGGCCCTTCGGAATATTACATTCTCTCCCCCTTAGAAGAATCAAGATGTCCTCATCTCGAGATAAACTGGGGATACTGATGGATGAGAGTGCCTTCATCTATCCAGGTGGCATCCTGTTCGGAATAATCTTTCCACTAGACGAGGCATTCTCTTAAGGTTCTAGATCTTAACTGTCTCTCCCTAACATCTAAGATCCTATCCGGCCTTAGTTCAAGGACTCCTTGACTAGGCATTACAATTTGTTGGTCATCAAATACATGATTAGGGTTGGGTACATATTTTTTCAATAGGCTGATATAGAATACATTGTGAACCTTTAGGTTCTCAGGGAGTTGCAATCTATAGGCATTGGGACCTAGGCATTTGAGGATTTTGTATGGCCCACAATACCTTGGACTTAGCTTCTTGCATTCTCCTAGGGATAGAGAACTCTTTTTAGGGCGTACACGAATGAAGACCATGTCTCCTTCTTCAAAGACTCTTTCTTAACGTTTCAAATCTACGTATGCCTTTTGTCTATCCTTGGCCGCTTGTATGTCTTGTCTTATTGACTTTATTTGATCATCCATGTCTTCCAACATCTGTCTTGATGCTTCAACTCTTAGGGTTGGATCAGAAAAGTTTAGGGGACTTCTGCAATCATGACCATATAATGCCTGGAAAGGGGTCATTTGAATGCTCTGCTGGTAAGAAGCATTGTAGGAAAATTCAACTAATGGCAAGTATTGAATCCACCTCTTCGGCTCTCGACGCAGTATGCCCTAAGCATATCCTCGATGACTTGATTTACTCGCTCTGTTTGGCCATCCGTTTGGGGATGGTAGGCAGTGCTAAAATAGAGTTGAGTCCCAATAGCTTCAAAGATAGCTCTCTAGAAGTGTGATGTGAAGTGAGAATCTCGATCACTAATGATTCTTCTAGATAACCCATGCAGCTTGAATATCTCCTTGATAAACAATCTTGCAATGTCGGAGGCTTTATAGTTTGTCTTTATTGGAATCAAGTGTGCAACCTTGGTAAGCATGTCAACCACAACCATAATGGAATTGTATCCTCCTTGGACTTAGGGTAAGCCCACAACAAAATCCATACTGATGAATTCCCATTTCATTTGGGGAATGTCAAGCGGTTGCAGTTTCCCTGGCATCATGACATTTTCGGCTTTGATACGTTGGCAAGATAAACACTCAGTGACATACTTGAGAACGTCACCTTTAAGCCTCTCCCAATGATAGCTCTTCCTAACTGCATTGAGAGTCTTAGCATAGCCAGGATGTCTTGCGAAAGGAGAATCATGAGCTTCCCATAATATCTTCTGCTTAAGTGACTAGCTTGCTGGTATACACAGCCTTGTTCTGTAGTAGACAAGTCCATTATCAATGGAAAATTCCTGATACTTAGCTTGCAACTTCTGATTCTGCTCCTTGGTAGATATTTCCTTTATCATTGTTTGGTAGGCCAAATCATGGCATGCTTCCTCTCTAGCTAGTTCAAGTATAGGGTTGTTTGGCATAGATACTTTTGTAGCCAGAGATCTGGCCGTTGATGGATTCTGCAAGATTAGGGAATTTAGGAATGCCTTGCGACTGAGTGCATCGGCAACTACATTCTCCTTCCCTGGTCGGTACTTGATTTCAAAATCATATTCCTCCAATACTTCAATCCACCGACGTTGTCTCATGTTGAGCTCATTCTGGGTAAAAATCCATTTGAGACTCTTATGATCAGTTACTAGAGTAAATTTTTTACCCAATAGGTAGTGTCTCCAAAGTTTTAGAGTATGGATGACAGCTAGTAATTCCAGATCATGCGTGGCATAATTCTTTTCATGACTCTTCAATTTTCTTGAAGAGTATGCTACTGGATGACGTTCCTGCATAAGTACACATCCCAATGCAAGAATGCTAGCATCAGTTACTACCTCGAACTCCTTATTGAGTTCAGGAAGTTTTAGAATAGGTGTTGATACCAAACTTTGCTTCAATTTGTCGAAGCTATTTTGTTCGGAAGTTGACCATGTAATGGAAGTCTGCTTCTTTAGTAAGTCTGTAAGAGGTGCTGCAATCAAAGCATAGTTTTTGATGAAGACCCTATGCCATCCTGTCAATCCAAGAAAGCTACGTATCTCTTTGACGGATACTGGAATTGGCCATTCAAGCACATCTCTGACCTTGGCTGGGTCTACTGATATTCCTTCTGATGATACTATGAATCCCAGATATTCAATCTGACACTTGAAGAATGCACACTTCTTCATTTTTACATACAGCTTATGAGACCTCATTGTCTCAAGGACAATCCGAAGTTGAGGTTCATGATCTTCTTCCTGTTTAGAATAGACTAAAGTGTCATCGAAGAAGACAAGTACGAAATCATCAAGATATGGTCTAAAGATATCTTGCATTAATCTGTTGAAGGTGGCAGGTGCATTTGTAAGGCCGAATGACATAACTAGGAATTCAAAGTGCCCATATCTTGTATTGAAGGCCGTCTTTGGAATATCTTCTTCCTTGATCCTTATCTGATAGTAACCTGACCTGAGATCAATCTTGGAGAAGATCTTTGCACCTTGAAGACGATCAAGAAGCTCATCAATTCTAGGAATAGGATACTTGTTCTTGACTGTTGATTGATTCAACCCTCGGTAATCAATACATAGTCGAAGTGTCCCATCTTTCTTTTTCTCGAATAGTACTGGAGCTCCCCACGGTGAGTTGCTAGGCCGGATGTAACCCTGATCTAACAGTTGCTTGAGTTGTTCCTTCAACTCAATTGCTTTCGGTATGGACATTCTATAAGGTCTCTTTGCAATTGGTGCAGCTCCAGGTACTAGCCTAATCTCATGATCTACTTCTCTTTGAGGCGGAAGTTCAGTTAATTCCTCAGGGAATATGTCAGCGTATTCCTTTAGCTAAGAAGGTCCTTCATGAGACTCTTGCTTTTGATCTAACTTGTTGAGTTTGATCAGGTAAACGGGTAATCCTTTTCTGACTCCTTTTATGATCCGAGATACTTTGGCTAATTGGATTCTTGGCACTCCTGCCTCACCTTGAGTTGTGACAAATTTCCTTTCAGAGTTTCGAAAGGAAACTTGACCCTTTCCACAGTGGATGTGGGCGTCGTTGGGCTTAAGCCAATCCATCCCGAGTAGACACTCATGGATACCTAAATTCATGACTCTGAAATTGACTGAAGTTTTCTTTCCTCCCAGAAAGAATTCCACCTTAGCAGTTTGCCTGGTACAAGTTACCTCACGACCGTTTGCCAACTCCACAAGCAGGGTAGGTGCTTCTACTATGGTTATTCCTAAACTTTTTGCACATACTGGTGAGATAAAGGAATGTGTACTACCACAATCAATCAAGGTTTTGAAACCTTTACCTTGATAGTCCGACGGTGTCTGAATCACCGAGAACTGGCGATTTGGCCCTTTCTTGTGTAAAGCGGCATGGACTGTCACTCTTTTGAATTCTGCTTCCATTGTCGGATCTTCCTCTTCTTCTTCTTCACATCTTTGCCTATTGGCAATGCAAGCGGTTCTTCCTCTTCCACAGGTAACGGCTCCTTGACCGCAGCCTGCTCCTTGGAAAGGCGTTTGGCGATGTCCTCCGATGAGCTTGGGACATTGCCTCTGGAAGTGACCGGGTTCGTTGCAGTGGAAACAACGGAGGTTTTGGCCATCACTTTGAGTAGGAACAAAGTTGTTGACGTTATTTGTCCTTGCTTTTTTTATTTGTCCCTGATTGTGACCTTGAACTCTCTTCATTTGAGGCCTGAATGCTCCTCTGTTCGGGTCACTATAGGACAAAGTTTTGTTACCCCTTGGTCTAGCTTGCACCTCCTGAATTATAGGCGCCGCTCGAATAAGTGCATCTTGAAGATCTGATGGACACATAGATTCGAGACGAGTATTTACGGTGGATTTAAGCCCGCACAAAATTTGGACACCTGCTGCGTCATGTCCATCTCTGGCGCATACTTTAAAAGTGAGACGAATTTAGAGTAGTATGCGTCAAGAGTGAGTCCTAGCTGTTTTAGCTCGTAGAACTCATTCATTTTCTGCATACGATATGCAGGTGGTAAATATCTTCCCTGCACGGCTTTCTTCAACTTCTCCTAGGTAATGGACCCCTCTAAAATTCCTTGATCCCTGCACCATTGCTTCCACCAAAGTCTAGCTTCGTCGGTGAGCTTTAACTTGGCGAGCATGGCCTAATTGGTAGGTGCAGTACCAGCTGCTTCAAAGTAATCCTCCATTGATTCAATCCAAATTTCAGCATCAGCCTGGACGAATCTGCCTCTCCCGTCAAACTCGGGTGGCTTTATCTGCTTGAGGAGGAACTTCTTCTCCTTGGTCACAGCAATACTTGATGTAGGAGGCGAATTTGGAACCTGTACCTGGGGTTGTGCCTGGATAAAAGCTTTCTTAACGTTATTATATGATAATTGACGTTAACTTATCTTTCATTTTTAGTTCAGCTATCTCGTAAACAATGTAGCTACTTAACTTTTTAACAACTCTTATGCACAGCCAGATATTGATAAAAAGAAGTCTTTATTTGTATTTACATGGGCATAGCCTTACACAACGTTTCGTGTGATGATAATCCAATCATTACATTCAGTTTGGAGAGAACAACGTTGTATTGCATTTGTCTACAGAACTGTGTAATAGTAGGGTTTTGAGTCATGAATATTTAGGAATCGATAATTCATTGGAAGTTTAGGATACCCTTTTCGTTGGAATCCATACTTCTCATGGCGGCCCAACACTTTAATCCTGTCGGCTGGAATTACACAGGTTACTTCCTCATATACATATGAGTTCATTTCAACCCTTCAACCTTGAATATGTAAAGTCGAATTTACATGAGCTTCCACAAAAATGAACAGCCTCACGACTTTCAAGTCTTCCAATCACTTGATCCTCTTTAGGTTGGTCTATAGATAAGCAAACCGGTGGGCGACTATATTGTAGATTCTTGAAGACCCCGTCCATCTTCGTTCTATGTATAAAGGTGATGGATTATAAATCTGCTCCAGGATGTTCATCATCCCAATTCTTTGTCTATAAAGGGGAGAATGCATTGCAGTCATAAACATGACCCGAAATACCAAAAATTTGTTCCACGCTTCATAACTCTGCAAGACAGCATTGAAGGTGAGAAAATGTTTGGATAGCAACAATTCCTTTACTTCATTTTATTAAGATCTCATAAAAACAATTCTGTTGTTGGTTGGCTCTGATACCAACTGTAACGTGTCCCCTAGTATCATCCAGGACATGTCTTAGCAGTCCATCGGAAAGGATGTCTAGAAAACTCCGCCCGACACTCCCTTGGAATGTTACGAGTTTTGCGATCTAGGTCTTTCCGCGCTGCCACGTAGCGGAAGTATCCTAGCCGTTCCTACTTAGGATCGATCGGAATTAGGGTTTTCCTGATTGGTCATAAGCTAATAGCAACTAGCGTCAGACCTGAGCGAACTACTTTACGCAGAAACACCATGTCCGAAGCGGATTTACGCTGCACTTGGTTCAAGGAGAATGGGAAACGAGAGGGATGCAAGGCTCAACCTCTCTGCCATAAGGCATAGTCCCATTCCGTTCCCCTAAAACATCGTAAATCGGGTAAGACGTAACTCTAGGTCATCGTTCTCGTTATTCGTTTCGATGATGATGATCATCCGCTGTTCTTCGAGATTTTTGAGAAAAGTTTTCGGCTAACCGGGACCACCCAACCGTAGGACGGACCCATGGCCCATCCTCTGCACTTTCCTCAGTTTGTTTTAGTTATGTAATTATCTAACACATTAATTTGACATATAACAATCAGCTTCTTTAATTAACCCTGTTAAGCACTGGTTCCTTCACGTAATCTTATCATGTGACATAGAAAAAAAATATCAAGCAAGTTCTTTTAACATTTCATCATTTTATCTTTGAAATACAAGGAGTTCCTCCCGTAGGCTTGTCCATAATCCACCCGAAGGCTATCCAGTAATCTCCAGGGATCACTATTCCAAGCTTCCGCCCGTAAACTAGTATGCGGGCCTCGAGATCCAATCCTGAGTCACATTAGACTCTTGTGCAGGACCCGAAAGGCAAGGGATTTACGGCCAGAGCCCCCCCTGGCACCCAAGTGTCCTCCTACTCCAAGTAGAGCTCAACAGAGAGACCTCTCACGGCGGGTTCGGTCCACGTTCCCGGCGCGGTGAACAACCCCCTTGGTTAGGGTTAGGCAGGTAGTCGGGGGTAACTGAACTGCCTCTTCCTTCAGGCCTTTAACCTGAAGTATAGGTACTCATTTAATTTGTAATTCAATTCAAACAGAGCCCTAAAATCTCGAGTAAGCACAAACATTTCCATTAATCAACCGTGTTGTTTGGCAAACTGCTAAGGAAGTGTTCTTTCCTTTTGAGTGTATCAGCACTCGTTCCCAAGATGTCTTGTAAATTGGCAAGATCCTTTACATTCCAGTGTAGGGCGTACCTTATTAACCCAACTTGGTCAACCCTAAAGTTCCTTAGATATGCTAGTTTCCGGTTTACAACTTTTCCTTATTTAGAAGGATATCCAAAAATACGTCCTTTTGCAAGATAACTTGCGTAGGGATCTGCCATCCTTGATGAGGGTTTTTACCCTTTCTCCTTGTGAATCAATCACAAGACTAAATGATTTCGTACTTGTTGCGCAAGTCCTGCGATGGAATAAATTGTTTTAGATCCTTTAAGCTGACATATGTCAGGCCTAGTGTTTCTTTTTCTAAGAATTTTAGGGACAAACCCTAGTTCCTTATCTTTACGCATTTATTGTCCCTACAGTAAGGAAAGTAGTCAAGTGCTTAGGGTATGAATGTTTCTATGTTTAGATTGGTTTAGTTATCTCTTGGAAGGTAATATTAATCGTCTTGTCACAGTTTTGCTATCCTTGTGACAATTTACTTTCCAGTCAATACAGTTTAATTTAACTTCCATTTTCCTTAAAGATGAACTCATGCCAAATAACAACATTTTCCCTTGCTACGATGTGCAATTAGTGATGATAACTTCCTAGTAATTTGAGCAAAGAAAGAAACCTTTCATGAATTTAATCGTTTACAATGATTCGTTGCGAAAGGAATAAGACTAATGGTGCAAGATATAATTTCTATACCTTTAGGATTTAACTAAAATATACTACTATAGTAAATGGATAATCTTGCTCGTAATTTATAATGCTTGATGCAATTCGAAGGAAACTAAGTTCTATACATTATCATTCATTCAAATAAACTAAACTCCTTCATTACAAATAACTCGGACAAATATATCCTATCCCTAACAATTTCTCTTTGCATGATCAACTTAAAACCGAATTAAAGCCAAGAAGAAAAACCTGGTTTTGGGGTGAGATATCCACATGGATACCGGGAGATGACCCTCCCGTGGCTACGCCTTGGACTTTCTTAGGAGGCATGGCAATTGTAGTCCTTCAGACGTAGAAGAAGCTTTACAACTTCCCCTTAGAATTCCACCGTTGCTCCCTTGCACCGTTCGTCAAAGTAGTTTTTGGAAGGCTCCCCCCTTGAATTCAAAAATTCGAAAGGGTGTTTTAGAATCTTTTATAACTAAGACCCATTGAAGCCATGGGGAAGGCTTAATGGCCTTTGTAAGCTCGCATGAACGGGAATAAAAAGGTGTGGAAAAGACACAAGGTGCGGAAGCGAACTCCAAGGAAATATAGTAACCGCAAGGATTATAAATGAGGTTGAAAGACCTTGGGTTAACTTGGAGGTAAGGGGTTTCAATATGCCATAGGGGAAGGGCTAGGGAAGGATCTAACACGGAGGTGTTGTAGGCTTAAGGGATAAGAGGGGTGATAAGACACGGAGGAAAAAGTAATAAGACCCTTAAGGTCTTCGTGCTTTTAGGGGGAGTGACTTCAAAGTGAAGGTAAGGGGTTTTAGCACGAGGGTGAAATGGGGCTAAAGGTTTTTAAAACCCGGGGGGGGGGGGGGGGGGGGGGGGAGAGGGCTTAGGGGGATTAAAACCGGGGGGAAAAAGGGGGTTTAGAGGGATTAAAATCGGGGGGGGGAAAGGGGCTTAGGGGGCCCTAAGCGGAAATTTTTGGAGGGGGGGGGGGAAAATAGGCAAAGGTGTGGAAAAGGGGGCTTAAGAAGGCCCCTTGGAAGCTTCCAAGTGTCAAGATTGTGGGAGAGAAGGAAGGAGTCTCACTTTTAGCTTTCTTGCTTGCACAATGGGGGAATACACACAGAGGTGGAGGCTGAAAACTATTTTCCTCTTCTTAGTTGTGTAAGCCAAAAAAACTCTCATACAAAGAAATAGAAGAACCCTATATATGGGTCTCAAACCAAAGTCAACTAACTAAGGTGGCATACTAACTGAGCCACACACTAGAGTAGATAAGGATAGCTATCATGTAGCTATTATTCATGGGCGGTGTACCAACCGCGTCTGCAACTGACAAGTCGGTGACATAAATACACAACGGTCACCCTAGCGTATCACGAGTGGAGCTCGATATCTCAACACTCCCCCTCGAGCTCAATCCCAATGCCTGCACACCAAGCAGGTCTCTGAACTTGCGCAGCTTCTCTGCGCCCAATGCCTTCATAAATATGTCAGCTACCTGATCCTCTATGTTGACATAAACTAGATCAATAAGACCTAGTAAAACCCTCTCCCGCACATAGTGATAATGCACCTCAATGTGCTTTGTTCTAGCATGATAGACTGGGTTATTTGCCAAGTGTATACTACTCATGTTGTCACAATAAATGACAATTGGCCCATCTGTAGGCTGATGCATATCATAAAGTAGCTTATGCAACCAAGCTACCTCACATGCAGCCATTGCTGCACCCCTGTACTCAGCCTCTGTGCTCGACAAGGAAACTGTAGGCTGTTTCTTGCTGTTCCAAGTGACTGCAGCACTCCCAAAAGAGAATACATATCCATTGGTAGATCGTCTATCTGAAATGCTACCAGTCCAATCAGCATCAGTGTATCCATGCAATTGTATCTGAACCCCAGTCTCATAAAATAGTCCATACTGCAATGTGGACTTCACATACCTGAGTATGCGTCTAGCCGCATCCAAATGCGATTTCCTTGGAGCCTGCATAAACTGACTTACCAATCCAACATCATAGCTCAAATGTGGCCTGGTAATAGTCATATAAATCAAGCTTCCTACTATGCGTCTGTACATAGTAGGGTCTTCCAGAAGCTCACCTGCATCTGCGCTCAGCTTCACATTCTGCTCCAAAGGAACTGAAATAGGCTTACAGCCTGTCATCCCATATTTGGACAGCATGTCCAATCCATACTGCCTCTGCAAGAGCTGTATCCCACTTGGTGATCTAATCACCTCAATGCCCAAGAAATAACGCAGCTCTCCCAAATCCTTCATCTCAAACTTCTGCTTCAATAGCATTTTCACATGAAGGATATCTTCATCACTGTCACTTGTCATAATCAAATCATCAACATAAATGACAAGTAGCATAATACATTTCTCTGTTTTTCTCACATAAAGTGAGAAATCTGCCTTGGAAATCTGAAAGCCAATAGTGACAAGATACTGTCCTATCTTGTCAGACCATGCTCTAGGTGCTTGCTTCAAGCCATACAAAGCTTTCTTCAACCTGTTGAGATGACAAGCTCAACACATGCGGACATTGATGATGGACCGCCTGGTTAGATGGGTCCACACGTCTACACTTAGCACGTTGATGGTCATTATGACTCTCACATGGCCACTGACTCATTACTTATTATATTCAGGTTGTTACACCTATTTACAGCTGGCATAGTTATAGCGCCAGTCGACTAGTGTAGTCGGTTATGCATTGTTTGACTTAGTAGGCCACTTTCCTTTTATGTTGTATCTTATCTATACTTTGTGTACATTGTAAAGAGAGTGGAAGAAGAAGAAGAAACCAGCAAGAAAAGGTTTTGGCCTCCATCTCTCTTCTTGTCTCTTGAGTGAGCTTCTCCTTGTGCATTCTGTGTGTGTTCGGCGCAGCATCTTGAACAACCCCCTCCACCACGCGATTCTTGACACAACCTGCAAACAAACTCAGGATGAACAGCATGCGCATAACCTGGTGGCTGCTCCATATAGACCTCTTCTTGCAAATCACCATGCAAGAAGGCATTCTTTACATCCATCTGATGTAAAGACCATTCCTTTGATGCAGCCATAGCAATGACTGCTCTTACGGTTGCCATCCTTGCAACCGGACTGAATGTTTCTTCATAGTCAATGCCATATGTTTGTGCATACCCCTTGACTACTAATCTTGCCTTGTATCTGTTCACAAAACCATCTGCATTGTGCTTCACCTTATAAACCCACTTACAGCCAATTGCATTCTTACCTTTAGGCAAAGGTACCAATTCCCATGTAGCATTTGCTTCCAAGGCATCCATTTCTTCATCCATGGCTTTCTCCCATTTTTCTTTTCCCATGGGTTGCTCAAAAGAAGTGGGTTCTGGTTCCTGTATCACCTTGACCATATATGCATAGTGAATGGCTGTAAATCCATCATATTTCAGCCTATCCACAGGATACCTAACTCTGGTAGACCTGTGCAAAGTGGGTTCACTCCCAGGTGCTCTCAAAACATCCCTGGTCTTCCTTACTCCAAGTGTAACAATAGAAGGAATACCCAACTCATCATCTATGCTCTGTTCTGAGCCACTGGATTCACCATCCACATAAGAGTGACCTGCATTCACATCAAACATGGGCTGATCAACCTTCTCTTTTCCTTTTCGTGATACCTGCATACCACTATCTGCATTGCTTTGAGAAGATTCTCCTGATCTCAATTTGCTTGTCCATGGCGAAGAATGTGAACCACTGCTAGAGGACGCTCTAGGTCCACTAATATTTTGTGACTGCTGCTGTGAATTCTGTGTAGCATTACCATTTTGTGCATCTACATCGTCAATCACATTTACTGGTTTATACCAGCTACTCATCTCATCAAAAACAACATCTCTGCTCACTGTAAACTTACGAGTAGAAGGGTTATAGCATCTATACCCTTTTTGCTACAGAGAGTAACCAATAAAGATACACTTCTCAGCTTTTGGATCCAACTTGGATCTCAACTCATCTGGCACATGTACATAGGCAATGCAACCAAAAATTTTCAAATGAGAAATATCTGGTTTCCTACCAGTATACCTCTCCTCTGGAGTCATTCCATGTATTGCTGCAGTGGGAGTCCTGTTCATTATGTAGACTGCTGTAGCAACTGCTTCAGCCCAATAAAAATCTGGCAGGTCTTTTTCATTGAGCATGGCACGAGACACCTCTCCAATATGTCTGTTTTTTCTTTCTGCAATTCCATTTTGCTGTGGGGTATGACTGCATGAATATTGCTGCTTTATGCCATGCTCCTGCAAGAACCTTGCAAACTCATTTGAGAGGTACTCTCCCCCTCCATCTGACCTTAGGCATTTTATTTGCAGGCCTGTTTCTTTTTCAACCATAGCTTTAAGAGTTTTGAAATGCCCAAAAACTTCACTTTTCTTTTTCATAAAATACACCCAAACTTTTCTGCTATAGTCATCAATAAAAGTGACAAAATAATGACAGCCTCCAAGAGATGCAGCTTTAGTAGTCCACACATCAGAGTGGATTAATTCCAATGGCTTCTCACTCTCTTGAACATGTCTAGGAAATGGTTTCCTTGCCTGTTTTCCAAACTGACAGGCTTCACATACCTTATGCATTTCTGCAACCTTGAATTTGGGCAATCCTGCAACAATATTTTGGGTCTGCATTGATTTAAGTCGCTGTACATTAACATGACCAATGCGTTTATGCCAGATATCAATATCTGCAACTACACCGGTTCCATGTACAAACATTGCTGCACTCAATTCAGACATGTTTGCATCCAACGTAAACATTCTGCCCTTCTTCTTTCCTTTTGCTATCAAGCAACCTTTATTTTTCATATCCTCAACAAAGCATCCATGAGGATTAAATCTGACCTGCAAGCCCTGCTCAACCATTTGACCAACAAAAACCAGATTCTTGGTGATATTTGGGACATGAAATACATCGGATAGGTATTTCTTTTTCCCATCCTGCATAGACAAAGGAATTTTTCCAATCTGCACAATAGGATGTGCAGTATCATCACCAGTCTCCACAAATCCTGGTTTTTCCATTTTCCTTGCATCCTCCATCCATTCTATGACCTGTCATGTGGTTTGATGCACCTGAGTCAACATACCATACATCATTGCTTTCTTCTGCACTTGTCACAGAATTGTTCATGTGCTGCACCATGAACAAATGCTCATTTCTGTCATCACCCTGTCTACTAGAAGATGCATAATTCCCTTGTTACAGTTTTCCATTCATGATGTCATTCTGCTTTTTATAGCAGTCTTTAGCCATATGACCCATTTTACCACACTAGTAGCATTCAACATTACTGTTTGCATTTTGACCTCTTTGCCATCCACCACGACCTCTTTGGCTCCCCCTGCCTCTAGAGTTACCATGTCCTCCTCCATAGGACTGGTTTTCTTGAGTTTGCTGCATATTCTGATTTCTACCACGGCCTCCAAATCGGCCTCCTCTACCTCTGCCTCTACCTCTTCCAGCATTTGAGTAGAAGACAGCTTCTTTTGAAGTTCCTCCTGAAGAAGATGCACCACCATTTCTCTGCTCCTCAGAAATTAGAAGAGCAATCAACTCCTCAAAATCAGGAAATCTTTCACGAACTGAAATGGATGTCCGAAACTGTGCATAATCCTTTCCTAGACCATTCAAGGTCACAGAAACTAAATCATCATCTTCCACTGGCGACCCAATGGAAGCAAGTGCATCTGCAATCTTCTTCACCTTCATGTGGTAGTCATTGATACTCATACTTTCTCTTTGCACATTATGCAACTCTTGCTTGAGCTGCATTTTCCTGGCTTGCGTATTTGTGCTATACATTTTTGACAAAGTATCCCATGCCTCCTTTGGCGTACTTGCATCCTGAATATGCACAATCATAGAGTCTGAAATACTGATAGACAACCAGTACATAGCTTTCTTGGCTCTCTCATGCCATGCTTTGAATGCCTACATTTACTGTTGATTGGGAACATCAGGAAGAACTGGTTCTTCTTCATTTCCTGCAACAAATTCCCAATATCCTTTTCCCATAAGGAAATTCGTCATTCTAAACTTCCATGCCTGGAAGTTGTTCTTGTCAAGCTTTTCAGTGACAATCTGTGAAAGAGAATCAGACGCCATTACAGAATACTGCAAAAAATTTTGTCACTGCAAAAAACACAGCTTCATCCTCACAAGGGCAAATCTGCAAAACTGGCGAAAGTGGTAATTGACCACACAGTCACTTCCTAGTGACGATTTTGCATAAACAGGAACCAAGGATGATTCTGTAACTCCCAATGTATCTGCACATAAGCATACGATGCAATTTCTGTGGTAACTTTTCACCGACTTGTAGAACAGTGGTCGCACAGCATAAAACTGGGCCTTTTCCTGAGTGCGTGCAGAAAACTTCCGCCTCCAAAACAGGCCCCGAAATGGCCTCAAATCAAAAAAGCAGGGTCACCAAGGGCTAAAGCCTCCTCCCGCAGCATATACTGCCCTCTTGCTTCATCGCGAAGGGCGTCTCAACCTGAGACAATGCACTCCTGCAATTTCTGGCTGTGCTACCTGCAGAGATCTGCTCCCAACACAGAAAATGAAAGCAACACTGCTCCTCTTACCAGAACACCATGAGCTTGGCTTGCTTTCTTGAGCTTCTTACCACGAACAAGGCTCTGATACCATGTCAAGATTGTGGGAGAGAAGGAAGGAGTCTCACTTGTAGCTTTCTTGCTTGCACAATGGGGGAATACACACAGAGGTGGAGGCTGAAAACTATTTTCCTCTTCTTAGTTGTGTAAGCCAAAAAAACTCTCATACAAAGAAATAGAAGAACCCTATATATGGGTCTCAAACCAAACTCAACTAACTAAGGTGGCATACTAACTGAGCCACGAACTAGAGTAGATAAGGATAGCTATCATGTAGCTATTATTCATGGGCGGTGTACCAACTGCGTCTGCAACTGACAAGTCGGTGACATAAATACACAATGGTCACCCTGGCGTATCACGAGTGGAGCTCGATATCTCAACACCAAGGGCCTTCTAGAAGGCTTACGAAGGGCACCTGGGGGTGGGGGGGTGGGGGCCGTCGACAAATGGCGACAAGGATAAGGCAGCTGGCGGCGATGTGGGCAGAGAAATCAAACGGCGGCGGCAACTGCTATTGGCAATTGGCGGCGTCCCCTTCAGCTGCACAGCAGTCCACGATTGTGTCCTCCACAGGTGGTTCCTAGCTCATCGCTCCCTCTCCAACTCTATGGTAGTGGCCACCTTCAATCTCTCCCTCCCTCATGAAATTCAAAGCGTTTCCTCTCTTCTTTCCCTCACAGCAGATTGACGGCCACCCACAGTGTGTCGACCATCCTCATTTAAATAGTGGAGGGGAGGGGGATCTTCCCTCCCCTGAGTGTCATCACGAATGTTTCCCCCCCTCATTCCAAGCTCCACCAAGGAGCTTAATTGCTCCTACTATTTCCCTCCCCCTCCAGCTCGTCAGTCGGATGGGGGGATAAGGGGGAAAATTTTTTTTCATTATCCAATTCGTTTTAATGGAGGCGATACATGCGGCCCTTCGGAATATTACACTCTATCACAAAGCATGCCAATGTAAACCAATATCAAGTAAATGCCAACCAATACGGAGCTCAAACAAGACTCAAAATACATTTTGAAACCATCCAAAGCATTTTCCAACCTTCATTTGCATCCGAATAGTCATATGAAACACCCAGGAAGCACCCGTGGACCAATAGGCAAAGCATAAAGTGACTAAATAAGCTTAAGTCCTAGAGTGTAAAGCAATGATTTATTGTGTAAAAATGAGTATTCTTGGGCAATAAATCAGCTCCAAATGATGGACAATCAATAGGTATACATTCCCATAACATTTGGGGACCATTCGGGACCAACCGGGCATCAAATGTCAATGCCAACCAAGCATAAAATTTAAGTGCTGATGTAATACTGTTTGTGGCTCCATGTGGAATGTGGAAAAAAGTCTTGGATTGAGGTAAATTATTCCACAAATCTATGCCAATGATAACCACCAATGCCGAGCATTAAGGGGGTGTTGCCAAGTGCCAAATGAAGTGTTTTCAAGCTGCCAATGAGTGCCAAGGGAGGGCTGAAGTAAAACACAATTTATTTATTTTTTTGCAACTCCTTCCTAGTGTACCCTACAAACTGAAATAAAACACTCAAAAGAATGCTTCAACACCTTTGAAGGAATGCCTTGAGGGTGCCCAAATGGGCCGGGTAAGTGCTCGGGAAGCTGGAGCTCGAAGGAGTTGGATATGGCTGCCAAGAGTGAGAACCAATGGTGTAGGGATTCGAATGAATGCTAAAGGAGTCACAAACAAAGCTTGAATGCTCAAGCAACCATGCTCTGTTACTAGTTGAAAGGTGAGAAGGATCAAAGCTTTCACACGAGAGTTATGGCAGGAGAGCAAGAGCAAGAGCGAGAGAGAGAGAGAGAGAGAGAGAGAGAGAGAGAGAGAGAGAGAGAGAGAGAGAGAGAGAGAGAGAGAGAGAGAGAGAGAGAGTGTGTGTGTGTGTGTGTGTGTGTGTGACAATGTGGGAACTTTGACAATCACAATGTGTGATCGGCCTTCCCTTTATTCATCTGTCACTAAAAGAATAAATAATAAATTGATAGTGAGATGGGCACCTGCTGCCTGCAATGTGCAGGCGTGGGTACTGTCAGTGTATTAATACACAGGCGGCTAGGTGGAGGTGCCTTTATCCCCAACATATAATACCATATTAAAGAGTTTGGGAATCTCCCAAGTTTCACTTTCAAATAAGGAGTAATGATTTGACCAAGTGGCTAAATCTTAACCCCATATTTGAGAGTGGGACTACTTATATAATATCTAGAGAAAATTTCACCATCAAGTAAGGGGATAAGATTTGACCAGGGGGGACTTGCTCAAGATGCTGTGCCAAACACACACAGAATGTACAAGGAGAAGCTCACTCAAGAGACAAGAAGAGAGATGGAGGCCAAAATGTTTTCTTGCTGATTTCTTATTCTTCTTCCACACACTTTACAATATACACAAAGTATAGATAAGATACAACATAAAGGAAAGTGGCCTACTAAGTCAAACAATGCATAACCGACTACACTAGTTGACTAGCGCTATAACTATGCCAGTTGTAAATAGGTGTAACAACCTGAATATAATAAGTAATGAGTTAGTGGCCATGTGTGAGTCATAATGACCATTGACGTGCTAAGTCAAGACATGTAGTTTCATCTAACCAGGCGGTCCATCATCAATGTCCGCATGTGTTGAGCTTGTCATCTCAATAGAGACCTCTCGTGGCGGGTTCGGTCCACATTCCCGGTGCAGATTCACAACCCCCTTGGTTAGGATTTGGCAGTTCGCGGGGGGTAGCTAGCGCCATCCTTCCTTAATTATCCCTTTAGGAAATCAGCCATAGCTGAAGCACCCAGCTTAAAAACAATCACTAGGGAAAACATCCGTTTTATTTCCATGGCAATCAGTCATCTCAGACCCGGCCACGCAATCATCAAACACACCCCACTTGGGTTAACATCTAGAGCCACATTAACAAATAGTTGAATGCACAACCTCTTGATTCAAGGCATCGCAATCCCATTTCATACACAATCAAAATTTAACTTGGATGTATCAAAACACTTGCTCAAGGGATTTACAACCTTTTCAAACAACCAAACTTGGGTCAACAATCCGTTTAGGGTTAGGTCACCAGCTTCAATTAAGCTAGGAGCGTGTCCATTTGCGATAGTCCACAGCATGATCGATTAAACAATTTGCAGGCAATTATACTTATTTATAATGCACCGGATCTCATGAAGGTCTAGGTTTCTATCCATTGAAAACTATCATTTCATGTGTTTCTTTTAGTCATGATCGCGAAGCATGAATTCTAAATGACTATTCATGCACTGAACTGGTTTAAAAGCTATTATTTTATGTGAAATAATGTGAAAACCTTATCATTTTATGTGTATAAAAGCCATCATTTCATGCACATAAACTTATGCGAACTCCATACTCTACCATTTCATGCATGCAACCAAGCAGTTAGAGTAAACAAAAATCCTACGACTCGTCCTTGTTCCATGCACATAGCTAACCCTTTTATCTCTTCCACGAGAAACAATACATAATTAACTATAATGCTTAAAGAACCTAGGTTTGATTCATGTTCGTAGGGGTGTTTATTGCGTTGGTCACTCTTCTCACCTCTCCCGCATTACCGGTACCAACGGTAGCTTTGGCACCTACGCTTCCTGTGATTTTCTTCTTGGGAGCCATTTCTACTCGTAGTTTGGATAGTCCGGCCTTCAAGATGACCGGTTCGGGAGGAAAAGGTCGTGGGTAGGGGATCCTTTGCCGATGAGGGGGTGGCTTGAGTGTGGCTCCTTGAACCGTCTTCACTCTCAAACTTGATGGGACCTAAAATGGGCCGGAACTGGCTATAGCACTAGCCAGATCTCATGCTCATGACACACAAACACCCTCACGGCCTCGCGGACCAGGAGCGTCAATCTAATGCTGAAGGACAAACCGCCCTAAAGCTTAATTCATGCGTTTATAGTTTATAGTCCAATATTTCCCTTAAACTCCTCAGAGGAAGATCCCAAAGTACTTAGGCATAATGCCTCGTCACACACATATAGGAGGCACTCCACTAACTAATGGTCGGAGCCCCACTATAGCTCTCCTACATCTCAGAGATTGGCCCTTTGATGTGCTGCTAGAGATATAGCACATACGAGCACTAACTCCTCTCAATGTACCAATATTTTACGTTCTAGGATGTACCATTCCTCACTACAATTTCCCCTTAGGACCCAATGGCTAACCTACAGCTTGGACATCCTCTCACGCTCATCGTTGGTCTCAACTTAAGGAAGACATGTGCCATGCATCCAGGAGTTTTTTCTGATACCTTTTAATTATTACGCTTAATGCAAATCGTGTATGGCTATGTGCTCAGACAAAAGAAAAATCAGCATCGTGTATGGTGCATAAAGCATTCTTTCCATGAATTTCACTAACACTGCTACGTTGAAAGGAGGCACCGAGCCATGTGCTCATGCTACCATCCTCTTTATTTAAACCATTTCCTATATGCCAAGTGCAATGCATAAATCAAATCTTTTCTTTATCTTTCAATGTTTCAACCCCTTCTCATCCAACTCTTAGCATTTTGTGTCATTGATCAGTTAGATAGGGTTTCTATGCATTTTTTCCTTTTAAAAGAACGAGAAATACGCACAAAACATAGAAACTGGGACAAACCGAGGCCAACCTCGTGCTTTGCCATCGTTATACATTGCATAAACATAGATATAATTTTTTCTAATTTTCCTCAGCCCATTTTTCATTTTTCCCTAATTTTAAACCCATTTTTCTCTTTTTTTGGTATTTTTCCCTATTTGTCTTTAATAAATAATGATTGAAAAAGAAAATTGATTGTGGGATGTGGCCCTTAGGTTCATTGATAGCAAAAACTCAGATTTAGTTGGTGTGACATCATATTTCTCATTTATATAGCAAAAAATCCCATTTTACCCTTAAACGCGTGTTTTTCATGCATTTTAACACTAATTCCAGCCATGTAGCCTTATATTTTTCTGATTTTCAGAGCATAAACTGATCAAACTCATGGCAAACAATGTCATAAAGAACTTTCATCCTATATGAACAAGGTTTCATAAAGCAAATAGCATAAAAAGATCATTTTTCTTCATAAAAATAGCATTACCGCTTATTTTTAGGTCTCGGTTTCTTGGTCTTGATTATGGGAGTTATTTCCAACATGCATTTAATGCTCAGCATCTTCAAGAATAGCACTCTTCAAGTCTTCATCCATCTGGAAGCAATCCGGTCTCATCTGGACAAGCTTTCCTCCATCATTCTTCATTGTCTTCTTCCACACAAGAACAACCCCTTGAGGGAGAGAGAGGGAGGAGAGAGAAAGACTAGAATTGGCTCTCTTCATTCAGGCCACCATTGGACGGGCGAAGACAGGCAATAAGATCGGCCAAGAAGGAGAAGATCAGCCCCAAGATCGGTTGTATGGGGTACTCACAGCCTGTCATCTCCATCTCCATCCATGGAGGCGCAAAAAAATGGCATGAAGATGGCGCCTTCATGCCTCATTCTCTCTCCACGTTTTTTCATGCTTCTTGATCAAAAATTTGAAGAGGGAGTTAAAATGTCCCAAAGGGCACCCCTTTTGGTCTTCTCCAATGTCCACCTTTTCATATATTGTCCATTTATTGGCCCTTTCCCCGTCTGGTGTGTCCAAATAGAGTGCGGTAAATTTTTGTGTGTATGTCTTGACATCGTGCATTGGCCAGCAACTCTTGACAACCCTCACGGCAGTCTAAAAAATTATCAAAGATCAACAAGTGTGACTCGGGTACCTTTTAAGAGTCATATTCCACTTGGTGCTTAAAATCGTCCTAACTGGAGCCGCCGCCTTCGACGTTGAATATTTTTTCCTTGATATTCGTAATTTTTAGCTATTTTTAAGAAATTCTCGGCATCAAAACTCCGCTCTCATTGGCGGCCACGGGATAGGGTGACTTAGCCCGTCGAATCCCACAGTAAATCTACACAAAACAACCAAAGGAAACATCAAGCTGATACAAAATAGATACATATTAAACACAACACAACGCTCACCCTATCCCTTGACAGAACCAAGGCATGACATCCACAAGGAGTAGGCCTATCATAATCTGATAGAAGATTCGAAGCTAGTCACTAACCGACTGCTCCAACACGGCCAAACTAAAAAGAACTATCAAAGAAGTTGCCCTAAGTGGTAGTCTGAACTACCTACCTAACTAAGGACACCACAACCAGGAGCTCCTACTAGGCGAGGACTCCTATAGCCTGATCAAGAGATATTTCCTGTCAGCACATTTCTTCGTTTAGGGTTTTATGTTTCCATACTTGGGCATGTAAAAAGGAGGGAGCTAAGCGTAGTGACCCAGGGAGAACAGGACATCGGCCTCAGGACCTGTCTCTATATCCAAGAACCTACCAAGCCCTCGCAAGGCGACACTTAATCCTTTTCTGACACTCACTTTTATTTTCACTCCAACCTTCCTTAATTTCTTCTTTTCCAGTAAGATGCCACCCCTAGGAAGACAAGGTATCGGCCCCGGGTCTGACTCGTCCCCAGGAACCTACCAAACCTTTGCAAGGCGATGATCAACTACTTGTATATTTTTCTTTCTTTTCTTTTCTATTTTTATAGGGGGTTGGAACCCCTTTTTACACACCTTTGTATATAGTTATTTTCTTTTGGGATATTCAGGGTTTCTTTTCCTTTATCATCATTATTTTTTCCTTCAGCAGGCTTCTCTAACTGCCTCACAACTAACAAAAACTCTTGGAACGGCTTCCTAGCAGGCTAGCAGAACAGGGTCACTAGGACTCCTGTCTAAAACAGGTCTTTCAATGCTTGACAATGTCTTTACAGGAGGCAACAACTACTCAAACCTCCCTCAGACATACTTAACCTAAACCTGGGACTTCATGCCTTGGTTGCCGGCCCCCAACAAGAAAGAAAGACCCCCTTACAAGTACACAGACATATATAGCATAAAAACCACAGTACTCATAAAGGGAAGATATCACCTGGATAGGGCCACGAGAAGCTCCCACACAACAAAAGGCTCCTTCCAAGCTCTTCTTCAAACCTGTCTAGCACAAAACTAAAACAAGAAACCATTAACTGCACCTGCACTAAATAGACAACTGGTCCTCTTGACCTAATGAAATAAAGCACTTCACTATAAAACTTGATCGGCCCTCTTGGCCTAACGAAATAAAACATTCAAAACCTTGCAAAACGGGCCCTCTTCGCCTAATGAAATAAAAAAAAATAGCACCTACACATCCCTCCCCGAAATAGCACAAATATACAATAACATTCCCCTTTCCAAGGAGGAAAAACAAGCTTGCAGGCCTAAACTAAATGCATAAGATTATGACCCATCCCTCCTGCATATATAGCAAGAGGCGTACGCATAACATGTTGTCTAATCAACCTATGGGACCAGGATAATAATGGTAGATTGGTCTCGGCTACTCTTTGCATCACCCATATCAACCATCGTTTGCCATATATTGCATGCTCTGATAACATTCCCCACAAGCGACCGGGTCTTGTTTCATCATTGATCACAATATCCAAACTAGGACCACAATTGAAGAAGAGGTCTTCCTCATAAGAAAGATTTTCCAGTGAATTTGCAAATTGATTCCAGTAACGTGGAATCAATTGAAAAGACACTCTCTCAAACTCCTCAAGTAGGGTCATCGCAGTTCGATGATACATACAAAGAATGGGATTCCACAATGTGTATGTCCCATCTAGCTGATTTAGGATCAACTAGGAATCCCCTTTTACTAACAACTGACAAATACCACCTTGTTTGGCAATATGCAGTCCCATAATCAAGGCTTTATACTCTCCCATATTGTTACGGAATCCTACCCCGAGATAAGCAGCTAACTTCATCGTAACTCTACGTCGGGGATCTCGGATTACTACTCCAACACTCCCTTTTTTATTAGGGCCCCTGGATGCTCCGTCAAAATATAATGTATACGTCCACAATGGGTTTACACAGCCGGCCATCATGGACTCCTCGATTTGTAATTATGATAATCAAAGTTTAGCATGTTAAGAGGATGAATGGACGGCTCCATCCCACCTTTTTCATTGAACTCAACAGGGATACTTGTCAACAATCGTAAGCAGTGATGGCAAAAGACTTTAATCTCCCACACAAAGGTTCCGTCTTCTTGCTCAATTACTTTGTATCCTTTGCTCCACCAGATGAGTTTCCCCTGATGGTATCTCTGCTCCAGATATGGGTGCTCCAAGGATTATCCACCCCATCAACCCGCTTTAAGCTCTTTTGCAGGTCTCAAATCATCCCGAGCATGGACCTACAATGCATTTTCTTTGTATTAGCATACTTAGAAATAATAAGATTTAATCTTATTAAGATTAACCTTATTTTTAAACTCTACTCCCTGTAGATAAGCTAATAGGGCCGTAGAGCTATTTTTCCCTAACCTAACAATCTTGTAGGGGCCATCCCGTTTTGGTTCCAGCTTCCCTGGAAACAACTCCCTATGCGCATCATAATAGAGGACTAATTGCCCTTTTTTAAAGCTATATTTCTTTGCCCTAAGGTCATGCAACTACTTCATCCGACGTTTAGCCACCTCCTGGTGTAATAAGCTCTGCAATTTCAGCTCATCCAAGTGGGCTATAGTCGTGAAACATTCAAAAAGAGAATCCTCGTCGCCCAAAGAGTGGCTAATTGCAAACCGTATGGTTGGCAACTCGATTTCGAGGGGTAACACACACTCTTCTCCATAAAATAATTTAAATAGAGTATGATCGGTAGCTCGCTTGAACGTTGTATTGTACACCCATACTGCCACATAGAACTTCCTGTCCCAGTCTTGTTTCTTCTCAGAGACTATCTTAGACAAGATATCCACAAGCTGCTTATTAGTACTTTCCACCTGCCCATTTGCTTGCGGATTATAAGGAGTCATTTTATTATGCTTGATTTGCCAAGCCTCAGTCAAGATTTTGATAACTTTGTTCAAAAAATGCGTTCCACGGTCCGACACTGATTCTTTCGGTGGATCGAAACGGCAGATAATCTTCTCTAAAAAGAAACTTGCAATCTCTTTTGCATTGTCCTACCTCGTCGCCCGTGCTTCTGACCATTTTGTGAAATAATCAGTGGCTACTATAATGTACCTCTTCTAGGTAGTAGACGACGGGGTAATAGGACCCACAAAATCAATGCCCCACTTCTCAAATGGAAGGATAGCCATGATAGGTGTAAGTGGGCATTTCCTATTCTCTCTACTGTCATGTCTTTGACATGTGTCACATCTTTTAACATACTCAAAAGAATCTTGGAAGATAGACGGCCACCAATATCCAGCTCATAAAGCTTTCTGCACTGTCAACCGTCCCGCGAAGTGCCCTCCACATGTAGAGTCATGACACTCCTCCAAGATAAAAGGAACCTCGTCAGGCATCACACATCGGCTATAGATATCATCAACACCTTGCGGATATAGTGTCCCTGATCAAGGAAAACTTTAAAGCTTGCTGTTTGATTTTCCTCTTTTCAAACTTTGATAAACCAGCTTCCATCTCTCCTGTTGATAGATAATGCATAATAGCAGCATACCAAGATGGGATAGAAGCTGTATCAATTTTAAACATTTCCTCAATATCACTTCCTTCAGCCAAAGTCTCTTTCGGCTCCCCGAAATCCACAAGGCATTACACAATACCCTGCAGCCTCGGTGGCTTACTCTTAATCTCATAATCAAACTCCTGCAAAGTGATTAACCACTTTGCCAAATGATCAGGCGGTTGCAGCTTGTTCATAAGCAATCTCAGCCCTTCCGCCTTCGTATAGAACACTACCTTCTCATAGAGGATGTAGTGCCTGAATTTCTTAGTCCCAAAGACCATCGCAAGACACAGTTTCTCCATGTAGGTATAGTTGATCTCTGAAATGCCCAATTTTCGACTAGCAAAAGCTATCGGATGATACCACTTGTCCTCCCAAATTTGGGCTAAACAGAGCTGATACTATGCATGGTGGCTGCTGAAAAGATGTAAAACATCTCGCCTCTTTTAGGTGCTTTTAAAACGAGCGCTTTTACTAGCTCCTGTTTCACATCCTCGAAAGCTACCTTACAAGGGTCGCTCCATTCAAATAGACAGTTAAAGGATAATAAGTTCGTTAATGGCAACGTTCTTTCTGCCAAGGCATTGATAAACCTTTGATAGTAGCCTATTGATGAGACAGAAAGCTATGAACCTCTTTCGGAGTGCGTGGTGGACTCATAGCAACTATGACCTTGATCTTTTCAGGGTCAATTGCGATCCCTACTGAATTGACCACGTGACCTAGCAA
The DNA here is from genome assembly GCF_053477565.2 of Lygodium microphyllum. NCBI lineage: Eukaryota > Viridiplantae > Streptophyta > Polypodiopsida > Schizaeales > Lygodiaceae > Lygodium > Lygodium microphyllum. The sequence goes on along the minus strand of NC_141161.1, from coordinate 12,536,244 downwards.
TAGCCCATAAGGTACTCCAAAGACACACTTTCATGGGTTAAGAGCGATACAAAATTGTCTGTAGCACTCAAATCACTTTCTTAAGATAACCAACATCCTTTCTCTTACAGTGGTTGGCTGCCCCCAGGTCATCAATAAATACTTTCAACTCATCTGGGGAAATGTCACTAAAGGTATTGTTTGTTGTTCACTACCACGATCCACGTGCATTGCACAAACCAAAGGCCATCACATGGTACACAAAAGTACCAAAGACAGTAGTAAAAGTTGTTTTCAACTTGTCCTCCTCTGCAATTGCCATCTGGTTATATCCTGCAAAGCAATCCATGAACGAATATATCTCCCTACCGGCTAATTGATCCAAAATCTGGTCAATAAATGGCAACGGGTAGTAATCCTTAACCATCTGCTTATTCAGCTCTCTAAAATCCACATATAGTCGGATTTGGTTATTTTTCTTCTTCCTGATAACAACTGGGGAACACCATTCTGTGTGTTGTACACGGAAGATTAAACCCGCTTTCCTTAACTTCTGTAACTCTTCAAACAGACTGTCCCTCAATTAAAAAGGCATACGCCTTACTTTTTGACTCACAGGACGATTGCCTTCTTTTACAGGAATAGTATGAACAGCCAGGCTGGGAGGAATACCTCTCAGCTCATCATAACTCCAAGCAAAGATATCGCGGAATTCTCGAATCAAGGACACATAGTCCTTCCTTTCTGCTGAACTGAGCATGGAACCTAATTTAATTGGCTGTGAATCATTCGACGTGCCAAAGTCAACTCGATCACATCCGCATCTCCTATCCTATCTTGTGGCTCTATCGGCTCATTTAGAGTTATCTGATTGATATCCTATTTAGTGGACCTTTCCTTAGATTCATCACTGGATGATGTCTCACTACCAAATGGATCATCTGCTGTCTCTAATTCAGTAGAAGATAAAGGAGCTCTCTTACTCTGAGGAGACTCACGATAAGCATCGATTATTACTCGATTCGCACCTCTACCTAGAACCACTCGACCGGCGGGTATATCGACTTGACAGTCTGTTTGTAAGATCCAAGGCCTACCTAGCAAGACTCGATAGCTAGGACGTCCTGCAAACCTCTTTCAGGGGCATATTCCGCTCGAAAATCTGCATAGAATTGATCAATGGTGGTTATGGTTCCAGACTCTATGCTGTGATACCATACCGTAGCCCTTCCTTTTAACGCCATATTGAAGAACATCATGAGATGTTCCTCGTCTTGGATGCGATAATTGAACATCAATCTTTGAAATTCACAAATGTGAAATTCTGCATCCTCTTTTGCTAACCCATTAAAAATGGGCAAGGGAACTCCTAAGGCTAGTAAATCCGGCATCCCTATAGGAATTACAATAGGTTGTGCCATGGTGACAATCAGATTAGCAGTAGGAGCTTGAACTGACGGATTCACACCCCCACTTGAAGTGGGTAGACTTGGTGGAGGAGAGGAAGAACTTACGCTTCCTCCTGCACCTAATGGAATATGTGGAGCAGTTGGGTGACTAAGACCACTGCTTCTTATACGTACTAGGCTAATTCTTTGAGGAGAATAACAGCTTACGATCTCTAACCGCCGCCTAGCCCTCTCAGCATGTTCTGCTCTTTGGATTTCGGCTTGATGGTCCTTGTCAGAGGACATAAACCAACTTTCTTTTGGTCCCTAGAAACCCTAGATCTGAAAACCACCACTTATAGGCGGCTCCCGGCAAATGCACCACTGATGGGACCTAAAATGGGCCGGCACTAGCTATGGCACTAGCCGGACCTCATGTTCATGACACACAAACACCCTCACGGCCTCGCGGACCAAAAGCGTCAATATAATGCTGAAGGACAAACCGCCCTAAAGCTTAATTCATGCGTTTATAGTTTATAGTCCAACATTTCCCTTAAACTCCTCAGAGGGAGATCCCAAAGTACTTAGGCATAATGCCTCGTCACACACATATAGGAGGCACTCCACCGACTAATAGTCAGAGCCCCACTACAGCTCTCCTACATCTCAGAGATTGGCCCTTTGATGTGCTGCTAGAGATATAGCACATACGAGCACTAACTCCTCTCAATGTACCAATATTTTACGTTCTAGGATGTACCATTCCTCACTACAATTTCCCCTTAGGACCCAATGGCTAACCTACAGCTTGGACATCCTCTCACGCTCATCGTTGGTCTCAACTTAAGGAAGACATGTGCCATGCATCCAGGAGTTTTTTCTGATACCTTTTAATTATTACGCTTAATGCAAATCGTGTATGGCTATGTGCTCAGACAAAAGAAAAATCAGCATCGTGTATGGTGCATAAAGCATTCTTTCCATGAATTTCACTAACACTGCTACGTTGAAAGGAGACACCGAGCCATGTGCTCATGCTACCATCCTCTTTATTTAAACCATTTCCTATATGCCAAGTGCAATGCATAAATCAAATCTTTTCTTTATCTTTCAATGTTTCAACCCCTTCTCATCCAACTCTTAGCATTTTGTGTCATTGATCAGTTAGATAGGGTTTCTATGCATTTTTTCCTTTTAAAAGAACGAGAAATACGCACAAAACATAGAAACTGGGACAAACCGAGGCCAACCTCGTGCTTTGCCATTGTTATACATTGCACAAACATAGATATAATTTTTTCTAATTTTCCTCAGTCCATTTTTCATTTTTTCCTAATTTTAAACCCTTTTTTTTCATTTTTTGATATTTTTCCTTATTTTTCTTTAATAAATAATGACTAAAAATACCTTAAAACACGTATTTTTCATGCATTTTAACACTAATTCTGGTCATGTAGCCTTATATTTTTTGATTTTCAGAGCATAAACTGATCAAACTCATGGTAAAAAATGTCATAAAGAACTTTCATTCCATATGAACAAGGTTTCATAAAGCAAATAGCATAAAAAGATAAATTTTCTTCATAAAAATAGCATTACCGCTTATTTTCAGGTCTCGGTTTCTTGGTCTTGATTACAGGAGTGATTTCTAGCATGCATTTAATGCTCAGCATCTTCAAGAACAGCACTTTTTAAGTCTTCATCCATCCGAAAGCAATCCGGTCTCATTCGGACAAGCTTTCCTCCATCATTCTTCATTGTCTTCTTCCACATAAGAACAACCCCTTAAGGGAGAGAGAGGGAGGAGAGAGAAAGACTAGAATTGGCTCTCTTCATTCAGGCCACCATTGGACGGGCGAAGATAGGCGATAAGATCGGCCAAGAAGGAGAAGATCAGCCCCAAGATCAGTTGTATGGAGTACTCACAGCCTGTCATCTCCATCTCCATCCATGGAGGCACAAAAAAATGGCTTGAAGATGGGGCCTTCATGCCTCATTCTCTCTCCACGTTTTTTCATGCTTCTTGATCAAAAATTTGAAGGGGGGGTTAAAATGTCCCAAAGGGCACCCCTTTTGGTCTTCTCCAATGTCCACCTTTTCATATCTTGCCCATTTGTTGGCCATTTCCCCGTCCGGTGTCCAAATCGAGTGCTGTAAATTTTTGCGCATCCATCTTGATATCTTGCATTGGCTGACAACTCCTGACAACCCGCACGGTAGTCTGAAAATTTATCAAAAATCAACAAGTGTGGCTCGGGCGCCTTTTAAGAGTCGTATTCCACTTGGTGCTTAAAATCGTCCTAATTGGAGCTGCCGCCTTTGACGTTGAATATTTTTCCCTTGATATTCGTAATTTTTAGCTATTTTTAAGCACTTCTTGGCATCAAAACTCTGCTCTCACAACTCTCTCCCTCTCCCTCTCTTTCTCTCTCTCTCTTCTTCTTCTTCTTCTCTCTCCTTCTCTCCTTCCTCTTCTTCTTCTCCTACTCTCTCTCCTTCTCTTCTCTCCCTCTCCTCTTCCTCTTCTACCTCTTTTTCTCCTCTTCTTCTTCTTCTCTTCTTCTTGTCCTTCTCCCTTCTCACCCTCCTCTTTTCTCTCTCTCCTCTCCTTCCTCTTCTACCTCTTTTTCTCCTCTTCTCCTTCTTCTCTTCTTCTTCTCCTTCTCCTTTCTCTCTCTCCTTCGCTTCTTCTCTCCCTCTCCTCTTCCTCTTCTCTCTTTTCTTCACTCCTTCTCTCCTTCTCTTCTCCCTCCTCTTCTCCTTCTCTTCTCCCTCCTCTTCTCCTTCTTCTTCTCCTTCTCTTCTCCCTCCTCTTCTCCCTTTTCTCCTCCTCTCTCTCCCTCTCCCTCTCCCTCTCTTCCCACTGTTCACGGGGGAGGGCACAACTGTCAATGAATGGGTGGGGGGATTTCAAACGTCAGCCCACAGGGGGGGTTTCCCTGCCGAGACCTCAGGTGTGCGCAGTTGTTGCTGCCGCAAGCGGGAGGGGGGGAGTTTTCCGATGGAAGCCCCAAGGGGGCGTGATCACTAGGGCAGATGGAGGGGGCGCATGCCTCTCATGGGAGGGGACTGTGTGTACCAGGGGGAAAGGATTTATAGGGGGTGTCACGAATCGCGTGGTGGGGGGACTTGCTCAAGATGTTGTGCCAAACACACACAAAATGCACAAGGAGAAGCTCACTCAAGAGATAAGAAGACAGATGGAGGCCAAAACGTTTTCTTGCTAGTTTCTTCTTCTTCTTCCACGAACTTTACAATGTACACAAAGTATCGATAAGATACAACATAAAGGAAAGTGGCCTACTAAGTCAAACAATGCATAACCGACTACACTAGTCGACTTGCGCTATAACTATGGCAGCTGTAAATAGGTGTAATAACTTGAATATAATAAGTCATGAGTCAGTGGCCATGTGAGAGTCATAATGACCACCGACGTGCTAAGTGTAGATGTGTGGACCCATCTAATGTGGCGGTCTATCATTAATGTCCTCATGTGTTGAGCTTGTCATCTCAACACTCCCCCTCAAGCTCAACTGCATCTCTGCAACTCCAAGTAAGCTTTAAAACTTTTGAAGCTTCTCTATATCCAATGCCTTCGTGAATATGTCGGATATCTAATCGTGTGTACTGACATACACCAAGTCAATCTCATCTGCTAGTACCTTCTCTCTCACAAAGTAGTAGTGTACCTCAATATGTTTTGTCCTAGCATGGAACACAGGGTTCCTAGCCAACTGTATAGTGCTCATGTTGTCACAATAAATGACAATTGGACCTTCCACCTGCACATCTAAATCAACCAATAACTTTTGCAGCCATACTACCTCACATGCTGCAACAGCAACACCTCTATACTCAGCCTCTGTACTCGACAAAGCAACTATAGATTTCTTTTTGCTGCTCCAAGTAACTGCTGTACTACCAAGAGAGAACATGTATCCGTTGGTAGATCTTCTATCAGACATACTACCAGCCCAATTTGCATCTGTGTATCCAAACACCTCTACATCTGTACCTGCATCATAGAAAAGTCCATAATGTAATGTGGACTTCACATATCTTAATATGCGTCTGACTGCATCCAAATGTGGCTTTCTAGGTACTTGCATAAACTGACTCACAAGACCAACAGCGTAGTTCAAGTCTGGCCTCGTAATGGTCATGTAGATCAAACTCCCCACTATCCTCCTAAACATAGTAGGGTCTTCTATCTCATCCCCAACATCAGCACTTAACTTTACATTCTGCTCCAACGGGACTGAAAGTGGTTTGCATGCTCTCATACCATACTTGGACAACATATCCAAGCCATCCTGTCTTTGGGACAGCCATATACCATCATCACATCTGATCACCTCAATGCCAAGGAAGTACCTTAGCTCACCTAAATCCTTCATCTCAAACTTCTACTTCAAAAAGTCCTTGACTTCAGCAATCCCACTATCACTATCACCTGTAATAATCAAGTCATCCACATAGATGACTATGAAGACCAAACCTGCATCTCCCTTTCTCACATAAAGTGCATGATCAGCATCAGAAACATAAAAGCCAATATTAAGAAGATACTCTCTGATCTTGTCAGACCATGCTCTAGGTGATTTCTTGAGCCCATAGAGCATCTTCTTCAACCTGCACACATATGTGGGATGCTCTAAATCTTCATAGCCTGCTAGCTGATCCATATACACTTATTCCTACAAATCACCATGCAAGAAGGCATTCTTCATATCCATTTGCTGCAACCTCCAACCTTTGGCTATTGCCAAAGCAATCGCACATTTGACAGTTGCCATCCTAGCAATTGGACTGAAGGTTTTATCATAATCTATGCCATATGTTTGGGCATAGCCTTTTGCAACCAGCCTAGCTTTGCACCTATGAATAGAACCATCTACATTGTGCTTAATCTTATAAACCCACTTACATTCAATAGCTGTCTTGCCCTTTGGCAATGATACTAGATCCCAAGTCTTATTGGCCTCTAATGCAGCCATCTCCTCATCCATTGCTGCATCCCAATGAGTATGACCAACAGCATCCTCAAAACAAGTGGGCTCAACATTCTCAACTAGTTTCACCATATAAGCATAATGGTAAGCTGCATAACCTTCAAAACCAAATCTTTTAATAGGGTATGTGACCCTGCTAGATATGTGTACCACCTGATCACTCAATGGAGCCTTTACATTATTATAAGCTCTCTGTACACCTGGTGTCCTTAGTGAAGGAATGCCAAGCTCATCATCCAAGCTCTCTGAGCCACTGGAGTCTCCATCAAGAACTGCAGTAATGCCTTCTGACACTTTATTCTTTCCTTTGTCTTTACCTGTAGTGCTACTAGATGCACCTAAAGATGTAGAGCAACTCCTGAGTCCCCTAGACCAAGGACTACTAGATGATGTCTCTGGTCCACTAAGAGTCCGTGATTCTTGCTTTTCAGCCTGCACATGAGTGTCATGAATATCATCATCTAATGCATCACCACTAGATGCATACCAACTGCTCATTTCATCAAAGATGACATCCCTGCTCACTCTGAACTTACATGTGACAGGGTTATAACAGTGATACCCTTTCTACTTTAAAGAGTATCCAATAAAGACACATTTTTTTGCCTTTGGATCAAGCTTCTTCTGTAGCTCATCTGGCACATGAACGTATGCAACACAGCCAAATACCTTCAAGTGTGATATATCACACTTCTTGCTAGTAAAGCATTCTTTAGGAGTCATCCCATGAATTGCAGCTGTGGGAGTTCTGTTCATAATATAAACATCAGTATGAACAACCTCAGACCAAAAATGCTTAGGCATATTCTTTTCAACCATCAAGGCGCGTGCAACTTCTGCAATATGCTTGTTTTTCCTTTGTGCAACCCCATTTTGTTGTGGGGTATATCTGCATGTGAACTGTCTCTTTATCCCATGAGACCTTAGAAAATCACTAAACTCATTCAAGAGGTACTCTCTCCCTCCATCTGACCTCAAGCACTTCACTTTCAAGCCTGTTTTTCTTTCAACTGCAGCCTTGAAAGTTCTAAAGTGCTCAAACGCTTCACTCTTTTCCTTCATAAAATATACCCATAACTTTCTAGAACAATCATCAATGAATGTGACAAAGTATGAACTACCTCCAAGAGATACATTTTGTGTAGGCCCCCAAATGTCTGTATGCACAACATCAAGGATATTTCTGCTTACATCTCTATTATGTGAAAAGGGTTGTCTTTCCTGCTTACCAAATTGACATGCTTCGCATACCTTATGAAATTCTGCAACTCTAAATGTAGGCAATCCTGTAACCAACCCTTTGGACTGCATTAATTTCAGACTTTGTACATTTGCATGTCCAATGCATTTGTGCCAAATTTCAATATCTGCAACAAGACCTTTTCCTTTAGCATACATAGCAGCATTCATAGTAGGAATTCCAACATCCAGAGTAAACATACTTCCAACTCTACTTCCCTTTGCTACCAACCTGCACTTGTCATTGAAGTCTTCTACAAAGCAACCCTTTGCATTAAATTTGGCTTGCAACCCTTGCTCTACCATTTGACCGACTGACACCAAGTTCTTTGTAATAGATGGCACATGTAATACATCTAAAAGACTCTTTGTCTTACCATCATGCAAGGATAAGGGAACTTTTTCAATGTGTGAAATTGGGTGGCATGAATCATCACCTGTCTGCACATAACTTGCATTTTGCAAATCTTGCATCTCTCCAAACCATTCTACATGGCTGGTCATATGATTGGATGCACTTGAATCAACATACCGAACATCATCGTGTGTTTCCTTTCCTGTAATAGCATTCAGCATATGTTGCATAACAAACAGACGTTCATTTTTGTCTTCATTCTATCGTGAAGATGATGTATAGTTTCCTTGCTTCAACTTACCACTACATATATCATCTTTCTTAGCATAACATTGGGCACCAATATGACCTGTTTTGTCACAGTAGTGACATACAATACTAGAGTTGTTAGAACCTCTATTCTGCAATCCACCTCTTCCTCTAAAGCTCCCCCTGCCTCTAAAGTTACCACGACCTCCTGAAACCTGCATATCACCAAATTGCTGATTCAATCTGTTTTGCTGGTTGTCACTACCACGTCCTGTACCATGGTCTCTTGAAGAGAACTTGCCACGTCCCCTTCCTGAACTGGAGTAGAAATCTTGGACCTATTCACCACTTTTTTGAGATGTCTCACTCTGCATGTTGATCTCTTCAGTGATCATAAGGGAGACCAACTCATCCAAATTTGGAAATGGCTTTCTGACATATACGGTAGTTACAAAAGACTTCCAAGCCTTTTCATTGTTTAGTCCACCCAAGTTAGACAACACCATTATCAAGCATTGCATCAATCGCTGCCGATGCATCTGTAATGCTCCTTACCTTTAGTGCATACTCATTTATAGACATCTTCCCTTTCTTCAATTTATTCAACTCTTGCTTGAGTTGAATCTTTCGTGCCTTTGTATTTATGGAAAACATACTTTCAATTATGGTCCAAGCTGTATATGAATTCTCTGCATTTCTAATGTGTCCCAGTATATTATTGTCAATTACTGCAGACAGCCAATACATGACCTTCTTGTCTTTTGCATTCCATTCCTTTCGTGCCTTTGTCTCTTCTGCAGTTGGAGGATCACTCACCTCCGGCTCTTTTTCTTCACCTGAAACGAACTCGTAGAGGCCTTTTTCAATAAGGAAGTTCGTGACATGGAACTTCCATGAAGGATAGTTGTTCTTGTCAAGCTTCTCAATGATGGGGCTTCCACTGTTCTCTGCCATTATCACAAAACTAATACAAAACAGCAAGCAAATCTTCTGCAACCCTCAACCTGTAGTGCACAACAATACACTAGACATCCTTTTTCACTGTCTGCTCAACAATACATGCAATCTGCATCCTGTTTTTGCAGATAAACCTTATGTTTGCTTCTTGCAAACACCTCAAGAATTACAAATTTGCAATCTGTTTCGATCAAAACAGCCGAAATCATAGTGTACCCTGAAACTGATGTCTACAACCTTGCGGCTCTAAAACAGGGCCTGAAACAGCCTCAGATACATAGCGCTCTTCGTGCACACCAAATCTCACTGCAATCTGAGATTTTTGCTTTGCTCTGCTTCTGGTGCCTCCACAAGCACTATCCAAGAGAAAGAGTGGAAGGATGGGAGAGCTTCTTACCCGTGGCTTGCTTGCTTGAACCTTCTTCTCCTTCACTTCAGCCTTCGAAATCAGCCTCTCTCAGTGGCGCGGCTCTGATACCATATCAAGAATCGCGTGGTGGGGGGACTTCCTCAAGATGCTGCGCCGAACACACACATAATGCACAAGGAGAAGCTCACTCAAGAGACAAGAAGAGAGATGGAGGCCAAATCATTTTCTTGTTGATTTCTTCTTCTTCTTCCACACTCTTTACACTGTTCATAGAGTCTAGATCAGATACAACATAAAGGAAAGTGGCCTACTAAGTCAAACAATGCATAACCGACTACACTAGTTGACTCGCGCTATAACTATGCCAGCTGTAAATAGGTGTAACAACTTGAATATAATAAGTAATGAGTCAGTGGCCATGTGAGATTCATAATGACCACCGACGTGCTATGTGTAGACATGTGGACCCATCTAGCCAGGTGGTCCATCATCAATGTCTGCATGTGTTGAGCTTGTCATCTCAACAATAATGACCACCGACGTGCTAAGTGTAGACGTGTGGACCCATCTTACCAGGCGGTCCATCATTAATGTTCGCATGTGTTGAGCTTGTCATCTCAACAGGGGGTACAGCTGTCCGCCTCCAACTGGGGGGCTACATCCCCCGCCATTGGACACCTCATTCCCTCTCTCTCTCTCCCCGACGTGCTGTCGGTGGGGAGAGGGAGAGGGGTAAAAAAATTTCAGAAAATTAAAAAAAAATCTAAAAAGGGGGGGGGGGGGGGAATGTTACACCATATCTATTTGAATAGACCCTTGAGGTCACTTCCTTCAACCCTTTGGCTCCCCAAAATCCACAAGACATTCAAGGATACCTTGCAACTTTGACAACTTACTCCTGATTTCATAATCGAACTCTTGCAAAGTTATCAACCACTTTGCTAGGCGGTTAGGCAGATGCAACTTATTCAACAATAGCTTAAGCTCCTTTGCCACCTTTGTATAAAATACTATCTTTTTATACAAGATGTAGTGCCTACATTTCTTTTTTGCAAAGACCATTCCAAGGCATAGTTTCTCTATGTAGATATAATTAATCTCAGATACCCCCAATTTGTTGACTCTCAAACATTATCAAATGGTACCACTTCTCTTTCCAAATCTGGGCTAAACAACACGACTGATACTATACATCATAGCTATTGAAAATATATAAAAGTTCTCATCCCTTAGAGGTGCTTTTAGGACTGGAACTTTTGAAAATTCTTGCTTCACATCCTTGAAGGATACTTCACATGGATCAGTCCAAACAAACAAACAATTAAAGGAAAATAGATTCATCAATGGCAATATCCTCTTAGCCATTGCATTAATAACACATTGATAATATTGAATTGATGACTAAAAGCTATGCACTTCTTTAGGGATACGTGACAAACTCATAGTAATTATAATCTTTATCTTTTTAGGATTAGTCACAATACTAGCTGAACTAACCACATGGCCAATAGCAATCCATAGGGCACTCCAAGATGTATTTCCTTGTATTAAGAGCAATATAGAACTACCTACATTGCTCAAAACATTTTCTTAAAATAATAAATTGTCTCTACCTTGTGGTGGCTACCCCTAGGTCATCAATAAAGACTTTCAACTCATTCAGGGAAATATCACCAAAAAAAAATTCAGTCGCACATTGCCAAGACCCTCACACATTGTACAGGTCAAAATCCATAACATGATATACAAAGGTACCAAATACAATGATAAATGTTGTTTTTAATTTATCTTTTGTTGCTGCAATAGCCATTTGGTTATAACCAACAAAGAATAAATCCATAAATGAATAGATATCCCTACCCACTAACTAATCTGGAATGTGCTCAATAAATGGCAGCTGCGAATATTAATATTTGATCATCTATCTATTGAGCTTCCTAATACTCAAAGTCAGATTTGATTATTCTTCTTTGTCCTATTGGAAAACATGACTTTGTGTATTGTATAGAAATATTAGGCCAATCTTATATAATTTTTGTAGGTCCTCAAATAGTCCGTCGTCCCTTAACTCAAAAGGCATATGCCTCACTTTTTGTTGAAGAAGATGGTTATCTTCCTTTGAGGGAGTAGTACACATAGCTAAACTAGGGGGAATAACCCTCAACTCATCATAGCTCTAGGCAAAAATATCACAAAATTCTTGAATCAAGGAAATGTAGTCCTTCCTCTCTTCTAGAATAAGTATTGATCCTAATTTAATCAGTCATAGTTCATCCAATGTAGTGAGATCTAGCTCAATCACATTCGCATCTTTGATTCTATCTTGAGCTTTTATCAGCTCATTCAGAGTCACCTAGTAGACATCTCTTGTAGTGAGCCCCTCTCTTGATTCATCACTTGATGAAGTATCACTTGTAGAAGGACCCGCTAATGCATCTAATTCTGTTAAAGATAAAGGTATTCTCTCACTTTGAGGAGATTCAGGGTATGCATCCATTATTACACTTCTAGCACCTTTGCTAAAAATCAAACGACCATTGTGTATATCAACTTGACACTCAGATTCCAAGATCCATGGCCTTCCTATTAGTACTTGATAACTTGGCTACCTTGTAAACCTAATAACCTTAAAGTCTATAATGCATTTCATGTTAGCAACAATCACATCGACTTTGGTAATAAAACCTTCTAGTTGTCTTAAACTCTCATCAACCATCCAAAGAATTATGGAGGTATCCTTTTGGATTTCTAGTCTCAATCTTTCCATCAATTATGAACTCATAATATTGTGACACAGGATCCCATATCCACAATGGCATGATCCACTAATATGCCATCAACATATATTGCCACCCTTGGGCAATTCTTTTCAACATGTTCGAACCAGTCAACTCCCACATGGGCTATTCCCAATGGTTTGATTATATACACTATGTGGAAAATCTTCTTAATCTCTTTACGCACTCTCGGAGATAAATTGATCAACTACTGTAGGAGGTTCACTCTAGGCTTAGGTGCATCTTTCTTGACTTTTATCTTCTTCTTTAGAAACTTCTTATTGGAGTCATCTTTGCCACCAATACCTTTTATAGGACCAGCTTCCACATCAAGATTAAGGACTTGTGTCCCCTTATCATCCTATTTGGGGTTTGCCTTAATAGGTTTTGCATTATCTCTAATGCCTTCTTTAACCTTTTGTCCTCTTGTAATTGCTCATAAATTAGAAGACTCAATGATATTGATAGGCACAACTTCGATAAGGCTGACACCACGACCACTAGATAGCTCTTCTACAATAGCTTTCCCTCTCTATAATATTTTCTTTGGTCCCTCATCCTACTGAAGGTTATTCCCTTCTACTTGATGATTAATTGGACTTGGCTACTTACTCCCTTGCTAAAGAGAGCCGATCTTACTCTAGCAACAAGTACTAGCTAGATGGCTAGACTTTCTACATTTGTCACACTTGATATTAGGGCAATTTCTCAAAAAATGCTAACCATCATACCACTTACACTTTCTATCAAGTTTTGTCGCTTCTTTAGGAAATTAAGATCTACGGCTATTTGTCTATATTGTTCCATTATCATATGAGTATAATGCTTCATCATGTCCTGAACTTTGCTAAGAATATTTGAGGCACTAAACTCATAATCAGGATCATCAACTTTATGTTCAGCTAGCCTAACCACCTGATTAACGAGCCTTTTCTAGTTACTTGGCATGACACTAGGGTTCATCATTTGGCTTCCATTATTTAGTGGAAGCATTTGGCTAGTCATTGGCATAGCAACATTAAGAGGAGGTGGTAGCATGAACACATTCTACATTATGCTTTCTCTTCCATTTGAATTCATCATAGGTATACTGGTCACACCTTGACTTCCATTCAATCAATACGAAATTATTTCTAGGATGACCTAGACTCAAATTTAGGTTTACCCTAGATGCACATGCCACTTGTAAGCGAGGCTCCATCTCCTCTACTCGTGCGACAACAATGTCTATATCAGCAAGAGCAACACTACTTAACTGCACTTGGATATTAAAGTCTAATCCATGTAAAAAGTATTTCAATTAGACAGTAGATGGAATAGAAATAGAGGTTTGCAATTTACAAAACACCTCTTTCAGTTTCTTGGCATACACTCAAGAATTCTTGTAAAAAAGTTAATTTCCATAGGAAATTAAATTGATAATACAAATAAATAGAATAAATTACCAAGAGACCATAGCCAAGGTGTCTAGGCTAAAATAATATTAGCATTAATAGCTAAGAATCAATTGATAAGAGGCTGTAGCATGGTATGCACTCCAAGCTATGGTGGCCAAGAGTATGCACCCTCTTAGATGGTGGGAGATTGAGACCTCAAACATGAAATGTTAGAAAATGGTAAAAAAATCCTTAGTAAAAACGTTCACATTTAGTAATCAATCAGCTAAATGGGACCTATAGTGTGTGGGATCCCATCCTACAAATGTATCGTTGTGCAACCTTGGATATGTTGCATATCTTTGAGATGGTGGCTTGTCAGTTAGTTCCTCTACAATGGAATTGATTTGCGGATTCCTTAGCTAACTATGCTTTTGTGGAAGATGTATTTCTCAATTGTGGTCTAGGGGAGCCCTTACAATTACCTCCTAACATTAGCCCTAGACTACTTTGGGGCCTTCTTGCTAACATGTCATATTTTGGCTGTCGATGGTTAGTTTGGATTATGAGTTAGGTAGTAGCAAGTGAGCACCTTCCTACTCTGTCATGGACACATAGGATTGTGTATCATCATATTTGTCAGACATCCCTTACTATTTATGTAGGGGGTCAGCTAATAACCCGATGCACTTAGTGTAGGGCCTAATAGGCCTTATCCTTGGTCAGTTTTGTGCTTTAGTAGAGTAATGTTAGGACCAAGGGAATGTTTTAGTAATATGCTATGTTGAATGGTAGTTAAAGTGTTTTATTTCATAAGTCCAAGAAGGCCGTTTCTGTCAAGTTCTAATGTTTTACTTCATAAGGCCAAGAGGGCCAGTTCTGTTGCTTGTGAAATGGTATATCTCCATACGTTGTTTTGGTGCAGATACATTTAATGGTTTTCTATTTAGTGATTGCATCACACAAGTTGAATGAAGTACCTAGAGGGAACCTTTGCTACAAGGGAGCTTCTTATGATGGCCATTCTAGGTGGTGTTGTCACCTTTCTGAAAATTTTCCTTAAGTTGATAATGTTATATGTGTATGTGGGGGTTATTTTCTTTTCATTTGTGGGGACCAACAATCAAGGCATGATGTCCTAGGGTTTGATAAGGTATATCTGGGGGGGAGATTTGAGTAGTTGTCTACCACTTGTTAGGACATTTTCAGGCATTCAAGACCTATGATAAGGGGTAGTTCTTGTGACCCTATCCATCCTGCTTGCTAGGCAGCTGTCCTTGGAGTCCTTGATAGTGTGAGAGATAGTTAGAGAAGCTTGCCAAAATATTAAAGAAGAGAAAGTTTTGAATATATATAAATATTAAAATTACAAAGGTGTGTAAAAAGGGGCTCTAACCCCTCAATAAGAAAAGGAAAATGAAAAAGGAAGGAAATTCCTACAAGTAGTTGATTATCACCTTGCAGAGGCCTGGTAGGTTCCTAGGGATGCGGAGCTGATACGTTGTCTTCCTAAGGATAGCAACTAGCTGAAAAGAAAAGAAAATGAAGGTTGGAGAAAACATAAAAGTGAGCACAATAGCAAAGTATTAAGTGTTGCCTCGCGAGAGCTTGGTAGGTTCTTGGGTACCAAGACATGACCTAAGACCGATGCCATGATCTCCTTGGGTCACTCTATTCTCAGCTCCCTCCTTTTTACACTCCTGAAAATGGAAACTTTGGAAAGAAAATGTGCTATATGAATAATAAAATGACAAGGATATAGGAGTCCTCGCCTAGTAGGAGGTCTTAACACCATATTCGCGAATATGGGAATCTCCCATAAGTTTTGGACACGTGGTCAAATCTTTGTATCTATCATAGCTTGAACACTATAACTCCAAATTGAGCGCTTTATAGCTTAATAGGTTCCATTTTTCAAGTGATTTTCAATGATAGGTCACATCATATGGTTTTGAGAAACTTATGGGCATGTTATTCAGGTGCCACCTTTTGAGTATTCAAAAAATGGGAATTGGGAGATTCCCAAACTCACTAATATTGTGTTTCTTGGTCAAGTTGTTGTAAGTTAGGTAGGTAGTTCAGACCACCACTAGGATGACCTCTTTGATAGGATCTTTAGTGAGTCCGTGTTAGAGCAGTTGGTTAGAGACTCGCTCTAGATTTTCTATCAGATTATGCTGGGCCTATCCCTTGTGGATTTTCATGCCTTGATTCTGTTTGGGGGTAGGGTGAGAGTTGTTCTTGTGATTTGTGGCATATCTTCTTTGTGGAAACTTGATGGTTTCTTTGGTTGTTGTTTGTGCATATTAGCTCTTGGGGTTCGACGGGATGAGTTCCCCTATCCCCTGGTCGCTAATGAGATCAATTTTTAGAGATCATAGAGTGAGGATTAGAGGCAGATTAATATAAAATTTAGGTAGGAATTTAAAGCCGGTAGAAGCGGAACTTGAAGATTCGAAAATTTTAAAGACTAAGGAAGATGGAAATGAAAACTGAATGGAAAAGAGACAACCTTCTAGTCGTTCGAGAAGTCGAGCCAATCAGCAGGGAGAAAAATTTGAAACTTGATTCGAAAGTTGGATGAGCTAGATGGGAAGTCGGACAATGTCTAAAGCCCAACAAGATTTGAAATTGGGCATGCCTTTTGGGGTAGGGCCAAAGGCCCAATTAAAAAAATGAATTTTGGGGGGAGGGGGGGCACCGTTTTGAAATGGCAAGCTGCAGAATGTGCTGCCCCCCATATGGCAACGTTTTTGGTGGGAGAGGCCATTGTAGCCTGCAAAGCAACCTATGGATTAGACATTAGCAGGAAAAATCTTCAATTTCTCGCTCCTAAATGCGAGTCTCTATTTGTGCAATGGCTACCTAATGGTGGAGCTTCAATTCTAGTATTTCTCTCTCCTCCCTCATCTCTCCTCTTGGAGATTGTTTACCTCTATGGATCTATGCAAGAAAGGGAAGGAGATGGATGTGAGAGGCTGATGGAATAATGGTTTCGGAGCGGAGGAGATCATAAATTAGAGTTGGAGAGAGTGTCAGCGATAGAAAATAAGCGTCAGTGGCCCCCCAACCATTAAATACATATCTCAAAAACCAAGTTTCTATGCGTAAGCACTCATTTTATGCATTTTATAAAAGATGTTTGATGAAATTGTTTGTAAATAGATTCATTTGATTGAAAATGTTGAAATTTATCAAAAATCCTGAGCAAAAATGGAAAATTTGGTTGTCTAATAATTAATATCAAAACACGCAAAACTCACGATTATGCAATTTTTATGAAAATGATAAATTTTGGGAGTTTTGTTGTGATTGTGTGGTTCATATGGAATAGAAAATGAATATAAAATCAGTGCTTAGTAATTGTGATCAGTCCCAACCCATAAATCAGAAATATCAAAATTTATTTAAATAAATGAAGAAAAATATAAATTTTTAGTTTTTTGTGCTAGAAAAGTAGAAAAAAAATATGATTTATGTCTCTAAATGTATGGCATGGTTGTAGCATGAGGGATAAGCCTCAGTTTAGCTGTGTCTTCATGTTAAAGTCTATTTTTATTGCTTTTTACAAGAAAATCACATGGAAAGCCCACTCATTATACCTATCAATGATGTATAACCTAAACGATAGGGGGAAAGAGGGGTTTTGATGTTGATTAATTGCTAGGAAGCATTTGAAATTCTCATCTATTTTTTTGTGTATACCATATAGGATAGATTATAAATTAAGTTAAAAGGGGTTAAGCCGCACAAGGATGCTCGGGGCTTTGATCCCCTTAGCAATGAAGCATGACGTATAGGTTGAAATCATGGAAAGAAATGTTTGCTGCACTTCATAATGCTGATTCATAAATCATAGTTGTTTTAGCATGATGCCATTCACAGTTGCATTGCGCATAGCACATGGTAATTCTTGGATGCATTGCAATTGGTTTCCTATACTTATAACCCACAATGAGAGTTGTGAGACACTTAAGCTGTAGGTTTAGGCAGTTGGGTTCTTTGGAAAATTTTCAAGTGAGAAAATTTCTATCTCCTAAATAATTCTAAAATAAGAGCGAAGCTTGTTACATCTGTGTTATTTGTGTTAGCGACGCATTGAGGGACCAATCCCCTCAGTGAAGGAGAGCTATAATGGGGCCATGACATTCAACTGGAGGGGTACCTCTTTTTGTGTGTGATTATTACAAGGTATTTTACACCGATCTATGTGTAGGGGCTTCCTTTGAGGAGTGTGGTGTTTTATCATTGGACTACAACTTTAAAAAAACACAAAATTTACAATAGAGGCTAGGGTAGTGTGTCCCTTATATGCTCTTGGCTGCAAGGCCAAGGGGGTGTGCTCTTTGAGTATAGAGGGGCTCGGCTAGTGCTTATAGCCAGTGTTGGGCCCGTTTTTAGGTCCCGACATAAGAAGATTCTTCCATAGGCAAACCCTTCCACTTTATAAAATACTCCACAAGAACTCGATTCCTTAGAACCTTCTCTTGCTTACCAATAATCTTTTCAAGCAAAACATCTTCATCAAGGGGAGTTAGTTCTTCAAGAACTTGGATTTCAAGGCCAACATACTTCTTGGGCTAAGATACATGAAAGAAATTGTGGATGCATGTAGTTGAAGGTAAGTCAAGTTAATAGGCAAGATTCCCAACTCGCTTATTTATTTGGTATAGACCAGAATATCTATGAGCAAGTTTATTATGTCCTTCCTTAAGAGAAGCATAACGGGATTCTGGAACCTTCAAGAAAACCCATTCACCTTTGTCAAACTCCACATGTCTTTTTTTCTCATCTGCATAGGCCTTCATTGTTTCTTGAGCTTTTCCAATATTATCCTTGCATTGCTTCATAAGAGCCTCCATCTTCTCTAACTCTTCACGAGCATTAGGATTCACATCATCATGAAAATGCATAAGGCACTTGAACCTTATAGTAGCCATAGAATGCCTCAAAGGAGACATTCTAATACTCATGTGATGAGTATTTTACAACAAAATTTTGGAAGATAAAGCCCATGGTCCCATGCATTTTGTGTATCATGGCAAAAATGATGTAAGTAAACCTCTAGCCATTTTTGATTTACATGTCCATTTGTGGATGATAAGCCATACTAGGAGTTAAAATAGTCTCCATAGAAGAGAACAAATGCCTCCAAAAGCTGCCTATAAATTTAGTGTCATGATTAGATACAATCTTCATTGTCATTCCATGAAGCGTAAAGAAAGATTCCATAAAATGATCAGCCACTTGCTTTGCTATAAATTGAGCCTTTGTTGGAATGAAATGGGCTGATTTAGTGAACTAGTCTACCACCACATAAATGCTCTTCCACCCATGTTTTTTTAAATAGGAAATCTTGTTATGAAATCCATGCTAATATTAGTCCACTTTCCATGAGGAATAGGTAGTGGCTAAAGCAAACCACCAGGTAGAAGTGTGGAATCCTTATTTTGTTTTGACATAGAAGACAACTCATGATAAAGTCTTTAATATCTCTCCAAATACCGTTACCATAAAAGCTCTTATGGATATTATTAAATGTTTTGAACAAACCATGATGTCCCGCTAAAGGTGAAGAGTGCATATCTTGAAAAATGCGATCTTTGAAAGATGATTGAGAGGTCAACAAAACCCGTCCTTGATACCATAAAAGACCCATGTGCCATTTATAATTTGGATACTATTCTGTAATATTTCTGCTCGAAATATTAAGGAGCTTTGACCACTGCAAGCCGTGTAAAAACTGTGCAAAATTATCTCCCGCGTCGACTAATGACGGTGGCCAAGTGGTTACCTCACGCGCGCAATAAAAATCCCCATCCGTGAGGTGCAATCAAGGCCGGGGTTTAAGACCGCAAAGCTACGAGGAAACACCCTTTTTTAAGGGGCAAAATGGATAATGATGAAAATTAGGCAAAATTTTTTACTAATTTCCCCAGCCGATGCATGGCTGGAGGGGAGAGAGTGGGAGAAGGAGGTGAAGAGGTGGAGTGCATGGGGAGAGGAGAGAAGCATGAGAGATCCACGTGTGTGGAGTCTTCCCCCCCCTCTTAAGCACTATATAAACCCACCTTAGCCTTGGGTGAAAGGGGGGACTAAAGGGAATGCTGCCCGTCGCCTGTCCACCTACCGCCATCCTGGCTGGGACCGCCGCCTACCATGGAGAGAGGAGGAGGGATTGCTGCGCCGCTGCCGTGAGAGATGCCGTCTCCTATAGCACCTACCACTGCTACCTATTTCCCCCTTGCGGTCATTCTAAACACTCTTCCCCCCCATCGTCAATCCTTCCCTCTTCCCAATCATTGGATCCACGTAAGCTTCTGAAGCACAGAAGCTTCCTTGGAAGCTTCCACAAGGGGATTTCTTAAGCCTTGTTTTTACGTGACCTCCCTAATTTCAGAAACCGGATTGTAAAGCTCAAATTCCTACGCAAGAGAATAGGCATCGACCTACACGCAACCTTGGAGAGCGGGAATAAAGGCTGGGAGGAACCTGCGGAGTCCATATTTCACTACGTCCACGATGGCTCCAAAGTCCAAGATGCAAGGCACATGCGTGGAAGCCTCGGACCCAATTCTGCACGTGGACATCACTGCAAATCCTCATAACCAGGTTCTTGGAGTAATTTTTGCGTTAGTCATGTTTAAAAATTCATAGGGAAGCTAAGAATATAAATTGCTTATTCATCTTGCATGCGTAGTCACACGTTGCTATTTTGGTGCATTTCCAAAGTAACGAGTCTAAATGCCGATTTCTTAGGGCAAAAGATGAAATTGTTAAGTGCATTTTTAACTGGCCATGGAAAGAATAAGCGTATGTCACATCTTAGGCAATATCTTCCTTGTAATGATTCGCATGAGGAAAAGTCGTTAACACCCGTAGGATGTTATCCGAGCACGAAAATGAATCTATGGACTTGCATGTTGCATATGCTTGTAAAATGAAGTAAGTAAACACTAGTCCTATAATATTTGCTTGCATGAACTTCATTAACTACGTTGTAGTTAGGAAAGGGTGCAGTTTGCATATTTGACATGTAAAAAATTCATTCATCAAGAGTTGCATTTAGGAAAGGTTGCATGTCTTATCAAAGCATGAAATTCTAAAGCTTAGACAAAAGGGTTGTAGGCATGATTCTTTGATGTAAATCATAGTAGGTCCTATGTAAGTTATTCAAATTATCATACATTTTGAATTTAGCAAGGAAAGATAGGGTTATTGCGAACCTTGTGGTGTGTAGAAGCAATGAATCACATGTTTACATGTATTATGACATCTTGCAACTATTTACACCTTTTGAACAAGCTTAGCACCTCTAGGAAAGGCTCGTCCTTGACGCAAGACAAGTAGTTCAACTTAGCTAAATTACTTGTATTAGAACCATTGGGGATTTGTATAGACATAGCTAGTCGATATGATAAACACCTCAAGTACTAGCTAGAGCTTGGCACGTCAAAAATGCAGCCTAATATTGTACTTGATGCCAAGTAGAAACCCTCAAACCCAAAGATCCTATCCACATTCATGGAATGTTTGGGTCAATTGGACGCTCATGCAAACAACAATCTAGGGTTTCTACCTTAAGGATCGTTCGACCTAATGCTAAAACTTGGATTGAGTTTGGAAATCCTAGGACCGAACGTTGTCGGCCTAGTACAATTAGGGTTGGGTTGGTAAGAAGACACCCCAAACCCCGTGTCTTGTCTAAATATAACTCCTTGACCAGGAAATGCAATTCAATGGGTGAAATGATCCCATGAGTTAGGTGCAACACTTGTGCAACAAGTTGCAAAGTCGCACGGCTTTGTGGTTTAATAACAAGAGAGATTTGCCTTTCCTTGGAATGAGGTTGGTAGGTTCAAGCGCAAGTCTAACTTGCAAAAGGATGAGTAGTCATCCTGCTACATCATCTTTCTTGGGCTAATTTGCCAAGTTAAGGGAATTTATGTATTTACTTGGTAAGAAAAGGATCAATCAAGTTAGAGCAACATGATCGCCAAGATTTACTGTTAATTTATGAAACCTAAGGTGTTGGTTAAGCTGGGTTAACAGGGTATGGCCCTAACCGAAGGAAAAAAGGGTGAGCAAACAAACCCTTGGGGATCTTGCCAAGTCGCAATTGATCCCGGATCGAATGCTGGTTGCATTCGGAGAGAATAATTCACTCCTTAACAGTTGGCCAAATAAAGAACCACTGGATTGATTGTGCTTGTAACAGTTTAGGAGCATTGTTTGCATTGTTTGCTCAAGGAACTAAAAGATGGAAAGTTAACTAATGCTTCAGGTTGAAGGCTTGAAGGGAGAGGCAGCATCAGTTACCCCCGACTGTCTGTCTGACCCTAACCAAGGGGGTTGTTAGCCGCGTTGGGAATGTGGACTGAACTCGCCATGAGAGGTCTCTCTATTGGGCGCTACTTGGAGCAGGAGGATGCTTGGATGCTAGGGGGGGCTTTGGCCATAAATCCCTTGCCTTCCGCGCCCTGCACAAGAGGCCAACGTGACTCGGGATTGGATCTCGAGGCTCGCATACTAGTCTACGAGTGGAATCTTGGATTAGTAATCCTTGTGGATTGCTGGATTGCCTTTGGACGGATTATGGATTGCCTTCAGGCGGATTATGGATTAGCCTACAGGCTGGATTATATGGTTGTATTCCAAAGATAATAAGATAACCTGTTGAAAAGGAACTTGTTTGACATTGTTTTTCTATCTCAAGTGCTAAGATTATGTGAAGGAACCGGTGTCTAACTAGATAATTAAGGAAGCTATTTTATGCGCGTCCAACTAAATGTGGTAGGTAATTAGACAACTAAAACAACCCTGTGGAAAGCGTGGTGGATGTGGCCATGGGTCCGTCCTACAGATGGGTGGTCCCAGTTGGCCAGGAACTTTTCTCAAATGGGATCAAGAGCAGGGAACTTTGCAAGTTAAGGGAATGTATAGTAGGAAACACTGACCTAGAGGTAAGGTTACTAGAATCCCGATTTATGCTGTTTTAGGGGAATGGAATGGGACTATGCCTTATGGGCAGAGAGGTCGAGCTTTGCATCGCTCTCGTTTCCCATTCTCCTTGAACCAAGTGCAACATGAATCCGCTTTGACCCTGACATTTTTGCGTAAAGTAATTCGCTTGGGGTTTGACGCTAGCTGCCGTTTTAGGAAATTGACCATTAGGGGAAGCCCTGATTCAGGTCCTAAGTGGGAACCCTGATTTAGGTCGGTCCTAAGTGGGAACGGCCAGAATACTTCCGCTACATGGCAGAATCGGGAAGTCCTAGATCAAAAACCCCATAACATTCTATGGGAGTGCCGGGTGGAGCTTTCTAGACTCTCTTCCCGATGGACTGCTAAGACGCTTCCTGAAAGGGAATAGGTGGACACATCATAGTTGGTATCTGAGTGAACCGACGAAGGATCTGACTTTATAAGAAAACTTAATAAGAAGAAGTAAAGCAAATGTTGTTGTTAAGAACATTTTGTTATTTATCGATGCTATCTTGCAGAGTCATGAAGCATGAAACATATTCATGGCATTCCAGGTCATGTTTATGACTGCGATGCATGCCTCGGATTATCGACGAAGGATCGATATGATGAATATCCTAGATCGCATCTACAATCCATCACCCTTGTACATGGAACGGACATGGATGGGTGTTTTAGGGATCTATTATATAGCTACCCTTTGACTTGCGTGCCTTCGAATTAACTTGAAGAAAATCAAGTGGATGAAGGACCTAAAGATCGTGAAGTTGTTCGTCTTTGTTGAGGCTTACGCAAACATGACCTACATGTTGGAGGTTGAAGGGTTAACCAGAATAAGTATGTGTACGGGGAAGTGACTCGAGTAATCCCTGCCAACCGAATTAAGGTGTTAGGACGTCATGAGAAGAACGGATATCAAAGGAAAAGATACCCTAATCTTCCAATGACTTATCCATTTCTGAAGATCCATGACCCAAATCCATACTATTACAGAGTTTCCGTAGCTGAATGCAATAGCATCTTATTCTCCTCAAATTAATGTATCAGCTTGTCTCATTCCCCCAAGAATAATTGTACTTTGAAAGGGCTATGCCCATATGAATGAAATAAGGCTATTTTTTGTCTTGACTATGGGTATTGATAAAAAGTAAAGTGATTTGGTCACTTGGCTAAAAGCTCAAGTGGACATGTAATGTAACGTGGAATTCCTACTGGGAGGAAAGTCGACTTTAGTCAGATTTAGGGTCATGAACCTAGGTATCCATGAGTGTTTGCTCGGAATGGATTGGCTTAAACCTAATGACGCCCACATTCATTGTGGAAAGGGCCAAGTTTCCTTTCGAAACTCTAAAGGGGAATCAGTCACAACCCAAGGGGAGGCTGGAAAGCCGAAAATTCAATTGGCCAAAGCATCTCGAATTATAAAGGGAGTTAGAAAGGGGCTACCTGTCTACTTGATAAAGCTTAATAAGCTAGATCAGAATCAAGAGTCTAATGAAGAACCTTCATGGCTAAAGGAGTACGCAGATGTATTTTCTAAAGAGCTAATAGAGCTTCCGCCTCAAAGGGAAGTTGATCATGAGATCAAACTAGTACCAGGAGCTGCTCAAATTGCAAAGAGGCCTTATAGAATGTCCATCCCGGAAGCGATTGAGCTGAAGGAGCAACTCAAGCAATTGTTAGATCAGGGCTACATCTATCCTAACAGCTCACCATGGGGAGCTCCAGTATCGTTTTAGAAGAAGAAAGATGGAACACTTCGGCTGTGTATTGATTACAAAGGGTTGAATCAATCAACCATTAAGAACAAGTACCCTATTCCAAGAAGAGATGAGCTTCTTGACCGTCTTCAAGGTGCAAAGATCTTCTCCAAGATTGTATCTGGATACTATCAGATAAGGATAAAGGAAGAAGATATCCCAAAGACGGCATTCAACACAAGATATGGGCACTTTGAGTTCCTAACCATGTCATTCGGGCTGACGAATGCACCTTCCACCTTCAACAGGTTAATGCAGGATATCTTTAGGCCATATCTTGATGACTTCGTACTCATCTTCTTCGACGATACCTTAGTCTACTCCAAACAGGAAGAAGATCACAAACCCCAGATTCGGATTGTCCTTGAGACAATGAGGGCACACAAGCTTTATGCCAAGATGAAGTGTGCATTCCTTAAATGTTAGATTGAATATCTGGGATTCATCATGTCAACGGAAGGAATCTTAGTGGATCCGGCCAAAGTCAAAGATGTTTTGGAATGGCCAATACCAACAATTGTCAAAGAAATACACAATTTTCTTGGATTGACAGGATGGTACAGGGTCTTTATCAAAAACTATGCTTTGATTGCAGCGCCTTTGACTGATCTACTGAAGAAACAAACATCGATTGTATGGTCACCCGCCACTGAACAATCTAGCTTTGACAGACTAAAGCAAAGTTGGTATCAACACATATCCTGAAACTTTCGGAGCTCAGTAAAGGAGTTCGAAGTAGTAACCGATGCTAGCACACTTGCCTTAGGGTGTGTGCTTATGCAAGAAGGTCATCCTATAGCATACTCTTCAAGGAAACTCAAGAGCCATGGGAAGATTTATGCTACCCATGATCTAGAGCTGTTAGCTGTCATCCATGCTCTCAAGCTTTGGAGACACTACTTGCTACGTAACAAGTTTACCCTAGTGACGGATCATAAAAGTCTCAAGTGGATCTTTACCCAGAATGAGCTCAATATGAGGCAACATCAGTGGATTGAAGTGCTAGAGGAGTATGATTTTGAAATCAAATACCGGCCTAGAAAGGAGAGTGTAGTTGCCGATGCACTTAGTTTTGCAAGGCATTCCTTAATTATCTAATCTTACAAAATCCATCAATAGCTAGATCTCTAGCCACAAAAGTATCCATGCCAAAAAACCCAATACTTGAGCTAGCTAGAGAAGAAGCATGCCATGATCCAACCTATCAAAAGATGCTAAGCGAGATCCCTATCAAGGATCAGGACCAAAAGCTATAGGCTAAGTATCAAGAATTCTCTATCAATAGTGGACTTGTCTACTATAGAATGAGATTATGTATACCGGCAAGCCAGTCACTCAAGCAAAAGATACTTTGGGAAGCTCATGATTCCCCTTTCTCAGAACATCCTGGCTATGCCAAGACCCTCAATGCAGTCAGAAAGAGCTACTATTGGGAGAGGCTTAAAGGTGACGCTCTCAAATATGTCACTGAGTGTTTGTCTTGTCAACGTATTAAGGTCGAACATGTCAAAATGCCAGGGAAGTTGCAACCACTTGACATTCCCCAAATGAAATGGGAATTCATCACTATGGACTTTGTTGTTGGCCTACCCCAAGTCCAGGGAGGATACAACTCCATTATGGTTGTGGTGGATATGCTCATCAAGGTTGCACATCTTATTCATGTTAAGACAAACTATAAAGCCTCTGACATTGCAAGGTTATTTATCAAGGAGATATTCAAGCTACATGGGTTACCCACCAGATGAATCATTAGTAATCGTGATTCTCTCTTCACATCACACTTTTGGAGAGCTATCTTTGAAGCCATTGAGACTCAACTCTGTTTCAGTATAGCTTACCATCCCCAAACCAATGGTCAAATGGAGCGAGTCGATCAAGTCATTGAGGATATGCTAAGGGCACACTCCTGCCGTGAACCAAAAAGGTGGATTCAATACTTGCCACTAGTTGAGTTTTCCTACAATGCTTCTTATCAATATTTCATTCAGATGACCCCTTTTCAAGCATTGTATGGGCATGACTGTCGAAGTCCTTTAAACTTCTCAGATCCAACCTTGAGGGTTGAAGCTTCAAGGAAGATGCTGGAAGATATGGATGACCAAATGAAGTCAATAAGATAGGACATCCAAGCCACCAACGATAGACATAAGACATACGCGGATTTGAAACGTCAAGGTAGAACCTTCGCTGAAGGAGACATGGTCTTCATTCGCGTACGCCCAAAGAAGAGTTCCCTATCCTTAGGTGAATGTAAGAAGCTAAGTCCAAGGTATTGTGGAGCCTACAAGATCCTCAAGTGCCTAGGACCCAATGCTTATAGACTACAACTCCCTGAGAACCTAAAGGTTCATAATGTATTTCATATCAGCCTATTGAAGAAGTATGTACCTAATCCTAGCCATGTACTTGATGACCAACAAGTTGTAATGCCTAGCCAAGGAGTCCTTGAGCTACGGCCTGACAGGATCTTAGATGTTAGGGAGAGGCAATTGAGATCCAGAACCTTGAGAGAATGCCTCGTCCAGTGGAAATATTATCCCGAGGAGGATGCCACTTGGATGGATGTAAGCACTCTCATCCAACAATACCCCCAGTTCTTCTCGAGATGAGGACATCTCGATTCCTCCAAGGGGGAGAGAATGTAATATTTCTACTTGAAATATTAAGGAGCTTTGACCCCCGCAAGCCATGTAAAAATTGTGCAAAATCATCTCCCACGTCGACTAATGAAGGTGGCCAAGTGGTTACCCCGCGCGCACAATAAAAATCCCCATCCGCAAGGTGCAATCAAGGCCGAAGTTTAAGACCAAAAAGTCGCGGGGAAACACCCTTTTTGAAGGGGCAAAATGGATAATTATGAAAATTAGGTAAATTTTTTAACTAATTCCCCCAGTCGGTGAATGGCTGGAGGGGAGGGAGTGGGAGAAGGAGGTGAAGAGATGGAGTGCATGGGGAGAGGAGAGAAGCATGAGAGCTCCACGTGTGTGGAGTCTCTCCCCACCCCTTAAGCACTATATAAACCCACCTTAGCCTTGGGTGGAAGGGGGGACTAAAGGGAATGCTGCCTATTGCCTGTCCACTTGCCGCCATCCTGCCTGGGACCGCCGCCTGCCGTGGAGAGAGGAGGGATTGCTGCGCCGCCACCCGGAGAGACACCGCCTCCTATAGCACCTACCACTGCTACCTTTTTCCCCCGGCCTGCGGTCATCCTAATCACTCTTCCCTCCCATCGTCAATCCTTCCCTCTTCCCAATCATTGGATCCACGTAAGCTTCTGAAGCATAGAAGCTTCCTTGGAAGCTTCCACAAGGGGCTTCCTTAAGCACTGCTTTTACGTGACCTCCCTGGTTTCAAAAACCGGCTTGTAAAACTCAAATTCCTACGCAAGAGAATAGGCATCGACCTACACGCAGCCTCGGAGAGCGAGAATAAAGGCTAGGAGGAACCTGTGGAGTCCATATTTCACTACGTCTAGGATGGCTCCAAAGTCCAAGACGTAAGGCGCACATGTGGAAGCCTCGGACCCAAATTTGCACATGGACATCACCGCAAATCATGATAACTAGGTTCTTGGAGTAATTTCCGTGTTGGGTATGTTTAAAAAATTCATAGGGAAGCAGGGAATATAAATTGCTTATTCATCTTGCATGCGTAGTCACATGTTTCTATATTGGTGCATTTTCAAAGTAACGAGTCTAAACGCTGATTGCTTAGGGCAAAGGATGAAATTATTAAGTGCATTTTTGAGTGGCCATGGAAAGAATAAGTGTATGTTGCATCTTAGGCAATATCTTCCTTGTAATGATTCGCATGAGGAAAAGTCGTTAACACCCATAGGATGTTATCAGAGCACAAAAATGAATCTGTGGACTTGCATGTTGCATATTCTTGTAAAATGAAATAAGTCAACACTAGTCCTATAATATTCACTTGCATGAACTTCATTAACTACGTTGTAGTTAGGAAAGGGTTGCATGTTGCATATTCATCATGCAAAAAATTCATTCATCAAGAGTTGCATTTAGGAAAGTTGCATGGCTTATCAAAGCATGAAATTCTAAAGCTTAGACAAAAGGGTTGTAGGCATGATTCTTTGATGTAAATCGTAGTAGGTCCTATGTAAGTTATTCAAATTATTGATGGGACCTAAAACGGGCCGGCACTGGCTCATGCACTAGCTGGACCTCTATCATGCGCTCAACAACCCCACGGCCTCACGGCCAGGAGCGTTGATGATACATACATCATCTTCCTAAACATCTTGCGTTTGTACCACGTCTCGTAGTCCAACTCTAACCCAATTAACACTCCTCAGAGGGAGTCCCAACACATTGCCAAAGAGCACGAAGTCCAAACATAGGAGGTTCTCCCACGGCTGACTGCCGCTACCTCACTGCGACTCTCCTACATCTTGGGGATTGGCCCCTCGATGGGTCGCTAAACATATATAATACTTTGCACATAGTTCTCTCAAGGTACCAATTATTTCATTCCAAGCTGTACCATTTTCCTCACTTTACTTTCCCCTTAGACCCAACGCCGAGCCTACAGCTTGGACAACCTTACTCACTCAACGTTGGTCACGATCTAGAGAATACAGGTGCTATGCATGCAGGAGGTATTGTCTGATACCTTTTATCATTTTATGCTTCATGCAAATTGTGAATGTCCATGTGCTCAAACAATTAAGAAAATCAGCATTTGTGTACATGTGGAAAACATTTCTTTCAATGATTTTGACTATTGCTCGTATGTGGCGTTGCATGAACCTAGCACCGAGAAACCCTTGTGCTACTAGGTTCTTAATTTTTAATTATCAACCAACCTAAATGGTATGCATAAAACCAGCAATCTTTTCATCATTTCATTCAGCATTTGAATACCTTTTATATACTCTACCTCCTCACCCGTTTCGGTTGTGCATTATTGATCGGTTTAGGGTTCATTTTTCACATTTTTTGTGTATAAACGCAAGAAAAACCACACTAGAACAAAAATGTGGGGCTGAATTGAGGAAAATCCTCATACTTCAGACCCCCCCATACATTCACAAACATGAATCTTATTTTTTCTTAATTTTCGACACTCAAAATCCATTTTTCCCCTATTTTTGCCCATTTTCCCTATTTTTCTTGTATTTTTCTACAATATTAAATAATTGAAAATACAAAATGAGTTGTGGGCTGTGGCCCTTAGATTCATTTGCAGCAAAAACACAAATTTAGTTGGTGTGTCTTATTATATTTTCCATTTATTTATCAAAAAACACCCAAATTTCCCATATTTCGCGTGTTTTACGGGTTTTACACCATTCATTTCAGTCACAACACTTATGATTTTTTGATTTTCTGAGCATAAACTGATCAAACTCATAGCAAACAACAACATAATGCATAGTCATCCCATGGGAACAAATATTCATGAAGCAAATTGCATAAAACATCAATTTCCTTTGTAAAAATGAGATTACCGTTCTTTGTGGGTTGCGGGTTTTTATTTGCCATGTCTCGGGACTGATTTCCAGTAGTCTTTAATGTCTATGACAGTCCACAATCAGCAATCTTCATTCCTCTTGAACCACGGAGCAATCCGGTCTTCATTGGACAAGCATCCGTCATCCATTCTTCTTCTTCTTCTTCACCACATGAAACTGCCCTTAGAGGAGAAAGAGGGAGGAGAGAGAAAGACTGAAATCAGAGATCTTCATAGAGACCACCATTGCTCGGGCGAGAGGCGGCGAAATGATCAGCATCCAGAGGGAAAGCAACGCCCAATGTCTGATTTAGTGGTTGTTCATAGCCAGGAGATGGCATCTCCATGAAGAGGAGCGCAATTTTTGGCCGTTCCTGATGGCGCCATCCCCACGTTTTTTTTCCTCCCAAGAGATGCCATGCTTTTGTGTGGCATAAAATGCCCCAAGGCCCCCAAGGGTCACTTACCATTTGGCCCAAACTTTGGCCACCTCTTCGTATCTTGCCCAGTTTCTTGGCTCCTTCCCCCGTCCGGACTCCGAATTGAGCTCTGAAAAATCCTGGGTGTCTGGCTTGATGTCTCACATTGGCGGGTAACTCTTGTCAACCTACACGATAGTCTGAAAAATTATGAAAAATCACC
This sequence comes from Lygodium microphyllum, assembly GCF_053477565.2. Taxonomy (NCBI): domain Eukaryota; kingdom Viridiplantae; phylum Streptophyta; class Polypodiopsida; order Schizaeales; family Lygodiaceae; genus Lygodium; species Lygodium microphyllum. The sequence continues at coordinate 12,505,674 of NC_141161.1, read as the reverse complement.
AAGTGTCGCTCAGGCGCCTTTAAAGCACTTTGACACTTAAAATCGTCCTAGATCGAGCCACCCCCTCTGACGTTGAATATTTTTCCCTTGATATTCGTAATTTTTAGCTATTTTTAAGTACTTATCGGCATCAAAATTCTGCTCTTCGAATTTTTAGCTATTTTTGTGCAGATCTATTTTTGTGTAGATCAAAATTCAAAACTCAGCCCGTCGAATCCCACAATAGATCTGCACAAAAACAACAGAAGGAAGCATCAAGCTGATACAAAATAAATACATATTAAAGACAGCACAGTGCCCACCCTACCCCCTGACAAAACCAAGGCATGACATCCACAAGGAGTAGGCCTAGCATAATCTGATAAAAGGTCCAAAGCTAGTCACTAACCAACTGCTCCAACACGGCCAAACTAAAAAGAACTATCAAAGAGGTTGCCCTAAGTGGTGGTCTGAACTACCTACCTAACTAAGGACAACACAACCAGGAGCTCCTACTATGCGAGGACTCCTATAGCTTGATTCAAGAAGTATTTTCTTTTAGCACATTTCTTCTTTTAAGGTTTTTATTTATCCATACTTGGGCATGTAAAAAGGAGGAAGCTAAGCGTAGTGACCCAAGGAGAACAGGGCATCGGTCTCAGGACCTGTCTCGATACCCAAGAACCTACCAAGCCCTCGCAAGGCAACACTCAATCCTTTTTTGACACTCACTTTTATTTTTGCTCCAACCTTCCTTGATTTCTTCTTTTCCAGCAAGATGCCACCCCTAGGAAGACAAGGCATTGGCCCTGGGTCTGACTCATCCCCAAGAACCTACCAGGCCTTCGCAAGGCAATGATCCACTGCTTATAAATTTCCATTCCTTTTCTTTTCTTTGATAGGGGTTAGAACCCCTTTTTACACACCTTTGTATTTATTTATTATCTTTAAGATATTCAGGGTTTCTTTCATTATCATTATCATTATTTTTCCTTCTACAGGCTTCTCTAACAGGCTAGCAGAACAGAGTCACTAGAACTCCCTTCTAAAACAGGTCTTTCAATGCCTTACAATGTCTTTACATGAGGCAACGACTACTCAGACCTCCCTCAAACATATTGAACCTAAACCTAGGACTTCATGCCTTGGACGCCGGTCCCCCAAATAAGAAACGAAGAACCCCTTAACAAGTACACAAACACATATAGCACAAAAACTGCAGTACTCATAAAGGAGAGATGTCACCTGGATAGGGCCACAAGAAGCTTCCACGCAACAAAAGGCTCCTTCCAAGCTCTTCTTCGAACCTGTCTAGCACAAAACTAAAACAAGAAACCATTAACCGTACTTGCACTAAACAGACAACTAACCCTCTTGGCCTAATGAAATAAAGCACTTCACTACCAAACTTAATCGTCCCTCTTGGCCTAATGAAATAGAACACTAAAACCTCGCAAACTGGCCCTCTTGGCCTAATGAGATCAAACAGAATAGCGCCTACACATCCTTCCCTGGAAGAATCCAGATATACAATAATAGACTCCCTCCCAAGGAGGAAAAACAGGCTCGTAGCCCTAAAATAAATGCATAAGGTTATGACCCATCCCTCCTGCATAAATAGCAAGAGGCGTACGCATAACATGTTGTCTAATTAAGGTATGGGTCCAGGATAATAACAGTAGATTGTGGGTGAAATGATCCCATGAGTTAGGTGTGGCACTTGTGCAACAAGTTGCAACGTCACACGTCTTTGTGGTTGAATCACAAGAGAGATTTGCCATTCCTTAGAATGAGGTTGGCAGGTTCTAGCGCAAGTCTAACTTGCAAAAGGATGAGTAGTCATCCTGCTACATCACCTTTCTTGGGCTGATTTGCCAAGTTAAGGAAAGTTATGTATTTGCTTGGTAAGCAAAGGATCAATCAAGTTAGAGCGACCTAGTCGCCAGGATTTACTGTTAATTTATGAAACCTAAGGTGTTGGTTAAGCTGGGCTAATAGGGTATGGCCCTAACCCAAGGAAAAAAGGGTGAACAAACAAACCCTTGAGGATCTTGCCAAGTCGCAATTGATCCCGGATCGAATGCTGGATGCATTCGGAGAGAAGGATTCACTTCTTAGAAGTTGGCCAAATAAACGACCACACTGGATTGATTGTGCTTGTAACAGTTTAGGAGCACTATTTACATTGTTTGCTCAAGGAACTAAAAGATGGAAAGTTAATTAATGCTTTAGGTTGAAGGTCTGAAGGGAGAGGCAGCATCAATTACCCCCGACTATCTACCTGACCCTAACTAAGGGGGTTGTTAGCCGTGCTGGGAACATGGACCGAACCCGCCGCGAGAGGTCTCTTCGTTGGGCGCTACTTGGAGCAGGAGGACGCTTGAGTGCCAGGGGGGCTCTGGCCGTAAATCCCTTGCCTTCCGGGCCCTGCACAAGAGGCCAACATGACTTGGGATTTGATCTCAAGGCCCGCATACTAGTCTACGGGCGGAATCTTGGATAAGTAATTCTTGTGGACTGCTGGATTTCCTTCGGGCACGGATTATGGATTGCCTTTGGGTGGATTATGGATTAGCCTACGGGCTAGACTATATGGTTTTATTCGAAAGATAATAAGATAGCATGTTGAAAAGAATCTTATTTGATACTATTTTTCTATGTCAAGTGCTAAGATTACGTGAAGGAACCGGTGTCTAACTGGCTAATTAAGGAAGCTATTTTATGTGTGTCTAACTAAATGTGGTAGATAATTAGACAACTAAAACAACCCTGAGGAAAGTGCGGTGGATGTGGCCATGGGTCCATCCTACGGATGGGCGGTCCCGGTTGGCCGGGAACTTTTCTCAAATGGGATCGACAGCAGGGAACTTTGCAAGTTGAAGGAATGTGCAGCAGGCAACACTGACCTAGAGTTCAGGTTACTAGAATCCTGATTTATGTTGTTTTAGGGGAATGGAATGGGACTATGCCTTATGGGCAGAGAGGTCGAACTTTGCATCCCTCTCGTTTCCCATTCCCCTTGAATCAAGTGCAACATGAATCCGCTTCAACCCTGACGTTTCTGCGTAAAGTAGTTCGCCTGGGGTTCGATGCTAACTGTTGTTTTAGGAAATTGACCATTAGGGGAAACCGTGATTCAGGTCGGTCCTAAGTGGGAACGGCCGGAATACTTCCACTACGTGGTAGACTCGGTTAGTCCTAGATCCCAAACCCCGTAACATTCCATGGGAGTGTCGGGCGGAGCTTTCTAGACTCTCTTCCCGATGGATTGCTTAAGACATGTCCTGAAAGGAAACAGCTGGACACGTTACATATTCTGCTTTTCCTTGCTACAATTCCTTCATCATTTTGGATGCTTTTTCATCTAGCAAATACTCTTCTTGAATGTCATAAATTCAATCCTTATGCATGGTTGAAATGGTAGTGATAGAACATGCCCATATTCTTGATAAGGCATTCGCTACCACATTATCTTTTCCAGCTATAAAAGGTATCTCAAAGTCATATCCTTGAAGAGTAGCTAACCATCTTTGTTGCTTAGAAGACAAATTTGGTTCTGAAAGGAAGTATTTTAGTATATGATGATCACTTTTCACCTTGCAATGGCTGCCATAGTGTAACATGCCCACCTATCGGTTGTCTCGACACGCTTTTATCGGTCCATTGTGTATTGTGTCCCCATGTCCGCTTGTAGGACACGTCTTAGCAGCCCATCGGGAAGAGAGTCTAGAAAGCATCGCCCGGCACTCCCAAGGAATGTCACGGGGTTTTCGTTCTAGGTATTCCCGAGTCTGCACAAAGCGGAAGCATTCTGGCCATTCCCACTTAGGACCGACTTGAATCAAGGTTTCCCTAATGGTCAAGTTCCTAGGGGTAACTAGCATCGAGCCCCTAGACGAAATACTTGTGCAAAAACATCAAGGTCAAAGCGGATTTATACTACACTTGGTTCAAGGCGACTGGGAAGCGAGAGGGATGCAAAGCTCGACCTCTCTGTCCGTAAGGCATAGTCCCATTCCATTCCCCTAAAACAATATAAATCGGGATTCTGGCTTTCTAGATTCTCGGTCATTGTTACCTCGCTGTCAATTCCTTTGAGAAAAGTTCTCGGCCAACCGGGACCACCCTTCCGTAGGACAGACCCAGAGTCACGTCCATCGCACTTTTCTTGGGTTGCTTTACTTATCTAATTACCTACCACATTTAGTTTGATAAGCAAAAATAACTTCCTTAATTAACCAAATTAATCACTGGTTCCTTCACGTAACTTAAGAACTGACATAGAAAAACAATATCAAGCAAGTTCCTTTTCAACATTTGATCTTTATTTATCAGTCTTTGGAATACATCATATAATCCACCCGAAGGCTATTCCAACAATCCTCAGGGATCACTATTCCAAGTTCTGCCCGTTGACTAGTATGCGTGCCTCAAGATCCCATCTTGAGTCACATTGGCCTCTTGTGTAGGATCCGGAGGTAAGGGATTTATGGCCAGAGCCTCCCCTGGCACCCAAGCATCCTCTTGCTCCAAGTAGCACCCATGGAGAGACCTCTTGCGGTGGGTTCGGTCCACATACCCGTCACGGTTAACAACCCCCTTGGATAGGGTTAGGCAGATAGTGGGAGGTAACTAATACTATCTCTCCCTCTAGGCTTTCAACTTGAAGCATTAGTTATTTTTCTGGCATTAATTCCTTGAGCAAAGAAGTGCAAACAGTGCACCTAAGTGTACAATCATGAACATTCCAGTGGTCGTTTGTACGGCCAATTGCTAAGGTATAATTCCTTCTCGTCGAATGCTTGCAGCATTCGATTCTCGGAAAAATCGCGACTTGGAAAGATCCCAAGGGTTTCGTAAGCTGAGTTGCTTGTTTACCCTCTTTCCTTGGGTTAGGGTTTATACCTTGTTGACCCAAATTGTCAATACCTTAAGTTTCCTTATATTAAGGTCAATAAATCCTGGGCAACGTCATTGCCCTAACTTGGTTGCTCAACTACTTTCTTGGCAAATTCATAACTCCCCTAGCTTGGCAGATAAGTCCAAGGAAGAGTGATGTACTAGGATGACTACTCATCCTCTAGAAAAGTTAGACTTGTACTTAGAACTCGCCAAACTTGGACTAAGGAGTGGCAATACTATTTTGTGATTTAGACACGAGACCATACGATGTTGCATGATATAGATGTCAATACCAACTTGTGGGATTATTTTTCTCATCACACGGTATTACTTGGTCAAGAATAACTTTGATCAAGTTATAGGGTTTGGGAATCCTATTGACCCAATCCAAAACCAAACCCTATTAGGCCGATAAACGTTTTGGCCCTAGGGTTCCTAGATTCCTTGCAGAAGTCTAGCATTTGGTCAACTGATCCTTAGGGTGAGAATCCTAGATCATTCTTGCATGGGTGATTAGATAGTGCTAACACTTAAAGAATGTGGGTAGGACCTTTGAGATCAAAAATATTAGATCGGCATCCTAAGTGCGATACTAGGCAGAATTTTAACATAGATTAACCCTACCTCGCACATTGAGGTGACCAACATATGCTAACTAATCATGAGTTTCATGTAGGCTACTCATTTACACGAATTACTTAATTGATCTAACCAACCCACAATTTAAGACGATCTTCCCTTTTGGAGATGCAAATACTTTCTTCTAAATTTGCGAGTATTTTTCCCTAAAAGATGTAAGTAACTGCAAGATAGGCGAGATGCATCATTCCATACAATTTTGAGAACATAGACATTTTTACCTTTATGCAACTAAAGGATTGACATTCAGAGCTAACTCTTATAAACCCTACATTGATGCATCAAATTCAAAGCTTTAGTATTTTAATGAAGATGCATTCAAACTTTGATAAAAGAACTTCATGTGTGAGCGAATGCCATGAGTCCATCATTGATTTAATCTTCCTTTAGCACTTAACCCAACCTAAAAATGTAATTATCATCGCATGCAATTTGCAAAGTTCATAATTCCTTTCCATGCACTGCGACTATTTGGACATTATTTAATGGGTGTCTACAGATATCTTGTACACGAGTCACAACTAGGGAATTATTACATAAGTGAATTATGTGTTATATCCCCTGTCCTTTGCACCATGCAACAAGGATGCCTTTGCATAATTCCGTCTTTTTACTTATGCACCATACGTTTAGAATTTCAACTACCCCTAACCATGGAAGTGCAAGCAATTTCAAATGCTTGACATGCAACTAAATTTTGTAGATCGAATGAGTATATAAATTTCCCAATGCATTTAAATTTCCCTACGAGAATTAAAGACATGCTTAATGCATCCTTTCCGTGCGGAATTAATTTTCAGAACCTGGGTATTTAAAGTCGGGGCGTTGGCCACTCTTGTACTTGGGTTGGAGGATCTCGCGTATGCTCCTCTCGCCTTTTGTTTAGGAGCCATTGATGTAGTAACTTTTGACTCAGCGAACTTCCCCTTGGCTTTCTTACGCGTTTTGAAGTCACTCTGCCCGAGATTCTCCTCTTCCGCAGAGGAAATGGGGCCTTGCAGTCACGGTTTTGAAAAACCGGGGACACGGGGTGAACAAGGCCTAGGGAAGCCTTAATATAAGCTTCTAAATAGAAGCTTCCAAGCTTCTGGGGAACAGGGAAATGATGTGGATGAATGATTGGAGAGGATGAAGATGACAATGAGGGAGATGAAGATGACGATGACGACGACGATGATGATGATGATGATGATGACGATGATGGGGCAGAGTAGCAGGGATGGCAGCAGGCAGGCGGCTTCCACAGGGCGACGGGCAGCACGACAACACGATCCTCCTCCCTCCCCTCAAGCTTGGGGAGGGGGGGTTCATATATAGTGTGAAGGGGGGGTAGCCACACATGTGGCAGGGTGCATGCCCTCCTCCCCCATGCCCCTCCATGACATTACTCATACTCCCTCTCCCCGCCATGCAACGGCTGAAGGGGAGGGGGTTTAATTAAAAAAATTGCACTTAATTCATTATCTTTTTGTCCCATGAAGGGGTGTTCCTGTGTGGGATACGATTTTTAGCCATGGCTTCCTATACGCGACACGGGCTAGAGTTTGTTAGTGCACACAGAGGGAGCACTTAGCCCAAAGTTTTTGTTTGCAAGAGGTCACTTGAAATTGCTCTTGCGCAGGATGTGCGAGGGCTAGGGTCTTCAATATTTTGTTGCGGAAATGTTACATCCTCTCCCCCTTAGAGGAATTGAGATGTCCTCATCTCGAGAAGATCTGGGCGTATTGTTGGTTGAGAGTACTTTCATCCATCCAAGTGGCATCCTCTTCGGGGTAATCTTTTCACTAGACGAGATATTCTCTCAAGGTCCTGGATCTCAAATGCCTCTCCCTAACATCTAAGATCCTGTCAGGCCGTAGCTCAAGGACTACTTGGCTCGGCATTGCAACTTGTTGATCATCAAGCACATGAATAGGGTTAGGCACATACTTTTTCAATAGACTAATATGGAATACATGATGAACTTTTAGGTTTTCTGTGGAGTTGTAGTCTATAAGCATTAGGCCCTAGGCACTTGAGAATCTTGTAGGGTCCACAATAGCTTGGACTTAGCTTTTTGCATTCACCCAAGATAGGGAACTCTTCTTTGGACGCACGCAGATGAAGACCGTATCACCTTCAATGAAGGATCTGTCTTTACGTTTCAAGTCTACGTAGGCCTTCTGTCTGTCCTTGTGGTGGCGTGGATGTCTTGTCTTATTGATTTGATTTGGTCATCCATGTCTTCCAACATCTGTTTTGAAGCTTCAACCCTCAAGGTTGGATCCGAAAAGCTCAAAGGACTATGACAATCATGCCCATAAAATGCTTGAAAAGGGGTCATTTGAATGCTTTGTTGGTAAGAAGCATTGTAGGCAAACTCAACCAGTGGCAAATATTGAATCCACTTTTCACGTTCGCGACAGCAGTGTGCCCTAAGCATATCCTCAATGACTTGGTTGACTCATTCTGTTTGACCATCGGTTTGGGGATGGTAAGCTATACTGAAACAGAGTTAAGTCCCAATGGCCTCGAAGATAGCCCTCCAAAAGTGTGATGTGAAGAGAGAGTCACAATCACCAATGATTCTTCTGGGCAACCCATGAAGTTTGAAAATCTCCTTGATGAATAACCTTGTGATGTCCAAGGCTTTATAGTTTGTCTTAACACGGATAAGATGTGCAACCTTGGTGAGCATATCTACCACAACCATAATGGAGTTGTATCCTCCCTGAACTTGGGGTAGGCCAACAACAAAGTCCATACTAATGAATTCCCATTTCATTTGGGGAATGTCAAGTGGTTGCAATTTCCCTGGCATTTTGACATGTTCGGCCTTAATGCATTGACATGACAAACATTTCGTGACATATTTAAGAGCATCACCTTTGAGCCTCTCCCAATAATAGCTCTTCTTGATGATTGCATTAAGGGTCTTGGCATAGCCAGGATGTCCTGAGAAAGGGGAGTCATGAGCTTCCCAAAGTATCTTTTGCTTGAGTGATTGGCTTGCTAGGATACATGATCTCGTCCTATAGTAGGCAAGTCCACTATTGATAGAGAATTCTTGATACTTTGTTTGTAGCTTCGGGTCTTGATCTTTGATGGGGATCTCCCTTAGCAATTTCTGATAGGTTGGGTTATGGCTTGCCTCTTCTCTAGCTAGCTCAAGAATTGGGTTGTTTGGCATGGATACCTTTGTGGCTAGAGATCTTGTTGTTGATGGATCTTGCAAAATCAGAGAATTCAAAAATGCCTTGTGGCTGAGTGCATCGGCAACTACATTCTCCTTTCTAGGCCAGTATTTGATTTCAAAGTCATATTCTTCCAGTACTTCAATCCATCGACGTTGCCTCATATTGAGTTCATTCTAGGTGAAAATCCATTTAAGACTCTTGTGGTCCATCACTAAGGTAAATTTTTTACCCAGCAAGTAGTGTCTCCAAAGTTTGAGAGCATGGATGACAGCTAATAGCTCCAGATCATGGATAGCATAGTTTCTTTCATGGCTCTTCAGTTTCCTTGAAGAGTATGCTATGGGATGACCTTCTTGCATGATCACACATCCTAAGGAAAGTGCGCCAGCATCAGTTATCACTTCAAACTTCTTACTAAGATCCGAAAGTTTCAGGATGGGTGCTCATACCAAGCTTTGCTTTAGTTTGTCAAATCTGGATTGTTCAGCAGTTGACCATACAATTGATACTTGCTTCTTTAGTAGATTAGTCAAAGATGCTGCAATCAAAGCATAGTTTTTGATAAAGACCATGTACCATCCTATCAATCCAAGAAAACTAGGTATTTCTTTGACAGACATTGGTGTTGGCCACTCCAAAACGTCTCTGACCTTGGCTGGATCTACTGAAATTCCTTCCGCTGATACAATGAATCTGAGATGTTCAATCTGTCGCTTGAAAAATGCACACTTCTTCTTCTTGGCATAAAGCTTGTGTGCCCTCATTGTTTCAAGAACAATGCGAAACTGGGGTTCAAGATCTTTTTCCTACTTGGAGTAAACTAGGGTATCCTCAAAGAAGACGAGTACGAAGTCATCAAGATAGGGCCTAAAGATATCCTGCATTAACCTGCTGAAGATAACAAAAGCATTTGTCAGGCCGAATGACATGACCAGGAATTCAAAGTGTCCATAACTTGTGCTGAATGTCGTCTTTGGGATATCCTCTTCCTTGATCCTTATCTGATAATATCCAGACCTAAGATCTATCTTAGAGAAGATCTTAACACCTTGATGACGGTCAAGAAGTTCATCTACTTTTGGAATGGGGTATTTGTTTTTAATGGTTGATTGATTCAACCCTCTATAGTCAATGCATAACCGAAGCATTCCATCTTTCTTCTTCTGGAATAGCACTAGAGCTCCCCATGGTGAACTGCTAGGACATATGTATCTTTGGTCCAACAGTTGCTTGAGTTGCTCCTTCAGCTCAATTGCTTCCAAGATGGACATCCTATATGGTCTCTTTGCGATTGGTGCAGCTCTTGGCGCTAGCTTGATTTCGTGATCTACTTCCCTTTGAGGATGAAGTTTTGTCAGCTCTTTAGGAAATACGTGTGCGTATTCTTTTAACCATGAAGGTTCTTCCCTAGATTCTTGATTCTGATCTAGCTTATTTAGTTTAATCAAATAGACAGGTAGCTCCTTTCTAAATCCTTTTATTATCCGTATTGCTTTGGCCAGTTGAATTTTTGGCTTCCCAGCCTCTCCTTGAGTTGTGACTAATTCCCCTTCAGAATTTCGGAAGGAGACTTGGCCCTTTCCATAGTGAATGTGGGCGTCATTGGGTATTACCCAATCCATTTCGAGCAAACATTCGTGGACACCTAGGTTCATTACCCTGAATCTGATCAAAGTCGACTTTCCACCCAGTAGGAATTTTACCTTGGCAGTTTGCCTAGTACAAGAGACCTCTCAACCATTTGCTAATTCTGCAAGTAAGGTAGGTGCATCTTTTGTGGGTATTCCTAATATTTTTACACAGACGAGTGAAATGAAGGAATGTGTATTGCCACAATCAATCAAGGTTTTGAAGCCTTTACCTTGTGTAACGTGTCCACTTGTTCCCGTCAGGACACGTCTTAGTAGTCCATAAGAAAGGAGGTATAGAAAGCTCCGCCCGGCACTCCCATGGAATGTTACGGGGTTTGCGATCTAGGACTTTCCCTGTCTATCACGTATCGAAAGTATTATGGCCGTTCCCACTTAGGACCGACTTGAATCAAGGTTTCCCCTAATGGTCATTTTCTAAATGGCAACTAGCGTCGAACCCCAAGCAAACTACTTTACGCAAAAATGCCAGGGATGAAGCGGATTCATGCTGCACTTGGTTCAAGGAGAATGGAAAACGAGAGGGATGCAAGGCTCGACCTCTCTGCCATAAGGCATAGTCCCATTCTGTTCCCCTAAAATGGCATAAACCAAGATTATTATAACCTAGACTCTAGGTCAGCGCCCTTGCTATTCATTTCCTTTGAGAAGATCCCCTTGCTGTCCATTATGATTGAGAAAAGTTCTCAGCCAACTGGGACCACCCATTTGTAGGATGGACCTATGGCCACATCCACCGCACTTTCCTCAAGGTTGCTTTAGTTGTATAATTACCTACCACATTTAGTAGTACATGCATCAAGCAACTTCCTTAATTAGCCCGTTAGACACCACTTCCTTCACGTAATCTTAGCACTTGACATAGAAAAGCACTGTCGAACAAGTTCCTTTTCAACAGGTTATTATATTTATCTTTGGAATACATTCATAAAGTCCAGCCCGCAGGCTTATCCATAATCCGCCTGAAGGCTATCCAGCAATCCACAGGGATTACTAATCCAAGATTCTACCTGTAGACTAGTATGTGGGCCTCAAGATCCAATCCTGAGTCTCGTTGGCCTCTTGTGCAGGGCTCGAAAGGCGAGGGATTTACAACCAGAGCCCCGTTGGCATGCAAGCATCCTCCTGCTCCAAGTAGTGCTCAACGGAGAGACCTCACCCGAGAGGTTCAGTCAACCTTCCCGGTGTGGCTAACAACCCCCTTGGTTAGGGTCAGGTAGATAGTCGGGGATAACTGAGGCTGCCTCTCCCTTCAGGCCTTCAACCTGAAGCATTAGATATCTTTTCATCCTTTAGTTCTTTGAGCAAACAAAGCAAACGGTGCTCTTTAAACTGTTACAAGCAGAATCATTTCCAGTGGTTGTTATTTGGCCAACTACTAAGGAGTGAATCCTTCTCTCCAAATACATCCAACATTTGATCGTGGATCGATTACGACCAGGCAAGATCCCCAAGGGTTTGTTTGTTAATCCCTTATGTCCTTGGGTTAGGGCCGTACCCTATTAACCCAACTTAACCAACACCTTAAGTTCTATTAACAGTAAATCATGGCGAATATGTTGCTCCAAATTATTGATTTGTCCTTTTCTTCCAAGCAAATACCTAATTCCCTTATCTTGGCAATTTTATAACAAGACGACTATTCATTCTCTTGTGAGTTTAACTTGCGTAAGAATCTGCCAATCTCATTCCGAGGAATTGGCCATTCTCTTGTGATCAAACCACAAGATCATGCGATGTTGCAACTTATTGAACAAGTGTCGCATCTAATCCATGGGACTATTTCACCCATTGAATGATGTCTTCTAATCACGGAATCATGATTAGATAAGAAATATGGTTTAGGGTGTCTTCATATCCAATCTATTCACGATTACACTAGGCCGACATCGTTCGGTCCTAGGGGTTCCAACTCAATCCGAGTTTCATATTTTAATCAAGTGATCCTTAGGGCAGAAACTCTAGTTCGTTTCTTGCAAGTACGTCCAATTGTCCCTACATTCCGTGAATGTGGGCACGACTTTAGGGTATGAGAGTTTCGACTTGGCAATAAGTGCGACTAGGTCAAGTCCTTAACGTGCTAAACCCTAGTTATCACTTGGATTATATTGTATTGATTTAACCATCCTAAATGAATCCTTTGCGGTTTAGGTATTTTGGGTAAACCAATTTACTTGTCTTACGACAAGGGCGAGCCATTCCTAAAGAGGTTGTCTTGATCTAAAAGGGGAAAAACTAGTTGCATTACGATACAATTCTCGTAAGCACACGATTCATTGACTCTACGTATGATTAGATTTACAAACCCTAAATTTTCTTGTTAAGATCAAAGCGCATGTTAAGTTATTGCATAATTTCCATTGATCCTACTAGGACATGCATTCACGATTCATGTCACAAGCTTTTAAGGTTTTATGTTAAAACGAACCATGTAGCCTTTCCCTAACTACATTTCTGAATGAAATATTCGTATGTTGAATGAGCATTACGCAACCTTTCCTAACTACTACGTAGTTAAATGAGATTTATGCCAATTGAAACTAGAGTTAACCTGCTTCACGCAGCCCTTAGAATCTTTTCCATGCCTTGCAATTCCCTATGGATGATAACGACTTTTTTATGAATCATTACGAATAAGATTTGTCTAAAATATGCGACATGCGATTTAATCTTTCCATGCATAATCAAAGTTGTACTACAATAATTTCGACTTTGTAATGGTAGTCATTAGTTGTTCTAGATTCGTTACTTGCAATGCACAAGGCAACTTGCTTAAAATGCTTAGACCCCTTATGTTCTTTTTCGTTCATTCCTTTGAAAGTACAAATGACCAATCTTCAATCATGAGTTACTTCTAGTAAATTTAAAATAGCCAATTTATTTCAGAACGCATCTAACTAGGTGGATTTGACAAGCATAAGTGCATCCTAATTCCATGAAATAACCATGCATAATTGCAATACGTCTACTAAATCAAAAATAGGAAGAAAACTTGGACTTGTGGGTTTGTTGAGATATCCACATGAATGTTAGGAGATGATCCTCCTGCAAGTGCACCTTGTGACTTTTTAGGGGCCATCATGAATTCGGCTTCTGGTTTGCCTTCCTGGATTCGAACTTCTTGCCTTGGCTCGTAGTCTTATGATATTTGGCCGTCTCCCTCGTACGCGCAAATCCCTTTGAGGTACGGCACCTTGACAAAAGTATTGACTTGCAGAATTTGGCTTTGGAAGGCCTTAGGGTTCAGAGTTTGGGCCTTCTTTCTTTTGGGAAAAGAGGGGATTCATGAAAGGGTTCTTGTGAAGGCCCTTGCGGAAAAAGGGACTTTAAATCTGAGAGCGGAATTTTGGTGGCGAGAATTGCTTAAAAATAGCTAAAAATTACGAATATCAAGGGAAAAATATTCAACGTCAAAGGCGGCGGCTCAATCTAGGACGATTTTAAGCGCCAAAGTGCTTTAAAGGCGCCCGAGCGACACCTGGTGATTTTTCATAATTTTTTAGACTGTCGAGTGGGTTGACAAGAGTTACCGGCTAATGTGGGATGCTAAGCCGGACGCCTAGGATTTTTCAGAGCTCAATTCGAAGTCCGGACGAGGAAATGGCCAAGAAATAGGCAAGATTTGAAGAGGTGGATAAAACTTTGGTCAAGTGGGCAAGTGACCTTTGGGGCCAAAATTTTATGCCACATGAAATGTGGATGAAAAAAAACGTGATGGGGAAGAAGAAGGCGTGAGAAACAGGTGCTGATTTTTGTGCCATGATCTTGGGAGATGGAGGATAGAGGCTACAAGCAACCTACCTAATCGATCATACCCCTAATCTTCCCTCTCTCTGCTGGTCTTATTGCTTGTCTTCGCCCGTCCAATGGTGGCCTGAATGAAGAGAACAGAAAATCATTCTTTCTCTCTCCTCCCTCTCTCCTCTAAAGGCAGATTCATGTGGTGAAGAAGAAGAAGAAGAATGGATGATGGATGCTTGTCCAATGAAGACCGGATTGCTTCGTGGTTCAAGAGGAAGGAAGATTGCTGATTGTGGACTGTCATGAGTATTAATGGTGGCTGAAAATCAGTCCCGAGATATGGCAAATAAAAACCCGCAACCCGCGAAGAACGGTAATCTCATTTTTACAAAGGAAATTGATGTTTTATGCAATTTGCTTCATGAATACTTGTTCCCATGGGATGATTATGCATTATAATGTTATTTGCAATGTCTTCCAACTGTTTGAAATCAGAAAATCAGAAAATCATAAGTTTTGTGAATGAAATTAATAGTGTAAAACCCGTAAAACACGCGAAATATGGGGAAATTGGGTATTTTTGATATATAAATGGAAAATATAGTAAGATACACCAACTAAATTTGTGATTTTGCTACAAATGAACCTAAGGGCCATAGCCCACAACTCATTTTGTATTTTCAGTTATTTAATATTGCAAAAAATACAAGAAAAATAGGGAAAATGGGGAAAAATAAGGAAAAAATAGATTTTGAGTGCCAAAAATTAAGAAAAAATAAGAACCATGTTTGTGGATGTATGGGGGGTTTGAAGTATGAGGTTTAGCCTCAATTCAGCTCTATCTTTATGTTTTAGTGAGTTTTTATTGCTTTTTATACAATGAAAATGTGGAAAATGAACCTTAAACCTATGAACCATGCACAACCTAAACAGGTGAGGGGGTAGAGTCTATAAAAGGTGTTTAAATGCTGAATGAAATGATGAAAAGCTTGTTGGTTTCTATGCATACCATTTAGGTTGGTCGATAATGAAAAAATAAGGACCTAGTAGCACAAGGGTTTCTCGGTGCTAGGTCATGCAACGCCGTATACGAGCGATAGTCGAAATCATTGAAAGAAATATTTTCCACATATGCACCAATGCTGATTTTTCTGAATTGTTTGAGCATGTGGGCATTCACAATTTGCATGAAGCATGAAATTTAAAGGGTATCAGACAAAACCTCTTGGATGTATGGCAATTGCTTTCTAGAGGAATATGACCAACATTGAGTGAGTAAGGTTGTCCAAGCTGCAGGGAAGGCGTTGGGTCTAAGGGGAAGTAAAGTGAGGAAAATGGTACATTCCTGGATACGATCAATTGGTACCTTGAGTGGAAATGTGTGCGATATTATGTTATATATGTTTAGCGACGCATCGAGGGGCCAATCCCCAAGGTGTAGGAGAGTCGCAGTGAGGTAGCGGCAGTCAGTCGTGGGAGGACCTCCCATGTTTGTACTCTGTGCTATTTGGCAATGTGCTAGGGACTCCCTCTGAGGAGTGTTAGTTGGGTTAGAGTTGGACTACGAGACGTGATACAAACAAAAGATGTTTAGGAAGATGATGTAGGTGTCATCCATGCTCCTGGCCGTGAGGCCGTGGGGTTGTTGAGCGCATGATAGATGTCCGGCTAGTGCATGAGCCAATGCCGGCCTGTTTTAGGTCTCATCAAAATCCCAAACCTAGGGGCTTGTGGGAGATTGGTGGAAAGGGCTTTATACTCAATTTCTTCAAAATCCCAGGGGTTAAAGATCTTGTGGACAGGGGGTTTAAGGAAATCCTCTTGTTCTATACAAGACTCAGGGGGAAAACAGGGATGGGCTTATGGGGGAAATCTAGTGGGAAGGGCTTTGTAGCTTCCTCTCCTTCAAAGTCCCAAAAAGGGCGGGAACTAATGGGAAGGCCTTATAGGCTTCCTCTTCACAGCTCGGGCGAAAAATTTGGGCTTTTTGAGGGTTCAATGGGAAGGGGCCTTTAAACCTGACAAGAAAATGGGCTTGTGGTGGATCCAATGGGAAGGGGGGCTTAGAGAAGCCCCCTTAAAAGCTTCTAAGAAGCTTTTGAGATGGGTGCAGGGCCACATGGGGAAAAAAAAGGGGAAATAATAGCTACGTGGAGGAGGTGGATTTACAAGTCCTTGATGGCGGCCGTCAGGTGGAATTGGGGCAGCAAATTCAACGTCAACGGGTGGCGTTTCAACAATGGCAGCAGTGACCGGTGCCATCCAACTCGTGGTAGCCTTTAGTCATAGCACAGCAAACACAGCTCCTCTACCCACACAACTTCGACGTCTCTTCAGCCTCCCTCTTCACACGATGGCCTTTGCAAACTGTCACATCCTCTAGCTTCTTCCACCTTCATCAACAATAGCCTCCACAGTCTGTCGCAGCTCCCTCTCTCTTCTTCCCCTTAGAGGGGTGTATTTATAGGACAAGGGGGGAGAGGGGACCTCCCTCATGTGGCCCCCTTGCATGGCATCCTCCCCCCCCACCTCCTCATGTTTCCCTTAATAGCCCATCCCCTTCCCTCAGCCATGCATCAGCTAGGGAAGGTAAATAAAAAAATTTGCAATAATTTTATCTCAACATTATCCTCTGAACCTCCTCCAAAGAGGGAGTTCACCTGCCATTTGAACCCCGGTCTTGGTTTGCCAATGCGGAGATCATGATTCCTCATGTACGGTTTACAAGTTGCACTGCTGGTAACTCCAATGCCGGAAATAACCTTTGCATGAGTTTCATGCGGGGTGTGGAAAGTCGGACTAGTAATATTTTCAAAACGGGAACATTACATTCTCTTCCCCTTGGAGGAATCAAGATGTCCTCATCTCGAGATGAACTGGGGATATTGTTGGTTGAGAGTGCTTTCATCCATCCAAGTGGTATCCTCCTCGGGATAATCTTTCCACTAGACGAGGCATTCTCTCAAGGTTATGGATCTCAGTTGTCTCTCCCTAACATCTAAGATCCTGTCAGGCCGTAGATCAAGGACTCCTTGGCTAGGCATTACAAGTTGTTGGTCATCAAGTACATGGCTAGGACTAGGTACATACTTCTTCAATAGGCTGATATGGAATACATTATGAACCTTTAGGTTCTCAAGGAGTTGCATTCTATAAGCATTAGGTCCTAGGCACTTGAGGATGTTGTATGGTCCACAATACCTTGGACTTAGCTTCTTGCAATCTCCTAAGGATAGGGAACTCTTGTTTGGGCATACGCGAATGAAGACCATGTCTCCTTCCTCGAAGGTTCTATCTTGACGCTTCAAATCCGCGTATGCCTTTTTTCTATCCTTGGCGGCTTGGATGTCCTGTCTTATTGACTTTACTTGGTCATCCATCTCTTCCAGCATCTGCCTTGAAGCTTTAATCCTCAAGGTTGGATCTGAGAAGTTTAGGGGACTTCGACAGTCATGACCATACAATGCTTGAAAAGGGGTCATCTGAATGCTTTGTTGGTAAGAAGCATTGTAGGCAAACTCAACCAAGGGCAAGTATTGAATCCACCTTTTTGGTTCACGGTAGCAGTGTGCCCTTAGCATATCCTCGATGACTTGATTGACTCGCTCCATTTGGCCATCAATTTGGGGATGGTAGGATGTACTAAAACATAGTTATGTCCCAATGGCTTCAAAGATAGCTCTCCAGAAGTGTGATGTGAAGAGAGAATCATGATCACTAATGATTCTTTTGGGTAACCCATGTAGCTTGAATATCTCCTTGATAAACAACCTTGCAATGTCTGAGGCTTTATAGTTTGTCTTAACAGGAATAAGGTGTGCAACCTTAGTAAGCATGTCAACCACAACCATGATGGAGTTGTATCCTCTCTAAACTCGGGGTAGGCCAACAACAAAGTCCATAGTGATGAATTCCCATTTCATTTGGGAAATGTCAAGTGGTTGCAACTTCCTTGGCATTTTCACATGTTCGGCCTTGATACGTTGACAAGACAAACACTTGGTGACATATTTGAGAATGTCACCTTTAAGCCTCTCCCAATAGTAGCTCTTCCTAATTGCATTGAGGGTCTTGGGTTGTTTGGCATGGATACCTTTGTGGCTAGAGATCTAGCTGTTGATGGATTTTGCAAGTTTAGAGAATTAAGGAATGCCTTGTGATTGAGTGCATCAGCAACTACATTCTCCTTTCCATGTCGGTATTTGATTTCAAAATCATACTCCTCAAGCACTTCAATCCATCGACGTTGCCTCATGTTGAGCTCATTCTGGGTAAAGATCCACTTGAGTCTTTTATGATCTGTTACTAGAGTAAACTTGTTACCCAACAAGTAGTGTCTCCAAAGCTTTAGAGCATGGATGACAGCTAACAGTTCTAGATCATGGGTAGCATAATTCTTCTCATGGCTCTTCAGTTTCCTTGAAGTGTATGCTACAGGATGACCTTCTTGCATGAGCACACATCCTAAGGCAAGCGTGCTAGCATCAATTACTACTTCGAACTCCTTACTAAGATCCAGAAGTTTCAGTATAGGTGCTGATATCAAACTTTGCTTTAATCTATCAAAGTTAGATTGTTCGGCAGCAGCTGATCATGCAATGGATGTTTGCTTCTTTAGTAAGTCCGTCAGAGGTGATGCAATCAAAGCATAGTTTTTTATGGAGACCCTATACCATCCTGTCAATCCAAGAAAACTGCATATTTCTTTGACAGTTGTTGGTATTGGCTATTCTAGAACATCTCTAACCTTGGCTGGATCCACTGACATTCCTTCCGCTGATACGATGAATCCCAGATATTCAATCTGACGTTTGAGGAATGCACACTTCTTCATCTTAGTGTAGAGCTTGTGTGCCCTCATTGTCTCAAGGACAATGCAAAGCTCGGGTTCATGATCTTCTTCCTGTTTAGAATAGACTAAGGTGTCATTGAAGAAGACGAGTACGAAGTGATCAAGATATGGCCTAAAGATATCTTGCATTAACCTGTTGAAGGTGGCAGGTGCATTCATGAGCCCGAATGACATAACTAGAAACTCAAAGTGTCCATATCTTGTGTTGAAGGCCGTCTTTGGGATATCTTCTTCCTGGATCCTTATCTGATAGTAACCAGACTTGAGATCAATCTTGGAGAATATCTTTGCACCTTGAAGACGATCAAGAAGCTCATCTATTCTAGGAATAGGGTACTTATTCTTAACAGTTCATTGATTCAACCCTTTGTAATCAATACATAGTCAAAGTGTTCCATCTTTCTTTTTCTGGAATAGTACTGGGGCTCCCCATGGTGAACTGCTAGGACGGATGTAGCCCTGATCTAGTAGTTGCTTGAGTTGCTCCTTCAGCTCAATTGCTTCCGGGATGGACATCCTATAAGGTCTCTTCGCAATTGGCGTAGCTCTTGGCACTAGCTTGATCTCATGATCCACTTCTCTTTGAGGCGCGAGTTCTGTCAACTCTTCAGGAAATACGTCCGCATACTCCTTTAGCCATGAAGATTCTTCACTAGAATCTTGCTTCTGATCTAACTTATTGAGCTTAATCAAGTAGATAGGTAGTCCCTTTTGTAACTCCCTTTATAATCTGAGATGCTTTAGCTAATTGAATTTTCAACTTTCCAGCCTCTCCTTGAGTTGTGACCAATTCCCCTTCAGAGTTACGAAAGGAAACTTGGCCCTTTCCACATTGAATGTGGGCATCCTTAGGTTTAAGCTAATCCATTTCCAGTAAACACTCATGGATACCTAGGTTCATGACCTTGAATTTGACCGAAGTTGTCTATCCTCCCAGAAAGAATTTCACCTTAGCAATTTGCCTGGTACAAGTGACCTCACCACCATTTGCTAATTCCACAAGCAAGGTAGGTGCTTCTACTTTGGCTATTCCTAATCTTATTGCACACACTGGTGAGATAAAGGAATGTGTACTGCCACAATCAATCAAGGTTTTGAAACCTTTACCTTGATAGTACGATGGTGTCTGAATCACAGAAAACTGGCGATTTGGGCCTTTCTTGTGAAGGGCAGCATGGACTGTTGCCCTTTCAACCTTTGCTTCCATGGTCGGATCTTCTTCTTCGCACAATTCCCTGTTGGCAACACAGGTGATTCTTCCTCTACCTTGGGTAGTGGCTCCCTGGCCACGGCCAGTTCCTTGGAAAGGTGCTTGACGATGTCCTCCGCCAAGCTTGGGACATTGCCTCTTGAAATGACCAGGCTCGTTGCAGTGGAAACAATGGAGATTTTGGCCATTGCTTTGGGTAGGGACAAAGTTGTTGAAATTATTAGTCCTTGCTTTCTTTCTTTGTCCCCGGCTTTGACCTTGAACTCTCTTCATTTGATGCCTATATGTTCCTCTGTTCGGGTCATTATAAGACCAAGTTTTGTTACTTCTTGGCCTAGCATGCACCTCTTGAATTATGGGCGCAGCTCAAATGAGTGCGCCTTGTAGATCTGTTGGGCACATAGATTCGAGGCAGGTATTCACTGGTGGGTTTAAACCAGCACAAAATTTCGACACCTGCTATGTCATGTCCATCTGTGGTGCATACTTCAAAAGTGAAATGAATTTTGAGTAGTATGTGTCAAGAGTGAGTCCCAGCTGTTTCAGCTCGTAGAACTCATTCATTTTTTGCATGCAATACGTAGGTGGTAATTATCTTCCTTGCATAGCTTTCTTCAGCTTTTCCTAGGTAATGGATCCTTCCAAGATCCCCTGGTCTCTGCACCATTGCTTCCACCAAAGCCTGGCTTCACCGGTGAGCTTCAGCTTGGTGAGCATAGCCTGGTTAGCGGGTGCAGTACCAGCTGCTTCAAAGTAATCTTCCATGGACTCTATCCAAATCTAAGCATCCGCTTGGACAATCCTACCTTTCCCATCAAATTCTGGTAGCTTGATCTGCTTGAGAAGAAACATCTTCTCCTGGATCACGGCAGTACTTGATGTAGGGCTAAACTGGAAATCTGTACCTGGGGTTGTGCTTGGATAGAGGATTCTTAACGTTATAACTCACTAATTGTTATGATTTATATTTCATACCCAATTCAGCTATCAACCAAGAACCTAGCCACTTAACTTTTTATTAATTCTCATAGACAAGACATACATTGATAAAAAGAAGTCTCATTCCATTTATATGGGCCTAGCCCTTTCGGAGTACAATATTTTTTGGGATGGTAAAGCAACTATTATATTAGTTCGAGGAAAATAATTTCGTGTTACATTTAGCTATGGGAATTGGATAATAGTATGGTTTTGGGTCATGGATCTTCAGGAATCGGTAGGTCATCAAAAGATTAGGGTATCCTTTCCTTTGGTACCCATTCTTCTCGTAGCGTCCCAACACCTTGATCCTGTCGGCGGGGATTACGCGGGTCACTTCCTCGTATACATATGAGTTGAGCTCAACCCTCCGACCTTTGATATGTAAAATTGAATTTACGTGAGCCTCCACAAAAATGAACAGCTTCACGATCTTCAGGTCCTCCAACCACGTGATCCTCTTTAGGTTGGTTCGAAGGTATGCAAACCGGTGGGCAGCTATGTAGTAGATACTTGAGTCACCCGTCCATGTCCGTTCCACGTTCAAAGGAAATGGATTATAAATACAGTCTAGGATGCTCATCATATCAATCCTTTTTCGATAATCCAGGGAATGCATCACGGTCATAAACATGACTTGGAACACTAAGAACCTGTTCCATGCTTCATAATTCTGCAAGACAGCATCTAAAGTAAGGAAATGTTCTTAACAGCAACATTTGCTTTACTTCTTCTTATTAAGATTTCTTACAAATAAATCCTTCGTTGGTTCTCAACTGTAACGTGTCCACATGTTCCCATTAGGACATGTCTTAGCAGTCCATTGGAAAGGAGGTCTAGAAAGCTCCGCCTGGCACTCCCATGGAATGTTACGGGGTTTGCGATCTAGGACTTTCCCCGTCTGCCATGTAGTGGAAGTATTCTGGCCGTTCCCACTTAGGACCGACCTGAATCAGGGTTTTCCCTAATGGTCATTTCCTAAAGAGCAACTAGCGTCGAACCCCAAGAGAGCTACTTTACGCAGAAATGCCAGGGACGAAGCAGATTCATGCTGCACTTGGTTTAAGAAGAATGGGAAACGAGAGGGATGCAAGGCTCGACCTCTTTGCCATAAGGCATAGTCCCGTTCCATTCCCCTAAAACAACATAAACCGGGATTATTATAACCTAGACTCTAGGTCAATGCCCTTTCTATTCATTTCCTTTGAGAAGATACCCTTGCTGTCCATTATGATTGAGAAAAGTTCCTGGCCAACCGGGACCACCTATCCATAGGACGGATCCATGGCCACATCCACCGCACTTTCCTCAATGTTGCTTTAGGTGTCTAATTACCTACCACATTTAGTTGGACATGCATTAAGCAGTTTCGTCAATTAGCCCGTTAGACACCAGTTCCTTCACGTAATCTTAGCACTTGATATAGAAAAGCAGCTTCAAACAAGTTCCTTTTCAATAGTTATCATATTTATCTTTGGAATACATTCATAAAGTCTAGCCCGCAGGCTTATCCATAATCCGCTCGAAGGCTATCCAGCAATCCACAGGGATTACTAATCCAAGATTCCGCCCGTAGACTAGTATGCGGGCCTCAAGATCCAATCCCGAGTCAGGTTGGCCTCTTGTGCAGGGCCCGAGAAGGCAAGGGATTTACAACCACAGCCCCCCTGGCACCCAAGCATCCTCTTGCTCCAAGTAGTGCTCAACGGAGAGACCTCACGCGACAGGTTTGGTCCACCTTCCCGGCGCGGCTTACAACTCGCTTGGTTAGGGTCACACAGACAGTCAGGGGTAACTAAGGCTGCCTCTCCCTTCAGGCCTTCAACCTGAAGCATTAGATATCTTTTCATCCTTTAGTTCCTTGAGTAAACAAAGCAAACAGTGCTCTTTAAACTGTTACAAGCACAATCATTTCCAGTGGTCATTATTTGGCCAACTGCTAAGGAGTGAATCCTTCTCTCTGAATGCATCCATCATTCGATCCTAGATCGATTGCTACCAGGCAAGATCCCCAAGGGTTTGTTTGTTAATCCCTTATGTCCTTGGGTTAGGGCCGTACCCTATTAACCCAACTTAACCAATACCTTAAGTTCTATTAACAGTAAATCATGGCGAATATGTTGCTCCAAATTATTGATTTGTCCTTTCCTTCCAAGAAAATACCTCATTCCCTTATCTTGGCAGTTTTATAACAGGACGACTACTCATCCTCTTGCGAGTTTAACTTGCGTAAGCATCTACCAATCTCATTCTGAGGAATTGGCCATTCTCTTGTGATCAAACCACAAGATCATGCGATGTTGCAACTTGTTGCACAAGTGTCGCATCTAGTCCATAGGACTATTTCACCCATCGAATGGTGTCTTCTAATCACGGAATCATGATTAGATAAGAAACAGGGTTTAGGGTGTCTTCATATCCAATCCATTCCTGATTGCACTAGGCCGACACCGTTCGGTCCTAGGGGTTCCAACTCAGTCCGAGTTTCATCTTTTAATCGAGTGATCCTTAGGGCAGAAACCCTAGTTCATTTCTTGTAAGTACATCCAATTGTCCCTGCATTCCGTGAATGTGGGTAGGACTTTAGGGTATGAGAGTTTTGACTTAGCAATAAGTACGACTAGGTCAAGTCCTTAACGTGCTAAACCCTAGTTAGCACTTGGAGTATATTGTATTGATTTAACCATCCTAAATTAATCCTTTGCGGTTTAGGTATTTTGGGTAAACCAATTTACTTGTCTCACGACAAGGACGAGCCATTCCTAAAGAGGTTGTCTTGATCTAAAAGGGGAAAAACTAGTTGCATTACGATACAATTCTCGTAAGCACACGATTCATTGCCTCTACATATAATTAGATTTACAAACCCTTACTTTTCTTGTTAAGATCAAAGCGCATGTTAAGTTACGGCATAATTTCCATTGCATTATGGGAGTTTTGAGGTCTCAAAAATGCCCTGTAAGAGATCCTAGAGAGAGAAAACAATTTACGAAATAAAATCATTTTATAGAATTTTTAAAAGGTTTATATTTTGGTAAGTTAAAATATCAAAATTCGTTAATAAGTCATTGTCGTGATATTCTCGTGGTCACATCAAACCTAGAAATCTAGGTGGCCATAAAGTTGGCAAGGTTGTCATAATGAAGATCTTACCTCTCCTCATTAAAGTGAAAAGTAATATTCAATTTGAATTTTGGTGGATACTCGATTGCCTCCCTCCATCGTTTCTCCATCGTTTCTCTCTTCTTTTTTTCTCCTCCTTATTAGTCTCTTCTTTTTTTTTGTTCTTGCTTCTAATCATATCCTTAGCTATGGATCAATCACCCAATGATCTATGTAACTCAGCTATGGATCAATCATCTAATGATCTCTGTAGCTCTCATAAAAGACCTCTCTATCAACTTCATATTGAGTTGGACAGTGAGTATGAACCGATAAGAAAGAGAACAAAATCTATCACGGTTACAGAGTCTATGAAACATATACTCAGGTTTGAAGGAAAGAAGAATATTGATCTTTGGTTAGATGGAAAGCTATATCCCAAAGATCCTAGCAGAAATAGCACTCCTCCTTTCTATAATAGCTCGTCATTAATGAGGTTTATTGGTGATGGCTACAATGGATTTTTAGGTTATACACTTAATCTTGTTGCAGAAAAGGATATCCTTGGACTAGAGAATCATCTTTTGATGAAACACAATATAGAGTTGTTGCAGAAGCTAGAGGATTGTCAACAAAAAATTCATTCATTGGAAAAGCGTATCAAAGCTTATCAACAAAAGCAAACTTTATTAGGCCTTCGAAATCGACAAAGAGCTCTTAAAAATATTGAGAATCTCAAACAAGGAGGAGGAGGCTGTGGTAAAAGAATCCAAGCAGCAATGTATATTTTTTTTCACTTGAAAAATCTTAAATATGGCTTTATTTAAACTACTTGCATTGATTTGTGATGTTAATTTTGCTTAGATCTCTTCTACAACCAAATGCAAGTGAAAGAGATTCTTTAAAAGCAGCTCAGTTTTATTATCATCTTCTTTCTTCAGTGGTTTCAAAGGATATTTTTGAGAAGAAGAAATTTAAAAAGGCAAAGAAACAATGCTTGGAGTCATTTGTGAAGGATCATTCTTTGGATTCTGAGTTAGTACAGAAGACACTGGATAGTATTGGTATTAGTCAAGATGCTTATATGCAACTTTTCCAACTTTTACAATCAAATATGAAGCAAGGACAGGTGCACAATTGCATACTTCCGAAACCATTTGTGGTTAGGACTATCAGACAGAGAGTTAATAACAAAGTGATGGAGATTCTAGGTAAGCCTTTTCATATCAAGGCTAGCCTCAAGGGCAAGAAAGAGGAGGTTACATTCAATGAATTTAACAATATTTTCCTTGACTTGCCCACCCTACAATGCTTCATGTTCAAATTTTATGACTTGTCAGTAGCAGAGGCACAGGGAGTGGCTAGATTTTTTATTAAACTTGATGAAAGTGAGATTTTGAAATGTAAAAAATTGGAGAGAATCTCTATCACCTTGATGAATAGAGCACTTTCGTCAAGTCATTGCAATCACTCAACATCATTTAGTGTTCAATCTGAATATAACATCTGGTGGCTAGGAGCATTTGAGGTAGATACTGAGAATTTTGATATACTATATTGGGTTTTTCATCAAACATCAATACCTAATGTTATTCAAAGACAACAAGCAGGAGAAGAGGTATATGTTGAAGGATTAGGGAACTACAAGATTGAGTGACACATAGCTGGTGACCTAAAGACACTCAAATGTATGTATAATGTATCAAAGGGAGCTAACTCGAGATCTCCTTGCTTATACTGCATATCACCAACTGTAGAGTTAAACTCAAGCAATTGGAATAGAGCTCCCTCTAGGCACAATAAAGATCCACAGTTTAAACCAGTCTTGGACATTCCTTTAGCGAATGCCCATATTTGTACACTTCATGCACTTTGCAAGATAATCGAAAAGCTTGTTCATCTCTATATAGGATTTGCATGGAAGTTGAAGCCATTATCAACTAGAACAGATGCTATAACAAAGGTTGAAAAAGTTCTCTATGCAATTGGTTTGCATGGTGGCAATGTTGTTATTGAACCAGATCTTCAAAAGTCTAAGGATGGTAATTGTGTCCCCAAAAAACCATCTATTGGTGGAGTGAAGGCTAGAAGGTTTCTAGGCTTTCATGGGAGACTTGGCAAGATAAACTCGAGAAATGGTGGCTCAACTATTAAATTTAATCAGTGGAAATCCCTACATAATGCAGTTAAGGATCACACTGATAATGGACAAGCTCGAAATAGAAAAGCTAAAGTTTGGGAAACACTAGACAAAGTGTTTTTTTATTGTGATAAGACTGAATGGAATGATGATGATCTCAAAGACTTTAAAAACCAATTGAACCTTTTCAAAAAGGCGATGACAGAAGCTTGGGGTGATCAACACTTTACTCACTATATGGTAAGAAGTTTGTATATGTTTGTTTCTTCATTGTCGAACTCATATAATGTTTTTTAATAACTTTCCTTATCTGTTGACTATGCAGCATATTCTATACAACCATGCTCCATACTTTATTAAACAATATGGATCTCTATCTATCTGGTCAACCCAAGGTATGGAAAAATCACATTATCAAGCAAGAACAAAATATTTCAGACATACAAGACATGGAGGTGGAAGACACAAAGCCAACACTTTATTAGAGGTCTTTCAATGGTTCTATTGACAAATTTGGCATAAATTCAAGCTTAAAGATACAACCACATCAAGCAATACATCATCTTTAGCAAGGACTATACAAATTGTTACCCAAAGAAGAAAAGATAGATATTTAAATTCTTGCGCAAAGCAAAGATTTACAGAATGGTTACAAACCAAACAAAGAGTTGGGAAAAGATGGGTTTCAAGAAACCCTTAATCTTTGGCATCTTCTAGTCCGATTGTGTTGCAGAAGAGTCCTTAGTTTCAGGCACCTCAACAGGGCCTTCAGAGGAGTCCTTGGTTTCAGGTAGCTCGACAGGGCCTCTAGAGGAATCTTTTGTTTCATCCCACTCAATAAGACCTCTGTATTTCAAAAACTCTTGTTTCCGATAGCCTGGAAGAAGCTTCAAATTCTTACTATCTCCTACATAAGAGAGCAAATAGGAGCCAAGAACTCCAAAATATCCAGCTCTAGATCCATTGTATCCAGGCATAAAGCCAAAAACTCTTATGGCTTCTTCCTTCTCCAGCAAAATGATCTTTTCCAAACCTCTGCTGAAAACTTGAGATCCAATTACCTTTGAGATAGCTCTCAAAGCCATCATTGGTAGACTTGGAGAGCTTGACAATCTACTATGATATATTACAATTGTTTGATTGTTTAAGTTTCCAATATAATGGCCAAGGCTTTGATTTTTTCCAAGATTCATTGGCCTAGAGCCCTTGGCCCTTCCAAGAAAGTTGTCCAGATCTTCAATCTCAATCTATAGAACAAACCACAGCAGTACAAGATATAAGATATTTATCTATAATGCATAATAAAGTCTAACATAAACTCAATGGGTAACTTCGAATTATATTTCATACCTTAGGGTGTTCATCTTCTTCAAGAAGACTATCATCATAAAGATTTATTGAACTCTTGGGCTTCTCATCTGATGGAGACTTCAATCTCTCTTTATACCCTACATCATCAATATGAAGTTTCTTCTAGACCTGCAAGAACTCTTCTTCTGTAGGTAGCCCCCCCTTTTCGTATTCTATGATCTGATTAATACATGTATGTAAGGCTATAGAGCTATCTTGGAAATTCTCTCCCTCAACATCAAGACTTGCTAGTGGTTCTTGTTCATAACCTATAAAATTCATGTCATTTTTGCCCCAACCTGCAAGGATTGCTAAGCAATAATCTTCTCTAAGATCAAAAAGATATTGAATATCATTTAGCAACACATATCTCTTCTTGTTGATAAGATAAGTGGGAAATGTTGGAACACAGGCAAGAGGACCTTCTTCATCAACCTGTGCACTTGGCTCAATCTCCTTTTCTTCCACCATTATGATATTGTCACTCTTGAATAAACCTACATCAAAACCTTGGACAAGTTGATTCTCAACATCTTCTTGGAACATCTCCTCCTTCTCTTCGACCTCCTTATCCATACTTGCAATATCCTCTAGCTTTCTCTGTTGGTCTATATCTGGAGAAGAATTTTCCATGTACTGAAGATACACAATAAATCCAACGTCCTTGTGGATTAGAAGGCATTGGTGTTGGTACCTGTGGAAAGGGCAACATGTTTCTTTCTTTCTGAATTCCTCATCAATGAGGTTGAATCTGCCAAGCAAAGTTGACCTGGATGTATTGGTGGCTCCCATGACATCACTATAATGAACAAATCCATTGACTTCCAAACCTTGCACATGTCTATCATAAAAACATATGTACTCCTTAAGTTTATCATCAAGATCCTCCAATAACTCCTTCAAATCAAAAGGAACATTGAAAATTTCCCTGATATAGCAAAACTTGGAAGAATTTCCAGTGGTGTGTAAAAAATCAAAGAGCCTATCATCAGATGTCTCAATTATCTCCTCCTCATCCATTCCTTCCAGAGATAGCTTCCTCTTTGTCATCTTGACCAGAAAAACATTTATCCTTGAAAAAAAAAGCACAATAGAATCAATATCCAATAAAACAAGATGATATCATGGAAAGAGGCCCCAACATTGATTTTCCAAGACAAAAAAATCAAAACAGGAGAATTTTTTTAGTTGACCGGTGAAACGCGAAAATTCAAATGTGTAAGGCAAATGCCTGTAAAGGAATCGCGTTTCATCAGACACTAGCTTGAAGACAAAAATTATTCTAATATGTGGCCGGTGAAACGCGATACTAAGCAAAATATCATCAACAGAGACATTGTCTCGCGTTTCACTGGTCAAAAATTGCAAATGAAGAAAAGAAACATGAACAATAAATAAATTCTATGGAAACACACAAATTGATGATATAATCATTTTTGGAAAAGCTATGCTGCTTTTGAAAGATAGAAAGCACATAACATCTTTAATTGTTCAAGTGTTATAAAACATTCTTTCTATATTAATCAAATTTATTTTGTTAAAATGCTTGTAATAAAAAAATTTGTTACCTATCAAAGATTGTTGAACTGCTCTCCACACAGGATGCAAGGACCTTGAAGGGAAGTCGAGATGAAATTTTGGCAGAGAAGAAGACAATGCCAAAGAAATGGGTTTGAAACGCTTTTATATCGACCGTTAAGCATGTGGTGATAGTTCCAACGAAAAATTTTGTGTAATAATGGAAAAATACGTGTACACGTGTCTGACTTAACACAGCGTAATAAACTCCTCAGAAGACGTGCACATTCTCTTTTTCCAAAAATACGTCACACGTGTATTAAATAACCCTTTTCCAAGTAAATAAAAAATTTTGGTAAGCGAGAGTACGTCACACGTGTGTTATTAACACTTTGCGAAGAACGTTGAGTCCATGCAAATTCACCGCCTTCACCTTTCATCGCATTTCATCGCTACTCCATCTTTGTTTTTGGTGTTCCTTCCAGTCTCCAAGCATTTTCTTCCAATCTCTAAGCATTTCACTGCTTCCCCAACAAAGCAAACCTTCAAGCATATTGTTATCTTTAAGCTGAAATTGTGAAGAACAAGCTAAAAAGAAGGTATGGTTTCTGCATCTTGCTTTTCAATAACAAGCTCCATTCAATGCATTGTTTTGATATTTTTCCTTAATCCTTTATGTTATTATTAGCTCATGACCACTACAAAAGAATTTTTTCCACAGTGAAAGCATTCCTTAATATTGTGAAAATTTAAGGAAATCTTCAAATTTCCTCCCTAATTCTGTGGATATTTTAAGTAATCTTAAAAGCTTTCCTTGGATCAAAGCTCTTTTTTCTTGGTTTTGTCAAATTTTATGCTATTCATGAGCTGTCCGGTGAAATGCGAAAATAAGGTACTTCAAGCAGGTTTCCTGGCTTAAATTCGCATTTCACTGGACACAATGGATAACAAGTCCGGTGAAACGCGAAAAGAAGCAGCTGCAAGGAGGCGCCTTGCTTGACACTCGCGTTTCACTAGACAGCTCGAGAAAAATTCAGCTGATACGAGAAAATGCCATGCAGCATAGATAACTCTTGTCTAGGACTTGCGTTTTTCTTTACATGCTGGAGAAGAAGTAACATATGTTTTTTTGGCAGATGGCTAGGACTAAGGCAACAGCAAGAAAAGAGAAGATTGAACCTAGGGATTTAGCATCAAAGATTCATCAGTCTTCAAAGCCTCAGAAGCTCTCTAGAAAGTCAAAGCCAAGGAGAAGGTTTTCTCAAAATGTCTTTTTAGAGTGTCTAAGGCAGATTAGGAAGGCAGTAAATGCTCTTGACAATGCAATTCCAAAGTTGTCTTTTCAGAGGCTTGTCAGGGAAATTTGTGATAGATATAGTTTGGATAGTTTCAGATGGACAAGAACAGCTCTTAATTGTATACAAGAAGCCACAGAGGATTTTCTAATTGAGTTTTTCCAAGATGCCTACATTTGTGCTGCTCATGCTCATAGGCTCACACTCATGGACAAGGACATGGTAATTCTTAGGAGGCTAAGATATAGATTTTCAAAGGTCCTTGAGCCAATTCCCCTCACTGATATGAAGACATTTAATATCCTTAATGTGCCCCTAGCTAGAAGAAAGAAAGATGATTCTGGTGTCAGGGTTGAGGATGTCACCCATGAGAAGGATACAAGGCAACATGAAAAAGAGGAGAAGGCTAAAGAGGAACAAGCAGATAAATGGAGAGAGTATAGGAGGCAAAGGGTTGAAGAAAGGGAAATAGAGCAACTAGAGTCCTTTGAAAATGAGCTAGCCACCCTTCTTGAAGCAGCTAATCCAAAAGGATTCAGTGTGTTTTGTTTCTTACTTGGTGACTTAGGCAAAAGAACTGAGGTTATCTCCTTTGATGCTGCATGTGTTCAGATTCTTAAGGATAAAAGAAGTGAAGTAAATGATAGTCTTATTCTTGCTGGCCTAAGGTATGTCCATCCATAATTATTTATACTTTTTGATATTTTTTTAGCAATAAGATTTTTCTTGTTTATACTCACTATTTCTATGCCTTTTCTAGGTGTATAATACATGAGTTTCCTTTGGATATACAACAAAAAATTGAGGTTTTTGATCCATCTATCTCATTCTTTATGAGGAATGGGCTTGATGCAAGTTTTATTGAGCACTGGCTCAATTTGATTGACTTCAATACTTTGGAGTTGCTTATAATTCCATATAATGAAAAGTAAGTGATTCAATATTCTATTAGAGTTTTTGAGATTTTATCCTACTAATTTGTTGAGATATGATTGCTTTTAGTTCTCATTGGAGCTTGATTGCAATAGACCTTGTGGATAAGCAATGCTTTTTAATCAACTCTATGAAAGGAAGCCGTGGAAATGCTAAATTGTAAGTTATATTATCCAAGGGCTCCTTGATATTTCAATTCTTTTTTTTGTAAGTACTCTAAATTTCAACATATTTTATATACAGAGGTGCCAAAAGATTAATTGAAGAGCTAGAGAAAAGACCCCCTATGCCATCTGATTTGCTTGCAACAATGCAATATAGACAAGTTGCGGTAAGTTATTCATTAAAATAATTGAAACATGAGTTTATTCTATGAACTACCATTCGTCCTCTTTATAGTTTTACTTTGTGTTGGTGGTTGCAGTGTCCCCATCAGGATGATAGCCATTCTTGTGGCTGGAGGGTGATTGCAAATGCTAGAAGAATGGTTAACTTTGTTTATCTTAATGATGATAAACATGTAAAGGTAATATGAAATATGCTAAACTTTAAGATAGATATTAATTGCAAATAGTCCATTGATGATAAAAATATAGTCTATTGTAAGAACAATAATGAACTAAAACTCTTTTTTCTATAAATGTGTGACAGTTTTCGAAGGATTGCTATATATCTGAGCATGTTTGGTACATCAGAGCAAAGCTCTTGAAGTATATGATGGTCAATTGTATACAACCAACAACAGAGATTGATGGGGATTTGCACCATGAAGGAGATGCGGTGCCTATAACCACGGAAGGCAAATCCACAGCTTCAACACCTTCTATACCCAAGACATCAAAGAAAGGCAAAAGGACTCCTAGAAAGGATAGTTCTCCAAAAAAGAAATAGCTTTGCCATATCGCCTTGTAGGCCTTCATATATAGAAATTTGCCCTTCAGCCCTTGTATATCTCATAGAGATGGCAGATAGACATCTGCTACAAAATTTGTACATGTATTTTATATTGATAGTAAAGATATCTTTTCTTGAATGTCATTGCAGTGTATTTTATTTTCTCTCCTTTTCGATATCTGCAAAAAATAAATTACAAATGTTTGTTAGTTAGAAAGTGAGATCTTGATATACATCTAAGTAGATATAATATGATGTGAAAACTTACTCGTTTCTTATCAAGTTGGAATACAAAGGAGCATGGTAGTTCAATGTCTTCATTTTGTAAATCCATCCTCACTTGATGTAGCGTACATGATTTTCTGATCTTTAAGATTGCAATAATATCCTCGTTGAACCAAATATCAAGATCCACAATAGGATCCTTGTTGAAATCATTAAGATTCTGGTCTAAAGCAACTAGACTACTACCAACAAAATGCCATCGACTATAGTAAAAGCTAAGGATAAAATTTTGAGTAGCAATCATATATTTACAAGCTATAGAGTCTTGATCTATCTTACATATAATTTTTCCTTCTGTCCTTGTATCCCATCCTTCATCAACAAATTGTATGATATGATCATATGTTAGTCTCTTCACTGAAAGCATGGTTTTTATTATT
This sequence comes from Lygodium microphyllum, assembly GCF_053477565.2. NCBI lineage: Eukaryota > Viridiplantae > Streptophyta > Polypodiopsida > Schizaeales > Lygodiaceae > Lygodium > Lygodium microphyllum. The sequence continues at coordinate 12,472,651 of NC_141161.1, read as the reverse complement.
CTTATCTCCATATTAGAGAAGAAATCAATAAATATATTAATAGGAATAAATAAAGTAACTTTGCTTAGCCTACTTGAGATATTAGATTTTAGTGCTTTCTGGATCTCAGAAAATATCTTACATCTATAGCCCTCACTAGTAGCTGGACTTGGCAAAGGCCACTCAAAGCTTGAAAAATCTGGCAAAGGAAGGAGTTTTATTGATCCCCATTGGCAACGCCGCATAGGAATAACATAAGAATGGTCATAAAAGAATATTCCATTCTCTGCAAGCTCTGTCTTCTTTCTACCTCTATACATTTCTTCTCCAATTGAACCATGTATAACATCAATAACATCAATAATAGATTCCACTGGTTGCCATTCCTCAAGATTAGAGGGATAGACATCTACAAGACAAACAAATATTATAATGGAAAAACCTAAACCATGTTTAAGAAAGGAAAAATTTTAAGAATCAAATTCTTACAATTTGGTCTATGCATTGGAAGCTTTGAAGATCCAGGTTTCAAACACAGCTCTCTATGCATGAACACATGTTGCACTAGTACCTCTTTGATACTATTCTTATTTGCTCCAAGCTTAAAATCTCGGATTCTGCCCTTCCAAGCAGAGATAAACGAGCTCTCATGTCTTTGCCTTTTTCCACGTTTTGCTTGTTGCATGGTGATCCAACTACCTTTGCTAATGATAGTAGGAATCCATCTTCCATCAGTTTGGAATGAGTTAAACACTGATATGGATGTGATTTGGGAGCTTGGATGCCTTGTTGAAGGTCAAATTTCTGTATCCATGGTAGAAGAGAGAGATACATGCACAGAGAGAGAGAGAGAGAGAGAGAGAGAGAGAGAGAGAGAGAGAGAGAGAGAGAGAGAGGACTAGGCTATCATAACGGAGGGAAAAACAATAGAGGAATAAAAGAAAGGAGGGAAAAAACTGAGCGCCATGCTTTTCACCAATTTGAATTTCGATTACATCAATCATTATCATTAATCTAGAAACATCATTAAATAAAAGTAGCTGAGACTCTATGCCATTAATGCAAAAGATGTCATAATCACGAATATAAGAGACTAAAAATACATAATAAAAATACAAATTCATAATATTATCATATTTATATATTTTTGTAAAATGATTTTTTAAATTTTTTTAAATAGAAGTTCCGTTACGGAGGCTTTGCTCTTATTGGTCTAGAGCACTCTCTCTCCACATCCTAAAAGGCATTTTCGAGACCTCAAAACTCCCCTAATGATCCTACTAGGACATGCATTCACGTTTCATGCCACAAGCTTTTAAGGTTTTATGTTAAAACGAACCATGCAGCCTTTCCCTAACAACATTTCTGAATGAAATATTCGTATGTTGAATGAGCATTACACAACATTTCCTAACTACTATGTAGTTAAATGAGATTTGTGCCAATTGAAACTAGAGTTAACCTACTTCACACAGCCCTTAGAATCTTTTCCATGCCTTGCAATTCCTATGGATGATAATAATTTTTTATTACAAATAAGATTTGTCTAAAATATGCGACACGTGATTTAATCTTTCCATGCATAATCAAATGTGTACTACAATAATTTTGACTTTGTAATGGTAGTGATTAGTTGTTCTAGATTCGTTACTTGCAATGCACAAGGCAACTTGCTAAAAATGCTTAGACACCTTATGTTCTTTTTCGTTCATTCCTTTGAAAGTACAAATGACCAACCTTCAATCGTGAGTTACTTCTAGTAAATTTAAAATAGCCAATTTATTTCAAACGCATCTAACTAGGTGGATTTGATAAGCATAAGTGCATCCTAATTCCATGAAATAACCATGCATAATTGCAATATATCTATGTAAATCAAAAATAGGAAGAAAACCTGGACTTGTGGATTCGGTGAGATATCCACATGAATGTTAGGAGATGATCCTCCTGCAGGTGCGCCTTGTGACTTTTTAGGGGCCATCGTGAATTCGGCTTTTGGTTTGCCTTCGTGGATTCGAACTTCTTGCCTTGGCTCGCAGGCTTATGATCTTTGGCCATCTCCCTCGTACATGTAAATTTCTTTGAGGTATGAAACCTTGATAGAAGTACTGACTTGCAGAATTTGGCTTTGGAAGGCCTTAGGGTTTGGAGCTTGGGCCTTCTTTCTTTCGGGAAAAGAGGGGATTTGTGAAAGGTTCTTGTGAAGGCCCTTGCAGAAAAAGGGACTTTAAATCCCAAACCTAGGGGCTTGTGGGAGATTGGTGGAAAGGGCTTTATACTTAATTTCTCCAAAATCCCGGGGGTTAAAGATCTTGTGGACAGGGGGTTTAAGGAAATCCTCTTCTTTTATACAAGACGTAGGGGGAAAATAGGGATGGGCTTATGGGAGAAATCTAGTGGGAAGGGCTTTGTAGCTTCCTCTCCTTCAAAGTCCCGGAAAGGGCATATTAGGGAACTAATGGGAAGGCCTTATAGGCTTCCTCTTCACAGCTCGGGGGGAAAAATTGGGCTTTTGTAGGATTCAATGGAAAGGGGCCTTTAAACCCGACAAGGAAATGGGCTTGTGGTGGATCCAATGGGAAGGGGGGCTTAGAGAAGCCCCCTTAGAAGTTTCTGAGATGGGAAAAAGGCCACGTGGGAAAAACAAAGGGGAAATAATAGCTACATGGAAGACGTGGATTTACAAGGCCTTGATGGCGGCCGTCAGGTGGAATTGGGGCATCAAATTCAACGGCAGTTGGCGGCGTTTCAGCAATGGCAGCAGCGGCCGGGGCCCTCTGACTCGTGGTAGCCTTTATTCATGGCACAACAGACGCAGCTTCTCTACCTACACAGCTTCGATGTCTCTTCAGCCTCCCTCTTCACACAATGGCCTTTGCAGACTATCACAGCCTCTAGCTTCTTCCACCTTCGTCAACAATAGCCTCCACAGTCTGTCGCAGTTCCCTCTCTCTTCTTCCCCTTAGAGGGGTGTATTTATAGGACAAGGGGGGAGAGGGGACCTACCCCCACGTGGTCCCCTTGCATGGCATCCTCCCCCCCCCCCCCCCTCCTCATGTTGCCCTTAACAGCCCATCCCCTTCCCTCAGCCATGCATCGGCTGGGGAAGGTAAATTAAAAAATTTGCAATAATTTTATCTCAACATTATCCTCTTAACCTCCTCCCAAGAGGGAGTTCACCTATGGTGGTTTGAACCCTAGTCCTGGTTTGCCAATGCGGAGGTCATGATTCCTCACGTACGATTTACAGGTTGCACTGTTGGTAACTCCAATGCCGGAAATAACCTTTGCACGAGTTTCACACGGGGTGTGGAAAGTCGGACTAGTAATGTTTTTCAAACATGAATATTACACCTTGATAATCCGATGGGGTTTGAATAACCGAGAATTGGCGATTTGGGCCTTTTTTCTTAAGAGTGACATGAACCATTGCACTCTCAATGTCAGCTTCGATGGATGGATCTTCTTCATCACCTAGCTCCTTGTTGGCAACACTAGAGGTTCTCCCTCTGGCCCTGATGGTGGCTCCTTGGCCATGGATGGTGGCTCCTTGGAATGGCCCTTGACGTTGTCCTCTGGTAAGCTTGGGACACTGCCTTTTGAAGTGACTAGGCTTGTTGCAATGGAATCAATGGAGATTGCGGCCATTACCTTGGGTAGGAACGAAATTGTTGATAGTGCTAGCCTTAGCTTTCTTCCTTTGTGCCTGATTTTGGCCCTGCACTCTCTTAGCCTGAGACCTATATACTCCCTTGTTCTGGTCCTTGTAAGACCAAGTCCTATTATTTCTTGGCTTGTTCTGCACCTCCTGTATTATGGGTGCAGCTCGAATGAGCGCGTCTTGAAGATCCGTTGGACGTATTGACTCCAAGTGGGTTTTTATGGGTGGATTTAACCTAGCACAAAACTTTGACACCTATTGTTTCATATCCATATGTGGTGCATATTTTAAGAGAGAGATGAACTTTGAATAATATGCATCCAGGGATAGTCCAAGCTTCTTTAATTCATAGAATTCATTCATCTTTTGCGTGCAGTAGGTATGTGGTAGATATCTCCCTCGCACAGCTCTTTTAAGCTTCTCCTAAGTAATTAACCCTTCCGAGATCCCTTGGTCTCTGCACCATTGCTTCCACCAAAGTCTTGCTTCGCCAGTAAGCTTCAGTTTGGCGAGCATCGCTTGGTTAGCAAGTGTATTTCTTGCTGCTTCAAAATAATCCTCCATGGATTTGATCCAAACCTCAGCATCAGTTTGGATGGTCCTTCCCTTTCCATCGAATTCAAGTGGCTTGATTTGTTTGAGAACGAACTTCTTCTCTTGAATTATAGCTGTATTTAGTGCAGCAGTCGGACTAGGAATCTGCACTTGAGGTTGTGCCGGGGCAATAAGATTCTTTATGTTAATTACTTGCTAAGCGTTTCTCACATTACATTACATGCCCAGTCCAGCTAAGTGACCTAATCACTTAACTCCTTTACCAACACTTACAGCCATGACAGATAGTGATTAAATCTTATCCATTCATGTGGGCATAGCCCTTTTTGAGTACATTTATTTTGGGAGGGTAGAACAAGCTGATGGGCACATCAATTTGGGTAAAATAAGATTGTGTTACATTCGGCTACGGGAACTGAGCAATAATATGGATTGGGGTCATGGATTCTCAAGAATCGATAGGTCATAGGAAGCTTGAGGTATCCCTTCCTTTGATACCCATTCTTCTCATAACGTCCCAACACCTTGATTCTGTCGGCAAGGATTATTCGAGTCACTTCCTCATACACATACTTGTTTTGTTTGACTTTTCGACCGCCGACATGTAGGGTTGCGTTTGCATGAGCCTCAACAAAGATGTACAGCTTCACAATCTTTAAATCCTCCATTCACTTGATTCTCTTCAAGTTGGTCCGAAGGTACGCAAGTCGGTAGGCAGCTATGTAATATATTCCTGATTCACCTATCCATCTCCGTTCCATGTACAGGGGTGAAGGATTGTAAATGCGGTCAAGAATATTCATCATGCCTAGCCTCCATCGATAATCCGAAGCACGCATTGCTGTTATAAACATAACCTGGAACACCAATAATTTGTTCCATGCTTCGCAACTCTGCAGGCCAACATCCATAAGTAAGCAAGGAAATGTTCTTAATGGAAATATTACTCTATTTCCCCTCATCAAGTTTCCTTGTAAATATTAGATCTCGTTGGTTTGCTTTGATACCAACTGTAACGTGTCCCCTATCCGCTTGTAGGACATGTCTAAGCAGCCCATCGGGAAGAAAGTCCAGAAAGCGCTGCCCGGCACTCCCAAGGAATATCACGGGGTTTGCGATCTAGGTCTTCCCGAGTCTGCCACAAAGTGGAAGCATTCTGGCCGTTCCCACTTAGAACGTTAATGGTCAAGTTCCTAGGGGGTAACTAGCATCGAGCCCCCAGACAAACTACTTGTGCAGAAACATCAGGATCGAAGCGGATTTATACTGCACTTGGTTCAAGGAGAATGGGAAGCGATAGGGATGCAAAGATCGACCTCTTTGCCCATAAGGCATAGTCCCATTCCATTCCCCTAAAATAGTATAAATCGGGATTCTAGCTTTCTAGATTCTAGGTCATTGTTACCTCGCTGTCAATTCCTTTGAGAAAAGTTCCCGGCCAACAGGGACCACCCTTCTGTAGGATGGACCTAGAGTCACGTCCACCGCACTTTCCTCGGGTTGCTTTAGTTATCGAATTACCTACCACATTTAGTTTGACATGTAAAAATAGCTTCCTTAATTAACCAAATTAATCACTAGTTCCTTCATGTAACTTAAGCACTGACATAGAAAAACAATGTCAAGTAAGTTCTTTTTCAACATTTGATCTCTATTTATCAGTCTTTGGAATACATCATAGAATCCGCCTGAAGGCTATTCCAGCAATCCTCCGGGATCACTATTCCAAGTTTCACCCATTGACTAGTATGTGAGCCTCGAGATCCCATCTCGAGCCATGTCGGCCTCTTTGCAGGATCTGGAGGCAAGGGTTTTATGGCCAGAGCCTCCCCTAGCATCCATGTCAAGAATCGCGTGATGGGGGGACTTGCTTAAGATGCTGCACTAAACACACACAAAATGCACAAGGAGAAATCAAGAGTCAAGAAGAGAGATGGAGGCCAAAACGTTTTCTTGCTGATTTCTTCTTCTTCTTCCACACACTTTACAATGTACACAGAGTATAGAAAAGATACAACATAAAGGAAAGTGGTCTACTAAGTCAAACAATGCATAACCGACTACACTAGTCGACTGGCGCTATAACTATGCCAGTTGTAAATAGGTGTAACAACCTGAATATAGTAAGTAATGAGTCAGTGGCCATGTGTGAGTCATAATGACCACCGACGTGCTAAGTGTAGACGTGTGGACCCATCTAACCAGGCGGTCCATCATCAATGTCCGCATGTGTTGAGCTTGTCATCTCAACACTCCCCCTCAAGCTCAACTGCATCTCTACAACTCCAAGTAAGCTTCGAAACTTTTGAAGCTTCTCTGTACCCAATGCCTTCGTGAAGATGTCAGCTATTTGATCCTGTGTGCTGACATACACCAAGTCAATCTCACCTGTAGTACCTTCTCTCTCACAAAGTGGTAGTGTACCTCAATATGTTTTGTCCTGGCATGGAACACAGGGTTCCTAGCCAACTGTATACTGCTCATGTTGTCACAATAAATGACAACTGGACCTTCCACCTGCACATCCAAATCATCCATTAACTTTTGTAGCCATACTACCTCACATGCTGCAACAGCAGCACCTCTATACTCAGCCTCTGTACTCGACAAAGCAACTGTAGATTGCTTTTTGCTACTCCAAGCAATTGTTGCACTACCAAGAGAGAACATGTATCCACTAGTAGATCTTCTATCAGACATACTACCAGCCCAATCTGCATCTATGTATCCAAACACCTGTACCTCTATACCTGCCTCATAGAAAATTCCATAATGTAATGTGGACTTCATATATCTCAATATGCGTCTGACTGTATCCAAATGTGGCTTTCTAGGTACTTGCATAAACTGACTCACAAGACCAACAACGTAGCTCAAGTCTGGCCTTGTAATGGTCATGTAGATCAAAATCCCCATTATCCTTTTGAACATAGTAGGGTCTTCTATCTCATCCCCAACATCAGCACTTAACTTCACATTCTACTCCAACGGAAGTATCTTATCACATTCACCATCATCACATCTGATCACCTCAATGTCAAGGAAGTATCTTAGCTCACCTAAATCCTTCATCTCAAACTTCTTCTTCAAATAATCCTTGACTTCAGCAATCCCACTATCACTATCACCTGTAATAATCAAGTCATCCACATAGATGACTATGATGACCAAACCTGCATCTCCCTTTCTTACATAAAGTGAGTGATCAGCATCAGAAACATAAAAGCCAATATTGACAAGATACTCTCTGATCTTGTCAGACCATGCTCTAGGTGCTTGCTTGAGCCCATAGAGCGCCTTCTTCAACCTACACACATACGTGGGATGCTCTAAATCTTCATGACCTGCTAGCTGATCCATATACACTTCTTCCTGCAAATCATCATACAAGAAGGCATTCTTCACATCCATTTGCTGCAATCTCCAACCTTTGGCTATTGCCAAAGTAATCACACATCTGACAATTGCCATCCTAGCAACTGGACTAAAGGTTTCATCATAATCTATGCCATATGTTTGGGCATAGCCTTTTGCAACCAGCCTAGCTTTGTACCTACCAATAGAACCATCTGCATTGTGCTTAATCTTATAAACCCACTTACATCCAATAGCTTTCTTGCCCTTTGGCAATGATACTAGATCCCAAGTCTTATTGGCCTCTAATGCAGCCATCTCCTCATCCATTGCTGCATCCCAATGAGTATGACCAACAGCCTCCTCAAAACATGTGGGCTCAACATCCTCAACTAGTTTCACCATATAAGCATAATGGTGAGATGCATAACCTTCAAAACCAAATCTTTTAATAGGGTATCTCAAAGCTTTAATATTTTAATGAAGATGCATATTCCTTCAGTGAGGACTGCATATTCCTCGAGTTCAAAGCTTTAATATTTTAATGAAGATGCATTCAAACTTTGATAAAAGAATTTCATGCGTGAGCGAATGCCATGAGTCCATCATTGATTTAATCCTTCCTTTATCACTTAACCCAACCTAAAAATGTAATTATCATCGCATGCAATTTGCAAAGTTCATAATTCCTTTCCATGCACTGCGACTATTTGGACATTATTTAATGGGTGTCTATGGATATCTTGTACACGAGTCACAACTAGGGAATTATTACATAAGTGCATTATGTGTTATATCCCTTGTCCTTTGTGCCATGCAACAAGGATGCCTTTGCACAATTCCGTCTTTTTACTTATGAACCATACGTTCAGAATTTCAACTACCCCTAACCACGGAAGTGCAAGCAATTTCAAATGCTTGACATGCAACTAAATTTTGTAGATCAAATGAGTATATAAATTTTCCAATGCATTTAAATTTCCCTATAAGAATTAAAGACATGCTTAATACATCCTTTCCATGTGGAATTAATTTTCAAAACCTGGGTATTTAAAGTCGGCAGGGCGTTGTCCACTCTTGTACTCCGGTTGGAAGCTCCCACGTGTGCTCCTCTCGCATTTTGTTTAGGAGCCATTAATGCAGTAACTTTTGACTCAACAAACTTCCCCTTGGCTTTGTTATGTGTTTTGAAGTCACTCTGCCCGAGATTCTCCTCTTCTGCAGAGGGAATGGAGCCTTGCAGTCACAGTTTTGAAAAACCGGGGACATGGGGTGAACAAGGCCTAGGGAAGCCTTAATAGAAGCTTCCAAGCTTCTAGGGAACAAGGAAATGATGTCGATGAATGATTGGAGAGGATGAAGATAAAGATGAGGGAGATGAAGATGATGATGATGACGACGACGACGACGACGATGATGATGATGATGATGAAGACGATGGGGCGTAGTAGTAGGCGGCGACAGCAGGCGGGCCTCTTCCACAGGGTGGCGGAAAGCACGACAACACGATCCTCCTCCCTCCCCTCAAGCTTGGGGAGGGGGGGTTCATATATAGTGTGAAAGGGGGGGATAGCCACACACATGGCAGGGTGCATGCCCTCCTCCCCCATGCCCCTCCATGACATTACTCATACTCCCTCTCCCCACCATGCAACGGCTGAAGGGGAGGGGGTTTAATAAAAAACAATTGCACTTAATTCATTATCTTTTTGTCCCATGAAGGGGTGTTCTTGTGTGGGCTACGATTTTTAGCCACGGCTTCCTATACGCGACGCGGGCTGGAGTTTGTTAGTGCACACGAAGGGAGTGCTTAGCCCAAAGTTTTTGTTTTGCAGGAGGTCACTCGAATTCGCTCTTGCACGGGATGTGCGGGGTCTAGGGTCTTCAATATTTTGTTGTGGAAATATTACACATTGGGAGATGAGTCTAAGCCACGCCACCCGGCACTCCCATGGAATGTCACGAGGTTTGTTGCCTAGGGTTTCTCGAGTCTGCCTCGCAACGGAACGTCCATGGCTAAGAACCCACTAGAATTGACCTGAAATCTAGGTTCCTAGGGCCAAGCTCTCCTAACAGCATTCTACTGTTGGGTTTTGAACATCCTACTTTACATAAAGATACCCAATCCAAAGCAGATCCATACTGCACTTGGTTCAATGAGAATGGGAAATGAGAGGGATGCGCTGCTCAACCTCTCTGCTCGTAGGGCATACTCCCATTCTGGTCCCCTAAAATGGCATGAATCATGTCTTAGCTTAACAATACCTAAAGTCGAATGGTGATAAATAATCCTTGTGAGAAGCCTCCCAGTTCTCTGGGACCACCCTACGGTAGGACAGACTATCGGGGTTCTATCCACTCACTTCCCTTGATAGCTTTAGTTTTCTAATTAGGTCATACCGCATTTATGTGTGACATTTAAAATCAGATTCATTAATTAAGCCTTTTAGGGCACAAGTTTTGTTTGCATAATTTACAGCACAAACATGAAAACAAAGCAAGCAGTCCTTTTTGACAAATATGTTTCGTAAATTATCTTCAAGTTAATCTTTGTCTCTTGCCCATAAAAGAGAATCATGTATCCCTTCAGTCCAACAAGCTGAAATGCTCTGGTTTTCTCACACAGACTTCTTGAAGGTCAGTAGGTATGACAGACATCCATGGTAGTTCAAAGGTAGAATGTGGATTGAGTATAGTAGAGTAAGAGATTGAAGACTTTCTATGACTATGAACTGAGCTTATGTAAAGTCCCCGCCTGCCCTCACATAAAACCCCCCCTTTATTAAAGTTAATCTAATTTTTTTAAAAACCTTCCCCCCTGTCGTCACTGAACAAGTGATAGGGGAGGAAAAGGAGGATGACGATGATACCAACACCGAGCGAAGGAAGAAAAGAAGGCACATGATGGGAGATGACATCAACATGAAGAAGAAGGATGTGACGACGTTGGAGAGGGAGTTGTTGATGATGTTGACAAAGCAGGAGTGGAAGAGGAAGTTGATGTTTACGATGATGGAGGGGGAAAGGCCACGTAGCCAAGCACCCCTTGGGCATATCACCCTATCCTGTGGTCACCTCGCCTAGTCCCCCACCGCCATGCTATAACAAGTGGTGGGTGGGGGAGACTACCACTACTCCACGTCCCCCCCCCCCCCCCCCCCAATAATACACCCCCAAACCCTTATAAACCCCCCCCCCCCCCAAGCAAAGGCAATACCAAATCTCCCCCCCTTACTGTTGAGAGAGAGAGGATGAGAGAGGGAAAGGAAGGGAGAGGTGCAAAGAGAGAGAGAGAGTGAGGGAAAGGAAAGGAGAGGTGGGAAGAGAGAGAGAGAGGGAGAGGACGAGAGAGGGAGAGAAAGGGAGAGGAGAGAAGAGAGAGAGAGAGAAAGAGGGGGAGAAGAAGAAGAAGAAGAAGAAGAAGAAGAAGAGAGAGAGGAGAAGACAAAGTGAAGAAGAAGAAGAAGAAGAAGAAGAGAGAGAGGAGAAGACAAAGAGAAGAAGAAGAAGAAGAGGGAGAGAGAGAGAGGGAGAGAGACTCTCTAAAGGATCCCATTGCTCTTCCCCTCCTTAGATGGTGACCACATGCGATAACCCTTAGCCTCATCTCCGCAAGTTTATCTCCCCCCCTTTTTTTCACAATAGAAGAGAGTCATCCCGACACGCTATTCTCTCCAATGAGAGAGAGGGAGAGAGAGATTTATAGGCTGAAGGTATGGCTCCCAAATGGAGGGAGACGCACATACGGCAATCCTGCATCAAACAATGGAGCCATCGGTCAGGGCGTTTGTTAATGTGAATACAATGTTGGGTATAGATAATCCATCTCCAAATATACTGGTATTAATTGCCATCTTCTCTATTTGTGAATCATAGGCTATATCGCTTCGTTATGCTCATGAATTCATGTAAGGTAGTAGCTTGAATTTATTTCCTATTGTTATGATTTGGCATTTTGATTGTTCCTTTTAACCCAACTTAATTGCATATGGCTTATTTGATGATAGGGCAACTACAAGAAAGAATTAGTCAAGGGATACAAGTCGCATCATTGCTTAAAAAAATATGTCATTAAGAATTGTGAATAGGAAAGTCCCACTTTAATGTTTGGATACTTCAGAAGTACTTAGCATATAAGAGCCCAAATATCAAGAAACCCTAGATTCTAGCTCAATGCAAGGCCTGTTAGAGTCTAGTTTACCTGAGATTATCTAGCACTTATCTTATCGAGTGTTTATACATTGTGCCTATAACATGTTTGATATATGGGTATAATTTCATGTTGCTTCATGCCTTGACTAGGGGCTAGTACAAGAAATTAATCATAAGGATTGAAACTGAGATGTCTTAAGATCCATATGTTAACTACGACTTTCACCAATCCAGTTCATGGTTGGATTATCAATCAATGTAAATGACCTATAGAACTTACGTCGCGGACAATGTTTGAACCCTTAACCTATGCCTTAGCAAAAGGAAGGAAGTGTTAAGAAACATTTTGCATAGTATTGCTCTTTGATCCCAAGGGGGAGAGCAAATGTGCAAAGGAAATGCTATTGCGTCTATTCTTGCAATGTTTGGAAAAGAATACAATTGTTCTATTGGTTAATCAAACAACATGCTAAATACTTTTACAATCAACTGATTGTTGGATTGTGGTTTGGATGATTATTCCAAGTACTTTTGTTTGATGGTAAATGCATGGCAAGGGTCAGTACTGATAAGTTTCCATGGGGAATAAAGGAATGTTTTTCTGGAAAATGATATTAGGTTGATTGCCTTGATTGTGCTTGATTGTTAATTGGGTTAATTAAGGAAGGATATTTTGTGCGGGTGGATCATCTCTAAGGTCGCGCCGCACTTCAAACCAAGAGGGCACTGCTCAATTCATAGGTCAAGGTACCCTTTACTTAGTCCCAAAGAACGGAGTTGAAGAATCCGTGAGCCCAACATCTAGAGGTGTTGGAAGATCCTATTCTAAATAATGGATGGAAATTATGGTGCCATGTGATTTAGACCGGGGACTTCTGTTGGATAGAAGACATCCATAATTTCTCCTGTATGGGCAGGAGACAAATATTAATGTGAAGATAAGTTAAGGAACTTGTTTGTCAAAAGATTGCTTGCTTTGTATTCATGTCCGTGCCATAATTTACGTGAAAAGTTCCTATTTTCTAAAACGGCTTAACTAAAGAAGCTGTATTAAATGTCACATATAAATGTAATAGGACCTAATTATAAAACTAAAGCTATCGAAGGGAAGCGAGTGGGCAGAACCCTGATGGGTTGGTCCTATGGCACAATGGTCCCAGAGAATTGAGAGGCTTCTCACAAGGTCATATTGTCATTTGACCTTTAGGTATTGTTAGGATAGAACCCAATTCATGCCGTTTTAGAGGTCGAAATGGGACTATGCCCTACGACAGAGAGGTTGAGCGGCGCATCCCTCTCGTTTCCCATTCTCTTTGAACCAAGTGCAGTATGGATCTGCTTCAGATTGGGTATCTCTGTGTAAAGTACGATGTCCAAAACTTGACACTAGAATGATGTCAAGAGACCTTGACCCCTAGAAACCCAGATTTCAGGTCGAGGCGGACTCGCAAAACCCTAGGCGACAAACCTTGGAACATTCCATGGGAGTACTGTGCGGCGACATCTAGATTCGTTTCTCAATGGACCGCTAAAATGTGCTTGGATAGTCAATAGGCGGGTAGGTTACAGTTTGTATCAAAGCAAACTTTGTAATAATATGTGATTAATGTATGTATAGTTTGCAAACATATCCCAAACAAAATAACCTACATGGTATGTCTTGATTGTTAGGCACCTTCTACAACCATGAATGTTGACATGCAAGAGAAGAGATTCCTTCTCAAGAGGATTAAGCCACCCACGTCGCAATTGAGGCAGAGATATGGATTGAGTTGATGGATGATTATTTCTATGCTTCGAGAATAGTTGATACCAATCAAGCAATGATAGAAAAATTTAATTTAGTTGGCCTGGCTCGGATATGGTGGAAGAAATGGTGCAAAGATCGAGGTGTTTTTGAAGCTACTGTCACTTAGACTCAACTGAAAGATGTACATAGAAGATACCTTCCACCAACCTACCATACTTTGAGGATGAATGAATTCTTCAAGCTCAAGCAACTAGAATTAACCTTGGAAGCCTCCTACTCAAAGTTTGTAACCCTACTAAAATAAGCACCACCTACGAATATTGTGCAATAAGTATCCAAGTTTTGCCATGGTCAAAATACTCCTCTGAACTGCGCTCTTGAAGAAATGCGTCCAACGGACTTGCAAGATGCATTACTTTGAGCAAAGCCAATCATCCAAGAACTTAATTTGAGGAACTGTGGCAAATATGATTTCTCCAATCAGGACAAGAGATGCCACATGTGTGGAGAGATAGGGCACATACGTAGGAGATGTCTCTACCATCAATGCTTCCATTGCAATGAGCTAGGACACATCCAAGCAGACTTCCCTGACCTAGGTCTAGAAGATATTGAGCCTCTAAGGAAATGAAGCTATACAAGTTCAATCTTCAAATATATAGAAAAATCAAATGAAGATGAAGACCAAGAATCCCCTACATATTATCAAGACGACTAGAAATCCTAGTATTTTTATCGACATGTAATGAAAATCATATTGGGAATAAACCTTTGTAACATGTCCACTAGTATCATCCCGGACACATCTTAGCAGTCCATCGGAAAGGATGTCTAGAAAACTTGGCCCAGCACTCCCATGGAATGTTACGGGTTTTGCGATCTAGGTCTTCCCGCGTCTGTCACATAGCGGAAGTATCCTGGCCGTTCCCACTTAGGATCGACCGGAATTAGGGTTTTCCTGATTGGTCATTAGCTAACAGCAACTAGCATAAGATCCGAGCGAACTACTTTACGCAAAAACGCCACGTCCGAAGCGGATTCACGCTGCACTTGGTTCAAGGAGAATGGGAAACAAGAGGGATGCAAGGCTCAACCTCTCTGCCATAAGGCATAGTTCCATTCTGTTCCCCTAAAACAACGTAAATCAGGTAAGACGTAACTCTAGGTCATCGCTCTCGTTATTCGTTTTGATGATGATGATCATCCCGCTATTCTTCGAGATTTTTGAGAAAAGTTACTGGCTAACCGGGACCACCCAACCGTAGGACGGACCCATGGTCCATCCTCCGCACTTTCCTCGGTTTGTTTTAGTTATGTAATTATCTAACACATTAATTTGACATATAACAATCAGCTTCTTTAATTAATCCTGTTAAGCACTGGTTCCTTCACGTAATCTTATCACGTGACATAGAAAAACAATATCAAACAAACTCTTTATTATCATTTCATCATTTTATCTTTGAAATACAAGGAGTTCCACCCGTAGGCTTGTCCATAATCTGCCCGAAGGCTATCCACTAATCCACAGGGATTACTATTCCAAGCTTCCGCCCGTAAACTAGTATGCGGGCCTCGAGATCCAATCCCGAGTCATGTTAGCCTCTTGTGCAGGACCCGGAAGGCAAGGGATTTATGGCTAGAGCCCCCCCTGGCACCCAAGCGTCCTCCTGCTCCAAGTAGAGCTCAAGGGAGAGACCTCTTGTGGCGGGTTCGGTCCACGTTCCCGGTGCGGTCAACAACCCCCTTGGTTAGGGTCAGGTAGGCAGTCGGGGGTAACTGAAGCTGCCTCTCCCTTCAGGCCTTCAACCTGAAGCATTAGATATCTTTTTATCCTTTAGTTCCTTGAGCAAACAATGCAAACAATGCTTTCTTAACTGTTACAAGCACAATCAATTCCAGTGGTCATTTATTTGGCCAATTTCTAAGGAGTGAATCTTTCTCTCCGAATGCATCCAGCACTCGATCCAGGATCAATTGCGACTTGGCAAGATCCCCAAGGGTTTGTTTGTTAACCCTATATCCATGGGTTAGGGCCATTCCCTACTAACCCAACTTAACCAATACCTTAAGTTCTATTAACAGTAAATATGTTATTCCAATTTACTAATTGGTCTTTTGCTTCCAAGCAAATATCTAATCCTCGTATCTTGGTTACTTTACCCAAGAAAGGTACTATATCACGACGATTATTTCTCCTCTTGCAAGATAAACTTGCGTAAGAATCTGCCAATCTCATTTCGAGGAATTGGCCATCTCCTTTTGATCAAATCACAAGATCATGCGACTCTGCAATCTATTGTGCGAGTGTCGCATCAAAATCATGGGACTATTTTACCCATCGAATGGCGTTGTCTAATCACGAAATCATGATTAGATAGGAAACAGGGTTAGGGTATCTTTATAACAATCCATTCCCGATTGCACTAGGTCGATATTGTCAGTCCTAAAGGTCCAAATCCAAATCGAGTTTCATTGTTTTAGCAAGCGATCCTTAGGGTAAAAATCCTAGATCGTTTCTCGCAAGTGTGTCCTATTGTCCCTACATTCCATGAATGAGGGCAATCTTTCGGATATAAGAGTTTCAGCTTTGGCAATAAGAGTGATTAGGTCATGTCCTCAACGTGCTAAATACCAGTTAGCACTTGGGATATGTTGCATCGATTTAAACATTCCTAGCAAGTCCCTCGCGGTTTTTAGGTGTTTAGGTTAAACCAATTTACTTGTCTATTCTTGAAGATATTTACAATACCATTTTCATAACCACATGAATCATTGTCTACGTTTGAGTAGATTTACAAACCCTACTTTTCTTGCATAAGATCAAAGCGTATGTTAGGTTATGGCATAATTCCTATTGCTCCTTTTATAACATGCAATCAAGATTCATGTTACTAAACTAAAGGGTTTTATGTGAACCATGCAACTTTTTCTAAATTCTTCCCTAAATGAGATTTTCATACGCTGAATGAGCATTACACAACCTTTCGTAACTATTTACATAGTTGATTGAGATTTAAGCCAATTGACTAGGGTTTTATTTACTTCACGCAGCTTAAGAACCATTTTCCATGCCTTGCAAATTCCTACGGATGATTAGCAACCTTCTTTTAATGAATCATTTCGAAGGAAAGATGCCTAATGCGACATGCAATTTATTCTTTCCATGCAAAATTGAAGTGTACTATCATTATTTCGTCTTGTCAAAATGGGCATTAGTTAATCTAAGTTCGTTACTTTGCAATGCATAAAAAACCACTTGCTAGGAATTCATAGAGATCTTATGCTCTTCTTTTTCATTCATTTAATACAAATGACCGATTCTTTGATTAAAGTTATTTCCTTTAAGTTAGCCAAGGTATTTCAATCCAAAAAGTGCATCATAATTTCCGTAAATGAATCATGCACAATTGAAAATATTATGACGTAAACAAAATTAGGAAGAAAACCTGGACTCGTGGTGAAATGTCCACATGGATGTTAGGAGATGATCCTCCTATGGTTGCACCTTGTGCCTTTTTAGGGACCATCGTGAACTCGACCTTCTTGCCTTGGCCGCAGTCTTATGATCTTGGCCCATCTCCCTCGTATGCGAAATTCCCTTTGTGGTACGGCTTCCTTGACCCAAGTACCATCTTGCGGAATTGGGCTTTGGAAATGGGGACTTATGAACTTCCCCTTCCTTTTGTAGAAGTTCCAGGAATAAAATGGTCTTCACGGAAGAGGCTTAAGAAAAACCCCAAGGTAAACGGCTTGTGGGAGATGAAATGGGAAAGATGGTATTTGAATCGGGCAGTTAGAGTAAACTTAAGGAGAATCAATGGAAAAGAGGGTTTAAAACCTACTAATATGGCTTGTGTAGGAATGCAATGGGAAGCTTTAAAAGGAAACGGGGTTAAAAGCCTTGTGGAAATGCTATGGAAAGGGGCTTAAAAACACGGCTAGGGTGAGCTTTATGGGGGATGCAAGGGGGGAAAAGGGGCTTAAACCCCAGTTTTGAAAAAAACACTTTGTAGGGCCGATGGAAAAGGGGTTTTAAAGAAGCCCGGGAGTAATTTGAACTTGAGTGAGGATCTCCACGGGAAGGGGTGCTTTAAACCCCAGGGTAAGGTGAGCTTTATAGGGCTTTGGTGGAACCCCACGGGAAGGGATCTTAAATGGACTTGGGTGGAAATTGCAGTGAGAAAGGGGGCTTAGAGAGCCCCCCCCTTAGAATCTTCTAAGAAGCTTCTAAGGCTTTTGGCTACAGTAGCACGTGGCATGAAAATGAGCTTTTGAGGACAGTAGCCAATGTGGCCAGGCAGCGGCGGATCTCGACAGAGCTAGCGGCAGAAAACGAAATGA